>NC_056673.1:23174613-24552334 GCF_018350195.1 Panthera tigris
AGGTTGCCGATTTGGGCAGGGGGGCAGATTAGGAGTACAATCAAGTTTAAATGCAAATGGAACTCCCCTTGGTGGGCCCAGGGTGATGGGGGGGGGCAGATGACATTTGCTTAAAGTTTGTTTGTATGAACGGAATATTTTCTTTGTCTCAGACCAGCAGGGGTGCCATAGAATGTTTACTTCCTCCTTTCTAAGGGCAAGCCCACCTTGTTCATGCCACATCCCCAGCATTTAGCACAGGGTGTGGTACATAGTCAGAGATCAACAAGGATTTTCCTAAAACCTGAATGAGATTTTTTAATATACTAATGTTAGTACTGGCCCACTCACATCCCCAGGAAGTGACCACATGGAAGGATTCAAACAGAAGTTTATCCAGCTCCAAAGCCGTGTCCTTCCTGTCATTAGTGCCCTTATGGGGCTTCCAATTTGGCAAATAAAGGACACCCTATGGGTCCTGTTCACACCCAATCTCAACCCCATGTCCCCACTCTCCTGCCCTTCTCTCTGTCCCCACCTATTAGCCAAAACTCCCATTCATTTATCACTGTCTCTACTGTGGGTTCACTTAATAGTTATTGAGCACAATAAATACTCATCATTGAAGCACAGAAGACAAGAGATAAAGAAGAACACTCTCCCACCCTAGCCATCAGGATATTCACAGGAGAGAAATGTAAAAATAATAATAATTGCAACACAGTGTGCTAAGTGCTATGACCAGACAAGTATACAGACAACGTTACCTCTCCCAAGGGTGGGGATTGAGGAAAGTTTTGGCGGTGACATTTGTGCTAAGCCTTGTGAGATGTGGTAGAGAAAGAAAGGGAAATGGTGTTCCAAGTTCAAGGAACAGCTTGAACTGAGCATGAAATACCTGGCAAGGAGCAGCAGCCAGAGCATCCCATAGTGCCTGAGGGTGAGGAGGAAGACAGGAGGCAGGGAGGCAGGCTAGGGCCCCACTGCCAAGGCTCTGAAGGCCCCACTCAGTTTGGAGTAGCCCAAAGGACAAACAAAGCAGGTTCTTGGAGCACCAGCAAAACAGGGCACCCAAAATAAAATCAGAAAAGAGGACATCTAAAAAG
Organism: Panthera tigris; assembly: GCF_018350195.1. Classification (NCBI taxonomy): domain Eukaryota; kingdom Metazoa; phylum Chordata; class Mammalia; order Carnivora; family Felidae; genus Panthera; species Panthera tigris. The sequence goes on from NC_056673.1 coordinate 23,175,699, forward strand.
AAACAAGTTTAATTTCAACACACCTTTGAGGTTTATTGAAATTTCAAAATTATTTCAAAATATGTTTTTATTTCATGGTTAAGCACTTTCTTAAAATTTGCGGTTACATATAGAGAACATCTCTATCATTTGTTCAGTGTTTAGGGCCTCTTTAAGGTTTCTTTCTGGCTCTGACTCTGTTTCAGAAATTGGACACCAACCAGCCTCAGCTTTGGGATAGGCAGGGTTGTGTTGAGGCAGTTTTGCAGAATTGTTTCATGAATAACCTATAGTTATTCATGCACCCCCTAACCTACCCAGGAGTACTAGCAATTTATGAGGTCAGTTGTTTGTCCAAAGGACCTCTCCCTGGTGGCATTTCAGAAACTGTGAGAAATGAAAGCAAGGTAGGGAGGGTCTCTTCCTGTAGCCCTAGAATTAGAACCCAGGCCCCTGGTGAAATGACAAGGACTCTACTACTCTCTAAAGAGAAGTCACCCATATTGCTAAAGTCATAAGAATCTGCAAACTGGTCCTGCCATACCCAAGCAGCTGAGTCATCCTTATCCCATGTTAAGTAAGACATCTTATGGGACACGATGTTCATGGCCAGAAGTTACACACACCTCTGCCTTCGCCTACTGCCACTGGGGAGGGAAGGAGGACATATTCCTCCAAAAAGCCGAGGGGAGTACAGATTTCAGAAAATCACTTATCTAGTTGAGGAGTGCTTACAAGAAGGGGAAAATGAACTCTCACTCCCCACCTGGTTGGTTACTGCAGCTACCTGGCATCCCCCAATCCCACCGCAGTGCTGTCTGATGAGAGACATCCTAGAAGAGCCTAACACATATATTGAGAGCTAGGGTTCTCGGAAAAGAAAGTGGACAAGATGAAGTGAAACTCTACACCAAGAGAACGACATATATCGTGTCAGCAAAGACCACCACAAGTGCCTAAATCAGACCAAGCCAGGAGACTAAGGTGGCCTCCTTCCCACCAGCAGGTGACCTAGGAGCACCCCTGCTGGTTCTTCTGACTCTCCCTGTCCTCAATACCAAAGGCCCTAGGCCCAGAGCAGACAGGGGAGATGTCAAAGAAGGGGTTGCGCCCTTGCTAACACCCAGTTCCTAGATTGTGATTTCTACAGGGATGTATTCCATGCCTGGCATGTGTCTGGCCCAGAGGAGATGTTTCTTTGTGTTTAAAAAAAAAAAAGGAATGAGTGGATAAAGTACATAATAAAGGCCAGGGGCCCACCCCCCATCCCACTCCACCCCTTTCTCTGTCACTCATAGCTTACCTGCTTCAGGAGACTCTTGTCTGCCAGAGGAGGGTGTTCCTTTGGGTCAGAGACTTGCCTAGGCAACAAGGAGGAGTTACCCAGGATACCTACTGGTGTGAGTTCTTCAGAAGTAGTTTCTGGGCAGGGCTTAAGGCTCTCACCTCCCTAGTCCCACCCCTGACCTTGCATTCTAATTCGGGGGTGGGGGTGGAAGAGTATAAATTTCAGCCATTCTCTGCCTCGCTGCCTTTCTGCCAAAGACTTTCTACAGCAACATGAAGGTGGGGGGCTTCCTCCTCCTGGTGATGCTCATCACCCTCAGCTTGGAGGTGCAGGAGCTCCAGGCTGCGGTGAAGCCACTGAAATTGTTGGGTGAGTCCAGGCAGAAGACAGCCCTGTTCTCTGAATGAGGGAGCTGGAAAGTGGGCCAGCAGGGACCGGTGTGTGCAGGGGGAGGAGGGAAGAAAGGAGAAAAGGAAAGATGTTCTAGTCAAGGAGCCATCTTGACCGCATAAACCTCTCTCCCTCTGCTTCCACCCTTCCCCCTCCTTTCCTCAGGTCATCCCTTCATCCGGACTCTCCACTCTTCCCTTTTTGCTGCCCCATCATCTCTTCCATCTCCCCCAGCATCTCTCTCCCCATGGGTTTCTTGGCCTTTTGCAACAAATAAATCAGATCACTAGAGAACACATTGTCTTAGTCACATTACACACAAATCATCTTGATCTCTACTTTTCCCTTTACCACCAACATTCTCAAAGGAGCCATCTTAACTCTCTGCCCCTACTTCCCCACAACTCATTCCTTCACACCCTGAAGACTGACTGTCACCCTTTCTGTCCTCATCCGTCTCCAGAAACTTTGCTCCCAGGATCTGCTGGCAAATCTCTTGATGCTCCTCGGCAGTAAAAGCCTGTAACCTCTGCATCTGACATGGTTTGCTGCCCTGCCAATCCGCAAACTTTCTTCTCTCTTGGATTCTCTTCACTGTAGCTCCTGCTTCTCCCTAAATATTCCTGGGTTCTCGCTTACTCCCCTCTCTTCTTTGCTGTCCTCCTCCCCCCTCCATTAAACCAGTTGCCAAATACTGTCCATTCTTTGAAATTGTTTCTTGCATGTGTTCCTTCCTTTCCCCTCCCCATTGCCACACAGCACTTCCAGCCCTGACTACCCCATGCTTGGGCCAGTGCCCAAGTTTCCTGACCGCACCCCCTGACCCTCTTTCCCCTCTGAGGTTTGCTTGCTCACTGAATCCTGGTCCATTCTATGCCCTCACACCAGAATAATCTTTGTAAGCAAACTGCAGTCATATCCCTCCCTTGGCCTACCAAATGGAATCCAAACTCATCAGGTCCTCAAGATCTGACCCCAGCAACTTTATCCCCTGGCTGTTTGTCCTGCTTGACTCCCAGCTGCTCCCGTGTACTTCTCCAGCCTCACATTTGCCAGTCCTCCTGTATTCCTTGCATTCCAGGCCGAGCAGTGAGGAGAGGAGACGCCTAGAGTGCAATATTGAAGGAGACGTTCACTCTCAGGTTGTGCAAGTGGTTCCTTAAACTTTGTGCCCTGGATGCCTCACATGCCTGCATTTCCCCTTGTGAACTTTTGCTAGTAATTCTTTTCTCTTCTCACAAGACTCTAACACCACCACCGCCCCCCCCCACCCCCGCCCCATCAAGTCTGCCTTAAAAAGATTCCTGTACTTCAAGACTCACCTTTTGTGGCTAATCTAACTGGAAATAATGTTCTCCCTCCTCTGAGCCCCTTTTCCTTTGGATATACCTCTCCCAGGACACCTGTCACATACTGCTTTGTTTTTAGTACTTCGTTTTTTAAAAATATTTTAATGTTTGCTTATTTTTGAGAGAAAGAGAGTGGGGAGGGGCAGAGAGAGAGAGGGACAGGGGATCCAAAGTAGGCTCTGTGCTGACAGCACAGCCCAATGTGGGGCTCGAACCCATGAACCAAAGTTGGGCACTTAACTGACTGAGCCACCCAGGCACCCTGTTGTTAGTACTTTAAACACAAGTCTTATCTCTGTTGTTAGATTCTAAGCTGCTTTAAGATAGTGACTCTACCTGACATCTTTTCTTTTAACTGTTTTTTTTTAATGTTTATTTTTGAGAGAGAGACAGAGAGAGAGAGAGAAAGAGAGGGAGCATGAGGTGGGGAGAAGCAGAGAAAGAGGGAGACACAGAATCTGAAACAGGTTCCAGGCTCTGAGCTGTCAGCACAGAGCCCAACGCAGGGCCCAAACTCAAACCACGAGATCATGACCTGAGCCAAAGTTGGATGCTCAACCAACCCACTGAGCCACCCAGGCACCCCTTAAATCTTTATATTTTCTGAATAACTTAGCCCTATGCTTCATACATAGCAAAGATCAACAGATTTAAGGAGTGGGGCAAAGTCTTCAACCATCTCACCATATATCAACAACAGCAAACAGAAGCAGGGAGGGATCGTACTGACTTTCTCTGAGGTCTGCAAGTATATTATAGACATCCCACCAGGCTCCCTTCTTATACTCTTAAACATTGCTAGTCATCACAGGATTCTTTTCCTGTTGAGCCTGGACAAGATGTCCCAGCCTTCTCAACGCAGCATTAGGTAGTCATCTCTGTTGATCAGACTTGACACTGGAGAATGAACTTCATTTCCCCTGCTAGATCTAAGAGCTCCATTTTACATATGAGGAAACAAGAGCCCAGAGAAGTCCAGACACAGAATCAGGTAGAGAAACCCCTGAGTAGAAGCAAAAGCACAGCACACATTCGTCCAGAGCTCTGCGTACATTTAGCTAGAAGTTCCTGTGGGGTCTTAACTGGCTTCTTGGACCTATTTCATTGGTTCTCAAAGACTAACTGTGAGGCTCTGGGAACCTAGGGGGCCTCCACTCAGGTCAGGAGTGACTCCTTGACATTTGGCAATGTGCACTTCATCTCAGAGTCTGTTTCACTATGTGGGACGGAAGAGGGAGCTTGGCCTAGGGGCCAGGCTGGTCTAGGTTCAATTCCATTTCTGTACCTACAGAGGTGGGCAATTCACCTCTGTGCACACCAGTCACCACACTTATTAAATGAGGTTAATCAGATTCACTGCGCAGGGTGACAGCAAGGCACCCTGGATGGCATTTGCTTAATGTGAGTCTCCTCTTTTCTGCCCTTTTCCCTGCAAAGTAGGGAAGTGAGGACATTTGAGTGGGCTTCTTTGCACTTCCCTTCTGCAAATACAGTGATTCTCTTCTTTAAAGTAGGCCTTACTTTATTGTGATTATGTGAATGTATTGTCTTTAACTGAAATATATAAGATGTTAAAGAGTATTATTCTGTAATTATTTAAAAATTCCATATTTATTGAATTGAAAGAAGAAAGTGGAACTAGCCGCTTCAGTCAAGGGCTGTCCTCTCTGATACCTGGGCTTAAACCAAGGTGGTCTGTTCTAACATAGGTAGCTGCATTGAGGAATGCAGTGGTGACTGGGATTGTGATCCAGATGAACGCTGTGCCAGCAATGGATGTGGCCACGTCTGTGTTCCAGCCTAAGGACAGGTGAAAACATCAGGCCCTTCCCTGCTTCCTCAAACCTTGCCCAACCTAAGGAGGCTGGCTCTGGTGGGACTTTCCAGAGCTGGGTGGAACAGAAGACTATCATTCTGTGGCCTCTCCCTCTTTACACCCTTCTCAAGAAAAAGAAGCATCCATCACAGGATGGTAGCTTCCAAACCTTTAAAATAATTTCATTACCCAATATATCCAGAAGAGAAATCAGACTATTTATTTGAACAAAAAGAACATTAAAATCAGTCACATTATGCCCCATCCCCAAATGATATCTGCTTAATACTTTGGTGCATATTTTAAACACACACATGCAAATACATAATATACATACATATATATTATATATATATGTACATGTTATATATATTAATATATGTATATATTATATATATATTGAAATGAGATTTGTGTCTATTTTGATTTCTTAATTATTTTACTTAGAAAATAGCTATTTTCTAATACAACTTTTAACAATACCAATGTTTCTATACCATCGTCAACAGGCATAAGGCTGTTATACCTTTAACAGCCTTATAAAAAAGTTCATCATATATGTTCATATACTTAGTAACCCCCATTAATACACACTTGATATGTTTATTATTTATTTTATTAATACAGTTGTAATGAATACTAAATTGGTATACACGCCCTTATTAACTTCCTTGGGATAAATTCTAAGAATTATAATTTATGGCCCAAGAGTATGTTCATTTTATTTATTTATTTTTCAATATATGAAGTTTATTGTCAAATTAGTTTCCATACAACACCCAGTGCTCATCCCAAAGGTGCCCTCCTCAATACCCATCACCCACCCTCCCCTCCCTCCCACCCCCCATCAACCCTCAGTTTGTTCTCAGTTTTTAACAGTCTCTTATGCTTTGGCTCTCTCCCACTCTAACCTCTTTTTTTTTCTTCCCCTCCCCCATGGGTTTCTGTTAAGTTTCTTGGGATCCACATAAGTGTGAAACAATATGATATCTGTCTTTCTCTGTATGGCTTATTTCACTTAGCATAACACTCTCCAGTTCCATCCATGTTGCTACAAAGGGCCATATTTCATTCTTTCTCATTGCCACGTAGTACTCCATTGTGTATATAAACCACAATTTCTTTATCCATTCATCAGTTGATGGACATTTAGGCTCTTTCCATAATTTGGCTATTGTTGAGAGTGCTGCTATAAACATTGGGGTACAAGTGCCCCTATGCATCAGCACTCCTGTATCCCTTGGATAAATTCCTAGCAGTGCTATTGCTGGGTCATAGGGTAGGTCTATTTTTAATTTTTTGAGGAACCTCCACACTGTTTTCCAGAGTGGCTGCACCAATTTGCATTCCCACCAACAGTGCAAGAGGGTTCCAGTTTCTCCACATCCTCACCAGCATCTATAGTCTCCTGATTTGTTCATTTTGGCCATGCTGACTGAGAGTATGTTCATTTTAAACCTCTGATGCACATTGCCAGATTAGCCCATGAGAACCCCTTTCCTGTAGAAAAATTTCAGGGTCCTCATGTGATATTTTTAGTAGCCATCAAATGAAAAAAATGCATAATGGAAAGCTACCATGATTCAGTCGATTATAAATTAGGTTGTATTTATTAACTAACGTAATAACTAACACAACAGAATCAACATAAACTTCAGAAGTAAGCCATTTGTGTTCAGAAGTTACTATTTGTCCAATCCACCCACAATCCTTGGGATGCTTTTAGCCTTGCTCGCTCTTTTCAGGTGCTTATTGATTCCCAGAACTGGGAACTGTCACCTCTCAATTGCAGTCTGCGACCCTAGGTCACAAAAACAGCAGGTCTCATGCATAATTTTTTTTGTCCATTTTTCAGATGAAGATTTATCTTAAGGGTCATCCTTCTCTAATAATTTCTCATCACTTCCTATCTTCAAAGATGTGACTGGAACTCCTTGCCCTGGAAGACAGATGAAAATGGGGACCTGTGGATGGAGATTACATGTGGTGGGGAAGGAAAAAGAGTCACTTCTTTCAATAAATCATCATTGTTAAAAGTACCCACACTGCTTGAGTTATTTGGTTAGGGGTGATGATTAGGTGGGGGAAACATTTGCTCAGGACTTGGTATGCCACTGTGTTATAGTCTCCACAAGAATCATCTAATTTATCCTTACAACCAACCACCTTGTGACTGCTTATTACCACTACCATTTTACATATAAGGGGGCTGAGGTTTGGAGAGATTAAGTAATTTACTCAAACTCATATAGCAGATAAGTGTCAGGACCTTATCGCTAATCTCATTTCAAGCTCCAGGGCCTATGCATTATAGTATTGTAGTTAGGAGCTCTGATTCTGAATTCCAAACCCAGTTCCACCACACAACTGTGTGACCTTCAGCAAGTGTCCTAATCTTTCTGTGCTTTAGTTTTCTGATCTGATTATCAATATATACTTCCTAGAGCTACAAGGATAAAAGAAGTTAGTTCATGTAAAGTGCTTGGCATGCTTGGCATAGTGCCTGACACAGAAAACATTCAATAAATGTTGACTATGATTGTTATGATTATTACCAAATAGATGGGCTGATGGCCCTTAGTCCTAATTTTCTAAGATTCTAGAAGAGAAGCCAAGGCCAATCCTCCTTCCTAGCCTATCCTAGTTGATCTCAATTCTTAGGACCAGCCTCTCTCTTCTGGTTTTCCCCATTACAAAACATGGGTAAAAACAGACTTATAGTTTCTTGTCTCTGGTCTTCACAATCACAACTGGCCTGGGTTGTAGTCTGATTTTGGCCAACTTACTGCCTGTGTGGCCCTTGACAAATCATTTAAACTCTTTATACTTTCTTTTTTTAAGCCATTTAAACTTTTCTTATCTATAAAAAGGGGGAAGTAACAGTGTCTCCCTCATTTGGATGCTAAGATTTATAGAACTTTATAGTTTACAAAGTATTTTCACAAAGATCCCATTTGATTTTCACAACAAGTAACAAATGGCAAATTGGGGGCTCCGAATAAATAGTGAATCCACTAATTCTGTCAGCAAGTATTGGTGAGTGTCTTCCATGATGCAGTTGCTGTGCTAGCATTGATGAACAGCGATAGATGATGCAGACAGTGAACAATAGTGAACCAGACAGATGGGATGTGTGCTTTCACAAAGCTCACATTCTAGAAAAGGAAACAGATAAAACCAAGTAAACAAATAACTACACATTATGGTAAAGGTTTTGAAGGAAATAAACAAGGATGTGAATTACAAGAAGGGGGCAAGGTAAAGCCTACTTTAGTTAGGATGATCCACACTCTAATGAGGTAATAAAAATGAAGTCTTGACAGTTCCAAAATATGAAAGAGGTGATATTCCAGAGTAAGGCTCCAGACCACTTTATGCAGAACTTACAAAAGGAAATAGCTATGAATATGCTAGGCATCCCTTAAAGTCCCAATGCCACTGTAGGATTAAAAAAGATTGAGAGTGAGGAGGAATAAGGATATGTGAGGAGATTTTCTTGGGAGAGATTTTTGCCAAGCTATGAATTCCACAGTTTGGGGGTTATCATCTAAACACAAGCCAATGAAGTGGGCCTTCAAGTCCTCCCTGAAAGCTTGATATGTTTCTTCAGTTGGTGATCAGCAAAGTGTAGGAATGTTCATTTCCTTGGAGAAACCACATTGCCATCTGCTAGGGTACATTCCATCAGAACTCAACAGACTGGTATCAGTATACAATATCTGGGTCATTCAGTCTTGAATAACAGTATGCGTGGGCCACTCAGGTTGCAACCTAAGATGAGCCACACCAAACCCTGATCCTTTCCACAGTCTCTATCACACCACCTCCACTGTGATGATGATCAGGTCTCACATCCTTCTAGCCCAGTATATTGGATATCTCTTGTGCACTGCTTTGAATACTCTTGGCCTTACACTCTTATTCTTAGTCTAATCATTGCTATAGCAACCAGCTTCTATCAGGCATCTACTAGCTTAGCACAAGTTAAGGCTCTTGTTAGAGCCTTACCTTGGACTGTACCCCAGTACCCTCCACCTCTCACTTTTGCCTCAGGGCTTCTCTGTGCATCTAGAAACTCCCACAAGAGCCACCACCCACTGATGCATGCTCAAATGAAAAGCACTGGAGAACTGATGCTTGGTGGGGCAATGCTTGACAACAGAATTCAAAGGCTGGCAGATATATGCTTCCATCTTCCATTCCTCAGGAAGGGGGTTCTGACAGCATTCCATAAAGCTTCTCAGAAAATCTTGGGGATTGAGCAAATACCACCCCTTGCAATGGTTAATTCAATAGCCCATGTGCATATTGATTCCCCTTTCTTCCCTGTTCATTCCTGAATAAATCATTCATATAACAACCTCATCTAAGGCTCTGCTTTGGAAGAACTCAGACTAAGACATCTGTGACTCAGCCTCAGCTCCTGATCTTCTCTGAGCAAGTGCTTGAACATCACAAATACACATACATAACATACACATACATACATCTCAAGAATAAGCAATAATATACAAGCATAATGAAATCTAAAGTCAAACAAAAAATATTCCTCCCCCAAAAGCCCAAAGTCTTTAGAAAACTAGCTCTTCTAAAGCATGCCCCCAACTGCCATTGCTAAACAGAAGTGTTTGTCTCAAGATAAAACATGTATATTCAGGTGCCTTCAAGGTTTTCCCTAAGAACCATTGATGATAATTTGTTTTACATTTGCATAACTCAAAAGGCTTGAGATGACCAAATGTAAATTTCATGCCTTCACTTCTTGGGTGGCTAAAAACTGTTTATAGCATTTAAAATCGCTATTTTCTTTTCCAGTTTCTTGCTTTTAAGGTTACAGGAAATCTTGGGGTGTCCAATCTCAACTAGGTCACCCTCGGGCAGGTTATATTTCACATGGCTTGAGTTTGAACTTCCAAATTACTTTTCTCGTGTGGTGAAGTGCCTCAAGATTCACAAAAGGATGCACAGCTAGCTGCAAGGAATACTGGTTACTATATCCTTTATGCAGGGTGGTTTTGTGCCTGGGAAAAAAGGTAAGAGCCCAAGATGTCGCAGACCTAGCAGTTTCTGCCATTGCCATCTACAACGGCCCCTCCCCAACTCCAGTCCGAATTTGAAACGCTAGTACTAAATAGGCATGTCAGCCATGCCCAGGAACAAACTTTCTAGGAGGACAAATAAAGTCTCAACTTCAGTCAGGGCTCAAAGCGAAGTAGGCGGCAAGTAAAGCCTCCAAGCCGTTTCTGAAACCCATTCGCACAGCAGTGCAAGCAGATCCCAACGTCTAGGAAAGCCAGCTCTGGTCTAAAGAAGTTATTTCCGGAGCTGGCGCCCGGAGCCGGGAATGCCCCGGAAGTACTTCCCTGTGGTCCTACGTGGGAAAGATGGCGGCGATGCAAGTGGCCGAGTCGCTGCCGGGCGGGCAGGCGCGAGACGTTCCACGAGAGCCACCGCCCGAGCAGGGCAGTGGGTTCCGCTGCTTATCGGCCAGGCTCTGCGCCCTCCGTCCTGACGACAGCAGCTCCGCCCGCACCGAGATCCACCTGCTCTTCGACCAGCTCATCTCTGAGAACTACGGCGAGGTCGGCGGCGTGGCCCCGGAGGTAGGCGGCCTGCTGGGTCGGGAGGACTCGGGCCACGCCTGCTCGCCCCGGCCCCACCCTCAGAGACCCGGGCTGGCAGCTCCCGCCGGCCTCTCCTGGCCTCTCCTGGCTTCTCCTGGCTTCTCCTGGCTTCTCTCGGCACCGCTTCGCATTACTTAGTTCCAGGCATGCTTGCTCCCTCCGACTGTGGCAGTCTCTGCCCTCCTCTGTCTGGAAGACCCCGCAGTGCTTGGCAAACTCGGCATCTTTCAAAACGCCACTGATGACTTCTGCTCTGGTAACACCGCAGGTGTCATTTGGTCCGCCCCTCGCCTCCGCTCCACTCTCTGCATACAAAAACACTTTGTATATAAAATTCACTGTTACCATTTACTAAGTAATGGAACTCGGACCGTCACGTACTATATACCGCGCACGGTTCTAGGAATCTTACAACGTCGGTAATATTAGGTCTGTTTTACTGTTAAAAATACGGAGGCACATAAAGGTCCAGTGTCATATTGCTGGCGAACGGCAGCGCTAGAATTGGAGCCTAAGTCTGTCACATGGTCCCTGCCATTTTCTGTTCCTCCGTGCTAGCTTTTCCCTGTTTGCCTCCTCTTTAGAAGTACTTTGACTCTGAATAATAATAATATTCACACACATCGGGCCTTGGAGACTACTTAATGAACTCCTAGAACTCTTGACCCAGTCATACCACTGCCTACGGTGCTCAGAGGCACCTCAAACCTGACAGTTCTTAAAAATGAGTTACATTATCTCGGCAGAGACCACTGTATCCCCAACCCGTCCCCTCCCCCCACTCAGGGAAACATGAACAGTCTGCCAAATCGCACTGGCACAAACACTGGTGCTTTCCCTTTCCCTCCCCCGGATCTATCCACTCTGGATTCTTCAGACTCTATTTCATAAATGTTTCTCATCTCCTTTTCTGTGTTCCATTGCCAGTGCCTTAAGCCTTCAGGCAAGATGACTTTTTCCTGAACTCTCCTTAAACTTCTGCCTCCAGTCCAGCCCTTCTCCATACCATTCTTTGCTTTGCTGCTAGAGTGCTCTTTTCTTTTGTGGGAAAAAAATCTGACTAGAAAGCAAAGCTCTGATTTGGGATGATCTTCACTACATACTGTAAGTGATCAGAGCAAGTTACAGAACAGTTCATGCATGCAGTGTGACACCAGTATAGGGTGAGGAGCCTGTTTAACAGGCTGTGTATATTTATAGATGTAAAGCGTTCACAACAACAAATGGAAGAGTTGACAACAACAGAATAGTGTGTATCACTAGGGAGTGGAGTGGAATTCGGGGAGGACTCGGGAACTTTTGCTCTATTGGTATAATTTGATATTTTTACGTCAAAAATATGTGCTTTTCCAGTCTCCCATCCCTTCTTTTGTGCCCTGTGTGCAGTCATTTAAAACCTGCTCTTCCACAAGCTTCTACTAGTGTTTCACACCTACTGGTGTTCCAGGTTTTGCACACTCCATTCCCTCTGCTTGCGGCGTCTTTCGTTGCTTTGTATGTCTGGCAGATTTTTAAGTCATCCTTCAGATCATTCCAGGTTATGCTTAAAAATCACCTCTGTAAGACCTCCTTAATTACCATTTCCCCATAGAGTTTGTACTTAATTCTTTCAACATTTAATTCACTTTAATGTTTTGTGAGTATTTCTAGATAATGAGCTCTTTGAAGTTCACGAATATGTTTGTTCACCTTTGGATTCCAAAGATCTAACACATAATAGGTGCTCCAGACTTTTAATTCAGTAAACGTCTATAGAGGAATGAATGGTGTGATTTGCAAATAGATTCCCCGCTTTTTTTTTTTTTTTAGAATTACCTAATTTTACATTAAACTTACACACGTGTCACTCCTGATTTTCCCAGTGGCCTTGAAAATATGGTTTGCTTGCTTTCTGTTTTCTTTTTCAAGATGGGAATGAATGAGTTTTATTTTTTAATTAAAAAAATTAATTCCAGTATGTTAATATACAGTGTTGTATTAGTTTCAGGTGTACAATATAGTGATTCAACAATTCCGTATGTCACCCAGTGCTCATCATAACAAGTACGCTCCTTAATTCCCATCACCTATTTCACCCATCCCTCCCTACCCACCTCCCTTCTGGTAACCATTAGTCTGTTCTCTATAGTTAAGAATCTGTTTCTTGGTTTGTCTCTCTCTTTTTTTCCCCCTTTGCTTGTTTGTTTTGTTTCTTCAATTCCACAGATGAGTGAAATCATATGATATTTGTCTTTCTATTATTTTGCTTAGCATTATACTCTGTAGCTCCATCCATCCAGGTCATTGCAAATGGCAAGATTTCATTCTTTTTTATGGCTGAGTAATATTCCATTGTGTGTGTGTGTGTGTGTGTGTGTGTGTGTGTGTGTGTGTGTGTGTGTGTATACACCACATCTTCTTATCCATTCATCTGTTGATGGACATGGGCTGCTTTCATACTTTGGCTATTGTAAATAACGCTGCTGTAAACATAGGGGTGCATGTATCCCTTTGAATTAGTGTTTTTGTATCCTTTGGGTAAATACCCAGTAGTGCAGTTGCTGGATCTTAGGGTAGTTCTATTTTTAACTTTCTGAAGAGCCTCTATACTGTTGTCCACAGTGGCTGCACCAGTTTGCATTCCCACCAACAGTGCACGAGGGTTCCTTTTCCTTCATATCCTTGCCAACACCTGTTGTTTCTGGTGTTTTTTATTTTAACCATTCTGACAGGTGTGACGTGATATCTCATTGTAGTTTTGGTTTGCATTTCCCTGATGGTAAGTGTTGTTGAGCATCTTTTCATGTGTCTGTTTGCTTACTTTTTGGTATTTTTAACTTCGGTGTGTGTTTTTATATTCTGGAAGCCTCTCTTTGGCTATTTCATTGCACTCTCTACATATGTAGAGACTCTGGAGTTTTTAGACTGACAAAAACCATATTGTGTCTTTTCCTTCTTTTTAGCACATCCCACTTCTGTGCTATCATTTAATTTTCTTCCTACTTCCTGCCTCACATTTCATCTTTCCTCATTTTGAGTGTGAACATTGCCTTTCATTTTTCTGTTTGGCTGTGTTTGGGGGGCAGGGGTTGCTTCTTTACTTGACTAATAAATAGGCATATCACCTTTCATTGTTTTCTGTTTTTTTGTTTTTTTGGTTTTTTTGGTAGGATGTCAGTGCTCTTCTTGTCCAAGCTTGCCGACTGGTGCCTCTTAATCAGAATCATCTTGTCAGCAAAGTGTCTCAACTTATCCACCATTTACTTAACAGATTACAGGTAATCATGTGCATAACTTTAGAATTTATCATGAACTAAATAAGTACCTTTGAAATGCTACATTTGTGCTAGGTGCAATGGGCTGATCTTTTGAGAAATTAGAAGAAGCACTTCCTTACTAGGGATGATATTAAATATAATTCTGACCAAAAAAATTATTCTGCGCAATTCTAGAAATTTGTCCATTAGAGTTACCCCTTTCTGTTTGGTTCAAGAAAGCAATATCATTGAGTCTTAGAATTTTTCATGGAAGATGTATTTGACCAAGATATATCTAAGAATAAGTTGAAACAATCTACTACTCCTTTCCTACCAATATGTTTTCCCCTTTCCCATTTTTGTGGTCCGCTTTTGATCTTCATAAACATAAGTAGCTTGGGAGCAAGAGGACACTAGATAGAAAGACCCTTGGGGCGCCTGGGTGGCTCAGTCGGTTAGGCATCCGGCTTCGGCTCAGGTCATAATCTCACGGTCCGTGAGTTCAAGCCCCGCGTCGGGCTCTGTGCTGACAGCTCAGAGCCTGGAGCCAGTTTCAGATTCTGGGTCTCCCTCTCTCTCTGACCCTCCCCTGTTCGTGCTCTGTCTCTTCCTGTCTCAAAAATAAATAAACATTAAAAAAATTTTTTTTTTTTAAAAAAAGATAGAAAGACCCTTGTTATTTATAACAAGGTCCGTGCTGTAGCTCTCCTTTCTCCAGAATGTTTTCAGTTTGCTAAATAAATCTCATATCTTTTTAGGAACAGTTCAGACATTGAGGCTGTTACCATAAGATGCCACATGAGGATGTGAATGTAGTTAGCACAAAATTTACAATTAGCACTATGTAACCTTTTGGCTGCTTTTGGCTGCAAGAAACAGAAAAGTCAACCTAGAACAGCTTAAAAACAAATTTTTTTTTAAATTATATCATACCACAACCCCCAAGAGAGGCACTCCAGGGGCACTTTATGAGAAACTTCCTGACATTTTTCCATTCTGCTATCGGTGTATGGGCTGTCCTCAGCTAGCATCTCTCCTAGTCAAGATGGCTGCCTCAATTCCAGGCATTCCATGTGAAATAAATAAATAACCCCCAGCAGAAGCAAAAAAATGATTTATTTTGTGTCTCTGTAAGAATGAGGCATGTTGTCGGGGCGCCTGGGTGGCTCAGTCGGTTGAGCGTCCGATTTCAGCTCGGGTCATGATCTCACAGTCTGTGAGTTCAAGCCCTGCGTCGGGCTCTGTGCTGACAGCTCAGAGCCCAGGGCCTGCTTCAGATTCTGTGCCTCCCTCTCTCTCTGACCCTCCCCGATTCATGCTCTGTCTCTCTCTGTCTCAAAAATAAATGTTAAAAAAAATTAAAAAAAAAAAAAGAATGAGGCATGTTGGGGCGCCTGGGTGGCTCAGTCGGTTGAGTGTCCGACTTCAGCTCAGGTCATGATCTCACGGTCCATGAGTTCGAGCCCCGCGTCAGGCTTTGTGCTGACAGCTCGGAGCCTGGAGCCTGCTTCAGATTCTGTGTCTCCCTCTCTCTCTGCCCCTCTGCCTTCATGCTCTGTCTCTATCTCTGTCAAAAATAAATAAACATTAAAAAAAATTTAAAAAAAAAGAATGAAGCATGTTGTCCCCTCACTCTCCATCAGACCTCCCCTCATATCTGGCTGGGGAGACCTAGGTCTGATCAAGGGAATAGTATTACCATGGGTGACTGAAACCAGGGGTTAACCTTGACTGCACATTAGAATCAACTGCAGGGCTTAAGCTCCCTAGATGATTACACTGTGCAGCTCAACTTTTATATCAGGGTTTCCCAATCTCGACACTTACTGACATTTTGGATTGGATGATTCTTAGTTGTAGGGCGGCTCTCCTGTGCATTGTAGGATCTTAGCAGCATCCTTGGCTTCTACCTTAGAAGGCAATAGCATCCCTCTGATTGTGACAGTCAAAACTGTCTACAGACATTCCCATTTCCTTGGGAAATAAGATTTCCCCTGGTAAAGAACCAGTATCTTAGCTAATTAGGATTTACCCTCAGGTCCCATGTGCAAGAGGTGAGTACCCAAATAAAATCAATACTCTGCCAGCAGGAGAAAGGAGATGAGTGCTGATAGGTAAGCAGTGTCTGCTACCTGTGACGTCCTAAATGAAATGAGGCTGTTTTCAAGTTCAGAATTTTTCACACTGGTACCATAGCTTCTGAAGGTTTACTGTTCTCAGATGTATTACCTTTGTAGCACTGGCAATTGGAAAAGTTCCTGATCACAGATGGTACCTACAGCGCTTAATCAACTTTCTAGCTTTTGATGACAGTTTATCTCAGTTATTCATTAATTGATACTTCGATTAGCCTCCTTTGTCCCAACACGATTATAAACTTGATGACAAGTATATGCAGTCTCTTCCCATTGTATGCTCCACATCATAGTGAGACATAGTAGCTATTTAGCAGGCATTTATATTCATAGTGTGTTTGTTGAGCATTTATGATGTAGAGAAGGCCATTTCAGTGGCTTGAGTCTTACGTATCTGTGTATTTACAGCTACCAGTATCTGGTTGGCTCCAGGAAAAGCTGCAGGGACTTTGCCAGGCTCTATTTTGAGTGGAGGGAGTAAAGGGGAGGAAGTGAGCAAGGCCCTGGGACAAGGAGAAGGCCCTGTCTTGATCAGACGTTCAAGGCCTTTAAAGCTGATCTTTCTGACACCAAAAAGATGGACACATGTGCCCTTTCTTTCATAGCCTGGTTCAGATGAGCATACATGTCTGAAAAAGATAAAAGTATTTTTTCTTACAAGTTAGATGATGCATATTTTTTCCTGTATTCATAGGTGATTGTTGATGAACAAAACCTGGATTTCCTGTTGGCATATACTATTTCTGCTATTCAGCAGTGTAGTTCCTGGACACACATGGAGATTCTCCAAGCCCTGGCAGCTCTGGTTTACTGCAATGGCTCAAAATGTCAAAAGGTAGTTTAAACTGTGTTCTGCCTTTCCTTCCAAAGGTTAGGAACACAGGCTCTGAACCAATAGACTCGTGCTCAGGTTTCCATCCTGTCATTAATGAGATGTGTGACCTTGGTCGACCCTTACTCAACCACCCTGAATCTCATTTCTTCATGTATACGGTAGATCCTTTGAGGATGAGGTGAGACAGTCCTTGTAAAGTGCTTGGCACTCGCTAAACATGAACCGCTATTGTTACCGTCATCCTTCAGTGTGCACCCAAGACTGAAGAGCTTCAGCAGCTACCTGGGCTGAGAGTGATGATCGCTACTGGTGTTTCAGGGCACATCTTTGCATGCCCATCTGAAAGATTTAGCTGCTAAAAGATTTAGCTAGCAGCTAGTCTTTTGGGACTTAACCGCCCATTAGTTAAAAAAAATGACACCCACCTAAAGAGTAATAATTTTCCAAGAAGCCTTTTCTGACACACGTTAGCTGTTATTTTGTTCTAGTACCTCCCAGACTTGCTCGGCAAGAACGGGATTTTGATGAAGTTGAGTGACTCGGCTCAGCCTGACCCTGAAGCTAGGAGAGCTGCAGTGCACTGCATGGCAAACTTGTGTCTCAGGTATGTGAGTCCGGCCACATCTCCTGGCTGTGATGAGACAGGGCCTCTCGTGTCTGAAGCCAGAGCCAACTTAGAAAAATAACCTACTTTGTGTTTCCCATGTTCCTTGCTAATAAGATCATCGTATATTGTTTATTTTAGTGGTATTTGTTTAAAAAGGTAAAGTAAAGGAAAAAATAGACTAGGATCTTCTCCCTAAAATAGGGAAAGAGCAGTACATACGCAATATGTCAAGGTTTTGTTTTCTGTTGATACAAATTCTAACCATATTAAGTCTTCTAGAAGGATATAGTCATGAATTTAAGCTTTGTTGAGGCCTCTATCGAAGCCAATTTCTTCGAATAAAATGGAACCAATCCCATCCACCAAATTGTAGATTTGTGCAATGGAAACTGAGGAGCACAGACTTGAACCGATGTATCTTATCTCCCCATTGTGGTGTTGTCCAGTGGGGAGGAGTCGGGCTCAGCTGTGTGATTCTAGCCAGACAAGACCTGTGTGCATTGTTTCCCTCTACACATTGAAAAGTAGAGCTAAAAAAAGATTTCTTTCTCCATACTTCTTCCACTACAAACTTCTGTAACTTTTCCCTGTGGAAACCCCTCTTCCTTCTTGGTATTCATTCCAGCCATGTGCTGTTCCACAGCCGTAGTTACTTGCCCGAAGTGCACAGTCTTCCTTAATACAGTTTCATCTGAAGGTACATTCCAACTCCACTAGTCTATTTTTAATAGACTGCTATTTTTAATTTTTTAATTACTGCTATTTTTAATTCTTATTCTTTTGCAAGCCCCATTTCAAAGGAGACTGAGTTTGAGTTACTTTCTCTGTATGTGTTTTAGTGTACCAGGACAGCCATACTTGGAGGAACCCTACCCAAATATCTGCTTCCAGGCTTTCTTGACCACTTTACAGTCTCCAAAATCATCTGATATGGATGATATCACGTTTTGCATGGTAGGTGGGGCTACCACTAATCTTGTGAATGTTACAGATGTGTCTAGAAGGAGTAGTCGAACAGAAGTTGTGACTAAAGAATATAATTTGGTTGCTGAATCAGTTTTGTCTGGAGATAAAGGCATAAGTGAGATATTTATAACCTGCAAAGATGGAAATCATATCTTTCAGGTTTAAATTACAAAACAGTTTGTTTGTTTTGTGGTTCTAGATTTTTGAAGAAAAGCAATACAGTTTCAGACTAGTAACAGTCATTTAGATGGAAGGGAAAGGAGTAGATTTCAACAATATCTGCAGTATTACTTCTTTTTAAAAACTCTGATGCAGATATGGCAATTTGTTAACATGCTTTAAATTCAGAGTGACACATTTCAAAACTTACAGATCTGAGGTAGTGAAAGTTCCCTATAGTTCCCTGCTCAGATATAACCACCTGGAACAATTTGTTCTACATGCCCCTAGACATTTTTTTCTGTATATAAATGACTATATTTTATAATTTTTCAGTGGGATCATATTAAATATGCTGTTTTTTACCACTGTATCTCCTTTTTAAAGTTAATATTTCTTGGGCATCTTTTCAGTACCTATTAATGTACCTCATGCATTTCTAACTGCTGTAGCTGGGAGACATTGGGCAAGTTACTTAACTTCTTGAGTCTCCATGTACTTTTTCTCTCAAATGGGACGAATGATACAGTTACATGAGCGGTATATGAAATATATCATTTAAAGTGCTTGGCAGATGCTTCCTGTTATTATGATTGAGTTTGCCATGTAGCAGAGGGCTAGCTTCTTACATAATGATTGTCATAACAGATGGACATTGAAGTTTCTTCAGTGTTTCCACTATTTCAGAAAAAGGCTATGTTCCACATCCTCTCTGTGTGGGGAGTGTTTTTTAAGGACAGTATCTTTTTTTTTTAAGTTTTATTTATTTACGTGATCTCTACAGCCAACATGAGGCTTGAACTCACAATCCTGAGATCAAGAGTTGGATGCTCTACCAACTAAGCCAGCCAGGCACCCAAGGACTCTTTCTTAATGAGAATGCTGAGTCAAAAGATCGATCTTGATCAGAATTGCCCTCTAGAAACCTGTTCCCACATACATTCCTTTGACTTTAATAACTAGTGAGGCTGCTGTATCATAGAGATTCCCCGCTTCCAATCTCTGCTGCCACTTTTCCATCCCTGTCACCTCCTTCCCACTACACACCTCCTGTTTTTTTTTTTCCTCCTTGCTCACCATTTGTACATGCTAGCTTATAAACATGTACAGTAAGACCACTCTTTTCAGTGAGAACACTCTGTTCTTCTGGAAAATAATTAGTAGTTCATCACATCTCTCCTCTAGATCTTCTTTCTTTTCCCCTGTTGCATGATTTTTTTCATCATTGAAAGACTTCTTCATCCTAGGTGGTGCTAGGAGGCCGACCCCTGGATAACCAAATTTTCTGTACCTTTTAACTTGGCCTCTTTTCTCCCCCAGTTGTTACAAAATGCATTGAAAGGTATACAGTCTCTTCTCAATGGGGGTAAGATGAAACTGACACAGACCGAGGAACTTGGAGCTCTTCTGGCTGTGCTAAAGGTAAGTGCTCATCGCGATGAGTGTCTTTCCTACTCAGACCCCAGGCATAGGGACCACTTTATGTCATTTCTCTAAAGCTAGCTTTTCGGCAGTATATATTAGGAGATCGTTCAAATGTTCATATGTACGGATATGTCAAATTAAGAACTGAAAACAGTAAGCTGTGCTTTAAGTAAATTCATCAAAATTCTAAAACTTGACGTATGAATCTTCACTTAGGAAAGGAATAGCTTATGATCTGTAGACAATTTAATTGTAGATCCTCTTAAACCTGTTTGTACTTGAAAGAGGAACCGGGGCTTCTCTTTGGCTCTTGGCCCACATAAGTAGACAGGCCAGTCAGATGGCAATTAGTAGGCTGCCTCCTTTCGTTTCTGAGCCTGCTGGTCGGTGGGAAGGTTCCTCTCTGGGGACCCACCTTTCAGGTCAGCCAGGAAGTGGCCTCGGGTCAAAGCCATTTTTAACTTACCTTGATCGTGACTAAAACTTTAAATCTTTCCCTGTCCCATCTCCCATATAGACAGCTAGATGTGGACATGGATAAGTGAAATAAAAATGATAGATTGTTTAAAAAAATCATAGATAAAATAATCGGATAAAACAGGTTGGATAAATTTTTAAACTTAATAAAAATGGTAAGTAAATAAAGTAAAATCAAACTTAAACTCATCTGACCAGACCAGATCCACCCAAATGGGATTAAACTCTTCTGTAAGCCCTAAACCTTCAAGATACCAATTTTCTGTCCCTTTGAATTTCTTCAATAAGATTCTAGACATTAATTGGTTCATCGATGTGATTCAGAACATGGCAAATGATTCTGTTTTATGATTTGTTTTTGTGTGTGCGCTTCCTTCATCATCATCATCATCAGAAATCTATGTTTCATGGACTCCCGGGACTAAACATAGAGCTGCCCACGGTGTTATACCCCACTCCGCTTCCTCAGTATGACGGGCGGCCACCTGTCAAACCGCAGCAATCCGAATCCAACACTTCTCGACCAACTGTGGTATGCTTGTGTTTACTTAGCACGAAGTTGTGGATTGTTTTTAATTGCCTGTTATATATATTTTCTGTGATTTGCATCCCTACTTGCGCCAAAGGCTGGCCTTAAATTTGATTTCAGTTTTGGGTTTTTAGCATAGTAAATGTAAATTCATCAGACTGCTGAAAACACTGGTTAGAGCATCTTATATTTCTAAGAGGTCTAGGCAGTGTAAGAGCTATAGCAGCGGACATTCACTTTACGCCTGAAGCCGCACATCCTCGTTCCCCAAATGCTCGAGACCACAGGTCAACCCACTTTTTCTACAAGAGGCTAATTGGTAAATATTGTAGGTCTCTGTTACAACTGCCAGGTTTCCCAGCCTGTCCATATAGTTGCCATCTCCCTCATGTTTCCATTGGAGAACCTAGAGCATACAGATATATGGGCCACTGTATTATATCTGGACGTGTATCCGGTATTACTTATAAAATGTTTATAATTTGAAATTCTTCTACTCATTGAGTTACTCAACATTTACTGAATACTTGCTACATCCCAGACATTATGCTAAACATTAAGGATATAGATTCTGTTTTTAGGAGTTTAGGGGAGAAACTCAGAGCCTACTTGGGATTTTCTCTCTCCCTCTGTCTTTGTCCCTCCCCCGCTTGCTCTCTCTGTCTCTCTCTCTCTCTCAAAATAAATAAATAAACTTTTTTTTTTTTTTAAAGAATGAGTAGAGTACAAAAAGGAAGGAAAGTATTGGTTATTTTTTTCTGCCAGAGGAAACAGAAGGTGCCTAGGCATAGAGGATGAGCATGTGTGCAGCCTATTTGTTAACCAGTAGTCTAGAGTGTCAGGTGCGTGCAGGAGAAGGCTGGGACAAGTAGGTAGCAGAGGCCAAATCATAAGGGTCTTTTATAGTATGCTAAGGAGTTAGTTTTTATCTTACAGGTGGCAGAGATGAAGACTCTTATATAGGGGAGTGATATGATCAGATACACATCTAGGAAACATCACTGTGGTAGCAAGTAAAAGGTGTGAGTCTGGGGCCATGTTAATAATACAAAATAGAAGTGATGAGGACCTTCCTTTCTTAAATTCAGGGGACCTTGAGAATGCAGAGGGAGGCCTAGATTCCAAAGATATTTGGATGTCAGAAAGGAAGCAGGAGAAAAGAAAGAAACTGGCTCTTACTTACTATCTACAAAGCCTCAGTGACCTAAACCGTGCATTGTATATAGTGGATTAACATCTCTCTTCTACATCTAGAGTGGTGCTAGCTATGGGTCTTATCTGGAAGAACTGAGAAAATTGTCACTCTAGTCATTTTCTATAGACTTGAAATCTGTTGCTGCTGAATGCTTTCACAACTGTGCAAGGAAAGTGGCATTAGCCTTATACTCACAGATCAGGAACTTCAAGCTAAGTGGAAGGTGAAATGATTTGCCCACAGTCACAGAGGTAGAATTTAAACCCAGGCTACCAGTATGGCTTTGTTGTACATACGTCATGCCTTGTTTCCTGTAGTCCAGTAGGGTGTGTGTAAGCACTTAGCACAGCACCTGACACACAGAGTATTAAGTAAGTGCCATTTTTTTCTCCTCTCCTCTTTTCTTCTTTCTTCAGACTACATGTTGGGGACATATTTAGTAATTATCAAATGAGAAAGTACCAATAGCTCTCATATGTATGTTTTCATTTGCTCCTAAAATCAGAATAAAAAGAAGAAATCAAAAGTAAAATCAAGGAAAATCCATCAAGAAGAGGAAGAGGAAGAATCCAGTGGTGAAAGAGAAGCAGTCCCCATCACTGGCTCAGGCAAAGAGAACCTGTGTGAGGGGAGCACTCCCTGCTCCTCCTCCCTGGGAGTCCGAAGTTTGCCTGTAGAGGGAAGCAGCATGGCAGGAAGAGACCGAGTCTCCACCCCCTTCCGTTCTGCCAGTTGGAAAAAGGTCAGCAGTAGTGAGTCTGACTATTCGGATGCTGAAGGAGGCATGCAGAGTAAAATGAGGTAGTAGTATTTTGTTATGTTGTTACGCCTTATAATCTCAGGTGCACATAAGTTAATAACTTTGCTTAAAAACCTGACTGCTACACAAGATTTAATTTGAAGATTCATTTATGCTGGGCTTTGTGTCACTCTACATCTGCCTTGTCCCCTTCATCTGCCTTTGTACATGTTGTTCCTCTGCCTGGAATTTTCTTCCACTTTGTGTGCTTTCTTATTAACCACTACTCCACTTTGGTATGAGCTCAGCAATCATGTCCTCTGAGAAGCCTTTTCTTACTAGCACCCCTGCTCCCCAGTTCTGGCTTTGGTGCCTTCTTTGTGACCCTTTGATGTATCTCCATCTTAGCATCGATCAAAATGCCCTGCAGTTATCTCTTTAACTGTCCGTCTGTCTCTGCCCCTCGCAGGCTCCTTGGGGGCAGGGCGGGCTTTATGTCTGCCAGCCTCAGCACAGTGCCTGGCACATACTCACTATTCCTGATGCCAAGCTGTTGCCCTCTTATTTTCTGTCTAGTTGTGTTTTATATTGTTTACTGTATTAACTTGTTATGTAAACAAATTGCTTTAGCATGTTTTGATTGCATTTTGAAAATTTTTCAAAGTTGATATTTTTTCAACTATCACGTTGGCATATTTACTTTTGGGTTTATTCAGAATGTTGAGTTTCTCAGTGCATCATGTGAGTTGGCTGGAATAAATAGAATTTCATGTTTGTATTTTTTAAAGACTTTTTTTCTTCCTTCTCTTGGATAGGTCTTACCAAGCCAAAGTTCGCCAAGGAGCATTAGCTTGTTTTCTTTCTACTATAAAATCAATAGAAAAAAAAGTTCTTTATGGCTACTGGTCAGCCTTTGTTCCTGATACACCTGAGCTTGGAAGCCCTCAGTCAGTGTCCCTGATGACTCTTACGTTAAAAGATCCTTCTCCAAAGGTAAGAGCACTTAAATTCTGAGCATAATACCAGGAAAGTCTTTGTTGTTTTCCCTGCCTTATCTGTTCTCATCTGAACACAGCTCTCATTACTAACAATCCAACTCCTGACTCGAGAACCACAGGACAGGCAGGAGGACAGAACACGGGCGTATGTGAGTAGCAGGCTGAGAACGCTCACACTAGGGGCCCTGCTGCCTAGGGCTTGCTTGGAGCCTGAGTGCACTGACTTGTAGCCTCTGTATCCCTTTGGAGCTGCACTGAGACAGCCGTGGTTCTTTCCCTTTTATGGGAATGTTGATTGCCATGGGATTTATAATAGGAAAAAATCAAAAGCAGTTTAAACACTCAGTGGAATATCTTGGTCCATAATGGTTACGAAGAATACGTAAAGCTTAGAAAAATGTCTATGATAAGAACACATAAGAAAACTTGTGGGTGACCCTTCAAAAGCTCTTACAGGGTGAAAAAAATAAACAGGCCTCAGTTAAGCACAAAAATTTCAAACATCCAATATCCTGAGTAGTTATACCAGCAGGAAATTTTCAGATTAACTGAATCAGTAGCAAATGAGAACCTGCAAGAAAAATGGAAAATAAGGGGTAACAAATAAGTCAGTACTGAAGCCATTCTTGTAAGTGAAAGGAAAAATACTATAAAGGTTAAAAAATACATACATTTGAAAAGCCCCCCCAAAAAATAAATAAATAAATAAATAATAAAAAATTAAAAAAAGAAAAGAAAAGCCTCTGCTTTTCTGCTACGGGGAGCTGCCGGCAGGAGCTGAGGAGATCGTCCTATGGAGCAAGTGGCAGGCTAGGTAAACCACCCGCACTGCAGCTGCCCAGCCAAGGGGACAGCGAACGTATGAGTTTGGGATATGAGTATAGAGAGGTTATGGAGTCGGATTTCATGAAAGTGGATTGAAATCTGTGTCATGGTGTTTATGTCTTTATAGTTTTTAATGTTTACATTTGCCTTAGAGTGCCATGAGAAATTTTACATGCTGCAAAGTGGTCCTCCTTGATTTGGGTACCTTTTACAAGACCAGTGCTCTAACCCCTGAGCTATGGAGCCTTGGGTACCTTTTAGATATGGTCTTGCTCTTTAACTTTGATGAATGCAATGCAAGAAATGTGATGAAAAGGAAACGTATAGAACTTCCTTCTGGAGATGTCCTAGCTCCAGGACATGAAGGTCCTGGAGAAATGGAAAAGCAGTCATCATTTGTAGGATTTAGAAAGATCAAAGTAATGAGTAGAACTTGTCAGTTCCATGTAATGGCAAGTGAAATGATTGTAGCCAGAAGCTTTGTCACAGGTTTTAGGTTAGAAAGGTGTAAAGAAGTGTGATCATGGTCCACAGTGAGCCTTAGTACACACCTCTGCAAACTGTCCCTGTGCACCAAGACACGTGCTAGAAGCAAGTGTTGTGGTCGGTGATGTCAGTGAGAGAGACTTTTTACAAAGACTCCTAGAAAGTTGTGTGCAAAACTTAAAAGTTCACATAAATGCAATGGAGCAGCAATCGTTGATCAGAGCTAGATTAAAAGGTACAGTCATGTGTAAAAGCTGAGTGGTCATCTGCTCAAAGGCTCGTTGTAAGTATAGAGTTGGATGCCTGAAGTTTCTCTTAGTCAGGATGAAGCATGACAGTAGTGCATCTTGCTGAAGTGCACAGTGATGACAGTTTCAAGTTCATGGCAGCTCTGGTATGACCTAGGGTAGATTCAACTGGAAGCACAGTTTTTACTGATATGCTGAGAAACTTTCCAAAGAAAAACGGACAGAAGGAAGGAGACTGGACTCTTCATTCAGAACACTGGCAATAGATTACTTTCAGGAAATTGCAGTATGAAATGTTAGAATGATTAATTCCAAAGGAGAAAACTTAGAAATTTCCTTTAGGATTTGGCAGTGGGCAGTACTTGGGAAATGGTCATATTTTTACATGTTGGAAATGTGCTTCAGAAAGCACATCCTGTATGTTTCCAGATGGCACAGAGCAAATTATCAATAAAAATACCATGACCAATTTATGAATTTCTTCTATAGGATTTCTTTGGGTGTTAAAAAGGTAGATTATGTGGCTATAGCAAGACTTGATCTAGGGAACAAACTATGGGACAAACTTTCTTGGTACCTTGAGAACTATCCCGATTTTCAAATTTCATGATTTTTTATTTCTCTTTTGGAGAGCTATGAAATGTGGAAACAAATCAAAATCTAGAGTAATGCCCTATAAGGAAGGAGAATAAAGCAGGTTTGTAACTGTCATGGACTGGTAGGTAATCGGGTTTTCCCTTATATGGCTGACCAAGAACAGATGGCCTTGGCTTGGATATCTCCAAATCCAGAGACCCCGACACAGTGTTCAAATGCCCCCACCCTAAAGGCAACCAACTTTAGGAGTGTGATCAAATAAAGTTAACCTTGAACATGTGTGCAGAATAATCAGTCCTGGGACAAAGCTAAAGAAGGGAACAACCAAGTACATTGAAACCTCACTGCTACCCACTCCCAGCCATGACTTCTTTATCATCCTCCCAGAAAGATTGAGACCAAACATAAAAAAGGAAAAACTAAGGAATAACTGAGCTACCTCTGCAAACATTTCTGCCACATCCATAAGTAGCAAAAAGGGGAAAGTGTTTTCCTGTTTCATTACCTTTGAACAAGTCTTCATGTCCAAGGAAGTGAAACTACCCCCTGGTGAAACAGAGCACACTGATGTTTATCAGATTGAAAAGTCTTCATCCATCATTGTAAATATTCAGACAATAAAAACTTAACAAAATGAGTTCTCTGGAGAGCTGCCCCTTTTAAGATTTGCTTGCACATCAGTAATTTCTGCTGAAAGTGCTGATCAGAACTGGTAAACAGTATATTAAATATTGATGTAAGAATCAGTGAAGCAGAACTTGAACGATTCAGTGTCATAAGTAGCTTTTTTTTTTTAGCAACAGAGATCTATTAAACAAGGTTTAAAGGAAATTAAATCAGACCTTTGAGAAATATCATGTGATACAGTATTATATTTTTCATAGATTTCCTACCTCGGTGATATATTTCAGTGACCTTTCCTTTTGTTTTCATTTGTGATAGTCATGGATACTTTTACCTCTTAGGGTACCAAAGTTAATGAGGCTAAAAACTTTTGGCTTTTGAGTATCAGTTCATTTCTTTCCACAAGTTGGTTTTAAATTGTAATTGCTTTGTCACATGTGGGAATCATGATTTTTTAACTGCCTTGTAAAGAAATGGAGGTTCAGCATAGCATACCTTTTTTCAGACCTGCCATCTAATCAGGGGTTGGCAAACTATGTTTCTGTATGACCCATGAGCTAAGAATACTTTTATACTTTTAAATTGTTGTTAAAAAAAACTTTTTAAAATGGTATTTCATGCCGTGTGAAAATTATATGAAATTCAGATTTCATTGTCCATAAGTAAAATTTTATTGGAACATAATCATATTTATTCTTTATTTAGCATCTGTCTTGTCATGGCTGAGTGGTTGCAACAGAGACTGTGGCCTACAAAGTCTAAAATACAAAGTAGGTGCTACTGGTCCTTTGCAGAAAAAGTTTGGCAGCCCCTTATCTAAGTTTTTGTTGGGTCAGCTGACTTGTGACTTGAGTTCTTTCTCGCTTGCTCTCTCTCTCTCTCTCTCTCTCTCTCTCTCTCTCTCTCTCTCACCCTCTCACCCATACACACACACACACACACACACACACACACACACACACACACACACAGAATTTCCTAATACATTGTCAGCTTCCTAACTTAAATGATTATGCTTGATTCTGAAGACTTATATTGTCATACTACAAATTTATTCTCAGAGCGGTAAATCTTTAGTTTTTTGTTTGTGAGCCCACTCTACAAAAGATGCGCAGAAATGATTTATTCCTTAGTTACTTGGAGATGATATAGTTGAAGATTTTCTGGAGAACCTTTTTCACACCAAACTCAGATATGCTTCATGATGAGCAAATATTTAGATTAGAATTATAATGTTGATTCCCCACTTTTAAAATATCTGGAAGTATTTAGTTGGTATTTTGGGGGGCTGGCCAAAGAGGGTACAGTATTATATAACTGGTCCTACATTTATCACCTGCATTCCATTATGGTTAAATTGGCTTTCTTTTTATTTTTTTCTTACCTGATTTTTTGTTTGCTTGCTTTTAATGTTTATTTAATCATTTTGAGAGAGAGTGTGTGCAAGCAGGACAGGGGCAGAGAGAGAGGGAGAGAGATGTGGGACTCAGTCCCACAACTGCGAAATCATGACCTGAGCCGAAACCAAGATTCGGATGCTTAACTGACTGAGCCACCCAGGCTCCCCTCTTTCCTGATTTTTAATACCACGGAATCATCAGAGTACCAATTGAAAGTAATCCTTT
Organism: Panthera tigris; assembly: GCF_018350195.1. Classification (NCBI taxonomy): domain Eukaryota; kingdom Metazoa; phylum Chordata; class Mammalia; order Carnivora; family Felidae; genus Panthera; species Panthera tigris. Next base: position 23,203,851 of record NC_056673.1, read on the forward strand.
AATCTTATAAACAAAATTTTGCTTCATTGACACTTTTCCTGACAAGTACAGCAGACCATTGACAAAGGTGCACATATTTTCCTTTCCTTCCATAAGGTTATAGTTAATAGTTTTCCTTTCTTTGATTATCAAAGACTCTCACTACAGGCAGTATTATTTTCTGTACCTAAGACTATTTCTGAAAAGTTGGATCACTAATGATGCCTGCCAACTTGAATGTGCACAAAGTTCCTAATATACTGTTTAATTAACTTCGAGCACTCATGGATGCTTCAGTGTCGCATGTTTAGTGTGAAACAGACTCTAGACTTGGGTATTTTTTTTCCTACCCCACGAGCTATTTAGTTCTCTCTTTTTACTTGGCCTTATGCTTGAATAAACTAGACTTCTAATCTTTTAAGTTATTCTCATGTTCATGATTTCAGGGTTTTATATTATCATGTAGCTTAGACTTACTCCTTCCTGTAAGAAAACCTAACAGCAATGTGTTAGAAGTTTTTTTAAAGTGAGGGTGCAAGTGGCCTAGTTCATGGCTACTTTTAGGACCTGATAGATAATCTTAATGCCTGTAATTTTCTAATTAAAATGATCCTAAATACTTCAAAAATTAAAAACAAAAATAGGAAGAAGGGGATTTGACTCCTGATTATTAACTAATCAAGGTGAATCATTCTGAAATTTCAGACACGTGCGTGTGCTCTGCAAGTTTTATCCGCCATCTTGGAAGGCTCAAAGCAGTTTCTTTCTGTTGCTGAAGACACCAGTGACCACAGAAGGGCTTTTACTCCCTTCTCTGTGATGATCGCATCCAGCATTAGAGAGTTACACAGATGTCTTTTGTTAGCTTTGGTGGCGGAGTCATCCTCACAGACCCTCACTCAGATAATTAAGGTAAGCATGCCAAGTTATCAACGGGTTCTGGATGGGTTTTCTCTGTTTCGATCTTGTATAATGTTTTACATTGTCCAAAAGTAATTTGACTTAAGAATAGAAGTAACAATTTTATTTAAAGTTATCCTATTTGTTTTATTTAAAGCTATTCTATTAAAAAAAAAAAAAGCTAGCCTATTGTGCCTCCTCGCTTGATCTTACCTACACTCTTTGTATATCCAAATAAATGATTTACTAAAAATACTCCCATATTTTTAGTATTAAGTTGTACCAATGAGAACACAAGTGCAAGTCCCCTAAAAAAAGGATAAAAAAAGAAAAAAACTGATTTTCAAATGAGTCTTCATAGACTTTTATTTTTTAATTAAATGCTATAACATTTTGTATCTGTGCTGTGGCTTAATCAGGCCTATTGATGGGCTATTCTTGTCTTTTGCAGTGCCTTGCAAATTTAGTATCAAATTCACCTTACAACCGTCTGAAACTCAGCCTGTTGACCAAAGTCTGGAACCAGATAAAGCCTTATATCCGCCACAAAGGTTGGTGGTAGTTTAAAATCGATTGCTTTTTTGTATCAATCAAATCTAGATTATTAGTTTTAAAAATATTGAGAGCATTTTTACAGCTCTAAGATATCTCTACTCATTCTCAAGTTTTCGGGGAAAGCAGCTATTGCTAGAAGCCTGCTTTTGACCCCAGAAGCCCCAGTGGACACCTGGAAGAAGTGAGCTGGAGAATTAATTGTAAAGATTAGTGGTTCTTTGCTGCTGCAGTGTAGTGACTTTAGAGTTCTGGTTGAGCCAAGTGCAGGGGGCCGGCGCTGGGGGGGCGCGGGGGTGGATGGGGGGGCAGTGCTCTGGTACACAATACGTAGTTTCTATCCTTAAGGCAGAAGTAAGGATGGGTGGACAATCACATAGACATCATCCTCTTTTTGGAAAGAAAAACGAATATAAAACATAACTGCTGTAAGATTATCTCCTCTGCAGTTTAGATAAAATTCCAGAACCTCAACTCCCCCACTTACTGCAGAGTCTTATTTCTTGTTATTTCCTGACTTACTCCCACACGTGATATATCTGTGCTATAAACATTTGCCTAGAGAACATTTGTTTTTCTTTTGCTAGCAAGCAGGCAGTGAAAGTACTATGTGGTCTGTTACTAGACCACATTCTGATAAGTTTTTCAGTCAGAGTTCTTGAAGGAGGCAGTGATGTTTCTGTGACGTCATGGGAGGGGTACTAGACCTGGAGTCAGGCTGAGGGTCTGCAGCCCATTCCCATTTCCTCCATCTCATAACTGTGGCTCTGTCAGAACCGTCATTTCCTCCTAACAGGAAGACGTTGACCTACCTCGGAAGATTTTTATAAGGCTTAAAGGAGATGATGATGTGTACACATGTATCACTGGACATCACGGTCCAGTTCACTTGTTTCACCAATGTGTAAAATGGGACCCAGAAAGATAAATCTTGCCTTTGACATCTCTCATGTCAGTGGCAGAAGTAAGATTGAAACAACTCAAGTCTTTGGGCTCAGTCCCCTGCTCATTCCGCTGCACCAGCTTTTCTTCATCTGTAAACTGAGAGGAGCGGACCATGTCTCACGTCCCTCCCAAGTGTCTGGCTTTGTCTTTCAGCATTTTCATGAATAAAATGGTCAAACCCTCAGAAACTTGAAAGAATAGTACAGTGAACATGTGCATATCTCTACCTAGACTTAACAGTTATTAACATTTGTCATATTTGCTTTGTCTCTGCATGTATGTATCTGTGTACGTGTGTATACATGTGTATAAATAGGTATATTTTTGAACCGTTTGAAAGTAAACTTCTGGGGCGCCTGGGTGGCTCAGTCGGTTAAGTGTCAGACTTCGGCTCAGGTCACGATCTTGCTGTTTGTGAATTCGAGCCCCACGTCGGGCTCCGGGCTGACAGCTCAGAGCCTGGAGCCTGCTTCGGATTCTCTGTCTCCCTCTCTCTCTGCCCCTCTCCTGCTTGTGCTCTGTCTCTGTCTCTCAAAAATAAATAAATGTTAAAGAAATTTTTTTTGTTTTAATAAAAAAATTTTAAAAAAGAAAGTAAACTCCAGACATGATATTTCATCCTGAATACCTCAGCATGCATCTTACAAGAACAAAGACAATTTCCTAAAAAACACATCCCCATTCTCACACCTAAGAAATCCACATCAATTCCATAATATTGTTTCATATCTACTCCACATTCACATTCCACCATATGTCTCAAAAAGTCTTCCCTCCCTTTTTGTGAGGACTTGGGTTCATTCCTGGTTCATGCATTTCATGTCATTATTATGTCAGTTTAGTCTCTTCTAATCTAGAGTAGTCCCATCACCCTTTTGTTCTTTCACCACGCTGATTTGGGGAAAAGTCCAAGACTGTTGTCTTAAAGCCTGTTTTACCTTCTCAGTTTGCCAGATAGGTTCTTTACAGTGTTGTTTGTTTGTTTTTTTTTAATTTTTTTTTAACGTTTATTTTTGAGACAGAGAGAGACAAAGCATGAACGGGGGAGGGTCAGAGAGAGGGAGACACAGAATCTGAAACAGGCTCCAGGCTCTGAGCTGTCAGCACAGAGCCCCACGCGGGGCTCGAACTCACGGACCGCGAGATCATGACCTGAGCCGAAGTCAGCCGCTTAACCGACTGAGCCACCCAGGCACCCCTACAGTGTTGTTTAAATTCTGTTTCTGTCCCATGTATTTCTATAAACTGGAAGTTGGGTCTGGAGGTTTCATTGGATTCAGGTTACACAAGGACGCCATCATTCTTCATTGTCTGCGGGAATAATTGTGATCCTTGAGATAGCTCTTCCCACAGTGATAGTGATTCCCATCAACTTTGACAGATGTGAATGTTCGAGTGTCAAGCCTCACTCTCTTGGGAGCCATAGTGTCCACTCACGCGCCTCTACCTGAAGTCCAGCTCCTTTTACAACAGCCCTGCTCTTCTGGACTCAGCAATAGCAATTCGGCAACTCCTCACCTCAGTGCTCCTGATTGGTGGAAGAAAGCCCCCTCGGGACCCTTTTTGGAAGAGGCTTCAGTTAGCTCCCCTAAGGGGTCTTCAGAGCCTTGCTGGCTCATCCGACTTTGCATTTCCACTGTTGTACTGCCCAAGGAGGAGTCCTGTTCCAGTAGCGATGCTGGCTGTGCAACGGGGAGCATCTATGAACCATCCCCCATGCGATTGGAGGCCTTACAGGTAGGAGGTTTCCTCATTTTTAGAATGGAAGTAATCACTCTTCTTTCAAAGTATTGATTGATTGTGAGGAGTGAGTCTATGAAAATAACATATAACTGAGCCGCAGGTCAGTGGTGTTAGAGAGCTGTGCTTTAGGTGTGAGTGCTTTGTTGTTTTGGTTTTGGCAGCAGTTAGGAGAAGACTTGGTTGTAAATGTCACATTTATTCCTTTTTGTTGCAAGTCACTTTAGTGACCATAGTTTTTATGTGACAGGTTGGGTATGCTGGATTATATAGTAATTCTGAAAGACGTTGTACAGTTAAGCTTTGATTTCTGAGACTTTCAATATTTAATTCTCCATAACTTCTCTTCCATCTTCTGTCTGCTTAGAGACAACAGGAAGAAAACAACCCTAGATTAATTTATTTGCTTCTTTGGTACTCAGCTGTGATCTGAGACATGGGTTTGGTTCTGGGCTCTGCTGCTGATTGTGCGGTTGATATTAAACATGTCCTTTAACCTTTAACTTTTTTAGCCTTAGCTTCTTTAGCTGAAATATTCAGTTAGTACCTGCCTCAGAAAATTGTTCCCAGGCTTGAATAGTATTGACAACCTTAATGAAACACATTTCAAAAATTATAAAGCACCGTGAAGTTACATGATAGAGTTAACTGATTTCAGTCATAAAATAAAGATTATGGTTGTTCATTTCATTCAACATCAGATTCCTGCCTACCCCTTGTTAAATGTGAGTGATTTCTGAAATATTAAAACACTTTTCTGGATATTGCAGCCCTGCATTTAGGTCTTGAGGTTATTCCTCTGTTCTCTTTGCAGGTGTTAGCTCATCTGGCCAAGGGCTACTTTTCAATGGCTCAAGTGTACTTAATGGAGCTTGGAGAGGTGATTTGCAAGTGCATGGGGGAAGCAGATCCATCTATTCAGCTTCATGGAGCAAAGGTAACTTTGATGAAAAGCCACCTGCTATTTTCTTCTCTTCCTTTATGTTCTTCCCTCTGTTCTATGTCTGTCAGTTCTGAGGTTTCTTAAAGGGGTATCAGGGTAGGGAAAGTCATACATTCCTTCATTTTCAGCTCGCCAGAGAAACCCAAAGAATTCATTTGATAATAAATAAACAATATGTTTCTGGTGGTTTTGCTCCTGAAAGAATGCCTCTGATGTCAGAATTACTGAAAGAAGAAAGAAAATTCGGTTGGAAACTATTTTTCCCTTTGATTTGAGGTCGTCTCCAAACAAGTAAGGTCTTCTGCCTCCGTAATTCGGATTATCAAATCTGCTTTGATAATCTATATTTCTTTTGCCTTGGCAGCTTCTGGAAGAACTGGGGACAGGCTTAATACAGCAGTATAAACCAGATTCTACCATAGCTCCTGACCAGAGAGTGCCAGTCACTGTGGTAAGTACACGTTGTTCAGTGCTCTCCTAGTGCTGCAGTCAGTTGTGAGGCTCAGTGATGAAGTGAAATAAACTGTGTAGTTTCTTCCAGTGTCAAAAACTACAGCTAATGATATGTGATGACAGGAGACTAGCATGAATAAGATTTATTTGCATTTCTGTTTATTTGCAGTTCAGTATGTGGTCGGATTATGTGCAACGTACAGCCAGCAATTGAAAAACCAGTATTTCTTTCGCATAAAACCTCGTGTGGTTCCTCATCCTGCCCAAGAGGTAGACTAGAATGGTGGGAAGAGCCAAGGATTTGGGATCCGAAGACATGAGAGCAAATGTAGGGAGCACATTAATGGATGTGTGAGCACAGTTTCCTCATAAAGAGGAATAATAATCTGTAACTAGATTGAATAAAATGTAAAGCTGCTGGCAAATAGTAGGTGCTTGATAGATGTTGATTCCCTTAACTCCCTCACCACCCCGCTCCAGGATTCCTAGAAAATTCCCGTGACCTTAGGTTGTTTCTGTTGTCTCCATACTGCGCCAGTTCTTTGGAGGAGGAACACGTGACCCTACCAAAAAGGGCTTCTACTTGGTGCCAAAAGCAAAGTCAACTCAACATTAGTGGTGTTTTTTACCTTCTGCCCTCCTCATCCTGCCCATTCTTTTCCCTTTGCAATTTCCATCATCCCTGCAAGCAATTAAGAATATCTAGCCCTAGTCCTTTCCTGAGACTGCCACTCAAGCTGAAACGTCACCGTTCACAGGGAGAGGAGTTGAACTTTGCTCAAACAGACCTGGGTTTGCACCTGGACTTCTCCCCCTGCTGGTCAAATGACTGTAGGCATCACGTTCAGGTTTTTTCATTTGTAAAAAAGAGATATACTTTCTATATTACTTGTCAGTTGCTGAGTAGTAAATTAGCCAAAACACTTAGCATCTTACAACAATATATATTCTCTCACATAGTTTCTGTGGCTCAGGAATTGGGAGTAGCTTAGCTTTGTCCTTCTGAGCTTGCAGTCAAGATGCTGGCAGGGGCTGCAGTCAACTGAACTTGACAGGGGTTTGAGGATCTTCTTCCAACACAGCTCACTCACATACCTAGCAAGTTAGTGCTGGCTTTTGGCAGCAGGCCTCTCTTACTTCCTTCCCACAAGGAACTCTCCAGAGGGCTGCTTGAGTGTCCTGTGGATATGGCAGCTGGCTTCCCCCATAGCAAGAGAATCAAGACAGAGCAAGACAGAAGCTGTGGTGTTCTTTTTTTTTTTTTTTAAATGTTTATTTATTTTTGAGAGAGAGAGAGAGACACAGTGTGAGGGAGGGGAGGGGCCGAGAGAGATGGAGACACAGAATCCAAAGCAGGCTCCTGGCTCTGAGCTGTCAGCACAGAACCTGACGCGGGGCTCAAACCCACAAACCGTGAGATCATGACCTAAGCTGAAATCAGACGCTTAACCGACTGAGCCACCCAAGGCACCCCTGTGTTTTTTTTGTTTGTTTGTTTTTTTTTAATTTTTTTTTTTAACGTTTATTCATTTTAGAGACAGAGAGAGACAGAGCATGAACGGGGGAGGGTCAGAGAGAGAGGGAGACACAGAATCCGAAACAGGCTCCACGCTCTGAGCTGTCAGCACAGAGCCCGACGTGGGGCTCAAACTCATGGACCACGAGATCATGACCTGAGCCAAAGTTGGTCGCCCAACCGACTGAGCCACCCAGGCGCCCCACCCCTGTGTTCTTATAACCTTGTTTTGGGGTTTTTTTTTTTTAAGTTTATTTATTTATTTTGAGAGAGAGAACACATAAGCAGGGGAGGGGCAGAGAGAGGGGGAGAGAGAATCTTAGGCAAGCTCCTCATTATCAACGCGGAGCCTGACTTGGGGCGCGAACTCATGAATTGTGAGATCATGACCTGAACTGAAATCAAGAATTGAACACTTAACCAACTGAGCCACCCAGGCATCCCACCCTTGCTTTGGAAGTTTCACACTGTTAATTTCCATAGCACCCTACTGGTTACACAGGTCAGCCTGGACAGGGGCTAGGTGGGGGGCCACCTCCTTAACATTAGGAGACAAGAATCCGTGTGGGCCATGTTGGAGGCTGGCAAGCATACCTGTCTAAAGTCTTCTGGTTTGGGGTGGGGAAGGCCCAGATTGGGTTTCTAGAAACTAGGATTTAGGGGAGGACAGAATTGATGTGTGGGACACATGGCAAAACTTGGGACTAAATCCGTGGGGCAGAAAGTAGAGACTCCAAAACCACAGACAGTTGCAAATGCACCTGAAATCCTAGGATTTTTAGAAAGCATGGGAAAGAAATGGTTCAAGGTACTCTTCAGATGCCTGCCTTGAGAGCTTTAATAAAAGTGAGGTAGGGGCGCCTGGCTGGCCCAGTCGGTTGAGCGTCCGACTTCAGCTCAGGTCATGATCTCACAGTTTGTGAGTTTGATCCCCACATCGGGTTCTGTGCTGACAGCTCAGAGCCTGGAGCCTGCCTCGGATTCTGTGTCTCCCTCTCTCTCTGCTCCTCCCCTGCTCACACTCTGTCTCTCAAAAATAAATAAAGATTAAAAAAAAAAAAAAGGTAAATCTTCATAGTACCCACAAGAGAGCCCAGTGCTCAATTTAAGAGTCTCCACTGTGCACCTGACACTGTGCAAGGAACTTGACACACAGTGTTACATTTTACTGTCACCAAGACTCTGCCAAGTAGACATCTTCACCCTGTGTTACTGAAGAGGAATCAATACTTAGGTTCAGGGACTTGCCCAAGGTTGCAGAGATGGGAAACAGCCACTGAAGGATTCAGCCCCAGCTCTGCCCCTGGATCCGGTGCTCTTTAGACTCTGGCACATGGCCTCTGGGCTGTGCAGGGCCCTAATGCCCACTAGCAAGTTACACCATATGTTTGTGCCCCAGTTTCCTTGTGTGAAAATGGAGATAATGACACATACTTCATTTAGTTGTACTGAGGATTGAAATGGGTAGATATGTGTAAAGCTTAGAGCAGTGCCTGGCGTGTGAGAGGCTTTCTGGAAAACACGAGCCATGGCCGCCGTTACCACCATCACCCCCTGCCCTTCCTCATGATCATCATCACTCCCATCACTCCGGCCACCTAGCTGTAGCCAGCTGTTTCCTAGTTCATAAAGTGGAAGGATGCAGTCATTGTTTTCTTTTTTTTCTTTTAATTTTTTTAATGTTTACTTATTTTTGAGAGAAGGAGAGAGACAGAGCACAAGCAGGGGAGGGCAGAGAGAGAGGGAGACACAAAATCCAAAGCAGTCTCCAGGCTCTGAGCTGTCAGCCCAGAGCCCGATGTGGGGCTTGAACTCGGGAAAGACAAGATCGTGACCTGAGGCAAAGTTGGAGGCTTAACCGACTGAGCCACCCAGGCGCCCCTGCAATTGTTTTCTAAAGCTCCTTCCCCTGCTGTGCAAGGACTAGCGGAAGCATTGACAAAAGGCTACTGCTTTAAATTTTTTTTTTAACATTTATTTATTTTTGAGACAGAGACAGAGCATGAACGGGGGAGGGGCAGAGAGAGAGAGAGGGAGACACAGAATCCGAAACCGGCTCCAGGCTCTGAGCCATCAGCCCAGAGCCCGATGCAGGGCTCGAACTCACAGACCACGAGATCATGCCCTGAGTTGAAGTCGGACGCTTAACCAACTGAGCCACCCAGGCACCCCAAAGGCTACTGCTTTAAAGAACGTTGCATTACTAGGGCCACCTGAGGTAGTCTTAGCGGCAAGTTGGTTCTGCTGTAGTGTCTGGGGCCACAGCTGTAACTGTGCCCCTGATCCAGGTGGTGATGTTCTGGACGATGATGCTAAACGGCCCTCTGCCCAGAGCCCTGCAGAACTCAGAGCACCCGACCCTGCAGGCAAGCACCTGTGACGCCCTGTCTTCCATCCTGCCCGAAGCCTTCAGCAGCCTGCCGGTAACTCCAGGAGTGTTTTCTCACCTTACGTGGTGCCCCCGAGCAGCAGAGCTTGAGTTTGATTCAGATTCGTTGTCATCTTGAGCCAGTATTCAGCGTCATCCCTGGCTTGAGTGTGGGGTGAGGGCGGTGGAAACACTTCAAGTCTTAATGTCTCAGGGGAGCCTTTCCTCCCTGTCCTCGGAGGGCAGGTGAGGGAGGAGGCTTGGAAGAGACGTTTCAGAAAGACTTCAAAACCAAGAGTTAGGAGGACCTGGGTTTATCTCTTCCACTCCACTCCCTGATTTTCTTAACATCTCTAACCTGAGTGTTCTCATCTATAAAAGGGGCACGATGTGAGGAATAACACGAAGTGTGAGCAGTACTTGGCCAGTGCCCACCACATGTATATTCAGGCTGCTCCCCTTCTTTAGTCCTCAGTGGCATTTGCATGAATTAGCTTTTATAAAGAGGCTGCTTTCAGGAAGTAGGAGAACACGGTGACCTAACTCATACAGTGGGAAAGGTTAATGGTCACAGGTGCTGTGTGTGCCCAGCACCAAGCAGGCACTCACCCAATACCTGGATCCGTGTTGCCCCTCTGCTCTCTGCTAAGGTAGCCTCAAGGTCTCCCTTGTGTTCAGATGCAGACACGTCCCAGTCGCGTGTTGAGGACAGTGGCTCATGGTTCTTTCTTTCTCACTTTCCCTCCACCCACCTTTCTCACTACAGAGCGACAGGCAGATCCTGTGCATCACCATGCTGCTTGGGCTGAACGACAGCAAGAACCGTCTAGTGAAAGCGGCGACCTCGCGGGCCCTTGGAGTCTATGTGCTTTTCCCCTGTCTCAGACAGGTCAGAGCGAGCCTGCACAGCCCTTCTCTGCCTCTGTGATAGGCCAGGGCAGTGTTGATTTGGGTGCATACAGAGCTTCTGAGTTGGACAGTAAGGGACACCAAATTGCTCTTAGTTTCTTTAATTGCTACTAAAATACGGTAATGCCTGTAAGTTCATTTATTTCTAATTATTTAGCACACTGTCCAGGACCCTAGATTTACATTAATGAATAATTGAAAAAAAAGGAAGTGGGATATTGCCATGGGATAATAATAATTTAGAAAGCTGATGTAGAATTTTTGCTAAGAAGCGAATAAATTTCTTTTTCACTCTTAGTTGTGACATCTCACTGTGAAGTGTGTAATGAATAGGATGTGTTTTAGAAATGCATTTCATTGGCAGTGTCATTTCCCAAGGTGGAAATCAGTCTAAGCACAGATTTCATGGATCACTGTCGCAGACCAGGTTATAAGATGTTCAACAAGAGCAAAATCCATAGGCCCCACGGGTGCGTGTGGCACATACCAGAATCCCAGAAGACCTTCCCGTGGGGTTTTAATGAGTGTCCACATTATAATAAGTAGAATAGTAAATTGAGTAAATAAATTTTGATTTTCAAATAGAAATTGTGGTAAAGGCTTATATCATTGTCTGAAAATAAATTTCAGAATTTCTAAGGCAGCTGTGTGAGCTCCCAAAGTAACTACAGTGTTTTATTTTCTTACAGGATGTCATATTTGTTGCAGACACAGCGAATGCAATATTGATGTCACTTCAAGACAAATCTCTGAATGTCCGGGCCAAAGCAGCCTGGTCCCTGGGCAACTTGACAGACACTCTGATTGTCAACATGTAGGTGACTCAGCTCATTTCCCCTGGGTGACTTCTGAGGTTGAGGTCCCAGGAGGGTATCTTTGATCTCTACTATAAAAGAACAGTAATTCTCCCATATCGTGTAGTCAGTCTTCATGCTTTGTTGTGTTTTATTCTCCTTCAAGTAATGAGATTAGTAAGTCGTTCTTTATATATACATGTATGTGTTTGTGTGTGTGTATTTAATACTGTATGCTGATATAAGTAACGTATCCACATTATAGAAAATGTGGAAAATACTAAAGTAGAAATTCAAAACCATAATATAGGTCGCACTACTCTTTAAATATCAAATTTGTAATTTTTCAGAGTAATAAAAAAAAAATTGAAACAATACAAAAGGGGTCATCAGTATAAAACCTTCCTCCCTAGAGGCAGCTATTGTCCCTCATGTACTAGTGCCCTGCTTATCATTGCTTAGTTCTCCCATACAGCATGTCTAAGCATCCTCCCAACTTCTGCTGGCTTTTTATAAATTGTTCATTACTATTACATAATCACCACTGTGAAGTGATTATTTAACCACTCCATTACCGAACATGTGCATTATCTTAGGCTTTTCTAACCAATGAACATTTTTGTACATAAAATCTTTATTTCAAGATACACCTTTTGGTCACATTCCTAGATGTGGGCCTACTGGGTCAAAAGGTATAAACTTTTAAGTTCTTGATATAATCGGAACAGATTTGTTGAGCTGTTTTCCCACATTTTTATAGTTCTACTAAGTGAATGCCTGTGTATATGTATATATTTAACTGAGTTTTAACTTTTAACGTGTTTTGTCTGCTTTGGATGGAACAGGGAAACCCCAGACCCAAGTTTCCAGGAAGAGTTCTCTGGTCTCCTGCTCTTGAAGATGTTGCGATCAGCTATAGAAGCGTCCAGGGATAAAGACAAGGTAGACCCACAGCAAAGCCTGGTATTTCTCCATTAGATACTTAGTGTATTATAGTTGTATCCCCCAAATGTATCCCTGTTGAAAGGAGATCAAGAGAGTACTCAGGTATAATGTGGCCTACTCCACACTTGTACAGTTTCCTTCCTGTCTCCTGTGTCATGAAAAATATCAATGCTCTTTGTCATACTGCTCCATGATCTGTCCGTGTTTGTTTTAATATTAGTCTGCTTTTGGTTTTTGTTTTTGTTTTTTTCTAAAAAATCTTTAAGTAGAAGTGACAAGTCAGAAAAATGAACAGCCCTTGGCTTTGTATAGCTCCCATTAGACTAATAAGTTAAAAGCATAGAAATGGGTTTTAGGGTCAGGTAGACATGGTTCAAATCCTGGCTTGCCCTTTAGTAGCCAGGTGACGTTTGGTATATCATTAACTTCTCTGAAGGTCTGTTTCCTCATCTGGAACCTGGAAGTCATTACATCTACCTCAGTGGCCTCGGAGATGCCTTGTGTTAAAGTACCTAGCATGATACCTGACCCATACCGAGTGCTTAATTTAGTACAGTGACTCTGAAAACCTGGGAAGCCCTATGTGGACTAATCTGTTCAGAATTTCTGGGACTAGGGCATGGGAATTGGTTTTGGAGAAAGAAAGCTCCTCGGATGATTCTAGTGTGCTGCGAAGGTTGAGAGAGACTTTCTAATGGAAAAGTACTGGACTGGAATTTTGAAACCTCGCCTGTCCTCATCACCTTGCTGCAAACCAGCTTTGCCCTGTAGCCTCTGGGTCTTCCACACGGTCTCTGTAAAACGAGGAAGACAGACCTCTCTGGAGTCTAATCCAAAAATACCAGTGAGGAGCTGTGGAAGACCTCACCTCTCTGATGGCATAGGCTGTTCAGCACATAAGACCTTGCAGAGTTTCAAGAAGCCACACTTTTACAGGCTGGTGTTTTCATTGGCTTTCTGACTTTAAGCTGTCCAAGACCTCCTGGGTTTTTTAAAGCTGAAATGATACTTTCTGTAACATATCTTTGGCAAAGCAGATTTCGAATGCTTTTTTTTACATTTTATTATAGGTAAAAAGCAATGCAGTGCGGGCCCTTGGAAATTTGCTTCATTTTTTGCAACCGTCTCATATAGAAAAGCCCAGGTTTGCTGAAATCATTGAGGAGTCTATCCAGGCCCTCATCTCTACTGTGCTGAATGAGGCTGCCATGAAAGTCCGATGGAATGCTTGCTACGCAGTGGGGAATGTATTTAAAAATCCTGCTCTTCCATTAGGTAAGAAGGTGTCTCTCTGGTGCAGGGCCTCAGGACAGCACACTCCAGCCTACAGTAGTATTCAAGATGTTCCTCGTAGTTTTACTTATCACATATTAGAAAAAATGGAAATGTTTTGAATGCCCAACTTTAGGGGAATCATAGTATATATCATAGTATATATATTCAAAGGGATCCTTTAGAATTATGTGTACAAAAAGTTTTTGATAATCTGGGAAAGTACTTCTGATGTTAAGCAAATTAAAACAGGATAGGCAGTTGTTTCTACGACATGATCTCAATAAATGGGTGGAAAAAAGAGTGAAAGGAAATTAGCCTAATCATTAACGGTGGTTGCCTCTGGAGGGGATGATGAGTAGGACTTTTGTCTGCTTTCATTTTCTATAAGAAAATGTTGTTCTAACAACCGGGGGGAGGGGGGGAGGGCAATGAAGGAGAAAAGCTGGCATGGAAGAAGAGGTACAGATTGGAAATCCCAAATGAGCCCTTGGTACTGAAGTGGGCTGCTGTGTAGGAGGGCATCTCAGTAATGACGTGCCGTGCACCTTGATAGAGCATCAGTGGCTTATAGCTGCTTAGGCATACAGGTCAAAGCCTCCAAATCCCCATTCCCTCTCCTTACCAGCATTTGCCTTATACATTTGTCTCTGTGACAAGATTTGAAACAAGTTATGTTCCTGGAGAGGTAAAACCATTCTGGGCCAGCAGAGCATGCATCAGGTTAGGGAGATCTGGCTCTGCTCCCCTTTATTGCCACAATCTTCCAGCCAGGGGGTGCCTGGCTGGCTCAGTTGGAAGAGCACGTGACTCTTAATCTCAGGGTCATGAGTTTGAGTCCCACGCTGGGGGTAGAGATTGCTTAAATAAATAAATAAATTCAATTTAAAAAAAAAAATGCTCCCAACCGAGGGCTAATGGAGAAGTAGCTTCATGGCGTTTTCTACAGAGGAAATAACCCAAAGTGACCTTTGGAGTTGGAGCTCATTAAGGTGGATGTCTGCCTGCCTGCCTTCAAAGACAGCAGAGAAGTTCGGAAGGGCTGAAAGAGGGAAGCTGAATTCTTTAAAAAAAAAAAAATTTTTTTTATGTTTATTCATTTTTGAGAGAGAAAAAGAGAGAGAGACAGAGCAGGAGTCAGGGTGGGGCAGAGAGAGAGCAGGACACAATCTAAAGCAGGCTCCAGGCTCTGAGTTGTTAGCACAGAGCCTGATGCGGGGCTCAAACCCACAAACCATGATAAGACCTGAGCTGAAGTCAGACACCTAACCGACTGAGCCATCAAGGCGCTTCTAAAAAAAATTTTTTTTAATTAATTTATTTTTGAGAGAGGGCATGAGTGAGTGAGGGGCACAGAGAGAGAAAGAGAGAGAATCCCACACAGGCTCTGCATTGTCAGCACAGAGCCCGAAGCGGGGTTCAAACTCATGAATTGTGAGATCATGAGCGAGCTGAAGTCAGATGTTTAAACAGACTGAGCCACCCAGGCACCCCAGGGAAGCTGAATTCTATTCTACTGTCCATCTTGAGGAATAAGAGCCACCCCAAAATTGAGTGGGGAGTGGTAGTTCTGATGAGGAAGAAAGCAGGCTGATTTCCTGAGACTGACCAACAGGAAGGGAAAGAAGACAGAAACTGGGACATCATCTTTTCAAAATTAGAGAATTGCACCTTTGGTTAATCTGAGTCCTCTGTTCCTTAGTCACTGCCTAGATAGCACCTTCTTTTTCTTTGCAATAAAACACATGACTTGCTATGTCCAGAGCAGTGTCTGGATGCTAATCTGGGTGATGAGATATTTTTTTGTCATCAGGAACAAGGCTGGGCATACGGTTGTGCAGTGTGTGCACTGCTCAGAAGCAGGCAACTGAGCACAAGTGGCACTACAGTTTAGTCCGAGCTCCTCAAGCCTTACCCCCGTAGGACGGCCTCTTCCCAGAGAAGCCGCCTCTTTCACTGTCGCCAAAGTCCCCATTTAGAGTAGCAGAGGCCCCCATGTGTGCGGCAGACTGTTTAAGGAAATGGGAAGTTTGGGAATCCGTACTCAACCCCTTCCCTAGAATCCCACAGTGAGTACCGGTCACCCTGATCCTATAGGGTTAGCGTGAGAATTGAATGAAAACCTAGTGTCAGCTGGAGCATAAGTGTGTATTTCCTCCACCCTCTCCACTCCCCTGCTTGTTTCTAAGCCTTCATCTGTTGTAATGCCGGTGGGTTCTTTCTAGGAACAGCCCCGTGGACCTCCCAGGCCTACAACGCCCTGACGTCGGTTGTGACATCATGCAAGAACTTCAAAGTGCGCATCAGATCTGCCACTGCCCTTTCCATCCCGAGCAAGAGAGAGCAGTATGGGTCAGCTGAGCAGTACGTTCAGATCTGGAACGCATTGGTCACTGCCTTACAAAAGAGCGAAGACACCACAGACTTTTTGGAATTCAAGTACTGTGCCAGCCTACGGACCCAAATCTGCCAGGCACTGATCCACCTCTTGAGTTTGGCCAGTGCCTCAGACCTGCCCTGCATCAGAGAAACCCTCGAATCGAATGGGGACATGGTGCAGTCCTTTATCCTACAGTTTTTAAAATCAGGAGCAGAGGGAGATGATACCGGAGCACCCCACAGCTTGCACGAAAGAGACCAGATGGTCAGAACGGCCCTGGAGCACATAAGCAGCATCCAGGCACTGGCTGGTGACTCAGCCAAAAGGGCCATCATGGACTTTCTAGAAGATACCCTCACCATTTATTTTGACTCCTCTGGATCACAGGTAGCACTCCTGGGACTGACAGATCGGTGAATGGTCTGCCATACTTTCCAGGTGTCGTGGTAATGGAAAGACCCAAGCTTGAGTATCAGATATGCAGGATTCAATTTTAGGGGCAGAAACAACCCATTCAATTTTATTCAGAATGGGCTCACATCTATTTAAATTTTTCCCAAAGGGCTCAACCACTTTAGGGAGTGGTTCCGCTGCATTGGCCACGGTCCAGGTTGTTGGAACCTCTGACCTGTGCAGCAGGGAGCCGGGAAATACGGTCGTAGGGCGGGCTGAGCAGGCTGGACGGTTGCGAAGGGTGTTTGGCCTCAGACACGAAGATAAAGACAAAAAAACGAATGAATTTAGGAACCGTTATGTTATATATTGTGTCTTGGAATTGTTTTTCTTTTTGTAATAAACTAATGAAAACTAGCGTGCCCATAACCTTCTCTGTTTTTAGATCAAGTTGTGTTTATAGAAAGCCTCAGGCAGAGCTGATGTTTGGCCAGTCTGCACTGGTGTAGCTGCTTCAGTTGCTAAAATACTGAGAAGTTCCTCACAGGCTGCTAAACAGCTACTGCACTGAGCTTCCCAGGTACGCACCCTGGAAGCCCTCCGTGTGCCTCCCCACGAGCCGCTAGCTAAAGAGCTGCCTCCTGGCACCTGGCTGCCACCCTGGGCCCGCGTCCAGTTCGCCGTAGTCGCACCACCCACTTCCGTCTCAGCTTCTAAAGTCCCCGAGGAGAGTGTGGTCCGTACACTAAAGGTATGGTTGTTTCACCACCTTTGCATCTGTGCCTTAGAAAAAGAATTCTCTAATTTAATTTAGATGGTTATAAAGCTTTTTAAACTATATTTTGATAATGTCTAAGCCGTTACAAAAGTGATTTCTCCCTGAAGAATTATTTACATTTAAATTTTGCATTCCTCTATTAACCACCAACAGTTTAAGGAGAATTGATTTCAGGTAGGAACTTCAATCCACAAAAGAACCAACTAAAATTACTCCATACTTATATTTGATCTGGGATAAATAAAAATCAAGATACATAGAACGGATTTTGGCAATACATTATTTAACTGTTGTTATTTAGCTTAAAATTCATATTTTAGGGCATACATATGTCCTCAGCATTTCTCATTTGCCCCTGAGTTGCTCTTTTCCCTCTACTATGTTGTTGATTGTTCAGGAAATACTATCCAAGCAGACCGGGGAACAGATTAGTCCGGTAACTGAAGGCCCACTTTTCCATTGGTAGAATGCCAACCAGTTTCCAAACAATTAGACTATGGTACAGTAAAAACACCCATGTAGAACATTCTTTAAAGTTGCTTTTCTTTGGAGATGACTCTGGACACGAATTATTACAGAGGCCTAGGGACTGAGTTGAACCTGTACTGATCCTAATGATGAATCTTGGAACTTCCATCTCTTTAAGGAATATGTTCTGAGCAGCAGCTTGTTTACTTGTCCCTGTCCTAAAAGTAAAAATGTGGCATAGATACCCACTGTTTGGGGGGCTTTCACCGGTGACCTTCTTGATAAAAATATTTGTGAAATGACTTTGAGTGGTCTGATTTGATGATTTGCTCTTATCCTTTGTTTATCTTGAATAAAACTTCATTTTTTGAAGAAACTTTCACTTCTGTACAGGTTTCCTTGTCTCTGAAAACAGATGTCAGTGTGCTCATATGCAGGGAAAGCCGAAGGGTAAGCACTTCTAGAAACTCCAGGAGCCCGGGGTACAGCTTCTGTCTGGATGGGATGCTGGTTCTCTCCTTGCCGTAGCACTGTGGGTATACCCCAAGGGCAGGGGCTCCCACACGCCCTGCGCTGGTGCCTCAGGAAAGCTGCCATCGTGAAAGGAAGCCTCACAAACAGTAAAGGGTTAGAACTGATTCTGATGCAGAAACAATAGAAAGTCTGGCTCTGATGCAGAATTCTAATTCAGAATGCCAAACTCTGAACTTTCTTTTGATGTTTAAAAGGGAAAAAACCAGGGGCGTCTAGGTGGCTCAGTTGGTTGAGCGTCCAACTTCAGCTTAGGTCATGAGTTCGTGAGTTCAAGCCCCGCATCGGGCTCTGTGCTTACAGCTCAGAGCCTGGGGCCTGCTTCGGATTCTGTGTCTCCCTCTTTCTCTGCCCCCGCCCCCCATCTTCGCACTCTGTGACTCTCTCTCTCTCTCTCTCTCTCTCTCTCTCTCTCTCAAAAATAAACATTTAAAAAAATTAAAAGGAAAACAAACAGGAGAAGGGGCCATCCAGGTACAGATGGCTAGAGCCTCTGTTTAATAAACTGACAGCATGATGACACCTTGCTTACTTTTGAAGTTGTCTGTGACCACTAAAAGCCACTAATTCCGACCCACTTGGAGAACGTGAGGAAGTCACACGCTATAACCTGTTGTATGGTAGTAGTTCATGGTAAAGCAGGGGTCCTATGGTGATTACAGGGCAGCAGAAACGCCCCCCCCCCCACCGTGGAACACCAGGGCAAGAGCTTCCTTGATTTTGACATCTGTGCGTGAACACAGACCCTGAGCTGAACATCACCGTCTTTCCAGCCTAAGAGTTCTGTGAATTCTAGCTACTCAGCTTCATTTGGCCTTCACTTTGTGAATACAGTGCAGTGCTTCAGAGCCCAGGGTTGAACCCTGGCTCTGCTGCTTTCTATCTGTGAACATCTTGTGCCTCAGTTTTCCCATCTGCAAAAGAGGGATAATAGTGCCTACCTCATAAGGATATTATAATGAGTAAATGAGTTAGTATGCGGAGAGTTCTTCAGACAGCTTCTGGCACCCAATAAATGTCAGATACTTATTTTCCTTGAACTTTCAGAGCACTAGACAGAAATACGGTCGACATACCATGACCTTTCGTGTTGGTAAATAGCTGGAGTCTCCTGACTGCACCCTCAGGTGAGGTGTTACCTGGGATGCCTCGGGAACCTGAATCCAGCAGTATGGGAGAGGCACCACCCCAGGACCTCGGTAGCCTGCCAGATACGGCCCTCCGTCTTGCCCCTACAGGACCCCATGGACAAGGGAAATGCCTGGATGTGTGGGAGGCCACATACTTAACGGGGCAGTAGTGACCCCTTTCCTAGTTCTGCCTCAGGACGCATCCCCAAGGGCCAGTCAGGAATTAACATCCAGTTTCCACAAGCTTTGGAATTACACCTGGGTTTTGCAGGACAACTCTGCAACTTAATAACCACATCCCTGGGCAAGTTACTTGACCTCTCATCTGTAAAATGGGGATAATAGTACCTCCTAGGGTTTCAGGAGTAGGTCGCATGATATCTGGCTCAGAGCTGGCACAGACCAAGCACTCAGCAATAAACGGTGCCCTTGTCACACCTCTCTGATGTCCTTCCTGGGCTTGAATGTCTGTCTCTTCACTGGAGAAAGGTCATTGGAGTGGGACCTGCTTTTGGTACACACCTGGAGGCCTCGGGTCACAACTGAAGGGATCGTCAGCTCCAGTGGACAAGGATATTGTATTAGGGTTGGGGTCAGAGGACTAAAGCACTGCCACCAGTAACAACAGCCCACAGGAATGCGGCCTGCGGGTTTAATTCAAAGCAGCGGCAGCGTATGCCATTTGCAAAAACCTTTCCTTGAAAATTACTGCCCTGTTGGGGCAACTGGGTGGCTCAGTCAGTTGAGCGTCTAACTTCTGCTCAGTTCACGTTCTTGTGGTTTGAGTTTGAGCCCCACATCAGTGCAGAGCCCGCTTTGGATCCGCTGTCCCCCTCTGCCCCTCTCCCACTTGTGCTCTCTCTCTCAAAAATAAAACATTTTTAAAAATTAAAAAAAAGGAAAGGAAATCACTGCTCTGCCATTGATTCCATGACCAGCTGGTATTTACTGTAGGAATAGGGGCATTTCTTGAATGAGAAGTTCTATTAACAAAATTTATCACATATCAAATAAAAAAAACCCAAATGGTCATTTTTATGAATGCTGAAAGAGCATTTGACAAAGCTCAATGTCCTTTTTTGATGAAAATTCTTTTAAAAAAACTAAAGATACATTGTTAACATCATAAAGTATACCTATCTTATCAGTGACTCCTTAAAACGTCAGAATCAAGACAAGGAACCCTGTCATCACGACTGTTACCTAACATACAAGATTTAATGATCAAGGTGATTAAACCAACCATGCAATTAATTTTCCAGAAAGTTTTTTCAAAGAGTTTCCAAATTATGATTATTTGTAGAACACCAGTCTGAGAGACTGAATCCACAAAGCACCATTTGCAGAAAGTCGAGATAAATCAACTCGGCAAATAGAACTAATGAAAGTTCTGTAAGGCAGCTGTTTACAAATATGCCCAAATCGCTAGCTCTTCCGTATGTCAGCAATAATGGCTGCGATATTTTTTTGTCAAAAAAGATTCCGTTCACAAAAGTCACAAAAGTAACAAAATACCTAGAAATAAAGAAAGCCAGTCCAAGGAATTTGTGCGAAAATAAAATTTTCAAAGGTCACAAGAGACATTTAAAAAAGAGAAGGTATACGATGTTCTAGATAGAAGGACTCAATATTATAAAGACCACTTCTCTTTAAATCTATAAATTTAACCACATTCCCATCAAAGTCAAAATAAGATTTTTTAAAATGACAAAATGATTCTAAATTTCATCTAGAAAAGTAAATGCAAAAATTCAAACCAAGGAATGAGGCTTTTGGCTACCACCCCGTGAGAGAAAAGAGAATTTCTCCCTCAAATAGTGTGCCCCATGGAAGCACTTTCCATGCTCTGTAAATCTACACGCCCTGCTACATAAAAATCCATCTTTCATTCCAGTCCTACTCCATGCTGTTTCTCCCACAAGATGCAGCTATGGAGCCTGGACTAAATGCATGGAGCAGCTATCATGAACAGAAGGAATAAACGGGAACCTCAGGGAGGGACCAGAGAAGTCAGAGCCCCACCAAACCGGCATGAGGTTTGCCATTTTCCCCCTCTGGTCTCCCCTGGCCTGGACTCCAAGCAGACAGAGACCTGGCCCTGCAGACAAGATGCAGACGGAGAGAAGCTATCTCCTATTCTAGGACAGGGAAGGAGGACCCTGGGGTGGAGTGGGGGGAGTCCTGTTTGTTTGTTGTTGCTTCTCCCTGACACCAGCCCCTTGGCAAGCCCACCGCAGCCCACCGCGGCAGGTGCCTAAAAGTGCAGGGAAGGAACTCCTCTCTGTCCAGTGGAGCCGCAGTCCCCTGCTGCAAGGGAGTGATGACCATTGTGAGTGATGACCATTGCTTTCTCTCTCCCTCTCTCCCTCTGGGTTTTCTTATTGGACCTCTTACTGTGATGACATTTTCTTCTTGCTTGCTTGCTTGCTTATTCATTTTTGAGAGAGAGAGAGGGAGAGCACGAGCAGCAGAGGGGCAGAGAGAAACAGAGACACAGAATTGGAAGCAGGCTCCAGGCTCTGAGCTGTCAGCACAGAGCTCGATGCAGGGCTAGAACTCAAGAGACGTGAGATCATGACCTAAGCTGAAGTCAGACACTCAACCGACAGAGACACGCAGGTGCTCCGATGGCATTTTCTTAATAGAACTCTGACACCAAAGGGAAATTTGAAACTTTGGGAATGGAAGAAGAGCAACAGAAATAGGAATTATTTGGGTAAATGTAACCAACTATTTTTTTCATCTTGAGCCCTTTATAATGTGTATAATCGGCGAAAGCAAAATTTACATAACATGGTCTGGTGGGACTTTTAGTAAATGTATATCTATATGGTAGTAAAGATTTCTACACTTCACTTGAAGTGACAAAATATTAATCCTAAATAGACTATGAAAAGTTAAGTGTTTTTTGAAATCCCTAGAGAAACCACATTTAAAAATTACACAAAAATGGGGCACCTGGGTGGCTTAGTCAGTTGAGCACCCGACTCTTGATTTCGGCTCAGCTCATGATCTCCTTCCTGGTTGGTTGTGAGATTGAGTCCCTCACTGGGCACCACCCCACATCCCACGCTGAGAACCTGCTTAAGACCCTCTCATGCCCTCTGCCCCTCCCCCACCGCTCTCTCAAGCGCTCCTGTGCTCTCTCTCTAAATTAAAAAAATCACACATAAAGATACAGTAAAAAAGCTCAATAGACACATTTTTAAAAATGGGATGCAATTTTTAAAAAATGGGATGCAAACAACATTTCAGATAATCTGGAAGAAGACAAGAAAAACAGGAATGAAAAACATAGGGAACAAATAGAAAACAAGTAATAAAAGAGTAGCCCTAAATCTAAACATGTCAACAATTAAATTCAAAGATCTAAGTTATGCTAGTTAAAAGAGATTGTCAGGATGTTAAAAAAAAAAGAAAAAAAACACCTCAAGACCTATTTATTATTTATTAGAAACCCATTTTAAGTAAATAGTGTAGGTTAAAAATAAAAGGACAAAAAAGAAAACTATAGCATGAAGATACTGATCAAAAGAAAGCTGGAATAGCTACATTAACATCAGACAAAATCAACATCAGAGCAAGGACATTTACCAGCGATAAAGGAGGACATTATAGAAGGTCAACACGCAACGAAGACATAGTAATCCTAAATGGCCATGTACCTAACAACAAATATTTAAACTGTGAAGCAAACACTGCTAGAACCGAAAAGAGAGATGTTGAATCCACATACTATTAGAGGTGGAGACTTCAACACTTACTCCTTCTTCAGTAACCAATAATAGAATGAATAGACTATAGTCTGGATCATAAAGTGAATCTCAACAAATTTCGAGGAGTTAAAATCACACAATATGAGCTCTGACCACAAAGGAATTAAACCAGAAATCAATAACTGGAAAAATCTCTAAATCCTTGGAAATGGACATACTTCTAAGTAACCCCTGGTCCAAGGGAAAGTCTCTGAGGACATTAGAAAATCAGAAAATCATTTAAACTGAACAAAAACAAAAAATACAAATGTATAGGTGCAGCTAAAGCAGGGCTTTGATGGAAATCTGCAGCATTAGAAAAATTAGAAAGGAAGAACAGTCTCAAATCAATAATCTCCATTCAAACACAAGTTGTAGAAAAATAAGAGAAACCTAAAGCAAGCAGAAGGAAGAAAATTATGCTGAGTGAAGGAAGCCACTCTCAAAATGTTACATACCAGATGATGCTATGTACATGGCATTATGGAAAAGGCAAAACATAGGCAGGAAAAACAAATCTGTGTTTGCTAAGGATTAGGATGGGAGGAAGCATCCAACTGCAGGGAAGCCTGAAGGAGTGTTTTGGGGTTGATGGAATCCTTGTTGTGGTGGTTACATAAATCTATTCAGAGACTCCGGAACATATACTCCCTCAAAAGTCTATAACAATGATAAGTGGGGGAGAGGCAGAAGGAGAGCGAGGGAGAGAACCTGAAGCAGGTTCCACACGATCTCACCAACTGTGAGGTCATGACCTGAGCCGAAAATCAAGCTTAACCGACTGAGCCACCAGGTGCCCCAATAATGATAATTTAAAACATCTTTATCTCTCTCTCTCTCTCTCTCTCATTCAGTGTACAGAGTGTTCACCTTTAGGTACCCATAGTGGACAGTGTGCCAGGTAGAGTAGCACTAAACCTATCTTTTAAATGGATGAAAAGCATTCATTCCGAAATGACTCACTGTACTCAGGGCGCCTGGGTGGCTCAGTTGGTTAAACCTCTGACTCTTGATTTCAGCTCAGGCAGTGATGTCACAATTCATGAGATCCAGCTCGGAGCCCCGAGCCCAGTGTGAGGCCCTGCACTGGCAGCATGGAGGCTGCTTGGGATTCTCTCTCTCCTTCTATCTCTCTGCCCCTCCCCTGCTCACGCTCTCTTTCTCTCTCTCTCAAAATAAATAAACTTACAAAAGAAAGAAATCACTCACTGTACTCAAAATATGGGGGCCAATATTGCTAATAATAATGATAAGAGCTAACTAACATCTTTTGGCTGCTTTTAATTTACCAAGCACAGAAAAGATCCTGGATGTGTCATCCTACCGCAGGTATAACTTAAACCATCCTATTACATACAAGAATATATTCTGTAGCTATTTTTATTACTTAAAAATTTCAACTCTTTTTTCTTTGTTTCTTGAGGCAGACGTTCTTAAAACTATAAAGAAGCATCACCTCTTGTTCAGGTAAATTGTGGCAATGCAGCAGAATGGCCAGCAGATGGAGACAGAGAACATAAAGTCGTTTAGACCCGGGGCTTGTTTCTCAGGCTTGGGAGCCCGGGCACCTAGATTTCACGTCGCTCTCAGTAAGTAGAGCGCTGAATCTCGAACCTGGAGAAGTTTAAAAACTACAGATTCTGAGTTTATCAGCCTGGGGTGCAGTCTTGCCATTAGCAGGTTTAAAATATGTACCAGCGATTCTAATTACAGCAAAGTTTGAGACCCACTACCTAAGAAGGAGCAAAAGCAGTGGGTCTCAAGCTGGCAAGTCTCAGAATCACCTGGAGAACTTGTGAAAAACAGAAACTCGGACTGTTGGAGTCTTCATTCTTTTGAGAACCAGTGCATACCGAAAGGGTGACATATTGCTATAGTTAAATATATAGACAGGACTAAATCTGGTATCATCTTATACTGGATTCTAATATACCAGTAACTTCAGGCATCAAATGTTTAAGAAAATCTTATAGCAGATAAATTTTAATTGAAAACAACGCTAACCATGAACTTTCCCTTGGGTCAGCTGGGCTATCTTGTAGAACACAGGAGCCAATTCCCTCTCCAGAGAAGCACAAGCTGCTGTCAGGTTCCAAGAGCGTTAATATTTGGCCACTTTGCAGCAGGGGATTAGGAAAAAGTTGAGGTCCTTGGGCAACTGGATTACCAGCCTTCATGAAGTATGTTTCCCAGATTTGTTTTCACTTTCTTTCACCAAAGTATTTAAATTATTTAATATTAGAGCCCATGTAGTTAATTTTCTAAATAACATTTATCTCTTTTCCATATTATAAAAAAAATTTTTAATATTTATTTTTAAGAGAGAGACAGAGACAGAGTGCAAGGGGGGAGGGGCAGAGAGAGAGAGGGAGACACAACCCAAAGCAGGCTCTAGGCTCTGAACTGTCAGTGAAGAGCCCGACGCGGGGCTCGAATGCACGAACTGAACCGTGAGATCATGACCTGAGCAGAAGTTGGATGCTCAATTGACTGAGCCACCCAAGTGCCCCTCTTTTCCATATTATAAAAGTAATGAATCTATCTTCACTATAGAATTTAAAAAAAAAAAATCAACCAATAAGTATGTGTAAGTAAAAATGACTTGTGATGATTGCTATTACCATTTTGGTGTTTCATTTTAGACTTAAAATTTTTTTTTAAGTTTATTTATTTATTTATTTATTTATAGAGAGACAGAGACAGGGCGAGTGGGGGTGGGGCAGAGAGAGAGGGAGACAGAGAATCCCAAGCAGGCTCTGTGCAGTCGAACTCACCAAACCGTGACATCATGACTTGAGCCAAAACCAAGAGTCAGATGCTTAACCAACTGAGCCACCCAGGTGTCCCTTTTTCCTTTTCTTTCTTTTTTTCTTTTTTTGTTTAAAAAAATTTTTAAGTTCATTGTAGACTTTTGATGATACATGCATGTGTGAGTATGAGTGTATGCCATCCATGTGGACTCATATGATCACTCTTCGATCTATAGGGTGGGAAGTTAATCTACAAAATTGTGATAATAACCTGTGTAGTTTTGGATAGTCTGCTATTTTATTTAATAACCTATGATAGCCTTAAATATTTTCCTAAAACATGATTTTAATGACTTGAGAGTAGTCCACAGTCACTACGTCGTGATTTTAACCAGTTCTCCATTGCTGGACGGTGTTTTCCAATTGTTTGTTGACTTACATGCAGCTCTTTCACAGACATTAGAGTTTTATTTGGATGTATGATATGAGGCAGAGATGTTGTAACTGTATGCCTCTCCGATCATCTCTGTACCACTGATTTAATAATCACACCATCCTTCCTGGGTTTGACGTGCTTTGTTGCTCAGATGCTACCTGCTTATACTCCCACAGGGCTGTAGTAGGCTTCCCAGTGTATTCAGCCCTCTGCCCCTCTATCCTGGTGCTAGTGCCCAGTGTATTGACAACTGAGATGGCGGTTGGGTCAGTGGTCACTTTGGGAGTGAGACTGATGGTAGGACAGGGGAGAACCTGCAGGCTCTACCTTTCCAGGAGGCTGCCTGGATACACGATCTCATTAGCTTTCATCACCTTGTACCCACATGGCCACCAGTCCCTAAGCCCGGGCCCTTCCTTCTTCCTGAAACTATGACAACAGCCTCCAAGTGGGTGATCTGCCATTAACAGATCCGTAGGTCTCCTCCCCTTTCTCACTGCTCCCTGAGCCCTTCACATGGCGTCACTGCCTACCAGCCCCCTCCCCCAACCCAGCCACCAGTGGGCTCCATGCCTGTGCAGGCCTTTGGTCAGTCCAGAGGCTCCCAGACCTTCGGGCACCATGTCCTCTGGGCCGCCTTCCGTGAGCACCCCTGACATGGGGTATTGTGGTGCTCAGCTCATAGGGTTGTTATAGGATTAAATGAAATGATCAAGCCCCTAGCAGAGAGCCAAACACTAATAAGATGCAAGTGAATGCTAGCTATTATCACTGTGTCTATTATGCTCCTTACCATATTGCTCACCACCCTGTATTACAATCACCCTTTTACCTGGCTGTCTTCCTACCAGACTGTGGGCAACTTGAGAGTTAGCATCGTGTCTTCTCACCTTTTTATCTCCCCCACCAAGCACTGGGCCAAGCACAGAGCAGGTGCTCAGCAAGTGCCTGCTGAATGCAATGTGAAATATCCCTATTTCACAGATGAGCAAACTGAGTCCCACAGAGGGAAAAATGACTCACCCCTAATGATGCTGCCGGTAAGGGACAGAACAGGAAATGAATTCAGGCCTTGGAGACTCCTTTGTCCAATGCTGTTCTCTCTATACTGCTATTACCTTGAGGCCAGATATAGAAGGAATGAAAATACAAAAAGGAGTGATTTTCAAGCCTATTATTTTTCTGCTGTGTTTTACTCTGGTCTTGCCAGCTATGGTTTTCCTGATAATTCAGGAGCTCAAGGGAAGACCTTCATACAGCCTTGCTCTCAGGAGGGCGAGTTGTGACATTAGAGCTGACAGCAGCCTTCTGGGTCATCCAGTCCACCCTCTTTACCCCTTCACCTCAAAGCAAATCAAGACTCTGAGAGGGAAGTCAGTCACCCACAGCCACACAGCAGAGCTGAACTCCCTTTACAGTGCTCCTCTTATCCGTGAGAAGTAAAGTGGTGTCAGCATGGCTGAGCAGCTGAAGGGAGTTCAGTTATTTACAGGGCAAATGTTCCATGGAAGCCTCCAGCACAAGCCGCAGAGCCCTGCATCCTCCAACAGGCCCTCCTGAGATGGCACAGGCTGTGCCAGGGGGCAGGGAGAGGACAGTTCAGCAGGCAGAGAGTGCACGGTCTGGGCCCCACCCAGAGGGACGGGTATAGTCCGGCACTCTGCCAACTGTTGATGGGCCATGCTCTTTATAGCTTCCTCAAGAGGAGGACGATTACCTTCCCCAGTCTGAAGATTTATGGCTAAAGAAGGGACAAGGGACACTCCACTCCATTCAGGCCCTTTGAAAGTGGACTTATAGGATTATCTCTGGGTTGGGGCACTTTGCCTTTAGCTGCAGAAGGATTGTCACTTGCAGTCCCCGCTTTTCTGCCAACACCTGCTGGCACCAGGGCCGCAGCTAGAGAGATGAAGCACATTTGCCTAGGTAGGGAAATGTGGTTGGAGGTGGCCCAGGTGTGGAAATGAGGCTGAAACTCGACAGTCCGACAGTCCGGGTGGTGGTGGACGGGGCCAGCTGATTGCCCCAGGATTAGTGCTGGGACTTGGAAGAGGCTGGTCAGGCAACTGGTAGGATTACCTACCTGGCTCCAGTCCTTCCAGAGACCAGTAGGCATCCTGTCCTTCACCCATCACCCTCCCCCACCCACCACACAAATCTGCCTGCTGTCAGGCAGCTGCAGGTTGAGGATATAAAGATGGATAATACACTCACCCTGGCCTTAAGGAGCCAGTAAACACAACGTGACAGTCAGTGTGGAGCCAGCCCCCCTGTGAGAGCAGACAGCAGAGGGACCAGTCTGTCCAAAGGCATGGAAGGGTGGCAAGGGGCCATATGAGTCAGGAAGGGGAAGGAGGCAGGATAGGGAAGTAGGTGCATGGAGGTCACAGAGACCATGCGTCCATCCTGGGGAGCTCAGATTTTTCGAGGGCCACAGGGAGCCATAGGGGTTTTAAGAAGAATGCGGGTGACACACTCAGATTTGCACTGAGATGGCATCATGAAGCTTGGGTTAGAGGTGCTGTGGCTCCCATACTTGGCTGTGCTCGTAATTGCCTAGGAGCTGTAGAAAGACTGATACCTGGGTTCCCCCTCCAGAGAGGCTGCTGTAGTGGGTCTGGGGTGTGGCCTGGGCACTGGGATGTTGAACTCCTCCTCCCTGCCGAGTCCAATGTACAGCAGAGGGTGACCCACTGGAGAGAAATCCCAGTAGGAGGCACTGTGGCCATCTAGGTAAGAAGTGGCCAGGCAATTTCTGGAGATGCAGGAGGGCACACGTTCAGGAGAGAGAACGACAGCCCACGGTGGGTGTTGGATGTGGCTTCTTGGAGAAAAGGGAGAGAAAACAGTCTGGAAGTTCTTCAAAAGGTTAAACATTGAGCTACCATGTGTTCCAGCAACTTAGGTACATACCCCAGAGCAACGAAAATATACATTCATACAAAAACTCTATCCAAATGTCCATCAACTGATGAATTGAGGTGGAAATTCACGCAATGAAGTGTTATTCAATAAAAAAGAGGAATGCAGTTCTGATACCTGCTACAACATGAATGAACCTCGAAATCGTTACACTAACTGGAAAAAGTCACAAGAGACCACATATTGTATGATTCCACTTATATGAAATGCCCAGAATAGGCCCATGTATCAGACAGAAGGTAGATTATTGGCTGCTTAGGGCTGGGGTGCTGGGCAGATTAGGAGCAGATGGCTAAGGGCTATGGGGTTTTCGGGGCAGAGGGGTAATGAAAATGGTCTCAAATCACGTGATGGATACCCACCTGATTAGTAAAAGCCACTGAACTGCACACTTTAAGTGGATGAATTGTGAGGTATGTGGGTTGTACCTCAATGACACTGTTGGAGAAAGAGAAGTTTCAAGCACGACCCTCGGTTTGCTGATGCGGGTGTCAGCTAGATGGTGGCCTCATGAATCAGGTAGCAGGCGTAGGAAGAGGAGCAAGTCCGGGACAACATGATGTTGATGTAGTCCCTCATTCAGCAAATGGATTCTGAGCACCAGGCAGTGGGGTACAGCAGTGAACAAATCAAATATGCCTTCCCTGTGGATCTTACCCTCTAGGGGGGGAAGAGAAAATAATACAATAACTAACTTAGTGTGTCAGGCCATCAGTGAGGCAGGTGGCCCTATAACCCAGGAGGACGGGGAACACTGGGCCAGGGCTGCAGCTTTAGATGAGGCAGTGGAGAAGCCGTCCAGCAAAGGAGACATTTGAGGAATGTAGGGGCGAGGCTCTGAGGAACAGGGGGTAGAGCAGAGAACAGGAGCAGAACCGTGAGGGCCCTGCCCTCCCCCTCCCCCGCCCCCTGCGGATACTGGGCTGGCTCTGAGAAGACAGCAGCCTTGGGAGGTCATGAGCGGAGCAGTGCCATGAGCTCACCTACCTTGTGTAAGACTCCCTCTACTTCTGGTTTCTCCGCCTCAACACTATCGACCCCTGGGGCAGGATAATCCCTTGTTCTGGAGCCTACTCTCGGCATGCGGGACCCCTGACCATGCAGCAGTATCTCTGACCTCCGCCAGTGCCTCTCTGGGTTCTGTTGCCCTTCCCTACAAAGTGAGTGAATGGTGCCTGGCCTGGCTAACTCTTTCAGGAAGGAAGTGTGAGTTTGCAGAGAAAGCATGGGCTTTCCAGTGTCAGAACCATTTTCTAATGGGGCTCTTCCATACACTGGCTGTGTGGCCTAGGAAAAATGACTTGGATTCTCTGAGCCTCACCCGTAGTCATCTGTCAATTGAAAAAGAAAAAAATACATATGACATATATAAATGTGCAATGCCTGGCTCGTACTAGAGGTGCAACAAATGTGGGATCCCTTCCCTGCTCAAAGGGTGTGTGGGGATTAAAGAGCCCCTTCTCAGGGGGGCACCTGGGTGGCTCAGTTGGTTGAATGTCCAACATTGGCTCCGGTCATGATCTCGCAGTTTGTGAGTTCCAGCCCCATATCGGGCTTGCTGCGGTCAGTGCGGAGCCCGCTTCAGATCTTCTGTTCCCCTCTCTCTTTGTCCCTCCCCTGCTTGCACTCTCACAAAAATAAATAAAACGTTAAAAAAAAAAAAAAAAAAAAGCCCCTTCTCGGTAAGGCCTCCCTGGCCATCCTGATGCAAATGTGAGCCCCCACTGTCCACCCCAACCTTGTTCATGTCCCCTTTTCTTCCTCATTGTTTATCACTATCTAACATTTTACTTATCTGGTTTATTGTCTCCATCCCTCCTTAGAACGACTATGACTCCAGGTAGGGTATTTGTATCTGGATGGTTTACTAATACCCGCCCGAAGCCTAGAACAATACCAGGATGTGAATTTTTGTTGAATGCATGGAAGTTTCTTAGGCTATTATGCTGTTGTGTTATCAGGTTTCATTTCTTCCACACCTCGGAAGTCAGTGTAACACACCTGTAGTAGGCATGCAGCTGTTAGACAGCAGAGCCCCAGCAGGAAACAGTTTGAGCAGAGACCACAGGGGAGATGGGGAACAAGGAAGAGCCTACAGTGGAAGGCAGGGAGCCATTAAACACAGTCAAGACTTCCGGGTCAGGGCAGCCTGGATGGTTCAGTCGGTTATTTCTGACTTTGGCCCAGGTCATGATCTCACGATCCGTGGGTTTGAGCCCCACATCGGGCTCTGTGTTGACGGCTCAGAGCCTGGAGCCTGCTTGGGATTCTGTGTCTCCCTCTCTCTCTGCCCCTCCCCTACTTGCTCATTCTCTCTCTGTCTCTCTCTCTCTCTTTCAAAAATAAAAACATTAAAAAAAAAAAAAGAGCTGCTGGGTAATAAGGCAAGAGTCTTCTGGGCTCTCCCACACCACCACACAACAGATAATGTTCCTTTCTCGATCTCTGGCTTACCCCAAGCACAAGAGAGTATGAAACCTCCTCCCTTAAAATCCAACTGAGTCCATAAGAAAGCGATCCATGAAGTGTCACTACGAGGGCCCCCAGAATCCATCGCCTCTGGCGTCCACTGCTCCATCTCGGCTTTCTGGGCATCTCACTTCCTTGGTTTCTTAAGCTGCATCAGTTTTGATTGACTCTGGCCCCATGACCCATGTCCTCAGAAAGGGATCCTCTTTCCAAGCTCTGATCTTGATTTCACATTCCCCCTCTGGTTTCATGCACCCAACGTTTGGGTAAGAGGCGCCTTGCTCTCTGATCCCCATTCCTTGCTCCGCAGGGGACAGTGGAGCAGAATGAGGGCTTAAGGTCAGGTGGCCTTAGGTTCAAATCCTGAGTCTAGAAATTACCAGCTGTGACGCCCTGGTCAACTTATCTGAGCCTCAGTTTATTCATTTGTAAACGACAAGGATCAACATTATCTTGCAAAGTGTTGTCAGCAGTGAGTCTCAAAACGTGTGCTTTGGAATATCAATCAGATGAGGTGTGTGAGAGAGGGTTTTGCTGTTAGGTGAGTCTGGCAAATGTTGAATATCACATCCCCGTCTTGGGGATTCCTGACTAATAATAATAATAATTCCTGATTAAGCAAGCTCTGAGAAACCTGTAAAATAATCCATTTAACCTTGATCAACACGGCCTTTGCCAAGCAACAGAATCATTTTTGCAAGGAACACATGTTAGCATCTGCAGAGCTAAGGATCTCTGTAATGCACTTTGGGAAAAGCTGTTGTGGACGATTCAGTGAGATGCTAGACACATGGCTATCAGCAAGCTGCGGCCCATGCACAGAGGACCCCGAGCGAGTATGAGCGCCCTCTACACTTCTTCCCCTAAAGTCACCGGTGTTCATTCAAACCTTTCCTAGCTTGGCCACAAATGAGCATTTTTTAGGCCGTTGCGATAAGTAATTTTCCAGAAAACTGTTGTTGATCCCTTTACACAAAGGGAGAATCACATAAGTTAATGACGTGTGTAACTTTTGAAGCTGAAATACGGGCACTCACAAGCCTAGATGTGAAGAACGCTGCTCTTGGATTCCAGGCGGGTGACAGGTCCCACCTGCACCAGCAGGAGGTGGTAAAGTTGGGTAACTTGCCCAAAGTGGCAGAGGCTGAGCTCTTTCCAGTAACAATCTTGCACACACAAACCAGGGTGTGTCCCATCACACTGGTCCAGATCTAAGTGCCTTCAGGCCCCATCTTTTTGGAAAAAGTCTGTATCTCAAAAGCCTTAAAGATCTTCCTGCCTGGGAATGCCCCTTCTGGAATTACTGTAAGGTGCAGACAAATGCAAAATGCAGACAAAAACAAAATGCATACAAGGTGATATGCATAAAGATACTCATCACAGAGACGCCCGAGTGGCTTAGTGGGTTAAGCGTCTGACTCCTGGTCTGGTCATGATCTCAGTTTGTGAGTTCGAGACCCTCATCAGGCAAAGTCTGCTTGGGATTCTCTCTCTGCCCCTCCCCTGCTTGCATGTGCACTCTCTCTCTCTCAAAATAAATAAACCTTAAAAAGGTGGGAAGGCACCTGGGTGGCTCAGTAGGCTAAGCGTCCAACTTCAGCTCAGGTCGTGATCTCAGGGTTTGTGAGTTCAAGCACCGTATCAGTCTCTGTGCTGACAGCCCAGGGCCTGGAGCCTGCTTCAGATTCTGTCTCCCTCTCTCTCCCCTTCCCCACTCATGCTGTCTCCCTTTGTCTCTCAAAAATAAAAATAAGCATTAAAAAAATTAAAAAAAAAAAAAAGACACTCATCACAACATTTTAGTGGACAAAACTGGAAACAACCCAAGAGCCCACTACTTGGAGAATGGTTGGGGCCACTACAGGGCTTTTCTATGTTAAAATAATGTGTATGAAGAGTTTTGAATGATATTGGGACATGCTTATACTATAATATTAGGGAAATAAATTTGGCTACAAAAATAAAATACATATATTATCATAACAGCTGTATTGGTGTACTGAGGAAGAAAAATTTACCAACGTACTTGGAGTGGTTATTTCTGAGTAGAAAGACAATGCATGAGTCACTCTCCTTTTTTTTTTTTAATTTTTTTTTAACACTTATTTATTATTGAGAGACCGAGAGAGACAGAGCATGAGCATGGGAGGAGCAAGAGACGGGGAGACACAGAATCCAAAGCAGGCTCCAGGCTCCAAGCTGTCAGCACAGGGCCTGACACGGGGCTTGAACCCAAGAACCGCAAGATCATGATCTGAGCCAAAGTCAGACACTTAACCAACTGAGCCACCCAGGTGCCTCTTCACTCTCTTCTGTAGAGGGATTTTTCTATATTTTCTCCTTTTAGTCCGTGTGTTTTTCTGTATTTCCAAGTTTTATACAACAGTGAACAGGAAAAGGTAAACATTTATTTAGAAAGAAAAAAAGAAGGGCGACTTGGTGGTTGACTCCGTTAAGCGTTGGACTTCAGTTCAGGTCATGATCTCATGGTCTGTGAGTTCGAGCCCAGCGTCAGGCTCTGTCTGTGCTGGCAGCTCAGAGTCTGGAACCTGCTTCAGATTCTGTGTCTCCCTCTCTCTCTGCCCCTCCCTGCTCACAATCTGTGTGTGTCTCTCAAAAATAAACACACATTTAAAAAATTGTTTTAAAGAAAATAGAGACCTGAAGCTGAGTTACCTACTAGATCTAAATGAAGCACCATTGTGGTGTCTAGAGAAACCTCCCCTATTTGTGTTGGGGGAATGCCACCCGCCAGCGTTTCTCAAACCCCAGGAAGCATCTGCTCTATGTTGTCACATAGGGCATTACTTTATACATTATTACTTAATATTTTTATAGAAATCAACTCAATTTTTTAAAGTTTAAGTGCATGTATTTTTTTTCATTTTTTTAATGTTTTATTTATTTTTGAGACAGAGAGAGACAGAGCGTGAGCAGGGGAGGGGCAGAGAGAGAGCGAGACACAGAATCTGAAGCAGGCTCCAGGCTCTGAGCTGTCAGCACAGAGCCCGACGCAGGGCTGGAACTCACAAACCGCGAAATCATGACCTGAGCCGAAGTCGGACGCCCAACTGACTGAGCCACCCAGGCGCCCCTGCATGTATTTTTTAAGATGAATTTTTCACTACTCTAAATGGGAACATAGTATCACCTTCCATTAATTATCCACAAAAATAAATGCAATACAGCAACACAATATTACCAAATTCTACACTGGCAAGGCTTCTGAGCCTGAGCCCTGTTTTCTCTCTGTTGAATAAAAAGTGGGGGCCAGAAGGAGAATGTCACCAAGGAGGAAGGGACAGATTAGCAAAGGTTTGAATGTTACAAAAATCCCCTAGCCCAACAACAGACCCCTTAAAGGCATCAGAAAGATTGAAAGATAACTGAACATGATTTTAGGACTAGAGGGTTTGATTTGTGCTTGATGATTTGCCTGTGTAGCGTCCAAACTGCCTCGTATGCCACAAACTGGGGGCACGTGCTGTACATATTTCGAGTACTAGAGGGTCTCCTGCCATCTGTGGGCACGCGCCCAGCTGGTCCACTCAAGAGCAGGTGTTTCTACTACCATCAACGCCTCTCCTTTGCTCCCGACATTCGAAAGTCCTGCTCTTGTTCAAGACCTTGGTGTTTCCAAGCAATATTCCTAATGCCTTCATCATTTACTTGCAAAGCATGTTCCAAGGTTTGTAAGGCCATAAACTTGCTGATGTAGTGCCAGTTCCAATCTGAAACAGGCCAGGCAAGTTAAAAAGGGCAAAAAGACGCCACCAGTACCGGAAAGTGGTGGAGGCCAGATAAAAGCTTAGTGAACGTAAATTCGCTCATTATACAGACCAGGAAACAGAGGCCCGACAGGAGGAAGGGACTGAAGATCAGCGACAGAGTTGGGATAGAATCCAGGCGCCCACATCCCAGCCCAATACTACCTGTCCACCATACTCCATGTGAAGTTGGCTCAGAACCAAAGTCGCTGTTGGTGTTTAGTGCGAGAGGTTTGTCTGCTCTGGAATCTCTACCTGCAGGATCAGAAGCTAAAATCAGAGACCAATAAAGAAGAGAAGAGGTCTTCCTGCAAGTGTTTCTCTTTGGGTCCCTTAAATGCCAGTGAGTTCACTCCTCTCTCTCTGGAATGACTCCCAGCCATGGGTTTGCTTGGCTCAAGGAAGAATCACAGATCTGTGAGCTTCAGCAGAAGATAGGGACCTTATATCACTTGTGTGACCTACATCTAAAGAGACGCTCCATTTCTTGGTCCAACCACCTAATTTTGTAGCAAAGGCTGAGTCCCAGGAAGGAATCGTATCTCGCTTTAGATCACCCAGCTAGTGAGCAGCAGTGGTGAGACTGGGATATGACCCTTCTGGGTCCAAGACCAGTACTCATTAAAAAAAAAATAAAAAAGTTTTGAAAATAAAATTCACTTGTAAACTCGGACAAGCAGAACTATATAGTGCCAGTAGAACTCTAGATAAAATTCATTTATTCAATATATTCATTCAACAAATACTGATTGAATGGGATATGCCAATATATATTGACTAGGGATCCATAGAATCACTGCCTGGCAGTGCTAAGGAGCCACGTGAGACTTGAGGTTGTGAATTTAAACTGTGAGCCACCAGCATGATTGCGTATTTTTCTCGAACCTTGTTGGACTACACGCGGTCAGGCACTAAGTGAGCTGAGTCAGATCTAACCAAGGTTATGTCTTTGCCAAAGGAGGGTGATGAGGTGAAGGGCTCAGAGAGAGAGAGAGCTGAGGGCACTCAAGGAAGGGATTAACAAGTAATCAGAGGATTTAAAAGTGAATTTTAGAGGTGCCTGGGTGGCTCAGTTGGTTAAGTGTCTGACTTCAGCTTAGGTCATGATCTCATGGTTGGTGGATTCGAGCTCTGAATCAGGCTCTGTGCGGACAGCTCAGAGCCTGGAACCTGCTTCCCATTCAGTGTCTCCCTCTCTCCCTGCCCCTCCTCCGCTCACACTCTTTCTCTCTCTGTCTCTGTCTCTCTCAAAATAAATAAACATTAAAAAAAATTTTAAGTGAATTTTATTTTCAAAACTTTTCTTTAACTTTGCAAAATGAATTTTGAAAGCTGGCTGTGATGCCCGTTCATCTTTGTTCAGTAGCTGCCCTAAGGGTGTTTTGCCTGGGCTCGTGCAGCCTTTAGATGGAGGAGGTGCTACTTGATGTAAATTGTTGTTTGAGCCAGTGCTCGACCTGAGAGCTTCAGGACTTTCCTTCCTCCGGAAGGAGGTTTTCAGGCAAATCCAGGGGCCGGTCCAAAGCTCAGGAGATGCAACCCCACGTATAAAGTCCTTTTATAGCATTACTTGCATAAGTAAATAGTGGACTTCCTATTTCTGAAAAGGACATATTTGTTCTCAAGGCTGCCTGTGTCCCGGACACCCACTGGGGTGCTGGAAAACAAAACCATCCCTCTCCTGACACTGTTTTGAAATAGCCAGGGCAGTGTGCACCCTTCAACCACAAAAAACAACCGCACGCCGAAGCCGCAATACAAGCCACACTCAGTTTTGTATTCGGCCCGTCCCCTACCTCATCATAATACTTACTAAGAACCTGGCCTCCTTTGCACTCATTGTAGGTGCCCAGGCAGGTTTTCATTGATGTCAGCAGTGGTAATGATTAAGTGGAAACACCCCACCCCATTCAAACGTCTCCCTTCCCCTGCCAATCCCCATTGTGAGCGAAAGTGCAGTGTGCCTTCCAGTATTCCTCCCAGGACTTCATCTGGAGGGCAAGTAAGGTGAACCTGTAGAAAATAAGTCCTTTTGACTCGAAACAGGCCACCACCCTTTCGGCGCCCCAGACGTCAGCCTCGGCCACTCGGATGCAGCAGCCCTTTGGAAGAACCCAGAACGGATATTCCATTCCCGAGTGCTACTATAAACAATAACTATAGACACAGCAGAGCAGAGGCATATGCCTTTACGAAAGTTTATCAGGATGTACACTTCAGATGTGTACGTAAGGTATAACCCAACAGAAAACTTTTTGATAAAGCAGAATTCTAGATCACGTCCTAACTAGCATAGGATTTAGGGGTAGGGGCGAGCAAGAACGCTGTTACCTACTTTAAGATCCCAATATTCTGGGTTGCGTTTGACAAGAGGACACCAACCCCTTGGTTGGAATGGGTGCCAATTATTGTTTAAAAAAAAAAAGACAATAAGAGGTAAATAAAGCAACCCTCCCCCTCCTCTTGCCTCACATTCTCAGTGCCTACAAGAGATTTAAAAAAGAAAAGCCCAGGAAATTCCAAGCATGTATACCTCCCCAGATAAGACAGAAATGGAAGAAAACCAAACTTTTTAAAGTAAGCATTTTGATCTTCATGCAAACATGGAGTTAATCTCGGGACAGCTAAGCACAATTACACAGATGAATTCATTGTGTGAAATGGTCATTGAGCGTAGAGAATGTTAGTGCCAGTTCAGAGTCCAAGCTCTGTAGGGGTCATACCTGAATCTGCTGAGTTGAGCACATGGAAACCTCAGTGTGCATTCAGGCTTGACCATTCCTTTTAATTTATTTCAGAGTTGCTTGCAGGGTGGCTTCAGGAAATACACATCGAACGTCCAGAGTGGTGTTTGAAGATGTGCAGGGTTTTGACGCGTGTTAAACTGCCAATATAAATAAAAGTCTTTGGGACCACAGTTACATATGTTAAAGCTGCTACTAAGATAATGGTATGATTTTTATAATCCCTTACTCTTCTAATTGGCTTTTATTCATACAGAGAGGACACAAGCATTAGACTGGACATGATGGCAGCTAGGTTTTGGCTCTGGCTCCATGCCAAATTCCCCAGGAGTCCTGGGGTGCTTCCTCCCTTGACTCTGGGCCCCCATGCCTGTAAGATGAGGAGTTTGGACCACACGGTCTGGCTCTTAGTTCCCAGGCTGCAACTCGGTGGAGTTTGGAAACACCACTTTACCTCCAGGATTTTATTCTAAGCAAATCGGATACGTTTTTACAATGTAAAACACATAGGAACCTATAGCTGCATTGGTTTTGAGCCACAGTTGGAAAGAACTCAAGTCTTTGTCTTAAACACCCATCCCTGTTCCAACCAAGAGAAAATTCTGAATTCATCAAGTACGACTGGCCATGGTCAATGTGCAAACCTCAGCACTACAAAGGAACATTCCCGAGAAGATTCTCTCCATGTTTGCAACAGTGAAACATGTGCACTGAAAGAGGCCTTAGCAAGCATGGAGGCCCAGAGAGGCTAATCGACTTGCCCAAGATCACACAGGCAGCAGGAGGGAGTGAGGACCACAACTTAAGTCACCTCACTCCCAGCCTGGTCAGGACTCGGGCATGCGCCCTTCAGAGTTCGAAACCGTCACCTTTTGAATTTGTTTTCCGTTTTTCCCTACACCCTTCACAGGACATGGAAATGTTGATTTTTAGAATTAGATCTTGTTGAAATTCACTAGAGAAGTGGATGCTGGTGAAAAACTCGCAGTTGCCTAATCTGTAGGAGACTTTCACAAAAGAAACGATGAAAGTCTTTGTTCAGAGCTGTCCCTTCCTTATCCCCAGAAGCGCAGTAACTAGGAGACAAGAGAAGGAAAGGTGGTCTGGACCCCTCAGGAGCCAAGCAGGGACAGCCTGAGCTGCTGATGTCCTAAGTTCAAATCCAAACAGGGCCTTGGTGTGCTGGTGGAGCTTGCGCCCAGAGAAAACAAACTGGAACAAAAGCAAACCCAGGTCTGTCCCACGGTGTCCCCTGATCTTTCATTTTGGGGAAAGGGACCCCAATTTCCAGCATTCTCGAACGCTTGAGTGGCCCACACATTTGTCTGCCCCTTTTGTTGTGCCCCACCTCAACTCAAATGCACTTGAATCCAGGGGTCATGTCCGCTACATGTCCTCCAGGGAGGGCGGGAAGGGCCTGAAGTCAGGGACAGGAACCGTCAGCTGCAGCCCACAGAAATGATGCTGAGACAAAGGAGCCAGCATGGCTTGGAGAACACAGTGCACAACCAGAAGAGCAGAGTTTCACTGCTATTGAGCTGTATGACCCTGGGCAGGAAACTGTTTCCTCATCTGTGAGCTGGGGGGATCACACCCCCCGAGAGCACTGTTGAGGGGTTTAAAGGAGAAAGTTCCCTTCCTCCAGCCTTTTCCTTAGCAGGCTGTCTATTGAGATGCCACCATTTACTGAGTACCCATTAGCTCATGTCCTCCTCCTAACTGAAAGCGTTTTCACAAAGGTCGAACATAGAAAGATATGGAACCCAAGGTAGGATGTCACTCTGACACCCAACCCTCCCCCACCCCAAACCGACTACTACCATCATTTGTGAAACAGCCATGTGGCAGGTGGCTCACTGCACGTTGTCTGGTGTCTGTCAGACGGATTTCCATCTTCCCTTACTTCCATCCCCAGTGTCCACTCCTGTAGATGACGCTTATCCCTAACCCTCTTCAGTAACAAAAGCAGGTTCTCGCATCCGAAAGAGGAGGGGCCGCACTGGCCTCAGCAAGACTCCATGTCTTAACCCCTACGTTACCCCTTCCTTGCCTTCCCCACACACGCAGTCACCCAGTTAGCTCATACCACCCTCATACTGGACACTGTTGGACACCAGCAAGGTTTGGGTGCAGAACAGAGCGCCTGTCAGGTGTCGACCAGGCTCTGCCACTCACGGCCAATCCATTTGTGCTCTCTGAGCCTCAGTTTCCCCACTGGCGAAAAGAAGGATCTGGATGAGGTGCCTCTCAAGGGCCACTCAAGCTCAAATCCTCTGAGTGTGGCTAGCGTGTGACAAGAGTGCTCTTACACCCGAAAATGCTGCTTTTTTGCTAGCTCCCAGAGGTGACAAGGACCCTTCCAACCATTCTAAGTAGTTCGGACTTTCTTTAAAAAGATCTCATTTCCCTAGGTTTCTGAGGCCCCCTGCCACTCAGGAGCCAAAATTATCCCAGTGTCAGCAGCTAAAAACAAATCAGATCAAAAAGCATCCCTGTGCCTCATCTGAGCCCAATTTCTGCTTTGAACCTTATGCCAAGTCTAGGGCTTATCAGCCAGAGTGTGTGCGATTACCATATGAAAGAGCTCTCTTGGATCATATTTAAAAGAATCCTCTTTTCAATTTAGATAAGAAAAACACCCAGTCCTCCAGAAAATACATATAAATTCCTCTCTAAATGTCCAAAGAGATTTACGCTCATGGAAGATGTAATTATCTCCTTCTAGGATAAATGAATCTTCCAGCTATAAGGGAGAGCCAAGAAGCCAGAACATTCTGCTCGAGACTGCAGCAGGGCCACCACAGAAGGTTGTCCAAGTTGTTCACTGCACAAGAGTGCTCCACTGATGAGGGGGAAGGGAGGTGAAGGTGGAGGGTGACTTAAATCCACCAGTCAAGCTGTGTGCCGCGTGCGAGATTATATCAGTTCGAAGGGAGGTGCGTGCACCTTTTTGTAATCCAGCAAAGGCACTGTATTTGCGGGCAAGCAGCCCCCAGCGTGGAGAAATAGGTGTTTCCTCTGCTTTCAAATACATCATCTCCCAAAGGCTCATGCAAGAGCAGACAGCAGAAAAGCAGAAGTGAAGGCTAGGTCGTGAGAAGCTCCTCTTGGAGACCGTCTTGGTCTCTGGAGGGTGTTTAAACAAACCCCCAGTGCCTCTTGGCTGGCTTCCAGAAGAACATGGTTCTGAGAAGAACCCAGTAAGAGGCTGCCCCCTGCTTCTCTCTGTCCTTCACTACCCTGCATGTAGGGCTCTGCTTAGCCCTCCCTGACCTCTCAGCCTATGCCACTGCCTGCTGCAGGGTTTCGGAACAGCTTTCCTTGTCCTTTAGAACACTCACGCTGCACTTTGCAATAACGTGTGTGTAGGTCTCGTCTTCTGACTAGCCTGTAAGCTCTGTGAGGACAGACTGTGTTATATCCCAAGGACAGTGTCTGGGGCACGAAGCAGGAGCTACAAATGGATGGAAACAGCATGAGTCAAAGGGCGTGGGTCGTGCACTTCTGCATCCCTTTCTTCCAAGCTGAGGGGACGTTTGGGCACAGTGACATGCAGTCTCCATGACCTAAGCCCTGTGCCCAGGCTCAGGGGACACAGACTAGAAAAGAGATACCCAATCCTGGCCTGGCATCCAAAACACACAGCTTCCCAAGCCTTGCCCCAAGAGATTCGGGTGTCTAGGATTTGTATTTTTGAACAAGGTCCTCCAGGCAATGCCGAATTGCCTATCGGGCTTGGGAACCCATGGATATAAGGAACGTTAGACACCAAAGACAAGGAGACCAAGTCCGACCTGAAGGTTCATGGAAGGCTTTCTAGTGGAGATGATGCCTCAGCCAGGTCTTGGCAAATGTGAGTCATGTGAAGGAAGGAGAGAACGGCGTTCTGGGTTGAAGGAACCACATGAACAAAAACAGAAACAGGTGACTGCATGGGGTGCACTTATGGGGGAAGGGCAGTGGGACTGAAGCAAAATGACAAGAATTAGGCCCCTGGTAGACCATCAAGCATAAATCATCCACTTTTCAGCTGGGATCCCAGGACCCTTCTGGGTAGGAAGCCCGCCATTTCAGCCACCGCTATTTTTAATCAGACCCCATTCCTACTTTTGGTTCCATTTACCTTCTGGCTTTTTCTTATCTTCTTTTTCTAGTGAGAGGCCTCCCGGAATAACCTTCTGAACCCTGGGCCGTATTGCCAAGGGCTTCCTTGAGAAATAGGCTTGACTTAAGAACTCCAAACCATCCTGGCTAGAAATAGGAGATTGCTGAAGCTGGCAAAACAGCAGCACCCCCAAACGACCGGGGGTCATGCGCGTGACCCCGGGGCCATGCGCGTCCAGTGTGGCAGGAAAGGGTCTTTTTACCTGATTGAAAAGCAATGTCTGGGGCATGAAGTTCAGGCCACAGAAGGATCTGCACATCATGATTCATGTCTTTCTTGGGCCCAGAATGGGGTGGTCACGTTGGGAATGACAGAGGGGTTGCACGTGGGATGGGAGGGTAGAGCCTCAAAGACCCGCCTCCACAGGAGTGAGCAGTCCACAGGCTAGGTGCCTCAGACTGTGGGAATCACCTGTCACCCCACACCCCACTCCGGACTCCCAACTATCCTTCCCCGTCTTTGCACTGCCTTGTCTTTCCATGCTTGGCCCCTCCTGCCCTCCCCTCCCGCACAGTTTAGTCAACAGGCCTGGGCTGTGTTGGCAGGCTGACACTCCCTCTTAAATGAACTTTTCAGACTGGACTTTTCTAATAAGCCCAGCTGTTGGCCGGAAAGGCTTCCTAAGACCAGCTAATATGCTACAGAGAGGGGAGTCATCGGCACATTTTCCCCTCTCTTTTTTGTCCCGGTGGCCTCTAGGGACCAGGGCAGATCTGAAGTTCCCAGCCTCTCTCTGCACCAAGCTGCAAACCAGGCGTCTTCTGAGTAATGCCCCACGCCACAGGTCAGTGCCACCCCACCCAAGCCTGAACTATCTTGTCTGCTGCCCAGTTATAAATTAATCTCCTGTCATCAGTGATTAACTTATTCAAGCCACAGGAGCTGCTGAACCAAAACAGCCCCCTTGGGGTGAAAGAGTCTCCAACATCGTGCGGCGTGTGGATCTGCCTGTGACCCTCATCACTCTGGCCCTTGTGCTGTGTCAGCAAGGGAGCAGGGACAGCCAGGACAGGGGTCCTGCTCTGGGCACTGCCGCTTTGGGGCACTCACCGGCTTCCTCAGAGCGGAGATCCTCGCAGCAAAATTCTAGAGTTCATTTTCCAAGATGGCTTTCAAAATGAGGGTGGGGTGGGCATATTCTCTGGGGACATATGTCATGTGACGACAAGCACCTGGGACTGATATGGAGGAAAGGGGAGCCAAACTCTGGAATGAGCTGGGTGTTGAGGAGACTGGAGAATCAATCACCTCTTACAGCATAAGCTATCAGAGCAGGAAGAAGCCTTGGAGGTCACTCGTTCCGACTTCTTAATTCTGCGGACACCAAGGAAGAGGTGACTCACCCAAGGTCATACTGTAGAGCCAAGGGGAGA
Organism: Panthera tigris; assembly: GCF_018350195.1. Taxonomy (NCBI): domain Eukaryota; kingdom Metazoa; phylum Chordata; class Mammalia; order Carnivora; family Felidae; genus Panthera; species Panthera tigris. The sequence goes on from NC_056673.1 coordinate 23,247,228, forward strand.
GAAAGAACAGATGTCAAGTTGTGTTTATGTGTCAGAAAAAGGCTTTCTTCACCACCATGGGGATAGTGGGCATACAGCTCTGGAAAAAAGGCCAGGGGATCCTTCCATAGACCACTCTTATCATTTGAAGGTCTCAAAAGTAAAGTTTCTCTGTTTGTTTTTTCTGAGTCATCCTGGCAGACTTGGTCTCACTTCCTAGTTTTAGGGCTTCTCACAGCAGTTAAAAAAAATTTTTTTTTTAATGTTTATTTTTGAGAGAGACAGAGACAGAATGCGAGTGGGTTAGGGCCAGAGAGAGGGAGACAGAGAATCCAAAGCAGGCTCCAGGCTCTGAGCTGTCAGCACGGAGCCCGACGCGGGGCTCCAACTCCCGAGCCATGAGATCATGACCTGAGCCGGAGGTGGACGTTCAACCGACTGAGCCACCCAAGCACCCCATTCTCACAGCAGTTTTAAAATTGTGCCTTTATTCACCTCTGTGGCCATCCCCCATAACCCGTAAAACCCAGTCCAACCACGAAAAAACCATCAAACAAACCCAAACTGGGGGACATTCTACCAAGAAGCTGACCAGTACCCCTCAAAACTGTCAAGGTCATCAAAAAACAAGGGAAGCCTGAGAAACCGTCACAGATCAGAGGAACCTAAGAAGACCCAATGATTAAAGGCACCTGGATGGGGTCCCGGAACAGGAAAAGGCCGTTAGGCAAAAACTAGTGAAATCAGAACAAAGTGGAGGGTTGAGGGGACAGCTCTGTCACAGTCCTGGCTCCTCAGCTGGAATGAATGCACCATAGTGTGTGAGATGTTAGCAACAGGGAACGGGGTGATGGGCATACAGGAATCCTGCACTATCTTTGTAACCTCCCTGCAGATCTATAAACTATTTTAAAATGAAGCATTCACTTAAAAGAATTGTACGCGGTGCCTTTCAGTTTACCTCAGGCTGGAGCCTTAATCAGATGTTTAATTACAGTGCCTGTAACACAGTAGGTGTGGGATAAGAAGCATCTGAGAGAGGAAAGCGGGAACAAGGGAAGGAAGGAGGAATGGAGGAGAGAGAGAGAGGCAAGAAGAAAGAGCAAGAGGGCAGGAAGAGGTCACGGAGGCACAAGATGCAAAAGTCAACGTAATCATCCAGCAACTTGGTGGCCAACTACGTGGAAGGTGGGATATTCCCATCATGGAATTCATCGGCCATAAAAAGAATCGAAGTACAGACACACGCTGCAGTGTGGATAAGCCTTGGTGAGGTTATGCTGAGTAAAAGAAGCCAGACACGAAAGACCATATATGGCATGATTCCATTCACGTGAAATGTTTAGAAAAAGCCAACCCACAGAACGGAGAGTAGATTGGTGGTTGCCAGGGCCTGGGGGCCAGGAGGGGATGGGGAGCCATGGCTAATGGGTGTGGGGTTTCTTTGGGGGGCGGTGAAAATGTTCTGCTATTAGATAGCAATGTACTGGCTATATACTATGAACCTTGCAAATATACGAAGATGGTTTAAATTGCCCACTTTAAAATAGTGCATTTTATGCTGTATGAATTACATAATAAATTAAAAAATAAAATGGAAATGTTGAAAAGTAAATACAACTCAATCTGTACTTTAGAGGAGCTCACCATGTACTGGACACTTTCAGTCCCAATGACTGTAAACCTTTCCCCCTGTCTGTAAGCTCCACGGGGGTAGGAGCTGGGGAGAGTTTTGCTCAGTATTTATCCCCAGTTCCTAAGAGGCTCTCAAGAAGAACTTGCTGAATGGAAGAATGAGTGCGTTAAGTCCTATGACAGACAGCCAGGGGGTCACAGAGGAGAGGCTACAGGTGTTCAGGAAAATCTAGGGTGCTCAGAAAAACCACAGGCTGTGCCGCGGACAGGATTTACCTCACCATGACACCGTCATGATATTCAAAGCCCTCCCTAGAGCCAAATCCATGCAATCCTGAGACCCCAAGCAAAGCCCTGCAAAGGCGCCTCTTTCTAATCTGCTGCCTGCTCCGTGTGCCCTGGGACTCCTTCCTCTTGGACACCCACAAACTTCCTGAGGAAGCTTGAGCTAGTCTAGACCCACTCTGCTCAGCCCAGGGAGCTCATCCTCTGGAGGAAGGGATGTGCATACACCCCCCTCCCCCAGCCCACTGCTTCTGATACAGTGTGCTGAGCAGGAGAACCAAGGCAAAAGCAAGAAATGGTGGGAGCCTCGTGAGAGCAGTTCATGGCCCGCACCCCCGTGGGCAGAGGCAGGTGGCAGAAAGTGTCCCAGAGGAGGCGACATCATTTCAGCATGAGGGGCCTTGAGGCATGAGGAATGGATTGATTCTGAAATAGTTTCTGTGTTGGTAATATCTCCACTCCTGCTTTCATGAATGGTTGGTTGTTTTCTTGTTCACCCTCCACAGATCCTTAGAGACAGCCTGTCACATCGTCACCAAAGCCCCAATAAGACTCCCAAGGTGACCCAGCTACTCAAAGGTGTCATAAAAAAATGAAACCTGCTTTTTGATTCCTTGAGCCAGCCAGAAGGAAGTGAGTATTTTTTAAAATCCGGTTTCAAGTACCTCAAAATACTGGGCGACTGTGGCTGGAAACCATCATTGACATGCGAGGGACTTGGAAGAGAGCTCGCCATCCCAAGTGTGAGCTTGAACCGGAAAGAAACCTGAACTACACATGTTGTAGCTTTGACAGAGCATCGGAGTAGGAAAAGCAAAGCAAAGGCTTTTCAGCCAGGCAAAGCCGGGTGTGGAAGACAGCCCTGCCACTTACCAGCTGTATCCTGTTAGGAAATACAGGCTCTGAGCCTCAGTTTCCTGGGATGGAACATGGGGATATGGTCCCCAGCCTGCTGGGTTGCTTTGAGAGTTAAAAAAAAATAATGTGTGTAAAGCATCCTGGTTAGTATCTGGCAGAGAAGAGCCTCTCAATAAATGGCAGGTATTTTTTAAATCATTATGATTACAACTACTGTCATAATTATAGAGATACCTTCTCAATTCGGAGGGTACTTGAAAATAAACTTCTATCCAAAACTCCCTCTCAGCTTATTCTAAAATCTATTCAAAGAACAAATGGAGCTTTGGGCTTTTATCCTGGGCTCAATTGCAAACGGAGTTTCTTCATCATTTCATAATGAGTGTTTGTGATGAGATCACAGAACCACAGAAGACAAAATTGGAGACAGAGAAGCTCCTGCACCTTTCAACCCTGTCTGTGAAACAAAACAAAATAAAGCGTATCAGCCTCTATGGATATACGGAGGATAAGAGATTTTGTCCCTAAAATATGTCAAGCGTTAAAGTGAAACCTGGATTTCAGTGTCCATCTCTTACTAAATCTTCCGCACTGTATAATGAACTACTTTAAAGCAATGCCGTGCAGATGTAGAACTCACGTGATCTAAACAGAACAGGTAGAAGAGGAAAAGGAGGAAGGGGCTGAGGAAGGGGTGGGGTGGAGGGGAGGAGGAAGGCACGGGCATAGGTATTTTTTTTAAAAAGACCAGGTGATTCCAGTGTGCAGCCAGAGACTCATTGGATGGTGCCGCTTCCCTTTGACACTTTAACGCCATACCCCTTCGGTAAATAGGAAATAGGAAATACTTGCTTCCCCGTCTCCCTGTAGGCCCAGTGGGGTTTAGTAAAATTGCGCCTGACATGTAATACACTAGATGCTGCTGAAAGCCACGTGCTTATTGTAAAACAATTACTAGGAACTGGGAACCACAGTAGATCAAGGACAAGGCTGCACTTTCACGTTTATGTGTTAATGGGGGAGCCCAAGGCCTCGGGCAGGTGGGGTGAGTGTTGCCCTTTGAACACGCATGACTTACAAGGGATTTCAGGTATCTGCTGGACGCTCTGGGCTGTTGATTTGATCACAGACACTACATCCAAAGAGGTAAGTAAAGCAAAATCTAAAACATTTGAAAAAGGAAAGCAGAGTTGTGTCTTTGCAGTTTTCTCACGCCGCTGTTTTAAAGTTATTTCTTGGTTTCCTCCTTGTTCGTGTGACCACTAGATGGCGCACACGTTACAAAACAGTATCTGAAGTGGGAGCTGCTATGACTTCGCAAAGGGAATCAGAGGTAGGGGTGGCCAGATTTAGCAAATGAATGAATGAATGAATGAGTGAATGAATAACTCCCAATTAAATTGGAAGTTCAGACAAACACATATTTCATGGGCTACCCCACTTATACTCAAAAAAAGCACTGTTGTTTTATATGAAATTCAAATTTAACTGGGTGTCCTGTATTTTGTCTGGCAATCTTAATCAGTGGGGTACTTTCGGGAATAAGTAGGTAATCCAGTGGTGCTCAGCTTTTTCAGATACTAGAAGTTTTTCGGTGGCATGGTTGAAGGAATCCAAAGATTCAAAGCAACGTGAAACAAGGTAGCAATGATTAGAGCACAGTCACAAGGGTTATAGTGCAGCAGTGTCTTCAGGGTCCAAAAAGCCCTGACAGTTAACCCTTTACTTCCTGGTTTGTCCCATATCATTGGGTGAGTCCAGCTGTTCCTGCCCTAACCTAACCACAGCTCTTCAGTCATCAAGGCAAGTTCCGGAATAATCCCAGCATTCACTCTTGCTTTCTTCGGCAATGGCTTGAGTGTGGCCTTGCCCTATGCCTCCTTGCTCTTAAAGTAAGTTGGACCTACATTACTTAGAGAAACACAGTCCCAGTGTTCACCTTGACAGAGAGTGGCATAGATAGTCACTTGTGAGAAAAGGAAGTTTTACATGTTAAGCAGAATTTGATGGCAGACACGTAGCGGTTGGTGCTGTGCCTCCTGCCAAGCTGACATCCCTTGGCCAGCCTCACGTTCAATACCTCATGGAGAAGAAAAGGCAGAAACACCTGCATTCTGAGCTCTTTCTTTTCATTCTTTTTAATGTTTGTTTATTTTTGAGAGAGAGAGGGAGCCCACGTGGGAGGGGCAGAGAGAGAGAGAGGGAGAGGGAGAGGGAGAGAATCCCAAGCAGGCTCCTCACTGGCAGGGCAGAGTCCAATGTGGGGCTCAGACTCACAAACCGTGAGATCATGACCTTAGCCGAAGTCAGACGCTTAACCGACTGAGCCACCCAGGTGCCCCTCTGAGCTCTTTCTTGACATGAATTGGCTAATCTCCCTGCTTGACCACAAGTCTCCTACAGGAAGGATCCGTCCTTATAGCATCTGGCACAGAGAAACACTGAAGGCAGACCGCGAACTCAGGGCACTGCACCCTGAATCAGTGTTGCCTTCAACACACTTTCCAGACAGATCAGTTGCCCCAGTTTGTGATCCAAGTTGTAGTGCACCTGCTCTACCTGTAGGACGACTGGGTCCCTGGGAAGGAGAAGAAGACCGAAAGAAAGGAAATGGAAAAGCAAAAGTTAGCAATAGTTTGCAAAAGTTGACCTTAAAGGCTACGCAGCTAGAGCCTGCTCTGATCACTAACTCTTCTCTACTGAGGGGGAGAGGAAGACCTGATGGCCAGAAATCTGTCTCAGACCCACTGTTAGGATCTTGATTCTTTCTCCTGCAAAATGAATGCTTGCAGGAGTCGATACACGAGAGAGCACAATCCAGTCTCTTTTTTTCTCCCCACCCCAACTCTTTCCAAGATCTCTTTCTTCCTAACAGCTTTACTGAAACACAATTTGCACATTTTTCAATGTGCACTTTCGTGTACAGTTCAGTGGCTTTTGGTATATACACAGAGTTGTGTGACCAACAGTGCAATCAATTTTACCACGTTTTCATCACCCCAGAAAGAAATCCCACCCCCATCAGTGGCCACTCCCCATTGCTTCCCAGTCCCCACCCCCAGCCCCAAGCAACAGCTAACCTACTTTTTGTCTCTATAAATTGGCCTACCCTGGACATGTCATATAAATGGAATCACATATTATGTGGTCTTTTGCGTCTGGCTTCTTTCCCTTAGTATGATGTCAAGATTCACCCAAGTTGTAGCACGCGTCTGTACTTCATTCTTTTTTCTGCTAATATTCCATGTAGGGATACACCACATTTTATGTGCCCATTTATTGCTTGATGGATGTTTGGGCTGTTTTCACGTTGGGGTTTTTACAAATAATGCTGCTATGAACCTTCATGGAGCGCACAGTCCATTCCGTGACTCTGCTCCAGGTCTTATAGACACATTGAGAAGGGTCAACTGTCTTTCTTTGTTCTAGAAACTCATTCACAGTAGGGCAGCTCCATGGAGATGCTGCCTCCAAAGTAAGAACAAAAAGAGAATATATATTTAACTGGGGGAATATATACTTAACTCGGTGGCATCAGGCTTTGGCTCACGGCAGGATCTCATGGTTCATGAGTTCAAGCTCCGTGTAAGGCTCTGTGCTGACAGCTCAGAGCCTGGAGCCTGCTTTGGATTCTGCCTCTCTCTCTCTCTCTCTCTCTTTCTCTCTCAATCTCTCCTTCCCCACTTGTGCTCTCTCTCTCTCTCTCTTTCAAAAATAAATAAACATCAAAAAAAAAAATTAACCGGGGGAGAGGAGACACTGGGCAGGAGGGCTCTTCTGGGTAGATTTTTGCCAGGTTATATGAGTTCTTGGGCTCTGAGAAGTTTAGGGAAGATTACAAGGTTTTCCATCTGCAGAATGGGTACATGATTCCTTTGCTTCCTCCAGTCTATAACTAGCACATCCACATCTAAGAAAATTTGGGTCCTAAAGTAACACTATGTTTAGACAGCTTTGTAAGAATGGTCAGACAATGGCATCTTTGGGAAATTTTTGCCCTCTGAGATATCCTGAATTCCTTAGGTCAACACATGGATAAACATGAAAAAGAAAAGAGGCTGCATTTTTCAGATTTTCCTCACCACTTTCAAGGCATAATGGTCCTAGAAAGGAAGCCAAGCACTCCTCTTTCAGAGGGGAGAGAGGGGAGAGGGATCAAGATTGACTGAAGTGAGTCATCCTTACTCCCCTGCTGAGATATTCCTCCCCTGGGAACTCTGCATGGATTCATTCCACACAACTTACTGAGCACCTTCTGTGTGCCAAGTGCTGCAGATAAAAATACCATATCATTTTGCAAGTGAGGAAACTGGGGCTCAGAGTTCCCATAGCAAATGATGCTAGCAAATGATTTTACCTAAGTCTGACCACGGAGCAGCCATTATGGAAACGTCAACAATGATTAAAATGCAGTCGCTACTCTCCAGCAGATTATAAGCTAGTGAGGAGAACAGATAAATAAGTAAAAAATGAAAAAGAGACAGATGGGTACCAGAGGTGAGAAGCATAGAGAAATCATGGGGTAAAACCAAGGGCACTGCAGCCAGTGGTGGGTAGGAGAACACATAGTTTCCCCAAGAAAATGAAGTTTGAAAAACAAGGAAGAATCTACCAGGGAAAGGAGGGAAAGATGAGTTTCCTTGCAGAGAGAGAGCAGTAGCTACAAAGGATTTGCTATAACAGATAGCTTTAAGAAGTCTGTAAAAATATCAGCGATTGTGGCTAAAATTAACAACACAGGAAACAACAGATGTTGGTGAGGATGCAGAGAAAGGGGAACCCTCTTACACTGTTGGGGGGAATGCAAACTGGTGCAGCCACTCTGGAAAACAGTATGGGGGCTCCTCAAAAAGTTAAAAATAGAACTACCTTATGATCCAGCAGTTGTACTACTAGGTATTTACCCAAAGGATACAAAAATCCTGATTTCAACGGGTGTGTGCACCCGTGTGCAGCATTATCAACGATAGTCGAGTTATGGAAAGAGCCCAAGGGTCCATCAACGGATGAATGGATAAAGAAGATGTTGTATATTACACACACACACACACACACACACACACACAAACACAGTGGAATATTACTCAGCCACCAAAAGAATGAAATTTTGTCATTTGTAACAACATGGATGGAGTTAGAGTGTATTATGCTAAGCAGAATAAGTCAGTGAGCAAAAGACAAATACCATATGATTTCACTCTTAAATGTGGAATTTAATGGGAATGCAAGCTGGTGCAGCCACTCTGGAAAACAGTGTGGAGGTTCCTCAAAAAATTAAAAATAGAACTACCCTACGACCCAGCAATTGCACTACTAGGCATTTATCCACGGGATACAGGTGTGGTGTTTCAAATGGACACATGCACCCCCATCTTTATAGCAGCACTATTGACAATAGCCAAAGTATGGAAAGAGCCCAAATGTCCATCGATGGATGAATGGATAAAGAAGATGTGGTATATATATGTATATATATATATATATATATATATATATATACACACACACACACACACACACACACACACACACACAGTGGAGTATTACTCGGCAATCAAAAAGAATGAAATCTTGACATTTGCAACTATGTGGATGGAACTGGAGGGTATTATGCTGGGTGAAATTAGTCAGAGAAAGACAAATATCATATGACTTCACTCATATGAGGACTTTAAGAGACAAAACAGATGAACACAAGGGAAGGGAAACAAAAATAATATAAAAACAGGGAGGGGGACAAAGCATAAGAGACTCATAAATATGGAGAACAAACAGAGGGTTACTGGAGGGGTTGTGGGAGGGGGGATGGGCTCAATGGGTAAGGGGCATTAAGGAATCTACTCCTGAAATCATTGTTGCATTAGATGCTAACTAATTTGGATGTAAATTAAAAAAAATAAAATTAATTATTATGTTGAAAAAAACCCTTTATTTTATCAAATATTACATGGTAAAATTTATGTTTAATAAAATCTTTGGTAATATTTGGCCTCACTCAATATAAAAAATGACATTCTTTTAAATTTACTTTAAATAAATTATATTAGGAAGAAGACAATTTTGACAAATAAAATATTGTATTATTCTTGGTTTGGTCATGATGTACATGAAAATATGGAAAAAAACCCTTGAATTACTAGCTTAGTATTAAATGCAGGTAGAAACTTTAAAAAATGTGGAATTTAAGAAACAAAATGGGTTAACATAGGGGAAACCATAAAACAGATTCTGAACTATAGAGGACAAACTGAGGGTTGCTGGAGGGGAGGTGGGCGGGGGCATGGGCTAAATGGGTGATAGGCATTAAGGAGGGCACTTGGGATGAGCACTGGGTGTCATGTGTTAAGTGATGAGTCACTAAATTCTACTTCTGAAACTAATATTACACTGTATGTTAGCAAACTAAAATTTAAACTGAAGCTTGAAACATTAAAAAGGAAGAAGAAGAAAATCGGTGATGGGAGCAGTGGGTATGAGTGGCCATCCAGAGCGGTAAGAGACGACAGAGGTCAACCACAAAGGGATTTTTATATCACACTGAAAGATGGCTTTTATTCTGAAACTTATGGGGGGCCATGAAGGCTTTTAAACTGAAGGGGGAGGTAATCTAAAATTTTACCAAGTTTACTTGAACAACATTGTGGAAAATGGATTGGAAGGAGCACGAGTAAAAGCTAAAAATACTCCCAAACCTTGTCCAAACCGGCTCCATTCTGAGCCACTTGTCTGGAAAAGACACACTGTTTTCATGGTGGCTTTTTGCTTCACTGTCCTCCTGGGTGGGCCCGTGTCTTCCTCTTCTTGTCCTTACCCCCATTGGAGTAGACCGCCATGTAAAAACCCTAAGGAAAGAAAGTTGCTTCACAGGTAAAATTTCTAAGTTCTTGTAAGTCTGAAATGTCTTCATTCTGCCTTTACTCCTGACAGAAAGAATTCCAGGCTGGAAAACAGCTTCCCTCAGAACTTTGTGGGCATGGCTTTATTGTCTTGTGGTGATAACCAGTCTGGTTGTCTTTCCTTTGATTTCACGTTTGAAAGAATCCTCTTGTGCTTCACACCCTCTGGAACACTATACTTCGGCTGCACTGGCCATCTTGTGCCTCTTCCTGGAATTTTCTTCCCCAACTTTGCTCATGACTGGCATTATTTCATTCAGGTCTGAGCTCAAATGTCCGCTCTCAGAGAGGCCTCTCCTTAGCAACCTCACTACACCAGCAAATACTAGAGGTACAAAACAATATTTATCAAGTTAATTAAAAATAATTAGTTATTTCCAAGTAGGATTCTGTGAAAATATTTCAGAAAGGAGGTAGTATTTGGACCAGGCCAAATTCACAATCTAACTTATGTTTGATTGGCTCTCTGTATGGAGAAAAGGTGAATCTCAAATCCTTACCTCATATAATACACAGAAATGTATTCAGATTTATTCAGATGCCTTTTAAATCTAAATGAAAAAGAAAACTAATAAATATTCTAGAATAAAAACATAACATGTCTGTCTTCATCACCTTGGAGGATGGTAGATTCTTTTTTTTAAATTAATTTATTTTTTAATTTGCATCCAAGCTAGTTAGCATGTAGCGCAACAATGATTTCAGGAGTAGATGCCTTAATGCCCCTTACCCATTGAGCCCATCCCCCCTCCCACAACCCCTCCAGTAACCCTCTGTTTGTTCTCCATTTTTAAGAGTCTCTTCTGTTTTGTTCCCCTCCCTGTTTTTATATTATTTTTGCTTTCCTTCCCTTATGTTCATCCATTTCGTCTCTTAAAGTCCTCATATGAGTGAAGTCATATGATATTTGTCTTTCTCCAACTGACTAATTTTGCTTAGCATAAAACCCTCTAGTTCCATCCACGTAGTTGCAAACGTCAATATTTCATTCTTTTGGCTTGCCGAGTAATACTCCATTGTGTGCATATATATATATATATATACACACACACAAACACCACATCTTCTTTATTCATTCATCTGTCGATGGACATTTGGGCTCTTTCCATACTTTGGCTATTGTTGATAGTGCTGCTATAAACATGGGGGTGCATGTGTCCCTTCGAAACAGCAATATTCTGTATCCCTTGGATAAAAGCCTAGTAGTGCAATTGCTGGGTTGTAGGGTAGTTCTATTTTTAGTTTTTTTGAGGCATCATCTCCGTACTGTTTTCCACAGTGGCTGCACCAGCTTGCATTCCCACCAGCAGTGCCAAAGTGATGGAATATGGAGGATTCTTAACCAGGACACCAAAAGGTACTAGTCATTAAAATAAAACAGTAAACTGGACTGGATTAAAACTTAAAGCTTCTGTTCATCAAAAGACACCCTGAAGACAGTGAAAAGGCACGTGAGAAAGGTATTTGCAATATATGGTACAGAAACTCATTTTCTGAGTAAAGAACTTTCACAATTAATAAGAAAAAAGGAAAGCAACAGAATAGAAAAGTGGACAAAAGATTTGAACAGACACTGCCCCAGAGAAGATATCCAAGCAGCCAATAAACATGAAAACAGTGCTTAATTTCACTGTTCACCAAGAATGCAAGTTAAAAGCGCGATGCAATACCACTATGTGTTCACAGGTGTTGAACAGACACTGCCTCAGTCTATTTGTGCTGCTATAACCAAATACCATAGGTGGAGCAGCTTATAAACAGCAGACATTCATTTCTTACAGTTCTGAAGGCTGGGGAGACCAACCATGGAGGCACAGATTTGGCGTATGGTGAGGACCCGCTTTCTGGGGCATAGACTGTGCTTTCCAGCTATAACCTTCCATGGTGGCAAAGGATGAATCTGGGGCCTCTTTTATAAGGGTACCTGCCATCACCTCATAAAGTCCCTACCTCTAAATACCGTCACATTGAGGATTAGGTTTCAACAGATGAATTGAGGTGGGGGAGTGCATTAGGATGATAATATTCACCACACATGGCTAAAATGAAAAGGAGAAACAATGTGGGCAAGTGGTTGGGACTCTCCTATCCTGTGGGAAGTAGGTATATTTATCAGTCCCTTTGGAAGTAGCCACTGAGGCTACATAGACGTACATCCTATGACTTAGCAATCACACTCCTGGGTAAATACCCAATAGAGTTGTGTGCATATATTCATCAAAAGATATTTACGAAAAGAATGTTCACAGCAGTGCTGTTAGTAAGAGCCTAAAACAGGAAACTGCCTAAATATCCCTCAACAGTAGAATGGATAAATAAATTGTGCTACAGTCATAAAATGAAATGCTACTTAGCAATGCTAATAAATGAACTATTATTACACGTGAAAACACGAATGAACCTCATAAACATATTTAGTAAGGGAAGCAACGCACAGAAGATTTTGTAGTTTACGATTCCATTTGTATAAAATTCAAAAACAGGCAAAACTAACCTATGAGTTTAAAGATAGTTATCATTGCTTTCTACTGAGGCTTGGGGGGGAATGAGGGACTGTGTAGCAGTGGGAGAGGACACCAAGAGATTTCTGGAGTGCTGATAATGTTTTAGCCTTTTATCTAGGTGCTGGTCACATAGGTGTATCCACTTTGTGAAAATGCATCAATGTGTATACCTACCATTTGCACACTTCTCTGTATGCATGTTATATTTCAGTTAAATGTTTGCCAAAAACATTATTGTTGTGGGGACTGAATAAGATAATAAAGTAAAGAACTCAGTTCAGTGACTATTATGTGACAACCACCCACTAAATGCTCGTTGTTAAATTTCATAGTATAGTGACCAGTGACCATGATGAGCCAAAGTGAGACATTCATTTAGCAGTACAAAAAGTAAATTAAAAAAAAAAAAACTGGATCACACCCAGAAGGATGGCTATCATCAGACAAAAGCACAAAAACAAGCCAAAACACTAGAAAATAAGTCTTGGCAAGGATGTGGAGAAATTGGAAACATCGTACAATGCGCATGGGAATGTAAAATGGCACAGCCACTGTGGAAAGTGGATGGCAGATCCTCAAAAAATTCAACATGGAATAGCAAATGACCCAGCAATTTCACTTCCGAGTATACACTCAAAAGAACTGAAAACAAGAACTCGAACAGAAATTTGCACACTAAAATGCAAAGCAGCATTGCTCACAGGGGTGACCAAAAGCTGGAAGCAACACAGATGTCCACCAGTGGATGAACAGATAAACACAATGTGGGATATACAAATGACGGAATATTATTTAGCCTTTAAGAGGAATGAAATTTTGACACAGGTCACAGCCTGCACGAATCCTGAAGACACTATGCTAAGTGAGATAAGCAAGACACAAAAGAACAAATATTGTTACCAAAAAAAAAAAAATCCTTTCCCCACTGCTCTGAATATTATCTTTGTCATAAATTAATAAATTAACTGACCTATGCATGTCAGCCTATTTCTAGACTATTCTTTTAGTCTATTTGTCTATCCTTGGGCCCAAACCATACCGTTTTAGATGCTGTAGACTTAGAGTAAGTCATGTTATAAGGCAGTATGATCCTTCCAGCTCTGTTCTTCTTTGACATTGTCTTGGCCATCTCTGTCCCTTTTTATTGCCTTATATATTTTAGACTCACTCTGCTTATCAACTTCCATGTTTTTTAAAAAATGCTGGGATTTTGTTTGGGATTACATTAAATCTATTAATCAATTTGAGGAGAATAACAACCCTTTGAATTAGGAACTATTATTATCCCCATTACAGAGACAAGAAATCTGAGATTTGGAGAGTGTCAATAACTTGCCTGAAGTCACATGGCCAGGATTTGAATCCAACGCTGTGCTTTTCTGTGTCTGACTTCAGAGCCTTCACATTGAATCACTCCTTCCAAGTAGACAAGTATTTCTACGACTTCTGTCACTACGTGGATATTCAGTCTCGAAAACAGAGATTGTGCCATCCATGTTTGTATCTCCTTAGCTCCTGGATAGTGCCCAGGACCAAACTCATTAAGTGATCTGTTAAATCAGTGAATGAATAAGAATCACTGGTTTCTGAGAACATAATTCCATGCTGGCAGATAAATGTATTGTGCTTACCCCTTAGACACAAACACCCAAAGTGAACAGGCAAAACTCCATCCACTAAAGCAACATGTTTGTTTTGTTACATTTTAACTCCTAAGTGCCTAAGTCTTACCACATAAATCAGATCCAGTGTAGATAGAGTTCTATCCCTGAAGGTGATATCCAAGGACAGGTGTTGGTTGGGAACGCTCATCGCCCTTAACATTCACCTAACTGCTGTGCCTTCCTGCAGACCTCTATCCTGCTTGTTCTCCTCCTGATCCAGCTGCCACAATGTTGCTGGATTGCACACTAACAGCTTATGCAGCCATATGATCAGTGTTGCTGGGTGGAAGGGGAGTTTGTTGGATTTCCACTGCTCTGCACCCACTTCTCTTCCGGAATAGCAGCCTTGTTTCCTTTACTGGAATTATCTCTTCTGTGCCAAGCGTAGTCTGCTGGGGCCTATCTACCCCCAGGTGGGCAAGTGACCTGAGCTTGACCAATCCGATGTTCCTTCCCTGGGTGCAGGATCTTGAGCAGAGAGCAAATAAGCAGGGATTGGCTGGCTGTAGCGTGGACCAGCTGGCTTCCCCAAGGGGGTCACTGTTGATGTTTCTCCGCCATGACCCCCAGTCTCCCGTCAATTCTCTGAGCCCTTAGTGGCCTTCCAATAAATGTCTCTTCTGCTTAAGTTAGTTTGAGTCGCAACCAAAAGATTCCTAATTGATACAGAATCTAATACCAGAAGCGGATGTTACAAGGTTAAGCAGCGAGATTTGGGTGAAGGAAAGAATTGGTATGAGAATTCAGTAATTCTTCTTTATGTTGTAGTAAGCAATGGGTTAACCTGTTGCCTATGAAGCCTTGAGATGCATACTGTGTGCTTCCTGAGGCTTTAACATTAAAGGATATTATAAGAAAATTTCAAATTTTGGAGTGTGCTGGTAACTTCTTCAGCAAGGTCTTCCAAGGATGATTCGATTAAACGAAACCTGATCCCATCCAACAGTAAGAGAAGGGAAGAAAATACAGATTTGCTAAGAGTTGCCTTTTTGCCAATGGTTTACAGTTACAATTGTCTGGGAATCCAGGAAAATCTCAATTCTCTACCCTCAAACCAAAGTTAGCAGAAGAAAGTTACTTGGAAGAAGAAAGTTAGAAGAAGCTCCATAATAAGGACAGAGACAGCAAGCAGGAGGGGTCTCTCCCAGGCACCTCCTGATGCCTCAAAGAAGTCAGCACGCCCCTTGGGAAGATGCCACAGGAAGTAGCCAGTGAACAACACAACAGCAGTCAGTGCTCCACTGGGACCACGGAGCCAGCATGCCTGGGTTTGCATTGCTGCCCCACTGCATGACAGCAGATTCTTTACTGCTCCATGACCAGTGTTTGCAAAAGGGAGATGATAATGGTTCCTGTCTCATAGGGTTGCAGTGAGGATTCAGACTTTAGAACAGTGCCCGCCCCATAGTAAGCAATCAATAAATGTTGCTTCTAACATTTTAGTTGTTATTGCGAGGAAAGGGTCATCCGTGTCATCCCCACCTAGCCCGGTGTTCTAGATTATTCTCAAGTAGAGGCCAAGACAGATACTAAAGGATGGCTAGAGCACCTGGGCCTATTGCCAGGCCACAGCTGTCCCCAGGCAGTTCTAGTTGAAAGCCTATGGCATGGTAAGATCCCTGACTCTTGTTACCATCCATGGCATTTGCCAGAAGCAATAAAGCAGGACCCCATTCACTTTTTAAGGGCATCATTTTGCCAGAGGAACCACAAGCCTGCTCCACAGCAGTCTACGATGGTGATTTCCAGGCTCCCAGACTCACAGCAGCAGGAAGAGAGCTGATAGAACAGTGCAGCTCCCAAAAGGGGCACCGCCCTTGATCCACATGTCTCATGGTCTGTGAAGGTTAACACAGGAGGGATTTCCCCAAAGAGACAGCAGGGGCCACAGAGGGCAAAGGGCAAAGAGGAGCCTTCCGGAGGACAGCACTAGGGAGGACAGGTACTTGTTTCGCAGAAGGACATCCATGTGATTTCTGGCAGAATATGACAGGGTGACCGTTGACAGTTGTATCCTGTCCTTTCCTTTTCCAAATGAGAGTTTTTAGTGCAATTACCCTGTTCTCCATTGCTGTTTACTAAATGCATCAGTGGTGATTAAATTTACCACTGAGCTTCACTGGACCGCATAGGACCATAGCAGCTCCCTCCACGAGGACTGTGAATCACCTAGAGAACCAGACTACATGAAATCATGGCTTGTCTCTTTTGGAAAAAGAGTTCATAGAGGGAGTGGGGATTTTTTGAGGTGTATTTATGGGGATGCAGGTGGGTGTGGATATTGGGCAGTTAAAGGGGGTGGACTGTACTGGTTGGGTGTTTGTGCAACTTGGCATTTTTTCACTCTTCTGGTAAAGTAACGCCTCCAAATGTGGTTTGGTTGGCATCACGATCCTGCTTCCAGATCTAGGGATGGTCCTTGATTCTCTTCAGCCAATCAGCATATCTGATCCCCTGGCTGTGGAAAGAAAGCCAGTGAAATTGGCTAACTCTGGAAAAAGAAGAGTCCCTCACTCCTCCCCCTCCATCTCTCTTTAATGGAAATTGGGGGAAAGGAACGCCCCTCCTCTGGATGGCATCTTGTCAAGATGTGACATGTGCAGTCACTGTGGAGGCTGGGGAGGAGCTGGTCCTTGGTGATGTTGAATCTCATCCTCACCTGAATCCATCCTTTTCAATTACATAAGTCAATTGCGGTTTTAGCCAGTTTAAGTTAGGAGTTCTGTCACTTATAGCGTAAGGGGTTCTAACAAGTACACTAACTAGCAGGATTGGTGCTTTTATCTTTTAATAACAAGAGCTGTTATTTATCAAGGGCTTTATGCACAAAGCATTTGCATGGACAATTCTCTTGATCTCGTCACCTCCCCTGCAGGGCAGGCAGACCAGACTGTACATTATCTATCTATCATCCACCTTGTACTAGATGAGGAGACTGCGCTGGAGAGATCCTACTTTGCCCAAAGACGCCCAGCCAGTAATTAGAGGAGCTGCACCTTGAACCCAGGTCTGGCTCCAGGAAAAAAGTCTCATGCTGCAGCAGGGTCGCGCAGAAGCTGTCACCGAAACACAGCAAGTCAAATGAGATGGACACGTACCCAACCCACCTGACTTCTTCTTAGCCTCAGATTCTCGGTGGCAGTGCCTGGGTTTCAGATCCTTGAACCCCAGCAGCGGTTGCTTCTGCGGGAGGGGAAGTGACTCCGTTTGAGATATCTCTGGTGCAGTCAAGCGGGAGGTCATTTTCCCTTGTGGTTTCATTGATTTTATGAGGAGGGAGTCTGTGATCTTAGTTGGAAATATTTATGTTTGAAGGAGAGAAACTTAGGGGACTCAGTTGTGTCTGTAGGCCAGTCACTCCCAGGGACCTTCTTAATTTAGTGATTCCTCCCCTCCAGCCCCCTCCCTCTGTCCGTCTTCCACAGCAGGATTGAGCAAGCGATGTATTTATGAGACTGGAGCTCCAGAGCCCACGTGGGGGAGTAAATTACAAGTGAATGTACCTCCAGGATGGGGCAGCCTCCCTCGTCCTTGTGGCACTTCAAAGCTTCCTGAAAATTCCCCAAGAACAACCAGTCTCAGCAGGGCTCTGTGCAACCCTCTGATGACTCCGCCCAGACGTTCTCCAGGATGTGCAGACCCTCATTTGTGTCCACACCCCTCTCTAGCAGTTAGCAATGCCCCTTGGCAAAAGGAGAAACTGAGGCACAGGGAGGCCAAGGTTTTGAACTTAACAGGCTTGAAGGCTGAGCCCATCCTCCAGATGTCCGTCTGGGGTTTCATTTACCTGTGCTCCATACCTGAAGGGCCAGGACTGTGTCTTGTCTATCCTGGAATCCCCGTCTCTAGCACAAATATGGCAATAGCTAGAACTCAGTACCTTTTTGTGGAAAGAGTGGACAAGTTTGCTGTCCTGGTCTTTATGCCAAATTTGACTGAAGTCCAGTTTGATTTTCCAATTCATTTAGGCCACAGAGAACAAAGAATTTAAGATGCCCATAAACACTGGATAGTGTCCAAACCGATTCCTTGGTAACTTCTAGGCACCAAAATAAAAACATTTTACATTAGTAAAATTGCTCTGTAATCCACAAGGCCCCTTGTACTGGTATTCTGCTGTTCACAGGCAACAACCCATGAGGCTGGTATAACTATGCCCATCTCAGAGACCAAGAAACTGACACACAGAGAGGCTGGGTAATTTGTCAAAGTCCCACAGTTGAGTGACAAAGACAGGTCTGAAACCCAGATCTTTTCATTCTGAGCCCAGTATTCTTCCCATCCAAAGGGTGTATTTCTGTTCCCGCCTTCTAAGGGCACTGGAGAAGCTACTGGAGAAGAAAGAAGTTGGAATCAAGGACAGGAAGTCTCTGGTTTTGCCTGAGGCAGTGGAGCAGGAAGACAAGGACTCTCCAGGCTTCTCCCATTTCCAGAGCACCTGATACATGCCAGCCCCATGCTCCACACATACCTGCTTCCAGGGGAAGACTGTCAGGCAAGCTGAAGCTTCCAGCCCCTCTCTTATGCAGACCCCCTCAACCGCCCTGGGTAAAGGGTGCCATCAATTTACTACACAGGAACACTTACTTGAAGCCCTGATCTCATATATTTAAAAAATACATATTCGGAGGCTTACCAAATTTGACAACAGCCCTAAAAAAAATGCCTGACATTATCCAAATAAGTTGTAGAGCTGAATATAAGCTCTCGATAATAAAAACCAAATTTTAATCAACCATGCTAAAGAAAGGCCAAATTATCTTCTGACCATGGAAAACATATATTTTTAAAGATTTTATTTTTAAGTAATCTCTACACCCCATGTGGGGTTCAAACTCACGACCCCGAGATCAAGAATCACATACTGTACCAACAGAGCCAGCCAGGCGCCCCTGCCTATGGAAAATATTGCAAAATCTTTGTCATGTTGACAAGTGACCAAAAAGTATGCAGTAAAAATGTGGGGAAGACAGTATTTTAAAGAGGCATGCCTAGGTGATTTTTTTAATTGTCATTTTTCTGTATTTTGTGACATTTGTGGTATTCACCTGCTTTAACATGTGGGGTTTGGGGGGGGGGTCATTTCTTAATTATTTTAAATTCCATTTTCAGTAGGCTCCATGCCCAACATGGGGCTTGGACTCACGACCTTGAGATCGAGAGTCACATGTTCTATCAACTGAGCCAGCCAGGCACTCCATTTTTGTCATTTTTAATTCTAAATAAATGTTCATTTTGTGCATTATTTACACTTGTAATTTTGCATTCTCCTTTCTTCAAGAGGGCCCTGTCAAGTTGGAAAGGTGTCAGGTCCCATACAGTTGGAGTCTGTCCCTGCATGGGTCATCTCGTTTAAATTATTAAAAAACTCCATGGAAGAATTACAATTCTAATTTTCATTTTGCAGATAAAGAAACTAAGGTTTAGAGATGACCGTTTTGCCCCAGATCCCAGAAAATGGAAAGGATCAAAGCCTGGTTTCCAACTCAGATTTGACTCAAAGCCCATGTTCTTCCTACTGTGTTACTACCAGTACCAGCCTTCGTGGAGATTCATTCCTGGTCCAGCCACATGATGCCTTGGGAAACTTGTGGTTTGAAAATATGTCCTCAAATCCTTTGATTCTTTTTCCTCCCTGATTCCCCTCCCTTGGAGCGCGGGCTGGACTTAGTGGCTTGGTGGACTTAGAATATGGAGGAAATGATAGTGCATGACTGGGTCTTAAACAGCACTGTGGCTGCCTTCTTGCTTTCTTTCTCTGGGGTCATTCATCGCAGGGGAAGCTGTCATGTCAGGGAGGCACTCAAGTAACCTTACAGAGAGGTCCTCATGGTGAGAAACTGAGGCCTCCAGCCAACAGCCATGTGATGAGCCATCTTGGAAGCAGACCCTCCCAGCCCCAGTCAAGCCTTCAGATGACAGCAGTCCAGCAATCTCACGAGAGACCCCAACCCGTGGGAGGAGCACTGTGGCCTCAGGAATCCAAATGCCCACAGTCCTGACGGGCCCTCACATTCATCTCTCGGGTGTGTGAAAACAGGCCACACTGCATCCTCTGTGACTGGAAACTCGATCTGCATGCGGTGGGCCAATTCCATGAGGTGTGCGGATACCACAAAAACGGCACAAGACACTCGGTCTGAGGGAACGGGACATACATCTACAGAGGCTCGGGGAAGCCACCCCACATGTCCTGAAGGAACCCCCATGCTTGGGCTGCTCCCTTGTGCGGGGACACCCACAGCGCTTTGTACACGCAGATTTGATGGTGACTTGGAGCTGCAAGAACTGCTCCGTGGGGTTTGTTGGGGGATCCAGAGCCTGACTCAAAGTGAGGGACATTGTAGGAAGGATGCCAAGACAAGGGTTTGTAGGCTCGTCAGGCAGCCATATCTGAAACAGTCCTATCTCTGCCACCCCCGCCCCCCCAACCCACCCGCACTTCCTCCTTGTCAAATCAGCCACACTTGCTAATAGTGAGTGGAGTGGGGTCTCCCGGAGGGAATCGGTTTCCCAGGAGGTAACCTCTTTTGATTTCGAACAAGTACATTTCCTTGTGTCCATCAAAAAAAAAAAATCTCCAAACACTTTTTTGAGCTGACAAGTCTACCTGATTTATCACTGGCATTCCCAGGATTTGGGGTTTTCAGTGCTAAAATGGGGACAGTCCTGGGCACACGGGAGAGTTGGTCACCTATTGGCATTTAAGTAAGTGAGAAGTCATGGGGCACCTGGGTGGCTCAGTCAGCTGGGCGTCCAACTTCAGCTCGGGTCATGATCTCATGGTTTGTGGGTTTGAGCCCTGCATCGGGCTCTGTGCTGACAGCTCAGAGCCTGGAGCCTCCTTCGGATTCTGTGTCTCCTCCTCTCTCTGCCCCTCCCCCACTCTCACTCTGTCTCTCTCTCTCAATAATAAACATTAAAAAAATTTAAATAAGTGGGAAGTCAAATCAATGCAGATTTTTGTAAATAAAAAATTAATGTTTGGGCATTAATTGGGTGGCTCCGTTGGTTAAGCCTCTGACTTTGGCTCAGGTCATGATTTCACAGTTCGTGGGTTTGAGCCTGGCATTGGGCTCTGCACTGAATGGCTCAGAAGCTGGAGCCTGCTTTGGATTCTCTCTCCCACTCTCTCTGCCCCTCTCCCGCTTATGCTCTGTCTCTCTCTCTCTCTCTCTCTCTCAAAAATAAACATTAAAAAAAAGAAACCTTAAAAACATTACTAATAATATTTATCACTCACCTTCAAGAGAGTTTACAATAAGTAAAACCTTTGTACTGAATTTCTTCAAGAAAGCCTGGAGTGCTTTCAGTAGGAGGAAGTGGAAGGAAGAGAGAAAAACAGAGTTCGGTTTTGCAGACTTATCCTCCTTGCAAGTTCACTTGTATTAGCAGCACTGGCAAGTGAGAACTCACCTGAATTCAGAACTGTGCTCTTCTAGAAACATGGTAAGGTGAGAGGTAAGTTGTCCTGTGAATGCCTACAGGGGAGAACGTTATTTAATTTAAAATGCTAGCAAAGGTCTTCAAGGGATGCCTCATTTTTCACAGGCTTGCACTCCTCATGAATATGAATATCGGGCTCCAAAATCCATTGTGCAAGAAAAGTAACTTTTGTTTTTAAGTGCTTAGCTTAATTTCTATTAGGAGTCTCCATTGTAGCATGGTGTGGGAATTCGATCTTAGCCAACTCTGGAGTCCTCAACTTTTCTTCAAGGTTGTGTCTGATTTCAGGGTTTGGGGGGACCTAATGTAGCACTGAGGTGCAGGACAAGGGGGGGCACGTGCTAATACTAAGAACAAATACTTAATGAGCACCTGTGCTATGCCGGACACTAAGCACTTTACACATCCTCTCTTTTGACCTTGGATCAGTACTGATCTGAACTATTTTTTTAATATTTATTTATTCATTTTGACAGGAGGGAAGGGGCAGAGAGAGAATCCCAAGCAGGCTCCGCGTCAGCACTGAGCCCGACTTGGGGCTCAATCTAATTAACCCACAAGAGCATGACCTGAGCTGAAATCAAGAGATGCTCAACGTAATGAGCTACCCAGGTGCCCCTGATCTGTGCGATTTTTATCCCCATTTTGCACATGAGGCACAGAGAAGGGAAGAGACTTACCCAGGCAGTGAGAGGCAGAGATGAGGTTTGAAACACAATGGCCTGGTTCTGGAGGCAGTGTGCCTAAAGTCATTCATTTAACAAGTTTTGATCGATCACCTATTACCCAAACCAGACCCACAGGATGGAGCAGTGGACTAAGCAGACAGAGACCCTTGCCCTCAAGTAGGCCCTGTCCTGGCCGCTATGCCTTCCTGCCTCTTTGTGGCAGCCATAAGACATCCACTTCCCATGCCGGTCCTTCAGGCAGCATTTTATTTTGTTCCTATTCTAGAAGACTCTTCAGGCCCAGTGGCCCTCTTTTTACATCCACATTCCTGCTAGGGAGACGGACATTCACTGTGCTGTGTGCACTGTGCTGGCCAGAGTGGGACTTTGCAGGGCTCAGATCTCTTCTACTTTCAACCTGTCAAACCCAGAGCACTTTGCCCCCACACCAGGTCAGTGCCCAGGGAACAACTTGGCGGGTCCGTGTCAGGCACCCCAGCATGTACACCAGCCCTTCCTGCTCTGCCGTCTGACTCTACACCTTGCTGGACATCTAGCTTGAATAGGGAACAGGGTCTAGTCCTCCATTTCTCAGGGAGTCTAGCATGCTTCTTTCCACTCCCTCGCTTTCCCCTTTTCTGTGGGCCAGAAAACTGGCTCTAACTCATCCAATCTGTTCTATGTCCTGAGTTATGTCACAGCCACGGATTAGGAGTTTTAAAACCCTAAAGCCTTCTCTGCTCTCTGCAGAAAGTCTCATCCCTCCAACTGGCTGTGTGTGACTGATTCCCAATGGCAGAGGGGTCAAGGAAGGAATTGCAGAAATATCAGGGACACGAAAGCACCGGTTAATGTTGCACAACATCTGCCTAGCATAATTTCTGCATGTCAGACCCTGTAAATAAATAGTTTGCGTGCATTATTAATGTTCACAAGAGCTCTGACATACACACCTCTTTGTGCCTCAGTTTACTCACTTGTAAAGTAGGGATAAAAATGGTATCCATTTCCTGGTCGCTTGGGAAGAGTGAAATGAGTTAAAAGGTTTCCAAGTGCTCAGAGCAATTACTGGAAAAGAGCAAATATAAAATGTTGGCCATTATAATTATTGTAGTAATTTCTTGTCATGTTTGTCTTTCCCTTTATACGCGTTCCAGGATGAAGACATGCTTTAAAAGTTTGTGTCTGCAGGGCGCCTGGGTGGCTCAGTTGGTTGGACAACCGATTTTGGCTCAGGTCATGATCTCACGGTCTGTGAGTTCGAGTCCCGCGTCAGGCTCTGTGCCGACAGCTCAGGACCTGTTCAGATTCTGCGTCTCCCTCTCGCTCTGTCCCTCCCCTGCTCATGGTCTGTCTCTCAAAAAGGAATAAACATTTAAATAAATAAATAAACAAACAAACAAATAAATAAATGTTTGTGACCATATCCTTAGCACATGCCAGGCTCTGACACGTATTCAGTACATGTTGAATTTTAACTGAATGAACAAAATGTGGCATTTTGTTCTCTCTTAAAAGATCAGATTGGAGGTGGGGAAGTCACTTGACTTCCCCTTGCCCTCCACCCTGCCCCATTCCTTGTAGGAGATTGTATTTCTTAGAATGTCAGAGCTGGAACAGATCTGGGAGATCCTGTGATCTAACCTCAGTTTACAGAGAAGGGGTTATGAGCCCCAGGAAGGAGAAGTGATATGCCTGTGGCTGCCCGGTTAGTAGCAAAGGAGGGATTTCTAATCCAGCAGACAGGAGGAGTTTAATCACTTCTTTTGCATGGCCAGGTCAGGGTTCAAATCCCAGGCACACCATTTGGAAGTTGTATGCCCTTGGATAAATGAAGCCTCGCTGTCCTTGTTTTCCAATTGGGACTGTAATACAGAATCTGCAGGAGTTGTGCATGGAGGAGATGAAGTGATGTGGTAATGTCTCTAGCACATCATAGAAACACTTGTTCCCTCCCTGCCTTCCCCAACTCCTGTTCTGATAGCAAACCAAAGAAACAGAAGACAGAACCCTTATTCCAGGAGGCTATCATCCAAGATACAAGTGTACGTCTTTCCAAGAATGAACAAGATGGAACAGAAATGAGCCGAAGGAAACATCAGTGCAGGGGGGAAAGTTAGTAGGATGTTTTCCGGAAGAGGCAGTCCTAGTTTTAAAGGAGAGAAATAAGGCGGCACCTGGGTGGGCTGAGTTGGCTAAGCGTCGAACTTCAGCTCAGGTCGTGTTCTCGCGGTTCGTGTGTTCGAGCCCTGTGTCCAGCTCTGTGCTGACGGCTCAGAGCCTGGATCCTGCTTCGGATTCTGTGGCTCCCTCTCTCTCTGCCCCTCCCCCACTTATACTCAGTCTCTCTCCCTCAAAAATAAATAAACATCAAAAAATAATTTAAAGAAAGAGAGAAATAAGACAGATTGCCAGAGTGTAGCACAAAGGTTTTCCAATGGGCTTTTCTGAGACACCACCTGTATAAAGTAGCACTCCCTCAGTTTCTCTTCCCGACCCAGCTTTGTTTGTCCACGGCACTCACACCGCTGACTCACTCGTCCGTCTTTCTGTAATTGTCTGCATTCCCAACTGGAATGTATGCTCCATGAGAACAGAGACTTCCTCTGTCTTGTGTTCAGCGTTCCTGTTCCTAGAACAATATCTAGCACATGACAGCTGCTCAGAAAATATTTGTTGCATGAATAAGGAGTGACAAGTCACAACGGTGGGAACCAAATGGTCTTGGGAAGGAAGGAATGATCTGACTGGCAAGAGTCTATGCTTAAAATATTGAGAAATACCATGGAAGGTCATAAGACACTCAGGGCTGAGATTTGATCACTTCCCATGGCAGAAGGAAGGCCTGTGCTGTGGGGCTGGTGGAGTAGCTTTGCTCTCTAGAAGGCCCACATTCCTGACCTTTGGCCAGGCCCCCCTCACTCTCATACCAGCTGGTGAGCCTAGAGAGATAACCTCCCCCCACCCAAGACTTCGGGTGCCTTTAGGTCAGCCCTTCACACAGGGGTCATCTGCAGTCACCGCCTTTGACTTTGCTGAGTGTGGGCCCAGTGAGAGCAAAGTGTTGGAAAGACCGGACACTCAGAGTCCACAAAGAACATAATTGAATCACCGAGCATCTTGTTTGTGTTGGGGGGGGAGGAGAGGTAAACTCTAAGAACCTTTGCCCATAAAACTGTCTGCAGTATTGAAAACACGCTTCATAAAAACTCCCCGGTGACCAGGAATGTACCCTTCTAACGTGGGATGTGACTGAAAACATCTTGAAAACCTGAATTACCCCGGGGTCGCCTACTTTGGCTGGTATACAGTAGGGGGCGCAGCTGCTACAAACGAGATTAGTTACACATTGACTCCGGCTCACTGTGTTTACAGCTTTGCACAGACACTTGGCCCTGATTCCTCACACGGAGTAGTTAACAGGTGTGCCAGCAGAAGAACGGGGCTTAGCCAGACAGTCTGAAGGCTAACGTTTTCCTGGTTGGCATCCTATTTGACTGTAACCAGTTCTCTTTTTACAAAACCTTTTTCATCTGTATCAGTTCTCACCGTGTAAGACTAGCTTTCCTCCTGAAGACCTCACTTATCCCCAGGATCAGTGTTTGGTGTCCCGAGAATCCCTGTGTTAGAAGAAGGCTGGGCTGTCCGAAATGAGGGAGCCCAAGTCCCACCCACTGGCTTGAAGAAAATCTAGACAATAACGTCTGGAGCAAGCCCAGTCTTCCCAAGAACTGGCCTTATTGGGGCTTCAAGGGAAACCATGCCTGGCTTCCCCTGGAAGTGATATACAGTCACTGAAGGAAGAGAGCTGTGCCCCGGAAATCCCAAACAGAGGGGCTTCCGAATACCAGCCGTTGGTAGGGATGTTTGCCCGTGTAGGGACTGGCAGATGTGCATTTCTAAGAGTGCTGAGCTTACAGAATAAGGAATGAACAAAGAGTGCCCTCCTTACCTCCAACCCCTCACCCTCTCCTAAGCAACGAGCCCCCAGGGCTGTCTCAGCGTCACCACATCCTGCTTCGATGGCCTTGGGATGCCCAAGTCACCACATGAGTCAGGAAAGGGAACATGCAGATACTTTGCTCTTTTCTGGAGTCTTGGACCTTCAGTGTCATTGACCAGCTTGCTTCTGGTAGCAAAGCAGAGCAGTGAACTCCCAAGAAGTTCGGGTGCTCCTCATGTCTCAAGGACTTTGAGACCCTGCATCCAGGCCGACTTGATGTCTTAGCAAAGGGAGCAGCCAGGAGGTCCTTCTGACCCCTCACCCCCCTCTTCCTCCCTCCACATGACTCCAGTGGATGGAGGTGCCAGAGAGGGGCTGGGAAACAAAGGTGGCTTTCACCCAGAGCCTGCTGAAAAGGGACAGTCCTGGTGGGGTCTGCAGCCCTGAAGCAGGGTGCCGTCCTGTGACTCTGGGCTCAAAAATGTGTGAAATTTCTTTTTGCTGGGTATTCTACATCAAGCGGAACCTGTTCTCAGAGAAACATTCCATTTCACAGACCCTAATGGCTTTCCTCTGTGCTGATGCATTAATGAGGCTCCGGCTCGTTCTAATCAGAAGGAAGCCATGCAGATAATTGCCTGAATTTTTAATTCAGGGTTATGATAGGGGAATCAAAGTCACACTGCAGTTGCTGAGGCTGCCTCTAGTTCCGGGCCATTGACTTTTGCAATTTTCTTTGATTTCCCCCCTCCGTCTCTTTCTCCCCACCCCCACTTCTCTCTCTCTCTCTCTCTCTCTCTCTCTCTCTCTGAGGCTTGGTGGAGACTGACAGTTTCGGGGTGGGGCAGGGTGGAGAAATAGGGACAGCCCTTGGGGTCTCCTATACAGTCTCTCTTCTTCCTCCTTCTCTTGTTAAATCCCTACCCCCACCCCAGGAAAGAGTAGACGCTGCCTGCACCTGTGCCCCCAGGGCTGGTTCTGGGAGAGCGCTCTCTGCAACTAGCCTCCCCACTTAGGGTCTGCATGCCCATAAGCAAAGACAGGAAATTTGCCCCAGGAGAGGATCTCCCTTGGCAATTTACTTCTCATTTCATTTCGGTTCTTTGGGGGCAGGGGAGAGAACTGCAAAGGTGAAAGGGAAAGAAATCAGGTGACCAGAGCGGCAGCGGTGTCTCCCAGTTCCCTGCAAAGGTGATTTGCGCCAGATTGGTACTGGGACCAAGGGCAGGTGAGAAGCTGGAGGAATCCAAGCCTGGGGTCTTTCCTAAATCACCTTATCTCCCGCCCTAACAATCACAGGGTGCCAGAATTTCAAATTTACGCAACTCCGAGAACTTACAGGCGGTGGAAAGAGGTGAATTCAAACCGGTTGTATTGTAGGCCACCAACCAGCACCCTGAGCAAGAACCCGGAGGCTGGTACAGAGGGAGGCCCCCTGACGCTGGCCAGTTTTCCCAGTCTCCTGGACCTTGGAGTGATAGAGAATTTGCCAGGGCGAGAGCCAGCTCTGCTGGCTCAACTCCAGCCAAGCAAGCTGGCTTTTCCAGGAGAGCCACTGTTCCTGCAAGCGAAGGCTGTTCTCCCAGCACCTCGGGTGCTGTCAGTAGAAACACTGTGGGCACATGTTTACACTTTAAGCTGGTAGCAGCAGAGTGACTCTTCCCCTTCCAGACTGGGCAGCTGAGTGGCTGGGCACCAGTCACGTGGCCTCTAAGAGCAGAATTTATTTCCACATCTCTGATTCTCTGTAGGTTTAGGATTTCCACTTTCAGGAGAACGAGAAGATATTGGTGCCATGACTGAGAATCTTCTAGGCACAAAAGACTTTATGCCATCCTTCCTTTGCAGCCTGCCAAGTGCCTTGTGAGGAAGGGAAGCCTGCCCGTACAGATCAGGAAAATCAGGTTCACTGCAAAGAAGCAGACATTGTGCCCTCACCTTCCAGTGGAAGCTTTCGTCCTGTAGAATCCCGAAGTCCCTTTACAGCTGCATTCTCAGGGCTCGGTGATGCTATTGCTAATGCTGTCTTTCCAACTGCTGGCCGCAGCTTCCAGAAATTATAAGGAGCAGTCGCCTTTTTCATGCTGGTGGAATTTGACCTCCATGGGGCTTTTGTTTCCTCAATAAAATCTTGCCTCATGCTTGAACAACACCTCTCTCCCAAGAATGCCAAATCAACCATAAATATGCTCTGCAGTCATCCAAACACTAAAGGATAAAAGAGAGAAGACTAAACCCCTTAAGAACATTCCATCTCTTTCCGACCAGTGGGCCTCATCTTGGTTCTGTGATATTTTCAGATACTACAGAGTATCACAAAGGATGCTTGTGAACTTCTGTTGAACTTTTAATGAAAAATCACCCTCCATTTCCTTTAAAAAATTTTTTTAATGTTTATTTATTTTTGAGAGAGAGAGCACGAGCGGAAGAGGGGCAGAGAGAGGGAGACACAGAAGCCGAAGCAGGCTCCAGGCTCTGAGCTGTCAGCTCAGAGCCCCATGTGGGACTCGAACCCACAAGCTGTGAGATCATGACTTGAGCTGAAGTCGGATACTTTAACCCACTGAGCCACCCAGGCACCCCTCCATTTCTTTGAATTGAACACACAGACAAAAAAGACATGTGCTTTGGAACACCTGTACACAGTTAGAGTCCCATTTATGTAACCAGTCAGCAAACATTTAACGAGCACCTGCTATGTGCCAGGCTGTGCCAGGCACTGAGGTCACAGATGAAAGGCTGAGTCCTGCCCCCCCCCCCCCCGGAGGTCACTGTTTAGCGGGATAGATGGACAAGTAAAGAATTTCCATGCCGGGCAAGGGCTGTGGCAGAGAGAATTACAGTACCCTATGAACACTAAAGAATCCTGAAATCGAGCCAACAAGATGATGGCTAACCTCCCACAAAATTGAGAGAAACACTACGAGTCCTTATTCCTGAGCCCAGAGTGTGGGTCCATTCAGAGTCAGAAGACTCCATTCTAAACTTTGGTCTCTTAACGATCTCAAGAACCGCTCATGGCTCCCTGGAGACCTGGGCTGCCCCCACCCAGGTCCTCTGCATTCCAGCTCCAGTCCTGTGAACCTGGAGTTAATGATTAAACTGCGCATCGGTGCCGTGGCTTCCTTGGGGTAAACTGGGCTGCTCAGCCTGGAAACTACCAAGTTCCTGGCTCTGCTCCAGCCCAGGATAGGCCAGAGACAGATCCAGTTCCCACACCCATAAGCAGCTTTTTCAAAGTTGGCTGGGGTCTCAACAGCACGTGGTCACCAAGCCTCCTGCTATAGACTCAACACGCTGTGGTATAGTAGAAAGGGGGGTGGCAAAGGAGATGGGGGTCTTGGGTACAAACCCTGGGTTGGTTACTAATCAGCTGAGTGACCTTGAGACAGTCTCCCTACCCTTCCTGGGTTTCAGGTCTACCACAACAGAAGGTTGGATCAGAAAGTGCCATGTTCTCCCCCACTTCTGTGCCTTTGCACACGTTGTTACCTTTGCCTGGTACACCCTTCCTGTCCCCTTTGCCTTCTTACTCATCCTTCAAGATGCAGCGGAAGGATCACCATCTTCAGGAAGCCTTCCTCAACCCTCCTCCCACAGGCTGGGTCAGGTGCCCCTCTCTTTGGTTCCCTCTGTCATGACACTTGACCTATGATTATGGCTTTGTTTTTCCTCACCCCCCCTCCCCCAAGGAGACTGTGAAGTTCTTGAAGACAGAAACTGTAGTTGATCTATTTTTGTATCCCCCACCCATAGCACAATGCCTGGCATCAAGTGTGTGTGTTCAGAAATGTCGATTTTCATCCAATTATAGTCATTGTGATTATGGATATTTATGAACTTATTTCTAACATTGTGCTTTGTGTTTCCTTTTTACTTTACTTTTTTCTTCTCTGTCTACTGCTCCCCCCCCCCAACTTTTTTTGCATTCTACCCAATTGATTGTATTTTCTTTCTTTTTCTTTTTCTTTTTAGAGGTTTCACATTTTATTTCCCTGCTCTTAGTGGGAACCCTTAACATTGTAACATAAACTCTTGTCTTAATAACTATAAAGTTACTAATACCTCTGATCTCTTTCCCCAACATATAAAAACCTTAGAACACTTTAACTTGTCTTTCCCCATCCCTATTGTTTCTTAGTACTTTAGTTTCATTTTATTTGTAGATCCATCAAAATTACTTTAAAAAAATTTTTTTAAGGACGCCTGGGTGGCTCAGTTGGTTAAGTGTCTGACTCTTGGTTCTGGCTCAGGTCATGATCTCATGGTTTGTGAGTTCAAGCCCCGCATCAGGCAGAGCTTGCTTGGGATTCTCTCTCTGTCCCTCTCTCTCTGCTCTTCCCTACCCCCCTCCCCGAAAATAAATAAATAAATAAATAAATAAATAAATTTTTAAAAATTAAAAAAAATTTATAGCCAGTGATTATTGAGATCACAGCAGTATGATTATATATATATATATATATATATATATATATACATATCTTTTTTTAATTAATGTAATTTAACTTACCTTGCTTCTTCAATACCACTCTTTCTGTCTGGGCTCAATTCCCTTTTTTTTTTAAATATTTTTAAATGTTTATTTTTATATTTAAGAGAGAGAGAAAACGCGAGCAGGGGAGGGGCAGAGAGAGAGAGGGAGGGAGAGGATCTGCGCTAAGAGTGGAGAGCCCAACGTGGGACTCGAACTCAAGAACTGTGAGATCATGACCTGAGCCAAAGTTAGATGCTCAATTAATTGGCTGAGCCACCCAAGTGTCCCCTCAATTCTCTTCTTGAAGTGCATCCATTAGTAGCCCTCTCAGTGAAGGTCTGTGACAAGTAAACTCTGTCTTTGCCTGAAAATACCATTATTTTGCTATCCCTCCTGAATAGTACTTTCACTGGGTCAAATGCATTTCTAAACTGATGGTTATTCTTCTTGTGCACTTTGAAGATTATTTCCACTGTGTTCTGGCACCTTTGGTTGAGGATGAAAGGTCTTGTTTCATTTTATTATTCCTGTGTAGGAAATGTATTGGTATTTATCTCTGGTAGCTGCTAACATTTTTGGTTTTTTGTGTGTATGTTTTGTTTTACTTTGGTCCGTCTTATTTCTGCAACTCCAGTATGCTCATATGTCTGAGGGTACATCTATTTGGTTTATCTTGCATGGAACTCAGTATACTTCTTTAACCTGAGGCTTCATATCTCTTTTCAATTTTGGAAGCCAGGATTTCTTTAAATACTGCCATTTCTATATTTTCTATAGACTCTTCTAGAATCCCTATTAAAAGTATATCAGGGGGCTCCTGGGTAGCTCAGTCGGTTAAGCATGCAACATTGGCTCTGGTCATGATCTCATGGTTTGGGAGTTCGAGCCCGACATGGGGCTCTGTGCTGACAGCCCGAAGCCTGCTTCAGATTTTCTGTCTCCTTCTCCCTCTGCCCACCCCCCACTTGCACTCTGTCTCTCTCTCTCTCAAAAATAAATAAACATTTTTTAAAAAGCATATAAGATCTTTCCATTCTTTATTTCATGTCTCCTAACCTCCTTCCATGATGTGTGTGTCTTTACTTATCCATGTTTCATTTTGGATGACTTCTTTAGATCCATACTTCACATCACTAATTCTCTCTTTATTTGTAGTTGTTCTATAACTAGCCAACCCCTTAAGTTTTAGGTTTCAGTGTATTTTTCATTTTTGAAAATTCTACTTTTTCAGGTCAACTTATTCATTTTCAGTATCCCATTCTTGACCTTTTACTTCTATAAGTATTTTCAACACACATATTTTATTATCTCTTTCAGAATTCCTATTATCTGCAATTTTGTGGGTACTGATGCTCTTACTTATTGTTTCTGTTAACTCTCCTTCATGGTACTTCATTTCCTAGCGTAGTTTGTGACTTTCGTCCTGGGCTCATCTTCAAAAGGGAATGTTTTGTTTTGTGCAGTTTCTTTCTTTCTTTCTTTCTTTCTTCCTTCCTTTCGAGAGAGAGAGAGAGAGAAAGAGTGGGAGAGAGGGACATGGGAGAGAGGGACAGGGAGAGGGGGAGAGAGAATCTTAAGCCATCTCCATGCCCAGAGTAGAGCCCAACTCAGGTTCTATCTCACAACTGTGAGATCATGACCTGAGCCAAAATCAAGAGCTAGATCCTTAACCGACTGAGCCATCCAGGCGCCCCTTGTGCATTTTCATACATGCCTCTTCTAGGTTCCTGGTGATTTGACTACTATAAACTGGTTCTTACACTTCCTCACCTGGATATTATAAATTCAGGCTCCACACTGACATATGACACAGGCTTTGGCTTACAATTTCTCATGGGTGTCTGTTCTCCCATCTACAGTCCCAGGTGTGTGTTAAGGCTCCTCGTAAATTCCTTAGGTGGGGGGCAGTTTTCCAGTTCCCATTTGTGAACAAGGGAATCCTTAGAATCCACCCCACTTCCTCACCTCTCCCTGTCCTCAGAGTTTCTCTTCTGTGCCTCCATTTAGTATTGAATCATATCCTCCAGCACTGAGAGCCTATCTCTCAATGTGGGACCCCCGTCAGCCATCAGGGTCTCAAGCACTTACCACTCTAGCTTTGAATCCTTCTCTTTATTTCTTTCTTACAAACTCAACAATGTATTTGGAAAAAAAATTTTTTTCTGTTCTACTTAATCCAGATTGTCTATGAATTTTTAGAGAAACAAACCCATGTCAGTCAGTCTGTTGCATTAAGCAGAAGTCTCCAGAAATTTCTTTATGGTGAGTGAATGAATGAATGAATGATACCCAAGGTTCCTTCAGGTCTAAAGTCTATAATTTTAAGTGTACTCAGAGGAGAAGCTTAATATCAGAAACAGAAATCCAAGTACGTGTTCATCTTTTCATATCCCTTTCTGTGGAAATAGACAAAGGGTCCCCTGACTCCAGTGGACACATGTTTTAGCACATAAACTAAGGTTTGCTCCCAGTTACATTTGGTGACAATGGACAGAAAATATGCCTAGCTTTTTTCTTCTTCAAGATGGAAGCAATTCTATTTGACCCAATTTGTGGAATATTAGAAGACCTAAAGAACTATTTTAAAGAGCTTTTCAAATAAAAGTTCTGTGTATCTTAATTTATTCCCAACAAGGCTAACAGTCAAATGTCAAGAAACCTCCCTGATAAGTTATTTGCGGGCATTTAGAAATGCCCAAGTGTTCGGGCGCTTGAGTGGCTCAGTCGGTTGAGCTTCCGACTTCGGCTCAGGTCATGATCTCACAGCTAGTGAGTTTGAGCCCTGCATCGGGCTCTGTGCTGACAGCTCAGAGCCTGGAGCCTGCTTTGGATTCTGTGTCTCCCTCTCTCTCTGCCCCTCCCCCACTCTCTCTCTCTCTCTCTCTCTCTCTCTCAAAAATAAACATTAAAAAATTAAAAAAAAAAAAAAAAAGAAATACAGAAATGCCCAACTCTTATTGGAGGGAGACTAAGACATAGTCCTCAGGAAATTCCCATTCATGCCTGAGCAGCTGAAGGAAGTACTTTCTAGAAACTGCATGTCTAGAATGCAGACAGGATAATAATTTGCTACATTATAGGATTTTGTGCATACTGCCTTGAAACTGCCCTAGAGAAAGGCTATGCTCTTCCATCCCCAGCGTATGCTTGCCTTGCCCATGAAAGTCATCGCTGTTTGCTTCAGTGCTACAAGCGTTTATGAGCTCTTGCTCAGGACCCTACAGCGTGCCGCATCCTGGGGCCACAGAGATGAACAGGATGAGTCCCCTGCCCTCCTCATCCTAACAGTCTGGGTGGTATTGCACGTGGATGGGAAATAAGAGCTTTTCTGTGATTTTTAAAATTTGTTAACATTTTTTAATGTTTTAATTTTCCTTTCAAGTATTCACCTACTCAGACTCTGTGACATTCCTACTAAACGATGTCCCTTCCTTCTGAACAGTGGCAGTGCTGCAGCTTCTGTGGACCTTATTTCACGGTCGCTTGCAGAGTGTGGGGGTATCTCAACTGGCCCCTGCACATGAAATTTATTTGCCCCTGGAGCCATAAAAGGGCAGGATTTCAGAACAGGCTAGCAGAAGCCTCCTCTCTCTCTGAAGCCCCAGGGCCTCTTCTTTGCACTTCCCTTAGGTCACCTGCCACTTTTCACTCTGTATCACCATTACTTGCCTATTTTCTTTCTCTTCGTCCTGGAACCGAAACCCCTGGAGGGCAGGGTCCGTCTTTTATAGTACCTATAAAGTTATGCTTAAAAATTACTTTTGTATGATTTGATCCTGTCTACGGGCAGTTGAGGCCCAAAGCTGTTAAATTGCTGGCTAAGAATTGCTCCTGAGAGGATGGCAAAGAAAGTGACAGCAGTATTGGTAGGACCCACGTCTCTTGATATTCCCTGTCCTACTCTCAGCAAACATCTCTTCTCCAATTCAGGGCTTCTCAGACTTGACCGTGCCACAAATCAACCAGGGAGCTTTTCAAAATGCACATCCGGGGGCGCCTGGGTGGCTCAGGTGGTTGAGCATTCGACTTCGGCTCAGGTCATGATCTCCCAGTCCATGGGTTCGAGCCCCACGTCAGGCTCTGTGCTGACAGCCTCAGCACCTGGAGCCTGCTTTGGATTCTGCGTCCCCCCCCCCCCCGCCCCTCTGCTGCTCATGCTCTGTCTCTGTCCCTCAAAAAATAAAACAGAACGTTAAAAAGAATTTTTTTTAAATACAATGCACATCCTGTTTGAGGAGACGTGGGGTGAGGCCTAAGGGTCTGCATTTCTAACAAGATCCCAGCTGGTGGTGGTGTCCAGGGTGCCCGTCGAGAGCACACTTTGACTAGCAAGGGTCTAACACAAGCCAAATACTGTGCTAATGTACACAGGCCTTGGGGGTTGGAGGTGAGGAGTTGGAAAAGACCCACAAGCATTAAGAAAGAAAGGGCCAGACTCCCAAAGCTCAGAGCTCAGAGGCTACTGGAAAATGCCTGTAAGAAACACTTGTGTGGTTCTGGTGAAGACTGGTCTGTGTCCAGAGTATTCCAGGTGCATGGGAAAAGGAAGAGCCAATAATTTCCCCAGTTAACCGCAGAGAGGGGAGCTCTAACACAGTCCCTTCCAGGCCAGGGCAGTCACTTCCCTTTTCCACAATATTTTGTCCTGAGTCTTCAAGCAAACCTAACAAGGCAGCCTCCTTCAGTCATGCTCGCTCACAGGCCCAGGGACCCGATCCTCTCACACGCCCCAAATGCCCCTGCAGCATTGGTGCCATAACCAAGGCAGCTCAGTTAGTCAAAGCCCAAGGGCACAGACGTCAGCCTCTCTGGTTCCTCTGAGCCCATCTGCTTTTTAGAAACTGTGCGGCCTATGGATGCCTGAATTCTCAGGATGGTGTTGGGAAGAGCGAGACATTGTCGTAAGGGCTGACCATCTGCCTGTTTGTTTTCATACCGCTAGCTGGTGGGGCTCTAGAGGTGAGAGCCCCCTCACTATGCTACTCTGACTCCGAGAACCTGTTGGGTGTTTTTTCTTAAAGGGGGGAGGAGAAGAAAAACCTTGTTCCAGGAATAATCTCATCTACATTTAATTACATTGCCCTGGGCGTTTTTCTTTCACTGGCAATGAATGTGGCCTCTAAACAGTGTCTGGGGCCCTCAGGACTTAGTTACTTCCTGCGAGAGAAACTGAGATAGGCTTCCCTGAGCCAGCCCAGAGCTGCATGGGTCCCCAGAGTCTGCACTGCTCCCCACTGGGATGGGCCTTCCAAGCCCAGCAGTGAGCTCCCCAAATGGCTCTTTGAATAGGCTAAGAAAGACAGCGAAGATGAGGAAGGAAACTCCTCGAAGGGGCCACTCAACTGTGTTGCCAAGAAAGATGCAAAGGGCCCAGCTCCCCAATTCTGTATATTTAATGCTTTCCGTCTTAAAGATTAACAGGGGAAAAGCAGCTAAGCTGATCGGAGTGCCACAAAGTCCACAGGCGTCAAGTGCATGGTCAGAGGCAGAGCACAGCAACCCTCAACATTAGCATGGGGTGGGGTGGGGTGGGGGCTGGGAGCACCTTCCAGAGACACGTGGAACTTCAGAGAGAGAGAGGGACCTGAACAGTTGCCAAAATCAACCGCCTCGTTTACAGGTAGGGAAACCAAGGCCCAGCTAGAGGAATGGATGCCCCAAGTCACTGTGCAAATATCTGTAGTGTATTCTAAACGCATTTATTAAAATATAGGGATACATTCTTTGATTAAAATCCTTTGGCACATTGTCCTAGAGAACTTCAGACCGATTTATGAAAGCTCAGAACTATCTCAACCATCCTTAACATTCTCAGATGCTATTAGGCATCCCTGAATTCATCTAGGGAGCAAAGTACCAAATTCATGAAAAATGCATGAAACCATGTTAAGTCCAGGGTGGGGAGACTACAGCCTGCTCTTTTGTGTATCCCTGAAGTCGAGAGTGGTTTGTACATTTTTTGAATGGTTGGGGGAAAAAAGAAGGAAAAATAACATTTCATGACGTGTAAAAATCATATGAAATTCAAATTTCAGTGTCCATAAATAAAATTTTATTGGTATGGAGTCACATTTGCTTACATATTAACCATGGCTGCTTTGGCACTACAGTGGTAGGAGCCAGTCGTTGGACAGACTATATAGTGCTCAAAGCCAAAAGTATTGACCACCTTGCTCTTTACAGAGGGAACTTGCAGACCCCTTAGGTAGAGAAGGAAGATTTGGAGTAGCATTTTGGAGGGGATCCCAGACTCTGCCATCTAAAACTAAAAACTCCCAAGGGGGAACATATCCCTCGTGAAGAATCTCCAGCAGCTGACAGAGGACTGACTGTGTGTTGACAGGGCAAGAATTAATCCCCCGTGTGCAGAGGCTCAGGTTCGTGTCTCTGTGAGCTCTGTCTCTCTCACTTCTGCACCTTCCCCCTGACCAATAAGCTATGTTAGCCCTGAAGGTCCCCATTAGAGCCTCCTGGCAGTTCCCCTCCACATATCCCTTTAAGACCATTGCACTTCCTGTGTAGGTATCAGATATTCCTCTGACCTGAGACCCTTTGCTATAGGGTGTTAGGAGTCGAAGATAGAAATGAAGGTATCCAAATCAAGCACTTGTGTTTTGATCTAAGACCTGTCATTAACGGTATGAGAAAATAGGAGAAATGGAATTTATCTTTAAAGCCTTTAGAATTTCCTCCTCTGGGGTGTTGTCCCTAACTCCCTTGGGAAAACATAGAGACAGCTCCCTCTGAGTGCCTTTGGAGCTTGAGCCACACTTAGCATTAGTTTGCAATTAACATGTTGCATTGTAAGTGGTTATTTGGATATCTATGTCCAGGAAGACAGGGACCTGATCTTGTCATCTCTGGATCCCCCAGGACCTGGGGCCACACCTGGCATATAGTGGGTGTATTGGTTTGCTAGGGCTTCTATAACAAAATATCACAGGCTGAGTGGCTTAAGGGACAAAAACTTATTTTCTCACGGTTCTGGAGGCTGGAAGTCCAAGATCAACGTGTCAGCAGGTTTGGTTTCTCCTGAGGTCTCTCCTTGCCTTTAGACAACCGCTTTCTCTTTGCATCCTCACATGGCCTTTTCTCTGTGTGTTCATTCCAGGTGTCCCTTCCTCTTCTTTTAAGGACACCATTGCTATTGGATTAAGGTCTCATTCTTAGGACCTCATTTAACCTTCATTGCCTCTTTAAAGGCCCTATCTCCAAATACAGTCACATTGGGGGTTGGGGCCTCAACATGGGAATTTGGAGGGAACACGATTCAGTCCGTAACACTGGGTGTCTAATAAATAACGTTTTGGAAAGAAAGCAGGAAGGATGGATCCTAAGCACTAAAACATTAACAAATGGCAGGGCGTGATACAGACATAACCATAATATCATGGAGCAGAATCATCCATCCTCTCCAACTTCCCCCTGAAACTGACTTGCAAGCCACCAATTCTTTTTTTTTTAATGTTTATTTATTTTTGAGAGAGAGAGAGAGAGAGAGAGAGAGAGAGAGAAAGTGCCAGTGGGAGAGGTGCAGAGAGAGAGGGAGACACAGAATCCGAAGCAGGCTCCAGGCTCTGAGCTGTCAGCACAGAGCCCAACGCGGGGCTCGAACTCACGAGCTGTGAGATCATGACCTGAGCCGAAGTCAGACACTTAACCGACTGAGCCACCCAGGTGTCCCCACCAGACACCAATTCTGCTGAGTTTCACACTCTGAACAAGAGAAAGGAGACTTTGCTATTCTCGTCTCCCCATGACTATTGACCTTAAAGCAACAGACTCTCGAGCTCTCTCCAGCTCTCTTAGGCTCTTAGGGCACTAAGGAATATATTTTACATCATAACCTGGGATATGTGTTTCACAGAACAACAACATTACTTTGAGATACACTCTGGCATTTTCAGTCATATTCTTTTGTAAAAACCAACAATTTCTCTTGATGAAACGATTAATTAATTTTATGACCCATTAATGGGTCACTTATTACAGAAGAGTTCTACAGACATTGTCATATTAGACCTCACAACAATCCTGAGAGGTGCATTTTACACATGGAAAAACCGAAAGTTAGAAATGTTAATTATGCCCAAGGTCACTCAGCCAGAATTCTAGTGGGATTTGAATCCACACTCTCTGACTTCCATTCAAAACTCTTTCATCTGGGCACCTGGGTGGCTCAGTCAGTTAAGTGTCTGACTCTTGATCTCAGCTCAAGTCTTGATCTCAAGGTCATGAGTTCAAGCCCCACATGGGGCCTACTTAAAAATAAAAATAAATAAATGAAACACAAACTCTTTCATGTATCATCCTGTTTTATTTTGTCAGAAAGAGGAATATTTGCCCATTTTCTTCTTTTTTTAAAAGTTTATTTCTTTGGGGGGGGGGTAGGTGGAGAGAGAGAATGAGCGGGGGAGGGGCAGAGAAAGAGGGAGAGAGAGAATCCCAAGCAGGGTCCTTGTGTTCTCCACCCACTGGAGGCACGTGGTACAAACCACCACGTATGAATGAAAATATCACAGCCCCGAACTTCATATCCTCCAAATGGGAAAATAGTACTCGAGCACTATGGTTTATGGTTTGGCTAAGTGGAATAGAAAAACCAGAAAAGCGGTTGGGGTGCCTGGGTGGCTCAGTCGGTTAAACGTCTGACTTCGGCTCAGGGTTCGTGAGTTCGAGCCCCGCATCCGGTTCTGTGCTGACAGCTCAGAGCCTGGAGCCTGCTTCAGATTCTGTGTCTCTCCTTCTCTCTGCCCCTCACCCGCTCATGCTC
Source organism: Panthera tigris (assembly GCF_018350195.1). Taxonomy (NCBI): domain Eukaryota; kingdom Metazoa; phylum Chordata; class Mammalia; order Carnivora; family Felidae; genus Panthera; species Panthera tigris. The sequence continues at coordinate 23,286,356 of NC_056673.1, forward strand.
TATCTCTCTGTCTCTCTCAAAAATAAATAAACATTTAAAAAAAAAACAGGAAAACAGGGTGCCTAGGTGGCTCAGTTGTCCGACTTTGGCTCAGGTCATGATCTCACAGTTCGTGAGTTCAAGCCCCATGTCAGACTCTCTGCTGACATCTCAGGGCCTGGAGCCTGCTTTGGATTCTCTGCCTCCTCCTTCCTCTCTACCCCTGCCCTGCTTGTACTCTGTCTCTCTCTCAAAAACAAATAAAATTTAAAAAGTTTTTTAATTAAAAAAAAAAACACAGCTAAGCAACAGGTTCGATGTACTATGAAAATCAAGAAGGGATGAATGGAGCAGCTTGTTCTTAACAGTTTAATAAATTCCCTAAGATAAGAACTAATGATGTTAACCATAAACACAAGACTTAAGCAGAAATTTTCATTTGAGACTTTAAACTAGAAATAAATTTGGGAAGAGTCACATTTTAATATCAAATACCTTGAGCTTTCCTGGAGCATAGGCTTTATGTCCACCCAGAAAGTAACTATCTGCCTTTAGTTACCCTGTAACTATGCCCAGTCTAACTCCCACTGCCTCCATACTATCTTGCAAATTCCTGCCCTCCGTCATCAGAATCCCACTAACTGTTGTGTTTTGGTTCCTTAAAGAACCTGCTTGTTGCTGAACTGCGTTACTAACATTACTAGTCCCCTGCGTTACTAACATTACTAGCACCTTCCTTTGCTGCTAGCTTTGGCTCAAATACAGGTTACATTGCCAACAGCTATGTGAATTGGTATCAGCTTTCTGGAAGGCAAGTCAGCATTGCATATCAAGAGCCACAAAAATGTTGAACTTTTTTTTTATTTTTCATATTTGTGAGAGAGAGACAGAGCACATTTTCATATTTGTGAGAGAGAGACAGAGCACAAGCAGGGGAGGGGCAGAGAGGGAGACAGAATCTGAAGCAGGCTCCAGGCTCTGAGCTGTTAGCACAGAGCCCAACGCGGGGCTTGAACTCACGAGTGGTGAGATCATGACCTGAGCCGAAGTTGGAAGCCCAACCGACTGAGCCACCCAGGTGCCCCAGCCACAAAAACGTTTATATCCTTGGGCCAACTAATCCCCCTCCTAGGACTCTTCTCCCCAAAACAGAAGTCAAGAGGAGAAGGCAATTTGTACCAGATGTCCCTCATCATGTTAGAACTTTCCAACAATAAGGTGAATGACAGCACATCTCTATTGACAGCTGCCATTTGTTGAAGAAATTCTCTGACCGGACTTGACATGCTTCTAAACCTCACGGTAACTCTACCACAGATGTGCAGAGGCTCACAGCACAAGGCAGTAACTGAATCAAGGTCACGTGGTTAGCAAATGGCAGAACCAAGGCTTGACCTGAAGGCTTTGTGACTGTTCCACTCAACCGTAAGATTCCTTAGGACCAAGACCCTAGAGCAGTGAGTCTCAGGAATGATCCACGATGCGATAGCCTCCATATGAGCATGAAGACCATACAGCAATGTAGAAAAGGCCTTCCTGGAATAACACTAAGGGAAAAAGAGAAGCACTCCAAATTAAACCCCACGGGATGATTAAAAATTTTCATAAAAATATGTGTGTAAATACTGAAAGTATTTAGCCAAAATAGTTGGGCTAACATTCAGGGGGAAATACGGGTGGATGCTTTATTCTATTTATATTTCCTTAAATGTTATACCCGTGTCTTACCAGCAGGACTCAAAAACAACAACAACAACAACCCACAAAAAACCTGACTCAGCCACCAACTTGAGGTTGACAATCGCACACGGATGTTGTGCTCTCTCCTCCACCTTTGAGTAACTCCTCTACCCTGCTAGCTCTCTCGGTTTCATGATGCCTGCTCCTTGTTGAAACCCCAACTTCCCCCCCTGGGGATTGCTAAGTACCCAGGAGGGAATCACGAGTAGGTCTTTCTCAGTAGAGGGGAGAGGATTTGGGAATATGACATCAATATTCAAATGGTGAAGGAGGCAGGGAGAGCACCAAACAAACTCACATGCCAAGGAGAAAACCAGCGGGCTTTTATGGCTCTGTTTATGGGAAGTGCTGTGCTGACCGAAAGGTCAGGAGCTGACGTGTCCAGTGGCACTGGAGCATTGCATGAAATTGCAGAAATAGAATCTTATAAAAATTCATAAGCTCATGAAACACCCACTTGCCTTACAGGTTAGGGGTACAGTGGCCAGGATTTGGGAAGGCCTTGGAAAAAAGGAAGCATCATAGCTGCATCTCGAGCACCAAGCGTGTCCTGGGCAGTGGCCCAGGCCCTTCTTGGTAAAAGAATGTTTGGTAACATTGGTAATACGCACAGAGTGTTTCCCATAGATATGCGGTGGGTGAGGCTCCTCTGGTTTTAACTGATTTAATCCTATGGTGGATACTTTTGGTTTATCTTCTTCACAGAGGAGGGAACTGAGTGAGGCTTTAAGAACTTGGATGGGGCGCCTGGGTGGCGCAGTCGGTTAAGCGTCCGACTTCAGCCAGGTCACGATCTCGCGGTCCGTGAGTTCGAGCCCCACGTCAGGCTCTGGGCTGATGGCTCAGAGCCTGGAGCCTGTTTCCGATTCTGTGTCTCCCTCTCTCTCTGACCCTCCCCCATTCATGCTCTGTCTCTCTCTGTCCCAAAAATAAAATTAAAAAAAAAAAAAAAAAAAAAAAAAAAAAAGAACTTGGAAAAACTTGCCCAGCTGAGATTCAAGGCCAGGCCCGCCTGACCCCAAGCCCTGGCCTCTGCAGCCTCTCCGTAAGCCACCCTGCCCCAAGGCGCTTGATCCATTCCTATCAGCGACCCTGTGTGGTACCAAGTACTGCATCCTTTTATATTGAGGACATCGCCTTTCCTCTAGATCACGAGAAACACTGCATGAGACAGAGGCCCCCTCCCCTGGGTGGTCAGATTTGAGTGCAAGTTCACCGGGATTCCTGCCTTGTTAGTAAAAGAAAAAGACAATGTGCCCTGTGATGGAAAGTGTTGCCTTTGGAACAAAATGCCTCCAGGTTTGCATCCTGACTTCCATATTTAGTAACTCGAGTAGGTCACGGAACGTCTGTGAGCCTCAATTTTCTCACCTGTGAGATGGGGGCCCATTCACAGGTGAGGGAGATAGCAGTCCAGCACAGCGCCTGGCATATAGTGGAAGTATTTTCCCTTTGGTTAAGAATCTGTCCCTTATTAATTCTAGAGAAACTTTGAATGCCCTCTTCTTCAGTAACACTGCTGGGAAAATTGGTCAGTGCCCTCAGTGACAAGGCACTCACTAATCACCTGCAATGCACCTCCGGGCTGCTACTTTTGACCATTGCCTTTCCCTTCACATCGATGCTACCAAGCTTTGCCTGACCCAGCAGTCAGGAGTTCTCTCCCTTTAGACTATCCATTCTCCTCTCTCTTAAGACATTAATCTTTGTAGTGCCTCGTTGTGGATGTTCTTGTTTTGCTTTTCTTTCCAAGCTCTCTCGATGCTACATGCCTCACCTGTCCACACTGCTCTTTACATACCCAGCAGTCTGCACACAGAAAACCCCCCTAGGGCACACTTTGCAAGGGCTCTTCCTCACCTTCTTACCCCCAAGAGTCCGAGCACTGTGCCTGGCATACAGTAGGTGCTCAACGATTGTGTGGTAAGAGGCCGAACAAACGAATGATGAGTAGGAGACTGGGTCATCCTACAAATGTTTGCAGGGCATCTGTTGTTGGCTATGGGAGGAGAGTCACAAGATGGAAGGTCCGTGAGGCTCCCGGGGAGGCTGGTGAATTATGGCAGTCTCTCTGTTACATGTTTTATATATTCCTTTAACCCTAAAAGAACCCTACACATGCAAATGGAAACTTCATTTCACAGACTAACCTGCCTGAAACCATAAGAGACTCTTAAATACAGAGAACAAACTGAGGGTTGATGGGGAGGGGGTGCGGTGGGGGACAGGGGGAAATGGGTGATGGGCATTGAGGAGGGCACCTGGGATGAGCACCGAGTGTTGTAAGCGATGAATCACGGGCATCTACTCCCAAAGCGAGGAGCACACTGTATACACTGCACGTTAGCTAACTTGACAATAAATTATGTATTTTTTTAAATGTAAAAAAAAAAAAAAAAAAAAAAAGGCTAACTTGCCTGGAAACCCAGTTCTCCCTGACTCCAAAGCCAATGTCACATCCTTACACCGGAAAATCATCTAGCATAGCGGTTAAGTGCATAGGCTCCAGGGTCAGATAACCTGGATTCATATCCTGACTTGCCTCTTCCTAGCAGTGGGAATTGTGACAGTTCCTGGGACTCGCCAAGATTTAGTCTGTAAATATGGATAACAATATTTCCTATGTAAAGGGCTGTTACGATAATTAAATGAGACGGTTTAAGCAATAAACCATGGACCAAAGCAAGTCTTCAGCAGCAGCAGCAGCAGCAGCAGCAGCAGGGTAATCTTAATTTCAATGCACCCAGAAGCCAACGTAGTAATTTGAGGAGGTCAAACGGGCTCGTCAGCTTGATCTACCTCCACATCAAACTGAAAGACTGTCTAGGTGAGTGTAGGAGCGGGAGAGGGGTGGAATTGAAACTTCTGCATCTATACGCAGGGGAGTGGGGGTGGCTGCTGGCTCATGCCCTGGGTAACGGAAAAGGACAGCTGCAGTTCCCAGGAAGCACCACAAGGTGGCACAGCGATTGTGCTTCCGCAGCGTCAGTGTCTGAGCCCACCCCCTTAGGACAAAATAAGTGGGTTAGGAACTGAGAGTACCCTGAAGAACTCAGGAGACTTCTGGTAAATCAAGGAGAGCTGGCTCCCCAAACTTTAGAGGTGATTTTTGCCCCTGTTTAAGACAGACTTCGGGAAGCAAGGTTAAACACAGGAGGGCAGCAAGGGCCTGGGCAAAGTGGGAGCAGAGCAATAGTGGATGAAGAGTTGTTCTCAGCTTCTTCCACCTGACTGGTAATGTTGTGACAAGGTTTGCTTGTACCCCTCACTCCCAGCTGGGGTGGAAGCAAACGGGCCACGGGTTATGAACTGTTCCCCTTTCTTTCTCGCTCATCTAGACCCTATTATGTGAGTTGGAGAACCACTGGTCTGGGCCAAACATGGTGGCCAGAGGATGAGGGGAGTTTAAAAGGTCTTGGAGGCATCGTGAAGGGAAAGGAAACCACTTACACACAGAGGCCTAGAGTGGGGCAGAAGGCTGAGTGTGGGCAAGACGGACCTGGGTTCAAATTCTGCTGCCACACTATTGCACTGTGACCTTGGGAGGGGAACAATATTAGTACCAACGGGGGGTGGGGGGGTGTTGTGCAGATACATGAGACAATACCTAGAAAGTGCTTAGCACGTGTCTTGTTGTAACTACAGTAAGTGTTCAAAGAAAGGCAGCTATCTATCATTACTATTACTATTATATTGACATAATGACGAGGAAAGGCTGCTGTTACGTCCACTTCCATCATCCTATCAAGGTTATATGGTCTCACATGGGAACTGTCTTGTATTTTGCTCAACTCGTAACACATGTCACAGAACTGACTTCCCAATGGGAGTAAACAGCCCCTGAGGGTAAGACTCAAAACACGTATGTCCCTTGACTATTACACGATTCTGAATGTGACTCTGGACATAGAGTGGTTGAGTGATCGATCAGTGAACTCACCCATTGGTCAACTGTGAAACCGGTAACCTGAAAGTTTTCTAGCGAGGCAACCCCAACGATCGTTTGCTAAGCACCTGCTGTATGCCTAGAAAACTGGGAGAGTGTTCTTTGAGGAGGATGTCCTGGATGTCCCTTTTTTCTCATGCCACACTATGGCTCTGAGGGAGTCCATGTACCTCTTCCCACTGCTCCCACCTAATTGATCCCACTTCTGGACAGGAACACTGGCATGGAACAGAAGGGACAGTACAAGAAGCTAACTTGGTTCAGTGCATTTAGGCATTTGTTTTTCAAGTTCACAAGGCCATTTCCTCAGGGACCAGACGAAATTGATGTAAAAGTTACTGTGACACTGAAGGAAAGGAAGAACTGAAAGTCCTACTTAAGTCAACCCAAGAGAATCTGAAGGGGCAAAAGTCCATTTTAAATATCTTCTCTGGCCTCCTAAGTCCTCCTCGGCCTCATTGCTCTTTCTGCCTTACTGGTCTCTGTTTCCTCAACTGGAAAATGAGACTATGTGACCAGCAGGTCACAAGGTCATTTGAGGACCCTGAACGTAGCCTCAGGTGGAGGCTCAAGGTGGGAGAGCTCTGGCTCCTTTCCAGTCACCAAGTCCCCATGTGACCCAGAGTTGCTCTCCTCTTGGCACCTCAGCTTCCCCGTGTGCAAATGACCTCTGAGGTCTCTCTAGATGAGCTCTGGGGATCACTCTATCTGGGCCGCTGATGCCACTTCTAAGGTTATTCCCAGATTTGCCTGCTCTGTTCTCACCCCTGACTCAACAGCGTTGGGGGCTTGAGTGGTAGATGAGTTTCACTTCTTCTTCCTCTCAATGGCGGGAAAGTTTCGTGATGACATATGTCTTCAGAGACAGTCTGGGACATGTCAGGTAGATGGAGGCAAACATGACTTTCCCTTGATAGGAGGGGTAGGACTGATTGGGTCGTTTGTTGTTCTTGGAAAACCATGACCCTCCTTGTGTGGCTATTTCCTTATTCACAAAATGGGAGCATAAGCTGTGTTTTTAATCAGCCAACATTGCCCCTAAAGAAATTTTGAATGGCAATTATATCATTCAATATCTCAAGCATTGATAAATGACTTCTTTCTTTGCAAATTACAAAAGGGATAGTCTTGCCTCTCCCTCTTTGCTCCTGCCTTCTCTTCAACCCAGAAACACAAGGACTCTTTAGAGGGTACTTATCCTGCGGGGTGTGGGGGGCACTTTTATGGGCTTTCTCCCTTGTCCGGATTCATCCCCGCTTCATTACTGGCTGAAATTTCCCATGTGACCAGGCATATCTGAATAATTAATATTCAATAAGCTGAATGGTTGACCTTCAGCGCCTGGGTGACTCCCCCAAATGAGAATGCTGTACATGAAGGCACTGCCTTCTGGAAGAGTCCAGGATGGCACTGGAATAAATGTTCCTTGTTAAGTTCACAGAATGTGGGGTTAGGTCAGAAGCCACCATGACTGCAGCACAAGCACAAGCCTCTTGGAGAGCTTCTTAGGTAGGAGCTGGGCTCAGGTGAAGAGGCAGTGATAAATGGACCAGACCTCAGGTGACTGGGGCGGGGGGGGGGGGGGGTGATTATCTGTTCTGCAGATCACAAAAAGATGAGACCCACAGGGCTGAAATTCAAATACCTGTCAGGGGACAGAGATGTTTCATTCATTCATTCACAAAACACCTACTAAGTGCCAGGCATTGCTCTAGACGCTAGAGAAGATGACAAATCGGTAGAGACTTGAGGGAGGTGAAGAGTGAGCCGTGCAGGTATCTGGGGAAAGTGTCCCAGGGCAGGGAAACAGTGAGTGCAGAGGCCCTGAGGCAGGAATATGTCTGGTGTTCCAGGAATAGCGGGGAGGCTCTGTGGCTGGAGTCTAGTACCTCGTGAGTGAGGTCCTTTTGCTCAGAGCGAGAAGGGTTGCCACTGGGGTCTTTTTCAGGAGAAAAGAACATGACATGACTTTTGATTTGACAAAATCCCTCTGGCTGCTGTGTGGAGAAAAGAGTGTAGGGAGCAAGGACAGCAGCAGAGGCACCGGATTAGACAATGGCCTGGTGAAAGGTGACTCATGCCAAGGTGCCAAGAAGTGGTCAGATTCTGAGCTTATTCTGAAGGAAGATCCCGCAGGATTTGCCGCAGGATTTGCTGCAGGATTAGATACAGGCAGAAGAGAAAAGGATGAGTTCCTGTTTGAGGCACAAGCGGTGGAAAGATGGAATTGTCATTCAGAGAATTGGGAGCGACTGCAGGAAAAGCACGGTTGGGGAAGGAAACCGAAGTTGTGTATACACAATAAGATCAGAGACATGTGGCATGCTTGCCCCACCTGGGAGGGTGGGGCCCCAAATCTTACAAAACAAGTCAGCCACAGCAGGCTGCACAAGCAATGTTGTGAGGTGGGGAAAGCCCTGGTTTTTTGAGTCAGAACATCTGGTTTCGAGCCCCACATTTGGCACTCTCTAGCCAAGGGATCTGGGCCACACCACATATGCACTCTGTGCTCTGATCTACTCATTTCATAATCTGGACATATAGATGTGCTTTGTAAAACGCAAAACATTACCCCCAGGGGTGGAGGTACAAGGAGAGACTGGAACCGACAAGAGCTGGATTTGGAGGCTCTTACTAGAAGAAATCTGATGTTGGGCAAGTTTCGTAATCTTTTAAAGCTTTGGTTTCCTTGTGTGTAAAATGTGGATAATGCTGCCTACCTTACAAGATTGTCACGAGGATTCCTGAGACAAAGTTTTTAAAATATCTAGCAGAGGGCTCAGTCCACTGCCAGCCCGGTCCAGTGACTACACCTAAGAGGTTCGTAATGGACAGATAGGACTGAAGAAAAGGACCTTAGAGATCATTTCACTCCTTTTAAAACTAATACACCAGGGTGCCTGGGTGGCTCAGTCAGTTAAGCATCTGTATGATGCTTGATTTCGGCTCAGGTCATGATCTCATGGTTCGTGAGTCGGAGCCCCACGTTGGGCTCTGGTCAGTGCAGAGCCTGCTTGGGATTCTGTCTCCCTCTCTCTCTGTCCCTCCCCCACTCATGATCTCTCTCTCTCTCTCTCTCTCTCTCTCAAAAATAAATAAATAAATGTTTAAAAATGAATGAATAAATAAATAAGTAAATAAATAAATGAAACTAATAACCCAGAGCCCAGAGAGGGCTAGTGACTTGCCAAAGTGATCTGGCAAGTGAGTAACAGAGCTAGGGCTGGTGGTCAGTGTTGCTGAGGGGTAGGTCAATGGCTTTCCACTGTACCTCTTTCCACTGTGCCACCAGTGATGATGAAATCAAGGATCTCTTCCTTGACTTGGACCCTTTTAACTCTCTTCAGTGGGCTCATCCAGTCTGACAAAGATTCTGAGGGCTTCTTGGCAGTATAACAGTACAGAGAGGGGGTTCTTGAATGGTCCTTTGAGCCTCTTGGATTTCTCTGGGGCCCTGCAGTGTTTGCACTGGTCTAGACTTTTTCCACCAAACCTCCCGGCAAATATTTGAGGGCCTCAATACAATGCCACACAAATAACCATATCTAAAGCTCTCCCTCAGGTAAACAGCCTGAAGTCCTTAGTCAGTCGGCAGTGATCAGAGGAAAAACACCAAAACCAAAACCTGGCTCCTCTAAACAGTTTTTAGAAAGTAAATCTCAAAGACCACCCAAAAAGTGATACATTTTTGTTGTGGTTAAAGTCCCAATTGTTTTGTATATCATTCATTGGAAACCCAGAGAGGTGTGTGTGCACTGTGTGTGTGCCTGTGTGTGTGTGTGTGTGAGTGTGTGTGTGTGTGTGTGTGTGTATTTTAACCGCTTTTCTCTGATACAGAAAAAATTCCCTATGGTAGGCAAATGCTGTTTTAAAAAGTAACTTTTAAACTTCAAAAACTAGTAGGAAAGGTTTAGACTTCCTCCCAGAGGAAGGAAAGACTTTAGAATTAGATTAAATGGACAAACTTTTTTGCTTTGGAATTACGAGATGGTTCACATAATAGGTTTCCTGTCAGAAAAAAAATTGGCAGAGGAGAAAAAAACGGTACTATTTCCTCACATATTAGCAAATCTGGCAGGAGGACTAAAGCAGCTTTGGACAAGGAGATGGGGAGAAAGTCACATGAAATCTCAGGACTAGTGGTTAAAGTTTAGACCAAAGAAGCTACAGTGGGCCACCACAGGTTAGAAATCACCATCCACATCCACCACTCCCAATCAAAGAGTCTTTATACAACCATCCTTACTTCTGCTCTACCTTCAAACCTTGTAAATTGAGAATCATAGTTCTTAAAATCGTCGACATTATTTATCTCGGGTAATCATGGGTTAATCAGATCAACGACCCACTGGTAATCAATAAGCCAGTGGTCTGATAGACACAGGGAACAAAAGAACTTTAATGTATCATTACTGACAATAATAACAACTGATATTTATTGAAGACTCACTCTATGACATCACTGTGCATTATCTATTTTTTGATGTTTATTTATTTTTGAGAGAAAGACAGAGTGTGAGCAGGGGAGGAGCAGAGAGAAAAGGAGACACAGAATCCGAAGCAGGCTCCAGGCTCTGAGCTGTCAGCACAGAGCCCGATGTGGGACTCGAACCCACAAACCACAAGATCATGACATGAGCGGAAGTTGGATGCTCAACCGACTGAGCCATCCAGGCATCCCTCACTGTGCATTATCTAATTTAATGTTCACTAAAACTATGAATTTACACTATATTAGATCCATTTTACCCATGTAGAACCTAGTTCCTAACAGGCACCCTATTCCAGTTTAAATACAGGAAGGTGTTTTTAGAAATAACTAATAGAATTTCAGAATTATAAAAGATCATATGATCTTAATGTAGTGTCTTATATGTTCATCCTCCTCACTGATACTTGATTGGTTGCACTTCATAAGCCATAAAGAGGATCACACTATAAAATGTTTGAAACCTTTTTTTCAGTTAACATATTGAGATATCTTTATACAAATAAATAAGGATTTAAAAGTATCAATAGCACTTGAGATTAAGGAAACAGGCACTTTCTCATTTTGCTTTAATTTTTTATGAAGAACACAAAAAAAGCAAATTATTTCCATTCCTAAAAAACAAAATCAGATTCCAGTACTACATCTGCCTGTGTGACAGGACATTGACACAAATCCATTGACACAAAAAATCAGTAATAATCATTTACACCTGCTTAGAACTATATGGTTCGCAAAGCACGTTTGCATACAGCTTTACCTTATCTTCGTAGTAATCTTATATGATATGCAATATGATGCCAACTTTCTAGGTGAGAAAACTGAGATTCAAAGAGTTTATAGGATGCATGACTCAAGGTGAGACAAAACCAAAAGGTGGAAGTTGGACTCAGGTCTCTTGATGTTAAGTGGTTCATATATTCCACTACTATCTTTCTGTGGTTGCCTATCCATGTGTTCTGGGTCCTAAGTATTCTCTGGATTCTGCTTGGCCACCTCTTCCTAAAAGTTTACATTATGAGCTTTCACTCTGGGGATCTGCTGTTTTGAAAAGGACATCTGTATATAACAGCTGCTTTTGATCGCTGGAAAGATAAAGATTATACCTTCTTAATCACTTGTTCTCAGATAGCCCCTCTGTGGAAAGATGATCTACACATTGAAAGTATGAGTATAGCACCTTCCAGAAGGTCCTTCTTCCCCTCCCTTGCCGTGGACTTCCCTGAGCCCTGACTGCTCGCAGAGCCCAAGTCATGGGGGGACCTTCCAGAGAAGAACAACCACAGTCAGCCCTTAGTGTGTGTTTCCTATGTGTCAAGCATCTGCCACTCCTCTTTTTATTAAGTCCCAACAATGATGGTGTACCCATTTTCACATGAAGAAACTGAGATTCAGGAAAGTAAAGTCACTAGCCCATGGTCGCAGTCAATAAGAGATGGAATGGAAATTCATACCCAGTCATGTGTCCCTGCATGCCATCCTCCTCTTGGCTGCCCTTGAGGAGTGAGTACACAATGGAAAAGGAGGAATCAGAAATCCTGTTTGGGTTTTTAAAAGTATATATCTTGATCATTTTTTTTAAATGTTTATTTATTTATTTTGAGAGAGAGCAGGGGAAAGGCAGAGAGAGAGGGAGAGAGAGAATCCCAAGCAAGCTCCGTGCTGTCAGCACAGAGCCTAACTCGGGGCTCGTTCAGGTCATGAGATCATGACCTGGGCTGAAATCAAGAGTCGAATGCTTAAGCAACTGAGCCACCCAGGCACCCCTTGATCATTTGTAAATGTACAGTTCCGCCTTATTAAATATATTCACACTCTTGTGCAACCATGATAGTGTCCATATCCAGAAATTTTTTACCTTGCAACACTGGAACTCTGCACCCATTAAACACTAACCCCTCACTCTTCCTCCTCCTTCACCCCATGCAATCATCATTCTACTTTCTGTGCCTATGAATTTGACTGTATTCAGTATATCATATAAGTGGAGTAATATGTATTTGTCTTTTGTGACTGACTTATTCCACTCAGCCAAGGTTCATCCATGTTGTAGCATGTGTCTGTATTTCCTTCCTTTTTAATGGCAAATAACACTCCATTCAAGGTACACACCACGTTTTGCTTACCCATTCATCCACTAATGGACACTTGGGCTCTTTCCACCTTTTGGCTGTTGTGAATAACACTGCTATGAATATTGGTGGACAATTACCTCTTCGAGACCATGATTTCAATTCTTTCGGGTATGTACCCGGAAGTAGACTTGTTGGATCACATGGTAACATTTATTAGGTTTATAATTTTAAAAATAAAAGTTTTTTTAAGTGAACGCTCACGTAGATTAAAAAATATTTAATACTGAGGCATGGAAGACAATACTGAAAGAAGACGATGGGCTTAAGGGGTCATTGAGGTCACCATGGGCTCCAGGAGCACCTGTTGGGCTGTGTGATGGCTGAGGGCAGGGGCCAACCTTGGAGCTTTATACTTCAGTCTACCCCATGCCCAACACCATGCCTGTTTTCTTGCAGGTGCACAGTATACATGGACTGAAGGAATGATTTCACCAGAACATCTAGGAAAGTGACAAATTTTCCCAAAGGTAACAAAAGGACTGCATGGAAGCAGTGCCCCAGTGACAATGGAGGACAGGACTTTATCGCTGGGTGACCTTGGGCACTTAACTTCTTGGGCCTTTGTCTCCTGTTACATGAGGACACTACCACTTGGTCTCATCATCGCAGGATTACTGTGAAAATTCACCATTCGTTTTTTCAACAAATATTGTATGCCTCCTGGCCCCGGGCTAGATCAAATTCTAAACAAGCATTCAACGAGCATTGCTTGAGTTTTCATTTTGTACCCAATTTTGCGCAGTATTTTTGTATTCTTTGGTTAGTGCTACACTGAAGTGACTGGTGTCGTTCCTTTGCCTTTAAAGCAAGGCTCTAAAAAGAAAGTGCTCAGGGCTTTCTGAGGGCTTCAAACATGACTTTCTTCTGTTAGCTCTATAAACCAGAAGATTGTCTCCCATGTCCTGCAGGAGAGAAGCCCTGGGTCAGGCGCTTCTGGGAAACTGCATTCCTCTGCTCTCTGAAGAACCCATCGGCTCGCCTAAGCCATAATGGGCATCTCCAGCTGCAAGGAGAAATTAATGAGGTGTGTGGGACAGTGATGGGAAAAGGTCAGCCTCTCCATCACTCCTGACACCGCTGCTAAGTGAAGGCCACGGAAGGGAGCTAGCTATAGGGTAAGAGAGAAGGACCAGAAAACAATATCCACTTCATTAGCTGGTGATTCCAAATGTGTGGAGAGAGGCCAAGGTCCAGCCTACGAACTGTGACGGGACATTCTTACAACACGGTGAGGTCTGGGCAAAGGCCAGCCCGAGAGAGTCCTCACTGCCTCTATCCAGTGGCATCCTGGGGACATTTTTCCTTTACCCTTTGCCTGCCTGCCTCCCCACACCTTCCTACCTTTCTTTTCTTTTCTTTTCTTTTCTTTTCTTTTCTTTTCTTTTCTTTTCTTTTCTTTTCTTTTCTTCTTTTCTCTTTTTCTTTTTCTTTTTCCTTTTTCTCTTTCTTTCTTCCTCTTTCTCTCCCTTTCTTTCTCTCTCTCCCTTTCTCTTTCTTTCTCTTTCTTTCTTTCTGTCCCTCCCCTTTACCTTTCTTCCTTTCCTTTTAAAACTGTATTAATCTGACCTCTTTTTCTCATTATCCTCCTTTTCTTCCTTTGATCCTTTCTCTCAACCTGTGCCTCCAATCAATTTCCCTTTTTTTCCAACTCTTAAAAAATTCCTGAGAGGCAGGTATCTGATGGCATGTAGGAAGGTTTTCACTTCTAAAATAAAATAAAATGTAGCACTTTCGTGCATTAGAACAGGGGACCCAAAGCAGAGCTCACAAGGTGATACATTGCAGGGACAGGATGAAAACATGAGGTTTTATTTTCATGTTTGTGTGAATTCTGTGGGCTTTTTTAATATTCCTGCTTGCTTTATAATGAGCACAAAGTATTAGCCCAGTTGCACACATAGTAAGTGTATTGATTACTTAATACAGATAATGGGATTGAGGTGCTTGAACATTTTTATTTTAACTGAAAGGAATAATTGGGAAAACCATTTACAGATTACTGCTTTAAAGAAAAACCCCTTAAAAACTAATAGTTCAGGGGCACCTAGGTGGCTCAGTCAGGTAAGCATCCAACTCAATTTCGGCTCAGGGCATGATCTCATGGTTTGTGGGTTCAAGCTCCACACTGTCGGCATGGAACCTGCTTGAGATTCTGTCTCTCTCTCTCTCTCTCTCTCTCTCTCCCTCCACCCCCCCCCCCGCCCTTCCTGTGCTCTCTCTCTCAAAAATAAATAAATAAATAAACTTAAAAAAAAAAAAACTAACACCTCATTCAACCATTCAACCCATTCCTATTAACAGTCAGTGCCTTTGACTACCCTCAGAGGGGATTTCTGGGCTCCCAGGGCCCCAAGCTGAGGGGATACTACAGGCTGAGAAACTACACCGAGCTTGATTTTCAGTTCTGTCACTGGAAAGCCTTCCCTGGAAAGACCCCTCAGTACCTCATGTCTCCCATATGCTCCTTCACTTGGCTGCCCTTTGACCTCTCTCCAGAGCGTGCCATCCTCCGACCTGCTGTGGCTCCGCTCGCTCACCAGTTCTGTGGTGGGTCCCCCCACTCTTGCTGGAGTGAAAGCTCTGTGAGGCCAAGCCTTCCTCGGCTTTCCTCCCTGCTGCCCCCCGGAATGAGAACTGTGCCCCCCACACATAGACACTCAGCGAGCACACAAAGTGCCGCCAATGGGACCAAACAGGGCTTGAGGGCATTCCCTTAGAAATGGGGTCATGGATCTTCTCTCTCTCCTCTGTTTTATCATTAGTCTTCTGAAGGCTAATTTCACAGCAACTGTGATGCTTAATTTCGCTGAGTTAGAACTGGCCAGACTGAACTCCTTGAGGGTAGGAGCTCTACCTCTAAGGTCTCCAAGCTCCCAGCATTTCACGTAGAGTAAATGCTTGATGGCTGTTTGTTGAATGAATAAGTGAATGTTGTCTGGGCCTTGGACATGCAGAAAGGTGGCATCAGCACAGAGAGAAAGTGGTTTGCCAGCAAGCACCTTACAGACTGCCGGCAGGGCAGGGCTCGTTCTCAGGACCACAGACCAACACAGAAGATTTAGAAAGCTTCTTTCCTGTGGCTTTAGATATTTACAATCCACTTAGAGGAGATAAAACAGAATCATGTAGCGTCTCCGAAAAGCTCAGAGTGGTTTCACGTTTCCCACAACCACAAAATGACAGGTTTAAGGAAGAGAAGGTAAATTCGTAGGCCCCACTGGTCAGTCCAGTCCGTGAGTGCTGAGAACCTACTACGTGCTGGTGCTGCCTTAGGATCTGGCAACGCAAAGATGAATAAAACTGCAACCTTGCCTTTGAGGAGCCCCCAGGCTAGACAGCTGGTGAGGTCATTTCAACCATGTGGGCAAAGAGCAGAGGGAGAGATAAGTGCAGAAGATACTGGAAGCAGAAAGGAGGAGCAGATAACCCCAGGGGTTCTCAACCTCGGCACTGTTGACATTTGGACCAGATAATTCTTTGTTTTGGGGGCTGTCCTGTGCGTCTCAGGGTGTTTAAGCAGCATCCCTGGCCTCTACCTGCCAGGTGCCGTAGCAACCCCTAGCTAGGACAATAAAAAATGTCTCTAGACTACAGAAGTCGTGGGGCCCAGTGCAACATGAAAACGTGGGACCCTTTATTCAAAAAGCAGGGAAAACGAGTGTTATTGAAGATCCTGAAATATAAAGATTTTTCAATTCTTCAGTGATCTCTCTCTCTCTCCCTCTGCCCTCCCTCCCTCCGTCCCCTCCCCACACACTTTTTCTCTCCTCCCTCCCTCTCCCCTGTTTTTATTTGCTACTTCATGTCTCATTCCCTGGGGAATGGGGACACGCTACTGGGGTTAGTGCAAGCCCCCATAGGTGTCTGGGGACTGCTCTGTGACTCAGTGTGCAAACGTGCACTCCATCACCAGCTGCCAGTTTCCCTCCTGACCAGTCAGCTGCCCAGGTCACGGTGCCCCATCTGTGGGCATGGAAATCAAGCCATGCATGTACCCTTTCCACCACTGCTCCTCTGACACAGACAGGCAACCCCCAGAGGTATTACAAGGATGTGGTTTGGTGAAGGCCTTACACAGCCGCCCGCCTCATGCTCTGTGGCATTGCCAGCTTGTGTCAGGGATGCTCCACCCTGAGATACCACACGGCCAGAGCAGCCTATCCCAGTCTCCCCGTGCCCACAGTCAGATCCCCTAAAGGCACAGAGGGAGGCAATGGCTGCCGGGTGAGCGTGGGGAGACAGGTCTGGCAGGGCTAGGGACACCAGGTTGTGCAGGAGCTGGACCTGAAATTCCATCCCAGAAAGTCAGGGAGGCGACAGGAGATGATTCTGGTGAGCTGAGGCTCCAAGCCCCTGGGGCCAGCTCTGACATCCCATCAGTCTTCACTTACAAAATAGAAACTCAAATGTAAAATTATTAAGAATTTCGGGACAGGGACTACAGTGCGTTAAACCCCAAGCACATCCAGGAACACCCTGCCAGACAATGCCAAATCTGCCCTAGGGGCCCAAACCAGCCTTGGCTGAGAACCACTAAACTCATTCCAGGCTTTGCTGGGGTTTCCTAAGGGAGTGAGCCATCAGCGGATCCCAGAAGGCCGTGGGGGGCCAGGAATCGCTAGAAGGAACAGAACTCATCAGGAAAGTTTCCTGTGGCGCATGAATTTTAAAGCAAGTTTTCAGAGGAGCTGCAGAATCTGGTTTGCGCTTGAAGCCTTTGCTCAGCCCTTCTTTCTGCCTGAAACACTCTCTGACTTCTTGTCAAAATCCTACTTATCCTTCCAGGGCTCTGAGCCCCTACAACACTTTGCTGGCTCCCCTATGATTATTAGCATTTGTTTCTATGATTAATTGTGCCAGGTGGTTTATGTATTTATCTTTCCTGCCAAATTCTACGCTGTTTTCTTTTTTTATAGGTGAAGAAACTGAGGTTCAGAGCGGCCCCTCGCCCAATGTCACACCTAGGAAGTGGAAGAGGCAAATTTCAAACTCAGATCAGCCTGACTCCAAGCCCCATGCTGATTCCCCTGTTGTATCTGCCTCTTGGCTACAGATGTTAGAAGCCAGACAGCGCTATTTTGATTTCTAACTTGGTATGATCAGTAACCGGCTTTCTGAACCTCAAGCGCTCTGAGCATCAGCTGAGAAAACTAAAAGTAGGAGTAATAATACTGTCTCATGGGGCTGTTAGTAGGAGTAAGTGAGATGTCTTATGTAAAACAGTCAGCACAGGGCTTCTTATAAAGCCGCTCCATTCTAACTAGAAATAGAAGTATTTACATGTCTCTACGTCCCACTATATAAATCGAATCTTGCCCATCTCAGTGGCCGGACACCTACCCCAGCACCTGGCACGTAATGGGTGCCCAGTAAATGTTTGCTACACTGAGTCAGCAACCCTGCAATGCTCTTTACCCCCAGGCCTGGGAGCAGGGACTGTGTCTAGTCACAAGAGCATTGAAGGACACCATCCCCTCAGCGTGGGGTCCCGTGGTCACTGTCATGCCCAAGGTGCATGCGGTAGACAGCACTCCTGTCCAGACACAGCAGGCAGAGCGAGCACAGGGGCCACCAAGGGGAGGGGGGGCGGAGAGGAGACAGGTGGGGGAGGCACAGGGTAAAGCAAGTGCCTGGCGGGTCCTGCCTCATAGACTGGACCCGGTGTCTTCCCCAGCACTCGTGCAGCTTTTCAGGAGTGGAGATGGGAGTTTCTGGGCGTGTCTTATTCTTAGGTCTTGTACGTGGGCCGCACTTTGTGTTACCTTGTCGTTACACAAACACAGTGTTGTGGAGAAAACGCTGGCTTCTAGATTCAGAAGACTTGGGTCAAGAGATGGTGGGTCTGCCACCTTCAGGGGGTCGGTCGGTTTTCCTCTCGGAGCCTTGGCTTCCTCATCTGTGAAACGGGAATGGTAATGCCTGCCTTACCTTCTTTACGGGGCTGTTTTGAGGATCAAAGGAAAGGAGAGAGCTCTTTGCACACCACTAAACCCTGTTCAAGTATTACAGTTCTTTACGTGGCAGATATCTCCTTGGACAGGAAAGACTGATCTGTCTCTCACACACCTGATCACAAGGTGTCTCTCTGTGCCGAGACCATTCGGGGTGCTCCTACGTGCTCCCCCCTCGGTTTGGGTGGGTGGAGGGTTTGGAAGTTGCCAGGAAGGGCCAGAAAAGAGGCACTGAGAATGCGGGATTAGAAGGTCCGTCATTCAGATCTCAGGTTCCGCTCCTTAACCATGTGTGGGTCTCTGGGCCAATCCTTCTCTCTCAGAGGTTCCATTTGCTCATCAATAAGGTGGGGTTGATACCACCTATCTCGTAAGTTCATGAGGAGAAGGGGAAAATATAGCAAGGGCACCTCACTAGCACTTATTTGAATATTAATCTGGAAACAGATTCCAAGGGATTTTAGTAAAGACTAGTGCTCTTCTTTTTTTTTCTAAATACATACCCGAGCCCACATCGTCCAGTAAACACTTATGGAGTACCTGCTGTGTGTTGGGCCCACTGCCAATCACTCTTCATGGCTGTGCTAGGAGGAGGAATAGATTATTGCTCTGGAATGAAGGCTCTCTGTGCGAGGTGTAGTATTTATTAGTTTAATATCGTACTAGGTTGCTAGTTTTTAATTTAATCTTTTACAAGCTACTGGGAACACCCTATTTCTAAAAATGACCCAGGAGAAGGATGTGGGTTGTTGAATCGAAATGAGGGAAATCTCTGCTACCCCTAGGAGTTTCCCCGACGAAGATCATCTGATAGCAGCATGTTTGGGAAATAGAAGCACAGAGTGGGAAGGGGTTTCTAGAAAGAAAGCTGAGGCCTGGGGTTGGTGGGATTTGAGATTTTCCTGTATTCATTCATTATTAGCTCACAGCTCTCCCGTCAAAGGGCTTCACACATAGCAGACGCTTGGTAGTATTTGTCAGTGAACTCAATCCAGAAGCTCTCCATTTAGAGGAGAGGCAGTGGGGGAGACGGGGAGGGAGGGAGGGAGTCCCTGAACCACGTCCTGTGATTGAGGAAGCAACTTGGTTGTAGGTAAGCCCTACTCTGGCCAGCCCCCATAACAAGATGTTTTCCTGTGTTATCGAATTTAATTCTTCTATTAACCCTATAAGGGATAAATTCCATGATTATCACCATCTACATGTGGTGATCATATATACAAAGACTCAAAGAAATTAAGTAACTTGCACAAAGCCATAGCCATACCCACCCCCACCCCACCCCCCAGAAGCAGCTGGTTTGGCTCCAATGCTAGGATTTCTCTAGTGCAATGTTCTGTATCTCTTGGGAAAGGCATTTCTCCTTCCTATATCTGCTTCCCCAACCTGAAAATAGACTGTGATATGGGATGACTACAAGATCTCTTCAGATCTCTGGATTTCTACCTGTGTAAGTGCTTTACCCAAGGGTTGAGAAACTGTGGCCCATAGGCCAATTCCAGCCAGCCAGTTGTTTTTATAAATAGTTTCATCAGAACACAGCCACACAGGGGCACCTGGGTGGCTCAGTCTGTTGAGCATCTGACTTAGGCTCAGGTCACGATCTCATGGTTCATAGGTTCGAGCCCCGTGTCAGGCTCTGTGCCGACAGCTCAGAGCCTGGATCCTGCTTCGGATTCTGTGTCTCCCTTTCTCTCTGCCCCTCCCCGCTTGCACTCTGTCTCTCAAAAATAAACATTAAACTACAACTTAATTGCTGACAATTTGGGAAATTGAGCAGTACACATAAAGCAACAAAAATCTTCCTTAGTGGCGGCATCCAGAGATGATCTCTTGTTCCTTTGTTCAACAGCTATTTTATTGAGCATGTGCTATGTATCAGGCATCTCTCCAGGCATTGAAGAGGAGGACCTGAGACAGTCCCTGCCCTCATGGAGTCTCCTGTCTATGGTGTACTTTTCCGAGAGCTGCTCAAAAGCCCCGTGGCCAGCATTACACAGAAGTCCAGTCTGAGCTCTTAAGCCATCTGCCCAAAGGCCTGGAAACAGATAGCCTGGTAATATGGAACCATTTAGAAATGTCAAATCATAGAAGATTTATTTTTCAAAGAGCAGAATCAGAGGCTCAGAGAAGGATGCTCACCAAAGCCCTTGGGAAGGTGAAAGAGTCCTCCAGAAAGGAGTATTGTATCCAGAGCTGGAACCTCAGACTCTAACCCTGCAGTGCAGAAAGTTCTCTAGGCTATGGACAGTGCTAATAGTAAGACCCTCCCCTGCTTCAGAGCAGGATAGAACAGTATTTATGTTTTGCTCTAGAGAAGATTTCGTTTTGATGCCTTCTAGGGACTGCCAAATCAATGGGAGAGCCTTGGAGAGTGGAGTGGTAGGAGGTAGAGGACCAGGCTCTCTCTGCTATAAGCAAAGGAGGGTAGCCATGGAAAGTAGGGGGAAGATGGTGTGCCCAAGAGCAGAAAAGGAAAATCACTTATGCTATGAAGTCACAGGAGAGTTGAATCCACTGGAACTACGTTTGCCATCCTGTGAAATTTCCAACATGGTGCTCCAAACGCCTTCATCCAGTAATGAGCCAATTGAATTTTAAATGACCTTACACCAGGGCCTGCACTTCCTATAGCAAATCTTGTGACTTAACCTGCAGGTGCATTTTTTGAGTAGAAGAACTTAGTATGATCTCTTTAAATACAGTGACTATTAAAAAAAAATAAGCTAGGAATGAATGATATCAAAGAGATCAGTTGCCTCACTTGTTTGCATGTTTTCATGACCTATATCTCTGCTTCTTTCTCAACGTGTGGGAGCCGGTCATCCTCTGGGAACTCACGATTACTAACTCATTTAACCCTCACACAAAAACCCAGTAGGGCGTATTATCATTTTTCACATAAGGAATCTGAGGGTCAGAGTGATGATGCACTATGCCGAAGTCACACCGCTGGTTAAGCAGATCTGAGACCCAAACTGAGGTCTGTTTGATTTCAACATCTACCCTCTATTTCTCTGCCGTGGATCCTTCACTTCTGCTGTTTCAACTTCCCATCTCCCAAAGCAGTAAAAACTGGAGACTTCCCTCTTTTAACCCTGCTCAAAAGTCCTGAGCCCCAATCCCAGCCCCTCATTTACTCCAAGAGCTGCAAGCCACCTCCTTTAAAGTCTTATGGTTTATTTTCCCACCTTTAAAAGGAGGCTAACTATATCAGTTCATCACCAGTGTATCCCGTGTGAAGCATAAGTACAAAGTATTTCAACTGTACTCTTGTTTCCCCTATTTGGGGGAAGTTTCACCAAAGGGTTTTAAGAGATAACTCATTGAATTAGCATTTATGACCCACATCCTGAAGAACTGTCTGCTGAGATCATTACACTTTTCCTTTTAAATATCCATATGAAGAGGTAGGTGTTGTATCTGCTCACAGAGCTATAGTTGCTGTTACTTACTGAGCACCCATATTACACCAGGTATCGTATCCAAGGTAGGAATGAGCAAGAGGATTACAGGAAGTTGCTGGACATGAAGAGTCAGGTTGACTGAAAGGCATACCTGGACACTCATAGGAAGTTTCCCTCTGAAAGTGAAACTTCCCCTACGCTCACATCATTGGCCTGGGGTAGAGGGGAAAGAATGGGTTTGCTACCACCTGAATTTTGAGAGATAAGGAAACTTGAGTCAGACAGGGCACATGGTAGTTAGAACTACAAATCAAAGCTTTGTTGTTAAAAGGGAAGTGATTGCTGGTTTTTTAATGGGTTTTCCCAGCCGAACACAGAAACTGATCTTCAATTACACTTGACTGCTTCTATCATGATAGCAAGTGAGACACAGAGAAAAAGAGATTGTTCTCCAGGGACATTTACTCTGAACACTTCATTATCCTGGCTGAGGGGATCTCGGTAGGCAGAGAATGTTCTCCCATTGGGCCGAATTGGGAGGGGCAAGGACCTGCCATATGTCACAACAAACTAAAAGACAATAGGGTGAAATGAAGGACCCTCATTTCCATGAACTTATTAACCCTTTCTCAAGGGAAGAGCCTGAGACAGTGTAAACTTCCCGGAAGGCTCCATACACTCCACGCACACAATCACCCCCTTCCTTCTGGCTCCAGGCACGTGTCCCAGGCATCCCCAGCAGAACCCGTGTTTAAGAGGCAGCCTCACTCTTAGCAGTCAAACTTGGATCAGTCGCCCCTGGAGCTTCAGCTCTAGCACACCTAAGAGATTTGATCCAGAATGAAGCAGATGAGAGCCGCTGATCCTTCCTCCCCCTTGCTGAAATTCCACATTTCCCAGAACTAGTCCCAACTTCCTCCTGCCTTTTAAAGGTGGGAATGGTAGGAGATTTTGATTAGAAGCCCCTTTGCAAATTCCCTGCTGATTCTGAATTTTTCTCCCTAATCTCCCAGTCCCTCCAACCCCAGTGCTGGATCTGCCCGATTCTGAGAACACTAAGTCCCCAAAGGGGTTAGATTTTCCTACTGGGAACTGGCTTCCTCCCCTTTCCAGGCTGAAAAGTGTGAACACCAATTATTAGACCAAGGGGTTCACAGGTGGTCTCATTCAATGTATGCACCACCCCTCCCCCTGCACTGTCCGCTGCAGTATTTCTCGGATGAGGAACTGAGGCTTAGAGAGGGTCAGGGGGTGTCCTCTGCCTATGGGTCTGTGAACGGTGGATCCTAAAAAGCCCCTTGCCCTGTTCTTCTGCAGGTCAGAACCAGCCTGCACGTCCAGGTGCGCCCCAGGCCTCCTTCCTTTCCCTCCTCGGCGCCCTGGGGAGATGCAGGTGAAACTCTCGTAAAGCTGAACGGTTCCGGTTTCATTCCTGACCCGGACCCAGGTGGAAAAAAACTTCATTCCCTCAGCGGCTTGGTGGGCGTCTGCTCCCACCAGTGCTGTGGTGACCTCGCGGCCGCAGAGCGCCATCCTGGGAACTGCTGTGTCCTGGAGCTGCGAATAAACCAGCAGGCAGTGGCCCCGGGGACACCCGGCTCCAACCGTCCGCGCAGCTAGCTGCTGGCCACGCGTTGCTTTCACGGCTAGGAAGAAGGCCCAGCGATTCTAGTTTTGCCCGGAAAGCGGAGGCGCTTTGATATTCCGGGTTTAAACAGGAGAGCATGGCCCAGGCGGCCAGCTCCCGCGAGGCTTGGGCAGCCTAGGTGCAGCCTGGCTGCTTGCGGGGCTCACCTTTGGCTACTCCCCTGACCATAAATTAGTGGGCGCCTCCTCCCAAGGGTTCTCCGGGCCTCCTTCCCGCTCGCCTACGCTCTCCGGGCCAGCAGTTCTGCAGATCCAAACCTCCAGACCCGTGTGGTAAGGGCCTGGGGTCTGCAGAACGGTAGGAGGGGTAGAGCTAAATGGGGTCGCAGCGATCCGCACTCACCCCGCCTGACACCCCCACTTCCCCCGGGTCTCCGCGTCCATTCCCAAGGAGTCAGTTTCTCCTCCCCAGGCTGTCTCTCCCTGCCGGCCACCTGCGTCTGTTGGGATGCCTCCGAAAGTCTCTACTCTTTGCATCCTCTTCCATCTCCTTCCAAGAGCACCCTAACTTCTTCCAGCTCTCATCTGAACCCCCAAAGGGCAGTTTCTTGTCTCCAGACTAAAACTGGACCCGCAGCGGGTGGAAAAGCCCCAAAGCCTCCCACACTAAGCTGCAAGCTACTTGCTTACCAAGTCCAAAGGTCAGCTAAAGTTTGGCTGATAAACAGAACCAGTACAAGAAGGTCTTCAGCCCCCCAGCGTGAGTACAATGGACCCTGGCAAGCCCTGCTCCCGGCCCGGGTCTCCAGCTCTCCACGTCTGCTCCTCATGCGCTCCCTCTCTCGCTTTTCCCCCCTCCCCACGACCATTTGCATCTTGCCGAAAGCCGGGCCCTCCCCACTAATTTGCATATCTTATATGGCCTAATGGTGGCGATCATGGCAAGTTAGAAGTTTTCTGACTCCTCTCGGAGGAGACTCCGGGACCCCGGGGAGTAACAGGTGTCTGAAGGGTGGGGGGGCTCCTGGACTTGGGGTTCGCTTGTGAAACTCCCCTCCACCCTCCTCTCTCGCGCCCACCCCCTCACCCCCTTCTTTTTCTGTCCTTGGAAAATGGTGTCCAAGCTCACGTCGCTCCAGCAAGAACTCCTGAGCGCCCTGCTGAGCTCCGGGGTCACCAAGGAGGTGCTGGTCCAGGCCTTAGAGGAGTTGCTGCCATCCCCGAGTTTCGGGGTGAAGCTGGAGACGCTGCCCCTGTCCCCCGGGAGTGGGGCCGACCCGGACACCAAGCCTGTCTTCCATACTCTCACGAACGGCCACGCCAAGGGCCGCCTGTCTGGGGACGAGGGTTCCGAGGACGGGGACGACTATGACACCCCTCCCATCCTCAAGGAGCTGCAGGCGCTCAACACCGAGGAAGCGGCCGAGCAACGGGCGGAGGTGGACCGGATGCTCAGGTAGGCGCGGACCGAGGTGGAGCCCCTAGAACCCGGGCCTTGTGCCTGAGCTCCGCTGCTTCAGACCCCTCTCGCCAAGTCCGTTTCCCACCAAGGAAGTCCCCCGGGGGGCGCTCCGCTTCTCTCCCGACACCTGGACCCCTCCCAGTACCTCAGTCGGAGGGCCCTGAATCCCGAGCTCCCTCTCCCCCTGCCCAGGCCAGCGCCCCGGACCGCGGGGTCCTCCCGGCCTGGGAGAACCGCAGCGGCGGAACCCTTTGCGGGAGGATTGCGCGCGCTACTGAAGGTGCGGGTGGGTGCAGTGAGACGGTGGCCACTTCCCAGGAGCAGAGACTCGGGCCGCACAAATCCCGGGCCGAGCATTTTTCCCGGGCCAGCCTCCTACCCGGTCCCGGGAAACGCAGGCCGGCCTCGGGCGCAGCGTACTGCTGTTCTTTGCAGAGGGCCTGGGGGCACCCGGGGCCGGCACTCGGGGGGCCAGTGCTCTGGAGGGCACTCCCATCTGCAGCGCCCATGCAAGGCCCCAGGATTATCCGGAATCCTCAAAGCCGGTTCAGATTTGCAAAAGGAAATGTTTGCGTGTCGCAGGGCCCGGCCTGACCCGCACGGGGCAAAAGAAGCACGTATCTAAGCAAGCGCGGGGGGCGCGGGGGGGGGGGGCGGCAAATGCGGCTAAGACCACATTCGCAGAGGATTTGGTCGCCTACTGAGAAAGAAGGGCGTTTCCAGATCTCGCCCCCGACATCCCGGCGTCCTGGGGAATTCAGGCAGGCTGGCGGGTCCGGGATCCTTTGCAGGGCCTCTCCGACCGGCCGAGGGCTTTGACAGCTGGTTACTAATTATCCAAGGAGCCCAGCGGTACCCTTAGACCGCACGTCTCTCTCGGCCGCTTGGCTTGAGGACCGAGCCCCTCGCGTGGCCTCGGACACTTGAGCGCCGCGGTTTCAAGGCAGGGGCCAGGACCAAAGTTGCGCTCTGATTCAGGCAGCCTCGGTCGCACGGCCGCAGCAGCAGTTTGGAGTGGGATGTGACCTTGCATTTGAATTTGCGATCTGAGGGCCCAGCGGCTTAGTCTCTAGCAAAGACAATGGGGGGGTTTCTAGTCCCCCCCCCAAAGTATTTGGCCATTCGTAGGTTTGGGGTTCCTGCCTCGCAGTTTCCGCGAGCGGCGGCGGTTTCTCCCGCGCCGGGGTTCGGGCGCAGGAAGGCGAGGGGTCGGAAGAGAAGCAGCTGGGGCGACCGGGGCTAACCGAGCTCCCGCCGCCTGCCACGGGGAGCCAGCGGGGCCCAGGCCTATCCACCTGGCTGCAAGCGGCCGCTTGTAGCGGGGCTCTGGGAAGATTTGGGCAGCGCGAGGCGACCCAGGGCCCCCTCCGCACCCAGCCCCGCGCTGGGCTGGACGCAGCAGAGATGTAACATAAACGGCAGCACGTGGAGTTAGGGTGTTATTAATTTATTTCTATAAATCATCAACAGAAAGATACACAAAGAGTCGTGATTAGGTTGAAAAGAGAGGCGGGTTATTCATTGGTGAAGTTGTAAAGGCGGCTTAGAGGGGGAAGGAAATCCAAACGCCGACGCGGGTCGGCTAGCCGCTGCCCTCGCGCACGCCGGGCGCTGCGGGGCGCTCCCAGCCAAGCCCCCCGGCGCCGGACCTCGACTGCCCCGGCCGCCCCGGGTCGCGCGCACCTGCAGGCCCTGCCCGG
Organism: Panthera tigris; assembly: GCF_018350195.1. Classification (NCBI taxonomy): domain Eukaryota; kingdom Metazoa; phylum Chordata; class Mammalia; order Carnivora; family Felidae; genus Panthera; species Panthera tigris. The sequence continues at coordinate 23,312,752 of NC_056673.1, forward strand.
GCCTCGGCCCTGTGCCCTCCGCCCAGCTCCTGGCTCCAGCGAGGCGGGGAGGAAGGCGAGGGGCCGAGCCCCTCACCCCGGTATAGACGCTGGACAGACCCAAGGTCCCCCCCCCCCTTTCCCCGGCGGGCGCCGCCTTCCCTCCCCCCACCTTCGGGAGTACTCAGACTTTATTAAAGTAATTTTTCAAGAAATTGCTAGCGGTTCCCAGGTCATTGCACGGTCGGCTCCTGAGCACTCCCTTTTTTGCCCACCCTGTTCGAAAGCCGAGAGAACAGAACTAAATTCACTCTTTGGACTGCCTGGACGCTCTTTATACTTCCTAGAAGGGAAAGGCGACAGGGGAAGGTCCGGGACTGAGCGTCGCCCAGCCCCGGGACCCGGGCTCTGGGCTCGGGGCCTCCAGCGCCGGCCTCTGCCCTGGGGCGCCTGCAGCGTTTGCAAAGTGGGCTGCTCCCTGAGGAAGCCAGAGCTGAGGCTTCTTAAGGAACGCGGGGCGAGCCGTGCTGGGGTCCAGGGCTTTCCTGCTCGTGGGCAGCAAAGTCACTGTTGGAAAAGGAGAGTGCTGGGCCCACTCGGGGCGCTGGGGTCGGGCGTTTGACACCTGCGCCCCGAGCACGGTGGCGGCTCGTGCTTCTCCGAGTCCGTGTATTTTTGGGGGTCGGAACCCCCCCCCCCCGCCCCATGTAAGCTGTATTTCCAATGAACAAACGTAAGCAGCTCTCAGGGCGCTTCCCGGTGAACCCAGGTGAATTCTGTGGTCAGAGCTGGAAAGGTAGAAATAACCGCGCCATCTTACCCCTGACTCCTGTCCTCAGATGCGGGCTCAAAAGTTTGCTGCTTTGCAGGGTTTCCCTGGGTTTTTTTGTTGTTTTTTTTTAACCTTCCAATTGTTAGGCTAATATTTCTTTCCACAGAACCCTTCGCTCTAAAGAACATTACACTATTTTGCTAGGTTTCTGAGACACACGAAATGAACACAGGTGAAGAAATTTGAACAAAACGGAAATAGTCAAAGAATCTGTTAAAGCGATATTAACTTTGAAAATCCAAACACTCTAACTTTTGAAGCAATTGTGTTTGTTGGAAATGTTTTTCCGCCCTAAAAACCTCTGTGGAAATACTCGTCAGAAGTAAGCTTTAAAATGATCGTGGGTGTTTATACGGGTATGTGCATTCCACGGACCTGTTAACACTACTTTTAGTCAAGGTGAATTTTACATGTGTGAAACTGGAACGTGTTTTCACATTTTTTGTTTTTGTTGTTAGTTTATTATGTTTTGTTACTTGGATGTAGCTTTATAGATACTCAGGAAATGTACTAACATATATAATTAATCTTAAAAGTTTGTCTTTCCCAAAAACATCTCCACCAAAGCCTGTGATTTCACGAATTTAATACCAGACTTGTTAAAATAGCCACAATTATTCAAATGCTTACAAAATATGTTTAAATTACTAGGTTTTTAAATTCATCAAGCAAAAACTAATTTTATTTGACCTACGATAGGCACCATTTAGAAATGAATTGGCTATTTCATTTACAACACTATCCGTTTTGTCCTCTGCTTTACACGTTCTTTATTGTTTGGTATGAAACTAATTTTTTCCCTTCGTTTTTTTTTTTTTTTTCATGTTCTATGAGGCTACTATGCACATCAGCATACAGTAAAGGGGTGCTGGGTCTGTTTTAAAAGTTAAATATACAGCTGTATTAAACAAACAGTACATGTGATGTATTGCATTAATGCTTTTGTTCTATACTTTGCCTCATTTTCTTAATTTCTTGTTTTAAATTATATCTCTCACTTTTAAGTTAATAAGCAATAAAACATACTAGCGAAGTTGAAAACACTTTAAGTGCAGTTCAAAGGCCCTAGTACATTGCTGTAAAGAAGCTTATGCGTGCCTGTGTTTATGAGAAATGAAAAGCATACACAAGTTCTATCCCAAGCTTGAAATTTATGAAAGCCATTGCCTTCCAGAAACCCTTACCCTATATCAGGGAGGAACTTCAAGAATACAGGAGACCACGGCATTTGGAATGCTTAATATCTGATTCAGAAATTGAAAATATCCCCACTCTGTTTCATCTGAGAGGTGGGGCTCTGGTGACTTGTTTTTTGTTTTTGTTTTTGGTTTTTTTTATGTTTATTTATTCTTGTAAGAGAGAGAGACAGAACAAGAGCAGGGGAGGGGCAGAGAGAGAGGCAGACACAGAATTGGAAGCAGGCTCCAGGCTCCGAGCTGTCAGGACAGAGCCCGACGTGGGGCTCGAACTCACGAGCCGTGAGATCATGACCTGAACTGAAGTCAGACGCTTAACTGACTGAGCCACCTAGATGCCCCTGTTGTTTTTTTTTTTTAAGTTGCCTCACCTCACTGGAACAATTCTTCACTCCAGGAGGAACATCATTGTAGTTCTTAAAACTTTTCTGAAACTCTGAAAACTGTTTAGCATTTGGCCAAGAAGTTCTCCTTGCTTCTCAGGAGATGGGCACGCGTTTCACTCCAATCGCATAAGCTAAGACACCGAGACACCCATTCGGAATGGAAATAAGGTAGAAGAGGTCTAGCATCAGAACTGATGCTGGCCCCCATCATTGCAGGATCAGCCAGCCCCGCCCTGAGCTAATGGCATCTCCACTTTCCAGAAGTGGAAAATTCTTGCCTTCAGGTCCCTCACTTTCCAGGAAAATGGAGGAAAGCAAAACAAAATGGGAACTTTTCTTTCTGCTTAATGAGAGAGAGCGTGGATGGTGCTGTCCCATCCCTGAAGACAGGAAGTCCTCCTCACCTTTACCCTCCTGATCTCATGTGAAAGGGACAGAGTGTACTGTATGGAAGATTTCATCTCCCTTTTTTCTAGGTTCTGTTTTGGCCTCCCCTCTCTCCCAAGGATGGAGAAGTGGGTGAAGATCAAAGTTTTGCAGAGTTTAGGTAAAACTCCTAAAAAGAGAATCTTTCTCCCCAGACATCTTCCACCAGAATCCTAACCATCTGCTTATCTGTCTAGTGAGGACCCCTGGAGGGCTGCCAAAATGATCAAGGGCTACATGCAGCAACACAACATCCCCCAGAGGGAAGTGGTCGATGTCACAGGTCTGAACCAGTCACACCTCTCTCAGCATCTCAACAAGGGCACCCCCATGAAGACCCAGAAGCGAGCAGCCCTCTACACCTGGTACGTCCGAAAGCAACGGGAGATCCTCCGACGTAAGTGCTTTAATCCCCCCTCGACCTCAACCTGTGGTGACCTTTGCCTTGATTCTGACCCCCGTGGGATGCCTCGTTTCCCCTTCATTGCGAAGGCCTACATAGCACTTGGCAAATATAAGGAAGCTGGCAGGTGGATTTGGTTTCCATAGTTATTGTACAATGGATTGGCTTCAATAATTTTCTTTTCCCATGGTCCTTACTACCCAGCCAGCTACCTTGACAAGTGCTTAGTGTATGTAGTGTACCTTGAATTTTCTGGTCCCTGCTTCCAACACCCTTCTCTTTGAAGCCAAGTAAGTCACAGTGGAATATTGTCCCCCAAGTCAGCCAAGCAGCTCCCCCCTGATATATAACCACAGATCCGAGTTTCCAAGGAAGACATTTTGTAGCGATCAATAATATTGATCACTGTTCCTGTTCTCTTCCCTCCCCTCTGAAGAGAGCATACAAAATTGAAGATATTTTTATATATAGATGTATTCAGAACTCGACCCTGATATTTGGGAGGGCGGGGGGAGGGTGCGCGCGCATCCCGAAGCAACTCAAGGTGATTACTCACATTTACCAAAATCCATAAAACTTTGAGACTTGAGCCAGTGACACTGCCTGATGAAGAAGCTTCTCTGGCTAAATCAGGACACAGCACAAGTGTCTGCATTTGGAACTCTGACCGATCAATACTTGTCATTTCCATCCCCATCCCCAAATCTCCTTTCTGTCCCAACATCCCTTCCTCCTAGTAATACCAAGAGATTTTTGTTTTGAAGTGTCGGGAAGTTGGAACAGCATTTGAATGATATTCTATGTTTATTTTAGGACAGCATACTTCCATTATCTTTTAATTATTTCCATCAGCCCCTTTCCTAGTAAAGTTTTGTATGAGCTTCTGCCCTTCCCGTTATACTATCCTCTGGGCCGTGGGCTTCTCTGTCTTTAAGATATCAGTTTCCACTGCCTTCTGGGTTGGAATTTCTCCCTTCTCACTGGATGGCCACTTTTTAAAATCATTCTTGTTTTCTGTCCTACACTGCTCTGAAGTGATTGTTTCAGTATTTATGGTCTCAATGTCTGTGGGCTGGAAAGGCCTTCATGGCAGAAGGAAAGGTTTTAGACCTCCATCTCCTATTGTGGCTGCTTGTCTGAAACATTAAATGGATAGATTAGAAGAAGCAAAGCGGCATAGGAGAAGAGGCCCACTCTGGGTTGACTCACCATCCATGGTGACTAGGTCTTTAAGAATTTGTGTGTCTGACATGAAGCAACTCTCTGTAATTCCTGAAAAGGCCTAGAACATTCTCAGGAGACACAGTCTCCAAAGGCCAGGGAACCATTGGGCCTGCCCTCGCTCCAATCCAAACCCCATGTGGTGTCTCCAGTTTGAGCTGCCTCTCTGTGTTCAATGAGAGTCCCCCCAGAAAGGAGAGGGAGACAGGAAAGGCCAGCTAGAAGCTTTGAAAAACACACAAGTCCTAGAAAGTTTCACCACATGCTTGAGAAGAAACATTTTACAAAAACATACGACAGGCTCTGCCAGGGATTTTTTGAGTTATTGTTATTACTGGTTTAAAGCCACGTGAGACCTAAACCTTAAGAAACATTCCTTCATTCTGTAAATACTGTATGAACATCTATTAGGTGCCAAACACTGTGTGGGGCTGTGAGATACAAAGGCCCTTTTCTCCAGGGACTTACAGCCCAGTGGGGGAGATGATATGTTTGAGTGGATCATGACAGCAGCTTTCTAAGAGCTGTTATAAAGGTGTACACAAGGGGCAGCAGAGGAACTGCTAAATTGCCTAGAGACCTCACAGAGGGCTTCCTAGAGGAGGTGATGTTGGAACTAATTCTTGAAGGATGAATATAAGACACGTAAACATGGGATAAAAATTAGGAAATGAGATGAATAAAAGAGAGACACAAGTGAATGGGGTGTCTGGAAGGAGAAAGAAATGGGAGAATTTAAAGATGATACATGGGTGCCTGGGTGGCTCAGTAAGTTACGCGTCCAGCTCTTGATTTTTGGCTTAGGTCATGATCTCACGGTCATGAGATCAAGCCTTGAGTCAGGCTCTGTGCTGACCATGCGGAGCCTGTTTGGAATTCTCTCTCCCTCTCTCTCTGTCCCTCCCCCGTTCTCAAATAAATAACCTGAAAAAGATTACATAAATTTTCTTGAGAAACTAAAACTAATAAGTGATAATATTCATGGGCCCATCTGCACATAGAGAACCTGCTTGTCCAAGCTGGCTCTGAGTCTGTAAAGAGGCTGTTGAAACCAGCTTCTCCAAGGTAATTTTTATGGGCAGTGAACATTTTCTGTCTCTCCGCTCCCCTCCCCCCACCCCGCATTAATCTAGAAGGAAGTGGAGGAGAGGTGGTAGAGACCAGAGTTTGCTTCTTCAAAAATTGAGAAGCTAGGGCCCTGAGGTGGGGAGAGCCTGGATGGTTCTGGGCCCCCACAGGCAATGTATCAAGGCTGATCCCGGCACACACATAGTTCTGAACACAGTGCCAGTGGCTGCCCCCTCAGAGGACAGCCCCGCGCTTCTGGGCGGCTGAGTGAGCCTCACACCTGCCACAGATAACAGTGGAGTCCATTGTATTACCTCCACCCAAGTCAGACTGGAAGGTTTGGGGCATGTATTGGTTGGGTTTTGTTTTTAGCAAGAGATGATGCATAGGCTGCTGATAAGGAACTTCGTGTCTTTAGGCTGGGTTATGTCCTGGCTGATGCCCCACATTCATGCGACTTCGGGCAGGTCCTGTAACCAGTCTGAACCTCTGTTTCTTCAGTTACAAAGTGGAGATAATGATACTTCTTGCATGTAGAGGTTGTGAGAACTAGACGAAGGGATATACTTAGAGGACCTTATACGATACCCCTCCAGGGGAGTGGTTCAATAAATATTCATGGTTATCACATCTCTTCATAGCACGTGAAGAGCCTCATGTTGATCCTGGGTCCTTGGGATTATCCATACTGGCTTTTGGCTCTTACTTATGGTGACTCCACAGGGTCACAGTGAGGAGAGAAGACCCTGAGTGGGGAACTTCTTTCTCTCCCTCTTATTGTCCCTGAGGTAAATGCACTAGTTGGCTGCCATGAAGCCAAATGACATAAGAGGTATGAAAGCACTTTGAGAGACATGGCATCCATAGGAATTCGGGTCCCCATCACCATCCTGACTAGAGGTAGATGTTCTGAGAGACTGTTGAGTGCCCCTTAGGTGTTCACCCAGTCGCATTCCACAGGCAGGGAAGCTGAGGGCAGGGGGGAATTAGGTGACTTGGCTGGGACCCGCCAGTATCCAACCGAGGCAGTGGCTTCCTGCCAGTAGATTTGGCAGAACTTTCTCTCAGGTATCTAAAGCAAGTGTTGGGAACCAGTGAAAACACCACTTTAAGTAGCCTGAGAATCATCCAAAGTGGGTGGGGCCCAAATCAAAGGCCCCAGTGACATGTTCGGTCCATCCACCAAGGAGTCTGCTTGTACCTTGGCCAATCGGCAACAGGTTCAAACAAAGCCCAACACCACCTATCGCTGAGTCCTGAGTCCTGAGTCCAGGCTGGTTAGAGGCCCACTGCTTCTGAAGATGGAACCAAATGGAAATGGATCCTTAGATTGGTAGTAAGTTCCCTATTGCCGGAGGGAATAGACTGGAAAAACACATGGTAGGGTGTTGTCAAGGGGATTCAAGCATTAAATAGTAGCCCCGACTTTGAACCTTGGAGAATTTTGGATTGAGTTGCCTCTGAGACCTGCAGGAGGGACTCTAGGAACGAAGAAAGAAAAACATCAAGGTCCAGAACATGGGGACCAGGAGTTAGGAAATGAATCTGTTATGTGTCCTTGCTCAGCAGGGCGGTTGGCCTCTATGCTTATTCATCTGTAAAATGGGACTAATGACCCTGAACCCTGCTTCATGCAGATATGAGGAGGACAACAACAAAGTTTGCCCACAAGTAAATATCAAACCTCATTTAAACCATATAGGCTAGGGTGTCATCACTGGGTGAGCTGCCACCTTTCATTCATTCATTCAACCAAAAATGTATCGACGGTACCTGGACCCTGGGAATTGGGTGGACAGGGAGCATCATTTCACCTATATTTATCTTTCTCCAACTCATTAAATGCCATTGCTAGAAAGATCCTTTGTCTGTAGACTTGTGCATTTGCCATCTTTTAAATGTGTAGGCAAGTCTGTGAGACATTTCCCTCTGGGGCTATTTCCCTCATAAATGGACCCCTGGACACACACATACACACCATCACCTTTGAAATGATCTGAAATCAGAGAGCTGCTTCTCTTTCTAATATAAAACTCCAGTTCTATTTATTTCAAAGTACCAGTCAACAGGTTTGGGTCCTGGGTTTTTCTAAGAACATAGCATCATAATGTGGACCCCTAGGATCTATGAGGAGAGAGGAGAGGTGGGGAAAGCTGTTTTTAGTCTCTGAATATTTTGTCTAAGTGCAAATTGTACCTTTGAGCCCTTTCCCTCTAGACCTGAGACTTGGTTGAGCTCATCCTCTTGGACACCAAAACACAAGATGTCAGGATTCAGAGGGTTGCTTCATTGTCTGAGAGCCAGTGATCCAATGAAAACACATTACCACTAAAAACAATGGTTGGTCATATTTGAGCTCCTTTAAAGAAAGGAAAGGGGTGCCTTTGTGGGGCAGAGTGAGGTGGGCAGAGAGGAGCCTATCATGGGCTTCCCCTCTGTACCCCACACCCCACATGAAATAACGGCAGATGGCAAAGCTTTGGGAAGAAGAATAAAAGTGTTTTTGTCTGTCCGTCCGTCCGTCCGTCTGTCTGTCTGTCTGCCAAGTGAAGGCTACAGACCCTATCAAATCTACTCCTCTCTCTTTGCAGAATTCAACCAGACAGTCCAGAGTTCTGGAAATATGACAGACAAAAGCAGTCAGGATCAGCTGCTGTTTCTCTTTCCAGAGTTCAGTCAACAGAGCCAGGGGCCTGGGCAGTCCGATGACGCCTGCTCTGAGCCCCCCAACAAGAAGATGCGTCGCAACCGGTTCAAATGGGGGCCCGCATCCCAGCAAATCTTGTACCAGGCCTACGACCGGCAAAAGAACCCCAGCAAGGAAGAGAGGGAAGCATTAGTGGAGGAGTGCAACAGGTAACACGACCAGAAACTCGCTCGAGCAGGCAGGCAAGCACACGGACCTGAGATCCATCCCCTCAGTCCCAGGATATTGAAATACTGATTATCCAGCTAAGTGTGGCTAAATTGGGGTTTCCCAATGTGCATTCCACGGAACCCCAATTTCAAGTCAAATAAGACTTGAATAAGTCAAATAAGTCTCAAATAATTTGAGAAACATCAATCAGATGCATACTTCCTCTTGGGGAGTCATGGCATAAAGTAACATATTAAAGATTCCAAGAAGGCCTAGAGTCAAGAGACTTACTTGGCTTTGTTGAATTGATTGTTAGCTGTGGAATCTTTTTTTTTTTTTCTGGGGGATATTTACACCATGAGCTATTATTGCAGGGAAGATACTCTGGAGAATCCTGGTCTAAAATATGCCAGTGAAATGAGAATCATATGTCTGACCTCCATGCAGACTAGGGAAAAACCATTGGTCTAAAAGGAAACTTGGCAGAAAAGACCTGGTCAGATCTGTCCAATCCACTCTGCCCACACTGAATAGAGTTCTTTTGGTATCTTAACAACTACATGTAATTTTAAAGAAAACTATTAGAAATCCTTGGGATACCTTATTTATTTCCTTATTTATTCATTCATTCATTCCTGCCATCCTCCCTGACTCCAACATTGATTTTTTTTAAGTTTATTTATTTATTTTGAGAGAGAGAGAGAGAGAGCACTCGCATAAGTGCGGGAGGGGCAGAGAGAGAGAGAATCCCAAGCAGGCTCCATGCTGTCAGCATGGAGCCCAGTATAGGGCTGGAACTCACGAACCATGAGATTCAGACCTGAGCTGAAATCCAGAGTTGGACACTTAACTGATTGAGCTACCCCGGTGTCCCTCCAACACTGACTTTCTTAAAAGTCTGGTCTTTGCTCTGGCCAACACCTGTGGTCTCTCTGTTTCTGGGCTGGGCTGGCTCTAGCAATAACATATGGCTGGGGAGGTCAGGCCAGGAAGGGGGAGGCAAAGCAATCAGCTTGGACATGTCACAGCCTATATTCTGTCCCCCTGCTAATGAGAAGCCCCCTAGCATCCAATGGTGTCTAAAAGTCTCTGACACGTGGAATTGGGGTTTCATGGGCAATGATAAAGCTGGAGACCAGCCACCTGGGCATGTTCTCCTTGTACCTCACCCAGCCTGCCTTTTGGGGAGGATTCCTGTGGCACAAATGAGGAATTTGGTTTCCCTGGCACCCTTTGGGGGTATCCAAACCCCAAATGACCAGAAGTCCCTTTGAAGGGAACCAGAGCTAGTGAAGGACATCACCTTTTGTAGGTCGGGAAGGGTAGCAACATAAGATGTCAAGAGGCCCAGTCTGGACCTTCTCCCTGAATTACCTGCCTCTCGACTACTCTCTTCTTGTAAGGAGCCACACCAGAGGCCTATGCCCCTCACTGACAGGGCCACAGAGCTTGTGCTGCACCTGTGTTTGGCCCTATTCCCAGCATGTCATCAGAGAACTACTACACAGGCTGGACTTTTCTCAGGACAGGCTTTTCCCCAGGATCTAGCTCTATCCTTGGCCTCTTCGTACTCCTAACCGAGACCACTGGGATTGTGTGTCTGGGGCCAAACACCGGCAAGCCTCCCCCTGGCTGTCCTTGCTCACCATCTCCCCCACTCTCCATCCTTAGGGCAGAATGTTTGCAGCGAGGCGTCTCCCCCTCCAAAGCCCACGGCCTGGGCTCCAACCTGGTCACTGAGGTCCGTGTCTACAACTGGTTTGCAAACCGCAGGAAGGAGGAGGCGTTCCGGCAGAAGCTGGCCATGGATGCCTACAGTTCCAACCAGACACACAACCTGAACCCCCTGCTCTCCCACGGCTCTCCCCACCACCAGCCCAGCACCTCTCCTCCAAATAAGCTGTCAGGTAAGCCCAGCCCAGGCCTCACTGCCTCGGCAGCCCAACCATCCTGCTTCCCGCCATGGGTCTCATCTGGGTCAAGACTTTTCAGAGGAGGAAATGCTCTGGGATGGTGCTCAGGCTGGCCTCCCATTGCCAGAGTGTTCTTGTGAAAACAGTGTTTGGCTGTGGTCAGGTTTCCTCTGAGTCCTTGCTTAGCCTCCAAGAGCCCCTCTCCCCAGTCTTCTCTGGTCCCCTTTCTTCTCCCTGTGTGGCTGCTGACTCAGCAAGTCAGTGCGGCTGTCAGATTAGATGGAGAGGCTGCCTTATTGGCATGCCAGGTCCACACTGCAGGCAGAGGGGTCACCTCCTCCACCCCTGTCCATATCCTACCCCAGGGCTCTGTCCAGCTCCAGCAGGAGGAGCCCAGGGGCCTCTGGGGAAGGGCCACTCTGTTGACAGTCTCTGCTTGTTCTCTGCCAGAGTTTGGGTGGAAACAGCCACATAAAGTCTTTGCACTGATGAATCGGCCAAAACTCATTGAGTACCTACTGTGTGCCAGGTCCCGGCCTGAATTAGCATGCCTCTGCTGTGGGGTGTGGGTTTATCAGGGTGGAAGCCCTATATGCTGAGTGTTCCATCACGCATAGTCTGAAGGCACTTCTCCGCCTGGGGCTTAGTTCTTCCAGGAAAGCTGGCTTCCCAGAATTAGGATGCTTATTGAGGCCAGCGTGGTGCCCGTGTAGAAAGAGTATGGCATGGTCTCCCGCCTGCTCTGGGGAAGGGCTTGCAAAAGGAGAACCAAGCACCATTTCCAACTCAGGGTTGGTTCTGAAGTCTGTTGCTTCCTTGCCTGCTGGTTGCTCCACTGCTTGGAGAGCCCTGAGGTCTGGGGCTGGCCTAAGTATTTATTGTGGGGCCCAAGCTTTTGTTCCACTCTGTGCTCCCACCAGGATCTCTGGGAGCCTGAAACTGTCCGGCATGAAGCCAGGGCCAGGGCTAGGGGCTTCTCTGGATCCAACTCCCATAGAAGGGGAGGCTCAGCCACACGGGGAGTAAGTTTTGGTTACCCTTGAGAGGCAGAGGAGCCCCTGATGGACACTGGTCCGATTGCAGAGTAACCCAGTGCCTTAATGGAAATTCAAACCAGGGTTCAGAGGGCAGTGGCAAACGGCATGTGGCCTGCACTGAGCAAGACTGGAGCACTTGCCGCCTGCAGTGATCCACGGAGCTGGCTCTGGAGCTGTGGGGGGCGTGGTTGGGGCAAGGGGCATTATTGAGGAGACAATGGCTATTGTGTTGGGACCTGTGATCTCCACACCAAAGTCAGGGAGCCTGCAAACCAAACAAAGGCCCAGCAGCTTTCTGACAAGCTGGGGTTGTGGTGAGGTCACCACAGGGTCGTTAGCTTAGGCCTTCTGTATATGGACAGGAGACAGAGAGGGGCTGGAGGGACAGGGACAGGTCCTGGAAGCTGAGCAGGGTGGGTGGAAAATACAGTCCCAGAGCCCTCTGAGTGGAGTCCCAGAAGGCATGGCCCACTTGGAGTGGGTTCTCTGGGGTCTCCCTAGATGTTGGCCTTTGAAAAAAATCATGGAATGCTGGAACTGGGCAGAACGTCAAAGAAGGAAACTGAGGCTCAAAAGAAGCAGTGACTTGCCAAAGTTATACAGAGCGATGGTGGCAGATGGGACTGGAACTCAGGCCTGCCGATTCCCACTTGGTACAGCATAGATGCACATGTGTCCCTGCCCACAGGAGCATATTGTCTTCTTGGGAAGACATTGTGCTGGCATGGAGGGCCCAGAACCATCTAGGGACCAAGGCTGTCTTTCAGGGCTTTGTGTGTCTTTCTAGGGAGAGACTCCTATTTATGGAGCATTAATTATGGGACATTGTATATTTTCAGTGGCTGCCCTTCCCCTCTGCCTTAATTTTCACTCGGGGCTCGTCAGGATAGTCCTTTCCATGCCCAGAGAGTAGATGCTCTGGACTTAGTTTTGAAGCCCACATCTAGCCAGCCAGATTGATTCCCATAACTGCAGCGTGACCCAGCCATGTAACTTCTCTGAGTCTGACTTTCCTGTCTGTAAAATCAAGAAGTCAGGCCTACCTCATCGGGTCCACGTGAGGATTAAATGAGAGAATGTATAAACACCATCTTTCCCAATAAACTGTAATTGCTATCATTATCACTCTTGTTACTACAGCGGTGGGAAGAAGGACAGGCAGCAGAAATCCATTTCCTTCTAAATTTCACACACTGGGGCATTATTCCTAAGAGGCAGTGACATGTGACCTGGCCCTGGGAGTGGAAGCAGAAGCGGCCACTGGGCTGGGGCCTGGGGTGCAGGATGCTGGCATGCGTGTCTGTTTCCCCCTCTCAGGTTGCCAGGGGGGGCACGTGAGGTGTAATGGGGCTGCTGGGGAACGCACCCAGGGCTAGGCCGACAGCAGGCTGGAGCCCAGCACTCAGGGAGGGCTACGGTCCATAGAGCCTCATGGTGCACTTCCTATCATGGGCCCCACGGCCAAGGTACACTCTCTAACCAAGCCCAGAATGTACGTGGGTGTAGAATACAAAACGAGCTCTGTGGAGGCCGAGGAGAGACCAACACCCAGAGTCAGCAGCAGCACCAAACACCCTCCAAGGCTAAGCTGGGGAGACAAGGCCCCGATCTCCCTCCCCCGCACTCCCTCCCCTCTGAACGCCAGCCTCTGAGCCAGGAGGACTGGAGGCACTTTAGAGACAAATCTTTCCCTTGAACCTTCTTCCTGGAGAGGAGAGCATCCCTTCCCTAACGAGCCGCCTTCTCTCCCAGCCACTCTGGGTGTGCTGTGGCCCACTTGCCCACGGTGACCACAGTGTGACCCTGGTCCTGGAATGTCCGGCACAATAGGAGTGGCAGGAGGAGCACTTTGCCTCTGTCAGCGGCTGATTGGTTACAAGGTGCCCTACAAACACGCTGTCAGCAGAATCAGCTGTTTTCGGCGTTGCCCCTCCCGGCTTTACAATCACACACCAGCATGCAGCCCAGGGTTGTCATGGCTTTGTCTCCCTTATGCATGCTTAATTGCCAATTAAGTTGGGGCTTTGAACCAGCCTGGCTGCCGCTGATGGGCCTTCATCTTTCCAGTGAGTGTCACAGGGGCACCCTTTGTTTGCTCTTCTTGGGGGCCTGAAGTTACTGTAGCAGGCTGCAGGCGGCCATTTATCTTCAGCCTGGAAGGCCTTTATCTGCACACACACCCCCCCTCCCAGCCCTGCTCTCGCCAGCAGGAGCTGTCCCTGGTTATAGGCCCCATGACAGCCCATTCTGAGGCCATTGAGCAGGCCCGGAGTGATGGCCCCTACCTCCATTCTGGAGTGGAATCAAGAGAAAGGCCCCCAAAAGGTCAGAGAGCAGGGCTGTGGCGAGGAAGGGGACTGGTTGGAGACAGGTGCTTGTATTGATTGGCTCGAGGAGGAGGAGGAGGAGGAGGAGGAGGAGGAGGAGGAGGAGGAAGTTGGCATGGAATGGAAGCTGGGCTAGCCTTGGCCCAAGCCGTGGGGCCCAGCTGCATGATCTGTGGTGGCCTGGCTCACTGTACCCTTTGCTCCAGCCTGCAGCTGTCTGCGACAGCAAGGGGGGAGCAGAAGGTCTTCAGCTTTCATTCAGCCAACACATCATGTCCTCACTCTTCTATCATCTTTCGGGAAGGAGATTGAGGCTCATTCTCCCAGAGGTGAGAAGAAGCCCTTCCAGAAGAATCTTTGGGTACTTTAAGTGGAGACCTTTATTTCTGTGGCTGCTTACTCCTGCTTCTCTTGCCCTTTCTCCAAGCCTAGTGGATTTGATGGTCAGATCAGAGCTTGAAACCCAGAGAATCTTGCCTCCCACCTCCCCCTTGTGGCCTCTCGCATGCCCTACCAAGTCACCCACAAGAGTCCAAAGACTGAGTCTCAGACAAATCAAACTCTGGGCCAGGGTATCTGTGTGGTTGCTGCTGCTTTCCCTGATGCTGAAATCTGTAGGACCCAAGGAAATCTCAAAAGTGCCCAACGGAAGGGTTATGGCTAATGTGAATAATCATAACAGCTAGTGTTGACTAAATATTTCCTGGGTTCCAGGCCCTGTGCTGAGTGCCTCCATGCATCATCTTATCTAATTCTCATGACAACCTTGTAGGGTAGAAACTTTCTGTACCCATATCCCCATTTTACAATGAACGAAGGTAAGATGTTTGGAATGTAGATAATTTGCCCAAGTTCATATAGTTAGCAAGCAGTAGAGACAGGTTTTGAACTATTACACACTGACCATCTCTTCTGCTTTATGCAGATGCTAAGAACTTTTCAGGCATGGAAACCAACACACACACAATACCCCCACAGTCCCTTCTTTTCCCACATTCTTATTGCTCCCCTCTGAAAGACAAAAGGCTTTAGGAGAGCATGGCCAAGGATGGGGGTCTCCCAGTCTGGCTAGTTTACTGCTTCCCCTGCACCAACTGTTGCCCCTGACCAAGGTAGATTCTGCACTCTGCAGAAAGAGATGTGAGCCCCCTCTTCCACCACCCCATCCCCATCTGGGCAGGGATTTGAACTGCCCTTGCAGTCGGCACTGTCTGGGGCACTAAATGCCTTAACAACTTAATGGGGCTTCTGAGACAGCCCGGTCACCTCAGCTCACCTCTGAAGCTCCGCCCCCTCCCCGGGCAGCAGACAAGGGGCGGGGCGTTTATGAGGGTGGTCGTAAAAATATTCATCTCGGCAGCAAAGGTCCCCATAGTAAATAAGCCCTATTGTCCCAAAGTAGCAGCTTATTTCAGTACAGAAAAGAAACAAATGCCACCTTGAAACATCTGGTGTTTTAGGAAACCCTTTTGTACTGACTGGGAGTCCAGGGGTGGACCTGGCTCCACGTTTCTCCTTCAGAAGGACTTTATCTGACGGCCATTTTATCTGCTGAATTTGAAGGTCATTTTATCTTGCGGTACCACCCTGTCGGCTGCCGCTAGACTGAGGAAGACAATCAGGATATTAATGAGATTAAGAGGCCCAGCCTTCAGAGATTCTGCTGGCAACCTCCTCCTGATAGTGGACCGAGCCTGGTCTGCATACAAAGAAACCTGGCTGCTGGGCTGGTGGGGCTCAGAGCTTGTGCACAAAGGAGCCAGGAGATACTGGAGTGCTATCACTGTAGGCAGCCCCGTGGGCCATGCCTAATCCCCCTGAAGGACCCTTAGATGATTCAAGGACTCCTTGGTGCCTCCAGTCAGCACTGAGGAGGAAGGAAGCTGCCAGTAAACACACAGCCCCTGCCTACAGGTTATAGAAGTGCCCTTGGAATCTGTTTGTTGAAGGTTTGATGGGAACAGACAGGAACTTGGGGGGAATTAAGCACCAGAGGTACAGAGAGCGGCCAAAATCTGTGCAAGGGCCTTTGAAGCTAGCTGCTCGATGGGAAGGCACAAGATCTGGCATTTTGCCTCTACCCACTTTTCGATGAGAAGTACAAGCACAAATGGGGAAGCTATATATATATATATACACACACACACACACACACACATACATACACACCCACATATATGAAAATTCATATATATATGAATGTAACATAGCCCCAATATAAGGTCAAATGAGGCATTCAGTTGTGGTTATCATCCTAGGAACTCTGGTATAGGGGTTGGCAAACTTTTTATGTAAATAATTTAGGCTTTTTGGGCTGTATAGTCTGTCTTCACAATTACTTGACTCTGCCTTTGTGGGATAAATGTGGCCATGAACCATATGTAAACAAACGAATGTGGCTGTCTTCCAACAAAACGTTATGTACGGGACTGAGATTCGAATTTCCTATAATTTTCAAATATCACAAAATATTCTTCTTTGGATTTTTCCCCCAACCGTTTAAAAAGGTAAAAGCCAAGCTGAGCTCATGGGTCCCACAAACTGCTTTGGCCTGTTTGGACCACAGTTTGCGGACCCCCACTCTAGGATAATGGTTTCCAATACCTTGCCACACTTTAGAATCAACTAGGGAGCTTCTAAAATCCCAATGCCCAGGGGTGCCTGGGTGGCTCAGTTGGTCAAGCATCCGACTCTTGATTTCGGCTCAGGTCATGATTTCACGGTTTATCAGTTCGAGCCCCTCATTGGGCTCTGTGCTGTAAGGTATTCTGTGCTGCTTGGTATTCTGTCTCCCTCCTTCCGTGCCTCTCCCCTGCTTGCTCTCTATCACTCTCTCAAAATAAAAATAAATGTTAAAAAAAATGTAAAAATCCCAGTGCCCAGGCTGTGCCATAGATGCCTGACCATCACCCTGACGTGTGATACAGATTGAAGATAATCTGGGGAAATGCTTTTCTAAATCCAGTGGGTGTAGCAACGAGTCATATACTATGCAGGCAGACCTGAATTCCAACCTCGACTTGGCCTGTGTGACAATGGGCAAATCTCTGGGATCACTAAGCCCCAGTTTTTCAATTTGTAAAACGGGACACCAACTCATGCAGAGGCTATGAGGATTAAATGAGCTGGTGTATGTAAAGCACCCTGGATGTAGCAGGTGCTCATGAATGGTAGCTATTGCCATTCCTTGCAGGGCCTTGTTTTGGGTTTTTATTCCCCCTCTTTCTCTCTGTTCCTCTTGGAGGTTTCTTTCAACCCTGACTTTTAGAGAACTTGAAGGGTTTCCAACTAGACACTCATCTTGGTGTTTGTGGCAGATTAAGTCTGGCTTCTTGTATAATGCAGTTTCTCATTCTTCCAAGAAGGACTGCTCTGTGACATCCATAACGCACGTCCAGTGCCATATCCAGTACCATAGGCATTTAGAGCAAAAAAACAGAGCTGGGAAGCGCCAAGGATTGTGGGGAGGGGCGGAGGCTCATGACCATGTAGCAGGAGGTCAGGTTCATAAGATGACCCTGAATTTCCTGTAGGGCATTTTTCTCCTTTAATTTAAGGAGGCGCGAGCACCCTGCTTGTTAGTAATTAGCCCTGGGATCCTGCCAATTAGAGGGGGTGTGGTACTTTCTTGGTGGAAGCCCGATCAGAGAAGCTTAATGGCCTTTGTTCTTAGGAGGGAAGCTCCCCCAAATTTCAGGCACAAGAGCAGTAAGAAGGGGAGGGTGGACACAACTCCTGCAGTGAACACAGGAAACCTCAGAGGCTCCAGAGGGCTGATTCTCTGGAAGCTGCTTCCCTCAGCCTGTGAGCCTGCATCTGCCTAAGATACGCCTTCCTGTTGCCCTGTGCTCTGGCTTCAGCAGCCCGACAAAAGCACCACTGTGTGAGTTTAGCCACTGAGGAGTCAACCGATGAAGCCCAATCTCTAATGCTTTCAGGAAGTCAAGAACCATCTTTCTCAGAACACAGACTCACCTCCCTCCCAAGCTGGAAAAACACCATGCAGATATCTTTAGTGTTTAATGACTCTCCCAGGGAAGTCTCCATCCCCTGAGGCAAGCTGGCTACGGGCAGGCCCTTGCCTGGACTGCACTCAAGAAGGGTGTATCTGGGTAGCAAGGGGTAGCATCCCCAAACAGGCTTGGGCTTGATCTGTGGTTCCTTCACTCTCTGATGGTTACTTGGGCTCGTTGAACCTCAGTGTGTTCATCTGTAAAATAGGGATCAGGGATTGTGATGTCTGTCTCCTCAGGGCTGATGTGAGGTTTAAGTATGATAAAGGGCCCAGCAACAAGGTGCCTGACAAGGTATTGTTGGGTTGGCTCAGGAGCCCTTAGGGCCTTGAGAGAGAAGAAGAGCTTTGGGTTTCCTTGGGTTCTTGACTAGGGTGTGGCTTGCAGTTTCACCCTGGAAGTTTCCTTTTCCACGAACCCTGCTTCTCATTTGAGACATCAGAAACCATGAAACCCAAGTATTGGCAAGACCTGTGCTTCTTACACCTCCATCCCAGCCCACATAAAAGGCATCTTGGGAGCTCATTAAAAACACCCACATCTCCCCCACCTACACCTTTTAGAATCAGAACTTGATGTTGGCGGGGGGGGGGGGGGGGGGGGGGTGGCGGGTCAGGCGTGGAAAGTTTCAATAAACTCTCTTAAGAAATTTGGATATACAGTCAGGGCTGGACATCACAAGGCCAGATGGAGCAGGAGGGTCTGAAGGGGTTGATGATGATCCTGAAGGCCCTTTGCTAAACTAGGAGAGGTGAGGCAGCTGGGGGAAGGGCCCTGGACCAGGATTCAGGAGACCTGATCCGCGAATGAGAAGGGGTGACCTTGGGCCAATCACCTAACTTCTCAGGGATTCTGGCAAATGAGGGTGTCGGACCTTTCAGCTCTGACAGGTGAGTATTTGGAGATTGTATGTAGCATCAAGTGTTGGGGCCCAGGCCCCTGCTGCCTGAAGTAGCAGAGGGACGTTGGTCATTGTGATATCTTATTGTTAAGCTCATCATCTGTCTGTCTCTCGCTCCTTCCCCATTTCAGGAACTGTGTGCTGTTACAATCCTTCCACCTTTATTAGGGACCATTAGAGCTTTACAGCAGCGGCAGATTGGGTGGGGCCAGTCACAATAAACAGATTTATAATGGGTGTAAACGAGACACCTATCACTGCTGAAGGTTAACACTTTCAGGGCCTTTGAGTGGCAGCCTGCATGCCCATTGCCTTCTGGCCCTACCCAAGGCAGGGTGCCGCTTCCTGGTCAGCACCTCTTGGACTGGGTTGGTGATGAAGCCCAGGGAGTTCTTGTTCAGCGAGCGGGGAAAACCTCTGAATAACATCTCCCATTTGTGTCACATCAATTTGCATGGTGGGTACAAAACAGCTGCTTGATTTATCTCAAGATGTTTTACCAATGGAAACAGAAACAAGCCTTCTCCTCCTTCTTGAGAATCTTCCTGCTGGGTGAAGTATAGGGTTTGCATCCCTATATGTCAAAGAAAAAGAAAGAAATCCAGTAAGTCTCATTCTTCCTGTGAGGAAAAGTAGTTCCCGGAGTCTCTAAAACTGTGTATGTATGCTGAGTGGTGGAATTCCAGGCTGTACCCACATCGAAGCCCGAGTTGGCTTTCTTCACCACTATGTCTCCAGTCCATAACCTGTGCCTGGCACATGGTGGACATTCCATTATTTGTGCACTGACCATATCTATTATGAAGGGCTTCTTGTCCAAAACCCGAATACATAAATCCTCTATTTTGTAATCTGTTTTTCAGGTTTAGAGTTAAACTGACAAACTCCATAGTTTGTCTTGTTTTACGTAACATAGTACATATTATGATTTAAAGCATATTTTCCCTTTTCTAGAAACAATGACATCCAGCTCTACTTTCATTGATACTGCTTAACCAAAGTATACAGTGTATACACACACACACACACACACACACACACACACGCACACACACACATGCATAACCTCCAATATTTAATGTTACCAGGAAGTTTTCAAAGAACATATTTTTGGGGTGCCTGGGTGGCTCAGTCATTTGAGCATCAGACTCTGGATTTCAGCTCAGGTCATGATCCCCGGGTCGTGGGATGGAGCCCCATGTTGGGCTCTGTGCTAAGCATGGAGTCTGCTTAAGATTCTCTCTCTTTCCCTCTGCCCCTCTCCCCTGCTCACATGTGCTTGCTTGTTCTCTCTCTCTCTCTCTCAACATAAAAGAGAGCATATTATTATTCTTTTTCTCTTAATGTTCTACTGGTTTAGTTTACTAGCTTAGTCTACTAGTTTAATTTAGTTCTACTAGTCAGCTTAATGCTCTACTACATTAGTTCCTATTATAATTTCTTACCAGCATGTCTTGGACAAGAAAAGAGCTAGAATAGCTCTTCCTGAGTTTATGTTGAGTGAGCCAAGGTCTAGAAAAGGGCCTGGATTTTTTTTTGCAGATCAGAGTCATTTGGAGAGATGGCTCTAAGCAGCTGCCATCCTTGGGGGACTGCTCCCTGAGTGCTTTGCTGGTGCTCCTGTTCAGTGGAAGCCAGTAATCATCCAACCTCCAAAGCCTCACCCCGATGCCTGGTGCAGCCTGGGACCAGCGTCCATGAGCTGGTACCCAATGGCTATCTGTCATGATGCTGCTGCTGCTGCTGCTGCTGCTGCTGCTGCTGCTGCTGCTGCTGCTGGGGGAGCTGCCTCCAACGGTGGTGATGAAGAGGCTGGGGTCTGGCCAGGCAAACTCCCGTAACGGGGCAGCTCTGACACTTGCCAGGCCTCAAAGGATCTTCTCCCCGGGTGTCACTTCCCAGCGGGGCCCTGCTTATGAATGGGTCGCAGTGGAAAACCTCTCCTTTCTAAGGCAATTTTATGAGCCTTTCAGTCACAATACAGATGTCTGTTTTTAGGACCTTACTTTTGTGTGGACACCCAGTGGCTCAGTCTGCTGATGGCTTTATAGCCTTCTTCGTTCCCCAGATCCACTAGAAGCGTCATCGTCCTCCTCGCCAGCCAAGCCCAGGGGCCTTTGTTACAGCTACATTACCCCTCCTTGCAAAGGCTGCCTCTGAGAAAAGAGACCCCAGGAGCCAGACTGCGGCAGGGCTCTGTCTGTCCTCACAGCCTTTAGGCCTAACGATGTCCACTTTTAACCCTTCTAAGTTTTCACTCCAGCTTCCTTTGGAGAAAAAGGCATTTAAGTGACATTTAGTGTTGCCACAGTAAATTCCCATTAATTGATCCTTCCTCAAAATCAACCCGATGAGCCTCAAACTGGGTTCTAACAGAGTGAGTCCAAATTCGGGCTTCCCACCCGCAGCCCCAAACCTTTAGAAATGCCCAGCCTGTGCCCATGGAAGCACCCATTTCAACCCCCCACCCCCCACCTGCTTTAAGCATCCCAGGTAGTGAGACTTATGCTTAGGCCCCAAGAAGTCAGGAATGGGTAGGCCCCCTACAGGCACCCCCATTGGCCTTTTTCACACTAGGTAAAGCACTAACGAGATCCAGGCTGCTTCGTAAGTACTACTCCTCGGTGCACTCACCCTGCGCCTTCAAACACAAAATCACCCCAATGTGTCAGTGCTATTTCTATTTTGATTATATTTTACTCTCGCTTTCTCCTCCTCTCTCACTCCCCCTTCCTCCTTCTTTAAGGGGCATGCCTCCCACTAACCTCAGCAAAATCAGGAGACCTAGAGGAGAAATGTATACCACTGTCGCTTTTGCACCGCTCAGCTCCACAGACCATGTGAAACCTGGTCATCAGTTGCTCATTCCACCAATATTTACCGAGCGCCTCTCACAGGCTAGGCTCTGTGGGAGGTGCTGAGGACACAGTGGAGACCGCAGGCAAGGTCTTGCCCTCGTTGGGCTTACATTCCAGTGACAGAGACAGTCAAGAAACGAGTAAACAAAATCATTTCAAACTCCTTGGGGGGTCACGATGGAGGCTCAACCTACCTGGAATCAATTTGGGGCTTACAGGGAAGAAGAAGAAGAAGGGTCGGCTTCAGGACGCCGCTGACTTGCTGGGGGCCCCTTCACAAGAGGTAGTGAAAATAACCTCTTCCTCTTCGAACCTCAGCTTTCCATTCTGTCGAATGGGCATTCGTGACACATTGAGAGCAGGCTGCGTAAAACACTCACAGATGTGAGGACTTCTCAAGTTCTCAAGTGCCGGCCTGGTTTCTTTCACTTGTAACAGTGGCCTCCGGGCTGAAGGGCTTGTTGCAAAGCATCTGATGTTTGCCTGCAGAAACGGGCTCTCCGGTAAGGACCAGGCATGGTGGCCGGTTTCTGTGGCCCTCCTACATGTGTGATTTTCTCAGGTGCACTGTGCAGGTCAACTTCTGTTCTTGGCCAAGATGCTTTTGATGGAAGACGATTTTTTTTCCCCCGTTGGTTACATTTGCTTTGATTTTTATAAGAAAACCAGTTTGTGGGCTTTCCTTAAGTATCACTCAACTTTTACTCCTTGAGTTCAAGAATGTTTACCGTCCCCGCAGGCCTGTCTGTATTTCTCCTCTTAGGAACTGGGCTCCTAACCCAGCCACCTCGGGTAGAAAGAGATGTGGAATTAAAACCCAGCCCAGTGTTTCAACTGCTTCCGCCTTGCATCAGCTTTTTTCCTCTCAGGCTTTCGGATTTTTAATCTGAACTCTTCACAAATGTTAATCTTTATCCCCAGAGGGGAGGAAATGAGAATAAGAGCTGGTGGTAGTCCCGTGTTACCAGTGAGGAAACTGAGGCAGCCGTGCTATCTCCTTTATTTAAAGCTTTTATTTCTGGACCTCCCAGTTCACAATCTTTTATCCCAGATGAGCCTCTCAGACGGTCACTAGACTGAATAATTTGCGTGTCTGCCTCTTTTCTCAAGAAAGTGACTCCTCTGTGGGGAGAGGGGAAATGGATTTCTGAGGATAGGTTCCCGGGCCTAATTCTGCCTGGCCCCCTCCCCGGCCGTATGTGTTGGCGTCATAGGAAAGACAGCTCTGTCTACCCATAACTGATGAGCAGAGTTGTTTCCTTTGGGAGGAGCTTTCTCTGTCGCACGCTCCTGCTTGCCTGGGTTTAAATTCCCAGGTTCTAGACCCAACAGGGTTGGGCTGTGCTCTGCATGAGGTTAGAAACACAGGGGAAGAATGCGTGTGACAGAGCTCTGGCCAGTTGAGTAATGTTTACTCTGTTGGTGGCTGGGACGCTCATTCGCGCTGGCAGAGGTCCATCAGCCAGAGGAACATTCCTGCATTATCAGGGATGGGAGATTGGTTTTGAAATGTCAAGGGTGAAAGGCATCCCACCAGATCCTTGGGTGAGGCTCACAGACCCCAGTAAAAAGGACCCCCTCGCTTCAGCACCAAAGGCCACGTGGGGGCAAGCTGAACCTCACATGGCCCAGGAGGCCACACCTCCCACTTTTCTTCTTGCTAAAAAGAGCAATTCTGGTCATGTTTTCCTGGCTGACGTTGCTCTTTTCTTTGCCTGGCATTTTCTCTCTGAGCAAAACCCGGTGTTTCTCTTACCTTATTTAATTCATTCATCGTTATGGCTTCTGAGGAAGGAAGATCCATATGCCCATCTTGTAGATAAAAATACCAAGACCCAAAAGTTGATTGGTCCAGAATCATCAAGGCAGAGAGACAGAAAGAGGGTATTAGTTTCAAGTGTCTAATTGCTGGTGTCCTGTTGATTTCTGGAATTGTGGAATTGGGATCTCAGCTGCTTTTAGAAGCTCTAAGAGAGGGGTGCCTGGGTGGCCCTGTCAGTTAAGCATCTGACTTTGGCTCAGGTTATGATCTCGTGATTCGTGGGTTCGAGCCTGTGTTGGGCTCTGTGACAGCTCAGAACCTGGAACCTGCTTCAGATTCTGGATCTCCCTCTCTCTCTCTCTGCCCCTTCCCTGCTCACACTCTGTCTGTCTCTCTCCCCAAAATAAATAAAACATTTAAAAAAATTTTAGAAGCTCTAAGAGGGCTATAGTTCTAAGCCCCTGAAGCACAGGTTTCTGAAAAGTCCCCACGGTTGATTACTCCCTGAGCAGGTCCTCTCTGGGGTCCCTTCCACAAGGCAGTTGTGTCTGTCTTTGAAAACAGATACATGGTCAGTTCTATAGAACCCAACATTCACATCATAAAAACCACTGTGCTCTGTAAAGTAACCCAATAAAAACTATAGGGTTTATGGGGAACAAAATGGGGTTAAGGACACAATACTCAAAACTTCTTCAATGACACCCCTTAGAAAGATAAGAATCTAACAAAAACATTAGCCAAGTTTTACACCTGTTACGTGGTTAGGAAATGCATAAATGCTGTAGAATGATAAATATGGCCCTTTACCTTGAAAACAGTCCTGCAGTTTGCCTTCGGAAGCAGGCATCAGAAGGGCTGTGGCTTGAGAGTTAATGTGAAGTAGGAGAAGGAGGGTTGTCGGAAATCGGAAGGAAAATTGTAACTCTAGCTGCGGATCAGTGTGGCTTATAGCACATGCAGTGAACTGTTGGTAGATGCTCAGAGTGTGTGTGCGTGTGCGCATGCGTGCACATGCATGTATGTACGTGCACACACACTAGTATGGTTAGTGTCCTTTGTGGCTCCATTCAGCTGGGTGCCGATTTCTGAATTCCTCAAGTGTGAAATTCATGTTACACTCAGATTATCCCATATTTGTCAGTAGAACTGGAACAGATCCACACTTTCAATACCAACATTCCCGCAGGACTGACAGCATTCTCTCCTTCTGCCAGAGGGATGCTCCCTTGTTCTAGAGCATGAATGCTCAAAGCAGCTGAGGGCTCATTCCTTCATTCGGGAAATATTCACAGTCCCAAGGCCCTCTGTGAGGCTCCGAGGAAGCAACAATGAGTAAAAAGTCATCCCTTCCTTTAAGAGGGAACAAGAAGTATCCTATTATCAGAACATTATGGTGCAGGGTGTCCGACTCCTGCTGTAAGAGTCTTGACTGCATGTAAAATACCAAGGGCGAAGCAGTTAACTATCAGAATGAATCAAAGCGAGTTCCACAGAGGAGATGGCATTTAACCCTCTTAAAAGATGTGGCATGGAGAAGAAGGGAAGAGCTTTCCTGGCAGAGGGAACAGCAGAAGCAAAAGCACAGAGGCAGGAGATGGCAGGGCCAATGTGACGAACGGCAGGTGCTCCGACATGGCTGTATGGGATGTCATGAGAGATGATACAAATAAGGCGAGCTGGAGTCACAAAGGCCCCATTCTGCTAGTCTTGGGTTGGGGGTTTTCCAGAAGGCAGCGAAGGGCCGTCATAGGTTTCCAAACAGGGCAGTGACGTGGTACAAGTTTGTTTGAGAAAGAAATCCCAAGCTCCAGCAGTGAGAAGAGTGCCTTGGAGGTGGTGCTGGTGCAGAAAGTGGAATGTGGAGACACTGGCTTCTGGAACCCACAAGCTTCTTTCACGTTTTGATGTGTTTGTCACTAGAGTCTAGCTGGGATGACGTTTACTGCTTATGCCGTGGTTCATAGGACCAGCGATGGGGGCATGGCCAATTAGTGACTTGATCCAGGAAGAGAGTGGAAGGTACGGGGCCACGTCTAGTGTTGTCATATCTCCTGTGGGGCCTCTGGGGCTGTTAACCTGGCATCTTTGGCATCGTAACCCAGAGCCCTTGTGGTATATTCATTTTCAGAGCTTGCAATGGTGAAGGAGGAAGGGAATGTGCTCCATTCCCCGAGCACAGTACCTGCCACATGATAGGTACTCAATAAAGTTTTGTAACCTCAGCCTCCTGAAAATGTCTTTTAAACAAAGACAGTCCCAAAGTAGAAGGAATGAGGTATCTTGTGCCAAACACATTCTGGGGACTTTCACATCCACTGAGTCGTTCATCTTCCTCCCCGTGACCCTAAGGGGCAGATACTGTTAACAGCAGAGAAACTGAAGCTTGGGGTGGTTAAGTAACTTCCCCAAGGCCACACAGCTAATCTGTGGTAGAGCCAGGATTCAAACCCAGGTTGCCTGGCTCCAGAGCCTCCTCCACTTTGGTTCTCCTTTGAAGTACCCTTCTGAGTTTGTGAAATACACAAGGACCTGGCCTCTTTCCTTCCTCTGACAAGAACACCTATTTCTGGGGGATCGCCAGTGGATACTTTGTGATACACCTTCCATCCCCTTTAAGGTGGCTACCTGATTACAGCCACTTTCTCTGGGTCCAGAGTGACTGCCAAACTCCTTGGTGGGAGAAGCACCGGTGGGGAAGGTTACAGGTGAATCTGGAGCTGGCAAGCAGCCCCACCAGCTCCCACCACACTCTGCAGTGAGAACAGCACCCCCCCACCCCCACCCCCAACAGTGGGCAGACCTCTGGCTCAGAGATGAGGAAGCTGAGCTCACCCAGGACACTGATGGCCGAGCTGAGATCAAACAGGGATGATCCCCTGCCTGCCAACCCAAAGCTGTCCCTTAGCCAGAGGCCTAGGCCCCTGTCTTTCTTTTTTTTTTTTTAAGTTTATTTATTTATTTATTTATTTTGAGAGAGAGAGAAAGCACAAGTGGGGGGGGGCAGAAAGTGAGAGAGAGAGAGAGAGAGAGAGAGAGAGAGAGAGAGAAAATCCCAAGCAAGCTCTACCCTGTTAGTGCAGAGCCAGATGCAGGGCTCTATCTCATGAACCTGAGCTGAAGTCCTATGCTTAACCACCCGAGCCACCCAGGCGCCCCAAGGCCCCTCTGTCTTTAAACAGAACAGCTCCACCCTTACATGAAGCTGTGCTGGGGGAGAAAACAAGGTTTGAAAACCACAGCAGCCTTGGGCTACCCTGGCTGGATTCTAACAAATGGCCCTTGACGCTCTTCTGCCAGGCTCCCTCCTAAAGAAGGCTTTGTTTCCTATGGGTATCCTTGGTTAATTATTTTTAAATACATAATTATGTAGCCTTCAGTAGGGGAGAAGCCTCCCTGTGACCCATATTTGATCACCAGAGGACGGGCCCTCTTCCTTTGGCCAAATTAAATAGGCTAAAACCAGAGTCTGTTTGACTTGAGGCTGAATCGATGATGGGGACAGGCTGGGAGGTGAACACACACCTGACTCCCAGCGTTATCACCACTCACTCAGGAGCAGAGCATCTTGGGGAGGTAAATAGCGGGCCGGGGAGTCAGAGAAAGCAAGAGAAAAACAAGGTGAAGTGCAGTCCCTCCAAAAGGAAAGAACGAGAAAACAGGAGCCAGGCTTGCCTCCCAAGTAGCTTCCAGGGCAAAACACATAAGTGGTTCTTCAGAGTAGGATTCTTGGGGAACTATGCTCCATGGACAGGTCATTCCATTCAGTACTTAGAATCTGCCCTAAGTTGCCTAGAATTCTAGAGTCTTAGGGCAAATATCCTGGGGTCCATCCCCATACTAGCTGCCTCCCGACCCATAGTTACCATTTCTTTAGCATCATGCTAGGAAACTTTTAGATATATTCTCTTATCCAGAAATTGCCCTGTGAAGGAAGTGTTCCCTCCATTTTATGAGAGGAGGCGAAGGCACAGAGAGAGAGAGAGAAGTAATTTTTCCAAGATCGAACATCTCCTAAGGGCAAAGTGGGATTTGAGCCTGAGTTTGTCTAGCTCCTGAGCCCACAGTCTTCCCACTGTCCCTCCTCAGAAAATTCTTCCTATTATTGCTTTGAAACCTGCCTCCCTCTTTTCTGTTGGATCTTCTCTGCCTCCTGAGCTCACAAGGCACAGATCTTTCTTCTTCTATGTCACAACACTGTGAGCTGTTGGATGTATCCTGCCAGGAGCCCAGTGGTAAATGTGAGTGGAGAAAAAAGACCCAGTGTGATCCAATGGGATGAATAGAGGGTAGGAGATAGGAGACGCAGGGACTGCAGATAGGTGTGGAGGACCGCGGGCAGGACTGGGGAGGGGGTGTTGGTTCAGAGGCAGGGGAGCCTTCCTCCTTTTAACCTCATGGCTCCTGTTCCCCCAAAAGTGTGGTGCCCCAGACCAATAACCACCAAATTCCAATTTGCCACCGTCACCCCCCACTGACAGCCCCTTGAATCAAAGGATGAGGACAGCAACCAATAGAGGAAGCCCATAGAGCATTCATCAAGCCACGCAGAGTCAAACACGTTGCTCTTGAAGGTTAGAACCCTGCCTTAGCATTTGTTTTCTTCCCAGCCCTCTTAAGCTCTAGGTCATATCAGCCTTGGGTAATGTCCTTTGGATGATGCCAGAAGACTGGTTTGGGTCTCCTCTTGGCAAGCTTCATCTTAGTGATTTGGAGGCTGCTGGTTATGGCAGCTTGCCTGGCCCCTGGGAAGGGGGGCTTTGTAGCCTCCTTGGGCAGGTGGGGCTCCAGGGGGAAGCAGGAAGCAGGACAGGGGGAAACAGACCAATAGAATCAGTATACTTTATACAGTAATGGTTTGTCTTGGGAAAGCTGGCAAAAGGAGAAGTGCAGCCAGATAGTTGGCCCACCCCTCCAAATAACTGCATGCCCAGAGCACTGGTCTCCCTCTCCTGCAGGTAGAAATAGGGTCCCCCAAACCTTTTTGTCAAGTCCAAAGTACAACACAAGAACACAGTCTTTGTAGGCTTTGAGCTTAGGGTGAGATGCCCCAGCTGCCCCCAGCTTTGTCTTTGTCTGTTTCACGGGCACATCTAGCAGGACTTGGACTCTGCAAACTGGGTCCAGGTTACTTGCACCCCTTCGGTCGCCTTCTCTGCCCAGTGCTTTTCCTTTCCTGAGCACAGACCTCTGTTTTGGTTCCTGAACCAGAGGGAGGGCCAGAGTAGTGAGGCTATAAACATGCTTGGTTCTCCCCTCCCTTGCAGACCTAACTGCAGTGGTTTACTAAAGCATCCACATCCTGCCTGTGTGTGCTGCCTGCCCCACCTCCTGGCAGACTCGCCTTCCCCTGGGCCCTGGAAGTCAGCCAAATGGGACCCCATCAAAGGAATGTGAGTTCCAGAGCCACAGACCCCCAGCTACAGCCCCATCCCTGACCTGTTCTGTCCGTGTGCAACACCCTCCCCACCCCCAGCCCCGGCCTCTTGTGCTCAGCCATAATAGTAGTGTGCAAAGACCGATGCCTTCCACTCTGGCTCTTACAGGGCTCCCTGGACAAGTGCCTCTTTGTAGGACGGGTCTACTCATGCTTTGCAGCCCCACATTGCCAAGAGATGCCAGGGAAACATTTCTAGAAGACATTTTGAAGAATACAAGAAATACTCTAGTTAGGAAGAGAAGGCCAATCTCAGCCCCCAAATCCTGCAAGAAGTATGCTGAAGCAAGAATAAGCAGCATCCTTTTGTCCACTCGCTCGTTCGTTTGTTCATTCATTCATTCATTCATTCCTCTGACAGATATTTATTGAGTGGTTACCAAGTGGCAAGGTACTGGGGATACAGCAATGAACAAAACAAAACAGATAAAAATGTCCTGCCCTCAAGGAGCTTACATTCCAAAATTAAGTAGAGTCCACTCTAGCCTTTACCGTGGAGAAAGCCAGCCAGTGTCTCTCATAGGAAACAGGGGAGGAAAAGGCAACTTTGGGTTCTTGTCATCCACTGTGTGAAAACAAGGGGAGTCAAATGTGTGTTCCAGGGCCCTGGGGGCACTCATGTCTGCTGTTGGGTCTGTCTTGTTTTGCAGGAGTCCGCTACAGCCAGCAGGGAAACAATGAGGTCACTTCCTCCTCAACAATCAGTCACCATGGCAACAATGCCATGGTGACCAGCCAGTCTGTTTTACAGCAAGTCTCTCCAGCCAGTCTGGACCCTGGCCACAATCTCCTCTCACCTGATGGTAAAATGGTGAGTACACCTGGGCCATTGTAGCTCTGGAGCTGATAAGATAAGAGGCAAAACAAACACAACTTCTCACAAGGCCTGCCTCAAACAATGAGCCATTGTAGCCCCGGAGGGGAAAACGGGGGCTGTCCAGAGTTGGGACGGAAAGGTAGAGCTGGTGACCCAGCCTTTGGCGGGTGGAAGAGGTGTTCGGTTTGAACCTAGCCAATAAATCTGACAGAGTCCTGCTCTCATTTTATTGATTGAATGCCTCATAAAGGAGCAAGCCGGGTGGGACGCTGTTTGTTTTGGGGCAGGCAATGACATTTGTGTTGATAAAATGTTTATTCGTAACACCACCCCCCAAGGCCTCCAAAGCCAGTCTTTTAACCTTAGAGAGTATTTCACTTTGAAACAAGCCCCCTCTTTCTCTTCACCACACCCTGGTGCCGGCAAGGAGAGAAATTAAGTCAGGATGTAGTGGGTGGCAGGAGATGGAGAGAGGCTTCTTGAACTGGGACATCAGGTGGTATGTCAGTGCAGAGCAGGGCACAAAATGGCGGTGGGGCGGGGCAGGGCGAGGTGAGGCTTACAAGGAAAGTGAGAAGCACCGACTTTGAAGTTCCAGTGACCCGGTTCAAATCCCAGCTCTAGCATTTAATAGCTGTGTAGCCTTGGGCAGGTTACTGAACCACTCTCCGTCTCAAACGGGCATAATAACAGTGCGGTTGTTGGGGGGAACAACTGTGATAACAAGGGAAATACTCAGCACCGTGTTAAATATTCAAGAAGTGACTGGTGTTATTGTTAATGTCAGTGTTCCTCTCTTTAACTGAAGTTTTCTACAATCATAACCACAGCCCACACCCAGATGTAAGTTTAGCACACTTGGCGAGGAATAGACTCTTTTTGAATTTGAATTTTCAAGGCTCTCATTCTCTAACAGCACGAGTGCAGGGGAGCGCAGCCCCGGAGAGAAACAAGCATTACGACACGAGTAAGGGCAGGAAATGGAAAACTTTATTCTTTGGGTCATGCTCCATGTTTCAGTGGGGGGGTTGGGGGGGAGGAGCTGCAGGTTCCTGGCTTCCACGCTCAAGGTGGAGCCGCACACATTCCCTCAAGGTGTCTGACCCAGGGGCAGGTGGGGGCCGGCGTGGGGGAAGGGGACGGGGAGCAGATGCCATTTTAGACCTTGACGTGTGTGCTGTGTAGGCAACACAGGAATGGTGAGTCACAGGTGATTGAGTCCCCAGCTCCCTGGAGGAAAAACAAAGTGTAGTTTCCAAGAGGAGTGCTGGCTCGGCCAACTCTCGTCTCGGGGACGCGAGCTGCTTTCCCTGGTAGTGGTCTGTGCAAACAAAAATGAAAAGGCGCTCCTGAGGGAGGCATTTTGTAGCCCCCTTTCCCTCCCCTCATCCCTTATGCCTTTTCTTCATGAAAAACCGTTTGTGTGGCTACTTTGTAAGAGGCACAGACAAGTCTTCATGAGTCACTTTGAGACCCAAACAGGTTAAGAGTAAGGATTGCCCAAGCTGCCCTGGGGAAGAGGGTCTTGTGGAAGAAGTCTTGACTTCTCAGTGCATGAAATCCTTCAAGTCTCTGCTTCTATTGCTTGAAGGTCCTTGGGGTTTCCCTTGCACCCTCCTGCTCTTTTTCCTAAGAGGCAAGTGGCCTCACCCCAAGCCGGGGCTGCTCCAAAGGCAGCCTGCAGACACACTTTCTGCTTCCTGTTCTGCTCAGCAGTGCCCTAATGGCCAGTATATTATTGGATTGATGATTGACCAAGAGAGCACACCTCAACGTTAGCAAACACCTGGAAGCTTGTTTGCAGGGACTAGCTTTTTACTAGTCTCCAACACCCTGGTTCATATGTTATGTCACTATTACTGGATGCCCAAATTCAAGAATCTGTTTTCTGTTAATATCTAACAGGTGCATCACAGATTGTGGTCCACCAAGGCAAGAGTGGAGTATGGTTAAAAATAACACGGGCAAGAGAACCAGTGTGTGTAAGCCTTGGGCTCAGCAATCAGATGGATATGTTGCTTAACTTTAGCTTCCTCATCTATAAAATGGGGGGTAATAATGCCTGCGTCATGGGGTTGGTGTGAGGGCTGCTTATAGCTCCGCTGTCGTTTGGGTAAGCCCCATGTGAGGAGTGACAATCTCTTGTGTACTAACTGTCAGTGGGACGTGAATTGGAAATCTTACCCCAGTAATTAGTTTGGGAAATGCTGCTGATCATTTGAGCTTTCTTTTGCACTATCTGTCCCCTCTCCCATACCCAAATGCATTGACAAAAAGCTGGCCAGATTTAGGGTTGCAGTTTGTGTATGTTGAACCTTGTTGTTGTTTTTTTCATAGATAATTTTTTCAATGTTTGTTTATTTTTGAGAGAGAGACAGAGCATGAAAGGGGAGGGGCAGAGGGAGAGGGAGACACAGAATCTGAAGCAGGCTCCAGGCTCTGAGCTGTCAGCATAGACACGGGGCTCGAACTCATGAATGTTGAGATCCTGAGCTGAATTCAGGTACTTAACCTACTGAGCCACCGAGGTGCCCCTCTCCTTTTTTTTTTTTTTCAAAAGCACATACTGGGGTGCCTGGCTGGCTCCATCAGTGGAGCATGTGGCTTTTGATCTCAGGGTCGTGAGTTTGAGCCCCACACTGGGTGTAGAGTTTACTTAAAAAATAATAATAATAATTAAAAAGCACATTCTGGATTCTTTCACATTGAAGCAGTATAGCCTAACAGTGAAAAACCTTGGCGGCAAATGGCCTGCTTTCAATACCAACACCACTTCTTGTGCAAATTTCTTCACTTCTTCAGCTTCAGTTTCCTTGTCCACAATGTAGGGGCAATAACACTAACCTCTTAGGCTGTAGGCAGTAAAGCACTTAACATAGGTGAAAGTTCTGCAAATGGCAGCATTCATGTAATTCAAACCCAGCTGCGTCCTTGGCAGCCCCGGGCTTCCTTCAGTCTTGGTGACAAATAGAAAAGAATGGTTGCATTTTAGTGGGAAGGCACTTGACCAAGGTTACCCCCAAACAGTAAGTATTTGAACTCTAGTAAAACTGAGTTTGAATTCTGGCTTCCTCACTCACTAGTCAAGGGACCTAGTGTTAGTCTTGCAACTCTTCGGGGGATCAGACTCTTAATCTGTAACACAGGGGCAGTGATAATAATGCCCTCCCTAGCTGTGTCGATACCTATTGAGGACAGTCAGTGGAAGCACATTACAGACTCTGAAGCCATGCACATTTAAGTTGTTTTTATCGTCGGCATCTGCGTTTGTCTTTCACCATTAAAATCAAACATTGAAACAGGAGAGATTACCGTCACTTCATTGACTTTCTCCAAAGGACTACATTACCCAAAGGAAGTCCGAAGGCAGGTTACTGATTTTTTTTTTTTAATGACTCTGACATTTTGAAAAACAAGTCCAGCAAACAGGCTGGTTCTCTCTTGTTTGATGTGGTCGGAATTCCTTCTTGGTCACGTGACCCCCCCCCCCAACTCCTTTCTCGATGCCCATTTTAAAAACACAAACAAACCTGTTTGGTTTTTTTCTTTCTTTCTTTTTCAAATTAACCTTGGAAGCTCTGTGGCTGACCAGGTCAAGGTGGGAGAAAGTGTCTTACCTGGGTGCTGGTGTGCGACCTATAATTTGACAAGCTCTGGGAGGAAGGGCAACTGAGTTACTCAGACACTGAATGTTTGTATCCTAACCCTAAAACGTTTCCCAGTGGTCCTGATACCATCAAGAATGTCTGGAGCAGTTCACAATGATGGGAGACCTCTATTTTCCTTCCTTCCTTCTTTCTTTTCTTCCTCCTTTCTCCCTCCCTCCCTTCTTTCCTTCCTTCCTTCTTCCCTCCCTTCCTTCCTTCCTCCCTCCCTCCCTCCTTTTCTTCCTTCCTTCCTGATTTTATTTTTAAGTAATCTCTACACCCAACGTGGGGCTTGAACTTACAACCCCGAGATCAAGAGTCATGTGTTCCACCAACAGAGCCAGCTAGGTGGCCTGAGACACCCTTTCTTAATAATTTTAGAAATTATTTTAAAACTGTAAGTATTAAAATGCTTCATCACCAAAAGTGGGTGTGGGTGTGTGTGAAAGTGATAGCTCCTTATAATTAATGGGGAAACACTGGAAGCATTTCTGAAAACATCAGAATCAAAGCAAGCACATCTATTACAGCTGTTACTGTTTGATACTATTTAGAAAGTTCTAACCAATGCAATAGACATGTACACATATGAGTACTAGCAAGGAAGAGACCCTATCAGCACATGTGCTTGTGATGTCATTATACGTTTGGAGAAATGAAGAAAATCAATAAGGAAAAGACACTATTAGGAATAAATAAAAGGATTCGATCCCCCCCCCCAAAAAAGGATGTATGAAGTAAACACGTGAAAATCAGTAGCTTTCTCTTACTAACCTATCACTAAAATATAATGGTGAAACAGAATGGGGGCACCTGGGGCCGAGGGCTTATTGTTTAGTAGCTTTCTCATTACAACATCAGTTCCTTGACCAAAAAATAAAAAATAAAAATCTTTTAATGGATAGTGGAGATTTGGAAAAGGTAGAGAAGCCCAATGATGTCTGATCCCCCTGCAACCCTTGATAAGAATTGCAGGGGTGGGGAAAGTTTCTCTCTAAAAGAAGTTCTCTAAAAGAACTCAAATTCTAGAGGCAGACAGACCTGTGTTTGAATACCAGATATACCATTTACTAGGTTATTGGATCTTAGGCATTATACATATCTACTCTGACCCTTGGTTTTTTTCATCAGGGAAACAGGGATGGCAGAAGTATCTGCCTTATGGAACTATCATGAAGTTTGTAAGTTAATGTACAAGTGGTACTTAATGGAGCCTGTAGTCCGTGAAAGCTTTCTTGCACTTCTGCCTGGTCCCCAGTCTGCTCTCCCAGAGCATTTCTTCAGTTATTATTTTTAGCAGCCATGTGTCTTTAGCACCAATAATATACAAGGTACAGAGCAGAACAGAGGATACTTCCAAATTAAGCAAGTGATAGTCCTCTAATACCCCATGGGCAGAAGAATGTCTAAGGCAGGCTAGGAACTCAGAGATAGTCAACCAATGAGGGGCACCTGGGTGGCTCAATCAGTTGAGCCTCCAACTTTGGCTCAGGTCATGATCTCATGGGTTGTGGATTCGAGCCCCACATTGGGCTGGCAGCTCAGAGCCTGGAGCCTGCTTCGTATTCTGTGTCTCCTCTCTCTGTCGTTCCCCTGCTTGCACTCTGTCTCTCAAAAATAAATAAATGTTAAAAATATTTTTTACTTAAAAGAAAAAAAGATAGTCAACCACTGGAAGCACCATAGGGAAGGGATTATTGGGTATTTTACTTCTCTATCTCCAGCATCTAGAAATGTGCCTCAGTGTATGCTTAATAATTTTTACTGAATGAATGAATGAATGAATGAATGAGCTGTGCCAAGGAATTGCTCAGTCATGTCATTAAAAAAAATTTTTTTTTTCTGTCAGCACAGAACCCAATGCGGGGCTCAAACCCACAGACCGCGAGATCATGACCTGAGCCAAAGTCAGTCGCTTAACCGACTGAGCCCCTAGGTGCCCTGAGTTATGTCAATTTGGACACTGCTTTTTGCAATCCCAGCTCCACTCATGGTGTTTTTGTTTTTTCTCTCCAGCAGATCTCAGTCTCAGGAGGTGGTCTGCCCCCCGTCAGCACCTTGACGAATATCCACAGCCTGTCCCACCATAATCCCCAGCAATCTCAAAACCTCATCATGACCCCCCTCTCTGGAGTCATGGCCATTGCACAAAGTAAGTTCTGTTCTTGGTCAGAAAACTTCGGGGGTAGGTAAGGAGAAGTGTGGGAAGTAAGTCAACCTGAGTTTCAAAACAGTTCCTAGCAGACCCCCTTCAAACTCACCCACCACTTGTAGGATTTGATTCCACTTGTTTAGTTCCTTTTCTCTCTCCTCAACCATATTTGGATTGTTTAGCCTAAAGAAAGAGAAAATAACAGAATCAAGGTGAATATTGGGCACAACTCACCAGCTGTACATCCTGGGGCAAATCATTAACCTTAATGAGGTTCTGTTTCCTCATCTGTAAAATGGGTTGCTGAGGTGATTAAATAATAGTGTGTAGAAACATGCTTGCCAATCTATAAGGCGTGAGTATGTATAATATCATAGCTTATACTTTTGTCTAGTGTTCATTTCGACCACTAAGTTTACGGTGGATTTTCCACAAAGTTATGCTGATGTTTCTTTGTGTTGGCAAAGATGGAACAACAATGGGCTTCCTTCTAAACAGGGAATTTCATGTGGTCATGGGACGCCTGTTTGCCCAGTGGTGCAAGTCCAGTGAGAGGGAGCTCTGAGGGAAACTGGCGGAGCATCTCCGAGTCTTTAAGGAGAAACATGGCTGGAGACTGGTGAATGGATCAGGTCCTCCCAGGTCTAGGAGGCCCTCATTCCACATCCTCACAGATGGGCCAGTTCAGGGCATGGGAAGGCTGACTGGGGCCATGTCTGTGGATGGCTCTCTCAGAATCCTAATGTGGATGAGTGTTCAGTGTATTCTCAGCTCAGTCGTGACAGCTAAGGCCAAGTCACCACTGTGACCCTGGGAAGCGCTCCCAAGAAGTCTCAGGAGGGATCGAAGGAAGGCGCATTGCTCATCTTTGTTTTAACTGACATTGTTCCTCTGCCCTTGTGGCTGCACCGACTCCTCTGTATTTTATCACCTTTTCCTGTTTCTCTCTTCTCTCTCTCTAAATCAGCCCCAGCAAAGTAGCAACTCATCCCTTCTGAGGAGACGGCTTATGTGTTCTTTGAGGGCAAAACAGGGCTGGGCCTACGGGAGGCACGGCTTTCCTGAGTATGTGTGGCTCTCACTGTATCCTCAACTGCTCAGAAATGGATGTACCCAGGGGCGCCTGGGTGGCTCAGTAGGTGAGCGTCCGACTTCAGCTCAGGTCATGATGTCACGGTCTGTGCGTTCGAGCCCCACATCGGACTCTGTGCTGACAGCTCAGAGCCTGGAGCCTGCTTCGGATTCTGTGTCTCTCTCTGCCCTCCCCCACCCCCCGCCCACTCTGTCTCTCTCTGCCTCTGAAAATTAAACCTTAAAAAAAAATTTTTTTTAAAGAAATGGTTGCACCCTGCATTTCTTTGCAGAGAGAAATGGGAGTTGAGAAGCATTTAGAGGGCTTACCAAATAAAAATTTATTTTGAACTTACTGCCTTTTCACAGGAATATGGTAACCAGACTAACACCAGGGTTTGAGAATGAGATAGGATATCTAAACCCAGCTTGCTCGCCTTCTAGAAGATTTGAGTAAAAGACCCATGAGTAAGATATGCCACCTCTTTATTTCCACAACCAAAATGATACACGAACCATCCCACTTGCCTCTTTTCTTCCCACATCAAGCTTTGGCCGACAGCTACACAATTACATATTTTCTTTTTTTTTTAATTTTTTTTTTAATGTTTTTATTTATCTTTGAGACAGAGAGAGACAGAGCATGAGCAGGGGAGGGGCAGAGAGAGGGGGAGACACAGAATCCGAAGCAGGCTCCAGGCTCTGAGCTGCCAGCACAGAGCCCGATGCAGGGCTTGAACTCACGGAGTGTGAGATCATGACCTGAGCTAAGTCAGACGGACGCTCAACCGACTGAACCACCCACGCGCCCCCACAATTACATATTTTCTTAGGCACTATCTGAACTAAAATTTTTCCTGGAGCTATCCCATATTTTTTAATCTCGTTCCTCCTAATCTCCTCACCCACACTTGTCTACCTTCTCACTGTAGTCCTAATCTACTGCAGGTGGGCAGCACCAGAGTGTAGGTGGCCCTTGGAAGGGTGTGCGTGTGCGTGCGTGCGTGTGCTTGGAGTGGAGGGAGCATGAACAATGGTGAGCGTCAACAGAAAACCCAGCTGAGACACATGGTCCTACCCTACAGAGTGTCAGGATGAATAATTACTGCAGGCACCTTCATGTGCCCAACTGTTGGGTTGAGTGTGTGGGTCCTGCCTGGGGACCACAGAGGCCCATGGAGAAGTGATAGCAAAGGCCCCAGCACTGCCGACTCCTCACACTCTCTTCATCCCCTGGGCTGCACAACATGCTTCTTGGGCAGGAACCAGTGCGCAGAAAGCAGGGGAAAAGGCCACGAGTCACACTTCGCGGGAGCTAGGATGACATCAGTGGCTCTGGATCCTGGAATTGAGGCACAGCAGCATCACAGACGGTGTTGAAAATAAGATTCCTGGGCCTCACCTCGGAAGGTTCTGACTCATTAAGTCTTGGGTGGGGCGGAGGAATGTGTATTTCTTAAAGAGCTCCCCCAGATGACTCTAAAGCACAGGCAGGTTTCAGAACTGTGCCCTCAAATGTCATCCACTCTAGGCAGGGTAATTTGCTTTTCTGGGCAGGGATTTCCCGAAAGAGCAGCTGTAATGGGCTCCCCGGGGGAACAGCAAGCATCTGGGGCCTCCCAGGAGACTGAGACCACAGTGGAAGGCAGGAGAGGGAAACAGGATATCAGGGTATCAGGTGAGCCCCTGGGGAATGGGAGATAGTGCTGGTCTGAGGGCGATCAGAGGACCTGGCCCCATCCCCACCCAGGGAAGCCAGGAGGGGGCTTCTTCCTTCACTTCCGCTCAGGAGCCTTGCCTTTTAGGGTTCTGATAACAGTATCAGCTAAAGCCCTGAGTAAGCAGCAGCTGAGGTCTTTGTGCTATCTCCCTGGAGGACTTCCCACAAACCCACTTCTGGAACCCTCTCTGTTTCAGGAAAGGCTCTCGAGTTGTCCCTTCTACACTTGCCTAGACACCTTTTTCTGGATTTTCTTCTTCCCTCCCATCCTGCCCCCCATTTCACAGAAAGCATGGTCAAAGGAACATTGACAGCCCCAGGAAAGAGGTCAGGGTGTCTTGCCCCTGATCCCCTCATCCCTACTCATACTCTGCCTCAGCTGTCTCCCCCACACTCCTGCCCAGAGATGTGGGACCAGGGACCCAGTCTCTGTAGTGCCGGCCCTGGTTCTGAAGAGGCTTCAGGACACAGGCATGGAGCAGTACCACAGAAGCCTCCCACCCCCAGAACAGAAAGATGGCAAGAACCACTGTAAACTGTCAACCTTTCACTTACGACTCAGTAAGTGAGTCGTACCTCCTCCCAGTACCTGGACCTCTGGATGCCACAAGCCCCGTGCCACTGGATGAGTTACATCCACTTCATAGAACTGGCTGAGGTCTGCTGTTTTTCCTGCTCTCTGCTATCGGCAAGAGAATGAGCACCTGACCTCTGTCGGGGTCTTTGCACAAGTCCACTAAATGAGGGTGTTCTGGCTTCGTACTCCTAGGACTGTGGAGGTGGTTTTGTTGTTTTGTCGAAATGTGAGTTCCTGATCACTCCTGCCCTCTGCTGGACAGACAGGCCTGGGCACTAATCTGCCTCCTTTAAGTGCCCTGAGGGCACCGGGCAGCCCTCTCAGGGAGTTGGGCCTGGAGGGAGTGGGCAAGTAGAGGCAGCTTTCCCAGGGCCCTGGCAACCTCAAGTTTGGGAGGTGCCGGGTGACTTTGGGAGACTCTCACACCTCAGATCTGTGTAAGCCCATTTCCATCTACAACTCACTGTGGAATGTCAGCAGGTCGATCTCTCCAAGCCTCAGTTTCTTTGTCTGTATAACGGATCTAGAAAGTCGTTTCCTGTGCAATCTCTCAAGCAAAGCTCAGCCTTGCCTGGCTCACAGCAGGGGCTCGGTGGGTGACCTCATCCATGCACTCAACCCTCCCCTTCCCGGAAGCCACCTCTGATCTTTCCTTCTTGCTCCCACAGGCCTCAACACCTCCCAAGCACAGAGCGTCCCTGTCATCAACAGTGTGGCTGGCAGCCTGGCCGCCCTGCAGCCTGTCCAGTTCTCCCAGCAGCTACACAGCCCTCACCAGCAGCCCCTCATGCAGCAAAGCCCCGGCAGCCACATGACTCAGCAGCCCTTCATGGCAGCCGTGACTCAGCTACAGAACTCCCACAGTAAGGACGCAGGCGGGTTGGGGGGGTGGGGCGGAGGTACCAGCAAGGGCCCCCTACGCAACCCACCTCTGCCCTCTCTGGATCTGTACTTGCTTGGAAGTATACTGATTTGGTCACTTTTCTCTACCTGTTATCAACCCAGACAGTGTCTCAGCATGACCTTCCTGTGGTCTGTGCCTTTCCTAGATCCCCCCCGCCCAATTCCTGGGGGGTGGGCAGGTTTGAAGAGGACAGTTGAGGGCCCACTTTACACAAGTGGAGTTGGAGAAAGAAAGCAGGGTGTAGCACATGTGTGGGACACATGCCACCGTTGCCCACTTTGGTACCCATGGAAGATATCACCGATCAGTCACAGTACCTTTTCCTGATGAGCCTCAACTTAGCCTTTTCAATCTGAAAGTCTGAGCAGCCATTACCAGATGGCAAGAGTGGGAATGCAATTTGCATCCCATGTGCCCTCCCTGAAATTGAAGAATCTTCTAGAATCCCCGTGCTCTCCAATTTACACACCCCGAACATCTCGAATTGAGAATCATGAGCACAGGTGGAAAATGCCATCTGCATGCCATCCTGGATAAGGAATATTAGCACTTCTCCCCTCCCCCAACCCCCCTCCCCCCCCCAGTTCTCATATCCTATTTCTATACCTACTCTCAGTCCTGTCTTTCAGCCACTTATTTCCCACCCACAGCCAGCCACTAGATCTCTGCCCTCCACCCTGAGCCCCAGGCCCCCAGCCCTCTGGCCATGTCAGGATACAGCCCCTGGCCTACAAGTCTGGGGAGAAATCATGGCAGGCACCATCCCACAGGAACACCAGAGAAGTCTCTGTAATAGAGTGATCATCTCTTGGAGTCAGACACACCTAGACTTAAATCCTGGTCCTGAGACTTACCAGTTGTGTAGCCATTGGTTAGTTACTTAGCCACTCTCTGGGCCTCAATTTTCCTCATCTGTAAAATGGAAATAATAATGTAGAGTGATAATGGAGATGAAGTAAGACTTGGTATGAACCGTGTTTGGTGAGCATAAGAGTGAAAGAAATGCAAGTCATTGTTTATTAAGGGAGTTTTTAATAAGAGGAGGCAGGAATGGGGAAGGGGAGTTTTGTTTCTCCCCAGCTGCCTCAATCGGAACCATGGGTCTAAGGAAGAGCAACCAAGTTCGGCCTTCTATCCTCAGGCTCTGTCCCCGCCTCAGGCCTGTGGAGCTTGTTTCTATGCACCATCTCACATTCCAATCACATTTTTTTTTTTTTTTTTGTGGCTTTAAAAAAAAATCTGCCATAGCCTGTAGCAGAGTCTGGGACCATATGTCATACCCCACTTTCTGTCTTTTCAGGGCCTGGCAATATGCCCCCAATTGTCCCTGCCCCCTCACCTGGGCAGGATTCCTCAGTGGCCAGGCCTAGGTGGGACAGCCAGACACTGGTCACCAGTGACCTGTGGACCACCAAGGCCCAACTAGGGGCCCCCGGACCAGGAAATAACCGGCCTCCCTCCACAGGAAGGACAAGCTGGGCTGGCAAGTGGTGACATCTACCCCATTCCCTACTAGAGGATGCTTTGGTAGAGAATAAACTGCTCCCTCCCTCATGGCCCAACAGCCACATGCTTCTGTTAGGTCATATGACCTGGAGTTTATATGAATCTAATGGTCAG
Source organism: Panthera tigris (assembly GCF_018350195.1). Lineage (NCBI taxonomy): Eukaryota > Metazoa > Chordata > Mammalia > Carnivora > Felidae > Panthera > Panthera tigris. The sequence continues at coordinate 23,353,876 of NC_056673.1, forward strand.
TTACAGAACTCAAAAGGTTCTAGACTTGGTGAACAAGTACTGTTAAAGCTAAAAACCGAGTCACATGCTCCTGGAGGTTTTATTTGAATCTTGTCTCCCTTCGTCATCCTTCCTATTTCTGCGATGGCATGAGGTGACATACGATGTCATTTTAGTGCAGTCTGGAACAACCCAGATTCATATAATTATTTATAATTGTATAATTGTTGATTATACAATTAACTATATCCATGTCTAATTATCATTGTTAATTCATTTATAATTGCTTGCATGAGGCCAGGTGCTTGAGTCATGGCAGATACAACAAGCATGCGCTGGCCAGCTCGTTTATGTTTGCTAACTGCTTAGAACTTTTTTTTTTTTGTCTTAAAATCTCTGATGCGTCACATATGCCTGAGGGGGCCACTTGTTGATGTCTGGGCACCTAACATTTTATTGAAAGTCAGGAGAACACGGAGCGCCTGGGTGGCTCCGTCGGTTGGGTGTCCGACTTCGGCTCGGGTCATGATCTCACGGTCCGTGAGTTCGGGCCCCGTGTCGGGCTCTGTGCTGACAGCTCAGAGCCTGGAGCCTGCTTCAGATTCTGTGTCTCCCTCTCTCTCTGCCCCTCCCCCGTTCATGCTCTGTCTCACTCTGTCTCAAAAATAAATAAACACTTGAAAGTCAGGGGAACAGAAGTGCTGTCCACTACTACATGAAAGACACTGTGCAAAGCTCTTTGGTACAAAGTACTTTCCACATGATGTTTTCTAACCCTACATTCCTATTTTACAGATGAGGAAATTGAAGTTAAGTAATTGAGCGGGGATTTAAACACATGGCTAGTGTTTTCACCCCATCACACTGCCTTCCAAAACATCGCCGCCACCACCACTGCCCTTCCGTCTGCCTGGGGACACAGGAGTGATGGGATGGGATGGGGTATCTGTAGCTGTGCATGTGCTTGTGTGATCTCAGCTTGACTCTGTCTTCACTCTGTCTCTCCAGTGTACACACACAAGCAGGAACCCCCCCAGTATTCGCACACATCCCGGTTTCCGTCTGCGATGGTGGTCACGGATACAAGCAGCATCAGTACGCTTACCAACATGTCTTCCAGTAAACAGGTAATGCCGGCAGGAAGTCAGGAGAGGGCAATGGCTGGGGCTACTGACGTGCAGAGAGCGTGGTGCATGTGGACTGAGCCGTAAGCCTGGTCCTTCCCAGGCTCCTGGTTACTTGCTAGAGGAATCCCTGAGGTCACAGGGCAAAGAAGATGGGCCACAGCCTAAAGGGACTGACTGCTCCCCCAGCTTTGCCAACAAGAGCAAAAAATGACTACAGCTTGATAAATCACTGGAGACTGGGTGACACAGAGCCTTTAGGTAGTGAGACTGAGTATTCCCCAGGAGATTAATCAGTGAGCCATAGAAAAGGTGTTTCCAAGGGAGACTCAGGAAAGTCACACCCTCTAAAGAGTTTCATGCTTTGCAAGAGGGACCCCTTTGAGGATTTTCCACAAGTTAATCAATGGAAAAAGGGAGTAAGCAGTCAGGGTCCTGAGGCCAATTCCCCCAGTCCAAGACTCATGCTGGACCCAGAACGCTGTAAGCTCCAGAGAATGACCCAATTCAACCAACCCATGGAGATGCCCCAGTAGACAACCTGGCCTTAGAGGGGACCTGCATTTACTTGGTCTGCTGTCAAGAAGCTTGGAATTGACTTCCTGGTGCATGAAAAGTGGGAAATCCAGAGGGTTAGTCACTCTTTCAGTGGATGGCTGGTTCCCACCTCCACGCAGGGTTGACGAAGTAGCAAAGACAACCAAAGGTGCGGCTCATCATTGCCGCTTGGACAGCTGGACTGTCACGGGACACCGAGAGTTAGGAAATAGGACAAGATGTCTGAGCATGCATGACAATTCCAGAATAATACAATAGGACCTTTTAGGAGCTGGGGTCTGTGCAGTGTGGGAACTGTTTGGCCTTTATTGATTACTAGATAAGTAGGCAACAACCTTGAACTTCATGTCAGTGGCTCTCAGCAGGGTTTGGTCTTGTTGATGGTCTTTTATCCACCTGAGCCCTGTGAATCACACCTCCTCCACTGCCACATGCTGCCGAGCAAGTTCTTTCATGGGCTCAGGTTCTCTGTTTTTCCCTTTGCCCACATCTCCTGGTCCTGCAGTGTTGTGGAGCAGTAGCTTCTGTTCCTGGTTTGCCACTTGTTTGGTTACCTTGACCTCTCTGAGCCCTTGTTTCTTCAGCTTTAAAATGAGAGTTGTAACATCTCCTTATTCTGGAGATTCAATGAGGTCATGTAGATTAAGGGCCTGGCATGTCCTGGGTGTGTGCATGTGCGTTCATGAAATGCGTGCACGTGCTCACGTGCGCACACACACACACACACACACACACACACACACAGCCTAGGTAGCTGGGCTCTGGAGTTGGGGAGAGAGGGAGCGTTGTGTGGGACCGGCTCTGCCACTCTTCTCTCACCCAATGGAAGATGAAAGGACACCCCCTGTTGCCCTGCCCTTCGACTCCCGTGTGATTTCCCACTCTTTGTAGTGAGCAGGGAAAACATTTATCTGTGCTCACAAATCTCAATCAGGGGGGCAGCCAGGCGCAGCAGCCCTGCTTGGGAATACCTTCCCCTTTGAAAGGTTTATCAATCCATCTGCCGCTTGGTCAGCCCTAGACAGGGCTGTGATTAATTATTCCTGTCTTCCCCAAGTTGACTTTGATGCTTGCTTGTTGAAACAGGCCCTCTGAATTCAGGAAATTGTCTCTTAATCAAAATACTTGGAGATGCTCTCTGAGCATCTGGCCCCCAAATGGCGTCTCCCCTCCACTGGACAGAGTGGCCAGCCAACCTTGAAGCTGCATGAACAGCCCTCTAGAACCACCGTGAAGTTGTCCCTAAGTCCCTGGATATTCCAGGAGTCTGGTAGTAGACTCATTTCTGGGATGATAAGAAGGATGATTACACTTGGGATAAAACTATTCACATAGTATTTTATGTTTACACTTCTCATGAACAGGATCTCATCATTTCTTTTTACTGAAACTTCCTTAGTACAAAGGAATGAACTGAGGCTCAGAGGTGGAGAGTGACCTTCCCAAGGTCCAACAGGTGATCACTTCTAGAGCTGGACCTTTAGACTCTGGGCTTTGGCTCTAAATCCTAGACTCCTTCCACCTAAACGATATTTATCTTCCAATATCCATCTCTAAAATATCCATGGTATTTGCTGCTGTTGTGGAGTTAACGGTCAGGAACAAGGGTAAAATCTAGCCCACATAGGTGTTCCAATCAGGAAACTTCCTTCCTACAAACTGAAGAAGAGGAAGCGGGGGGAAGGGCAGAACAAAGTCAAGTGAGGGTACAGGTGCTGCCTCCTGACAGCAGAAAGAACCAAGGTGAAGAAAATTTGCACTAACTCTGTTCCCAAGGCAAAGGGTCAGAAGTGAGTTCCGGTGGCAATTCTGCTTTCTCTTTGTTTTAAAGTATTATTTTCCAAAAGGAGTTTTAAGACCATTGCTGGGAGTTGGGGGCACATGGTGTGAGGAGGGGAAGATCCCTTGATTATAAGTATTGGGTGAACGGCTGGGTTAAAGTTAGACACCACAAGGCGGGGCTTCTCCGAATCTTTCACATGCTGCTGTGTGCCTCGAATGGGGCCATTAGTGTGCACAGAAGCTCCGGGCAGAGGGACACATCCTGAGCAGTGCTACTGTAGAAGCACCCCAGAGTTCTAGGAAAGCCCAGCAGCCTTGCATTAATCCTGGTTCCTTCCCTACTCGCCATGTGACCTTGGGCAGTTGATTCACCCTGCGAGACCACTTCTGCGTCTCTCGTGGAGAAAATCCTACCCACCCCCCACCACAGGATCTTCAAAGTGTAGGAGACAGTGTCTGGTACATGGTCAAGTACTCAGAGTGCTAACCCCCTGTTTCTCCTTGCCACCTGTGATCCTTTAGGAGATACTTTCTATCGACTTCTTCAAAATGTAACTCACTGAACTACATGGGGTCAAAGGAGGTTCACTCCCAGGATAAAAGCAAATACAGCAGGGACTGCCTTTGTGCTTAGCCAAATGCCTGGGCTATAGTAGACATTCAGTAAATATGAGTGAGTGAGTGAGTGAGTGAGTGAGTGAATGAATGAATTCAGAACTAACATTTTTTGAGTGCCTCCCATTTCCATAGCAGCACTCCGGGTGCTTTTCCATTCTTACCTTTCGTGGCCAACCTTCCCCACCCATTCTGCGAGGCCGACTTACAGAGCAAAACACTGAGCTTCGGAGGTGGGATCTGGCCAAATTCACACAGATGATGAACCTGGAACTCAACTTCCAGACTACTGGTCTTCTCACTCCAAATCCATTAGGCAATGCTCTCCTTCTAATATCCATTTTTAAGCACTCATAAAAATGACCCAAGGTTATGTAGGTAGAAGGCTAAAATCAGGATTTGAACTGGTATCTGATCCCAGTATTTTCCATTGTCAGGACAGACGTGCCCCAGGGCCTTGTGGATCACATTTCAGGAATCTCAGGGTGGGACTGTCTCACCTGCAGCTCCTGCCCTCCGTCCTTTCCAGAGCTTATGCCTCCCCCTCCTCCTCAACCTTGGGTGCTGGCGAGTTACCATACGAGTGGGTCTGTGCCTGAGCTCCTGCAAAACAATGCCCCGCCAGTCTGGAAACCAGACCGCAGCAAGCACCGACCTTGGTTAGAACAAGTGTGGGCAGGCTGAGAGCCGAATCCTGTTTCCACAACCTCTGTGCCTACAGCTCCACTTCCTAGTTTATAGAGAGGTCAGGAGAGGGCCCCTAGAGCAGCCACCAGTCAGGGGTGCTGACAGGGAGGTGGACAGCCTTGCCATAAATCCCTGGCAACTATTCCACTGCTTCCAACCATCTCTGCTGGTGGTCAGCCAGTATGGTGTGATGATTAAGAGCACTGACTTGGGAGTTAGGCAGACCCAGGCCCAAGATTCTACCACCTTCTACCTGGGTGACCTCAGGCAAAAGTCCTAGCCTCTCTGAGCTTCGGTTTCCTCATTTGTAACATGAAAATAATGATTCCTCTTCTGGGCGGTCATTAAAAAGACTGAATGCTATAAATCTTGTAAAATACCTAGCTTGGTGCTTGGCCTAGAACACCCAGCCCATGGCGGCTGGGGTGAACTTGGCCTCCCCTGCTGGCAGCCCTGAGGAAGGAAGACTGTACGTAGCATTTATTTCTCTGTGGCCTCCCTGTGACCACACTCAGAAGGTAGAAGGAAATAACCTTCCTTGTGTTTAAGAGCATAGACTTTTCTGTTGTGAGACCCTGGGCAAGTTATTTATAATCTTTCTAGGCCTCAATTTCCTTGAAGTATAATCATTACTTCTAATTAATGGAGCCATGATTAATCTAACTTAATAACAGCAGGAAGTTATCTGTACTCACGGTCTCTACTTCCTCACCCCCAATTCTGTCTTAGGGCTATTCCTGATGGGCATTTGTCCTGACACCGCATTAGAACCTCTCCGGTCCAGCTCACAAGTACCGCCATATTGTCAAACCCAATGGGGACTTTCCGACCTCCACCTCTGACACAGCTGATCCTCCCTCCTTTTTTCACTTGGTTTCTGGAACGATACCCATTCCTGGTTCTCCCCCACTGTGGCACTCCTCATTTCCATAGCTGGCAGCTTGTTTCCCCAACATTTAGTTGTTGGAGGGCCCTATCACTCATTCTCTTCTGTGTTCACTCCTGGGTGATCCCCAATCCCATGGCTCTGGATCAAGCATACACACTGATGGATCGTGTACTTCTGTCTCCAGTACAGACCTCTCCCTTGAGTGGCCCATTCACAAAGCCGGTGCAGCTCGGGCATGTACATGCAAATGCCCGGTGTATCTGACAAGCCTCACCAAAATAGGAACTCTTCATTTTGCCCGTTTCTCCCTACTCGCACTGCTTCGTCCTGGGGCTTCTCCGTTTCCAGAAATGGTAACCCGTTATTCAGGTGAGGTACCTGGGAGTCTCCTTGATTCTTCTCTGCGCGCCCTACAACCAGTCCATGGATAAGCTCTGCATCCCACATCTGAGCACTTCTCACTCCCCACCAGTCCAGCCCCTGCTCTCACTGATGCTCTTCACTGGCCCCAGCTTCCCACTCCTACGTCCACTCCTGCCCCACGATGGTGGTTACTGTCTGTTCACTACGCAGCAGCCAGAATGATCTCTTGAGAGGGGAAACCAATCATGTCACCCCCACCCGTGTCAAAACTCTCCAATAGTGTTCCATTGCAGCCAAGCTGAAATGGAGGCTTCCAAGGCCTCCTGCCGTGTAATCAGCCCCCTGCCGGCCCTGCCCTTCTCACTTCCTTCCTCTCCTCCCTCTTTCACCCGGCTTCAGCTGAACCAGAATTGAAGTGATCTCGCTTCAGGACTTCTGCATTTGTGGTCTCTTCTGCCCCCCAAATTCCATAATGCACATCTTTTCATGCTTGCTCCCTCATTTCATTCAGCTCAAATGTCACCACCTCCAGGAGGCCCCTCCTGATTCCCCTCTATAATTTATTCCCTTTGCCTTCAAATCACCCTAACCTGTCATCATGCTTATATTTCTACAGAGCGTTCATCTCCATCTGAAATTGTATTTTGTATACATATGTACAATATATGTACACATGTGTGTACACATACATATATATTTATTCACTTTATTTTTCAGATCTCTCTCTAGAATATAAACTCTGTGAGGGTATGGACAGGGTCTTATTTGTGGCTGCATCCCCTGTGCCTAAAAAAGTGCTAAGTATATAGACGGCCTTCAAAAATGTATTAAATGAATGAATATAACTACCTGCTTCAAAGGGTTGATGTGTGAATCCAATACAATGATGTGAGTAAAGTCCTTCCTTAGCACAGTGCCTGGTACACAGTGGGACCTCGATAAATGTTAGCTCTTACCATACGTAATCACCACAGCTACCACCCCCTTCAGAGGGAGGTTCCCTCAGATCCTCTGGGCAAGGCCCCCGAGGGGCTGTGTGTGCCAGGCCTTGGTTCTGAGGGACCACAGCGCACCCCTTATCAGCTGTTTGTGTTTAGACTCTGAAGGGGACAAATAACTCTAGTTCCTTTGACAACATTTAGGGCTCTGCCACCATTTTATTATGTGAGCAAACATTTGATAGCTGGGAAGCCCATCCCTAATGACAGGTCATAGAATCTCGCTGGCGTCTCCTTATCTGCCCTTCTTGTTTGCTCTTCTATTGAAACCTGCAAGGTCACAAGCCATTTTCTCTCTCCTTCCCTGAAATCTGAAAATTGGAAAAGGGCTGATAGTGGGAAGTAAAGAGACTCAAAAGTGGGGGCGGGCGACGGGAGGAAGAGGAGGCAAAGGGTATCAGAGGACCCTGACAAGGGCCTCAAGAATTTAAAAGGGTCAGAACCGGTCCCTTCAAATGAATGTACAGCTCAGTCACATTCTGAAGAGGGCTCGAGGGCAGCACGGACTAGGGCACCCTGTGTAGCCCAGTGTTAATTCTGAACACTTCCCATGCATCGGCTCACCCGATCCCTCTACAACTTCCATTTTACAGATGAAAAAACTGAGGCACAAAGAGAATACCTTGACCAAGAACACAAAGCCAGTAGAAGACTCTTAACCTGAGAGCATAATAGAAAGAACATGTGCCAGGAGGGTACCCAGAACCAGTTTGAATTTCTGTCTCTATGCTGTCCTAGTTCTAAAACCCTGGACAATTCATTTTGTTTGAACTCGTCTTCCTAATCTGTAAAATGGGCATAATGGCAACCTCATACAGGATTATGTCTGGGAGCACTGATTTATGAGATGATAATGGGATAATAGGCCTTTCGTAGTAATGGTGGGGGGGGCTGTGCGTGTGGGTGTGTGTGCGCACGCACACTTATGTGTGCTCCTAAGTGTTTAGGGAAGAGTCTTTAGAGAAAGAGCCATTAACTCAAAAGGCAGAACTTTCCCCTTAGATGCCCAAACAAGTGAAAGGGAAAGAAGAGACAGAGGGAAGCAAAAAGGGCCTCCCTGGAGGGAAAAGGACGGGAATGGTGTGCCATGACGGTTGAAATGAATGAGGCCAAGGGCTCTGGAAGGGGTAACTCCTCTCAGGGGGTTTCTCCATCTGTTCTGGGGTCTCCTGCCCTCATCTGGGCATCAGAGGCCTTCAGCCCAGGTTTCTTGTCCTATTAGGAGCAAGCCTACAGAGAGCACTTTCCCATACTCCTTCCCTGATGGGTCGTTTGAGCAAGTGGCCATTTTCTCATGTGCTCAAGTAGATCGGCAGCATTGGCACAATCTGGGAACTGATTAGAAATGCAGGTTCTTAGGTCCACCACAAGCCCACTCCATCAGAATACACATTTTCACGGGATGTCTGGTATTCTTAGGTCCATTGAAGTTTGGGGATCAATGGTCTAGGGGACCCCAGCCCTTAGAGGTCTTAGGAACAGAACCCTGACTTCCATGAGAGGCAAAAAGCTCCTGTCCAGATGCCATTGCACCCACACCGAGCACATCGTAAAACCCACTCTCAGGGCACCTGGGTAGAAGCTTCCAGCTTCGGCTCAGGTCATGATCTTGCGGTTTGTGACTTCGAGCCCCACGTCGGGCTTTGTACTGACAGCTCACAGCCTGGAGCCTGCTCAGATTCTGTGTCTCCCTCTCTCTCTGCCCCTCCCCCCTCTCAAAAACAAATAAACATTAAAATAAAAACCCACTCTCAAAGAAAGAGGAGCTTGACTCCAGAATAAAGGTCAGTGAGTTATGATTAATTCAAGGTCCCCAGCAATTCACTTCTCTCTTCTGGAGTGGCCAGAAGATCTGGCTCCCGAGTGTTCCTAAAGGGAGTGTGCTTCAGGACCAACACTGTGGCATCGAGCAGGCACTAGGTCCTTGGCCCTTTGCCGGCTGACTTGGGTCTCAGCTCCCCTGGAGAAGACAAACCAAGGGCCATTGTCCCCGCTAACTGCACACAGCTGAGCTCTCTCTGCTCTCTCTGCAGTGCCCTCTCCAAGCCTGGTGATGACCACACATCACTTGCTTTGTGCACAGCAACAAGGACCCTATTTTCCACACCATCACCCTCCGGGCAGCTGTCACAGAAAAGCCCAGTGACCTGACAAGCACCTTCGAGAGGTCTCTGCTTACCTGACATCTTGCTGACGCTTCAGACAGCCGCTCCGAGGCGCAGCCCTTCCCTTCTATGCAGTATTGTTGCCATGCCTCTCCCAAGACGTCAAGTACTCCCATCCCGCCCACAGGCGGGAGACAAGAAACCGCAGAAGAGGAAGAGAGAACGCTGTCGTGCCTGCATTATGCTCCTTCATCGAACAAACTGATGTGAAAACTTGAATCTGTTACTGACAGGAGGAGGACACGTGCTGTTGAACTGAGCCAAACACACTGTAAATATCTGCAGACCCCCCCTCCCCCACTCCCTCCCGGCTGATCTCGAGATTTCTTTTGAAGAAGCAAATTTGTCCAATGGGTGTAAACTATAACCTACTGTAATTAAGTGCAATTTCCCCTCCACTCCCTTTCGCCCCTACCCTGTATATAATACTAAAGTGTCTATTAGTTTTCTTTGTAAAGGTCAGAGTTAAATTTTCAAAGTGATTTACCCCCTTTTTTCTCCCCCCACGGAGACATATCCTGAGTCGGAAGTGAAGCCTCTGCCCCTTTCCCTCGGGCCTGGACACACACAGGGACTGTACGTTTGGGACTGACTGCCAGCTGACTCCAATCTCCTGATGTTAAGACACACCTCTGGATCCTGGAGGGGCTGAACATAGTGTCAGACTAACATCCAGCTCCCGGTGGGGCTAGGGGTTCAGTCAGGACACCACCCAAGAAACCCCCAAGGCAAGGAAACTGACTGCTTCATAGCACAAGAAAAAGTTACCCTTTCGGAAAGCCTCCCATTAAAACGATTTATTTTATCACCGCCCAGAGTCTCATATTTCTGTCTCTGACATTTCCCCTGCCCCGGTTCCACCAAGAGCCCCTGGTTCCTGTTCTCCTTGGAGTTTTCCACTTAGTCCATTGGATTCATGGCTACACGTCCTAGTGTCTTCACACCAGCTGTACTGCTAAGGTAAGAAGAGTTAATTCCCCTCGCCAGACTCCACAACCCCCCACCCCCACCACCAGGGGATCTGGCCACAGTGGGAGCCCACACCTTTGTCTTCCCTGCAACTCATAGGAACAAAGGAATAGAGCCAGCTCTTGGTGACTCTTGGTCATAGGGACAGATTAAAAGCGGAAAGAATGGAAACCCTGTGGGTAACTTTCTTGGCCTCGTTTCAAGCATTAATCCCAGTCTTCCTTCTATGGAGCTGTTAGTCACTAGGAGAATGGGAAACTCTTGTGGTTGCCGCCTCCTGTCCAGCTTTGCCCCTCCGGCCAGGATGCTGACGAATAAAAGCCAAAGGCCTGGACACTCCACCAGCAAGGACATTGCCACAAACAATCCAGTGCTGACTTCAGGAAAGAGGATGTACCTGTCTTCTTTGCCATCTCCTCTTGTACAGCAGAGACCTACCAGCATGTGGTTTCTTGCTTCAAGTCAGAGCATTTGCCAGGCGCGGTGTGAACAAGGGAATTGTGCTGAGCAGGTCGCAGGCAATAGGTGCAGTGGAAGACGCACTTCGCGGTGATCTGGGCAGATTTACTGAGTACGTATCCTACTATGTGCCCAGGACAGGGATGGGTAGATAAGGAAATGCCGACCTCCTTTGGTTCCCGGCTCCCCTGGACGATGTCACGTGAGCTGAAGTGGTCAAGAGAACATTCCTAGTTCGGTTGAGAGGAGCTGGGGCCACTGCCAAGCACCACGTGTCAAGAGAGGCCAAGATCCCCTGTCACTAGTTGAGATGTCCTATTGGGTAGCTCCTGTGAGTTCCAGGATGAGGAAGGGAATACAGGCCTCAAGCCCGAGCCTCAGTTGGAACCCCATATCTGGACTCACGTTGTTTCTGGAACAAGTATCTTAATTGGGTACATTTTAGATCTTGCATTATTGCAATAGCCCCGAGAATGCAGAAGGTCTTTTCATCCAAGCAGTCATGTGGGCAGAACTGGAGGCTGAGGGGAGTGAGGATAGGTAGGCTGGGGAAGGTTCTAGGGACTTTTCCTAACCAAACCCTATATAAACCAAGACATGTAGAAGACAACCCTGGCAAGGTTAGCACCTCCCTTCTGCATCAAGCAGGGACCTTCTATACTGGCTCTACAAGGGACAAGGAGGCCACCATGTAGGGTTCAGGTGGAATTACCCCCTCTGAAGATTTACCTGTAACTAAAAACTCTCATTCTTCCCCCAGAGCTATATGGACTGACATTTCCAGGGCCTCTCTTTACACCTGGAGCCCAGACTGACAGACAGATGGCTCTGTTTTCCCATGACCTACTGTCATTTTCTGGGAAAAGCTCTGGGGAAGCAGATTTCATTTTAACACTCATGGAAATGAAATCAGTAATGAAGACCTGCCTTCAAATGCATTAACCTTTTCCATGCCAAACAGTGGACTCTTCCCCCAACTAAGGCAGAGATAACTGGGGGGTTAGCCGCTAGATTCAGGGGATAAGAACACAATGTAGACACCCAGGGAATCTGAGCTCTTGGCCCACGGCTGGAGGCAGGTCTTTGGTATTCATTTGGGAGCCATAATGCCCTGATTAGAATCTCCAACTCCAGCACTTAACCCCATCCTCTGTGTCCTCCATTAAATTGAGTAATGATAATAGTACCTCCTGTATAAGGTTGTTTGAGGAGTGAATGAGTTGAGACACTTGGAAGTGTAGCTGGTATGTTGTGTTATCAGTACTCTCTCATCCCACGGTGACATCTTGCATGGTCTTCCAGGCTTTGTTGCTATTTCCAGATAACCTCACCACAAATCTGATGCTTGATAAAACAGCTGGTAAAGTGGTTTTCTTCATTTCTATGGTGTATGGAAAATCCAGCCAGGGACCAAGGATGAGTCAGGGAGGGGGCATCTGAGGAAAGGAGAAAGGCCTGACCGAAGAGTCTTTGTCTCCTAAAGGGAAAGAAGGAGGTGAAATGTGGTGACCATTGCAGGAAGTTTGAGAGCCAGGAGGCTGAGACTACAGCTGGTAGTGGTCCTAAGGGTCGGTGGGGGGCATGCCAGAGGAGTGCCCAGAGCAAGCAATGGTGTGGGTCAGGAAGAAGCAGGAGCAAACTACTTCTTCCCAAGGAAAATCAGGGCTGATATGTTCCCTTCGAATTAGGAATTAATTCAAACAAACACCGTCAAAATCTGCTCTGGAATGTGAGATTGCTGATAGGGGCCCATGCAGTGATATATGACATATCCATGTTATAATACTTCAAACATATCCTGATTGCATCCTATAGGCTGAATACTCATGAGAAGCTGCAGTCCACTAAACCAAATGGCTATAAAGCCTGCCCCTCCCTCCCTCTCCCCCTCTCCTCCTCCCCTCTCTCCCTCCCCACTCCCTCTCCCTCTCCTTCTCCTCCCTCTCTTCCTCCCTCTCTCTGCCCCCAGTTCTGGTGCAGAGGTCATTCTGGCTAGGCAAATACTAGATTGTCAGCCAAGATTTATAACATGCCTGTATTTTTTAAATGAATCTTTGGGGTGTGCAGGACTTGACACACGCCTGAATGACCATTTTTTCCTGGGTGTCTGTACGGAGATGTGTGCATGTATAGGGAGGAAATGTGTTCTAAGGGACAGCAGAGCAGAGCAAACAAAGTGAGGGGGGTGGGGGTAACATCAAAAGCGGGACTCATCAAAGCAATTTTCACACAGTCCGTGTATGTATGTTTACGCCAACAAATCGTACAACACAAACTACATATTTCTTTATAGTTTCCACATAATTAATTTTCTTACATACTGTCATATTCCCAAAAGGCAGGTTTCTTTTCTCTGCCCTATTGTCCAGAGAGCCTTACTAAGCCAATCACATCAAATTATTCTCAATTACGAAAGGGATAAAAAGAGAAAGCTAATTTTTTTAAAAAACAAAAACAAAAAAATCCTAGTATAAGGAAAGTGTGCCTGGTTTCCTGAGCTTTATAAGTCCTCCCATGTATCCTTTGCTTTTGGAAACATTACCTAGTCCAAAATTATGTTTCTCATTTATTTATTCAAGAAATATTTACTGACACCTATTATGTGCCAGGCACCATTGTTCTAGACACTGAGGATACATCAATGAACCAAATAAATAAAAATCCTTCCCCTCTTGGGGCGCCTGGTTGGCTCAGTCAGTGCAGCGCGCGACTCTTGATCTCAAGGTCATGAGTTCGAGCCCCACTTTGGCTGTAGAGATTACTTAAAATCAAAATCTTGAAATCCTTCCCCTCTTGAAGTTCATTCTAGTGGGGGAAACAAGCAGTAACTGAATGCGTGTGTGTGATGACAAAAACTTCTACGGAAGCAGGGAGGTTAGAGGAGCTTGAGCTGAGTGACAGAATGGTGTGTCAGGGATGTGGGATATGACAACAAATGACAGAGGGCAGTTGTCACTGCCATCTGTAGGCGCTGCTGTGAGGACTTGGCTTTTCCTCTGAGGGATCTAGGAGCCATCAGAGAGTCATGAACGAAGCAGAGACAAGATGTAACTATGTTTTCAGAGGATCCCTCTGGCTGCTGAGTTGTACGGAGGGGCCAAGAGTGACGGCAAAAAACCACCAGAAGCCATTGCTGTCATCGGCCTGAGACCAGGAGTGGCAGAGGGGCAATGGAAGTGAAGAGAGGCAGTGGGATTGTGGGTGTCCCCTTGAAGGAAGAGAATTTGAAGGCACCAAGATTTCCCGGTGGTTTGGACATAGAGTGTGGGAAGGAGAGACTCTGAAGGCCATTGCAAGGTTTGGGGCCTGAATGAAGTAGGAAACAAAAATTGATGCAGAGATGAAAAACAGGGTTGCCTGAGACTAGACTCTATCTCAGATTTTTTTTTTTTTTTTTTGAGAAAGAGAGAGTCGGGGAGGGGTGGGGGTGGGGAGAGAGAATGAATCTTAAGCAGGCTCCATGCTCAGTGCAGAGCCCAACACAGGGCTCGATCTCACAAACTGTGAGATCATGACTCTTGAGCTGAAATCAAGAGTAAGATGCTTAACTGACTGAGCCATGCAGGCGCCCCTCAGATATCTTTTAAAGTGGCACTTTAAAAGTGGTAGGTCATGCTGTGATGTCTGCTACTATATCCCTGATGTGATCTCCGAGCTCTACAGGTGGCAATAACATGACATTCAATCATGTATCCAACCAATATTTATTGAGTACTTACTATGTGCCTACTCTTCTAGGCATGGGGAGAAAAGCTGTTAAAAAAATGTCACTTTTCCTGTGGCGCTTATGTTCAAGTGGGAGGAGCCTACAATAATACACAAACATACATCATGCCAAGAATTGATAGGTACTAGAAAGAAACACAAATAGCCAAGAAAGGGGCTGGAGGCAGGGAAGGAGGTGAATTCATTTGTAGGGGGATCTCTGTGGGAGACTGTATTCATTTCCTGTGGCTGCTCTAACAAATTACCAGAAATATGTTCTCTCACAGTTCTAGAGGCCAGAAGTCCACAACCAGTATCATGGGGCCAAAACCAAGGTGATAGCAGGTCATACTCCCACTGGAGGCTATAGAGGAGTCTCTCTTGCTTACTTCTTCCAACTTCTGGTGGCCCCATCACCAGTCCCCACCTCCATGGTCATTTTACCTTCTCTTCAGTGCCAGATCTCCCCCTTCACCTTCTCATGAGGATACATATGTTTGTGTTGCATTTAGGGCCCACTGGATTATGTAAAGTATTCTTCTTTGGAGCACCTGGCTGTCTCATTTGGTAGAATGTGCGAATTTAGATCTTGGAGTTGTGAGTTCAAGCCCCATGTTGAGATTACTTAAAAATAAGATCTTAAACAAATAAAGTTTATTTATTTATTCTGAGAGAGAACAAGAGAGCACGCATGTGCATGCATGTGAGTAGGGGAGGGGCAGAGAGAGAGAGAGAGAGAGAGAGAGAGAGAGAATCCCAAGTAGGCTCCATACTGTCAGTGCAGAGCCCAGCAGGGGGCTCAAACTCACAAACCATGAGATCATGACCTGAGCTGAAATCAAGAGTTGGATGCTTAACTGACTGAGCCACCCAGGGCCCCCCCGCAAAAGCAATAAAATAAAATAATCTTCTTTAATCATATCTGCCCAGACTTTTTCCTTTTAAGGTAATATTTACAGCTTCCAGGGATTAGGACCTAATATATTTGGGGGTCATTATATAGTCTAATACAGAGACTTTATGACAAACCCAGAATAGAACTTAGAGTGATAGTTTCTTTTGCACAATTTTTGAATTAAAATATGATTACTTCACAATAGATATAAATCAAACTATCATGCTGCATGCCTTAAACGTATACAGTGATATATGTCAGTTATTTTTCAATAAAACTGGGGTGGGGGCAGGAGGGAAATCATCATTATATTTGTAAAACAGATTGCCTTGCCCATGAAACATGAATGACAATGAGGCTTCTTAATCTTTAGGAAATCTACTTTCAACAGAATCCATACTTTGGAGAAGCTTAAATTAATAAGTAAATGAAAAACCTAAACATGTTGCTCATGTTTGTATCATGGAAGCCAAACACCAAGTTACCACTATAGTTAGGGTTAACCATTCATCCACTTCTTTGTTCATCTAGTAAATATTTGCTGCTGCTGTAGAGAGTTGTGGTTAAGAGCTCAGGCTGGAGAGCAATAAAAAATCTGGATTCAAATCCTGGCTCTGCCACTCACTAGGTGTGTGATCTTGGGAAGTCTACTTGGTCTGTTTCCTTATCTGAAAATAAGGTTGGCATAGGATTAAATGAGAGACAAGGTGCATCAAGCCCTTTGCCTGGTACATAGAAAGTGTTCAGTAAGTGTTAATTATTGGCATCCAGTCCCTCCAGGATTACAACATGAGAAAACATGATGGGCCCCAACTTCACTGTCACTGAATGTTTTTCCCCAACTAGGATGTAAGTTCTATGAGAACAGGGGGTTGGTGTTTTGTTCACTGTTTTGGGCCCCATCTTTTGGTACCTGGAACATATTAGGTACTCAGTAAATACACTTTTTTAATGTTTATTTATTTGAGAGGGAGAAAGAGAAAGAGAGAGAGAGAGAGGGGGAGACACAGAATCTGAAGCAGGCTCCAGGCTCCAAGCTGTCAGCGGGGAGCCCGATGCAGGGCTCGAACCCATGAACTGTGAGATCATGACCTGAGCTGAAGTCAGATGCGTAACCAACTGAGACACCCGGGCACCCCCTCATTAAATATTTTTTGAATGAATGAATGTGCATATGTATGTCATGGAGTTTACTAGTTAAATGTCTGGAAAATGACCCAATGTATACCTACCACCACCATGTCAAACTCGTCAAACTTCAAAGGAAGGAGCAAGTCATTATTATTGCTTTTATAAATGGAGATAAGAAGAAAGGAAATAGATAATAGATAAAAATGGAGCTCCTACATGCAGAAAAATGAACCTGGACCACTTTCTTACACCATATACAAAAGTAAACCCAAAATGGATGGAAGACCTAAACATAAGACAGCAAGCCATCAAAATTCTAAATAAGAAAGGGAGTAAAAACCTCTTTGACCTTGGCTGCAGCAACTTCTTACTCAACAGGTCTCCAGAGGCAAGGGAAACAAAAGCAAAAATGAACTACTTGAGGGCGCCTGGGTGGCTCAGTCGGTTGAGCGTCCTACTTCAGCTCAGGTCACGATCTCACGGTTCGTGAGTTCGAGCCCCGCGTCAGGCTCTGGGCTGATGGCTCAGAGGCTGGAGCCTGCTTCGGATTCTGTGTCTCCCTCTCTCTCTGCCCCTCCCCCATTCATGCTCTGTCTCTCTCTGTCTCAAAAATAAATAAACATTAAAAAAAAATTAAAAAAAAAATTAAAAAAAATGAACTACTGGGACCTCATCAAAACAAAAAGCTTCTGCACAACAAAAGAAACAATCAGCAAAACTAAAAGGCAACCAACGGAATGGGAGAAGATATTTGCAAATGACATAACAGATAAAGGGTTAGTATCCAAAATCTATAGAGAACTTATCAAACTCAACACCCAAAAAACAAATAATCCAGTGAAGAAATGGGCAAAAGACATGAATAGACACTTCTCCAAAGAAGATATCCAGATGCCAACCAACACATGAAAAAATGCTCAACGTCACTCATCATCAGGGAAATACAAATCAAAACCACAATGAGATACCACCTGACACCTGTCAGAATGGCTAACATTAACAACTCAGGCAACAACAGATGTTGGTGAGGATGTGGAGAAAGAAGATATCTTTTGCACTGCTGGTGGGAATACAAACTGGTGCAGCCACTCTGGAAAACAGTATGGAGGTTCCTCAAAAAATTAAAAATAGAACTACCCTATGACCCAGCAATTGCACTAGTAGGTATTTATCCAAGGGATACAGGTGTGCTGTTTCGAAGGGGCACATGCACCCCAATGTTTATAGCAGCACTGTCAATAATAGCCAAAGTATGGAAAGAGCCCAAATGTCCATGGAGTATTACTTGGCAATCAAAAGAATGAAATCTTGCCATTTGCAATAACATGGATAGAACTAGAGGGTATTATGCTAAATGAAATTAGTCAGAGAAAGACAAATATCATATGACTTCACTCATATGAGGAATTTAAGATGCAATACAGGTGAACATAAGGGAAGGGAAACAAAAATAATATAAAAAGAGGGAGGAGGACAAAACATAAGAGACTCTTAAATATAGAGAACAGAGGGTTGCTGGGAGGGTTGTGGGAGGGGGGATGGGCTAAATGGGTAAGGGGTATTAAGGAATCTACTCCTGAAATCATTGTTGCACCACATGCTAATTAAGTTAGGTGTAAATTAAAAGAGAAATTATTTTTAAAAATGGAGGTCCTAGGTAATGCCTTATGGCTAGTGTAATACTAAGGTCAGTTAGATTGGCTTGGAACCCGTTCTGGCTCCTGAGCTCGCACTCAAAAAGGAAAACCAACAACAAACCACTTCTATCTACCCATGGGCCCAACCTCTATACCTCATCTGCAAATATTCCTATAATCTGCAGGAATATGCCATATTGCACCCTTCTCAAGTACAGAACCCCTTGACTATGCCTTCTTTACTAGCCTAACCCAGGTCTTCATTCCTTTAACCATGTCCTTTGTATATTTTCATTACACAGAACATCTAAGTATGGTGGAGAGGCATGTTAACAGGTTCCCATTCACTCATTCATTCAACAAACCTCTTTTGCACACTGACTTTGAGCCGGTGTAGTGTGGTGGGTACTGAGGGCTCCAAGATGCCCTGAGGGAGTTCCCAACCTGGCTGGGGAGACAAATTAACAAGTGATTGTAATGCAGTATGTAGGTGTCAGAAGGTAGAGTGGTAGGACAGTGGAAGCAATTCTGTTTAGATAGAAATCAGAGAAGGTCCTTTGAAAGACACTTGACATCATAAAGAATGAGTGACAGTTCACCAGGCAGATGGGGGTGGGAAAGACATTTCACGTTGAGGGACCACAACATGCAAAATGAATGTCCAAATCAATGAGTTCCCAGTGTTGTTTCAGCCCAAACCTTCTGTCTTCTGCATGCCTGGGACCCCTGCCTGAACTTCTCTTGCCCTGGTTCTGTAAATCATGATCTGACAGGCTGCAGGGTCCTCAGGTCAAGGTAATGGGTCACTAGCCAGCTGGTGCCTCTGAGGAGTGGACCAGAGTCTGAGAATCAAATATGTGGGCCCCACATCTCAGATGAGCAGAGGTAAGGCGTGGGGTAAGGCATGTGATGTTTACGTTCAGAAACTGCAAAGCCACTAGCCTTGCAAAGTGTCATTATGTCCGCAGGTGGAGGGTAATTTTCTTGTTACTCAAGGACTCTTGATCGGGTGCAAATTGGTGTCTGGGGAATTGCTTTATGACCCAGAGCCAGGCAGCGATAGATAGGAGATGTGGTTTGCTGGGCAGAAGTTTACAAGGCAGGAAATTGCTTCACTGGGTACAACCATTCATAAGAAACACCTCTGGGAAAAGGGAGACTGGGCTCCTGGCAGGTCTGCCCCTGGCCATTTGTTTACATCAGCAACAACCCATGTTCCTGGTTACACAATGTGGCAGCGTCACGTTGAGTGGGGGATCTTTGCCCCATGGAAGAATAAACACATTCCTTACTCGCAATGGAATTAGCAGACCTCACAGGCTTTTCAGTGACTCTCCTGGAGGCTTTAATGTCACAGGAAGGTGACTCTAAATATGATTAGCTATACAACCAAACTTAGTCCAAATTTGGTTGAATCCCACTTTAAATGGCAGTGCATGTTTAGTGAAGATGCCCCAAAGGTGAAGGGTGGAAAAGTGTGACAATCTTTTGTCAGTCAGTAGCCAAAGCCACACAAGGTTTCTTAGAAACAATTCAGTCACTGGTGTAGGGGTCATTGGTCAATCTTTGGGGAGGAGAGGACAGGGCTGTGGGTTGTTTGGGTATATTTCAAAGCCCATGTTTTCATTGTCCCACCAACTCTTAGCTGAGTTCTAGAGTCCAGAGTTTTTCTGCATTAGAGCCATCAGATCTGCACATGTCATGGGGAGGAAAGATAAGGGGCAGTGGCCAGTGTCTCCAGAACCATGGGGTAGGGGGTCTGTCTGGCAAGTTACTGGAGGCCTCCAACCCCGCACTGCTCATTAGAGGCAAGAATCATGGGGCACCTGGGTGGCTCAGTCAGTTGAGTGTCTGACTCTTGATTTCGGCTCAGGTCATGATCTTGTGAGTCATGAGTTCAAGCCTCGCACTAGGCTCTGTGCTGATAGCACGGAGCCTGCTTGGGATTGTCTGTCTCCTCTCTCTCTCTCTCTCAAAATACATAAACTTTAAGAAAATGAAGCAAGAGTCACGCCCTGGGCCCTACTCTTCCCCACCGCCTTAGTCACCCCATCTTGGTCCCATCCTGGCCAGGTGAGTTTCAACGGGCTGCTTCGCTTCTCTGAGGCCTCGGGTTCCGTATCTGTGAAATGGGGGACTTAATGTCAATGTGCCACTTAGGGTCACAGCTCTGAAATGAGAATCCGGTGAGACTCTGAATGTCGTCCTCTCAAGTGTGTTCACACACCATTGTCCTAGGGCACTTGGGCATGTGAGGGGACGTGGATGGAGATTTTGTTTTATGTTTCTTACCTTTCTAAGAGGAGCTTCAGATGGTAAACCCGCCATTACCTCTGAGTCCAGAACCTGTTATTTGTGTACCTATGCTTTTGGACAGAACATTCCAGAGCAGGAGCAGTCAAAGGCAGAAGGACCTGGGCCTGCCCCATCTGTGTTTCTTTCAATCACTTCCTTGGAGATTATTCATGTAAATCTGTTTCCCATTTGCAAGTTCTTTTTTTTTTTTTTGGTAGTTTTATGGTTTTATTAACACAAATATTACATGCACATAAGCTGTCTGTCTCTTCAATTTCTTTGCTGCGCAGGCTGGCATTGGGATTGGTGGCTCTGATGGCCAGCTAGGCTGCTCTTTCTACAGTAGCTTTGTGGTTCTTGGAGGAGATACTGTGAGCAATCTCTGTACAGTAAGATTTGCTACACATCAGCAGCACTTCAACCTCCTTGACATTGTGAACTAGGAACTTCTGGAAGCCACTGGACAGCCTGTGCTTTGTTTTCTTACTGGTCCTGTAACCAGTGTTGGGCATTAAGATCTGACCCTTGAATCTTCTGCATACCATGTTGTCAATGCCTCTGGGTTTCCACCGGTTGCACTGAATTTTGACATATCAGTCTGAAAGGCACCAGATGAACTTCTTGGCCCTCTGTTGCACAATCTTGGACTTCACCAGAGGTCCGAGAGTGGCCATGATGCCAAGTAGGAGCTGGCTGCCCACCTCCGCAGGTAGCCGAGGAAGAGAGGAGAAAGTGGCATGTGGGGGCTTCGCATTTGCAAGTTCTACAGGGGCCAGACCATGTCCTTCTTGGTCACCATTATACCTCCAGTACCTCATAGGGTGCCTGGTGCATAGTAGGTTCTCTATAAAGACATGTTGAGTGGATAAAAGTTCATCAATGCATGGATGAATAGATAAACGGGTTGCATTTTTTTTTTTTTAATTTAAAAACCATTGGTATACTGAATCCACAACAAACCTACGATGGACTTCGGATCGCCCAGTTTCTACCTCATCAGATAAGCAATCTGGATTCCTAGTTTCCTTGTATAGATGGAGCAGCTGTGTCAGGGAAAGCAAGGTGGGGCATAGTGCTAAAGCCCACCAAGGGAGTCACAAGGATAGTCATTAGCCCTTTGGGTAATTAGTTCCTTAAGTATCCATGTTACTAGTTGTTTTCCAGCCACCTCAGGATCTCATGCTTCTGTTGCCCGGCCCTGCCCATTCCCTGTGAAGGAGACTGCAAAAAGGTTTAGAGCCACTGTCCCTAGACATTTGGGGAATAGTGTTACAGGCACTCTATCTCCAAATCCTGCTAGAGGAACCAGGACGAACCCAGAGGAGAAAGGATGATCCTATGGGTCAGTCTGGATCAGTGTGTGGCCAGCACAGCATAGGACAAACCCAGGGGAGTGTTTTGGTATCAAGGGTGTGGCAATGCAAGCATGTTAGAGACTCGCTTCAGGATGGCACCCCTGAATGTGGTGCCTGTGTATGGGTCTGCTGTCCTAAAAAGCATGCTTCTCACCCCCAGGGTACAGGGCAGTGGGTCAGGGAGTACAAGAAGCTGCAGTAAAAATAGTTCATTTTCCCAGAGCATTGATTTTATTCAGAGATAAGTAAATTGTTTGAGTTTATTTGTTTAAATTCAAGTTAGTTAACATACAGTGTAGTGTTGGTTTCAGGAGTAGAACTCAGTGATTCATCACTTACATACAATACCCAGCATTCCTCCCAACAGGTGTCCCCCTTAGTGCTCATCACCCATTTAGCCCATCCCCCCCCCCCCACGTCCCCTCCAGCAACCCTCAGAACCCTTTGTTCTCTGTATTTAAGAGTCTCTTATGGGTGTCTGCCTCTCTATTTTTATCTTATTTTTCCTTTCCTTCCCCTATGTTCATCTGCTTTGTTTCTTAAATTCCACGGATGAGTGAAATCATATGATAGTTGTCTTTCTCTGACTTATTTCCTTTAGCATAATATACTCTAGTTCCAACCACATTGTTGAAAATGGCAAGATTTCATTCTTTTTGATGGCTGAGTGAATATTCCATTGTGTGTGTGTGTGTGTGTGTGTGTGTGTGTGTGTGTATCACATCTTCTTTGTCCATTCATCAGTTGATGAACATTTGGGCTGTTTCCATACTATGGCTATCATTGATAATACTGCTTATAAACATTGGGGTGCCTGGGCCCATTCAAATCGGTATTTTCATATCCTTCAAGTAAATACTTAGTAGTGCAATTGCTGGGTCATAGGGTAGTTCTATTTTTAATTTTTTGAGGAACCTCCACACTGTTTTCCAGAGCGGCTGCACCAGTTTGCATTCACACCAATAATGCAAAAGTGTTCCCTTTTCTCTGCGTCTTTGCCAACACTTGTTGTTTCCTGAGTTGTTCATTTTAGCCATTCTGACAGGTGTGAGGTGGTACAGAGATAAGTAATTTTAACTGCATTTTTATATAAAAGCAAATGCATGAACATGATAGAAAATACAAAATTTACACACATTTTTAAAATAAAATACGGGGCTTCAGAGAAATCTCCCACTTGCAGTGATCTAAAACCACAGGCCCCTTGAGAAACACAAATTCAATCTTCTCTGGCATTAATGGTACTTCAGTAGAAAAGTTTCAGAAGCACCGGCCTGAAAGAGCCATGCAGAAAATACCACCCACTGACAGTGTCCCCACCTTCCATGCATGATGCTAGACCCTTACTCCATGCAGGGAAGGTCCCCTTGATGAGACAAAGGCATCGGTACAGCAACAGCTTCTCACTTCATCTGGGCTGACCCTTGGATCCCAAGAGATCAACTTGCTGTCCTTCTTCTCCCAGGTTGTCTGAGACATAAGTTTGAGAGGAGAGGAGTTACATTCCTTTTGTCATTTGCTGTATTTCCCGTGGCTAGTACAGCGCTCAGCTCAGACGAAGCACTCAGTTAAGGTGGGTTAGGATGAACTCAACTCCAGACACCTGCACCTCCTCCTTCCTTCCTCCTGAGGGCAGTGGCAGCTCTGGTCTCCGATCCCTAGGGAGCCCAAAGCAAACAGCACGGGGCCCATCTAACAGCAAGTGCAGCTCTAGCTGGGACGTGGTGAGGAGGGTTGGGGGAGGGGGGGCAACTTACACTTCCTTTGTTCCCAGGCTAACAGCTTAAGAAATTCTTTCCAGAGACACTAGTTTTTTACTTTTATTCACATTTTTGAGCCGAGGACGCTGAGATGACAAAGGAAAAAGGCTAGACAGGCAGATAGTGAGTTAGCAGCTCTGCTCTGAGTATGCAGAGATCCATAGTGAATGGGATCTGAGTCTGGGGTTACCAGCAGTAAGTTTACTCTTTGGCAAACTATGGCTGCCCAAGCAGATTCCCTGGGGGCCCCCAGCTCTAGCTCCTTCCTGAGACCTCCTGCCGAGTGAAGTTCCTCTGGGTCTCCCTGGCATAAGTCCCCCCTGAAAGCGGGAATGGTGTCTAAACAATCTTTGTGCCCCTTACTGGTTAGTGGAGGCTCTGCACATAAGATACCCCCAATAAATATTTACTGGTGATGAGAATGATGGCAACTTACCAAATAGTTATGAGTCATTTAGCGAAGTTGTATTCTGTGCAGTCTGCTGGGCCTAGAGTTTCAATGACAAATAAGAAACAATCTCTTCCCTCAGGGGGCTCTTGGCTCAGCAGGGAAAGTTGCCTTCTCAGACAGTATGAGTGCTGCCTGCTCTTTAGCCAGTGGACCCAGTAGCTAACGTGAAAACTTCTAAAGCCTCTGAGGTGGGCTTGGCCTCCCACAGCCGAAATCATGGGGGGCCAAAGGGAGGATGGCGTTAAAGGGGACCTTTCACAATCACAGGAATGCCCAGAGTGGGTGGGCTGGAGGGTGACCTTCCCATCACCCCGTAGGAAAGTGAGGCCAGGCTAACACCTGTTGAGACAGGTAACTCCCATTTGCCCATTGTCCTGTGTTTGCAGAGGAGAAGCAGAGAACTCTGGGGAGGAAGGGGATGGGTCACAAGCAGGTGAGCCTGCTTTGGCTGGCACCAAGGCATCAGCACTGAGGTAGGGGGGCCATCCCAGGAGGATGTATAACTCCAGCTTTCCAGGTCTTACCGCAAACAAGCTGTTTCTCAAGCACAACATTGGGGGGAGGGGGAGGGAAGCAGGTAGGTGGGGACAGACTGGAGAGGGGCACTGGGGGGAGGTAGGAATCTAGCACAAGTGTGCACATTAGGTTGTAGAGATATAAGAGTTCAGGAGGGAGGGAGAATGGGAGGAGGGGAGAAAGAGGGAGACGGAAGCTAATGTTGTATGGGATATTGAGTTGATTAATAATAATGCTTGATCTCTTGTATCATTCCCTGTGGCCCAGGGCCTGAAAGGTCTTAGCCGTGCTTTGGAATGCAGTGAAATCCTGAGGCAAGCCCAGAGAGCCAGCCCAGTGGAAACACTGTCTTACCCAGGTGTCTACTCTCTAGAAGTTTCTCCCCCATCCCCAGAGTTCCTCACCCAGTGCATTTCATTGCTTGGGGGAAGGGGCCGGTGGGCAGTGTGTCTGGTCACAGCTATAGCTTCTGAGTCAGGAGCACAGCAGAGGAAGAGCAAACTATCCACTGGCGCTGCTTTGGTGGTGGAGGGGAGATGGGGAAGAGGAGACTCTAAGCCGGAGGGGCAGGCCCATGGCCGTGAAGCATCAGTGCTGCCTTTAGATGCCTCTTTCTCCCTTCAGGTCTTTCCCTGCCATTCATTCTTACCTGATCCCACTTGAATAAAAACCTCGCCCAGGGGAAGCAGCACACTGCAATCCGCCCTGCACCACACCCCAGTAGACCACCTGGAGGAGAGGAGACTAGGTATTTCCTTCTAGGTGGGAGGCCTCCTCTGGACTCTGGCCCCAGTCTGCATTCTGCTCCTGGGTGAGACTGCAGGCTCAGCAGGACTTGAAAATATCCCCGCCTGAGGACCCCTGGAGCATGCCTCCTTCCTCCCGCTTCCCCCAACACATCAAATACAGCAGACCTGGGTGGGAGGGTGGAGTTAACAAACACAGCCAGGCTTGGGGGAGGCTTGCAGGCCTCTCCTTCACACTCCCAACTCCAGCCGGAGGAAATCCTGCCCCCGCCCCTCCCGGGACTTCAAAGCCAGCTGTTTGTTTGCCTGGCTACAGAGCAGCAACAATGCTTTCCCTTTTGACCTAAGAAAGCATCCCTCCATGTTGCAAGAAGACTACTGGTGGGGGGGGGGGGGGGGCAGCCTAGAGCACAGGACCCTGCTAACAGGGCTGTGAGGTGGGCATTCCTGTCAGCCTGCCCTGCCAGTATAAGACCAGAGAATGTGTTGAGAAGGCATGATAGGAACTGTGTCCCCAGACCCCTGGATACACCTCTGGAAAGACTGCCCCAGCCAGGACTCAGTTCAGAGAGGGCAGGTTCCAACCCATCACAGGATGGTGTAACTGGCCACAAGAATGTACCGGGGAATGGAGACCACAACCCCATGTACTACCTGCTCCCTTGAAGGCTACCCTTGGTTCCAGGAACTGCTCACCACAAAAATGGTTGTATGGTATGTGTGCTTGTCCATGTCAGGTGTATGTGTGTCCATGGGCATATGTGTGTACAGGAATGTGCATATCCCAGTGATCCCAGACACCAGCATACGGTTCTCGAGGAACCATGCCCTTGACTTACATTCTGAAAACAAACTTTCATGCTTGATCTGAATGCAAGAGCAGAGAATGGTATATGAGAAGCAGTACATTAATCCAGCCAATCAGCTCAAGAAATGGAGAAACCAATCTTAGGACTTACTTAGGCCTTATTTAGCCTTCAACTTACTTCTGCCAGGTCAATGATACACTCATATTTTCAGGGATCCTCAAAGAGGCATGAAAAGTCATCCCAGGTTGTAGCATCCAGCATGCAGTTAGACCTTTAACAAGATTTTTTGGTAATGATGATGATGATTTTTCCCTGAAGAATGCCCCCCCCCCACATTCTCTATCCCACACAGAAGAGGATACTGAGAGCATCTAGGCTCTTTCTGAAGAGATGGCCCCACAAGAGACACACTGTAGTGTAGGGGAAGGTGTGTGGACACTAAAGTCACCAACTGCTGGGTTCACATCCTAATTGTGTCACTTATTCCCTGCATGACCCTGAGAATACAATTTAACACTCTGATCTTACATTTCTTCATCTATAAAGAGACTGAAGCCTATCAGAAGACTCTACCTTCAAAAAGGAATATTGCTGGTGATTATCATAAGAGGAGATTATTTGGAGAAGGACAGCCTTGGGGCAGGAACCCAGGTCTGGGCTGCAGGTCCCACACATGTGATGTCCTTGGTAGCTCCCTTCACAGTGTAGAGACACAGAACCCATGGTAGTTTAGAGCGCAGACATCACTGCTGGACTGCTGGAGTCCAACCCCACCTACCACTTTCAGCTGCTTGACCTTGCACAAGCACTTAATTTCTGTGCCTCAGTTGCCTCATCTGTAAAACAATGCTAATAACAGTCTCTACCACAAAGGACTGTTGCCCAGACAAAATGAGTTAATGCATATGAAGTACTTAGAAAATGGATGGCACATCGTAAGTGCCATGTAATGTTTGCAATTTTTGTTATTGGAATGCCAATACTGGATTCACATAACACTGTCCTTGTAAATACTGTTCAGGAGAAATTACAAATATTTGGTGAAGATGAGAAGCATGTGTCAGAGTAGGAGAAGGCGTATTGATTTACAAGTATGGATTGTGAGCAAGACAGGGGCAAGGCAGATTTGGGCAGCTAGGATTTCAGTCTCAAAAGCAAACCCTGAATTCATTTGTGTTAGTCAGATAGAAGTATGGATGGTAACCCCACTAAGCCAGGTAGTATAAAGCTGAGCAGAGAACTCTGTCTCCTGCTGTCCCCTCCCTTCCTGGGGTTCTTCTATCATCTCTTAAGAATGGTTTAAAAACCATGAGCTTCCTGGTTTCACATAAGAAATTTAAGTTTAACTCTATGGCAAAAATCTCAAAGTACCAATGCTCTGAAATTTGAGTTTTATCCTGTCCCAGAACAGCAGCACCAAATGACTTCACCTACCCCTGACTGATCAGGTGTTTGCCAGTAACCTGTCGGCAGCCTCCAAGCTGCACATTTTTCCCCTTTTGTCTCTGTAACAGAATAGATTTCTGTCCTAGTTTCTCCCTACAGACCTTGCCCTGACCTAGAGAGCTCCGAAGTGCTTCAGGAAAGGATATGGGGGATGGAATGGGGAAAAAGCCAAATAAGCCACCATGGCTCCTAGCCTGAATTAGTAGGCAATGCAGGACAACCTCTTTGCATTCCCCAAGTCCAGATCTCACTCTACACAAGGCATGATTTATCACATTTATAGATGGCTGGTTATGAAGTAGGAACACAAATGACTAAATTTAATGAGAATATGCATATATATATATATATATATATATATTTCTTCTTTGGGGGCTTTTTTCTTCTCTTTTTAACAAATAACAGATTTCCAGAAATGTAATTCAAATGAAAAACATATGGGTTTAGTTAACCCCAAACTTAAGTCAACAATGTGCCATAGTTGTTGAGAAGACAAAAATCTAGAGTGCATCAATAGAAGCAACTGTGTCCAGATCATGTGACATAAGAGCCCAGCCATGTTTGCAATCAGACCCCACCTTAAAATCTGGCCATCACTTTTCTTTTCTTTTTTCTTTTCTTTCTTTTCTTTTCTTTTCTTTCCTTTCCTTTTCTTTTCTTTTCCTTTTTTAAGTTTATTTACTTTGAGAGAAAGAAAGATAGCAAGCTGGGGCGGGGCAGAGAGGGAGAGAGAGAGAATCCCAAGCAGACTCCACTGCCAGCGCAGAGCCCGATGTGGGGCTCGAACTCATGAACTATGAGATCATGTCCCAAGCCGAAATCTAGAGTTGTTCACTTAACTGACTGAGCCACCCAAGTGCCCCACTGGCCATCACTTTTCAAGAGAGGTATTGACCAACTGAAAAGCATTGAGAAGGGAATAATCAGAATATTGAAAGGTCTGGAAACTCTCATTCAGACAACAGCAAACATCCTAGAGATGAGTAGTCTCACAGGGAAGATCTAATGAGAACATATACTTGAAGAGGTGTTATGTAGAGGAGAAAACGCATTGCTCTCTGGACCAGTGGACAGATTGTGGATCCACATGAGAATTATTTAACTGTTTGTCAATGAGGAAACCCTACCCTAGCAGTTGGTGAAGGCTGGAGGATGATCTTGCTGGGATGTGGTACAGAGATAACTACATTCAATAGGAGGTTGCATAAGATAAGCCATTCAACTGTAAGAGTCTGTGAGTTTATATTTTTAAAAAAGTTGTAAGTAGGCCAAGTCTTCTGTTTAGGCAAAACAGAATATCTGCCTAACACTCCCACTATTAGAGTCATTTAACTGGGTAAAGCCATTGTTTGTTCTGAAATATCTCTTTTTTCTTTTCTTTCCTTTTCTTTTCCTTTCTTGTTATTTTGAGAGAGATAGAGAGCAATTGAGGGAGGGGAAGAGAGAGAGGGAGACAGAATTCCAAGCAGGCTCTGAGCTGTCAGCACAGAGTCCAATGTGGGGACTCAAACTCATGAACTGTGAGATCATGACCTGAGCTGAAATCAAGAGTTGGCACTTAACTGACTGAGCCACCCAGGCATCGCTGAAATATCTCTCTTAGAGTGAAATATGTTATCTAAGAAGCATGACACATTAGCACAGATAGCTAGTTAGAGGGAAGTTTGGAATCATGGAAATAGCATTCAACTATGAATGATATTGAATAGCATTCAACTATGAATCAGATGATTGTGGTTTGAACCTTCCACTTATTATCTATGTGGTCTTAAGCAAGTTATTTACCTCTTTGAGTCTCTGTTTCTTCATCTATTAAATGATAATAAAAATGCATATTATCAAGTACCAAAGGCATATACATTTTGCTGGTACAGATCTAGCAGGCACAGCATAGCTCCAGAGCCAATAATTCTGGTGACATATCATAATTAAGATAACATGTTCCTTTAATAACAGCTATCAACTTTCACCACTTTCATTCATATTTTAGCAGCTATCCCAGGCAATGCAATAAGGCAAGAAAAGAAATAAAGGGTATAATGATTGGAAAGTAAAAAATAAAATTACTGCTATTTGTTGACAATGTGATTGTCTTCATAGAAAATCCAAGAGAATTTATACACAAATTATTGTAACTATTACAAGAATTGTGCAAGGTTGCTGAATTCGTACTCATCATATCAAAAAAATCAAAAGCATTCTTATACACCTGCAAAAACTAATTAGGAATTGTAATCTTTAAGAGTTCCTGTCACTATATGCACAAAAACTAAAAAGTATATTGTTATTAGCAATGGATCTAATAAAATTATGTTGACCCAAATGGACAAATTATAAAACTTTGACAGTCAGAAGGCCTCAAAACAAATAGAGCAGTATACCATGTTCATCGATGGAATACACAATATTATTTTTTAAATCCCAAATTACTCTATAAATTCAACATAGTTCCAATAACAATCCCAATTTGGCCATATCTGTGCATAGAGAACTTTCAAGCTAATCTGAAAATATGATAGAAAAGAGCCAAGAATAGTAAAGACAATTTTGAAGAAGAAGGAGGCATTTTGCTTTACCACAAGTGAAAATTTTTAATAAGGCCATAGTAATTAAAATGATGTGATTCTGACACAGAGAGAGATAAGTAACTCCAATGGAATGGAATAGAAAGCTCAGAAATAGACCCACACATTTAAGAATTTGGCATTTACAGCAATGGTATCACAAATCACTGAGAAAATGATGGACAATTCAACAAATGGTGCCAAAATAATTGATTATCAATATG
The DNA here is from genome assembly GCF_018350195.1 of Panthera tigris. Lineage (NCBI taxonomy): Eukaryota > Metazoa > Chordata > Mammalia > Carnivora > Felidae > Panthera > Panthera tigris. The sequence continues at coordinate 23,383,998 of NC_056673.1, forward strand.
GAAAATTAAAATAATATTATCTTCTTACCTTACACTGTATATAAAGCACAGCTGAAAGCTTTGATGTGAAAAAAGCAAAATTTTAAAGCTCTTAGAAGAAAATATTGGAGAATAGTTTTGTGCCCTTGGAGTAGGGCAAGATTTCTTAGGTAAGATCCTAAAAACACAATAGTATAAAGAATAAATTTGAGTATGTTAAAATATAAATTTAATATATTAACTGTGTTTAATATATTAATTATATTGAACTGGGAAAAAAATCCACAACAAACAAAGTTAAAAGTCAAGCCCAGGGTGGGAGAACATCTTTACAATGAATATTACTAACAAAGGGTAAGTTCCAGATTATTTAAGAAATTCTAACAAATCCACTTTTTAAAAAAGGATCAACAACCTAAGAGAAAAATATGCAAAACATATGAACAAGAAAGTCACAGGAAAGGAAACGCAATGGGCAAAAAACATATGTAAAGGTACTTGACCTCACTGGTATTTTGAGAAATGCAACTTAAAATCATAATAAGAGTGACTTCCAGGTAAAGATACCAGGTTGATATTTGTGAAGAATATCATGATTAGATGGAAATCTTTAAAAAGCCAGTAGGTTCCCAGATGTCCTTCCTTGCTTGATGCAGCCAGAACTTTGAAGAAAATAAAACAAAGAGTCCTTGGAAAACAAAACAGCAGACAAACGTGAGGGACGGTAATTATACAGAGAACATGAGGATTAAGTGAATGTTCATATACCAAATGCTGATGAAGTGAAGGGACCCTATACCCTCCAGGAAAAGATTGGGAAATGCTTCTCTAAGGATTCTGACTGGTCCAAGTGGAAAAGCTTAACACTTCTGACATCAGGGGCTCCCCCAAGGACATGACCCAGCCACATAACCCTACAGTGAGCCCCATAATCTCAAACTCAGAGCTCTCAGTTTTTTAGTGCCCCATGTTTATATATTAGTGAGCATCTGGGGATCACCAGACTACTAAGGAAGACCTCTACCATAAACAATAGAGATGAAAACAAACACAGAAAAAAGCAACCTGGAGAAAACAGGTTCTAAGTAGGAAAAGGAAACTAAAGACAAATAAACAAAATCTGAACAAATTAAAAAAGATTATTATTCTTAGGTAAGAGTAGATATTACTACATCCATAAAACAAGAGCAAGAAGCTTTGAAATGAACAGTCATGGAATTAAAAAAATGTTAGAAATTTAAAATAAAATAAAGAAATTTAAAATATATATGATAACACCAATGGAAAACTTAATAAGTGGATTGGAAGATAAAGTTGAGAAAATTCCCTGAAAGGTGAATAAAAGACAAAGAGAAAAAAAAAAAAAAACAAGAGAGAAAATAAAATAAGACCAATCCAGGAAGTCCAACATTTGAACTATAGGAGTTCCAGAGAGAACAGAAAAAATGGAAGAGAAGAAATTCTCAGATAAATAATCCAAGAAAATTTTTCCAGAGGACATGGCTTTCCAGATGGAAAAGGCTCACCAAATGTCCAGCATATTAGACGAAAACAGATCAATCCATCCATACATATTCTTAAACACATAAAACACAGAATAGATTCAAACCAACTTCAGAAAAGTAGTTACTGCGAAAGTATGAGAGGGGAAAAGAGTGGGAAGGAATACAGAGTGAGTTTCAACTAAATCTGTAATGTTTCTTCAAGAAGGAACTGGATATGGCAAAATGTTAATTTTTGTTAAATATGGGTAGTAGTACATGAGTATCTGTAATCTTCTCTCAACTATTCTTATATGTTTCATAATTAAAATATAAATGCGGGGCGCCTGGGTGGCTCAGTCGGTTGAGCGCCGACTTTGGCTCAGGTCACGATCTCGTGGTCCGTGAGTTCGAGCCCCGCATCAGGCCCCTGTGCTGACAGCTCAGAGCCCGGAGCCTGTTTCAATTCTGTGTCTCCCTCTCTCTGACCCTCCCCCATTCATGCTCTGTCTCTCTCTGTCTCAAAAATAAATAAAACGTTAAAAAAAAATTTAAAAAAAATATATATAAATGCAATGAGGCTCAGGAAAATACCTAAGAATAATCACAGCAGCCAAAAACTGGAAATAAATTAAATGTCCACCCCAGGAATATAGATAAGTTGTGGTATATTCGTATGAGGGATTGTTCAATAAAAAGGAATGAACAACTAATACATGAATAATGTGAATGAATACCAAAGATATCTTAAGAAAGGGAGCCAGGTACAAAAATGTGTATGATTTAACAATAGGCAAAATGAATAGAGGGTGATAGAAGTCAGAATAGCCTAGAGAGAACAGAAGGATTAGGGGATTGAATGGAAAAGATAATAAGGGAACTTTCTGGGTTGATAGAACTGTTCTATACCTTGCTTTGAATAGAAGTTACATGAGTGTATGTAATTATCAAAGCTCACTGAACTGAATACTTACAATCTGTCGTTTTATTTTCTGTAAATTACACTTCAATGATGAATGAATGAATGAATGAATGAAGTGGGAAAAACAGGTGACAAAAGGGAACTTCAAAATTAAATTTTGGGTAGAAACTGGTGGTCTCCACTCTGTGTCCCTTCATGTCCACAATGTAAAAGTCCCAGGTGGGTTTGGAGAGCAAAGGTTTATAGAGAGTGTCTATGTCTCTTTTGTATTTTCATCTTTTTATTTGCTCCAGAATCCACATGTAATGGTACCAGTGTGATGGTCTGCTTCAGAAATCTGGGAAGAGGTAGACAAAAATGCTACAAAGAAAAATCACAGAACTCACATCTCATCTTGGCCAGCCTCCTTCCGATCCTATCTGTGAAGCTCCCTGACAACATTCCTGACCAGGGGTGAGTCAGTCTCATGCCTGAACCTCTGCAGTGACAAAGAGCTCCCTCTCTGGTGCAAACACCAATAACACTAAGTGGCAAACCTTAGTGAGTGCTGTGCCTGGCACCGTTCTCAGCCCTTTTTGTGTATTGACTCATCCCAAGTCAGCTCGTTCTAAATTTGGACAGCTCTACCTGCAGAAAGTTCAGACAGGACTCCCAAATTTCCCTGCTATCTTCATAGGTCTCTTAACTGAGGGGGAATGAGGATTTTCACTTTGGAACGAGTTGCCCATGGAGATGACAGGGGAACAGGGAGTTGGTATTCATTGTGCTACGTGTTTATCTTCATAAGAACATTGTTTCCTGGGCTCTGAAGTAATAGCAGTAGTAATAGGAATAGTTAACATTTATTGAGGCACATGCTCACTTTACTTGCATGTGCCTCATTTAATCCACACAACAACCCTGTTTTTCTATAGACAAGCAACTTGATGCTTTGAAAGTTTAAGTCACTATCTTAAGGCCCCGGAGCTGGTTGCCAGAATTCCAGCCCAGGCTCTCTGACCAGAGGCTGAGCTGTTAAGCATTCCAGTCCTCTTCTGGTACCTCTCTGTGGTCTGAGCAAATTGCCTTCCCCGTTTCCTTAAGTATGAAACAAGAGAGCGGCATTCGAAGACCCTAAAGCCCAGGTCTCACTCCGATAATCTGTGTTCTAAGCTATAGGTGTCTATAATCCTTTCCCATCTGGAATGTGCCCAGCATAACCTTTCCTAGGGCATCCAGCTAACATATGGAGATTAGGAAGAAGGGGAAGATGAAGAGATACATGACCCTATGACCCAGCAATTGCACTACTAGGAATTTATCCAAAGGATACAGGAATGCTGATTTGAAGGGGCACATGCACCCCAATGTTTATAGCAGTGCTATCAACAAGAGCCCAATTATGGAAAGAGCCCGAATGTCATCAACTGATGAATGGATTAAAAAGATGTATGTGTATGTGTATATATATATATATATATATATGTACATATATGTATGAATGGATTAAAAAGATGTATGTATATGTGTATATATGTACATATATGTACACATACATGTATATGTATGCATGTGTACATATATGTGTACATATACATGTATATATACATGTGTACATATATATGTACATATATATACACATATACATACATCTTTTTAATCCATTCATCATTATATATATATATGTGTGTGTGTGTGTGTGTGTGTAATGAAATACTACTCGGCAATGAAAAAGAATGAAATCTTGCCATTTGCAACAATGTGGATGGAACTGGAGGCTATTATGCTAAGTGAAATATGTCAGTAAGAGAAAGACAGATATCACATGATTTCACACATATGTGGAATTTGAGAAACTTAGCAGATGATCATAGGGGAAGGAAAGGAAAAATAAAATAAAAACAGAGAGGGAGGCAAACCATAAGAGACTCTTAAATACAGAGAACAAACTGAGGGTTGGGGGGGGCTGGGGAAAATGGGTGATGAACATTAAATAGGGCACTTGTTGGGATGGGCACTGGGTGTTATATGTAAGCAATGAATCACTGGATTCTACTCCTGAAGGCAAGACTACACTGTATGTTAACTAACTTGAGAATTTAAAAAAAAAAAAAAAGGGTTAAATTCCAAGCTTTTGAAGCCAAAGAGAGAGAGGGATACATGAATGAATGAGTGAACGAATGAAGTGGAATCTAGCATTTTCCTTGCAGAAGGCTGTCCCCAGTCAACTTTTCCTGGAGTGAAAAAAAAAAAGAAAAAGAAAAAGAAAAAAGGGTCCTCGTCTTACTTTTTAGTTTCAGTTGCTTTTCACCAGTTGGCTTCAAATCCCAGGGCATGAATAAAGCCAGCTTCAACCCCAGGGCTTTCTCTCAAGGCCCAGCTGTAGGCTAGAAGCAGAAAGTGAATATGCACAGAGTGGCCAATTAGTTCACTGACTGCCCTCATGACCTCTGACCCCTGCTGGGCCACCCCATCCATTAGCTGTCCTCTGCCCCCTCCACACTCCTCTCTCCCAGTTAGAGTCGATGTCGGGCCATTCTCTTTCAGCAAAGAAACATGCTCCTGCATTCAGCCAGCCGCTTCCACTTGCTGTTCTTTTGTCTCCTCCCTCTGTTGCCCTTGTTGCTAACCTGGTCACAACTCCTTGACCCTAGGCTGGGCTCTCTCCCCTCCTGGGAGTGGGGAGGGGCAGTATGCCAAGGCAGGGCTTGCTGGGAGGAAGAAGGCACACTCTTGCTTTTCCTTTCCGCTTGGATTTCAGCCCACAAGCTTTGAGTTTTAATCCTATTCCTCATCGTGAGAGAATCCCTGTAATGCTTTCTCTAGGATGATGATTTCTTTCAAAGGCAAGTGTTTTTGAAGATTTCTGTGAGTTGGGAAGTCAGCAGTATGTTCCTTTGAGATGTTGGCTATTCCTCTATGAGGTTGGGGGGAAAAACTATATGTATAGAATTTCTGTGTATATATATATATTGTATGTATATGTATATATTATATATATATAATATATATGGTTGATTAAGAGAGAAAAGGCTAGTTCAAGATTATGGGTGTGTGAGTACCTATTTGTGAAATAAGGTAAAGCATCTATCAAAAGAGGAAAGTAAACTAATTTCATTGCACTTGAGAAAAGCCTTCTAAGTGTTCATTGCATCTGCTAATTCTTTAGCCTTCCAGCTCAGAGAGCAAGGGAGCTAGTGGTGAGTTTACTAGAAAAGGCTACGTTTGGGGGAGTCAGACCCATTGCATTGAAATCCACGTCCTCCCACTTGTCAACTGGGTGCCTTTTGGTAAAAACAGTGGCTTCCAATTTTCTGAGTGCATTCCATGTGCCGATCACTTTACATACGTCATGTCATTTAACCTCATAATATAAGCAGCAAGGCAGACGTTACTAGCCATCAACCTCTCTGTTGTCCAATAAAGAAATGAAGGCTAAGAGAAATGAAATTATTTGTTCAGGGTTGTATAAATAGTAATTGGCAGGAAAGGAATGGGAGTGAGGTATACATGACCTCAGCATCCTTAAAAGCAGTGCCATACCACCTCCCGGTTACAGCGCACCTGAGTTATTTAAGCTTTATGAGCTTTGGTTTCCACACCTGTGAAGCACCTGATAGTAATGACTAACCAGTCCTGAATGCTTATTATATCCCAGGCATTTTTCTAAATACTGACATGCCATATCTCACTTAATCGTCTCAAAGTTCTTTTTTTTTTTTTTAATGTTTTATTTTTGAGAGAGAGACAGAGCGCAAGCAGGGGAGGGACAGAGAGAGGAGACACAGAATCCGAAGCAGGCTCCAGGCTCCGAGCTGTCAGCACAGAGCCAGGTGTGGGGCTCGAAGCCACAGGGCCATGAGATCATGACCTGAGCCGAAGTTGGTCGCCCAACCGACTGAGGTGCCCCAATCGTCTCAAAGTTCTAAACACAAGAACTGTCTTATTCCCATTTTACAGAGGAGGAAACTGAGGCTTTGAGAGGTTGAGAATCCAGATCGTACACGGCTAATAAGTAGCAGAGCTGGGATTCTATTTTGAGCCTGTTTGGCACCAGGCCCAGGCTCTTTCTTTTTTCTGCTCTAGGATAGTTGCCTCAAGAAGGCCTGCTGACCAAGAAGATAGAGTCTGTACACGAAGAGGGGGCTACAGGAATGTGAGGAAGGAGGAAACGAATCCCAATGGAGAGCAACGCGGCCGGTTTTGTGGGTGGAAATTCACTTTAATGCCGGTAAGGCTCAGAAATACCGCTGTTTTATCAAGTGAGGCACACCCTAATTATGTACTAGTGTTTATGCTGAAGAGGGGGGCAGAGTCCTTGCCATAATGTCTAATAAATAGTAAGGCAGGTGCTGTATCTTATTTATCTTGGTCTTACTCTCCCTTTCCCTTCCCCTGCCCACCCCCATGGCAGCTTGCATAGTGCCTTGCACCATAGTAGATAGAGGTCCCTCTGCCCCTATCTTTCATTCCTTAAATGATAAGTTCCTACCTCAGGAAGGATTTGGTTGGGGCTAAGTGGCTTTCTTGGTTTGGAGGACGCTGCAGTCCCACAGCTGGAAGACCCCATTCCCTCTCCTCTCTCTCCCTGCAGCACCTCTGTCAAGAAGCCCACAGGCTGAATGATGGGGGGCCCGCTGCACCAGCAATGATTTATGGTTCTTTGTTATACAAGCCCTTTCACATTCCTCCCTGTCCTCTTTTTTGCAACCAATTCATCATGACATTTAAATGAAACTTCGGATAGGGAACTCTGGTTCACAGTCCCGAAGACAATCGTTCAGGACACCTGAGCAACAATAGATCTAGTATTCAGATCTATAAAAAGACCACTTCTCCATCAGGATTATTTCAGATTTCCCTGCTTTTCCCAAGGACCCAGGGAAATGCTTTTATTTCTACCTTAAAGAATCCCAGGACTCAGCCTGAACAGTGAAAAGAAAGGGGCCACATGCAGCAAACTGCCTGGGGAGGACAGTGCTCTGTAATTTCTCCATAATTAAAATAACAGAGGCCCCACGGAAGATATGAAAACAGTATTTCAGTCCGGGCTGCAGAATAACTTTGCAAAGGTGCCTCAGAGTTGTTTTACTCAGTGCTCTGGGAACCCCAGCTTTGTTGGGTCAATCAACCATCAAAATGATGATGGCAAAGTGAAGTGAAATTTTCTTGGTTCTTCATTCTATTAATATGTGCTGATGTCACACTAATCAAAGTAAACCCTTTAGCATGGCTGTAGGAGTAAACCAGCAGTGAGCATCTCCTTCTGCTTGTTATCAAGCCTCTATCACTCAGACCACTCATGGCATACCGTATGCTGGCATTATCTTGACTATGTCAGTACAGTCAGCAGAATTGAGACTTCAATTCTTGAGGAAAAATCACATACACTAACTTTAGTACAAAATCATTGTAAAAAAAAAAGAACATTTTTAAATGTTTATTTATTTATTTTGAGAGAGAGCACAAGCAGGGGAGGAGCAGAGAAGGAGGGAGAGAGAGAATCCCACGCAGGCTCTGTGCTGTCAGCACAGAGCCCAACGTAAGACTCAGACTCACAAACCATGAGATCATACCCTGAGCCAAGATCAAGAGCCAGACCCTTAATGAACTGAGCCATCCAGGAGCCCCTGGGCATTTTTAATTTTATTGACTGACTGTTGTGTATCATCACCTTATTGTGAAAAGAACTATGATATTTAGAGACTAACATTCATACATGATTTTTTTTCACATGATTTTTCATAACCAAGATGAGTAGGTGATGCCTTCTAATTTCTTATTGCATGATGCTAAACTCACTATTCTCTGTGCCTCATTTTCCCTTTGTACACAATTAGGAGATGGATGTTTCACTTCCTGCCCTTCTCAAAGACAAAACACAAAATGCAATGTAAACAATGAGATATTTTCTATAATAATGTGTCCAAAAAGTTAGGCATACATCTTAATTTCAGGGAACCACATCCTACTTTAAATGCACCAAGGACTCTCAAATAATATCATTTGTAAAACAAATAAGCCCCTTGTATACTGGTTTAAACCATCCAGATTTTCAAGTAATAAGGTTGCTTAAAAGAGAAGTTCATTCAGTTAAACTTGCAAAGTTCCTAGAGTTCACTCTATGCACTTGGTAGTATAAAGTATTTTTTAAGTATATATATCAGCTTCAAATGTTTATCATTTCAGGAATGTCTTTGCTTCCCATTCCTTAAATGCAGTGATTTACCTTGACCTTAAGATGTAACATTTCATTGTTCATTCCAGACGATTCTGTTTCTGCTTTGTCATTTGCAAAATAGGAGTTTATCCCAAAGCAATTAGACAAAACAAAGTAAGAGACATGCATTTAAAAGATACATGGAAGGGCACCTGGGTGGCTCAGTCATTTGAGTGTCCAACTCTTGGCTTCTGCTCAGGTCATGATTTCACAGTTTGTGGGATTGAGCCCTGCATTGGGCTCTGCACTGACAGCATAAAACCTGCTTGGGATTCTCTCTTTCCCTCTCTCTCTGCCCACTGCCTCTCAAAAATAAATAAATAAACATTAAAAGAATTTTTAAGGGGCGTCTGGGTGGCTCAGTCGGTTAAGTGTCAGACTTTGGCTCAGGTCATGATCTCACAGTTCACGAGTTCGAGTTCCACGTCAGGCTCTGTGCTGACAGCTCAGAGCCTGGAGCCTGCTTTAGATTCTGTGTCTCCCTCTCTCTTGGCCCCTTCTCCACTCGTGCTCTGTCTCTCTCTCTCTCTCTCTCTCTCTCTCTCTCAAAAATAAATAAACATAAAAATTTTTTTAAATTTTTTTAAAAAGTAAAACAAAAAAGATACATGGAAAATTAAATAAATAAATAAATAAATAAATAATACATGGAGAGCAAGATTTTTAAAATACTAATGTTTTATAAAATTTGTTAACATTCACACAAATTAAGTAATATCACATATGACAATCTGAGTTGTATTTTTGCCCAAGAGTTCTGTCCCTCAAACTGAAAATAATTCTGTGTTAGATCCACAGTTCTTAAACTGTAGCCCAAGATACCACAGGGTGCATAGCAATAAGCCTATGGGGAAGCACAGAACATTTAATTTGTTTTTTTGTTTATTCCAATATGCCTAACATATAGTGTTACATTTGTTTCAGGTGTACAAACAGCTATTCAATAATTCATACATCACCCAGTGCTCATCACAAGAGTACTCCTAATCCCATCACCTCTTTCACCCATCCCCCTACTCACCTCCCCTCTGAAACTATCAGTTTGTTCTCTATAGTTAAGTTTCTTGGTTTGTCTCTCTCTCTCTCTCTTTTTTTTTCCCCTTTGCTCATTTGTTTTGTTTCTTAAATTCCACAAATGGGTGAAATCGTATGTTATTTGTCTTTCTCTGACTTATTTCACTATAATCATATATATGCCACGTCTTCTTTATCCATTCATCTATCAATGGACTCTTGGACTGCTTCCTTACTTTGCCTACTGTAAATAATGCTGCTATAAACATAGAGATGTATGTATCCCTTTGAATTAATGTTTTTGTGTTTTGGGGGTAAATATCCAGTAGTGTGATTACTGGATCGTAGGGAAATTCTAATTTTAACTTTTTGAGGAAACTCCATACTGTTTTCCACAGTGTCCGCACCAGTTTATATTCCCATCAGCAGTGCACGAGGGTTCCTTTTTCTCCACATCCTCTCCAAAACTTGTTTCTTGTGTTTTTGATTTTAGCCATTCCAACAAGTGTGAGGTGATATCTTGCTGTTGTTTCAATTTGCATTTCTCTGACGATGAGTGATGTTAAGCATCTTTTCATGTGTCTATTGGGCATCTGGAAGTCTTTGAAGAAATGTCTGTTCGTATCTTCTGCTCATTTTGTAATTGGATTATTTGTTTTTCGGGTGTTGAGTTGTATAAGTTCTTTATATATTTTAGATACTAATCTTTTATCAGATATGTCATTTGCAATATCTTCTCCCATTCCATAGGTTGCCTTTAGTTTTATTGTTTCCTTTGAGTGGAGAAACTTTTTATTTTGATATAGTCCCAATAGTTTATCTTTGCCTTTATTTCCCTTGCCTCAGGAGACATGTCTAGAAAAATGTTGCTATGGCTGATATCAGAGACATAACTGCCCATGCTCTCTTTTAGGATTTTTATGGTTTCAGGTCTTACATTTAGGTCCTTAATCCATTTTGAGTTTACTTTTGTGGATGGTGTAAGAAAGTGGTCTAGTTTCATTCTTCCACATGTAGCTGATCAGTTTTCTCAATACCTTTTGTTGAAGAGGCTTTTTCCCATTGGATATTCTTTCCTGCTTGGTCATATAATTGTAGGTTTATTTCTGGGTTTTCTATTCTGTTCCATTGATCAGTGTGTCTATTTTTGTGCCGGCACCATACTGTTTTGATTATTACAGCTTTGTAATATAACTTGAAATCTGGAACTGTGATACCTCCAGTTTAGCTTTTCTTTTTCAAAATTGCTTTGGCTATTTAGGGCCTTTTGTGGTTCCATACAAATTTTAGGATTGTTTGCTCTAGTTCTGTGAAAAATTCTGTTTGTATTTTGATAGGGATTACATTAAATCTGTAGTTTGCTTTAGGTAGTATAGACATTTTAACAGTATTTATTCTTCCAGTCCATGAGCATGGAATATCTTTCCATTTCTTTGTGTCAACTTCAATTTTTTTCATCAATGTTTATAGTTTTCCATATACAGGTCTTTTACCTCTTTGGTTAGGTTTATTCTTAGGTATCTTATTAGTTTGGAGGCAATTGTAAATGGGATTGTTTTATTAATTTCTCTTTCTACTGCTTCATTATTAGTGTGTAGAAATGCAACAGATTTCTGTACATTGATTTTATATCCTGTGACTTTACTGAATTCATTTGTCAGTTCTAGTAGCTTCTTGGTGGAATCTCACAGGTTTTCTATATATTGTATCATGTCATCTGCAAATAGTGAAAGTTTTACTTCTTCCTTACCAGTTCAGACGAATTTAATTTCTTTTTGTTGTCTGCCTGTTGTGGCTAGGACTTCCAGTACTATGTTGAATAAAAGTGATGAGCGTGGACATCCTTGTTTTGTTTCTGACCTTAGGGGGAAAGCTCTCAGTTTTTCCCCATTGAGTGTGATATTCACTGTGGGGCTTTCATATATGGTCTTTATTAGAAACATATAATATTTAAATTTTTTAAGGGCAACATAGTGATACTCAACATCTGTTAGAAATTATGTGAACTTCTAGTATGAGGTAGATTATGGTTTCAACATTAAACTTACTCTTTTAATGATGTCATATCTTTGCAAAGATGAGTTTTCTGCACTTGCTGTGATGAAAAGCAAGCACTGCATGAATACCATCAGTATGGAGCAGGAAATGAGTGTGGTGGTGTCTAATATGAGCTCAAGGTTGGAGAAGTTGTGCAGCACCCAACAGCCTCACATCTCCCATTAGCAAGTAATTTGACTATTTAAAAATGAAATAGGGGCACCTGGGTGGCTCAGTCAGTTAAGCATCTGGCTTTGGCTCAGGTTATGATCTCACAGCTTATAAGTTCAAGCCCCACATCGGGCTCTGTGCTGACAGCTCAGAGCCTGGAGCCTGCTTCCGATTCTGTCTCCATATCTCTCTGTCCCTCCCCTGCTCACGTTCTGTCTCTCTCTCTCAAAATAAATAAACATTAAAAAATTTTTAATGAAATAAGAATACTATTCGCTCTTTCAATTTGTATGTATTTTAATGGCTACTCAGTTGTGAAATCATAAATATGTGTTAAGATATTTGGATCTAACAACTTAACAAGTGGAATTACTAGGTATTTCCTTTGGTGTGAGTTGTCATGAAAAAATTACTGAGACTTGAAGACCACAGTTAATCAAGAAAGTTTGAGAACCTTGGTTTTGTCGATTGTAAATTGAGTCTAATAATAGGGTCTACTATGCAGGGTTGCTGTGAGATTAAATAAATTAATATATGAACAATATTTAGAATAGTATCTGGCAAGCTGTGATAGTAGAAGTATTATCACCTCATTACCAGCACTTTTTTTGGGTTTTTTTTTGTTTTTTGTGTTTTTTTGTTTTTTTTTTTGTTTTTTTGCTTTTTAGTTCACATCTTTTCATTTACTCTCAGCACTTAAAAACAAGGAGGCTTGTGGGTGCCTGGGTGGCTTAGTTGGTTAAGTGTCTGCCTTCAGCTCAGGTCACAATCTGATGGCTCGTGAGTTTGAACCTCATGTTGGGCTCTGTGCTGACAGCTCAGAGCCTGGAACCTGCTTCAGATTCTGTGTCTCCCTCTCTTTCTGCCCCTCCCCCACTTGCTCTCTCTCTCTCTCTCTCTCTCTCTCTCTCAAAAGTAAAAATAAACATTAAAAAAAAACACGAAGGCTTAATAAAAACAGAGAAACTTTTTTCTGTACTCTCTCTCAAACACACAAGACATAATGAATAAGGTCTAATGGGTCCCTCATCTCCAAAAGTCTAGGATCACTCAGGCAGGCAGCCCTACACAAAGCACAATGATGAAGGGTATAACCAGGAGCCACAAGTATGTTTTTCTGTCACCTTTTCTTAGGTTATCAATGCATTCAAGAATCTCGTGATTTCTTTGCAATGATTCAAAATCCCTAGAATAATAAGAATGTGATCAATGTCCCAAGGTTCCACACCATGTCATGTTTTCGTTTTTTCAAACTCAGAGCTTGCCAGTGCAAGAACTTTGTCTCCAAAGCCAAGGTCTGTAGAGACTTTCTCAAACTGGCTGAGTGTAGCACCTGCATGTGCTGACAAGAAGCCTCATCATCTGCAGTCAGCTTCTCCCTAAGTTTCCTGAGAGCAGCTAGTATCTCCACTTTGTCTTGAGTGTACAGGCCTCTTTCCAACTTTCCTGCCATGAGATCTCCATCCATCCCTGCTCACCTTGTCTGAAGGTGCCCTGGTTCGTTCGTTCTTTTTTGTTCTTTCTTTCTTTCTTTCTTTCTTTCTTTCTTTCTTTCTTTCTTTTTCTTTCTTTCTCTTTTAGTGTTTATTTAATTTTTGAGAGAGAGGGAGACAGAGGAGAGAGAGAGGGAGACACAGAATCTGAAGCAGGCTCCAGGCTCTGAGGCATCAGCACAGAGCCCGATGCAAGGCTCAAACCCATGAACTGCAAGATTATGACCTGAGCTGAAGTCAGACGCTTAACTGACTAAGTCACCCAGGTGCCCCTGTCCTGGTTGTTTCTTTGCAAATAATCTGATGACCTCCAAGGTTTTGTTTTGTTTTTTTTAATGTTTATTTATTTTTGAAAGAGAGAGTGTGAGCAAGCAGGAGAAGGGCAGAGAGAGAGGGGGACAGAGGATCTGAAGTGGGCTTTGCACTGACAGCAGAGAGCCTGATGCAGGGCTCGAACTTGAGAACTTTGAGACCGTGACCTGAGCCAAAGTCCTAGGCTTAACCAACTGAGCCACCCAGACACCCCTGAAAACCTCCAGAGTTTTAAAGGCCTGGCTGATAGCTGCCTTCCAGGTGCTTTCCACTTAGCAGTTGCTTTCCACTTAGCTCATCTATCAAAGTCATATTTTCAGACTTTTCAATTTTCTCCATTGAATCATTAAATTCACTTAGTTTTCCAGAGTTTCCTCTTTGGTTTCTTCATATTCATCTCTATCACATTCCTCTCTGCATTCCTCCAGAGCCTGTAATTGCTGCATTAGTCTGTTCAAATTTCTTCTTCCAATTTAGTTCTCTAAATGCTGCTTTAATTTACTTGTCTCTGTCTTTCCTCTGGAAGCCATTTTGATCTCTTGTCTCTTAGCACTTTGAACTCTGCACCGTGTTGACTGGTCCCAAAGTGCATAAACCCACAGCTGTTGAAGTTCCAACTGTTACAAACTTGAGGAAAGTGAAATTGTTCATCAGGACTACAAGAGGCTCAGAGTTCAAACCACTTGGATGTGCAGTTGGGTCCTCAGGCCCTCGGGTTCCCCTCTCCCCAGGACAGTTCTTTTCAATGATCTTTTTACTTATTTCTGTGTAAAAGGAAAGAAAAAACAGTTTGGGGGGTATGCCAATGCATCAGTCACATTAAGACTTTATAACTGCCATAATAATCATAAATTTCTATTTAAATTTACTATCTGGGTGGAAAAGAGAAATTACTCCATTTCTTTACTCTTGATTTCTTTGATTTTTGGGTCTCCTGGGACTGAAATCTTCATCCAATTGCTTTTTTTAATAACTAGAAACAGAATTTGTCTCTGGTGATAACAGGGAGTTTTTAAAAATGCTATCAAAAACTCTTTTCCAACAGGTTTACAGCTTTTCAAAACAAAATATTTTTAGGGCACCTGGCTGGCTCAGTCATTAGAGCATGCAACTCTTGATCTTAGGGTTGTAAGTTTGAGCCCCACGTTGGATGTCGGTAGAGGCTACTTACAAAAAATAAAATCTAAAATAAAAAATGACCAAAATAGTTTCTTAAAATTTTGTCCAAGGAAACATCTAATAAGATTTTTGACCTCCCACCACTCCCCTCTCCAAATTGATGGCTAAGGAGGCAGGCAGAATCAACTTGCTATGCATTGATTACAGCTTTTGTCTTGCCGTAGCTTAGCAAACTCCTTGGAGCTGCTTTAATTACCATTTATTTTTAATTTTTATATAATCTCAACCTTACAGAAGAGTTGTAAAAATAGTAAAAAAATCCCTGTAATCTTCACCAAGATTTCCCAAAATTCATATTTTACCACTATAAATTTACTACTTTTCCCTTTGTAGTTAGTTAATATTTTGTGACAACATACTTTGTAACTATGTAAATATCCTGTTTCTCATCCAAATGTCACCCACTAGCTTAACCATCCTCTACCAATTCAACTATTACTATCATGGTTGCCAAATAGTGATTTTCTAATCCCATCATTCCTTCTACATTTATTAGCTACCATTCTACTGTAAGGACTCACTTTCCCTTCTCCCACATTTGTTATTTACTCTCTTATTTACTTATATGTTTTTATATTCTTATTTTAGTCCATAAGTGGTACTATATTACTATTATTTTTTATTTTTATGCTTAATTGTCCCAGATTTGGCTGGTTGAAGACTTTTCAGTATGGCTCTTTATCATTTGGACATGTCCCACCATTCTTTGAGCGCTTCCTAACTTAGTAGCTTAAAATGATGCATAATATGAGGTTCATCATATTCCTTCCCAGCTCAAGCTCTAGAACCAGCCAATTCTCCAAGGAGCTCTGGCTCCTTTCAGTAGCAAACAGGATTTAGAAACCACATTCTGGGTGCCCAGTGTGCTTATTACTCCTGGGGCGTTATTCCTTCTGAGATTTTTCAGTGGACAGAGCTAGGAAATTATATCCATATCTATCCACACATATCCATATCTATCTATGTTAAACACCATGAGTTTGTACTGTCTTGTCCAATTCTAATCCATTATTATAAGATATATTCTACTCTTCTCTCTTTCCCTATTTGTAACTCTCTTTTCTCTCAGTGAGAAAATTGAATTCCATTGTTCATAATATTTTTACTCATTTACCCAATCCCAGAATACACGGCAAGAAGTTCTAGAATTGCTACCAAAAACAAACAAAAACAAAGACAAAAAAACTAACCATTGTAAAAACAAACCCACAAAGTTTATTTTTTTTAATTTTTTTTTTAACGTTTATTTATTTTTGAGACAGAGAGAGACAGAGCATGAACGGGGGAGGGTCAGAGAGAGGGAGACACAGAATCTGAAACAGGCTCCAGGCTCTGAGCTGTCAGCACAGAGCCCAACGCGGGGCTCGAACTCCCAGACCGCGAGATCATGACCTGAGCCGAAGTCGGCCGCTTAACCGACTGAGCCACCCAGGCGCCCCCAAACCCACAAAGTTTAATATTCATTTATAGTTCATTTTTTCTTTAGTCTGAGAATATACAGTTTTTTAAAAATTGTATTCTTAGGTTATTTGGCTTGAATTAGTTCCCCTCCCAACCCTCACACCTACATTTCAGTGTGACTTTATTATTCATTTGAAATGTAGTTTGATTTGTTTGTATTCCGTTGTTAGGGTTTCCCTTATTTGCATGTGTGTGTGTGTATGTTTCTTTTTTTTCCCTCAATATACGAATCATGAACATGGCTCTAAAAGAACCATACAAAAAGGAATCTTCAAAAGAAATGTCATTTTCCATCTTCTGCTTAGTGTCCACCCTCCTCACCCTTTCAATCACATTCCCACCCACCTCTGGTAAATAAACAATCTCATTAGTCTCTGGTGTATCTTTCCTGTTTTCCTTTTTGACCAAAAGGCAGGCACAGGCCTATTTTCTCACTTTCCTTTTTTTCTTAACACAAAGGTAGCATTCTCTTTTGTTTTTTGCTTTTTTCATTAAACAATATATACTAGAAATCATTTCACATCTGTATGCAGACATCTACCACATTCTTTCTAACAGATGTAGAATGCTCTATTTTGTGCTTATATCATAAGTTATCCAACCATTCTTTTCTAAACGGGCATTTAGATGGTCTTCAATATTTTGTAAATACAAACAATGCAGCAATAATTGACCTAGAGCATATGTATTTCCATATTGTTGGAGGTATATATTTAGGGTGAATTCTCAGAAGTAGGATAACTAGACCAAAAGTAAACACATTTGAAGTTTTTAAGATACCTGGTAAGGTTATAATATAGAGCTTTAAAGTAATTTTTGTGATAATGTTCACTACGTATTTATCCATATAGGTATTTTTGTTTTAGATTCTGGGCTACTAGACTTTGTATGTCTTTTAAGCAGCACAATTATATCTTAACAAATGTGTTCTGGTGATTATAAGCAATTGAATAACGAAATCCTTCTTAAGTAGATTAGATTTTGTACATGTGTATTTAATTAGATTTTAGCACCAACAGTAGTAATGTCAAAAATAATGAAGGAAAAATCCCTTAGATCTGAAAAACAATAGGTATATAAGGCTAGATCACATTCTATCTATGGGGATGATCAGGGACATCATATTTTTACATCTCTAAGGAGGAGGTATTTCCTCCCAGTAGAGTTGATGATCTGAAGTCACTGGAAAATGATGAATAGTTAAGGGAGCCAGTTTTCTGGTGCTACAAGGCTGGTTAATTATACTGTAAATCATGCAAACACTGACATTTTGAACAAAAAGCTCTCCAGACATCATTTCCTTCTCACTGAAAGAACAATTCTTTTAAAAATAGGCAGACTGGTAATTATCTTAGGCTGAGAATATACAAAATATAGACATTAATCCCTAGAGATGCAGAGAAGCTTTATGGCTTTGAAGTCTGTGAGGCATTTTAAAAATGCTTTATAAATATGATTTGACACTCTTGATTAAGCATTGTAGAAGCAAGAACAACAAACTCCCACCTCTGTAGTCTGTGGTCAGTATAATAACATTATTCTTGAGTTTTATTATTTATGTCTTTCTTTTGGGAGTCTTCCTTTATATAAATTCTGGGATTCCCCAGTAATTCTCTATCCTTTAGAAAGGTGAATGTTTCATTTGGAAACCTTTGTGGGATTTGAGCTTTCACAGATGAAGATCAAAGATAGAAATTAGTCCTCCACTCCGTTGCTAACTGACGTCAACAGATCCTCCCTTGTCCTTTTTGTTTTTTCCACTATAAAAGGAAAAGAATTTCCCTATGGCCCAAATATTGTTATTTTACCACATTTGCTTTATCATTTGTACTTTGATGATTTTGTTAATATAGTGTCTGCAAGGGTTCTCCACTGTAAATTTACTATTTTTCTCTTTGTAATTAATAAGTACCTTGTGGGACATACATGTGATTCTAAATATCCTCATGTGTTTCTCACAGGCAGGGAAGAATTTCATGAAGAGACCTCAAATTCACAATAGGCGTCCTCACTAGATCTCTTTAAATATGGTATTATTGAAATTACCTCATGCCAAACATCTATACCCAAAGAAAACTACGTTTCATCTGTTACTGCTTTCATCTTGGCATCAGTAAGATGAGGCAATGCAGCCTTGCTTAAGGCTGGAGTCACAAGTTTGGGAATCACACAACCTGGGTTCAAAATATAGTGTGGCTATATACTGCCAGCTACTTAATGTCTTTGAGCCTCAGTGACTTCTTCAGAAAAACAAGAATAATTACCAATCCCATAGGGTTGTTGTGAGGGTTCAATGAGCCCTTCTAATATGAAAAGTACCCAGAACTGTGTGCAGCATTCAATAGGCACCAATAAATGGTAGCTATGGATAACTAATAATGAGAATATTATTTTGGTTAGTTTTCAGCCCTGATGGAATTTCTGTTTCGGATGGAGACATTCTGCTATATTAAATACCTATACTGTTGATCCAGCCTCAGGCCAGAGCTGATTTAAAACCAGAAAAGCATACCCTCCCCTGCAATTTCTCCCTAGGAAGTTCCACTGTGGGGTCTATGGATCTAGAGTTTATGCCAACTCTTTACTTCAATGCGGACTGTCCTCTTGGAGGTTAGTAACATGATTCCAGAGCCCTTTATTCCGACAAGACTGGAGTGCCACCATGAGGTCAGCTTTGGTCCTGATGATATTTACTTGAATTCTGTCCTGATGACAGGAATATTTGAGTAGTTACATTTATATTGCATTATACTTACATTAAAGCCTAAAAATTTCACTCCATTGACTCTTTATGGGAAGAAAACAATGTACAAAAAGTATAAAAATTTGGATTTCTTAAGGTACTTGATTTGGATTTCTAAACTACCATAGTACTGGTGACTCTTGAGAATTTGAAATTGAATACTTAGCTCCAAGGAAACTGAGATTTTTATCCAAGTGTGAATGGCTGCTGATTTGTTATCTTTGGCCAATCACCCTCTCCTCAACTTCTATTTTAATTAAGCCCCTGAAGCTGTGATCCTGAAGTCTCTAGCTCCCTTTGCAAAGAAATAATTCCTATTTCCAAATGTCCCATTAGAAACTCCACTCAGGTACCCCACAGAAATCTCAAACTCAGCCCACACAACATTAAAGTGACTATATTATCCTCACACAAACCTAGCCCTCCAATATTCTGCATCTCCACGAACAGAGCCACCCTCACCCAGTCACCTAAGTTTGAGACGTGGGAGTTGTCTTAGGTTTCTCCCTTTCCCCATCTTCCTACATCGAATCACTAAGAGAGTCTCTCAATGTCACCTTATTGTCCCTTAATTCTGCTTCTTTATCCTCCTCCCTCTTGCTACCACCTTTTCTCCTCCCTAGACTACTACCGCAATATTCTTTAGGTCTCTATAACTTCAGACTTGCCTCCCTTCCATGCTGCTGCTAGAGTGATCTTGTAAAATGAAAAACTGCTTATACCACTTGCTTAACATCCTTTAATGGCTCAGTGCCTTCAAGATCAAGTCAAAACTCCTTGGTATCCCATAAGGGATGAGGAGCCTAGTCCTTACCCACCATCCAGATCCAACTCTTGCTGCATGATCTGCTTCTACCTTGTTTTTAAATTAACACAAATGCATGCAAATTATTTCTTTACATTATCTCCTTCATTATTAGAATTTGTAACCTCATGTCAATAAGTAACTTATGTCATATGTCTTTCCATCCAGAAATAGGGCATTTAATATTTTTTATATCAATGGCAAACAGATTTGCTGTTTGTTCCATTTGGGTCCCAGCTGTGACATTTCTGTGCACATGCAGAATGAAAACACTGTAGGATAGCCCTATACTGAGGTTCATGGAGTGAGGAATATTAGAAAGTTGGAGGCTGATCTCTTTCTTCTGTTTGGCAAACCACTAGATCTCGGCACTAAGCTTCTATTTTTTTTAATTCAAGTATAATTAACAGATAGTGTTATATTAGTTTCAGGTATACGGTATAATGACTCAACAACTTTATATGTTACTCACGACTTACCATGGTAAGTGTACTCTTCATCCCCTTCGCCTGTTTTATCCAGCCCCACCACCTCCCCTCTGGCAGCCACCAGTTTGTTCTCTGCATTTAAGAGTCTGGTTTGGGGCTCCTGGGTGACTCTGTTGGTTAAATGTCCAACTCTTGATCTCAGCTCAGGTCATGATCTCACCGTTCATGAGTTCGAGCCTCCATCAGGCTCTGTGCTGACAGTGCAGAGCCTGCTTGGAATTCTCTCTTTCTTCCTCTCCCAGTCCTTCCCTTGTTCTCGCTGTCTCTCTCTTTCTCAAAAATAAATGAACCTTTTTAAAAAAGAGAGTCTGGTTTTATCCATTTCCAGCTTTGTTGAACCACTAGTAGATCCCCAAACACAACAGGCTTTTTTCATACCTCTTTACGTCTGTTGCTACTGTTTCCCTTACTTAAAATAGCTTTACCTGTCTTGTCTAATTTCTCAACATCTTTTTAAGGATATGCAAAATTTATCTCCCCTATACACCTTTCCTAACCTTCCACAAAGCCCATACTGCCACCACAGAGCAACTACCTCCTTACCTTCTATAACTTACACAACTGTACCCAGAATTTTCTTGCTTTCTCTGAAAGAAGCTCTCTATCCTTAGCAGACTTGATGCTACTTGAGAGCAAGGACTGTGTCTAATCTGTCTGTATATCCCTAGGGCCTAGGGCATGCCGAGCACCCTGAAAACAACAATCACAAAATTGGGGGAATAATAGGCGGGGAGTAGAGAAGAAAAATATTTTCAAAGACATAATTTGAAGGCATGGAATCATCACTCTGTTCATAAAAGCAAGATATCCCAAATAGCACCCACTGCAGTGTTATCCAGACTTTGTGTTCTCAGTTGTCCACTTGAGAAACCATGTGTGTCTACCAGTCAGACCATACTGGTTTTTGGAGAAATTCCAGTTCTACAAAACCATGATTCAATTTCCTTGCCACTTTTATTGACGATGGTTTTAAATTGCTTTGTTTCTTTTTTTTTTTTCCCCAAGAGGAAATGGTCTCTTAATGAGTCACTTGGACATTGTCAAGATCAGAATTGATAGAAGTCTGACAATTTCCATTTGACTTTTTCATTCCTTCAGCCCAAATTGATTACAAAGCACCAAACAAAAGACATAGGTCCTTTCCTAAATCCACAAAGTTGGCAGTTTCAGAGATCCTTGTCTATTTTTATTTCACCTCATTAATTCAACAAGATTTATTGACCACTTATTATGAAACAGGCTCCATGAGAGGCAAACATAATATAAGAATAAGTGAGATACAGGCCCAGCCCCCCAGAAGCTTAAAGTCTGGTGTGGGACAGATTTGGAAACAATTACAGTGCAATAGGAAAAGAGCTAAAATAGAGGTATTTACGAAGTGGCATGAGAACTCATAGAAAGAAGACAGATTATGTCAAGGAGAGGATATTCAGGGTAAGCTTTACAAAGGAGAGGAGATATAAAGCTGAGTTTTGAAAAATATAGGAGTTTTCCAGGGAGGAAAAGAAGAGAGGACATACCAAAAAGAAAGAAAAATATGTAACCAAGGTTCAGAGTTAGAAGAAGCAAAGCCAAAATGAGATGATAAAATTAAAGCTTAGAGGAGTTAACTTGCTTAAGGCCACACAGTTGGTAAGTAAAGGGCTGAGGGGGGCGGGGGGGTGTTGAACCCGAGCTGGAGTTATTTGTGGGAGGATGTCATATTTCTTTTTTTTTTTTTAATTTTCTTTAGCGTTCATTTATTTTTGAGACAGAGAGAGACAAAGCATGAACGGGGGAGGGTCAGAGAGAGGGAGACACAGAATCTGAAACAGGCTCCAGGCTCTGAGCTGTCAGCACAGAGCCTGACGCGGGGCTCGAACTCACGGACCGCGAGATCATGACCTGGGCCGAAGTCGGCCGCTTAACCGACTGAGCCACCCAGGCGCCCCGAGGATGTCATATTTCTTAAGAGTGTTGAGAAAGGCTCTCAACACTCTTAAGAAAGGCTCAGGGCCTGGCATACAAGTTACAGGAACTCAGACTACATTCAGTAGACAATGGCAAATTACGAGAGGTTTTTAAGCAGAGAAACAACATGGTCCCATTTGGGCTTCCAAAAGATAATTCTAGCAGTGATTTTTTTTTTTCAAACATTAAAAATAAATTTATTCAGGGGCACCTGGGTGGCTCAGTCAGTTAAGTGTCCAACTCTTAGTTTCAGCTCAGGTCATGATCTTGAGGTTTCAAAGTTCAAGCCCCTCATCAGGCTCTGTGCTGACAATGCAGAGCCAGCTCGGGATCCTCTCTCTCTGCCCTTCCCCTGCTGCTGCTCTCTCTCTCTCTCAAAATAAATAAATAAACTTTAAAAAACTAAATTTATTCATTAATTTTTTGAACAGTGCTATTATGAACATGCATGTACATGTATGTATTTTAGTTCTTGTTTGAGTGCCTGTTTTCAATTATTTCAGGTATATACCTAAGAGTAGAGTTTCTGGGTCATATGGTAATTCTATGTTTAATGCTTGGAGGAACCAACAAATTTTTTTCCACAGAGGCTGAATCAGTTTTACCTTTTTAACACAAATATATTTAATGCACATACATATATTTTAACACAATGTATGAGAGTTCCTATTTCTCCATGTTCATTAACTTAGCATATACACACTGATTACTTTAAATGTTCAAAATATAGTGTGAGGCTATAAAGAGGAAAGAAATGGAACTGATATTTTAAGACATAATGAGGCCAGACGTCATCTAGTTGATTAAATTATGAATGTGTCATCTAATTCCTCAAATTCGTCACAACTCATGATTTAAAAAAGTTTTTTGAATATAGTTGACACACAATGTTACATTAGTTACAGGTGCACAACATGGCGACTGAACAAGTTTATATGTTATGCCATGCTTACCACAACTGTATCACCACACAACACCGTTACAATATCATTGACTATATTCCCTATGCTGCACCTTTTATTCCCATGACTTATTCATTCCACAACTGGAAGCCTGTTTCTCCCACCCCCCTTCACCCATTTTGCCCATCTCCCCACACCCCAGCAGTGATACTTAACCCTGACTGTAATTAAAATCACTTGAGAAGCTTTCAGAAATTACAGGCCAGCTACTCTGATCCAAGGCAACTTGCTGACTTTGGTGTTAGGCAACAAATGAAGGCCGTTCCTAACACAATCAAGACAGAATTTCTGGGAATGGGACCCAGTTTTCTTTTGTTTTGTTTTTTAAGTTGCTCAGAAGATTCTAATGTGCAGTGAGGGTCAAGAACTACTCAACTAGGAGAAGGGCTGAAAGATGGAAAAGAACTATTACGTATTAAGCACTTACTATACATGAGATTTTGTTCCAATAACTTTAAACAATAACTATAATCTCTATATGTTAGAAGATGTATATATATATAGTATCTTGAGCCACTTAAACCATTTTGAGCCCTGTGTGGTGAACAATTCTATTGTTCCTAGCCTTCAAGGTCAATATTATAATCCTATAATCCCTATTTTACCAATGAGGAAATTGAAGCAGACTGGTGAAATAACTTGTCTAAGGTTGTCACCATTAGTAGATACAACTGGATTCACCTGTAAGCCTTTCTGATAGCCCAAACCCATGATTGGCCTATGAGCCAAGCTCAATTCTCAGAACAATCCTGAAGTGTCACGATCATCATTTCACAAATGAGGAAATTGGTCCTGATGAGGAAATTAGTCCAATCAGGTTCATCTGAATAGGTCACAGCCTACATGGACAGGCTGGGAGGGATTTAAACTCAGACTTCTTTAACTCCAACTACATGCTTACGAGAGTTAAAGTATAGAGCATATATATTCAACACTCAATACAATTTGTTCCTCTGAAAGAATGGAGGCATAATGGATTAATATAATCTAGAGTATTCTTTTTTAAAAAATGTTTATTTATTTTTGAGATGGGGAGGGCAGAGAAAGAAAGAGAGAGTCTCAAGCAGGCTCCACACTATCAGCACAGAGCCTGATGCAGGGCTTGGACTCAAGAACCATGAGATCATGACCTGAGCTGAAATCAAGAGTCGGACACTCAACTGACTGAGCTACCTAGGTGCCCCAACCCAGAGTGTTATTCTTAACAAGGAGAACCATCCCTAGGTCTCAGGAGGCTAACCCTCTGTTGAACCACCAATTCCAGGGGGCTTTTGCGGGGGGGGGGGGGGGGGGGCGGAGATTGGGTCACAAAGAATTCTGTGACAACCCTCTATCATATTTACCTGAAAAATTTTAACCCTGGCTAAATTCAACACTACAACGTGTTCATACCCTTATCTAAGCAACTGAATCATGCTGATCGGTTTCTTTTTTAAGTCACTATCTCCAACTCCTATGGGCATTCACTGCTCAGCAATGTTACACATTTTCCTACGAAGTTCATTTTCTCACTCTTAGAGGACACTATTTTCATATCATTTCTTCCATCCTCAACTCTCCAATGCTCCCTGACAAAATTTCATCCCATTCCCTTCCCATTAGTTTGCCTCCATTCTCTGTTGCATCAACAATTTCTATCTTTTCACTGGATCATTCCTTACGATTTACAAGCATCCCTTAGCATCTATCTTTAAAAACATCAAAAACAAAAAGCGAAACGTCCTTTGAGCCCACATCTGCTTCTAGTTAACACCCAACTTCTCTGTTTTCCTTCCCAGCCTAACCTATTGCAAAGAGTTTGCTTCAACACAGTCCACCTTTGTCAATTCAATCATTTGCATCCATCATGCCACTGAAACTGATATTATCAGGGTCACTAGTGACCTCCATGTTGCCAAATGTAGTAACCTTTCTCATTGGTCCTCAGTCTCTCAACAGCCTTTAAAACAGCCTACCTTGCCTTCTTCCTGAAATTTTCTTCTGTCTTTGGTGACACCACATTCCTTGTCTTCCTACCTCCCTGGTTACTTCTTCTCAAACTTCTGTGTTATAGGTGTAGTCTTCTCTAATCTACCTGATCTCTAAATGTTGGGGTACTCTAAGGGTCAGTCCTGGGTCCTCTTCTCACCCCTATTCACACAATCTAAGTGACCACCTTCATAATTATGCTTTTTTTAAATTTATTTTTTCATCATGACTAGTCTAATCTTTAATCCCCATCCCCTATTTGCCACCCCCCCACACACGCACCTTCCCTGTGGTAACCATCAGTTTGTTCTCCATAGTAAGAGTCTGTTGGGGGTGTCTGGCTGGCAAATCTTGATCTTGGGGTCTTGAGTTCACACCCCACACTCGGTGTAGAGATTACCTTAAAAAATTTTTTTAACTAAAATAAAATAAGGGGCGCCTGGGTGGCTCAGTCTGTTAAGTGTCCAACATGGTTCATGGGTTCAAGAGTCCTGCCTCCTGCTCTGTGATGACAGCTCAGAGCCTGGAGCCTGCTTCAGATTCTGTGTCTCCCTCTCTTTCTGCCCCTCCCCTGCTCATGCTCTGTCTCTCAAAAATAAATGTTAAAAATTTTTAATTAAAAAAATTTTAAATATATATACCCAAAAATTTAAAAAAAAATTTTTTTTAATTTAAAGAAGAGTCTGTTTTTCGGCTTGTCTCTTTTTTCCCCCTTTGTTTGTTTGCTTTTTAAGTTCCACATATGAGTGAGATCATATAGTATTTGTCTTTATCTGACTTATTTTGCTCAGCATTATATATCATCTCTCTCTAGTTCCATCCAAGTTGTTGTAAATGGCAAGATTTCATTCTTTTTATGACTAATATTCCCATATATATATAATGACAAATATGTATCTATATATCTAAATAGATAGATGATAGATATATAGATAGATAGATAGATAGTTATCTCACAGTTCCTTTGTCCATTTATCTATCAATGAACACTTGGGCTGCTTCCATACTTTTGCTATTATAAATAATGCTGCAATAAATATAGAGTTGTATGTATCCCTTTGAATTAATGTTTTTGTATTTGGGGGGTAAATACTCAGTAGTGCAATTCCTGGATCATATGGTAGTTCTATTTTTAATTTTTTGAGGGACCTCCATACAGTTTCCCACAATGGCTGCACCAATTTGCGTTTCCTTTTTCTCTATATCGTTGCCAACACCTGTTGTTTCTTATGGTTTTGATTTTAGCCATTCTGACAGGTGTGAGGTGATATCTCATTGTAGTTTTGATTTGCATTTCCCTGATGATGAGTAATGTTGAACATCTTTTCATGAGTCTGTTGGCCACATGATTATGCTTTTAGATATGGCTTGTCACCACTTACATAGGGATTGGGTTCTGAAGTCAATTCATGAAGAGAAGAAAATTCATGAAATAGAATTATTCTTGGAAATTCCTTAAATCTCCTATAAAGTATGGTAGTTGTGGTTTCACACGTTGATTTTTTAAATAGTTATGACCATATTTATGTGCCAAATTGAAGGCCAACATTTCACTTCCTAATAAGCTCTATGTCAATTATTTTCCTCCCATGTTGAGATAAATTGTTTTCATGAAGCAACAGATAAAGTACTTCGGGCTTTCACTTATGGGTCAGGTTTCATGAAAAATACTTATTTTTAAAAAGTGGACACAAGTTGAACATCACGATTCTCCTTCTATGAGAGGGAAATGGGGGGGGGACTGATTCCATCTGAGAATACAGCAGATGTACATTCCCCATCTCATGCTTACTCCACACTTGCTTTCCTTGAATGTAAAGGAATTACCCACACTATTTAAAGTATTTCTTACACTCTTTGGTTGAATATGTATAACTCAATTTTAATAAGTTAAATGCTTTTTAGATAGTATTCCATTGTACCATTTATATTTTGATGGCTCCTAGATTTATTTCTCCAGCCTTGACCTTTCTCCCTGAGATTCAGACTTAGGGAACCAACTACCTACCCAGACTTCTCCGCTTAAAGTCAATTAGGTATCTTAACATGTCCAAAACATAGCGATTAATTCCTCACCACCACCACCACTCCTATGCCTCATCCTCACCAAAAACCTGTTCTTCCATAGTGGTTCCTAGCTCAGTAAATGGCATACCATCTACCCAGGGGTCTAGGCAAAAAACCTCGGAGTGATTTGTGTGATTCCTCCCTTTCCATTACCTCCACATAAAATCAATCAGGTGCATTTAGCTCTACCGCCAAATAGATCCCAAATCTATCCATTCATCTCTATCCACACAGAGACCCACCCTAAACTAAGCCACCATCATCATTTCTACTTTGACTAGCCTTCCTGTTTCCAGTCTTAGCCTTTCTACATCCATTCTCTAAATAGCCAGAGTAATCTTTTATAAAACATTCACTCATTCAGTCATCAAATATTTATTGAAGAGTGCACAGAAACTGGGAATACAGCAGTGAAGCAAATTAGATTCCTGTGCTCATGGACTTTCGTTCTAGGACGGGGAGAGGCAATGCATAAGTGAATAATTTTGTACAGTACAAATACAATGAAGAAAATAAATATAATGTAGTATGCTAAATCATGTTCTCGCAGCAAAAAAAAAAATAATAATTAATACCTTCACAGCAAGTTTAGATTAAAATCCAAATTCCTTACTATGACCTCCTTATACGACTCAATGAGATCTGGTTTCTATTTGTCCCTCCAACCTTATCTGTACTACATTTCCTTATTGCAACTTGGCTCCAGTCACCCTGACCTTTCTATTTCCTCAATGTTTCAAACCTTTTTCCCCCCTTCTTCAAATACATGTTTCCTCTACCTGGAATGCTGTTCCCGGATCTGGGAACCACTGCCTTCTCTTAGCTCAAATATCACTTCTTCAGAATGAACCTGACTAATTTGCCTAGAAGTTGCTCCCGGTGCCTTTCTCTATCAATTACACTGTTACTTGTTTCATTCACAGCGCTTTTCACTTTCGAAATTATCTTGCTTAGTTAACAATTTTGTCTCCACTTATATGTAAGTTTCCTGAGGTGGGGAATCTTAAGGTGTTGTTCACCAAACTACCCATAAAAGTCTAGAACAGTGCCCGGCATAAGAGCATCTTGATAAATAATTTTTTTAATCAACAAAGACAGGCTATACGATCCAGCCTCTCAGAATCGCCAGGCTCCGCCCCCTCCTCCCCGCCCCCCCCCGACCCCCCCGCCCCCCCCGCAACCACTTCCGCCCACGGCTCGGGCCCCAGACTTTCTAGGAGAAGAAGTTCTCTGCGCAGGCGCTCTGCGGTCGCGGAGCTGTCTGGGTAAAAATGGATGCTCACGATCTCTTTCGCCGGCTTGGCGTGGGGGCCAAATTCGACGTGAGACGTTTCTCGGCGGACGCGGCGCGATTCCAGGTACTGTGCGCAGAGGAACAAGTCTGAGTAACAGAGAAGGCGCAGGAGCCCGAAAATGATCTGGCTACTGGTAGAGCCGGCACGCGGAGGCCATGGCCTGGTCGTGAGGCATTTCCTTTCTTTTTGCGTTGGGTTCGAGCGCAGACCTATCCGGTCAAGTCCTGCCTTCCGAGTGAACTCTTACTCCTCTTTTATAGTCTTAGGTGGGCCTGGCACGGAGACCCTTGCCCCCTCACCGGTTTCTAGTTTATTCAAAGCACAATTAGAATCCTTTCAAAAGTTGCTATTTCTCCAAAACTGGTGGAAAGGGATTTCAAAAACAGAATTAACCCAAAATGAAGAGAACAGTTTCTTTCACTGTAGTCTACCCAGGTTGGTTTGCCGTGCGTATAGCTTTAGTGGGCATGGGTCTTTTTATTCCCACACCCTCGTGGCGTGTAAAGTTACCTATGAGAAGAGTGATTTAGAAATGGGGAATCTTACATAGGGAAGTGGCGGGTGAATGATAAGCCAGGAGAAGTTAGTTGGGGCCCGATTATGGAAAATCTTAAGCATCAACCTTGTCATCGGGCGACACGTGTGTTTCACCTTTCTCTGGCAGTATGGTGTTAAGAGTCTGAACTTGAGACAGATTTTTGGGGTCCAAATACTTTTGAGACCTTGGTCAAGTTGTTTGACCTCCAAATGCCGAGAATTTTTTCATTGGTAATATCGCTGTTTACCTCTTACCGTTGTTGAAGGCTGAGGTAATTTAATATATACAAACATGCTTAGAAATCTGCCTGACAGCATATAGATGTTATGCTGATAAGCATATATGTGTTAATTGCTATTATGATTATTACTGTTAAAAGGTCAGGAAAGTTGTCATCTTGTGTTCTATTTGCCCAAAACACACTTGTCAGTTCAACAAACACCTTTCACCCTTGGTGAAAGGTAAAAAAAGATGGTGAGTTATTATACCCACATCCTTACTTGCCAATACTGCTTGGGTGAAAGCAATGTCAGTCGGTAGATTGCTTTTTAAATTTTTTGGGTTTTAGGTAGGAAAAAGGAAATATGACTTTGATTCTTCAGAGGTGCTGCAGGGACTGGACTTCTTTGGAAACAAGAAGTCTGTCCCGCTTCAAGATGAAGAGAAAAAAGAAAGCCTAACTGAAAGGAAGAGGGAGCAGAACAAAAAAAAGAGGAAGATGATAACTTCAGGTTAGTTCTTGGTTTCTTTTTTTCCTTCTTTATTATTTTTTTTCAATTACAAAAATATTAATACAGGCTTAAGGTCAGACAATATACTGTCATTCCATTAGTTAATGGCATTCAGGTGGTTTCCAGGTATTTCCCATTACAGATATTGTTACAATAAAGGTATTTGTGGAGGGCCTTAGATATTTGTGGTTCAATTGGTTGAGCCTCCGACTCTTGATTTCGGGCTGAGATCATAATCCCAGGGTCGTGGGATTGAGCTCCAAGTTGGACTCCGCACTGAGTGTGGAGCCTGCTTAAGATTCTTTGTCTCTGTGCCCCTTTCTCCCTGCTCACTCACACTCTCTTTCTCTCTCCAAAAAAAAAAAAAAAAGATACTTGAACATATATCCTTTTGTCCTGTTATTTCTTTTTTTTTTTTAAGTAAAAATTTAAATAAATGTTTATTTACTTATTTTTGAGGGTGGGGAGGGGCAGAGAGAGAGGGAGAGAGAATCCCAAGCAGGCTCCACACTGTCAGCTGTCAGTGCAGAGCCTGGCTTGGGGCTTGAATTAACGAACCTAGAGATCATGACCTGAGCCAAAATCAAGAGTCCTCAAAGGACTGAGCTACCCAGGTGCTCCATAGGTCCTGTTATTTCTGTAATTAGCATCCCAAAAGTGGAATCACTGGCTGAAAGAGTATGCTCACTTCTTTCTCTAAACATATACTGAAAAATGACTTCCCACACCCTTGTCAATGCTGGATACTACTGGTCTTAAATTCTTTGTCAATCTAATGAATGAAACTTTTTTTGTTTATATTTTCTTGATAACTGGTGAGGTTGAGCATTTTTTTATGCTTTAGTGGATATTTACATTTCAACATTTGTGAACCATCTGTTCTTACTCTTTGCCTATTTTTCATAGGTTTGGTTGTTTATTTCTGTACTGTATCTTCTTCGTTATAGCTGTTAAGTTTCCTAGCTGTTTACCTTTTTCAATAAAATAAATCCTTATACATGGTTTTTAAAAGTTATACAGTGGTTAGAAGCAAATCTTCTTCTCATTCTTCTCACTATTTCTAGTCCCCTATTTCTCCAGAGGCAACCACTATTAATCATTTTCTTACGTATTTTTGTAAAGATATATATTCATTATAATTATACTTCCTTTTATTACCTGAATAATAGCATACTGTATATGTTATTCTATTCTGAACCCTTCCTCCTCCTACACTTTGTTAAAACAACAACAACATATTTGGAGATTGTTTGCAACCAGTAGGAATTGCACTGCCTTTCTCATTTTAACAAAATAGTATCCCATTGTACATTCCATAATCAATTTAACAAATTCCTTTGTGATGGACATTTAGTTTGTTTCCTCACTTTTGCTATTATCGTGTTGGCAATAAATGCTATTCCACTTATCTTTGTGTGTATGTGGGGGTTATATCTGATAAATTCTTAGAAAAGAAATTTCAGGGGCGCCTGGGTGGCTCAGTCGGTTAAGCGGCCGACTTCAGCTCAGGTCATGATCTCGCGGTTCGTGAGGTCGAGCCCCGCGTCGGGCTCTGTGCTGACAGCTCAGAGCCTGGAGCCTGTTTCAGATTCTGTGTCTCCCTCTCTCTGACCCTCCCCCGTTCATGCTCTGTCTCTCTCTGTCTCAAAAATAAATAAATGTTAAAAAAAAAAAATTTTTTTTTAAAAAAAAAAAGAAATTTCAGGGGCACCTGGGTGGCTCAGTTGGTTAAGCGTTTGACTCTCGATTTCAACTCAGGTCATGATCTCATGTTCCTGAGATGGAGCCCCACGTTGGGCTGTTGGGCTCTGTGTAGAGCCTGCTTGGAATTCTCTCCCCCAGCCCCTCCCCTGCTTGTATGCCTGGCGAGCTCTTTCTCTCTGTCTCCCTCTGTCTCCCTCTGTCTCTCTCTCTCTCTCAAACTCAAAATAAATAAACGTTAAAAGAAAAAGAAATGGAATTTCAGTGTTAACAAATAGATTTAAATTTAGGTATTTTGGAATTGTCCACCAGAAACATTGTATCAACAGGAAGTCCACTGCTGTGTTCATTGAATCATAGTATAGGGTATGCCATTACACATTGTAGGGATGTTATTACATAATTGACTTGACAAGTCCTTGTATAAGGACATTTACTTTGTTTCCACAGTTTTGCTGTTACAGTGTTACAATAACAGTCATTTTACTTCCCTGACTGCAAAGCCTTCCACCAAAATTAGTTAAAAGAAAAAAAAAAAAATGACCAGCCACAAATTTGGGAAAAGGATTCAAATGTTAAGCAACCAGAAATATAACTTAGCACATATGTGGCATAGTGCAGAGTGGTGTGGCACACCATGTTTTTGTTTTTGTTTTTGTTTTTGTTTGAGAAAGAGAGAAAGCACATGCACACATGTGTGGAAGAGGGACAGAGGTAGAGAGTCTCAATCCTACTACCTTAAGATCATGACCTGAGCCAAAATCAAGAGTCAGACGCTCAACTGACTGAGGCACCTTGGTGCCCCATGGCATATCATGCTTTGATTGTTCAACTAAATATTTTCTCCCTAAAATGATAATGTAGAATCAATGTAAAACAAACTCAGTTAAAATTCCAGTAGGCTTTTTGGGTAGAAATTGACAAAGGAATTAAAAAAAAAAAAGTTAGACATACACCTACCATATGATGCACGTATTTCACTCCAAGAATTTACCTAAGAGAAAGGAAAGCCTATGTCCTCACGAAGACTTCTACACGCATGTTCATAGCAGCTTTATTTTCAGTAGCTAAAAACTGGAAATGACCCAAATGTCCTTCAATAGGTGAAGGATAAACAATTTGTATATCCGTACAATGGAATGCTACGTATAAGTAAAAAAGTTAACTATTGACACATGCTCAACATGGATGAATCTCAAAATAACTATTCTGAGTGAAAGAAGCCAGACTAAATTGAGCATATATTACATGATTCCATTTATATAAAATTCCAGAAAAGCAAATTATCTCTAGTGAGAAAGCAGATATGTGGTTGCTTAGGGATAGAGCAGTGCATTAAAAGGGGCCACAAGGAAATTTGGGGTGGTGATGGGTATAGCTTGAATGGGGTGATGATTTAACAGGTGTATACATATGTCAAAATTCCTCAAATTTATACTTTTTTTTAAATGTCATTTATCTATTTTTGAGAGAGAGAATGAGAGTGCAAGAGGGCTAGGGGCAGTGAGAGAGGGAGAGAAAACCCCAAGCAGGCTCTGCACTGTCAGCACAGAGCCCAACACGGGGCTCAAACCCATGAACCGTGAGATCATGATCTGAGCAGAAATCAAGAGTCGGACATTCAACCGACTAAGCTACCCAGGCGCCTCTCAAATTTATACTTCAAATAAATACAATTTATTGTATGTCAATTGTGCCTCAGTGAAGTGAAAAAATTTTTAAAGAAATAACAGAGGTGGTCTTGCTTATTGTTCTTCTTAGAATTTTTAAGGTTATTCTTACATATTTATTTTGCCATGTGAACTTTATTTTTTTTTACGTTTATTTTTGAGAGGCAGAGAGAGCTCAAGCTGGGGAGGGCCAGAGAGAGCAAGGGAGACACAGAATCCGAAGCAGACTCCAGGCTCTGAGCTGTCAGCACAGAGCCCGACACAGGGCTCGAACTCATGAACCATGAGATCATGACCTGAGCAGAAGTCAGACACTCAACTGACTGAGCCACCCAGGTGTCTGCCACATGAATTTTAAAGTCAGCTAGTCTGGTTTCCAAAACAATCCTGTCATGACTTTTCGTTAAACTAATTTTAGTTATAGTGAGAATGGCTATCTTTATATTACAGTAGTCCTTACTATGCTGTGTTCATTGCTATTATAAGTGAAATATTTTCTTTCATAGTATTTATTTTCTAACTGGTTACATACAGAAAAACTGGTTGTCTCATTGAAATCTCTCTTAAATTTTTTTAAATGTTTTTATTTATTTGGAGACAGAGCAAGAGGGAGAGGGTCATAGAGGGGGGCGGGGAGAGAATCCCAAGCAGGCTCCAAGTTGTCAATGCAGAGCCCCATATGGGGCTCAATCTCAGGGACCATGAGATCATGACTTGGGCTGATATCAAAAATCAGACACTTAACTGAGCCACAGAGGCGCCCCTGGAATCTGTTATTTAAGTATTTTCAATTTGATCTCTTGTTGTTTTCAAGTATACAGTCATCTACATATTACACAGCTGAAACAACTTCAGATCTCTGATTTTACCAACAGAGAACTTGCCTCTCCGTTTCCAATTTTTATACCTCTTATTACTTTCTTTTCTCTAGTTGTATTAGCTAGTGCTATACTTTAGTGTGAAGCTATGGCCTGTTTGCTACACTCAAGAATGTTGCACTTAAGGGGCGCCTAGGTGGCTCAGTTGGT
This sequence comes from Panthera tigris, assembly GCF_018350195.1. Lineage (NCBI taxonomy): Eukaryota > Metazoa > Chordata > Mammalia > Carnivora > Felidae > Panthera > Panthera tigris. The sequence continues at coordinate 23,418,192 of NC_056673.1, forward strand.
TAAGCATCTGACTTCGACTCAGGTCATGATATCACAGTTCATGGGTTCTAGCTTCACATTGGTCTCTGTGCTGACAGCTCAGAGCCTGGAGCCTGCTTTGGATCCTCTGTTTCCCTCTCTCTCTCTGCTCTTCCCTGCTCATGTTCACTCTCTCTCTCTCTCTCTCAAAAATAAATAAACATTAAGAAAAAAAAGGATGTTGCATTTAAAATCTTTTAATTTTTTGATATATATTTTAGAAATTACTTCTCAAGAAGAAGGTTCTATACAGTGGATATCATCTGTGGAAGCAAAAATTGAAGATAAAAAAATTAAAAGAGAAAATAAACTAACTTCAGGGAAGTTGGAGAATCTCAGAAAAGAAAAGGTTAGAAAAATGTCTTAGCCCCAGTTGATTTTCTGACCTAGTGAATTTTCCCTTGTCCTTGGAGTGTTCTGTTGGTAAAAGTGAATACAGTATGTGTGTATACACACATACATACTATTCTTATATAGTATACTATATTTATATACTACATACTATGTAATTTTTTGACCTGTTCAAATTTCAAGATTGATAATGTATTTGGAATGAATCTTTTTAAATTTCATATCCCCTTTGATAAACAAAATTTTCCCTCTTTCTTCTCTTTGTTAAGCTGGTTTAGAAAGATTTCCTCTGACAGGGATTTGAGAGTTAGAATTCTTAAGAAACGTATTTTATACCTTGGGACTAGGGGGAGTAGAATACAGAAAAAACAACAAATATATCATTGTCATGTCTGTTGCACGCCTGCCATGTTACAGATGGAGAATATTGTTCAGCTCACTTCAGGAACCCAGAATCCAGAATTTGGCTCTCTATCAGAGAATGGAAAATAAACCAAATCAACACTCTAGACTCTGTTTTTGGTCCTCAGTTTTAATAAGTAGAGTTTAGAGTAAATCATCAAAAAGCATTGGCACTTGCGTGGTTAAGTGGCATATAAAGAAAAATACTAGATGGATTCAATTTCTGCCTTCTAGAAGCTTATATAAAATTACAAGTTAATAATTATCATGGTAGCATATTAATATGAATAACACATTACTCATGGTATTGACACATTAATATGAAGAAAGTGGATGGATGGGTTTTATTGTTATGAAGGTCTTCTGTCTATGAAAGGGCATGAAATATATCTAGTATCTGTATCTTTTAGTGCTTGGAATTTCACCAAAAAGTTTCATGCTACTAAAGCTTATGCTGGAAACTGTTACTGTTGCTTTATAACATCTTATAAAGTATATGACCATAGTTATGGTGACCCCTTTCTTTCACTTTTCAGATAAACTTCTTCCGGAATAAACACAAAATTCATGTCCAAGGAACTGATCTTCCTGACCCAATTGCTACATTTCAGCAACTTGACCAGGAATATAAAATCAATTCTCAACTACTTCAGAACATTCTAGACGCAGGCTTCCAGATGCCTACACCAATCCAAATGCAAGCCATTCCAGTTATGCTGCATGTGAGTATGAAGGTCTATGATGCCTCTAACATTCCTTCCTCTGTGTATTAGCCCGTTCTCTTCCATATTTGAAGTTTTCCTTTCTACCTTATCTCCCCCTGTTGAAATCCTCCCTTTACTTTTAAGGTCCATCTCAAATGTCTGTGCCACCATATCACTATAATTCGATGTGATCCTTTTCTTTTACCAACCCTGTTTCCTCTACCACCAGTTCTCCAAGGTATTCAGTGTGTTCTTTTTCTTACCACATTATCTTACACTTTATGTTTATACTAATTATGTTTACCTTTTGCATTTTTCTAGAGTGTAAACCCTCTGAGGATAAGGACTGTTCTGTTTATTCATCCCTGATTAACTTATAATTCCCAGGAACTATTTCTGAAATATAGAATTCTTGTACAGCCTGACTTTTTTTTCCCCAATACTTTTTGCTATTGAAGTATACTTTATATAATAAAATGCATACATTGTAAGTTCACAGTTCAGTGAATTCCAACAAGGCATACCCTATGTAACTGTCACCCCAGTGGGGATGTGTAACATTTCTGTTGCTCCAGAAAATTCTGTGCCCTTTCCATTCAGTCCTCACTCCTGCCCAGAGGTAACCACTGTTCTAGTTTCTATTGCATGTATATTAGTTTTGCCTCTTCTAGAATGTCATGTAAGTGGTATCGTCCATTATTTATTTTTATTTTTTTATCTCTGGTTTCTTTCACTCTGCATAGATTGTTTTTGAGATTTATCCATGTTGCATTGATCAGTAATTTGTGAGTAGAATTCTGTTGTTTGAAAATACCACAATTTGTTTATCTACTGGTTGATAGAGGTATGGATTAATTTAAGAGTTTTGGAAATGAAATTTTTCTGAGGTTTCTTTTTGTACTAACGAGAGCTGACTTTTCCCCCCAGGTAGCCAAGATGGCCTTTGGTTCTGGTAGCCAAAAGATATGTGTTACCTTTTCATCCATACTTGTCCTTTCTGTTTTCTTTGGGAACTGAAGTGAGAGTACTTTTGAATGATGTTGACTCACATTATAGTAAATTTGCTTCTAATTTTCATTTAAGATTATTTCTGTTGCAACTTAAAGCTTTAAAATCATAGTGACTTTTTGAAGACTGTCACATAAATTACTGTCACTCAGGATATTGCCAGTTTTTATTTATTACCTTCAGCCATTCTGTCATTTATTAAAACCTTCGCTATGGAGGGGCGTCTGGGTGGCTCAGTTGGTTAAGTGTCCGGCTCTTAATTTTCAGGTCAGGTCATGATTTCATGGTTCCTGAGATCAAGCCACGAGTTGAGCTCTGTGCTGACGGCATGGAGCCTGCTTAGGATTCTCTCTCTGCTTCTCCCCCCACACTCATTCGCTAACTCGCTCTCTCTTAAAATAAATAAATAAACTTAAAAAAAAAAAAACCATCTTCCCTAGGGATTGAGCAATACTGATATTGGGGGGAAAAGTTGGTTTTAGAATTTTGCTTTGATAAGAGTTTAGTGCAAAGGAAAAATTGAAGTAATGGAAATACTTGAGGTTTTGAATTATCTTTGGATTTTAGTTATCCATATTCTTTACCCAGTTCAAATGGAATTTGGTGGCAATGCTCAGAAACTCCACTGGGGCACTGGTGGATGATGTTAGAAAAGCAAATGTGGGAAAAGTTAGATTAGCAGTGGGAATATGAATGACTGCATTCGTTATGATTATTTTATTATTTCTGTGGCTGGTTGCATTACTTAACCACGCTCTGAAAAGTTTATTTACTTATATGTAATATGCCTTGTTTTTAGGGTCGAGAACTTCTGGCTTCTGCTCCTACTGGATCTGGAAAGACTTTGGCTTTTAGCATTCCCATTTTGATGCAACTAAAACAACCCACAAATAAAGGCTTCAGAGCCCTGATTATATCACCAACACGAGAACTTGCCAACCAAGTATGACTTGTAGCTTTGAAAGAGGATGGGTTTGGTGTTTGCTTCAGTCATTTCTTTTATGAGGGTAATAAAAAGATCTCAAAAAGAGTAAGGTCCTTGTTTTTTGGCATGGGCAAGTATTCTGTACAGGCACTCTATTCTGTATCTTACTGTTCATGGGCAAGTTTTTTGTCTTTTTATGATGTTCTAAAACAACGATTTTAACATTAATGATTCTTTGGTAAATGCTCTAAGACGTTTTAAGCTTAGGCTACGGTAATATATAGTTCCTCTCTAAAATGTATTTTTCTCACCTAGGTGAATGAAACCTCATCTCAGTTTTTGAGAGGAAAAAAAAAACATACAGTGACGTGTTCTACCCTTCCAATGTGCTTAATAGAAAATACATGCCAAGTATGAAATAGTTTTATAATAGCATTATGTTCTAAAAACAGTACATAGCAGATTGGAAAATGCCGAGATTCCAGGTTAATGTACATGTTATTATGGGTTTAATTTCCCACATTGAGTATAGGGTTTACTTAAATAAAACTTTAAGATAAATAAATAACTTATTCATGGGTTGGTAATAGATTTATTTTAATAATGTAAACAAGACAGTACATCTCATTTAAGTATCTTAACAGCTAATGTTTTTATCATTTTCCATTTTAGATTCACCGAGAGTTAGTAAAAATCTCTGAGGGAACAGGATTCAGGATACACATGATACACAAAGCAGCAGTGGCAGCCAAGAAATTTGGACCTAAATCATCTAAGAAGTTTGGTAAGGGATTCATGTTTGAGCTGTAGAGCATACAAGGGACTTGCAAATTACAGATATTCTGTCACCTAAGAGTTCTTAAAAATGTAGGCATGCACACAATCAGTTTGGTGTTTAGAGAAGCTAAAAGAGATCTCCCCGTTCCCACTCAGTAGTTATATAAATATATACCAGTGATTCTCAACCAGAGGCAATTTTGCCCCCACCCACCTTCCACCCCAGGGACATTTGGCAATATCTGGAGACACTTTAAGTTGTCAGAACTGGGGTGCTACTAACCTGTGGTAGGTAGAGGCCAGGGATGCTGTTAAACATCTTGCAATGCACAAGACTGTCCCCTACAACAAAACATTATCTGGACCGTAATGTCAGTAGTGCTAAGGCTGAGAAACCCTGCCTTATACTATTGATTTTTAATCTGCCGTGGAAATACTCTGCAGGTAAGAATGGCTCACATCCCTACCCTTGTATCAGTCAGAAAACCAGCTTTTACCTGTCTTTCATCTTGAGCTTCTAAGTAAAATTTCATTTAAAGAAAGGATTTTTCTGAAAAACAAAATGAAGTATTTGAAAATAACACTGTTGGATTATAGTGTTCTTGCTTCTTAGAAGTTGAGTAGGCAGATCAAATATAAAAGGAGAGTAAGCATAATTTGTGCTATGATGGATTAAAAAAATATATATGTTAGCTTACAAATAAGAAAGAACTTGTGTTGGTGTAGTAAGATAGCGAGTATAACCTCCCCCTCCTCTCCCCTCTTCAGGTTATTCACTGAAATTCAGGAGACTTAATTCCCTAGTTTGAGGGAAATGAATCTTGCTTTTACAATCTGTACTATTTGTTTCTCCTATAGATATTCTTGTGACTACTCCAAATCGACTAATCTACTTATTAAAGCAGGATCCTCCAGGAATAGATTTAACAAGGTACAGATAACATTTTAATCTCTCTTATGTGTATTTTCACTTGGTTGATTATATTTTGTCCTTGATTGCTTGTATTATTGCCTTTTGGAGCTTGCAATCTACCAGCTTCTAGTCAGTGTTTGTGCTGAGAACATGGTTTTTATTAAACACAGGAAAATAACTGTCTGGTCTAGAAGAAAGTTACAGATTCTGATAAGTAGTTAGTACAGAATTCCCTTAGATGTTTTCATAGCTTTCAGCAGTGGTGATGGAGTTTATAAGGTCTATGTGAAGCTCTGTTGTTGCTAATGGGACCTCCTTTCTTTGAGGCTAACAGAATAGAACACTACTTTATGTTTATCTTGTTTTTACCTTTTTCCTGCTGATTTTTATTTTACCTTTTTCTGGTATGCTGTGTGGATCTGAGAAGGAGCATAATGGTTTGACTTCTTGTGTCCCCACAATTTAGTGAAGCGTCTTAGATCTTCCAGTTCAATACCCACAAATTGTGTTGTTATTTCTTAGTGTTGAGTGGCTGGTGGTAGATGAATCAGACAAACTGTTTGAAGATGGCAAAACTGGGTTCAGAGACCAGCTGGCTTCCATTTTCCTGGCCTGCACATCCCATAAGGTCAGAAGAGCTATGTTCAGTGCAACTTTTGCATATGATGTGGAGCAGTGGTGCAAACTCAACCTGGACAGTGTCATCACTGTATCCATTGGAGCAAGGTAATTGTTCTTCTGTGTTATCCACTGATTTTTGGTTTTTTAATACAAGTCCTTTCTTTTTTAGATTCAAGGAGATAGGTTGTTTGGCCTTAGATTAATAACAGGGAAAGTTTTACTGAATTCTTTAAAGTCAAGATTGATTAAGCATTTTCTATTTTAGAATAATCCAAGGGGAGATTCTCAAGTTGTCATGTTAGTATTTCTGTCATTCAGTTGATTTTTCCCATCCACAAAGCATGACCTGAGTTCTGTAGCCACCCAGGGGATTTAGTTTCTTGGATGGCTTAATTAAGTAGGACGACAGAGGAGAAAGCTGATATTACCAAGCCCCTTGATTTATAATTCCTTTAAAAAAATACTTGGGGGAGCATTTTATGCTAAGTGAATGTGCACTAGTAGAAAAAAGTTGTAGGAAATTATAGCCACTTGATAGAATATTGTGCAACCTAAGAAATGATAAGTATGAAAATTATTATGAAAAAGTTCTTTATAATACCATATTAAGTAAAAAAAAAAAAAAAAAAAAAAAAAAAAGCCAAATGGGAGAATAAAAAATACCCTGTCTACTTTAAACTTAAAACTTCTGTTATATAAAAAGAAAGTAGGGGCGCCTGGGTGGCTCTGTCAGTTGAACGTCCGGCTCTTGGTTTCAGCTCAGGTCATGATCTCGCAGTTTGTAGTTCAAGCCCGGCATTGGGCTGTGCAGTGACTGCCCAGAGCCTGCTTGGGATTCTTGGTCTCCCTCTCTCTTTGCCCCTCCCCCACTCTTGCACAAAATAACTCTTTCTCTCTCAAAATAAGTAAACTTGAGAAAAAAAAAGAAAGCAGAACAAATTCACCATAAAGGCAGACAACAGAAGGGAAAAAATATTTATGACATAGTGTAATGTACTACAGCATCCTACAATGTTTATAAAGCCTTAAGATACCTCCCCCACAACTGTCTACTAAAAAACTTGCTAATCGTTAAGAAAAAAAGCTCAGACAAGTAATAACGACCTTAAAATTGTTCTAATTATTTGATCCAGTAATTTTATTTTTAGAATTTTTTTGTAATTAAATACATGAAAATTTATGACCAGACTACAAAAAAATGTCAAAATTTATTCTAAAATGGTAGAATTATGGACAATTGGTTGTTTATTTTTGAGTGAGAGAGAGAGAGACAGAGTGCAAGCAGGGGAGGGGCAGAGAGAGAGAGAGGGAGACACAGAATCTGAAGCAGGTTCCAGGCTCTGAGCTGTCAGCACAGAGCCCAACGCGGGGCTCAAACTCATGAATCATGATATCATGACCTGAGCCAAAGTTGGACGCTTAACTGACTGAGCCACCCAGGTGCCCCAAATTTTCTTTAGATAACATTTATAGTTAGAATAAAACATTTAAAAATAACTTTGGGGCACCTGGATGGCTCAGTTGGAAGATTGTGCAACTCTTGATCTCGGGGTTATGAGTTCAAGTCCCCCCTTGGGTATAGGGTTTATTTTGTCTTCAGATTAAGGTATAAATAATTAAATGCTTATATTGACAATGGAAAGGTTGATTCTTTGGGGGTTATATGTAAGTTTTTTCATTTATTTAGAATTCAGGCTGTGGGGAAACAAAAATTGGTTCTTGCAATCTTCAAGGTATGTTTTCCTTTCAGGAATTCTGCAGTGGAGACTGTAGAACAAGAGCTTCTCTTTGTTGGGTCTGAGACTGGGAAGCTTCTGGCCATGAGAGAACTTGTTAAAAAGGTATATTTGGACTATCTTCTTGAATTTGGATGAAACTCATCAAGTCTTAGATGACTGGTGGGAGGCTGAGCACTATTCCTATATCATATTAGTAATCCAGTGGTAAATTTGTAAGCACATTAGGTCAACTGTTGTCCCAAGGCTGGGAGGCTCACCACTTAGAATATGCTAAGTTTTCTGTTCCAGCTCAGGGTGGGCTAGGAAAAGACCTACCTCCTGCCCTGAAAGCCTCTTTTTTCCACATCTTCCACATCTATATTGGCTCCCTTCATCTCCCGCCATCCTTCTGCTGGTTTCTTATAGAACTGGAGCACTGTAGAACGAGTATGACACTGAGTACGGTTTTCTGTTTTTATCCCTTCAGTAAGTATTGAGTAGAAGCCATAGTTAAAAAGTTAACTATGAGGGGTCAGGGCAGGGAATAATAAAACAAATAGAAATCCTAAGCCCTGTCCTTAGAATTTGTTCTTTTTTAGGGGTAAAAGAAATATACTTGTGTAAGATAGTTTGCAATAAAGTGTCATAAAAGGGTTTTTCTTAAAAAAATTTTTTCCTAACGTTTATTTATTATTGAGAGGCAGAGAGAGACAGAGTATGAGCATGGGGGCGCAGAGAGAGGAGGAGACACAGAATCTGAAACAGGCTTCAGGCTCTGAGCCGTCACCACAGAGCCCGATGTGGGGCTAAAACTCACAAACTGCGAGATCCTGACTTGAGCCAAAGTCGGACGCTCAACCGACTGAGCCACCCAGGCGCCCCATAAAAGCGTTTTTCTTAAGCATCCCTGTAGTCTTCCTGGGGCCAAGAGGGAGAGTTGAATTGGTTGGGGATAGCCTTATGGAGGAAATGCTACTACTGTGGGCCTTGAAGGATCTGTGAGATAAAAGGGTGGGGGAAGTTAGTGGTTGGAGGAGTAACTAGAGCAAAGTCTAAGCAGTGCACGTGAACACAGTGGGTTTGGGAGACTCATGAAGAGGTCACCTGTCTAAGGCAAAGAGTTTAAGGTGAGAATTAAAGATCAAGTTGGACAGGAAAGTAGGGGTCACCTTAAGAGAAACCACCAGACATTTTAAGGAAATGAATTTTAAGGAAAATTACTTAAACAGTGACTAAAAGTAAGGAAACCAATTAGTACGTTGTTAAATTAGGCTGCTTAGAGATGAGGAGGAAATAAATGAGGGAAATGAGGGTGACAGCCTCAGTGGTGGAAAATTAAGAGTAGTTGGAGGATGAAAGGGAAAGGTGTTTGCAAGTACCTAGTGACTATAGAAGGGGTGAAGAGCTTCAACTTTGGAGCCAGACTACCTGGACTGGAATTCTCGCTTTAGGCAAATTAACCTCATGCCTTTGTCTTGTATAAAATGGAAATAATAATATTTCCCTCAGGGAATAGTTTTAGTATTAATGAGTTAATATAAATATAGCGCTTACAATAGTGCTTGGCACATGATGCTTGTGCATTAGTTTCATCAATATTCTTAAAGATATCATTTGGCTCTAGGAAATTTAAGGTTTTCCACATGGATACTCAACCTAGAGATTATACATCAGGGATCTCTAGCCATGTCTGGTCCTTAAGAAGTCTGTAAACCCTCTGATGATATGTCAGATTTTGTGTGAATGCATGGTTGCCTATTAGCTTCATAGCCTCGGTAGATTCCGAAAGGGGAGTTTGTGAACCAAAGTAAAAAGGTTAAGCCCTGGGGCGCCTGGGTGGCTTGGTCGGTTAAGCATCCGACTTTGGCTTAGGTCATGATCTCAACGGTCCGTGAGTTCGAGCCCCGCATCGGGCTCTGTGCTGACAGCTCAGAGCCTGGAGCCTGTTTCAGATTCTGTGTCTCCCTCTCTCTCTGCCCCTCCCCTGTTCATGCTCTGTCTCTCTCTGTCTCAAAAATAAATAAACGTTAAAAAAAAAAATTTTTTTTAAATTAAAAAAAAAAGGTTAAGCCCTAATACAGCAGTTGAAAATATAGAAAGCTGGTTTGAAAGAGATGTGGGGTTTGATGATAGAAATGTAAACATCTGGTTAGAGCTGGTAGTTGATAACAGATTCTGTCTAACATAATAAGATAGCGATTATATTGAGAGACCGGAGAACCAAAGACTAAGCTTTGGAGGAATACCCACAATTAGGATAAACAATGAATTAAAAAGAGAGTTAATACATTTTAGCAGAATTTAAAAATCTCTGAGGCACAGAAGCCAAGAGATGATTGTTTTAAGGAGTGGGCATCTATCATTGTAAAAGAGTAAAGGGGATTAATTAGATATTATTGGAATTAGCAAGATGAAATAAGAGTTCAAGCTGAGAATGGATGGTGAAGAAGATGACGGCAGGTGTAGACCACTGATCTGAGAAATTGGCAATAAAAAGTGCATTAAATTGAATTTGGTGCTTTTATGAACTAAAATCATATGAAATACTGTGATTTTATTCTTGATTATGGGTTATATGTGCTGATTTTTGCCTTTCTTTTAGGGTTTCAACCCACCCGTTCTTGTTTTTGTTCAGTCCATTGAAAGGGCTAAAGAACTATTTCATGAGCTCATATATGAAGGTATAAATGTGGATGTTATTCATGCTGAGAGAACACAGCAACAGGTAAAGCCAAATGTGTACTTTGAAAATGATAAAGAACGACTAAATTTTAAAATATTGGCATGAAATTTATGAAGTACTTGTTTTCTGTTCCCAGAGTGGTACTAAAACATATAACACGTGTTTTATTAAACAGAGAGATAACACAGTCCACAGCTTCAGAGCTGGAAAAATCTGGGTTCTTATTTGTACAGCCTTGCTAGCCAGAGGGATTGATTTTAAAGGTGTGAACTTGGTGATCAACTATGACTTTCCAACCAGCTCAGTGGAATATATCCACAGGATCGGTGAGTTGTGTCTCCTGTCCCCACCCCTGCCACCACCGTTGGGCACCACTCATTTTAATGCCTCCTGTTCTCTTCCAATGTGCTTATTTTTTTAGTGCTCATTTTAGTGAAAAGCCAGTGACTTATATGTAAATCTTGAAGTTCCCTTTCCCCAGAAAAGTGTTTTTATGGTCTGATTTTTTTTTTCCTTAGGTCGAACTGGAAGAGCAGGGCATAAAGGAAAAGCTGTTACATTTTTCACTGAGGATGATAAGCCATTATTAAGAAGGTAAATTAGGAAAAATAACTTAGTATTAAGATGGCAAGATCACTTCATAAGTATATGCACACACAATTAACAGATAATTACAAGATGGTCAGGTCCCAAATTCTGTTATGGTGTTAGTCAACCAGATTTTAGCCATGACCAAGGGAAAAATGATCAAAGGGCCTTGATTTTGCCTATCCATTATTAGATTTTGGAAGTATTCATAATGGAATGTTCGTTGTTAAATTTCAGACTCAGGATTCTCCCAATAGCCATTGGTTAATATTACTTATAATTTAATAGTGAGGTTTTTGGTTTAGTGAATAAAGTTAACCCCTGAGTCTTGTCATCCCAGTCAAAATTATCCCTTAACCATGGTGCATCCTTCCCTTTAATCTTAGGGGCATATGGAATTTTATGTTTAGTCCTAGGAAAAACTATTTTAGTAATATATTCCAGTATTATTCAGTTGCAGCCCCTTGAAGCCTGGGTAACATATGATATACTTTTAGAACCTTGGGTCTTAATTTAGCCCATCATCATAGATTTTAAAATAAAAGCAGAGTTTCCTACATTTTAGCTGCCTACAGTGAATTTAGACTCACGATAATTGATAGCACTTCACATTTCTAAGAAATGAGTTATGGCCAAAGGCAGTTTGTACTTTGATCTGTTCAATTTGTGCCTTCTGAACCTTGGCTCTGGCAGCCTTGGATTCACTTTGAGCAGACTTTTCACAAGTTCATGTGTAGAGTAGTATATTCCAACAGCCTAGATTGATATACAGTCTCCTCAGTAACTCCCAAGCATGTGAATATGATGACCTCCATATCAACATAACTATGCCTCTCAGTTTTCCATCTGGGAAATGGGGATAATGATAGTATTTCATTAGTAAAGGGTTGTTGTGTATGTTGACTAAGTTATTATATACGTGAAAAGCCTAAGATAATGCCAAGTGCATAGGTAAGCACTAGTATCTAATAAATTGAAGCTTGTGCCTTCTTTAGTTCGTGCCTCATCCAGGATCGGGTTTAGTAGCTTTTTAGGGCTTGATAAATGTTGAGAAATAGCTGCTAGATAAAATTCCTCATCGTCACATGGATTTCAGTCCAGCAGATAGTTCTAATTCAGTGTGATTACATCTGGTGGTAATTTACAGCAGAACACTATACTGCATTTGTTTCTTTTGTGTAGTTTTAGTTCCTCTTGATTTGCACAGAGGGTTTAATGCATAAACATCACTTTAATGCTTTATGGGTTTATACAGATTTATGCTTATGGGTTCCTTTTTCAGTGTTGCCAATGTTATACAGCAGGCCGGATGTCCTGTACCAGAATACATAAAAGGTTTCCAAAAACTACCAAGGTACAGTCTTGAATTTACCTAGATCTTCTCCTTCTCTTTCTCTCTCTCTGTATGCATTCTTGCTTTCACACTCTTACAATTACAGTTCTAGCAATACTACTACTTTTAGAAATTTTAAAATAAAAGTTAATTCCTTTTTAATATCTGTGAATGTTATATCTTCTCCCCTTATCAGTTTTTTCATTCTTGAAATATTAAGTATTCAGATTTTTAAAAAAGTATTCAATGTAAGTGACGAAATATGCTTAGAATTGATTTTAGTTCATAGCACTAATAGAAAACAGTTGCTCAAAATCAAACTGTAATGCTTGTTGGCACAGGCTATAAGTGTGACACAGGACATATTTTAATCATAATCAGTGGCTTTTTAAGAAATTGAATTTATCATCCCTTTGGGTTACCTCTCTAAATGCTATTAGGTAATTTGGCATTTTAAAGTGGATACAGTGTCATCATAAACCCGTAAGTAGATTAAAAAGTGAATTTTTATGATCAAGAATCAAAACCAGTTTTAGCTTTAGCTATTTTTGATTAAGTTCCACTGAATTTAATTCTTTCCTCTCTTTGTAACTTTCAGCAAACAAAAGAAAAAGATGATTAAGAAGCCATTGGAAAGGGAGAGCATTAGTACAACTCCAAAATATTTCTTAGAAAAAGCTAAGAATAAACAGTAAGTATATGATGAGAAAAGTTGCTGTTCGACTCTGTCATATAGTAGACGCTATTTTTCCTTAGGATAAATTTTTTGAGGTAGAATTGATAGGTTCAGTCTGTTATATAGAATGTGATAAAAGTAATACATCTTAGGTTGCCTGTGATTTGGGAACTTGGATGATTCAATCTTGGAATTTTTCTGTATTTGTATATTAATACTCAGGTTTTTTCTATCTTTGAAAGTATGATTTCAGTTCACTTTGAATTAGGATTGCACTGCCCACCACCTCCACACAGCCTACACCAGGACATTTTGCTGAGGCAGTTAGGGCTATTGACTCACATTGATGGAGTCGTCGCTGAAGCTCCGTATTCAGGCAGGATTTCAGTACGATCTTAGGCTTATGCTGAAGCACACTGTAACACCTCTAAAAAGTATGCTTTGGGTAAATTTGTAGTGGTTTAGCTGAGTTTTATGAGGATGTTAAAGCATTGATTTTTTTTTGGCACACACAAGACTACCTTTTGATAGAGGTAGTCAAAACCATGCTAATCAATGCTACTCTTCACACTATTGAAGGAAAATGACACTTCAAATTCTACTGGTACCAGTTAACATATAATATATACAAAATGTAGGCATTTACCAAGTACCTTTTCTCCTGCCAGGTGCTTGCATAAATGAATGAATATAAAATGAGGCCCCTTTCCTAGAGTTTGGGAAAGGAGATTAGTATACATGAAAAAAATTAGAGAATAATTTTTAAATAAAAGTTTAGAGATGAGAAATATTTTGAATTGGTGTCATTACAAAAAGCTTCTAGGAGGTAGAACTGTCTTTAAGGACAGGTAACATTTAGGCCATATAAAAGAGACAGGCATGAAAACTGGCATTGCACTTTCCTTCTAAGTCTTACTTGACATTTTGTATTGACTATGAGAAAGTGATGTTTGGTTCAAGTATATAGAGTGAACACAGTGTCCCAAAGTTTTAGTGAAGTTTTAAGCTTTAATAACTTGGTAAGAATAAATGCTACAAACTTACAAAAGTGTCATTTGAAAACTTAAAACATTTTGTTTGTACTTATTTGTGTTAATTCTTAATACGTTTTTAAATTTTTTTGTGACAGCAGTTCTGGGTAACACTTAAACCAGTGGATTGGTAGAAACAGTCACCCTGCTTGGCCACCTTGGTCACCTAACCTGTCTTGTTAGACGTTTTCTTGTGGTGGGCTGTATCATAACTGTTGTGTATGCATCAGAACCTTATTCTTTGAGTGATCTTAAAGCAAGAATTAGAAATGTAATCTCTTCAGGCACTGAGCAACAGCTGATGAAAGTTTTAACAAAAGTCAGAAATCAACTGGAGTATAAGATGCTGGGTATGTTGAATGTTAATAAGAAACTTCAGTATTTTAAAGAATTATACTTTGTTGATTTTTTAAGTTTGTAGCATTTACACTTGAGGTGTTAAAGCTTCAAGCTGTGCTTTGAGACTTTGAGGACATTTGGTATAAATCTCGTCATTGCAGCCCCCCATGTACAATGCTATGGCTGTCTCCATTGTCCTTACATTTAAAAGCCATCCTTCTTCATAGAGCATGTAAACAACACCTGATCTGACCCTTGCTCACCTTTTTGGTGTTTCTTTAATGACCCTAGATGACCCTAGACCCAACACTAGATGTTCCTTTAATGACCCTACCCACACCTTGCTGATAACGCTGAAGTTCATATCTTCAGGCCCAGCTTTCCATATCAACCTGAATCCTGTTGCCCAGTGGACCTGACTTTAGTCTCTATAAACTCAATCTGGTACAGTGGAGGGAAAAATTGGATTTGGAGTCAGAAGAACTGGCTCTAATACCACCTTTTCTTGGGGTATTAGTGACTTTGGACAAGTCACTTACCCCTATGTCTGATGGAAATAAGTATGTAAATCATTGCCAACTCTGCTACTCAAGGTTGGTTGAGGATTAAATGAGTTAGTATACATCCAGGAGCTTTGCATTACTAAACTATAGTAGGAAAACATTGGTTATCTTCTCAAAACTTTTTTCCTTTTTCTTTGTTAAACACCTAATTGATGGGATTCATCAGACTCTAAAATCAGACAGTCAGGGTTCATATTTAACGTTAATTACCAGTGTGTGATAATCAGCAAGTTACTCAACCACTTTGCCTCATAAAATGAGGGTAATAATCGAATCTTTTTCATAAGTTTGGGAGATTATCTGAGTTGATCATATGAAGCACGGATAGTAGTATCTAGCTCTTAATCAATGTGAACCCTTATTAGGCCACCGTCAGGCTGTCTTTTATACCATGTTGTAGTGTGGTTTCCTGTGATGTTCTGTCTTACTTAGGGGGTTGTGGTTTTCTAAAGGGCAAAAACCACATCTAATGCATCCTTGTGTTCCTAGTGCCTCATGTACTTGATTATACAGTAGGCTTCAGGAAACGTTTATTAAACTGGCAGAGTTTTAGACAGTACGTATATCTAGAATGTTAGATTCAACTTTCTCTAATTTTCTTGTCACAGGAAAAAGGTCACTGGTCAGAACAGCAAGAAGAAAGTAGCTCTTGAAGACAAAAGTTAAAAACCAACTTTCTAAAAGACTTTATCAGAAATGGAGTTTAATGATCCCAGCATGAATGTTGTTTTCATGGAATACTTCAAATCCTGTAATCACCTGTAACATTTGAAAGCAACTACAAGAACATGGGACTGATGAAAAATGATCCTAAACTATCAATGCATCATGTCAAATTTCAATTTGTTGGTGACTTTTAACTGACTACACAATGGAAATAACATTCATTGACATTTCTGTGGTTTGAATCCAGAGAGATAACTTCTTATAGAAGAACAAAAGCTTATGCTAAAATTAACACCCAAATGTGGTGAACTCTTAAGGATTTTTCCCTTCAAGTATGAAGGAAGGTGTGATGTATGCTGTGGAGAGTCATCTGGAACCAGATTTAAAAGTAAAGCCTTGAGGGGCGCCTGGGTGGCTCAGTCGGTTAAGCGTCCGACTTCAGCTCAGGTCATGATCTCACAGTCTGTGAGTTCGAGCCCCGCTTCGGGCTCTGTGCTGACAGCTCAGAGCCTGGAGCCTGCTTCAGATTCTGTGTCTCCCTCTCTCTCTGACCTTCCCCCGTTCATGCTCTGTCTCTGTCTCAAAAATAAATAAACATTAAAAAAAAAAAAAAAAGTAAAGCCTTGAGACTGAATGCCCCTTTCTACCACCACCACCCATTCCACCCTCACTTTTTGAGGAGGGGACGGTGCTAGACAAGAAGCAGCACAGGCTGTCTACCAAGATTAAACCATCTACTGCTCTCTTTATTTTACTATTTCTTACTTTGTTGATGGCATTTTGTGGCATGAGCCACAACAAACAGCCTCTTCTGTGGCTGATTATTCAAGTTCCCTAGGATTTTAAATTCTTTGGTCTATTAAATATCCTTCTACCTCATTGGTAAGATAGCTTATACCTTATTTGTCATAGTGTTGCAACTGCGAGATTATGGTCAGCCTCTCCCTTTCTTTCTTCCATTTTCTATCACTTAATCATGCCCTTTCCTGTCTCTTTCCATTCAAGATTACTTTGCTCGAAAACTGATAAACACTTTATCCTGATAAGGAAGAATGTTCCTGTTACTTGATATACCTGTGGCTGCATTCTCTTACAGCTTGTCTTTCCTGAGGTTTTATGGCCCTGTATCCATTTAGTAAACAGGTCTCTGCCAAAGCTAAAGAATTAAGGTTATATAGTGATGGAGACTATTCACTCTTAGCAGATTTTTCTTAGTTGCTAGTTTTGTACAGCTGGAATAAAAAATCAACTCCATACATGTGAAGTACTTAGAGTGGCATCTGAGAAGATTGCTAGTTATTATCAGTACTACTACAGTACTATAATTTAAATAATCTTAGTAGCATTTGAATTACACTTAATAATTTCCTTTATTGTCAGCCTTTTATTCGAAAGTCAGAACAGGTAGATTCCAACTTAAGTATTTTAAATGAGACAAATTGTTCACCTTCAGAATTTATGCAAATGGAGACCATTTGCTATAAGGTGCAAGAAAATAACTCACAAGCATGTGATTTTTCTCTGTTCTTGCAAACACATCCTTGACACTATATATCCTGGAGGTAGTTGTGATGGTGCCACCTCTTTGCCAGCTGTGTGACTTCGAATAGGTTCTTTAATTTCTCAGAGCTTCTGTTTTTTCATGTATGAAATGGGGGTAATATCAACTATGTCTCAACATTGGAAGGACCCGGCTCTGCCTGACATGTTACAAACTCCTGCCAAATATTCCTTAAACAAACATGATATATTTGGTGAGGAATACAAAGCTTAATAACACAGTCTGTGCCCTTAGAGTGTAGCAGTGGCTATAAAGTAAGGGAACAAATAGTGTGGCAAATGTTGTGTTAGACGTAAGGCCAAGGTGCTGAAGCAAGGGAGGATTGGCATCTAACATGTCATGGAAGGCTGACATCCTGTGCTGAGTCTAGCAGATGTAGGAATCCACAGGCAAAGGAGAACAAAGTATCCAGGCAGAAACAAGAGATCACATCTTGATCCTTCATATAGTCCCTTCATTTGACTTTATTTCTTTTTTTTTTTTTTTTTTTTTTACTATTTTCTTCTGTGTAACTACCCATCCTTAAATAACAGTGGCGACATCAACTTGGTTTGTCAACGGATTCATACTGAATTTAGCATATTTATGTCATTTGGAACTATATGCTACACAAATTTCAGTTTTGCCTAAAGAGGAGGAATGAAATTAGTTATGAAAAGAGAACAGGTGATAACAAATAGCTGGTCTAGTGAAATGAGCAAGGACTTTTATGTGAAACATGTGGGCTTGAATCCTGGTGCTGCTGCTTTGCAGCTCTATGACCTGGACAAATTACAACTTCTTTTAACCTTGGTTTTCTCATCTGTAAAATTCCAATACTAACTCTTAGGGCCACTGAGGATTTGAAAAAATGCAGTAAGGCTCCCCACCAATGATTTGTGCCCAATAAAGGATAACTATTATAAATGGTTTCCCTGGGGGTACCTGGGTGACTTAGTTAAGCATCCGTCTTACATTCAGGTCATGATCTCACAGTTCGTGTGTTCCAGACTGGCATCGGGCTCTGCTTAGTGAGCAGATCTCGCTTCAGATCCTCTGTCTTCCTCCCGCTGACCCTCCCTAGCTCCGCGTGTGCGCGTGCTCTCTCTCAAAAATAAACCTTAAAAAAAAAAGTGGTTTCCTTGTAAAACACCTGAGGCAAGAGTGAAAGATAAAGCCAGTTATAATTAATCCACTACTTGCTAATAAGCAAACTGCTTTAAGACTTGAAAAAGTTTACAGTGGACTTTTGTATTTTACTCACAGTAGTTCGCACAGGGGAAAAAAAATAAAAGTAAAAATATGCCCAGGTGGGTTCAGAATAATGATGACCTGCTTTCCAAACACGGATGTTTTGCCCTGCTTGCAAGTACAGGGAAAGCGGATTTTGGGTGGCTTGGTGGCAGAACCAAACACAAGCACGTTGGAGGTTTATACGTGGGTTGGGTTTATTTGAGTTAGCCTGCTTTACTAAGTTAAAACTTAAATACCTTCATCTTCTGGGGTGGGTACCAAATGGAAGCTGCCGGGTTCTGGGGGAGAGAGATGATCACTCATCAGCGCTGTGAAGCTATCAAAGGAGCGTCCAGGATCCATCTATTCTTTACGGGTAAAAATCATAAAGGAATACCCGTGCACTCATCATTGCAGTTTTCAAAGCAGGATTCGATCTTCCCTTCACTAACCAACAAGGTGCTTTTTCAAACTGAGGAACGACAGTGCTTTACCGCTGGGCCGCCAGCCGGGCCCTGCAGAGAGCCTTGCCAGACAATGAATCAGCTACCCGAGCCGCCCAGACAGCCTCAGAACTAGAAACACACGTGGAGGACCCCGGGGGGCGGTTGAGTCACGGGGCGAGAGCGCGCGGCCACCGCCCCTGCCTCCGCCTCTGGGGCGCGGGGGATCACGTGGGCGCAGGCCCCGCCCCGTCGCCGAGTTCGCGGCTTGGTGGGGCTGGCTTTTGCCCCGGAAGTGGCTGTCTTCAGCTGACAGCTGCTTGTAAGGTGGCGACGGCGGGCCCGGAGAAAGATGGCGCTGCGGCCGGGAACGGGAGCTGGGGGCGGCGGGGCCGCGGGAGCCGGCGCGGGGGCCGCCGGGGCAGGCAGGTGGGTGTGAAGAGCCGAGTTGGGTCCCAGGGCTGGCTCCGCAGGGGCGAGGACTGTTTGGAGGTTCTGACGGTTTTCGCCCGCTTCGACCCCTTTTTCCTTTGGCACTGGGCTACGGGAGAAAGGGGTCCCTCGGGGATCTAGGCCGAGTGGGTGGAGGAGCCCGACATCCGTGTCCTGTTTCCCAGGCTCAGGGGCACTGGTGCTGGGGCCGAGCAGTGAGCGAGAGCGTCCCAGTGCGGGGAGGAGGAGCAGGAGGTGAGGGTCCGCTTGGCTGAGCTGGCACCCAGCCAGGCTGGGGAGAGCAGCAACCCCGACGCCTCGCTCCGAGCGACCAGACTTCCCTTTTCCAGGGCTTGCCGGGCTTGAGCAGGGATAGAGTCGGGAAGGCTCTGCTCACAAAGGGAAAGATCTGGTCACAAAGCTGAATAGCTGTTTGCAAGAGGTGTGTGTGTACTATTCGTCTCCCCCCCCCCCCTTTAGAATGTTCTGTCCTTTTTATCTCCTTAACACACGACAAACAGCAGGAAATTCTGAAGACGTTTGAATGGGCTCGTGTAGACGTAACTCTTAAGTCTTGTCTCCTTATTAAAATCAAATCACTATTAAACAGCAGTTACGCAGTTATTAAAACAAAGCTTCCAGGCTTTTACTTAGACCTTAAACAAATCTGCCCTCTGCCATATAAGTAATTGCCTGTGGTTCTCATATCCAGAATGATAAAGGAGAAGAACGTTTGCAACTTGACAAGTTCATCACTGAAGGAAATAATTTTGTTCTGGGAAGTTTTCACCCCACTTGTATAATGACCTAGGCTGAGTTTGTTTTGCTAGCCAACACATAATGCATACACATTTGAAGATAAAATCAGCGCTTTATCTTCAGCATCCTAAATTATTTTTGGAAAACAAAGTGTTAGTTTTTTGATAGGCAGTGTTTTAATTTTGGAGTCACAAACACTACTGAAGTGTAGTCTTTAAAATTATCACCTCCTGCAGGTGTTTATATATAGGCTAGGAAAAAAAGGCGGTGGCTGTTGAATAAACCACCTGTGTGCAGCCCCATTTTCCGTTTCCTCTACACATCTTTCACTTTAGATTTAAAACTTTTTCTGATTTACGCTGTTTCATCGCAGTCTTTTATGAATACTTGATATAAGTCAGGTTTTGGCTGCAGAAGACACATGTGTAATAATGTCTTTTCTATATGTGATAACAGTTTCTAAAATGTTCTCGAGTGGCATTAATTTGATCAAGTATATGATTAATCATAGCACGAAGTTCTGGGAAAAATATAAACTTAAAAGAATTTGGTATTTTAGGCCCAGGGGTTTTCTTTTGGTTGGTTGGTTTGGTTTCTGTTTTGGGTGGGTGGGGAAGACCTTAGGTGCAGAAAGTTGAGTGGATCATTCTCCTTAGTTTACAGTATTTTAATGTCACCAGTCCATGAACACACATTTTAAAAAATAAGTGTGGCCTGAGTTGTGATAGAAGTTAGAATGATTGATTTTAAAATTTCTTTCATCTATAAAATTTGTTTAGAGTAACATCTGCCTTCTAAAACTAGAGGATATATATGAGAAGGAAAAGGAGTTAAAATGATCCTTGCCTCGAAAAATGTGTGGTGAGCGTTACATATATTGGAAACTTTCTGGGGCTGAAAAGCTGTATGCTCAATAAAGAAAGGATAGTATGGTTTTTAACATTTTGGTAGCCTAAGTATATTTCTAAGGGAAGAGCCAGGCATCGTTTCTTAGCTTTTAGTGGAGAAAATCCAGAAGCTGTAAGGTACCATTTTTCTTAGATACTTGTTTCTATTCTGAGAGACTAAACAAAAAGCAGTGGCATTTTCCAGCTTTATTAATGTTAGCCTACTTTTGATAGGTATCCTGATTGGGCTACTTTAAAATCAATGGTAGAGTTATATAAAAAGGGCAAAATTTACCCAAGAGATGTGAAGTAGAAAAAAAAATTTTTTAAGACAACTACAACAGAGAAAAAATTGTTGAAAGATCTTGATTAGTCTGTATCCTTCTGGGATATTATCATTTGTCTATTTTTTTCCTGCTCTTTTATAAACTCCTTAAGGGCTTCCTCATCTTTTTCTCTTCCACTTTCTCTTCCACTGCTTCTGGCACATTCTAACATAGAAAACATTCTAGGGGCGCCTGGGTGGCTCAGTCGGTTAAGCGTCCGACTCTGGCTCAGGTCATGATCTCACGGTCCGTGAGTTCGAGCCCCATGTCGGGCTCTGTGCTGACAGCCTGGAGCCTGCTTTGGATTCTGTGTCTCCCTCTCTCTGACCCTTCCCCGTTCATGCTCTGTCTCTGTCTCTCTCAAAAATAAGCATTAAAAAAAATTTTTTTTAAAAAAGAAAACATTCTATAAATATTTGTGGATTCAAGGCACATCAAAAGCAAAGGACTATTTTATCTGGGCCTCAGTTGGAGGAAGAGGAAGTGGTCAAGGGATTGTCATAGGAGATGTGAAGGCCTACTGAACGCAAGGGGAATAGCACATAGGCCAGATGGATTGTGACACTAAGTGGGAGATGAGATTTATGAGATAAAACTGAAAAAAAATTGTGCTGAAACAGGAGGGGGCCTTGGATATAAACTAAGGAAATTCCATATAAGGGGGAATCATTACATAGTTTTAACCCCAGGAATAGCCTTATCAAATGGTCCTTTAGGAAGATGCGCCTCACCTCTGCTATATGAGCTGTATCTTGTAGAGTCTGGAGGTAGGGAGATCCTTGAGGAAGTGTTGCTGGAGTCCATGCCTGAGAAGTGCAGGTTAGTAGCAAAGGTACCTGAAAGGGGGAATGAGTGAGGTACGCATGTGGCAAGTAGACCTCAGTTCTGCTTTCATGCTAGGCTATCAGTAAAAATAGTGGGTTTTACCTTTGAAAATAAATTGTTGGTCATCTTGCTGCCCAGTTTTGGGGGGCTTTTGTTTGGTTGGTTTTGGCTTTTTTTTTTTTTTTGCCAAACTTATGCTTTCTTATCAGTGTCTTAGCTGCTTGTCCAACCAGTCTTGAAGCACGTTGCTGTTAGTCTAAACATTCCAGAGAATCATACGAATGGTACATAGGTCACTAAGGAGTTTGGGTTGCTAAATAATTACTGGAGCAAATCATGTTTGTCAGTAATGTTCTTCATTCAGTTTTTGTTTGTGTTTTCAAGGTAACCTTTATGTGTGTACATTTATTCTTGTCTATTTGATTGTCTTAGTTGGGACCTTGGCAGACTTGCAGTTCTGTGTCCTCATTTGACAGAGGGGAAACAGGACAGGGTGGTGAAGGGGTTTGCATGGAGCTTTACAGTTAATTTATGGCTGAACTGGAAAAAATGTAAATTCAGTTTCCAGTTTTTACTTAGCCACTAAGACATACTGGTAATTGTAAATCTTTAAGATTTGGAAAAGTCTTGACAAGTTGATTATCTAAATGCATTGTTTCTAAGTTTATAAATCTTAGTGTATGTGAGTACCTTTTAAAAAAAACGATACTACTGAATTTCAACTTTCAGTTTAAACATTCTATCCAGTTAACAAATTACTTAGCTAATACATCTTGTGTGCAGTACAGAAAAGTCCTCTCTTTGGGTGCAGGCCTGCTTGTCAGCAGTAGAATTTGCTAACAGTTCAGATCCTCTTCAAAGCTATAAATAACATATAGTCAGATAGATGTCCAACTAGAACTTGGTAAACCACCTGACAACTTTTTTTTTTTTTAAATTAAAAATATGTTAGAGCCAAAAGACTGGAAAGTTTGGGTTTTAGCCTTTTTCCTGGGAAGGGGGGGGGTATTACACACTAGAAAAATGCAAGGATACATAAATTTGGCAAATAATTTCTAGCTTTCACTAGATTCTAAAGATTGCCTGAAACCCCTTTCAGATCCTTGACTCCCAGATTAAGAATCTTTCCCACTCAGACGTTTTCTTCCTTGAATTGTTCCATTTTCTTTCCCTCCATTCTCAAAGAAAGAAGTCCCTCTTCCTTTTCAAAGCAGATCCCTTTTGCTGCCAGGCTGTGTCTAAGCATATCTTTTGTATCCTAAACCTTTCTCCCTACAGGTCCAAGAGTTTCTCCTCCTCTTAAAACTGTTTACTCAAAGATCGGCATTTTCGGAAGCAGTGATCTTTTTTTGTTAATCCTTTTCTACAGCATTAAATACTGGTAACTATTTAATGATCAGCTTTCTACAGCATTAAATACTGGTAACTACTTCCTTCTTCCTGAAATATGGTTCTTCCTTAGTTATAACTTGCAGTTATAACCAAGTCCCTTGGTTCTCAATGACCATTCTCTACTCAGTTTCACCATAAGAATTCTCCAAGTTGCTCTTTGTTGTCGTCTCCCTATATATGCACATTCCCTTGGCTATTTCATTCACAACCAGAGCTTAATTTTTTTTTTTTTTTAACCTTTATTTAAAAGAGCCTAGCCATGGGCCCCTGGGTGGCTCAGTCTGTTAAGCGTCGGACTTCAGCTCAGATCATGATCTCGAGGTCCGTGGGTTCAAGCCCCGCCCTGCGTTGGGCTCTGTACTGACAGCTCAGAACCTGGAGCCTGCTTCAGATTCAGTGTCTCCCTTTCTCTCTACCCCTCCCCTGCTCATGCTCGCTCTCTCTCTCTCTCTCTCTCTCTCTCTCTCAAATAAATAAATGTTAAAAGAGCCTAGCTAGATTGATCTGGACTCTTCTCCTGAGCTTGAGTTACTTTTCTGATTGCCTGCTAGATCGCTCCTCAGGGATGCACATCTACTGCCCTTCCCCCCAAACCTACTCAAGGGTTCCTTCTTTTGGGAAACAGTATTACCATCCTTGCCATTTGCTCAGGCTCAGAATCTCAGCAACGTCTTCAGCTCTTTCTGCTGCTTCACTGCTTTTCCCCATTCTGCCAATTGCCAGGTCCTCTTCATTCTTCCTTTTGAATAGCTTTCATTCACCGCCTCTTTTCCAGTATCACTATTCTGGTTATAGCTCTTTTCATCTCTTATTAAGATGATTATGGTAGAGGGTGCCTGGGTGGCTCAGTTGGTTGAGCGTGCAACTCTTGGTCTCACAGTTCATGCATGATCCCATGGTCTGTGAGATTGAGCCCCACTCTGGGCTCTGCACTGACAGCATGGAACCTGCTTGGGATTCTCTCTCTCCCTCTCTCTCTGCTCCTCCCCTGCTCACGTGCACATTCTCTCAAAATAAATAGGTTCTCCCAGAGTAAACTTTAAAAAAAACATTATCGTGCTAGTTTCTTTGCTGATTCTTTTTGCTTCAAAGCTCTGCCTTACCATGTTTCTAGAAAAACCTAAACTACATTTCTGATCATTTCACTCTCCTGCTTAGAACCTCTCACATCAGGGAAATGCAGATCCAAATCATGAGATAATACTTCATACCCATTAGCATAACCATTATCAAACAAACAAAAACAAAGTAACTAGTGTTGGTGAGGATGTGGAGAAATTGGAACCCCATGCATTGCTGGTGAGAATGTAAAATGGTGCAGTTGTTGTGGAAAACAATTTGGCAGTTTCTCAGAGAATAAACACAGAATTACTATATGACCCAGCAATTCTACTCCTAGATATATGCCCAAAATAATTGAAAGAGGGACTTACACAGATACTTGTATACTAATGTTCATAGCATTATTTACAACAGCTGAAAGGTGGAAACAACCCAAGTGTCCATCAGCAGATGAGTGGATAAGCAAAAGGTGGTATGTACACACAATGGAGTATTTGTTATTCAGCCATAAAAAGGAATGAAATGCTAATACCTGCTACAACATGGATGAACCTTGAAAACATTATGCTAAGTGAAATAAGCTAGCTATGAAGTATAAAAGTATCATATGATTTCACTTAGTGTGAGGTAGCTAGAATAGCAAATTCATAGAAACAAAAAGTGGTAGCTACCAGGGGTTGGGGGAGGGAGTGATCGCGAGGTCTTGTTTAATTGGTATAGTCTGTTAGGGATAATGAAAACATTCTTGAAATGGATCATGGTGATGGTCGTACAACATTGTGAGTGTACTTAATGGTACACACTATACACTTAAAAATGGTTAAAATGGTAAAATTTTGTCGTGTGTTGTACCACAATTAATAATCTCTGACTTCATACAATATTCAAAGTAAAATCAAACAGCTTAAAGGTCCTCTACTGTCTGCTTGCTTCTCTAATCCTGTATCTTATATTCAATCCTAAATCTCTAAACACAAAGCTCTGGCCTCAGAGCTTTTGCTCAAACTATATAGTATGACTCTCTTCAAGGTTCAGTTTAAGAGATAACTTCACAAAAGTCCCTGAGATATAACCCATCAAATTAATCTTTTTCTTTTCATCTCTATTAGTATTTGGGGCCTCTCATAGCACTTAGCACACTTTATTTGATGCTGCAGTTAGTAGCTTGCGTGCGTGTCTTCAACAAGACTGTGCACTAATTCAGTTCCCTCATGTAGTAGTTACTCAGTAAATGTTCACCAAACTGAATATAATCCAACCTTCTCAATTTATGGATGGAGAAATTGGAATCCAAGGAAGTCACATAGTGACAGACCAGGACTAGTTTCAATGTCTTGTTTTCTAGTTCACAACTTTTCTCCCTGCACTGACATGCCTGCCGTCATGCATCCTGTGGATGTTCGATCTGTGTTGCTATCGGGTAGTTCAGTATCGTACTACAGAACAAATGGCAGGACCCTGTCCACAGTTCTTTTGTGTATATAAAGAATTACATGTTTTGTTTGAAATCTTTGTACATAGAAGATCCTGATATGTTTTTCTTCTGTTTTTAGCTTCATGTTTCCAGTTGCAGGTGGAATAAGACCCCCACAAGGTATGTGAAAGCTGAAATTTTAAACTTTTTATTTTTCACTGTTATGTTTCTGAACTTGGGAACTAATTGGATAAAGAAGTCCTATTGCTGCGAAATAGAGTAAAATTTTCCTATAGTCTTGAACCTGTATGCCAGCTATGCTTGAAATTTCTCAAAAATTGTGTAATTCTAGATTGTTAGCTCCATAGGGCAGAGGCTATGTCTGTCTTATGCTAGTCGGTATCTACAGCACCCGGTATGCTGATAGAAAATTATAGGGGCTCTGTGGATGTTTGTTGAGTGGATAAAAGAACCTCTTTAAGTGTTTGATACTACCGTGTTTTCTCTGTATGAATTTGGTCTTATGTATATAAGAGATCACATATTCTGATTCGGTATAAATTATTTTAAGTCTCAGTTTTATTCTCTTCAATTTCTTTAGTGGGTATATTCCTTCTCTCTGTTTCAGACAAGGCCCCACCAAAGTCAGTTCTAGCTGTGTCTTCAGGGAAACCATAGTGAACTGATCTAATCTTGACTCATGGTACTGTGCCACTGGGACACAGTGTCGAAGAAAGAATATGTCTGCCCTTCTCTTCTTTCTGCTCACACCCTCTTCACTGTACCCCCGACACATACCAGTCTGCTTCTGAAAGCTGGCCCTTCTCACAAAGCCAATGTTGATTGCTTATGGTAGAATTGCTGGAGAAACAGAGACTCCCAGATCACCAATAGAGATGAAGGATAACGAGTGGCTCAGTAGCAGGTGGTCAGTGGCTCATACTGACTTTGTCTCCATTTGTAATCAGTGATGGAGGTTGAGTTTCAGGTAAATTTTTCCAGGAGTCAGTTGTATTCCTTTCATTGTGCTCACATTTATGCATTATTTAAGCTATCTGTAATTAGATATGTCCCAGATTTGGATAGAATAGTTTGAGATCTTTTGTTCTTTAGGAAAGCATTACAGTTATTCATTTTCATGGCTCAAGATTTTGCATTTTTATAAACTTTAAAGTAAGACTCTGTATGCAGAGCAAGAAGAGAGCCCCAAAGATTGCCTGATATTTTTTCTTTTGGAATTTGGAATTGTTTTGAGATTTTTTTTCTTTTCATGAAGTATGTTAGAGTAGACTTTTCAGTCATTAGAAGACTTTAAATTATGCATGGATTGTTTCTCAAAGCATATACGAGAAGCTGACAGGAAGAGTCGCCAAAAGATCATGAGTAGGTGAACAGGAGACGAGAGAGACAAAAGTTTTCACTGTGCATACTTTTATGCTTTTAAACGTTGTACCAAATACCTAAATTACCCATTCAAGAATTAAATAACAATAATTCAAATGAATAAGACTGTAGGTCCAAAGAGGCAAAAGGGAAAACATGTAAGTTCCATGAGGGTAAGGACCTCTTGGAACTTGTTCACTGCCATGTCCCTAGAATGATGCCTGACAAGGAGTAGGCCCTCAAATATTTGAATAAATGATTGAATGAATAAGTGAATGCCAATACTTCTGTTACTTATAAATGTGGATGTTCATGCTTCTAAAATTAAACTGTGAATAAGTAACCTTTAAGGTACACGGAACCCACAAGATAAGCATGGTTACGGGGCGCCTGGGTGACTTGGTCGGTTAAGTGTCCGACTTCGGCTCAGGTCACGATCTCGTGGTCGGTGGGTTCGAGCCCCGCGTCGGGCTCTGTGCTGACAGCTCAGAGCCTGGAGCCTGTTTCAGATTCTGTGTCTCCCTCTCTCTGTGACCCTCCCCCGTTCATGCTCTGTCTCTCTCTGTCTCAAAAATAAATAAACGTTAAAAAAAAAAAAAATTAAAAAAAAAAAAAAGATAAGCATGGTTACTTTCTCAGACCTTTAATTTTTTTTTAACTAGTTAGAACCAACATAGATGTAATAAAATGCAAAATTGGATTGAAATTTGTGTTCGGCACAGGTAGGGAGTTTCGTTTTTTAAGTTTATCTGTTTATTTCAAGAAAGAGAGAGAGAGAGAGAGAGAGAAAAATCCCAAGCAGGCTCCGCATTGTGAGCTCAGAGCCTGACATGGGGCTCAATTTCATGAACCATAAGATCATGACCTGAGCTGAAATCAAGAGCCAGATGCTTAACTAACTGAGCCACTCAGGCACCCTGGGATTTTATTTTATTCACAGTTGAATACCAGCTCTCTAGAACTGTGCCTAAAATATAGTAGGCATTTAGTATTTATTAAATTCCCAAAGGGATGTTTCTTCAGTCTCCTCCCCTCTTGGGAATACTAAATTGAAAAAATTTGGGAGATACTATTCTCATGATCATTTTCCTGCCATTGCATCATTTAATTGTCATGCTGATGGCTATTTGTGGTAAATGTTATATTAACTATTCATATAACGAAAGACAAGAAGAAGATCATTCCTTCAAGCATATTAGGTATTAAACAGTTATACAGATGAGAAACCGAGGCATAGAAGTTAAGCAAGTTACTCAAAGTCCCAGAGGTACCAAGTGACATTTCTAGTTGGCATCCAGAGTTCATGCTATTTAGTATATGTGTTATTGTATTAGTTATATGCTGCTGTGTAAAAAATACCCCAAAACTTTTTTTTAAAAATCCATTTTATTATTTGACACTGTGTCTGCAGATCAGGTATCTGCAAATGGCTTCACTTGGGTGGTTTATGGCTCAGGGCCAGAGAGATTGCAGTAAAGATGTCAACTAGGGCTGTGGGCATCTTAAGGTTTGTTAGGGCTGGGTCGTCTGTTTCCAAGATGGCTCACTCTCATGGATGACAAATTGTGCTGCCTTTTGGCAAGAGGTTTCAGTTCCATGCCACATGGATTCTCTGTAGGACTGCTTGAGTATTCTTTTTTTTTTTTTTAATGTTTATCTTTATTTTTGAGACAGAGCATGAGCGGGGGAGAGGCAAAGAGAGAGGGAGACACAGAATCAGAAGCAGCCTTCAGGCTTTGAGCTGTCAGCACAGAGCCCGACACGGGGCTCAAACTCGTCAACTGCGAGATCATGACCCGAGCCGAAGTCGGATGCTCAACCGACTGAGCCACCCAGGCGCCCCTTGAGTATTCTTATGATGTGGCAGTAGCTTTCCTCAGAGCAAGAAGGAAGATATATTGGCTTTTAAGAACTAGCCTTGGAAGTTGCACACTGTCATTTCCACCATACCCTATTGGTTATACTGGTGAGCCCTATTCAATGAGGGAGGGAATTACAAAAGGTGTGAATACCAAAGGGCAGAGATTGCTGGAGCCCATCTTGAAGGCCAAATGTCACAATTAGGTCATATATTAGTTTTTTTAATATGCACAAAAATTCTGTTATCTTCGCTTTACAGATGAAGTTTTGTAACTTGCCTAAGATCTCATAGCTAAGTAATTAACTAATGGAGTTGGAATTCATATTCAAGTCTGTCCCACTTCACGGCCTGTGCTTTTCCGCTAAACTGTGCTGCTTCCCAAGTAACAAGTTGTTTATGTACTTACAGTTTTTGGAAAATAGACTATAAAATATATTGACTTTAATGATGCCCTTATGTTTTTCAGCAGGACTGATGCCAATGCAGCAACAAGGATTTCCTATGGTCTCTGTTGTGCAGCCTAATATGCAGGGCATGATAGGGATGAGTTACAGCTCTCAGATGCCCCAAGGACCTATGGCCATGCAGGTACTGGCTTCTTTAACCAATAGTTTACACAGTTATTGTTTGTTGGTACGTGTCACATACTAAGAGCTGCATACCAGGAGCCTAATGTTCTATTTGGCAGTAAATGTAGTCTGAATGTTAGGTGGCTTCCTTCAAAATGAAATGAAGATATGTTCATAAGAGTGTGGGGGGAAACCAAGATAAATCATTTAAGGAAAATCTGGTGACTACTTTATTTGATTAGTGACTTAGAATTATTATTATTATTATTATTAGAACAAGAAGAAGAAGAAGAAGAATTTTAGAATGACATCTTGGGAAGTTCAGGGACCTAATGCCATGAAGTAGCATTGATAGAAGTAGATTATTCTCATGAAAAGAACAGTGTCATTGTTTGGAAGACTTAGGGCCTTCTTTATATTGAATTATGTAATCCCCATAACAACTTTTAAGAGGTAGTGTCTCCATTTTTCTGAGGAGGAATCTGCAGCTTTGTGAGGATGCTCACATTGCATAGGAAGTTGGGATTTGAACCTAAGTCTTGAGTAAGTTTGTATTATCCAAATTATACATTGAATTCTCTCTTAAGAGCATTAGGGAGCCACTGAATAGTTTGAAGCAGTGGAATGACACAATGAGATTTGTATTTCAGGAAGATCATCCTGACTGCTGACTAGAGAATGATTGGAGGGAGAGAGGAGGGCAAAAATGGATGGAAGGAGAATCATTAAAAGGCTGATGTAGTGAGAGCAGGTGAGATGTTGACTGATTAAAGCAAATACTATTACATCTTTATTTTAGAATCGGTAAATGAAATTGATGGTATCAGGATTTAGTAAGCACAGCCTAAGATGGGCTGATTCATTTTGGATCTCCATGTCTTTGTAAATTATCTTCTCTAGCTATGATATCCATTTAAACCAAGTAACCAAATAAACTGAATCCAGGAGTCTGATCTTTGAATGGTTGAATGCAAAGTGTTATGGTGTTATTTTTTAAATAAACATATTCATTCACAAATCAGCCAGAATAAAAAGTTTCCATACTGTTAAAAAATATTTTCATGCCATATATTTTGATTTTACCCAATTATTTAAAATTTTCTATTTCAGTGCGTTTATCATGTATAAACACATATATATGATTTATAAATAAGTAATATTTGGGATTTATAAGCAGAATTTAAGTTGAAACTTGTTACGTTGAAGTTGTATAGGCAAATGAGGCTTCTGTGTTGTATGTAAAGATTTGGGAGGACTTTTGGAATCATTCCTTATTCCTCTCTAATAGAAAGAAATAGGAATAAATTGAGCTTTTATAGGTTTTTTTTTTTAACGTTTATTCATTTTGAGTGGAAGAGAGTGCGCATTCACAAGCAGGGAGGGACAGAGAGAGAGAATCCCAAGCAG
This sequence comes from Panthera tigris, assembly GCF_018350195.1. Classification (NCBI taxonomy): domain Eukaryota; kingdom Metazoa; phylum Chordata; class Mammalia; order Carnivora; family Felidae; genus Panthera; species Panthera tigris. The sequence continues at coordinate 23,449,041 of NC_056673.1, forward strand.
GCTCCATGCTTAGCACAGATGTGGGTCTGGATCCCACCATGACATCATGACCTGAGCCAAAAACAAGATTTGGACGCTTAGCCAGCTGAGCCACCCAGGCACCCTGAACTTTTGTAGGTTTTAAATCTGTGTTACTCAGTTTTTGCTAGGTTATGCTGTAGAAAAAGCAATCCCAAAGTCTCTGACTTACAAAAACAAAGGCATGTCCTTGGAAGGTTGGCTATGACCCCGCTCTGTGTTCTCTTTATCCTGAGACTCTTACCTAGGACATCCCAGACTTTTGGCATAGGGCAAAGAGATGGCCAAACACTGTTATAACTTTTAAAGCTTCTTCTCAGAGGTGGCATTCATTAGTCACTTCTACTTAACCAAAGTAGTGTGACCAAAACGAACATCAGTAAGGGTAAGGGGAAGAACATACCAGGAAGAATGCACATCACATAGGAATGTGTAATCTTAGAGTAAAGGCAGCAAATAACTGGAAACAGTTTACCAGAGAATGCAATATTATGTTTTTTATTGAAAAGTGTACAGTATAATGATTAAATAATTCTATACAGGGAGCCTGCTTGGGATTCTCTCCCTTTCTCTCTGCCTCTCCCCCACTTGTGTGCTATCTCTCTCTCTCAAAATAAATAAACTAAAAAGAAAACAATTCTATACATTACTCAGTGCTCATCAAGATAAGTGTACTCTTGATCCCCTTTTTTCCAACCCTCCTCCCAGCCACCTCCATCTAGCAACCACTAGTTCCCTTTATTTATTTATTTATTTAAAATTTTTTTACATTTATTTATTTTTGAGAGAGAGAGAAAGACAGAGAGAGGGAGGGAGGGGCAGAGAGAGATGGAGACACAGAACCCGAAGCAGGCTCCAGGCTCTGAGCTGTCAGCACAGAGCCCCGTGCGGGGCTCAAACCCATGAACTGCGAGATCATGACTTGAGCTGAAGTCAGACACTCAACTGACTGAGCCACCCAGGCACCCCTAGTTCTCTTTATTTAAGAGTCTGTTTTGGGCACCTGGGTGGCGCAGTCGGTTAGCGTCTGACTTCGGCTCAGGTCATGATCTCACGGTCTGTGAGTTCAAGCCCCATGTCCGGCTCTGTGCTGACAGCTCAGAGCCTGGACCCTGTTTCAGATTCTGTGTCTCCCTCTCTCTCTGCCCCTCCCCCACTCATGCTCTGTCTCTCTCTGCCTCTCAAAAATAAAGAAAACTAATAAAAAAAATTAAAAAAAAAAAGTCTTTTTTGGATTGTCTCTCCTTTCTTTTCTTTTCTCTTTTTTTTTTTCTTGGTTGGGGGTGGTGGAGGGAGCTGTTCCTTTGTTCTGTTTCTTAAATTCCACATATGAGTGAAATCATGTAGTATTTGTGTTTCTCTGAGTGACTTGTTTCACTTGGCATTATAATCCCTAGGGTCTTTCTATATCATTACAAATGGCAAGATCTCATTCTTTTTTTTGGCTGAGTAATATTACATTATATGTATATATAAAAGATGTCATATATATGTATATTACATCTTTATCCATCTATAAGTAGACACTTCGGCTGCTTTCATATCTTGGCTATTGTAAATAATGCAGCACTAAACATAGGAGTGCATAGTGTTTTCATTTTCTTTGGATAAAAAATACCCAGTAGTGGGATTCCTGGATCATATGGTAACTCTATTTTTAATTTTTTGAGGAACCTCCATACTGTTTTCCACAGTGGCTGCACCAATTTGCATTCCCACCAAAGGTGCAGGAAGGTTTCTTTTGCTCCACGTCTTGTCAACATTTGTTATTTCTTGTATTTTTTATTTCAGCCATTCTGACTGGTGTGAGGCGATGATCTCATTGTAGTTTTGATTTGCATTTCTCTGATGATAAGGGATGTTGAGCATCTTTTCATGTGTCTGTTGGCCATCTGGATGTCTTCCTTGGAAAAATGTCTATTGAGGTCCCATTTTTAATTGCCTTGTTGTTTTTATGGTATTGAAGTATATAAGTTCTTTATGTAGTACTTTGGATATTAACCCCTTATCAGATATATTATTTGCAAGTATCTTCTTACATTCAGTAGGTTGCCTTTTCATTTTGTTGATGATTTCCTTTGCTTTGCGCAAGATTTTTATTTTGGTGTAGTCCCAAAAGTTTAATTTTCCTTTTGTTTCCCTTGCCTGAGGGGACATATCTAGAAAAATGTTTCTGTGGCCAATTTCAAAGAACTTATTGCCTATGTTTTCTTCTAGGAGTTTTACAGTTTCAGGTCTTAAATTTAGGTCTTCAATCCATTTTGAACTTATTTTTCTGTATGGTGTAAGAAAGTGGCCCAGTTTCATTATTTTGCATGTAGCTGTCCAGTTTCCTAGCACCATTTGTTGGAGAGGCTGTCTTTTCCCTATTGTATGAACTTGCCTCTTTTATTGTAGATTAACTGACTGTATAAGCATGGCTTTATTTCTAGGAGCTCTGTCCTGTTCCAGTTGATCTTTATGTCACTTTTTGTACTGGTACCATATTGTTTTGATTACTACAGCTTTGTAATATATCTTGAAATTTGGGATTGTGATACCTCCAGCTTTCTCAAGATTGCTTTGGCAAATAGAGCTCTTTTGTGGTTCCATATAAATACATTTTAGTATATTATTTGTTCTAGTTCTCTGAAAAATGTTGGTATTTTGATAGGGATTGCATTGAATCTGCAGGTTGCTTTGGGTAATATGAATATTTTAACAACATTAATTCTTCCAATCTATGAGCTTGGACTATCTTTCCATTTGTTTGTGTCATCTTCAGTTACTTTTATCAGTATCTTATAGTTTTCAGAGTATGAGTCTTTTGCCTCCTTGTTTAAATTTATTCCTAGGTATTTTATGACTTCTGGTGTAATTGTAAATGAGATTGTTTTCTTCATTTCTTTCTGCTACTTCCATTATTAGTGTGTAGAAAAGCAACAGTTTTCTGTATATTAATTTTGTATCCTGAAACTTTACTGAGTTCATTTATCAGTTATCATAGTTTTTTGGTGGAGTCTTTAGGGTTTCCTATTGATAGTATCATGTCATCTGCAAATAGTGACAGTTTTACTTCTTCCTTATTTTGGATGCTTTTTATTCCTTTTTCTTCTCTGTTTGCTGTGACTAAGACTCCCAATACTATGTTGAATAAAATTGGTGAGAATGAATACTGTTGTCTTGTTCCTAATGTTAGAGGAAAAGCTCTCAGTTTTTCACTGTTGAATATAGCTGTGGGTTTTGGGTATATGGCCTTTATTATGTTGAGATATGTTCCCTCTAAACACATTTTGTTGAGTTTTTACTAATGAATGGATGTTGTATTTTGTCAAGTGCTTTTTCTGCTTCTACTGAAATTATCATACAGTTTTTATCCTTTCTCTTGTTAATGTGATTTATCAGTGTTGATTGCAGATATTGAGCCACTCTTACATCCCTGGAATAAACCCCATTTGATCATGGTGAATGATTTTTTTAACGTGTTGTTAGATTTGGTTTGCTAATATTTTGTTGAGGATTTTTATATCTATGTTTTGCAGACATATTTGCCTATAGTTTTCTCTCTCTCTCTCTCTCTTTTATTTTGTTTTTTTTTGTTTTTGTTTTTGTTTTTGTTTTTTGGTAGTGACTTTATCTGGTTTTGGTATACGGGTAATCCTGGCCTCATAGAATGAATTTGGAAGCTTTCCTTCCTGTTCTATTTTTTGGAATTGTTTGAGAAGAATAGACATTAACTCTTCTTTAAATGTTTGGTAGAATTCACCTGTGAAGCTGTCTGGTCCTGGACTTCTGTTTTTTTGGGAGTTTTTGATCACTGATTCGATTTCATTGCAAGTAATCAGTGTTCAAATTTTCTATTTCTTCTTCCTCATTCAGTTTTAGAATGTTACATATTCCTAGGAATTTATCCATTTCTTCTAGGTTGCCCATTTGTTGGTATATAATTTTTCATAGTATTCTCTTATAATCCTTTGTGTGGTTTTTTTCTCCTTCATTTCTGGCTTTATTTATTTAGAGTCTTCCCTTTTTTTCTTGGTGAGTCTGGCTAAAGGCTTATCAATTTTGTTTAACTTTTGAAAGAACCAGCTCCTGGTGTCATTAATCTGTTCTATTGGGTTGTTGTGGTTTTTTTTTTTTTCAGTCTCTATTTCACTTATTTCTGCTGTAATCTTTATTATTTCCTTCCTTTTACTGTCTTTGGGCTTTTTTTTTCCTAGTTTCTTCAGATGTAAGGTTAGGTTATTTATTTGAGATTTTTCTGGTTTCTTGATGTAAGACTATATTGCTATAATCTTCCCTCTTAGAACAGCTTTTGCTGCATCCCAAAGATTTTGGACAATTGTGTTTTCATTTTCATTTGTCTCCATCTATTTTGAGATTTCCTCTTTGATTACTTGATTGACCCATTCATTGTTAAGTATGTTATTTAGTCTCCATATATTTGTTTTTTTTTTTTTTTTTTTTTTTTTTCAGATTTTTGCTTGTAGTTGATTGTTAGTTTTATACTGTTGTGTTTGGAAAAACTGCATAATATGATTTCAGTTTTTTTAATTTATTGAGATTTGTGGACTAATATGTCATCTGTCCTGGGGAATGTTCCATGTGCACTTGAAAAGAATGTGTAGTCCACTGTCTTGGGGCCGAATGTTCCGAATATGTCTGTTAGATCCCTCTGATCCACGTGTCATTCAAAGCCACTGTTTCCTTGTTGATTTCTCTCTGGATGATCTCTACATGGATGTAAGTGGAGTGTTAAAGTCTCTTACTATTTTTGTATTACTGTCAATTTTTTCCCTTTATGTCTGTTAATATTTGCTTTATGTATTTAGGTACTTCTATGTTGTGTATAGGTATTGGCAATTGTTATATTCCCTTGTCCTTTTGTCTCTTGTTAAAGTCTGTCTTGTACGATGAAAAGAAAGCTAAGGTAACAACATTTACACTTCCATTTGCATGGCAAATGTTTTTACATCCCTTATTACTTTCAGTCTGCATGTATCTTTAGCTCTGAAGTGAGTCTTTTGTAGGCGGCATATAAATGGATCTTGTTTTTTATCCATTCAGTCACCCGATGTTTTTTGATTTGAAAGTTTAGTCCATTTACATTTAAAGTAATTACTGAGGGGCTCTTGGCTGGCTCAGTCAGTAAAGCATGCAACTCTTAATCTTAGGGTTGTGAGTTCAAGCTCCCTGTTGGACATAGAGCTTACTTTAAAAAAATAAAACAGGGGCACCTGGGTGGCTCAGTCGGTTAAGTGTCCGACTTTGGCTGAGGTCATGATCTCACAGTTTGTGAGTTCGAGCCCTGCATTGGGCTCTGTGCTGACAACTCAGAGCCTGGAGCCTGCTTCAGATTCTGTGTCTCCTCCTCTCTGCCCCTCCCATGCTCATGCTCTGTCTCTGTCTCTCAATAATAAATGTTAAAAAATAAATAAATAAAATAAAATAATTTAAATAAAATAATTATTGATAGGCATGTACTCATTGCCATTTTGTTACTTCTTTATGGTTGTTTTTGTCATTCTTTGTTCCTTTTTCTCTTGCTCTTTTTCCTTGTGGTTTGATGGCTTTCTTTAGTGTTATGTTTGGATTCTTCTCTATTTTTTTCTATTATAGGTTTTTGATTTGTGGTTACCATTAGGTTCTTTTATAACATGTTTTGCATGTAGCAGTCTATATGAAGTTGATGGTCACTTAAGTTTGAGCCCATACTAATAGCACTAGATTTTTACTCCCCACCCCCACATTTTATGAATACAATGTCATATTTTACATCCTTCTATTTTGCAAATCACTTGACTGATTCTTATAATTCGCTTTACTGCTTTTGAGCTTTAACCTCCATGCTGGTTTTATAAGTGATTAATCTGCTTTTATTATGTTTGTATTTACCTGTGAAATTGTTTTCCTTTCATAATTTTCTTACTCCTGATTATGGCTTTTTTTTTCTTTCCAAAGAATTCCCTTTAACATTTCTTGTAAGGCTGGTTTAGTGATGAAGTCCTTTAACTTCTGTATGTTTGGGGAACTCTTTATTGCTCCTATTCTGAATAATAACCTTGCTGGGTAGAGTATGTTGTTCACAGGATTTTTTCTTTCAGCACTTTGAGTTTGAGTATTTCATGCCACTCACTTCTGGCCTGCAAAGTGTCTGCTGAAAAGTCAGCTGATAGCTTTATGTAAACTGTTTTCTTCTGATGTTTTTAAAATTCTCTCTTTATCACTACTTTTTAAATTATTGTGTGCCTTAGTGTGGACCTTCTTGTGTTCCTCTTACTGGGGGGTCTCTTATTTCTGGATCTGGATGTCTGTTTCCTTCCACAGATTAGGGAAGTTTTCAGGTATTATTTCTTCAAATAAGTTTTCTGACCTCTTCTCTCTGTCTTCTCCTTCTGGGATCCCTGTACAGCGAATGTTACTACGCTTGATGATGTCACAGAGTCTGCTGAACCTGTTTTTATTTTTTTATTACTCTGTTGTTTTTGCTGTTCAGCTTGGTTGCATTCCATTACTCTGTCTTCCAGGTTGCTGATCCATTCTTCTGCTTCGTCTAATCTGCTGTTGATTTCTCCAAGTGTATGTTTAAATTTCAGTTACTGAATTCTTTAGCCCTGACTGGTTCTTTTTTATATTTTCTATATCTTCATTGATGGTCTCATTTAGATTCTCACTATTTTCTCAAGTCCAGAGAGTATCTTTGTGATCATTACTTTGAATTCTTCATCAGGCATATTGCTTATTTCCATCTCATTTAGCTCCCCTCCTACCCCTTTTGATGTGGTTTTCTCTCTGTAATTCACTGTGGAAGGTCTATTCTGTCAGTCTGCAGGTTGTTTTCAGAATTAGTCGCATAGATGTAGCTCCTGTCTTGATGTGCCCATGGAAGGAGGTGAGCTCAGGATCCTCCTACTCTGCTATCTTTCCCAAACTACTCCCATTCTGTTTTGTTGTTGTTGTTGTTGTTGTTTGTTTGTTTGTTTTGTTTTTTCCTTATGCAGGCTCTACACCCAATGTGGGGCTTGAACTTAGGACCCTGGGATCAAGTCGTATGCTCTACCAACCGAGTCAGCCAGGTGTCCCCTGGTGTTTTTGGTTTTGTTTTGTTTTTTGTTTTTTTTATAGTAGCTGTCCCAATGTGCGTGAGGTAGTGTATCATTGTAGTTTTGGTTTTCATTTCTCTAGTAAATGATGTTGAGTATCTTTTCATGTGGTTATTGGCCATTTGTATATCTTCACTGGAGAAATGTTTAAGTCTTTTGCCCTTCTTTGAATTGGGTTTTTTGTTGGTGAATTAATTGTGAGAGTCGTGTCTATATTTTGGATATTAATCCCTTATCAGATATATGATTTGCAAATGTTTTCTCCCATTCTGTGGGTTTCCCTTTTACTCTGTGGGTAGTGTCTCTTAATGTACAAATTTTTAAAGTTTCATGAAGTCTAAGTTGTTTGTTTTTTCTTTAAACGTTTGGTAGAATTCAATAGCAAAGCCATTAGGTCCAGGACTTTTCTTGTTGGGAGATTTTGATTACTGACTAAATCTGTGTAGCTGTATAACAAGTTCTCCCATGTTATTCTTCTTTTCAAAATTATTTTAACTCTTCTGGTTTATCTGTCTTTGCATATAAGTTTTAGAATAACGTTGCCTATATCTATCTATGAAAAGTCTGGTTGGAGTTTTGATAGGAATTACGGTAAACCTTTTTATCAATTTGGGGAAAATTGACATCTTTAATATGTAGATTCTTGCAATATATGAGCATGGTATGTCTCTCCATTTATTTAGATCTTTGATTTTTGTCATCAGCACTGTATAGTTTTTGGCATTTAAGTTCCTTAAATGTTTTGTTAGATTTACATCTAAGTTTTTGAGTAATTATAAATGGCATTGTAGTTTTTATTTCAATGTTCTGTTCATTGCCAGTATATAGAAATGTGGTTGATTTGGGCATACTTGTTTTGTAACCTGCAACCTTGCTGAACTCACTTATTCTAGGAATTTTTTTCTAGATACCTTGGAATTTTCTATGGAGATAGTCTTGTCCTTTCATCAAATGTTAACATGCTGTATTTGCTTCACATTTTTAAAAGAAATGAACAAAACAGTTATAATTTCCTTCTTCTACTTCCCCAGAGATAGTTATCACTATCATGAATTGAGTGCTTAGTGTTTTCATATGTCTTCTTGTACTTCTCCTGTTTTACATGTTTGAATATTCATGAATATTATATATTGTCCAGGTTTTAAAGGTTTATGTAAGCATGTACCCTTCTGCATTTGAGTTTTTTAGTTGACATTGTTTTGCCCCAGAATTTATCCCTGTTATAGAGTGCTGCCAAATATATTCATATAGCTACTGTGTAGTGTTCCACTGCATGAGTATATATTCTTCTGTTGGTGGACATGTAAGTTGCTTCCAATTTGTTGCTATTTGTTTTGTTTTTAATTGATTTCTAAGAGTTCATTATATATTCCAGATTCTTACTTTTGTGGTTATTTGTGTTCCCAATATCTCCTCCTATACTTTGGCTTGTTTTTTAATTTTTTGGTGAGGTCATGTAGAAGTTAAGTCAGATGGATAAATCATTTCTTTTATGGTCTGATCTCTTGTGTGCCTCATTAGACCTAGTCCTACCCTGCGATCATAATATTATTCTTCTTACTAAATCAACCTGGAATTGTTCTGTGCTATCAGATATGTGAGTCTAAAGGTCTAATTTTATTATTTTCCATTTGAGTAGCCAGTTTTCTCCAAATCATTTATCAATATCCCATTCTTTACTCATTGATTTCCAAGATGACTGCTGTACTATCCAATTTCTTGATATGCTTTGGATTAGTTTCTGAGCTCTTCTGTTTGTCCTATTGCTATTTCTGTCTGTCCCTGCATCAATAAGTATCTTAGTCTCCTAATCTAGCCTAAGATAAGCCTTGATATCTGCTAGTGTGGATCCTCCTTGTTCTTCTTTTAAAGAATTATAGTTATTCATGGTTCTTTCCTCTTCATGATAAGTTTTAAGATCAGCTTGTCAAATTCCACATAAAATCTGCTGGGATTTTTATTGAAACTGACATTTTTAAATTTTTTGGTCTGTGATATCTCTCCAGTCACTCAAATCTTCAGTAGCCTTCAATATTCTTCATCTTGGGAGTGAACTTCTTTATCTTGAATGTCTTTAGCAGTTGATTAGATGTATCTCAGATTTCTGAGTTATTTCTTTTGTCCTGTCATTCACCCAGCATATAACTAATGATTAGTATTTCTTAACCTTTAGGTTTATCTAGATTTTAAAAGAATTAGACTGTATGAATGTATAAACTAACTTTTCAGGAATTCAAAAAAGACAAAATGCCATTTAGCAAGTTTGAATCTTCTTGAAGAACAGAATTTTCTAAATAGGAAGGCAAAGTGTATAATACCTTTCCTTCTTTTATTATTTATTATTTTTGTGGAATATCTGATCTGTTAGTCTGTATGAGTTGAGTGGTTTCTTTTGCATTTTATGTGCCTTGGGTAAATGAAGTCAATTTAAAAAGGAACTTAATCCCTCACCACAAAAAAGAAATGGTGATTATGTGACATGATGGAGATATTAGTTAATGCTGTGGTGGTAATCATTTTGCAGTATATAAGTGTATCAAATCAATAGGCTGCATACCTTAAAATTACAGTGTTATATCAACTGTAGCTCAGTAAAGCTGAAAAAAGTAGGGGATTGATTAAGTAAATTGTTTTATTTAAATAAAGCTAGAAAAAAAAAATGTAGTCCTAGGACTATGGTGCTAATTTTTAGCACCAGGAGAACCACGCTGTGATTAAAAGTAAGTATACATTGCCATCCCCACTCAAGATTTACAATAGAGAGTGTTAGTAATTAAGTAATATGTATTACTTATAACTCCTATTGTAAAGTCCTAAAGCCATTCATAAGGCTTCCAAGCTACTACTACTCATTGAGCAGGTATATGCCTGAGCATATGAATAGACACAAAAACAGATTAAAATTTGTTTTAAGTCTGAATCTGTGGTTGTTGTTGGTAATTGGAGAGGCAGTGTAACATAATGATGGAGAATATGCACTTTGGAACCAGAAGCTGCCTGTTTCTAATCTTGGCTCTGTCACTTACAAGCAGTAAGTAAGGTAGTTAACTATTTTGTACTTCTGTTTCCTCATCTGTAAAATGAGAATAATAGTAGCACCTACTGCATAGGTTTGTTATAAGGATTAAGTTAATTAATATACATAAAACCCTTAGAAAAGTCCCTGGGACATAGTAGGGGCTTCATTAGTGTTATTAATAAGACATTCTTAATAATAAGATATTCTTGTTGATCATTATCAGAAATTCTCTAACTCTAAGGATCTTACGTATATTGAGAATAATGTATGTAAATGCCTAATTCTATAGCTGGCATATGGCATGAACACAATAAAATGATACCTATATTATAACTGTTAAGTGTTCATTTTTCTTATCTAGTTGCCTTAATTCTGTATTTGCTTGCAGAATCTTATTTTGTTCCGGGAAAAAAATGGGATCATTATTGTTTTTGAGAGAGTACTTCTTTGTTGTCAGTAACTTTTAATAATTATAATAGCTGCTATTTACTCATATATGCTACACAGTGCTCTAAGTGCTTTACCTATATTATTTGTATCCTCCAATCCTCTGCTATTACAGGGAGGTGCACTTTTTTCAAGATTCAGTATGAGGTGACATTTTTTAAGTTTTTTTTCAATGTTTATTTTTGAGAGAGAGAGAGAGAGAAAGACAGAGATTATAAGCAGGGGAGGGGCAGAGAGAGAGAGAGAGGGAGACATAGAATCCAAAACAGGCTCCAGGCTCTGAGCTGTCAGCACAGAGCACAACGCAGGGCTTGAACCCATGACCTGTGAGATCATGACCTGAACCAAAGTCGGATGCTTAACTGACTTAGCCACCCAGACACCCCATGGTGGTATTTTTGATAAATTCTAAAACAAATATTTTGAGGGAAACACTTAACAGGATTTCTTCAACAAACATTGTTAGATTAAAATTGATATCTTAGGGGTGCATGGGTGGCTCAGTCGGTTGGGTGGCTGACTTCAGCTCAGGTCATGATCTCGTGGTCTGTGAGTTCAAGCCCCGTGTCGGGCTCTGTGCTGATAGCTCGGAGCCTGGAGCCTGCTTTGGATTCTGTGTCTCCCTCTCTCTCTGCTCCTCCCCTGCTTGTGCTCTATCTCTGTCTCTCAAAAATAAATAAATGTTAAAAAAAAAATTTTTTAATTTTGATATCTTAGTCTTGTTAAAAAAAAAAAACACTTCACTAAAAATGAATTGATGAAAGTCTGAATATATTAAATCCAATAGTGTGAATATAATCTTTACCTTAAGGTAATTTAACTTTTGGTGGTTTACATTAATTTTATATAAGTAGGGGAGTTGCACTTTATTGCAAACACATTCTTCACTCACTATAACTGAAAGAATCCTGGAATCATAGACTAGGCAATCTGGGCAACTAACGTAGCTGGATGCATGCAGTCAGGTTTTTGAAGGAAGAGAGGATAGGTTTAGAAGAAGCAAGGAGAAATATTCCCCTTTTACAGGAAACGTGGAAGAGAAGCAGCAATCTCCAGATAAGAGGGCTTCCAGGGATAGCCATATTTCAATTAGGGAACAGAAGGGGAGCCTTTCAGGGAGAAGGCTGAGGCACAGGAGAATTTCCACTCAGTATAAATTATTCATTATCATTCTTATCAGTGCCATCATCATTATTATTAGATTTTGTGATTAGCTATAGTGTGATACTATTTTTACTTCTGGACACTTGAGTAAACTTTATACTGTGGTATTAGTATGTAAGTTATTACTGATTAAATATATTTTATTTTCTGTATAAGTTTGGCCATCAGGCCTGTGATACTGAACATCAAAATATTCATTATCCTATCATACATATCAGAAAAGCATGTTTTAATCTCATTTTTGGATTAACTACTGTATGCCAGCCTCTTATCTGTTGCTGGAAAATACAAAGACAGGTAAGATATGATACCTCTTTTCAAAGAGTAGAGTGTATCTCGTGTGTGCACGTGTGCTTCCATGCATACACACCCTCAGACTGTTAGCAGTGGTCACATCTCAGACAATGAAGGAAATGAAAGGGGTGAGATAGTAAGGGGAACTTTCCATTTTTTGCCTGTGTTTTTTGACTCTATTGTTTAAGAAAGTCCTATAGTTCGTTAATAAAAATATTAAGAAAGAATTTATGGAAGTTATAGTTTTTCTTTGTAATAATTAATAGGAAGAATTGTATTTTCTAAGCCTTTGTTTCTTTCAGGCAGGGATACCAATGGGGCCAATGCCAGCAGCAGGAATGCCTTACCTTGGACAAACACCGTTCCTGGGAATGCGTCCCCCAGGCCCACAGTACACCCCAGACATGCAGAAGCAGTTCGCTGAAGAGCAGCAGTAAGAGACCTCGGGATTCAAACCTGAGGACGCATGATAGCAGTTATTTTAGGAACAGTCACATGGTTTCTAATGCACATTTGAAGCCCAAACAGTCATGTTACCTTTAAGATTCGTGAAATACTTCATTACATATAAGTTTTAAGCAAGGACAGACGTTAGAGAGCCTCTCATTCAACTCTCTAATTTTACATCTAGAGAAAGGACAGTTTAGAGAAATGAAGCAACTTTGTCAGGCCAGATTACATAATTACTAGCAAATGTAGACTTCCTGATGCCCAAAGCATTGTTCTTTCTCCTGTGAGACACTGCCTTCCCAAGTTGGAGTTTTCTTTTTTGTCTACTTGCCTGTTTTTTGAGATTACTTTTGAATGCAAAAGATTTGTCTCTTCCCCTTCCAAATTAGACAAGGAATAAATTCATGTCTATAAGCATATATTTTTTTGGACACCTTTCATATATTTTGAAATTAATATATTGGGGGAAATAGTATTGTCATAAGAAAATTAGATCTAATTAGCAATGAAGTTGTTAGTTCTAGAAATGTAAGGCAATACTGCTGAAACTGTTAGAAGTACGAATAGAACACAATTGATAATGCCCCTGCAGTTAGTTCTTTACTATGTTGCTTTTCCTTCAGAAAACGATTTGAACAGCAACAGAAGCTCTTAGAAGAAGAAAGAAAAAGACGCCAGTTTGAAGAGCAGAAGCAAAAGCTCAGGCTTTTGAGTAGTGTGAAACCCAAGGTAATCTTTTCCACTGCCACAGCGCACACACGCCTTGCATGTGCCTCATGCTCATTCAGTGGATTCTGTCACTGGGGCACAAGCCCAAGCTTATGCTGTGGTTGGTTGATTTTGCTTTATCTGATTCCACAAGTGAAGAATTCTCCTTTTCCTATAAGATGCTGTATGGTTGAGGAGGGTGGGCTATCAACCATCATCTTCTCAACTCCTTTTTACTACCACTGGTGTTTGTGATCTTTTCTTGGGAAGGTTAATCATGGATCTTGATATTAATTAATTCAGGATACTTAATATCAGTTGTATCCTGAAGTATTTATAAATGGACCTTTTAATATTTTTTGTATTTTATAGTGTTGTTTTATGCCTTTGGTATACTTATAACACTTACCAGTGTTTTTCTGATTCAGAGAATTCCCTATCAGAAGTATGCGGTAAAAATTTTGAAAATAGACCAATCTCTGTACTTTTAATTTGGGAGGATCTAGGATGAAGTGAGACATAAGTGAAGATATATCCATACATTTATTGTCTTCTAGACAGGAGAGAAGAGTAGAGATGATGCTTTGGAAGCCATAAAAGGAAACTTAGATGGGTTTTCCAGAGATGCTAAAATGCATCCTACTCCAGCATCGCACCCTAAGAAACCAGGTAATATTAATTTAAAATTTTCTTTTGGAGGGGCGCCTGGGTGGCTCAATCTGTTGAGCGTCCGACTTCGGCTCAGGTCATGATCTCGCAGTCCGTGGGTTTGAGCCCCGTATTGGGCTCTGTGCTGACAGCTCAGAGCCGGGAGCCTGCTTTGGATTCTGTCTCCCTCTCTCTGCCCCTCCCCAGCTCGTGCTCCGTTTCTCTCTGTCTTTCAAAAATGAATAAACGTTAAAAAAAATTTTTTTTAAATTTTATTTTGGAGGCGCTTGGGTGGCCCAGTCAGTTAACCATCTGGCTCTTGGTTGCAGCTCAGGTCATGATCTCAAGGTTCGTGAGTCTGAGTCCCACATCAGGCTTTGCGCTGGCAGTGCAGAGCCTGCGTGGGATTCGCTCTCTCCACCCCTCCCGCTCATGCACACATGTGTCCTCTTTCTCTCTCAAAATAAATAAAACTTAAAAAAACTTTTTTCTTTCGTTGGAAGGTGATTTTCTGTGTGTTTAATTGACCAGTATGTGTGGTATTATGTCAGTGCTCATCTAATCCTTCAAGCTAAGGGAAGATTTGGATGTTTAAAATTTACAGGGGGTTAAGAATAACATATCATTAATAGGTGAAGAGTTGTCAAATCATTCAGCCAACCAAGTACTTTTTTCTGCTGGCATATATTACATTAATAAATTTTATCCTAAACCCTTATATTGTAGTACCTTTTATAGATGGGATCAGGAGGGAATAATCTAATATTGGCACAGTAACCAGTTCTTGACTTTCTGGGACAGCTTTAACTCTGTCCTAGTAATTTCACTTGTTAGATTATATACTCGGATGCAAAGTAAAATATACAGCAAGATTGAAAAGAGAATGGATATTAGGAATCAGATTGAGTTCAGAGAGGAAAAACATAAGTAAAACTGAAAATTTTAAGCTGAATAAGCTAGTCAAGAAGTAATTTAAAAATAGATTTTGGAATGCTGAAACTGAACCCTGCGTGGAACTTAGAAGAAGGAGAAGACAGGAGTGGTCATTGTTAGGGCATGTTCTGACCGTAGAGAATGACCTTTTTGGACAACTAGGTGTAGCTTAACAATCTCATTGTTAAATAATAAATTGGTGTTTTGATATTTAAATAGTCTCATGAGTTCAGTCAACATACATGCAGTTAGTTGCTTCTTATCCAAAAAAATAGTTTTCTGAAACAAACCCAAGAAGTTTCCAGAGTTTCTCCAGTTAGAGACTTAACCTAGGCCTAAAGTATATAAAAAGAGTTTCCCAGCCTTTTACCCACCAAAGTCATCTTTTAATCTCCCCCCGTATCATAAAATATTGACTATACAAATTATCACATAATTTTGTACTTATCACATATATAACTGTGAGAGTTTATAAGCCAAAATATGTACCACGTAGGATTAACATAATTCCAGTCAAATGCAAAGAAACATTTGTTTAGCCTTTGCAGCCTTATTGCTTATTAAGTAGGATCCATTTAAAAAATACTCATAGTAGGGCCACCTGGGTGGCTCAGTTGGTTGAGCGTCCGACTTCAGCTCAGGTCATGATCTCACAGTTTGTGAGTTCGAGCCCTGTGTCGGGCTCTGTGCTGACAGCTGAGATCCTGGAGCCTACTCCAGATTCTGTGTCTCCCTCTCTCTCTGACCCTCCCCTGCTTGTACTCTGTCTCTCTCTCCCTCAAAATAAATAAACATAATTTTTTTTTTTAATACTCATAGTAGCTCTTAGTTTTCCATTACTGCTGTTTTCTACCAGTGCTGCTCTGAGAACCCAAATTGAGAGCTTAAATCCACACTCTCCTAACCATTATTGGGAGGGGTTGGAATTCATTGGATCATAGCTTTTTTTTTTTTTTTAACAAAATTAATTAATTTTGGATACTCATTTTGCATTACCTGGAAGCATTAAAGGTTCTATTTCATGGATCTGAAAGAGAAGCATGTAGTATTCCCATTTTTCAGATAAGAACCTTTTTTTTTTTTTTAATTTACATCCAAGTCAGCATATAGTGCAATGATGATTTAAGGAGTAGATTCCTTAGTGCCCCTTACCCATTTATCCCATCCTCCCTTTCACAGCCTTTCCAGTAACCCTCTGTTTGTTCTCCATATTTAAGAGTCTCGTATGTTTTGTCCCCCTCCCTGTTTTTATATTTTTGCTTTCCTTCCCTTATATTCATCTGTTTTGTATCTTAAAGTCCTCATTTGAGTGAAGCCATATGGTATTTGTCTTTCTCTGACTAATTTCGCTTAGCACAATACCCTCTAGTTCCATCCACATGGTTGCAAATGGCAAGATTTCATTCTTTTTGATTGCTGAGTAAAACTCCATTGTATATATATACCACATTATCTTTATCCATTCATCCATCAATGGACATTTAGGTTCTTTCTATACTTTGGCTATTGTTGATAGTGCTGCTATAAACATTGGGGTGCATGTGCCCCTTCAAAACAGCACACCTGTATCCCTTGGATAAATACCTACTAGTCCAATTGCTAGGTCGTAGGGTAGTTCCATTTTTAATTTTTTGAGGAACCTCCATACTGTTTTCCAGAGTGGCTGCACCAGTTTGCATTCCCATCAGCAGTGCAAAAGAGATCCTCTTTCTCTGTATCCTCACCAACATCTGTTGTTGCCTGAGTTGTTAATGTTAGCCATTCTGACCAGTGTGAGGTGGTATCTCATTGTGGTTTTGATCTGTATTTCCCTGATGATGAGTGACATTGAGCATTTTTTCATGGGTCAGTTGGCTATCTGGATGTCTTCTTTGGAGAAGTGTCTATTCATGTCTTTTGCCCATTTCTTCACTGGATTGGTTTTTGGGTGTTAAGTGATCAGTTCTCCATAGATTTTGGATACTAACCCTTTATCTGATATGTCGTTTGCAAATATCTTCTCCCATTCCATTGATTGCCTTTTAGTTTTGCTGATTGTTTCCTTTGCTGTGCAGAAGCTTTTTGTTTTGATGAGGTCCCAAAATTCATTTTTGCTTTTGTGTCCCTTGCCTCTGGAGACGTGTTGAGTAAGAAGTTGCTGTGGCCAAGGTCAAAGAGGTTTTTGCCTGCTTTCTCCTCAAGGACTTTGGTAGCTTCCTGTCTTACATTTAGGTCTTTCCTCCATTTTGAGTTTATTTTTGTGGATGGTGTAAGAAAGTGGTCCAGCTTCATTTTTCTGCATGTTGCCGTCCAGTTTTCCCAGCACCACTTGCTGAAGAGACTGTCTTTATTCCATTGGATATTCTTTCCTGCTTTGTCAAGGATTAGTTGGCCATACATTTGTGGGTCCATTTCTGGGTTCTCTATTCTGTTCCACTGATCTGAGTGTCTGTTTTTGTGCCAGTACCATACTGTCTTAATGGTTACAGCTTTGTAATACAGCTTGAAGTCTGGCAGATGAGAACCTTTTTAAAAAAAGACTCCTTCTGTGACATTAGACTTTCATGAATGTTAAAACAACTTAAAGTAGCTAAAAATGTGAAAAAGCTTTACATATAGAAAACCCTAAAGACTACCAAAAGAATGTTAGAACAGGTAAACGAATTCAATGAAGTTATAGGGTACAAAGTCAACATGCAAAAATCTGTTGTGCTTATATATACTAAGAGCAAACTATCAGAGAAATTAAGAGAACAGTTTCATTTACCCTTGAATCAAATAGAATTAAATAGTAATAAAAATAGTAATAAATTTAACCAACAAGGTGAAAGACCTGTATGCTAAAAACTTTAAGACATTGATGAAAGAAATTAAGGAAGACACATACAAAAAAAGGAAAGATGTTTTTGTGCTCATGAATTGGAAGAATTAATTTTGTTAAAAATGTCTTCCAAAGCATTCAACAGATTCAGCGCAATTCCTATCAAATTCCAGTGGCATTTTTCACAAAAATAGAACCATCCTAAAATTTGTATAGACTCTCGAAAGACCTTGAATAGCCAAAACAGTCTTAAGAAAGAAAGCTCAAGGCGTGATGTACCCTGATTTCAAACTATATCACAGAGCTGTGGTAATCAAAACAGTATGATATTGGCATAAAAATGGAAACATAGATTAGTGGAACAGAATAGAGAGCCCAGAATTAAATCCAACTGTACATGGTAAATTAATTTATGACAAAGGAAGCAACACACAAATGGGGAAAGTACAGTCTGTTCAATAAACAGTGTTGAGAAAACTGAACAGCCCATGCAAAAGAATGAAAGTAGAGCACTGTTTCACACCATACACAGAAATGAACTCAACATATATTAAAGACTTGAATGTAAGACCTGAAACCATAGAACTCTTCAATGAAAACATAGGCAATAAGATCTTTGATGTTGGTTTTGGCCATATTTTTTTGGACCTGATTCCAAAATCAAAGGCAACAAAAGTAAAAATAAACAAGTGACTTGGGGCACCTGGCTGTCTCAGTCAATGGAGCATATGACTCTTGATCTCGGGATTGTGAGTTTGAGCCCCACATTGGGTGTAGAGATTACTTTAAAAAATCTTTTTTTTTTTAATTTTTTTTAATGTTTATTTATTTTTGAGACAGAGAGAGATGGAGCATGAATGGGGAAGGGTCAGAGAGAGAGGGAGACACAGAATCTGAAGCAGGCTCCAGGCTCTGAGCTGTCAGCACAGAGCCCGACGTGGGGCTCGAACTCACAGACCGTGAGATCATGACCTGAACCGAAGTCAGACGCTTAACCGACTGAGCCACCCAGGTGCCCCAGCTTTAAAAAATCTTTTTAAAAAACGGGACTGTATCAAATTAAAAAGCTTCTGCACAGCAAAGGAAACCATCAACAAAATAAAAAGGCAACTAGCTGAGTGGGAGAAAATAATTTGCAAATCATAGATCCATAAGGGCTGATATCCAAAATATAAAAGAACTACAACTCAATAGCAAAAAAAATCTAATGGAAAAAAATGGGACAGAGGATCTGAATAAACATTTTGCCAAAGAAGACATACAGATGTTCAACAGGTACATGAAAAGATGTTCAACATCACTAATCATTAGGGAAATGCAAATCACATTGCAAACCACAATGAGATACCACTTTATACCTGTTAGAATGGCTGGTATCAAAAAGACAAGAAACAGCAAGTGTTGGCAAGGATGTGGAGAAAAGGGAACCCTCATGCATTGTTGGTGGGAATATAAGTTGGTGCAGCCACTGTGGAAACAGCATGGAGGTTCCTCAAAAACTTAAAAATAGAACTACCATATGATCCAGCAATTCCACAAGTGGATATTTATCCAAAGAAAATGAAAACACTAACAAAAAAATATACTCACCCCTATGCTCATTGCATCATTATTTAGCCAAGGTATGGGGCCAAGGTGTGGGGGCAACCTATATGTACCTTGATGAATGAATGGGTAAAGAAGATGTGGTATATGTATACAATGGAATACTACTCAGCCATAAATAGCCAAGGTATGGGGGCAACCTATGTGTACCTTGATGAATGAATGGGTAAAGAAGATGTGGTATATGTATACAACGGAATACTACTCAGCCATAAAAAAGAATGGAATCTTGCCATTTGCAACAATGTAGATAGATCTTGAGGGTATTAGACTTAGTAAAATAAGTCAGACAGAGAAAGACAAATCCCATATGATTTCACTTGTATGTGGAATCTGAGAAAAAAAAACAAACAGAAAAATATAATAGAATGGTAGTTGCCAGGGTGGAGTGGGGAGGTGGGTGAAATGGGTGAAGATAGTCAAGAGGTTCAAACTTCCAATTATAAAATAAGTCATGGGCAAATAAGATGTGGTATGTATATACAATGGAGTATTACTCGGCAATCAAAAAGAATGAAATTTTGCCATTTGCAACTACGTGGTTGGAACTGGAGGGTATTATGCTAAGTGAAATTAGAGAAAGACAAATATTATATGACTTCACTCATATGAGAACTTTAAGAGACAAAACACATGAACATAAAGGAAGGGAAACAAAATAATATAAAAACAAGGAGGGGGATAAAACATAAAAGACTCATAAATATGGAGAACAAACAGGGTTACAGGAGGGGGTGTGGGAGGGGGGATGGGCTAAATGGGTAAGGGGCACTAAGGAATCTACTACTGAAATCATTGTTGCACTATATGCTAACTAATTAGGATGTAAATTTAAAAAATAATTAAAAAATTAAAAATTAAAAAAAGAAAAAATAAGTCATGGGGTTGTAAGGTACAGTATGGGAACTGTAGTCAATAATATTGTAATGCATATTTGAAAGTTGGCTTAAAGTTCTCATGAGGGGAAAATTTTTTGTAACTTTGGTGAAATGGTAATGAGACTGTGGTGATCATCTCACAGTGTTTACTAATATCGAATCACTGTGTTGTGCACCTGAAACTATAATGTTATGTGTTAGCTGTACCTCAACAGTAATAAAAAGGGCAGATTGAGAGGTACTTAGTCCAGTTTGAATCTGGATGTGGATGATGGAGGGACAGAGATGGAGATAGGGATGATGTTGCCTTTATCTGCCTATGTGTAACTCTAGTTTTTATGTATTAGTTTTTAAATATTTATTTATCTTGAGAAAGAGGTAGAGAGAGAATCCCAAACAGGCTCCGCACTGTCAGTGCAGAGCCTGACGGAGGTGGGGAGGGGAGGGGGAGGGGGGATCTCATGGCTGGATCTCATGAACCGCGAGATCGTGACCTGAGCCGAAATCAAGAGTTAGACGCCTAACTGACTGAGCCACCCCAGGCACCCCTCTATGTGACTCTAGTTTTTTAAAGTTGCTTTATTTAAATTTTGTGGATTTCGAAAAAAGAATATGAAGAAGCAAAAATGATATTGTTAAATGATGCCCCTGTAGAGAAGGTTTATTACATAAGTAAATCTCACATTTAACAGTAAAAAGCTCCAATGATGTTGATAGACATTAGAGCCAAAGATCTTTTAAACATAGTCCTCATTCAGGGTTTACTTTCTTAAAAGGACTGTTGAGTTGTTTGATTTAGCTCTTTATGGCATCCTGATTTTGATGCTTTTTATAATATCACCTTGGTAATGTGTGTAATATTCTTTTGTAATTTTCATTCCTCATGTGGTAACTTCACTGATGTGAACTACATATGCAAAGTGTATGGATTAGTCATGATACATCAAAAATGACAAGTATGTATCATGCATTGTTTCTGACTGGCATAATTAATCATCAGAGTATATATTTGTCCAAAACATATTCAGCAACATATAGGTAGATTTTCTAATATATGGAACATATTGGTTGAGAGGATATTATGCAACAGATCACTTGGGTGTCAAAAGTAATCACCACTTAAAAAAAAAAAAAGTAATCACTACTTTCATGTAAATTACTAGTGGTCTCAGAGGAAAAAAGTGGTATTAACCTAATAAAAGAAGGAAAGAAGTTTTGAGTTTTACATTTTTCTGTTTTTGAACAAAATGCAAAATAGCTATAAAACTGCTTTTTGAAAAGAAATGAATTGTGTGTAAATAACCATCAAAGTGTTTTTCATTCACTTAATAATTCCATTTGGCTGTCATTACATGTTATTTCTTGTTCACTTCTGTTATTCATGTTTCAGTATATTCTTTTGGGATTGTACTGCATCTTAATTTCTTTTTCCTTGTTGATTTTCATTTCCGTGTGTTTCATTGCCATTTTCCGTTTTGCAGATTATCCCACACCATCTCATTCTACTAAAACTGTCTCCCCATCACCTGCCTTTCTTGATGAAGAAGAATTCAGTGACTTTATGCAGGGGCCCGTTGAAGTTCCCACATGTGGTCCTTCTTCCACTTCCCAGCCTTTTCAGTCTTTCCATCCCACCACCCCATTTGGCCAGTTGCATACACAGAAGGCTGGAGCACAGCCTCTCCCTCCAGGTCAGATTCCAGTGTCTTTTGCCTTACATGGTGTCCCTGGGCAAATTCCTTCTTTCTCTACTGCTGCAGCCTCATACAATGTACAGAAAGCAGGTAACTCCTAGAATGTTAATGAAAGTATTCTTAAAATAATCTAGGATAATTTACTTCTCTTATATAAGTAGAGTAATACACTGATGTTGGTAAGGAAATGTGTACCGGAATATATGAGTACTATTGAAATTCACCAAAATAAGAATATCGATTTTTTAATTCTGGGAGCTTCACATTCTGGAAAAATGATTTAAAACTTTGGCTCCTAAATTAGGAGCTATTTAAATCACTTTCGAACTTTAAAAGCAAACTGATTTCTACATGAGATTTCTCTTGTTTGGGAAAATCACCAATATTTTGTTCAGAGTAACGAGCCAAGAAGAGTTGCTTTAGAAAGTGCTCTCTGGTTCGGTGGTAGAGCACTTGGGGGTCAGATGCCTGGTTCTCCATTTATTGTCAGTGTGTCCTTGGACAAATTTTGAAACTGAACCTCAGGTGTATCACTTGTGAACTAAAGGGGATGGGAGGCACTAATACACTGCTTCTTGAGACATTGTGCTGAGAAAGATCGTAGCAGATATGGACTTAGTCCAAACTTCCTCAGTTGGCAGATGTAGAAACAGACCCAGAGGTGATGTTACTGGCCAGGGGCCTCCCCAGCCGTGAGGGGAAGTGTCTCTCTGGTGTAAGTCACCAGATTTCTAAGGTAGTACTCCTTCCACTATACCGTTCGACCTGCTGGCTTACAGAATTCCTGAGAACCAAAGTAGGTAATGATGTTTTAAGTTCTCTAAACTCTCTAAAGCCTTTCAGGTCCTATACAAGTGTGTGGTGATTGGATTATTTCAAAAATCTACATTATGTGTGGCAGAGTCTACCCTTTAGAACCTGGGGGTGGAAATGGATGATTGAAAAAAATCAGAAATTTGCAATTATATACAAATAACCCTTCATGCTGTTTGTTTAGGCCCTTCCTTGGAGGAGAAGCTCCTAGTATCTTGTGATATAAGTTCATCTGGGCAGGAACAAATTAAATTAAATACCTCTGACGTTGGTCACAAAGCCCTAGGCCCAGGTTCCAGTAAGAACCATCCCAGTTTAACGGCCAAAAACGGGGGTGCTATAGATGGACGTGTAAGTGGTACCACCATTGCAGAGGCAGAAAAGACTTCAGACCAAAACCTATCCATTGAAGAGAGTGGTGAGCTCATGAAATATTCAGCCAAAGTTTATTTAACCAAATATCGCTCAAATGCTAACACCTTAAGCATTAATCTTAAAATGAATGCTGCTTGATTTTTGCTAATCAGTATTGTGCTTAAAATATTTTTAATGCATTCCTTTCTCCAATTAACCCCTACGATTTTGCTCTGAATTCTTTCCGCAGTTATTCCTTTTAAAAATGTTTGATAACCAGTTTTTTTAATCAGAATTATTCCTGATTTAAAATTTCTTTTCCTTTTGTTTTATAAAAGCTTTTTCCTTTCTTATACTTTCTATTCTTCCATAAGGGTTGAAAGTTAAAATTTAACTGGAAAAGTCACCAATGAGAATATGACTTTGCTTCTGTGAAATAAATCATACACACTGCTGCCTAAAAGGTCCAAATTTTTATAAACTTAGCTTGCAGAGATGAATTAGAATTTGGGCAGCCTAGGAGGCAAACTTTTGGAGGATATTTTACTGAACAGAATAAAAAATCCTATACATCCAAGGCAGCAGTGTCATATTCAGGTGGAAAAAAGTCAGAGTGTACAAAGAAATATTATTAAAAGCTGCAGGTAAAGCTTGAGCAATTACATTTTTTTACATAGGTAATTTTTAAACCACCAGCTGTCATGTTTTCTTCTTTAATTTGTAACACACATGAAATGGTGCAAGCCTTGTATGATTCAGAATATTGATTTGGTACATCTTAGGGTTTTTTTTTTTTTTTGTTTACTCTTTAGGACATAGTTAACGTACAAGAGAAATTTAGAAACCAAATATTTTCATTGTATTGGTGACTTTTTTTTAGTATCTCCAGCCAGCGCTCTTATAAAAAACAGTGACTCTGCGATTTCCCCATCTTCTGCATGGACTGTTATGTACATTAAACAATGTTTCTTATCTTCTAGGTGTGGGAGTATTTCCCTCACAGGATCCTGTTCAGCCCAGAATGCCGCCTTGGATTTACAATGAGAGTTTGGTTCCAGGTAAAAAAGCTACTTTGTCTAGGATTCCCATCTGGATATTTTGCTTCAGATGTTGAAAACGTAGTTGTGAATATTTACTGTTGTGATTACAAAATATGCAGAAGAAATTTTTACTTCTTTCTTGTTTATTCTTTTCTGAAAGAGTACAGAAAATTAAAAAGGATCCAGTATTTAAGACAGCCTTATAGGTGAAATGGCTATATAAATGTAGGAGAAATGTTTTGCTTTAATGTTTTATTGACCATCATAGACTTTTATTTCTAAAAGCTTTCCCTAGATTTACCATGCTTTAAAAGATATGGTTATTGGGGTGCCTGGATGGCTCAGTTGGTTGAATGTCCAACTCTTGATATTGGCTCAGGTCATGATCCCCAGAGTCATGGGATCACGCCCTGTGTCAGTCTCCACATTGAGCGTGGAGCCTGCTTGAGATTCTCTCTCTCCCCCTCTCTCTTGCTCACACATGCACATGCTCTCTTTCATGCATGCACTCTCTAAAATAAAAAAAAAAATTATTATAAATAAAAGATTATTATTTATTTCATAGATTATTAATAACTTACCAATAATAGTATTAATACATTTAATGTAATTTTATGAACTCTTGGTGATTATATATTTTAAAAATCTATTCTTATGACTTATCATGTAATATATGAAGTGAAAGACTAAGTGGCATCTTTTTCAGTCAACATTGGGAGGTGATGTTTACTTTTCTCTTTATAGAGATTATTACTGTTGAGCCAATAAAATCACGAAGGTGCATATTTTGTGATAGTATTCAGTTGATACCAGAAAATAGTCTAAGCCATGGCTGATGTGAATACAGTAATGACTATTACAGCAGCATATGTTAATCAGTTTTAATATATTGTGTCTTGTTCATTTTGCTCTATTTTGCCAACCCCTTGAAATCTAAAGGTAACTTTCATCAGATCTTTGGTTTTCTAGATTGATCATTAGACTAAAGTTGTTCTATGCTTGATTAAATAAAAGTCATGCAAGGGTCCCTGAAATTCTTTTGGAAAAAAACCAGTAATATCTACTTTACATCATTATCACATACTCAGTTGAAAGGCTAATTTCCCCAAATCCTGTTAGACTTCAGCTGTACATAA
This sequence comes from Panthera tigris, assembly GCF_018350195.1. Taxonomy (NCBI): domain Eukaryota; kingdom Metazoa; phylum Chordata; class Mammalia; order Carnivora; family Felidae; genus Panthera; species Panthera tigris. The sequence continues at coordinate 23,474,124 of NC_056673.1, forward strand.
AACAATAGGTTTTCTTCCCAGTGCCCATTAGATAATTTGCATCATCTTCTTCTCTGTCTTCAAGCCAAACAAACAAAAAGCCAGATCTGGTAAATTTTGGAGTTCTGTCCATTTTCTGCCAGCTTATATTCATTTTGTACCCTCCTTGTGAACATACATGCACACATAGTTTCCTAGCCAAAATATGTGTTCTTATGGCCAGCCTACTAACCTATAATCCATATTTAAATATTGGATGTAGGGGCACCTGGGTGGCTCAGTCGGTTGAGCGTCTGACTTCAGCTCAGGTCATGATCTCACGATTCATGGGTTCGAGCGCTGCGTGGGGCTCTGTGCTGACAGCTGAGAGCCTGGAGCCTACTTTGGATTCTGTGTCTCCCTCTCTCTCTGCCCCTTTCCCGCTCACATGCTGATTGTTTGTATCTCTCAAAAATAAACAAACATTAAAAAAATTTAAATTTGAATTTCAGGTAAATAGTAAATTATTAATTAGTATAGAAGTGTGTCCCATGCAGTATTGGCATCCTAAATTTTATATGACAACCTCGTCTCTAATAGCCTTTCCCAACTTGTCCTTTGGAAACCCCATTTTATTGTGGAAAAACTCCCAACAGTCCCTTCCTTTTTTCAAACATGTATTCTGCTTTCTCACCTTTACTGAAACTGCCTTTCTCTGAAGGCTCTATTCCCATAGCACCTTACCCAGTGATGTTTTCTCTCACAGACTCTGACTGGGGCAGGAGATAGGTGGTATTGGTATAATTCTTGCCTCCCCACCACTGTTTTCAAACTATTCCCACCATCATTATTCTACAACTTGTCTTTTAAAGCATCTAGGGGTGCCTAGGTGGCTCAGTCAGTTGAGCGTCTGACTCTTGATTTCGGCTCAGGTCACAATCTGACGGTTTGTGAGTCTGAGCCTTGTGTTGAGCTCTGCAGTGGCAGTGCAGTGCCTGCTTGGGATTCTTTCTCCCTCTCTCTCTTCCCCTCACCTGCTTGAGCTATTTTTCTTCTCTTTCTCTCTCAGAATAAATAAATAAACATTAAAAATAAAGTCCAAAGCATCTGTTTATACCACCTCCATTTTAGTGTTGTTACTATCCTCTCCTGAATTATAAGACTTTCTCTGACCTTTGGCCCCAAATCTTCATTTTACCACGCTCCATCCTGTCTTCTAAGCTCCAGACCCTAATTATATTGGATATTTCCAATTGAATGATCTTTATAGCATTTCAAAACCTGACACATTTTCAGTTCTATTAAAGCAGTTTGAGCTAAGATTATTCTTTTTAAAAAAATTTTTTTTAATATTTGTTTATTTTTGAGAGAGACAGAGCGTGAGCAGGGAAGGGACAGAGAGAGACAGAGACACAGAATCCAAAGCAGGCTCTAGGCTCTGAGATGTCAGCACAGAGCCCAACTTGGGGCTTGAACCCACGAGCTATGAGATTATGACCTGACTCGAAGTAGGACACTTAACAAACTGAGCCACCCAGGCAACCCAAGATTATTCTTATATAAGCAACAATGACAACAGAAAATAGCAATCACTTATAATATGTTTACATTTGTAATCTGGTCTTTCCTTTGATAGATGCCTATAAGAAAATTTTAGAAATCACAGTGACCCCAACTGGAATAGATACTGCTAAACTTTATCCCATTCTGATGTCATCTGGACTGCCCAGGGAAACTCTTGGACAGATATGGGCCTTGGCTAATCGAACTACACCTGGCAAACTTACTAAGGAAGAACTTTATACTGTTCTCGCCATGATAGCGGTAACACAGGTAAGACACTGTTTCTTTTTTTTTTAATTTTTTTTTTTTAACGTTTATTTATTTTTGAGACAGAGAGAAACAGAGCATGAACGGGGGAGGGTCAGAGAGAGAGGGAGACACAGAATCCGAAACAGGCTCCAGGCTCTGAGCAGTCAGCACAGAGCCCGATGCGGGGCTCGAACTCACGGAGCGCGAGATCGTGACCTGAGCCGAAGTCGGACGCTTAACCAACTGAGCCACCCAGGTGCCCCAAGACACTGTTTCTTAAGTTAGATCAAATAACTTTTCAGTATAAATCCTTTTGACTACAACCATGTAGAACTCCTTGTATATTAAAGTTTAGATTATTTTTAGGATACAGTACTTCAAAAATGTACAGTTTGCATCATGCACATGCTAGTAAAATGTTCCTTTGTTTAAAGACTATTAAATGTATTAACATTCTCTGACCTAACTGTATCCTTTATGAACTTGAAAGTTAGTAATAGATGAAATGACTCTTTATGTTTTTGAAGTCCTTGTTTAAAATTCCTTAAAGTGTTCTTGATCTGCTAGCAATTTTTGTCATAATACAGAATCACTTTAAATGATTTGATTATAATGAATTAACCAAACATGTCAGAGAGTGCATTGCCACAATTGTTATATGTCATCCATTTCTTTGCCTGATACTAGGTCTACGTTAACCTTGTAAGTTCTTTTCTTATATCAAATTCATGAGTTTTGGGAGTCAGAGTGGAAACATACCAGGATTACAGATTTTACACTTAGGTCTCTCTGCTGGATTTAGACTGTATGTGGTTTGCAGTCCCCTAAAATGTTTCCATTTTCCTTCTGCTCTGTGTAGAGAGGTGTTCCTGCCATGAGTCCTGATGCTTTAAACCAATTTCCAGCTGCTCCTGTTCCAACTTTAAGTGGATTTCCTATGACTTTGCCTACTGCGGTGAGTCAGCCAACTGGGATGTCTTCAGGCCCTGCCGGCTCCATACCCCTCAACCTTGGACAGCCGGTCATGGGCATTAACCTTGTTGGACCAGTTGGGGGAGCTGCAGCCCAGGCTTCCAGTGGCTTCATGCCAACTTACCCTGCGAATCAGGTAAATGCAGAAGCTATATGTATTCCAAAGAATCCCTGAAAGTGAATCTGGGCAGCTTTTTTCCAAGGATGCAGAGAAGATTGCTGTATTATGATGGACATTGGAGGTGAAATTAGGCAGTATTAAAATAATACAAAATTTAATTTTTTATTTAAAAAAAAAAGAAATTTCTTAAGCCTTAAGAGATTTGAATTTTGGCTAGAAGTTTATAGTTCTTTATAGTATATACGTTTTAAACATCAAGCTTAATAAGGTTAACTAAATTCCTAGACTGTGTCTTTTGGGGAAGCTACTAAACCTGAAATTTAAATGCTTCCATTTATTTTTCACTTCTCAGATTAGCAAAAAATTTAGAAAACATAATGTTTAGTGAAAATGTGGGGGAAAATAGTTTGTTGGTACAGCCTTTTTGGAAGGCAGCTTTGGTAATAGCTACCTAAAATCTAAATGTCTGTATCTTCTGACCTAGCAGTCACACTATTAGGGATCTATCCTACAGAAATAGTAACTTAAATTAGCAAAAATATGCAAAGATATTTGTTATAGCATTGTTTGTTAGAGTAAACAGTTATAAATAGCTTAATGTCCATCAGAAGAAGGAAGGTTAGGGGCTCCTGGGTGGCTCAGTAGGTTAAGTATCCAACGTCGGCTCAGGTCTTGATCTTGTGGTTTGTGAGTTCAAGACCCTCATCAGGCTCTATGCTGACAGCTCAGAGCCTAGAGCCTGCTTCAGATTTTGTGTCTCCCTCTCTCTCTGCCCCTCCCCTGCTTACACTGTCTTTCTTTCTCTCCCTTTCCCTCTCTCTCTCTCTCTCAAAAATTAAATAATAAACATTTTAAAAATTTAAAAAAAAAAAGAAGGAAAGTTATGGGGCACCTGGGTGGCTCAGTTGGTTAAGCGTCCAGCTCTTGATTTTGGCTCAGGTCATGATCTCATGGTTCATGGGTTTGAGCTGAGAGTGCAGAGTCTGGGATTCTCTCTCGGCCCCTCTACCACTCATGCTCTCTCTCTCATACTCTCAAAATAAATAAACAAACATTAACAAAAAGAAAGGTTAAATAAAATTTGCTTCATTAATACAGTGGTAAACATTTGATTATTAAAATGAATGAACTACTACATGTGCAACGTGGAAAAGTCCACTTTATAGATATTATTATATCTTTTTAAAGAGCGGAACAATGTAGTATAAACTCATTTTTTAATAAAACAAATGAACTATTCACAGTACTTACTTCCAGATCATGTGATTAGGAGTCAGTGTTCACTGATGACTTTATACATACACATGATGGATTATAACAAGCTTGCATTACTCATATAATTTACATCATGTATAAAATGTTTTTTTAAAGATGGCGGTAATCTATTAAATGTAATTTGTCTATTTAAAAATTGTATAGATTAGTTCTTTAAACAGTCTTTTACAATTTGTGCAAGAGAGTATCTAAAAATTCAAGACAGATTCTTGTCCTAGATACTTGAATTGGTATTATATCTAAAGTGCGTTTTTTTTTTTAATTTTTTTTAATGTTTATTTATTTTTGAGAGAGAGAGCATGAGCAGGGAAGGGGCAGAAAGAGAAGGAGACACAGAATCTGAAGCAGGCTCCAGACTCCTAGCTATCAGCACAGAGCCCGACGCAGAGCTCGAACCCTCGAACTGAGAGATGATGACCTGAGCTGAAGTCGGATGCTTAACCGATTGAGCCACCCAGGCGCCCCTAAAGTGCATTCTTCTAAACTTAGGCAGTCACACCTACCTAATATAGGTACCTAAATGGGGAGATTTAAAAGGTAATTTTTGAGGTTGACAGTTATGAATTTGTTAGTTACTATTTTATCAATTCAGTCTTTCTATTTAAATGTCCTCTACAAATCTAGGTGGTAAAACCAGAAGAAGACGACTTCCAGGATTTTCAAGATGCTTCTAAGTCAGGATCCCTTGATGATTCATTCAGTGATTTCCAAGAGTTGCCTGCTTCTTCAAAAACAAGTAATTCCCAGCATGGAAGCAGGTAGAAAAGAGCTGAATATAGTTAACATTGTATTTAATAATTGAGAAAGAGGCATCAATAGTGAGAAGCCTAAGTAATAAAATTAAGACTTCTTACTCTCATGCTTTCCTTGATTATTCCCTCTTTATTCATACTTGTACCTTTGAAACTTCTCTCCCCTTAGTCCACCTAACAATTGAGCACCCCCATTTCCTCCCAGTATATACCTGCTTGCTAATATATATATATATATTTTTTTTTTAATTTAATTTAATTTTTATTTATTTATTTATTATTTTTTTTTTTGCCTGTCCTAAACCTGATTATAGCAGAGTGCACCTTTGCAGTGATGACTTCATGTACTTGTAGCAAATGCAAGCCTTTGGCTATTTAGGCAGGGGAACATAATTTGATATTTTTGTAATATAATGTACTGCTGATTCTCCACAGAAATCCTAACTCAGAAATCTAAATATGTCGCCAATACCTTTCCATCATTTTTTAAAAGTTTTTAGATAGTACTTCTTCCACAGAGTAGAATATACCAGACTTTGAGCAAGCAATATGAATTTCTTCAGTTATTTTTGGAACTTGTTTTTGTCAGGATACATGCATCATTTTTCTTATGTTCCTTGTTTGTGCAGTATCATTCATCTTTTCCATTTTAACGAAATGAGTATCTTTTGATGCTTCCTGCATGTACACTGTAACAAGAACCAAGGGATAGGCATTATAGGGAATGACACAGAAACATTTGAGTGGTGGGACTATAAAGTACTGGGATTTCCAAGCCCACTACACCAGCACACACATGTTGACCTGATAGACACGTAATATTTTTCAGATCTTTTCCTTTGAATAAAATGTGTAAGTTCTGCTATCTATAACATATCTGAATGACCCAAGGCATCTCACATTACCTGCATAAAATTAGATTCATTATTTTGCTACTCAGCTAAATAAAAATTTGTTAAATTACCATTCCCTCCCTTGGTGAATCATGTCACCATGTCCAGTCACTAAATCAGAAACATGCTATTTATTTTTGGCTCCTCACTCTCTCCTTTAACCACCATCGACTCTGTACTCTCTGCTTGCCATGGAAAAAGGCTATGTCTGATCTTGCTCCTGCCTAGTCTCTTGACTGTTGCCCTTTCCCTACAGCTTATGTCCCAACCATGCCAGAGCAACTCCAGACTAATGCTCTTTCAGGCTTCTGACCCTTTACCTTCTTCAATCTGAAATTCTCTCTATAGTTAATTCTAGTTCTATTTCAAAAATCAGTTTAACATAGGAAGTTTTTACTAACCTCACCACTTCAGTCCCCACCTCAAAGATGAGGGCCACTTACTGCCCTGGTGCATTATGGACATCTGTGCCCTGATTATAATTACTGGTTTATCTGACTCTCTGTCTCACTTGGCTGTCATCCCTGAAGATAGTCTTTCACGGCTACATATGTAGTACTTAGCCATGATATATAATTAATAAAGGTTTGTTGGGTGAATGTGATGTAGCATGAAGGTTATAAACCAGATTGACCAAATTAGTGGTTTACTCCTCTGGAAAAAAACAGTAGATGGAATTGAAATTTGGGCATAGAAAGTTGTAAGATGGTGGCCAGACATGAGATATATGGAATATTAGCAATTTTGTGTGGCATTATCTCCACATAATAGTTTACTTTCATACACAGTCATACTTTGTAGACTTGTTTTTCAGTTCTGACTTGATTACTTCCATGCTTACATGAAAACATTTTGCTCATGTCTAAGAATCCACATTCACTGTTTATTTATTCATTCAAAAACATTTACTTACCATCTGCTCTATGCCAGACATTGGGGTAGGCACTAGAAATACAGAAGCAGAAAGCACAGTTCCTGCTGTAAAGAAGCTTAGTTTTATCTCAGTATTTATATTATCTGATGAAATTCTCTTAGAATTGGTCCCTCAGTGTGTGTGTGTGTGTGTGTGTGTGTGTGTGTGTGTGTGTGTGTACACATGTATAATGAATTCCCTAGTTTATGATCTGTAATGCATATTATGAGTTTATTTTAAGGGATATTTATTAAATCATGGTATAAATAGCTGAGCTTAAGTGAGACTGCTTTGGGCAGCATTTTAAAGCAAAAAATGGGCATTATTTGTCAGAGAAGATGAAAAGGCAAGTATGGTGTTAGAAGTAGGCTGGAGTAGAGAGTATTGTTAGTCTGTGAAAAAAATCTCATTAGTTAAGGGCAGCACCAATGTGGGATGTCTTAGGATTTGTGACGTAATCTGTCAAGCATTTTAGAAATAAGAAGTGGCATGATGAAAGTGATCTTGCTACTGTGTGGGATAAATTCAGCTGCCATAGTAATCCTGTTGTGAGATGTTGAGGTGTACTCTGGGTTTAGAGTTAGGCACTGAAAAGTGTGCGTGTGAGAAATTGGTCAGGCTCAGGGTTGAACTGGATGTCAAAGGAGAAAGAGCACTTGAGCCAGCATGAAAGGGGATCTGGAAGTCAGCAATGTCTTTCATTTATCCATCCAGAAAATACTTACTGTGTGCTGGGCACTGGGGAGCTTAGAACAATAAACATCACAGATATGGGGCACTGATAATAAAACAGTTCACAAAGAATTAAGGTGTAGTAGGGGTTTGAGTTGGTTAGTTTCATTTTACTTTTTAAATGGCTGTATTTAGTGTGGTGTCTGTCCAGTCGGATGGGAGCCCCCAAATGCCAGGCAATGATCTGGTGGAAGCTGGTGATGTGGGGAGGTGAAAGGATTCACCCAAAGATAGTTTACTGAATACACTGCAAGGGAGGGGCAGGCAAGACTGCAAAGGAGAGACCATCTGCCAGGAGGCAGTGGGTGGGGGCCGTTTTTAAAGGGGGAAGAGGAGTAGTTATGGCTGGTGAAGAATGGAATTTGCCCTTTTTGGTAACTGTGCCTGCCTGGTTGTAAGTAGCCCATTGGTCCCTTAGGGCCTATAGATAATTTGAGGTGGTCACCCCATGGGCATGTCTATTCAGCCAGGTGGTCGCTGTGGGTCCTTTTGCCTTGATCAAATTTCTATCGCTCACGCCTGTTTTCTAAAATGTCTCTACATTTAGCAGGGTAAGCAACTAAGTAAAAGCATCTACTACAGCCACACGGAGTGATTGTAAAACAAATGGATTCACTAGAGAAAAAGCAAATACTTTTTTTTTTTTTTTTGGCCAAATTCTCTTAAGGTTCTTAAATTTTAAAACAGTATGCCTCCTCACTGAGTACCTTTCATTAGTATTAAAGAGTAGAAGTAACAGTTCTCATGTTTGGAATAGATAACTACTTTATATAACTGGCATAAACACTGTCATGGTGATTACGGTTTTTTGGGTTTTTTTAAATAACTTCGGGGAACTAGAATGAATTACTCATTTGTAATATGCATAAAATTACAGTCTGAGTCTGCTCTTTTTTGAGTGGAATTTTATTTTGTTGACTTCCGTCAGTATTTCATTACCTTGGAGTTCCTCTATTTTTTTTCCAATTCTGAAAAGAATTTTAAACAATAATCATCAATTAAATGTCACATTTAGTAGAAGATTTTACCAATGGGCTTTATAAGACCACAACTAAAGTTGGCTATTCATGAAAAACAAATTGATTGTTCAACTTTGTGATGTTTTTTCTCAAATATTAGTTACTTTTATTTATATGTAACATGCTGTTCAATGAGTTGTAGTTTAATTACTTATGAAACTTAAAAATCCACCTATGATGTAGAGGCGATGACCTGTTTGTCAAGATCAAATATGTAGCAGCTATTTGGTAGTGATGTGAAATTCTAATATTTGATACACTGAGTCCTAAAGCACTGTGGACCTCCATTAGCATGCCTGTGCAAGAGCTGGGTTTTTTACCTTGCTTGTAGGCGCCTGATAAGACGATTTAAATGACTGTGGAAAGATTTTTGCTTCAGGGCAAAGAACTCAATAGAAATCCATTTCTATAACTTGTGTGTGTGGTATTGAATGACACAAACTAGTGGGGGAAGGTAGTCATTCATATGTAAAGTTGTTCTTCCAGGGAGCTGCCTGGGTGTGATAAGGAGGAAAAAAAAGGCAATGCTTTTATAGTATGTGTTTAAGCCATCCAAGAATTACCCACACAGATACTACTCATTACACTATTTTTCCATCCAGCGAGAAATATGTCCACAGGCAAAAGTATCTTTATCTAATTTTGAAGTGATTGTTGTTTTGCTACAAAGATAGCTTCTGGAACCGCTGATGTGATCCTTGTAAAAATGTAAATTGTATTAACTCCACTGCTGTTTATCAGATGTGTGAACTTCTGCCAGTAAGCAATGCAGTAAGATCAAATAAGAACAATTTACATCCTGGCTTGAACAACATTTCATAAATAGATTTTTATCTTAACTATTCCACCTCTGCATTCTGAACCCATTTTAAAGAATGATTTGTATAAGGTTAACATAATTTACTCTAAAATATTGGGTTTACATATTTGGAACAGTTTACTTTTCCAGTGTTACGGACCTTAAGTTAACATTCTAGGAGGTCATCATTCTATGAGAATCTATTTCCAGTGCCATTCCAATTGTTTTCGTGGTTTACAAAGATGATTAGATGGTCAGCATCGGTCTGACCCATCTTGAAATAATCAAGATTTGATTGAAATCTTGAAATAATCAATAATCAATAATCCCTCTCACATGGGAGGTATTTCAATATATTTTCCCAAGAGAAAGGGTTTAAACCTCTGTGGTGAATATATATAGTTTCTGAGTTTTAAGGCAGGGAACCATGAATTTTAATCAGGTACCTACTTGCCATTTTAATTCTAAGCTCCTACTTGATGATAAGGGAAGGATTCAATGTTCTAGTCATTAAGAAATATTTCATTTTCCCTTTTAGTGCCCCTTCTTTGTTGATGCCCCTTCCTGGCACTAAAGCATCAGCTTCGATGGATAAGTATGCTGTGTTTAAAGGAATTGCAGCTGACAAATCCTCTGAAAGTAACATTCCATTTGGAGGTAAAAACACGTTGTCAGTTCATAAACTTATGAATGTAACCTATGAATGTAAACCTTTTTAATGGTGGCCTTTTATGAGAAATGTATAAAATGCTTACACCACTTGTCAAGTATGTGCAGTTAACCCAGTCTGCCTTATTTCCTTGAGTTTTAATCTCAAGTTTCGTATTCTTAATAGACTCTGTCTTTTCATCATAGAGCCTGGTGATAAATACAGTGCTTTCAGAGAACTTGAACAGACAACAGAGGGTAAAACTTCAGGTAAGTTTTTGATTCCTTAAATGGATAAATTTCAATTTTTAAAAAATTGTATTCATTTATTTTTAAGTAAACTCTACACCCAACATGGGTCTCAACCTCACGAGCCGGAGATCAAGAGTCATGTGCTCCTCTGACTCAGCCAGCCAGGCACCCCTCAGTTTTTAATAAAAGATATTTTTGATGATTCTTTCAGGGACACTCCTGAACATGTCTTTATTATATTGTGTGGGTGAGGTTTTTTGGCTTTGTGCCTCTGGAAATTACAAGGAAACAAAATATGGTTCAGTTATTGGAAATTCTTTTCTAAAATTTAGGGCAAACTCCAAATTGAGGCAATTTCTTCTGAAGCTAGTTATGTTCCCTTTCACTGGAAACCTTCAAGCCCGGATAGACTTCTGTATCAAATGGAAGGCTGTGACTGTCCTCAGTTATTTTAATGTTTAACAAGAACTGGAACTGTTGGCAGTGCAGCGATCTGTGGACTGTGCAGAAGTTTTGCAGCAACCAGTCTTTTCAAGATTTTCAAACGTGGCTATAATTTAATAAGATGAAGTAAGCGGGATTTATAGAAGGGCTTAAAGAGAGTAGAAGGGAATACAGAATGATAGTTTAAGAACCGTATGTGTGAAGACCGAAAGTTATGTTTGTGGTTAAATCCTAACCGGATGTGTAGGGTTTAAATAATCCATAGGTCAAATCATGTCCTTCACAGCTTAACTGCGCATGCTACGAAATTTGCATACTCTCGTGAGGATTTCTTCCTGGGGACTGTCTTTGTGTACTGAATGCTCAAATTTAGAATATCCTTCACTCATTTGTTGTCACCCTTCTGTCCAAGGGAGGGGGATGAGAGGAGATTGTAGGAAAGGTAATGTAGGAGTAAAAGTTCAAGGAAAAAGTGTACTACTTAAATATCTCTAAAAAGGAAAAATCCACCTGTCCTAAAAATATTCATTCCTTGGGAATCCTGGGTGGCTCAGTTGGTTAAATGTCCCACTCTTGATTTCAGCTCAGGTCATGGTCTCACGGTTCATGGGATCAAGCCCCGTGTGGGCTCTCTGCAGGTAGCCTGCTTGGGATTCTGCCCCCCTTCCACCACCCCCCACCGCCAACCCCACATTTTCCCTGCGCGTGCACATGCTCTCGTGTGTGCGTGCTCGCTCTCTCTCTCTCTCAAAAATAAATAAATAAAACACTGAAAAAAATAAAAATATTCAATCCCTTATAGCTGTCAGGTTCTAGAAGTATTTCCTTCTGTTGCATTCAAGCCTTTAGGATGTAATAACTTTGTTCCTCAGTGCCTATATTAGGCACTAGGAGTACAGAGATAAAACCCTAGAGGAGCTTTTGGCTTGTTAATTGGTCTTTGACTCCTAGCAGTTCTTTCATCACCTCTTGGACCAAAGTGAGTTTGGAGTAAAGAGCATGGTTTACTATCAGAGTTTTTTGTGTAGTGTGGTATTAATGATCATATCATAGGGGTGTTATTCCTGGGAAAAAAGGAAATATCACTAAGCTCTGTCACTTAGTAACCTACGAAACGCACAGTTCTGAACACAATACTATATGATTTTTTTGTAAATTCTAAGACACCAACACACTTGATGCATTCAGGCCGATGTATTTTTAACGAGAATAAAATAAAATATATTCTCCTAAAATGAACAAAAAGTTGGCACCTCTACTGGAAGTCCTTAAAGTTAAGTCAGGAATGAAAGCACACCAACAAAAATGTCAGCAACAATCTGGGGTTCTGTTACTAAAGTACTATAAAAGCAGCATTAAGGTACTGCTTACATTTTGATGACAAATGTGATCTCTTTTGAAATGTTTTTAAGACGTAAAAAGTGACAAGTAGAGAGGGGAACTTATGAGGATTCAGAAGGATTCAGAGGATTAATGTACCCTCTGATATGCAAGCTTCCAATGACTGCAACTAATTTATTTGCTCCCAAATTCATGTTGCTTTTGAACTTGTAAACCCACCCATTTTATCTCTTTTTGACCCTTTCACCCAGCTTACATTTCTAATGGAAACGTTTACAATTCCTCAGTAAGTTTAGTTTGCTGTGGTGATTTCTTTTTAAAAATAACAAAACAAAACTTGTCAATTTCACAGATATTTCAAAGTAGCACATCAAAAATTTAGACTGACAAAATCGGCTGCTTATGACGTTTTCATTTAGGGAAATGATACAAATATTATCAGTGATATACTTACCTAAAACAGGGTAATTTTTTTTTAAGTTTTACATCTGCTTCTCCTGTCAATTTGTGAAATTGACTTTAGTCTTATTAGTGGTATGTCTTAAAAACATAAAATACAGAAATTATGAATGCTGTTCCTCTCTTTCTAAAATTTCCCTAATAATATTAAATAGATTTCTCTGTGTTGATAAATTATGCTGGTGAATTAAGTCTCAGATTAAGAGGAAAAATCAGCTTCCATTGTTTCCTATGCTTTTTTCTTCTATTAAAGTATGTATCGTGTTATAAGCACTAAATATTTAAAGCCTGTTTTATTATAATGACAGTTTTAAGAATCAGATTTTGGTTTGAAGTATACTTTTATGGCTCATATGTCTCTATATCTCATTTTTAGGGACAAATAGAATTTGAAAAATGGATGAAGAATTACAGCCTATGTTTTAGAATAGCATTAATATTTTTAAATAATAAGTGATGTTGGTGTAGCTATATTTATATTTGGTTTAGCTCTGATTTTCATTACCTGGTAAAATCTAGTAGATTTTATGGAAGACCTTCAGACACCATTAGAAAAATTGAGATCATCTGCTTCCTAACCTCATACTTAAGAGTGATAACGTCACTCTCATAATAAAGAAAAGAAACTCTGTTTAGAATCATGGATTCAGATTTTTATCAACATCTTAACTGAGTCTATTTAATTATTTATTAGAAATACATTAGTACCTATTTTCTCTAAAAAATAATAAGAAAAACATTTCAGTAACTCCTTTCTCAGAGTAGCACAGTATAAAGTTTAAATACTGTCCCTTGAAATTTTTAATAGTGGAGTTGGTATTTATTCAAATCCTTTTGAATTTTAATAAATAAGAGTAAATACTAGTTGGTACAGTGACATGGCTGATTTCGAGATAAGCCCAAGTGCTCACAGATTTTTTTTCTGTGCGATTCGGCTTATTTGTTATATAGAGAAGCCACTTTAAAATGTGTCCTTAGCTGGAATGAATGCTTTGCAAATAAGTAGATACCTTTTCATAATTTTTCATCAAAGTTAGCTTCAAATTAATGCCTCCACGCACTTGAGCAAGACCACTTAATTATCTAACAGTATGCCTGAAGTACCTAGTTGAGCAAGGTGTTTCACATCCTAAATACTAGATGCAGGATTTTTCGTAATACTTCACTAGAGCACCCATGATACTTTTTTCCTGATTGATCACCATGTAAAACATTTTATCTTTAAAGGATCATCTTAATGTCTCTCTCTTCAGGAACCTCCAGCACCCATTTCTTCTTCTCTTGTGTGCTTGGCCAGCTGGCTGTAGTGAGAAAAAAGTCCTGAGAGCAGTGCTTTTGGCCACTTGAAGGGTATGGCACTAGGACACGTTATCACGTTAAAATGAGCAAACGAAACTGACATGGTTAGGTGCTCTCGGTTTGATTTTTATTTATTTTGGCATCACTAGCCTTTGGCACGGAAACAGATGTGTAGTGTCCAAAGAGCTGTTTTGGTAGGGTATAAGCTGCGGTTGAATAATGTCAAGCTAGTGAGGGGCAAGTCTCTAAAAGTATGCTTGTAATTTAATATGCTGTGCATCATGTGGTGTTCAGCTCAGCATTCTTATTTATTTTGCCGTATTTTTCTCTTTCAGGAGAAAACTTTGCAGAATTCAGATCTGCGGGCACTGATGACGGTTTCACCGATTTTAAAACTGCCGATAGTCTATCACCACTAGAGCCACCAACAAAAGACCAAACTTTTCCAGCATCCTTCCCCTCAGGAGCTGTACAACAGAAACAACAAACACAAGTGAAGAATCCTCTGAACTTAGCAGACCTTGATATGTTTTCCTCAGTTAACTGCAGCAGCGAGAAACCATTATCTTTTTCAGCTGCTTTTAGTGCATCCAAATCTGTTTCCACACGGCCACAGCCAACAGGATCTGCTGCAGCTACGACAGCACTGGCATCAACTAAGATGTCTAGTTTGGCTGATGATTTTGGAGAATTCAACCTTTTTGGGGAATATTCTAGTCCAGCATCTGTTGGGGAACAGGATGACTTTGCAGATTTTATGGCTTTCAGTAATAGCTCTGTTTCATCTGAGCAAAAGGCAGATGATAAATATGACGCCCTTAAAGAGGAGGCTAGTCCTGTTCCTCTAAGTGGCAGCTCGAGCAGCACAGTGAAGAGTGGACAAAACTCCGCTGCCACGTCCACCAAATATGATGTCTTCAAACAACTTTCTCTGGAAGGATCTGGACTGGGTATTGAAGAACTGAAAGATAATACCCCTTCAGGAAAAAGTGATGATGATTTTGCTGACTTCCACTCTAGTAAATTTTCTTCCATGAACTCAGACAAATCTCTGGGTGAGAAATCAGTGGCTTTCAGACACACCAAAGAAGACTCTGCTTCAGTGAAGTCCTTGGATCTCCCTTCCATTGGTGGCAGCAGTGTTGGCAAGGAGGACTCTGAAGATGCACTCTCTGTTCAGTTTGACATGAAACTGGCTGATGTGGGAGGAGATCTTAAGCATGTCATGTCTGATAGCTCTTTGGATTTACCAACAGTTAGTGGCCAGCATCCTCCTGCTGCAGGTGAGGAATTGGTGAGACTACTCTGGTAATGGTGATGTAGATTTCAAAGATGGTTCGGTGGGTGTTGACTTATAGTAGAGTAAGGCTCTGGCTCTTAACCTTAATGGATTTCTAATAACCTCTTCATTGCCAGTCCCATTGAAGCAGTGTTTAAATTCAATTCTGTGGGTACTTGGATATATGGATCCCATGAATACTCTGGAACTTAGACTGGATAGCTAAAATATTTTTATTTTCAAACTCTAACCCCAACTTGGTGTTAGAGGCACATAAAAATCCACTGCTAAATGAACCCTACATCACCAGGAATTTTATAAAGACTTTTGCAGTGTGGGTACTGTTCCTCCATTTCTGTGAGTGAGGTCAGTGTTTTCCTCTTCTTTTCTCTTCTCTTGGGTCTGTTTGGCAGCGGCCAATATAGTATTCTGTTTGGCTGACAGAACTGATTCTTGTTAGGCCAAGTCTTAGTAAAAATTAGTTTAGCCAGTCGTACTGTGGTTTGCCACATCCCCGCAAGAGAGGATGGAAAGAGCTTGTGTGTGGATGTCCTGTGTGCCAGGGTCTGGCAAGGAGGAGGGCATGAGTCGTTAGTGGAGTTCAGGTATGGTTTTCAGCGTTAACTCTATTACTGAAAGTATTAAATTGTAACACATCTGTAGATGGTAGAATAGGGTAACTACTCACTTTCTCATAAAATGTTTGAAAACATCCTATAAGGGAGCCCTCTTTAAATTCTGTATGGATTTACATGTAGCAGTTTATTCTCTAGTCCAACTTCCTGACATAAAATCTAGATTCCCAAGTGTCCTCGTTTTTATTTTGTTTTGTTATTTGCTACGTTATATAGAAAGATAAACCCATTTTGTGGCCTTTAATAATGAGAACTATCTCAATATTACTGTATTATTCTAGAAAACGTATTATGCATATGAAGGGTTTGTTGTTTTTCTAACTAGAGAGGGACATGTAAGACACTTCCAAGTTTACAGATTCCAGCAGAAATGTTAAAGAGTATTACGGCTTTTGCATAGATCACATTGGTAAGTCAGAAAACAAAATCGCATCCGTCCTTTGGCTGTTGAAATGTTGGAGGTATCCTTAAATGGGGTGCCGAATCGAGAGCAGGTGTTCAGAGACCGTGTGTGTCTCCCGTGGCGGCTTGCTGAGGCTTTGTCTAAGGGCGGTGGGCTGTCTGCGGGGCTCCTTGTGCCCCTGACTGTTGACTTCCTTTTTTTGTACTTTTCCTCAGACGTTTTCCTATTTTTTTGCTGCTCTTTGTTTGATAGGGTGATTTTGTTTCTCTTTTTTGTACGAGCTGCTTGAGCCACCGTGGTTGGTTGCAGAGTGCTCTGTTTTTTTGAACAATATTTGATTTTTATTTAAAAATCTCATAACATGTATACTAGCCTTCTGGACTCTCAAGTTACTAATTAGAAGCTATTTTTCTGAAAGTGAATCTATATTCTTTCATAGTGCCAAGCTAGATGTCTTTATGAGATGAGTCTAATCAGGTTTGTGATGTCTTTCTTTTTCCTTCTTTTAAATTTTTCCATTTTATTTGGGGAGGGGAGGTTTTTTGACTGAGCTTGTTCTGATTGACCTGTGAAAATAATCTTCTGTGCACATGTTCTTTTATGTATGTTTGGAACATTCCCAGCTTGGAACCTGTAATGTTCAAGCCAAGTCTCTTCAGTTTGAGGATATCCTTAAAAGCAGATTGTTTCCTCTTTTTGATCTGTAAACCTCCTGTCAGAAAGAGCAGTATCCCTTTAGAGCGGTTGTCACAAGGGGTTGATGTCTGACCAATGGGCTATATTGTTGTTGGGCAAAACTGCTGCATAAATGTACTGTAGAAGGTAAATGGCAGGGACTTCTTCAACGCAGTTTGGTTTTTCTTTATCCTCCCATTGACTGCAGTATCTCATGCTCTCTTGGTCTGAGGGTTAAAGATAACTTCTCATTGGAGAAATAAAAACTGGGCTGATGAAAAGAGAATAAAACCTAGCAGATTGCTATCTCTGGACCTTAGTGTTGTTGAGGAACCCTAACTTAACTCTGAAAGGGATACTGTCTCTTTTAACTCTTGCAATTATTCTTTGTATGGAAGGTAGATAATACTAATAATAACATTGCCTGACTTCTCTGCGTATTATTACATTTAACCCTTTGAGCCCTTGCTGCAATATAATTTCATCTAGGCTGCTTTATCCCCACCACTAAATTTAATATGGCCCCAAAGCATCTTGATGTGCAGTCATTACAATCATCTGGTTTTGTTGGCAGCAAGAGCTTACCCTCATTTGTGACACTCTCAAAGGGTTAGCGAGACTTCTGTAGCTCCCTACCTACCTGTAAAGTAGCTCTTCTTTGACATTGAAAATCGTTGTATTTTAATCAGCGCCTTATTATCAGTATTTTTTTCTTTTTGGCTGCTTTTCTGATGTCTTTTTTTCAATTTAGACATTTTCTGTGTGAATGTGCCTTTTCGAACTTGCTTTGGTATATTCCTCTGCAAATACTGATCTGCATGCTTATTCTGATGACTTCTTTTCCAGCTCTTCTGTACCACTCTCTTTTGTGATCTGTAAGTCCTATGTTAATAAATAATTCTTTGGCATATTTTGAAAGTGTGGGGATGTGTGTAATTTGTACTTTTTCAGGATTAGACCAAAGAAATACCTGGTCCATATCAAGTGTAAAACAATAGCACTTCCTGTGATTAAAGGGTTTTCCCTTTTGTCTCTTCAAATACCTTTCTCCTAAGAAAGTATTGGTTTAGCCCTTTCCCCTAATAATCCCATTGATATAAATTTTTAACATGGCACTGGATTAAAACATAACTTTAAATGTTTAAAAAATAAATGTAAACCTTACACACTGTGTAATAGGGAAAAGTTACTCCTTTCTTCTAGTGAGAAAATGGGAGTCGATTTTATTGCTTAGTAAACCTCACAGAGCCCACCACCACAAGGAGTTATACTGTGAAGAGGGGCAGGTGAGGGACAGATCTAATAGTTGAGTGTTGGGGACAGGGGATACATCTGTTAATAACTAGATGTCTGTAAATTTAAAATAAATCATGAAATAGTGTTGAGATGGGCTTCTGAGCACAGTACATGCAAACTGAATTTAAATTGATAATCTTTGTAATGGAGAGTGTTCAGTGTTAATATCAGGAAGTCTTCAGGTCTGAATTCAGTGTGGGTCTGAAATAGGTGCTCACCCTCTACTTGTAGAGCCTGTTATCTTTCCAACTTCAGAATGTATTATAAAGCTCACAGTCCATAAAGCAAGTTCTTAAAACGATTTTAGGATATCTTCAAAGCAAGCTTTAAATCACTTTCATTTTTTGAGAAAATAATTCTAGAAAGATGCACAAAAGTTAGCAATAAGAGAATGCTAAGTTTGGAAAATATTTTTTTCTATCTTAGAGAATATTAATAGCAAAAAACCTTAGGAATACTATTGTTTTTTAGATCATAAACCCAAGACCAATAAAAACCTTGGAAAAAAGGATTGTTTCCATGGTTTCCATTTTTTTCTTATATTTTGAAATTTTAGTTCTTTTTTTAAGAATTTGAGGCAGTAAGAAATTAAACCATTGAAAATGAGGATTTTGAAGAGGATTCCAGAGAGATCACTTACAGTATCTGCAATAGGCCATTTGAGAAAGAAAAAAGTTGCATGTTGGGGGTTAGATTAATTCAAAGAGGGGTACCCGGGTGGCTCAGTCAGTTAAACGTCCAACTTTAGCTCGGGTCACGATCTCACAGTTCGTGAGTTTGAGCCCTGCGTCGGGCTCTGTGCTGACAGCTCCGAGCCTGGAACCTGCTTCAGATTCTTTGTCTCCCTCTCTCTCTGCCCCTCCCCTTCTCATGCTCTGTCTCTCTCACTCTCTCTGTCTCTCAAAAATAAATACATTAAAAAAATTTTTTTTAAAGTAATGTTTAGATTAATGCAAAGAAAAGCTGAATCTGCCATTCAAACTACTGTGTTTTCCAGAAATTAATGCTTTAGAAAGTTGGATAATACTTGGTTTCAGAAACCTTGTGTAAATTATATTACATTTTAATTATGATGTATGCTGCTAACTAATTTGGAAGAAAGAGTTCTTGGTGTAGCCTCCATCTAGTGATAATACCAACTACCCTTTATTTAGAATTTTCCAGCGCTGTGTATGAGACTAATCTTGTGGTGGCTTTGGCTAAGAAATTGCTTTGTCAATGGAATTATCTAATGCTAAATTGGTCCATCTGGGACTGCTTTATTTTGTCCTTTCTGCATTTATCTGAGCAGGCTGAACTGTGTGTAAAACATAATCACGTTCATAAACTGAGCAGTTAATTTTTCTAGAGTAACATTACTTTTCGGGAGGAAGTCTTAATAATATGGTAATATAAACTTGCAACAAAGACTTGAAGAACTCTATGCTACAGGTTCAAGCAAACAAACAAATACTGTTGTGTTTACTCCCATGCCAAGTAAAGTAATCCAGTTAGTGCTGGTGTCACACATCAGTGCCTGAGCAAATGTACAAGTGTATTCATATTCTACATTCACTCTGTTGTTCACATGAAAATCTGTATGGATTTTTAAAAGTAGCAAATGAACAGGAAGGGGATGCTGGCAGTATTGAAGAAGCTGGGCTAAACACAAAAATAATTCAAAGAATCAAATTATTTTTATTTATTATTTATTTTTAGTCTTTTTAAAAAATTTTTTTAATGTTTATTTTTGAGAGAGAGACAGAGTACGAGTGGGGGAGGAGCAGAGAGAGAGGGGGACACAGAATCTGAAGTAGGCTCCAGGTTCTGAGCTGTCAGCACAGAGCCCAAAATGGAGCTTGAACCCATGAACCGTGAGATCATGACCTGAGTAGAAGCTGGACGCTTAACTGACTGAGCCACCCAGGCACCCCAATTTAAAAAAGAAAAAAAAAAAAAAGTTTGGGAAAGAGAGAGTACAAGTGGGGGAGGGGCAGAAAAAGAGAGAATCCCAAGCAGGCTCTGCACTGACAGTGCAGGGCCCAAACTCGTGAACCGGGAGATCATGACCTGAGCCTAGACCAAGAGTTAGACACTTAATCGACTGAGCCACCCAGGTGCCCCAGAATCAAATTATGTTTAAAGAGCTGCTTCTAGCTTTGTTTTTCCATCAGTTGAACTCTTTTGATAAGTTGTTTTGGAAAATGTTGGCCCAGTGGCTTTGAGAGCATGATAAGATTATGTGCGTAAGAGGGTCTTCTGGGTGCTGCTCTCTCCCTTGCATGGCCAAAAGGCCCTAAATGTAATTGCCATCTTCTATGCTCATTTGGTGAGATCGTTAATGGTGACCATGAGCAGTCCTGCTGTACATACAGTTGATCCTTGAACAACATGGGGGTTAGGGACATTGACCCCCAGTGCAGTCCAGAATCTACATACAACTTTTGACTAATAGCCTACCATTGACCAGAAGTCTTACCGTATATAAAGTTGGTTAACACATGTATTGTATTATATATTGTATTCCAATAAAGTAAGCTAGCAAAAAGAGTTATTAAGGAAATCACAAGGACAAGAAAATACATTTACAGTACTAAACTGTATTTATTTTTAAAGATCCATGTATAAGTGGACCTGTGCAGTTCAAACCCATGTTGTTCAAGGGTCAGCTGTATGTCCTGACACCATTCCTTAGCCTTCCAGCCCCCTCTGACTTAAAATACCCACAGAGTAACTGCTTTTCTTTATTGAACTTAAAGCACTAACAGGAACCTGAAGGTGCTTACAGATAGCATGGGTATCATTTAAAACCCTGGATGTATGTGAGTCGGTACAAATGAAGAATGGGAGGTCTCTGTGCAAATTAGAAAAACTAGAAGGCAATCATACAGCAGCCTTTTGTAGCTTGTCATACTTAACAGTGTGATCACTTTCCTCTTTTCTTCAATAACTCTCAGAGTATTTGAGACTTACAGGACACAACCCAGGTTTTATAGTTAATAGAGAATGTAAAGGCAGAATAGGGCCAGGGGTAGAAAGAAGTTGAAATGTACACATATTTCATGGTTTGTGTTGGTAAGTGAAGTTTGGATTAAATCAGCATTGGAAATTAAAAGATATTTCTTCCTCAGTCCGATGTACATTTTTATTGCTATATAAAACACTGGAGAATAGTGGATTTTGCACATGTATCCTTTCTTCTTTTTCTAAACCCCCATTTCAAAAGCCAGTAACGTAATCATCTGGGCATATGCTTACGGCTTTAGAAAAGGTCCATGGGAATTGGTATGGCCTTTGTGTCTTGTGGCAGCTCACATTCTTTGTTCCAAGAAATACCTTGTTTTCGTGTTCAACATCCGTTCAGAAGGGATTTGAATAGAGGTTATGGAAAAGACTGATAGGGTTACTTGCCAGCATAAGCAAGAAATCCATGTCTTGATTTAAGATCCATGATGGAAAGGAGCTAGCATAGTTTATTCCTTTGGCCTCTGTAATAGGACATTCCTGGTTGCAAACAAATACCTGTATTACAGCACACAATTTGGCCTATTATCTGTGTGCAATAGCAGTTCAACCTAGCACAGCCTAAGTAAGAGTTCTCCTGTAGACTTGGAGATACAGTAGTGATTCTCTGTTCGTTTTATTGCAGCCCTTCTGCTTTCTTTTTCCTTTTTCTTTTGCAATTTTCAAACTTCAGCTATCGAATGGAAGACCCAGCAATAGAAACTTCAGTGATTACAAAGTGTGGGTTATTCCATATCATTTTTGTAGACAGGGCTTCCATCACTTACGTTGTAGTTCTCCCAGAATCTTTAATATTTTGAAGACTGTCATACAATAATACATGTAATTTGCTTAGAAAATGTAAAACAGTTATCATGGGCAATGAGAAATTTCCTTGGCTTACCCTACCCTCAGTGAATTGGTTTACCACAGTTTTCTTAGAAAATGGTTTACTAATATTCACCATGCCAGGAAATACTACTCAGTTTAATATTATTTATAGATACTAAGATTTAGGAATACCATGTTCTCACATTCCTTATGTAATTCAGTTTTAGTATTTCCTTATGCGTTCAAATGAATTGCACTTCAGTAAATTTTTTTTACATAATAATGGCCAATAAATAAGCAAAAGTAAACTTTTAAAACCAGCCTTGATTTTGGTATCCAGCTTGATCAGCTGGATTTTGGTATATCTTATATATTTACACTTCATTTTTTTTATATATGATTTTTTTTTACATAATTCATTTTTTAAAAATCTTTCATTTGGTCATTTCTGTGAGTTGCTCCAAAAGGCAAAATGTTATGTCTCTCATTTTTAATAAAAATAAGATTTGTTGAAGATCTGTAGTATTATAAAAATATTTAAAAGCTCTTCAGCTAAGGTAATCCCTTATTGCTTATAATGCCTTTTACCTCATTATATTGCAATCATTTCTGGTTGTTTTTTTAACCCTTTTTTTCTTATTGCATAAGTGCACAAAAGGGTCTTTTTATTACCATAGCAACTGGATTGTGGTTTTCGAACTAGAGCCTAACTTTCTAATAAATTTACCTTCAGTCTTTGGGAAAATTGCTACCCTTTTAGGAGGTGAGATTCTTAAAGCAGTTCATAATACAGCTTCCCCAAAAAGCTTTCTGGTAGGGTCCAATAATAAAAATATCCGTATTCTGAGA
This sequence comes from Panthera tigris, assembly GCF_018350195.1. Lineage (NCBI taxonomy): Eukaryota > Metazoa > Chordata > Mammalia > Carnivora > Felidae > Panthera > Panthera tigris. The sequence continues at coordinate 23,496,763 of NC_056673.1, forward strand.
CATTTTTCTGAACGCACACGTTGAAGACCACTCTCGTGTGTCACTGCGTCTGCCCCTTGATTGAAGTTTCCCTCACTGGAGTCAGGGCACCTTCTGATCCCTTTAAATAGTAGTAGCTGGGGGTGGGAGGCACAAAACGCTACAGCCGGAGATTAAGAAAGCATTTTGCCTGAAGCCTTGTTTTATTCATTCTAAACTGTACAGTTTTCACCTGAATCTTTGTCTCCCTCTTGTTCAATAAGCCAAATTTGAAAGGGTACCATTTGCACCACAGAGGTTTAAAATATACTGTTCTATGAAAGCTGGTACCCGCTTTTGGCTGGTTCGCCTTTTGTGTAATCTAGGGTTTTCCACTGTTATTATTCATTTAGTACCCTTTTCCTACTTGAGTTTAAAGCGAGAGAGGTTTGGTTTATACTGTCAGGAGAGCCATGGACATGGCAGGAGCCCCTTAACCCTCAGAGGAAAAAAAGAGAAAATGACCGAGTGTGGTTCACCTGTTGACTTAGTTCGGAAAACCTGGATCACCAAACTCGTGAGCATTTGCCTTGTAAAGTACACTTGTGGCCGTCAGAGAGAGGGAGTCTGCCTTTGGCCCTCCGGCCTCGTAGACAGCGACCAGGATGAAACTCAGCCCGCCAGCCAGGCTGCATAGACCGCGCTGCTGAAACCGGGGCACTCCGCACGAGCGGCTTTCGGCCTCAGCTGGGTGTGCTTTTTGAAAATGGGCAAGAAACTTTCCCTTGTCAGACCATTAAAGTGATGAGTTGGCCCTTCATTTGCACTCTGAGATAACTCCATGGTAGACCCTAAAGCCGCACCTAAATGTCAAATGGAGGCCCGGGGCAACTATGCTGTACAGATGTTGCTATTATGTACTGCTCAGCGGGCATCGAGCGGGGCGGCCCTTTCCACACATTACTGGGGAGTCGACACAACACAGGCCCTTCCGTGAGCAGGACAAGGTTAAGAAACGTTAAATAACTTGCCTAGTGTCACACAAGTAGTAGGTGGCAGCACTAGAGTCGAACCCTGATGTGTCTAAATCAAAAACCTACATTTTTTCTGGTGTTTTATGCTATCTCTCAGATGATCTAAACGTGTACTAAGAATGCTTTGTGAAATGAGTCTTCTGCCCCAGCGTTTCCTTCTTTTTCTTCTTTCTTTTCTTTTTTCTTTCTTTTTTTTTTTTTTTTTTTTTTAATGAGGGGCTGATACATAGTTGAAGGAGAAACAGGAGCCCACCAGGACCCAGACCTTTGATTCTATTTTTTAGAGGCTAAAGTAGATTAGGTTGATTTTTCTTTCCTCATACTCCATCACAGCAGTATGACATCATATTGACCAAAATAACAACTAGGTAAGTAACTGCTTAATTAAAATCTATTGTTCGATCTTGCGAGACAGAGACTCCTGAGAACTGGCTAAAAGTTAGGTGACATTACTTGCACTTTACTTTTGAGAGACTCCTGAGAACTGGCTAAAAGTTAGGTGACATTACTTGCACTTTACTTTTGAGAAATTGTCAGTTTTTCACTAGTTTGTCATGTACATTCTGTCCATCCGTGTGTTAAAGGAACATTTCCCAACCAAGCTGGGACAAAAGGCACCAGTTGTAGGCAGGGGGTATTGTAAGTACATCTTAAAACTTGTAAGTGAACAGTTTATCAAATAACCCTAATCATGTCATATGTTGGTAGATGATACTCCTGTCTTTTATAGTAATCTTTATATGCAAAGAAAATAACTCTGTAACTAAATATAAATGCCAACTCAAAGCTAATGTGGGTTTTTAAAGATCAGATTTTATAGCCCAATTCCTTTAATTTTAGTACAAGCTCTAAATGTAGTTAACTCCAGCATAGCATAAAACTAATCAAATATGCTAGACATTTTGCTTCTGCAGAGTTTAGGGCATTTTGCCTAAATCATGAGCTTGCCTCTAATTGTGGGGTCTTATTTCCCTTTCAGATATAGAGGACTTAAAATATGCTGCTTTTGGAACCTACAGTAGCAATTTTGCAGTGAGCACACTTACGAGCTATGACTGGTCAGACAGGGATGATGCGTCTCAGGGCAGAAAACTCTCTCCATTTGTCCTCTCAGCAGGAAGCGGGTCCTCCTCAGCTGCCTCGGTTCTTCAAAAGAAAGAGACTTCATTCGGCAGTTCCGAAAACATCACCATGACCTCTCTCTCCAGAGTAACAACCTTCGCAAATGAAGATGCTCTTCCAGAGGCCACCTTCCCAGCTTTTGCCAGTTTTAAAGATGTGATTCCTCAGACCAGTGAGCAAAAGGAATATGAAAGTGGGGACTATAAAGATTTCACGAGACAGGACTTGCCTACAGCCGAACGAAGCCCGGACGCCACCTGTCCAAGCCCGGCCTCCAGCGGCACTTCTCACGACACTCCCAAAGAATGTGCAGATGACTTTGGAGAGTTTCAAAGTGAAAAGCCCAAAATCAGCAAATTTGACTTTTTGGTGGCCAATTCACAGAGCAAAATGAAATCCAGTGAAGAAATGATCAAAAGCGAGCTGGCGACCTTTGACCTTTCTGTTCAAGGTGAGTTGCTTTCAGTGTCGACTGTACTGTGGTGGTTTCTTCCACTGAGATATTAGGTGTTCTTTCTAACAGAAAGTTGGTCTCTGGTTTAGTGGGAAATGGATTTGCAGCCTCTGAAATCAGGGTCTATTATAGATGGCTATACAAAAGGGTTTGCAGCTAAACTGAAGTCAAGGCAGTATCCCTCAGATAATTGCTTTTTGGGCTAAAAACAAGCACAGCATACAGTCTGTTCATTAGCTTGTTGGCTAGAGGGGTACTGTGTTAAAAGAGCCAGAGAAATGGATTTGATGCACTTGGGGACAAGTCAACCCTGCTCTTATTCCCTGGCTATGGACTGTGTTTTTTAATCCAGAGGCTGCAACGTGGGTCTGGATCCAGTCTGCAGACTTTTTTTTTTTTTTTTTTTTTAAGTTTATTGATTTATTTTGAAAGAGCGAGCACGAGTGAAGGAGGGGCAGAGAGGGGGGTGACAGAGAATCCCAAGTAAGCTCTGCATTGTCAGCACAGAGCCTGATGAGGGGCTCGAACTCACGAAACCGTGTAAACATGGCCTGAACTAAAACCAAGAGTTAGACGCTTAAATGACCGAGGCAGCCAGGTTGCCTCTGCAGACTTGTTTTGATTGAGCCACACAGAAGGTTTTTTTAATGTGCTGCCAGCCAATAAGAATCATGAGATTTCACAATCTGGATTTCTAGCTTTTCTTGAAAAGTAATATCTGGCAATACTAGGCCTGTATTCCCCCTTTTGACAATCAGGTAGAGCTGAGTGGCACTGCCCCCTCTAACAGATGGGGTATGCTGTCCTCCTTGTCACAGTCCCCATCACCTCTTCTCTCTGGCTGACCCACTTCAGCCATGCACTTGACCTGCCTGCTCTCTGAAAGCATTTGAGTTTGCCCCTTCTGCTTTAAGCCCATCCTAACAGAAGGCATCATTGATTTCTGTTGGATCGAGAGTATGTAGGAGCTCAGTGCAAATCCGTGACTAATGACTGGAAAGGCAACACGACTCTTACGCACTGATATTTAAAAAGACACTTTGTCCTCCAGACTCCAGTGGCTTTGCACTTGTGCTAGATCAGGGAAGAGTAATGGAGAAAATTAAAGTCAGGGAAACCAAGCAGAAGTGAACAACCAGAAGGATTCAACATAGGGCATACTTCATTTTATTGCGCCTCCTGGGTACTGTGTTTTTTACAGTTTGAAGATTTGAAACAGCCTTAAGTCAAGCAAGTCTGTCAGTGCCATTGTTGCAACAGCGTTTGCTCACTTGTGTCGCCGTGTCACATTTTGGTGATTCTTGCAACATCTCAAACTTTTTCATTATTACATTGTTATGGTGATCTGTGATCAGTGATTACAACTCACTGAAAGCTCAGATGATGGCTGAGCTTGTGATTTTTTTCAATGAAGTATTTTTTAATCTTTGCACATTGATTTTTTTTTTGGACATAATGCTATTTATTGCCCACTTAGTAGACTATAGCGTAGGGCAAACATAACTTTTATCTGTACTGGGAAACCCCAAAATTCATTTGACTCACTTTATTGCAATACTCACTTTATTGATGTGGTTGGGAGCCAAACCCGCAACATCTCCGAGATATGCCTGGATAGCTTGCCAGAGGAGAATGAACACGGATTATGTTTCTGAATGCCTCATGACAGAAGCATCTAAAGAAGAGGGTCATGTTAGCAAGGAAGAGCCTCGGCTTGAATTAAGCTGAGTAATCAGAACCTTTGTGCCATCCACTTCTCCAGGATCACACAAAAGGAGTTTGAGCCTTGGTGATAAAGAAATAAGCCGTTCTTCTCCTTCTCCGGCTTTGGAGCAGCCTTTCAGGGACCGTTCCAACACTCTGAGTGAGAAGCCTGCTCTGCCTGTCATCCGTGACAAATACAAAGATCTGACAGGAGAGGTGGAGGTGAGCAGGGGAGTTTTCTACAGAGGGGTAGGGAAAAGACCAACTGAGCACTGAGGGCCTCAAGAAAAACTGCTTTCAACTTTCTGTGGGGAAGCGAGGGACAGAAAGTCACAAGGCACCAGACACAAAATATTCAATTAAAGTGAGAGAATGGCAGCATTAGCCCTGGATAAAAATACTTCTCAGGTGGGACATCTGCTGAAAGGAGTCAGCGGCCCTAAAATTGAAATTGTTCAGGAGACTTCACGAGGAGGGGTGTTTGGGGGAGTTTTTCTTTGAGCACTTGGACTTTATCACTTTACACTTAGTGAATGTTAAAACACCGGATAGAGGAGATGAGGAAAGTCTGCATTTGCTGCGTCTTAGTCCCACGCTGTCTTCCTCCTACAGCCGATACCCTTATCTCTCCTCTGTGCCTGCCCTTCTTGTCGTTCACACATGCTCACGCACACACAGCGTCATAACTGTGGAGTGGGAAGCTGGTGGTTTAGTATTAGCTCTTGTACTAGACACCTATGTGGCGAGTGCCTTTGGAGAAGCTTAAACTATTCCTAGAACCAGTGAGCCAACATTTGCAGAGGGAAGCTGCTATAAAACATTCCCCTCAGACTCAGATCATGTGCTCAGAAGGTGCACTTAGTAATTGTGAAGAGTCATCAGTGGTTTCAAGAGATAAACCATGCTTGAAGTAGAGTGTTTTTAATAAAAAGTAAAGCCTTCCAATGCTCTGTACATTGACAGAAATCATAGAGGACTCCAGTCCTGCCTGTTTAACCCCGTTGTTTTTACAAATTTCACAGGAGAATGAGAGATATGCATATGAATGGCAGAGGTGCCTGGGGAGCGCCCTAGATGTGAGTATGTCACTTTTGCGGTGCTTTCACATGTGTGAGTGCTGTCTTGTGCCGTTTTGCCCTCTCCGTGGTGCCTTTGAATGGACAGAGGAAAACTTGAGGAGAGCTCTTCCTCCATGGCCTTGTGCAAAGGGAAGCTGGAGGGAAAGCCATACGGCTTAAGTGAGGCTTCTTTCACGTGTATGATAGCAAAAGTGGCTCATTTGTCCCTTGTGCCCTCACCTGTCACTGTGTTTAAGAAATAACAGTGAGGGGCGCCTGGGTGGCTCAGTTGGTTGAGCATCTGACTCTTGATTTTGGCTCAGGTCGTGATCCCAGGGTCATGGGATTGAGCCCTTTGTCGGGCTCCATGCTGAGCATGGAGCTTGCTCAAGATTCTCTCTCTCTCTCTCTCTCTCTCTCTCTCTCTCTCTCTCTCTCTCTCGCCCCCTCCCTCCCTCCCTCCCTCTTTCTCTCTCTCTCTATCTCTCTCTCCCTCTCTCCCCCTCCCTCCCTTTCCCTCTCCCTCCCTCTCCCCCCCACCTCTCCCCTTCTCACATGCACACGAGCACATTTTCTGTCTCTCTAAAGAAGAAAAAAGAAAATAACAAAATGATATCATTAATGCTGCCTAAATTAAAATAATATTTAAACTTAAAGAACCTCTGTCTTTTCCAAAGAAATGGAGGATGGTTTCTTCAAGGTTAAAATTAAATTCTCACATTTGTTTCAGCATGATCATATACATATATCAGTCAGTCATGCTTTTTCACACCTCCTGGCTTCTCTGTTGGGTTCTCTACTAATAGTAAATTGATTTGCAATGACTTTTCTCAATTATATAAGGTGATGTGATTTCATTTCTTATAGGTCATTAAGAAGGCAAATGATACCTTAAATGGAATCAGTAGTAGTTCTGTGTGCACAGAAGTAATTCAGTCAGCCCAAGGCATGGAATATTTATTAGGTATGTTCATTTATGTTTTACTTATTCAAAATCCTGACACTTGATAGTATTTTCAGTTTTCCCTTACATTAAGTATTTTAATCTAGATCTTTCAAGTTACATATGACTTCACTAAGTAGTATCTGCGTTTGTGGGTGAGATGCTTAAGTCACAGACAGAAACCACACTATTTGACTTAAAGTATCTGTGGCAAAGTTTTTCAGTCCTTACTATACACATACTAGCAGCAACAATGTAAAATTGCATCTGTGTTACTGGTTTACTAGAATGAAAACATTGGGTCTCTAATTAATGCCTTACCATGCTCTGTCGATTCTTCCTCTCCACCCCTTCACGACATCACCGATTCCTTACCTCCCTGACTACCTTCAGCTGTTAAATGTCCCAGTCAAGCTTGAAACTCCGGTCTCTGTCCAATCTGGTGTTCTTTTCCTCCTGAAGCTCCCACTTGGCCCGTGGCCAGAGCCACATGCACTGGACCCTAGTCTTTTTCACATCTCTGCTCAGGTGTCACCCGCTAAGGGAGGTCTTCCCTGGCCTCTCTTTCTCAAAACTGTGCCCTCTCACCCCACCCTCATCCTTCCTCTCCCATTCTCTGCTTGATTTGTCTTTTGTCCCATCAGCTTTAATATCTTGTATATTTTACCTTTTCTTATTTGTTATCTGTCTCCCTCCCCTGCAAGGAACCTCTAAGAAGGGAGTGATTTGGTCTGTTTTGTCCCCTGGGAATGTCTGTAAGGCGCTGTACCTGAGCGCCTGGCACGTAGTAGTCCCTCACCAATACCTGCTGGATGAGTGGGTTGGGGGGAGACGTGGTCTCTCCTGCAGTTCCACTGCCGCACTCTTGTTCCTCCTTCCTGCTCAGACGGCCACGGCTCTACTGCGGGAACACACCAGGTGGTAGGGCGCCTGTCTTTCCTTGCACACATCGCCTAGTGTCTGTGAGGGGTTGTCTGAGAAGTCCCCTCACTTGGTGTAGGATAGGCAGTGACTCCTGCCCTTCCTCTGGGGAAAGAAGAGGAAAAGCCACAGTGGGCTGTACACAGGTTGATGAGGTACTGCTCTGCAGACAACTCCTCCAGTCCTCGCTTCTAGAGGCTCGGGTAAAGGTTGGGGATGTGTCTGGTGACCATCCTTAGAATGTGAAGATACTTGGCACCTGTCCTCCTTGCTTGACGAACTCAGCCACAATTCAGAGACCACGGGAAAAGAGCCGTCCTGTGTTCTGTTATGTTTATAAACGATGCGTGAAGCCACAGGGTTTGTAAATCATTGGGCATTCGGAGAAGTGAGTTGTTTCTTAATTACTTTGTGGTGATATTGACATTCAGATTCTTTTAAGCTTTTGATATTCCCATTTTCAGCCAGTTAAATGAGATTTCCCAAACTTAAAGCCAGAAAGAAAGAAGCCAGAAAGAAAATGAGCTAATACTGCATAGTGCCTAATGTTCTATGGGCACTCTTCTAAGCCTTTTACAGTATGAACCCATTTAATCCTCTTTGGTGAGGTGCTTTTAGTATTCCCATCTTACAGATGAGGAAAGTGAGGCTCAGAGAAGTTATGTGACTGGCCCAGGGTTACACAGCTAGTAAGCGGCAGAACTGGGATTGGAACCCAGGTAGTGTAGCTATAGGCTGTGCTCTTACCAGTAAGTTACCCTGCAGCACTGGAGGTGGACTGGTCCCAAGGAGTGGTAAGTTCACTTCTGTTGAGAAACAATCCATATTTCCAGCTAAGATACCTGCACGCAGTAGTGCCGCCTTGTGCCGCCCACCTTTCTGCACTGCCCGCGCCCAACTCCACTCTCTCACTCTGTAGGTGTTGTTGAGGTGTACAGGGTGACCAAGCGTGTGGAGCTGGGTATAAAAGCCACCGCGGTGTGCAGTGAGAAACTCCAGCAGCTGCTGAAGGACATCGATAAAGTGTGGAATAACCTTATTGGCTTTATGTCCCTGGCCACACTCACGGTAAGTCCGTTAGATGTTCAGCACTTGCTTTCCTTTCCAGAAACCTCAGTGGTAAAGCAAAGTGTACGTTCTTGTGGTGGCCCTGACTGAAGGGTGACGGTGAGGTGCCTGCTGGGTCGTGTTACGTTAAAGGAAGGAGATAATTGTGCGGTTCACTGAGTAGCACCAGCTCGGCTTCTGGATTGCACAAAGGCCTGTGGGCCTCCATAAAATAAGACTGTAGGAGGACATTCACTCTGTCAACATCCTTCTTCTTTTTTCTTCTTTTAGAGATCATTTATTTAGTCATCTCTACACCCAATGTGGGGCTTAAACTCACAACCCCAAGATCAAGAATCACATGCTCTTCCGCCTGAGTCAACCAGGCTCCCTGTCTGCATCCTTCTTAAGTCACATGCATATATGCACGTTTGCAAAGCATCGATGTGAGTTCCTCTGTTCGCACTTCTAGTTCTTTATGACCCTACATGTGTCTTTTCAGAAACTGTTCAGTGTGACTGTCTTAAACGCCTTTTCCATTTTTTAGGTCTGTGGATTATTTCCACTTCTTCCTGTTCTGAATGGTTCTACTCTGAATATCGTTAAACAAATGACTCTGTGTCCTTTCAGGGATATAGTTCCTCCAAGACCTAAGAGGTCAGAGTGTGTGTTTGCACACAGATGTGCGTGCATTCGTATGTAGCTGTTTCTTTTATTGCGTGGCTCTCCAGAGAGTTCGGGCTAATTGGCAGTGCTGCCAGCAACATGCAAGCATACTTTTCTTTATACTGTGTTCTAGCTTTCTTTGTCTGCTTTTTCATTTAGCAAATGTATATTGAGTCCCTAACGGTGTTTTTATAGGTCTTTCATTTTGTAGGAGCTGTGCGGTATTCCAAATGATAATTTACTCTTTCTGTTTCCTTTACGTGTAAATTGATTACCTGTCTTGACCATTTGACCATATGTTCAATGAGATATGGTTATTGACCTTACGTATTTCACATTTGTAATGGATGTACACACACGCGCGCGCGCGCACACATACGTCTATGGGAAAGCTTATATCAGTTATTTTCGTCACCTGTTCCCTTCGTTTTCCATTTCATTGGGTAAAACTACTTTATTTTTACATATTCACACCATTCAGTTTGTCTCTCTGATAATATCCTTTATTTCACAAAAGTCAGAAATTTATCTTCCTTCCACAGCTGGAAGAAATACGCTATTCCATTTTCTTTCTTTTTTTCCTTACATATAACTAGGTGGCCCATCTGAGCAGGACTGCGGCCACGTGGTAGGTAGCAGTTGTCCCTGAGCTGTGCCCACAGCCAGGCAGGGAGTAGCTGTCCCAGCACATGTCTCCCCAGTGTTCATTGTTTCTGGTTTGCGGTATTAAGTTCTTAAAGAGTTTAAATCATTGCCAAATTCTCTGTTTTGTTCCCTTGGACTATTTTTCAGTTTCTATAGTTTGGGTCATTATTTGTTAAAAAAAATACAGCTCTGGCCAGTACAATAAGGAATATAAATATTTGAAAATAAGAGATAAAATTATGCTTGTTTGGTGATATGAAATATTTATAGAAATCTGAATTCAAGAGGTTAAATTTATTGAGTTTGGCAAAAATTCATAGCATTCTTCCATATTAATAATAGCTAGAAAGTGTAATAAAAATGGGAACCTTATTTTGTTAATGCATTCAATCACTCCAGTCCTTATCACTTCTGACCGCATAGCTGGAGTTGCTGGTTCATTTTGTTATCCCCTGTCATAATCTATTCTGCACGCCCTTCTAGCCCATTCTTTCTGAAATGCAAGTCTGGTCATGTCATTCAAATCCCATTTAAAATCTTGCAGTGGGCTCTCCATAGTCTTCAGGATCAAGTTTCAGCTCCTTAGGTCAGTGTATAAGGCCTCTTCTATCCCCTGGATTGCCTTTGCCTCTCATTCTCTGTTAGACTGCTTTTCCCTCTGGCCTCTGCATCGTTTCCCCAGAAGTCATTCCAGAGAGCCCTTCAGTCTGAATTCAACGCCCTTCCGGTGTGTGTCCACAGCGCCTCTCTCTGTCCTCGCACTTACTGCGCTTATTGGTAATCGTGTGCTTGCTTCTTGCCTGGTTGTCTGCCCCTTAAAAGCCAGACTGTGTCCTTTTTTTTTTTTTTTTTTTAATTTTTTTTTTAACGTTTATTCATTTTTTTGATAGAGACAGAGTGTGAGTGGGGGAGGGGCAGAGAGAGAGGGAGACACAGAATCTGAAGCAGGCTCCAGGCTCTGGACTGACAGCACAGACCCCGACGTGGGGCTCGAACTCACGAACCGTGAGATCATGACCTGAGCCGAAGTTGGATGCTTAACCGACTGAGCCACCCAGGCGCCCCCCTGGTTTAAATTTTTTAAATAAATGCATAAGAAAAATGAAATGGGGGAAAAAGAAAGGAAGAGAGAGAAGATGAAGTGCTTTTAAAGTGCTTTACATTTGCTAGTGGTGAGCGGTAGTTAGTTGACTTTACCCTTTCTAGGAAGGGTAAGGAAGACACGATGAGTTCCATGATTCACTGTGTTCATAACATAAAAATAAACCCACTACTCAGGAGACACATAATTATTCCTGGTACTGATACCAGAAAGAAATTTCTTTTGTGGGCTCTTGTAAAGAGGAAACTAATGTAACCTGTGTTATCCTCAACATCCTTTCAGCAGATGAAGCAATAGGTTTCACTGAGTCATTTCTTATGAAATTTCTCAGTATAGGCCAATTTGCAGCGCTCCAAGTACAAATTAGTGAGAGTCATTCAAGTGTGGAAAAATAGACTAAACGGGAAACTAGGAAATAGCACGGCAGTGCGTCCTAATGGTGGGCTCACATCTTTGCTCCATAAAGAAAACATAACAAATCCATGAGAAATACACCAATATCCCAGTAGAAGCTGAGCAAGACCATGAAGTGATTCATACAAGAGGAGGCACAGCTAACCAGTAAACATTAATTCAAATTCAAGCAAGACTTCATTTTTTTACCTAATAGTAAACCCAGTTTTTGTTTGGCTTGTTTATTGGAATCCTAATAGTGTTGATGTGGTAAAATGGGGACTGTTTATTAGAAAACATAAATTGGTACCACCCTATATAAAGGGTATTTAGCAATATACTTCCCACACCCACCCCCACCTGTGAAGTCCTTGAGGACAAGGACCAAGACCACGTTTTATTCTCAGTCTGATCACAGTGCCAGGCACTGCATAAATACCCAATGAAAGTTGAATGAATAAAAGGACTCACATTCTGAGTAGTTAACTCAGCAACTTCACTTATAGAATAACTTCCTAAGGCAGCAGTTCTAATACAAGCTCACAAAAAGAAGCAAGTTAAATGCACAAGCTGTTCTTTGTAAAAGTGAGAACTCGAGAGGGTCAATCAAGTAAATTGTGTGAAGCATCATATATTCGGATGTTGTGCAGCCATTTTTTAAAGGAACACAGAGTTTGAAATAACACAGAATTGTTCCTATGGGGCTGGAAGGGAATGTGCCAGAGTGGCAACAGGGTTGTGCTTGGATGATGAAACCATGGGTTTTTTAATATTTCTAAGCTCCAGCTACAAATAAAGTGGGTTGACTAATGACATATTCAAGGGTGGCTGTGGAATAGAGGAGGCTCTGTTACCAGTTGTTGATCGTAGAGTTCAGTGTGTTGTTACCTTTGCTTCATCAGAGCCTCTGTACCCAGTCTTACAGAGGTCTTACCTCAAAACTCATTCGTGGCATGTTTTTAGGGCAACAAGATGTATAAGACCAAGCATTAGCAGTCTAGAGGTCAGCACGTGTCTGGTTCTCTCCTGATTCACCCATCTTTTGCTTCCTAACTTTGTGCTGGTATGAACCAGGTGAAGCCTGAATATTTTCATCATGATTAGCCAACTTTTACTGAGTGCTTACCATGTGCTGTACCCTATTCTTAACTCTTTATATGTGTATAATTTACTTAATACGGAAGTGTTGAGGGTAGATACTATTATTCTTCACGTTTTACAGATGAAGAAAATGGGGCACCAAGGTATTAGACCTGGATTCAATGTAAAAGTCAGACCTCTGCTTCTCCCCCACTATACTCTGTTGCCTCCTTGAAATGGGCAAGCTGGGTGGGTAAAACCAGAGATGAGCAAAAGCCTTTCTGGGGAAAGAGGGTTGTTACTTACTTAGTCGATGAGGTGAAACACCAGGCATCTCTCCTGGCAGCAACTTGATAGAAAGAGTCAAGTTCTTTTCTGTACATTTCCTCCCTGTTGTTACAGCCCAGGACTAAAAACCAGCTTAAGATTAGCCTCCCCTTTTCCATTTGGATTTTAAGATTCTTTGTTTTTTCTTTCTTTCTTTTTTTTTTTTATAATTAAAGCTTTTAATTTTTTTTCATTGTACAATGCTTTGAAAACTAGATTTCTATACAGACCCTCAAATCAGCCACCCATCTCTTCTCTTCTAGTGCTGGTAGAAAAAAAATGGCCACGATAGCAAAGCTTCTTTCTTTGCCATGAGCTCTTTGAAGAAAAATTATCACAAAAGACCCAGCGCACTAACCAAGCTCATTCATTATGTATTAATCCTTTTCATTTTGGGGCAAAGGATAATTGAGGAGAATCCTGGCTTGAGTTGCTTGCTATCTTGTATTTCCTTCTTGAGGTAGCTGCTGCCACTGGGTGAGGTGGAAGCCAGTTTCATCCTTGTACAACTTCTTAGACATCCAAGCTCCCCACAGTGCCACCGCTGCTCATGAGAAAGGCTTGCCTTCTGGACTCTGCCCTTCCAGGCCTTCCTTCCTGCCTTCCTTCCTGTAGGAAAATGCAAAAAGCTCAGTTGTATCATTTAGTAAGTTTTGTTACTTAAATCATTCAGTGCACACCCCAAATAATAACCAACAATAACCAATGCCCCTATACAAGTTAGAGGATATCCCATCATTCCAGGTTTCCTTGTGCTCCTTCTTCGTCATCATTCCACTCTGAGGTGATCCCTATTCTGATTTTTTATACCAAGGGTTAGTTTTGTTCAGACCTTTTTAAAGAAACCATAGAGGGGCACCTGGCTGGCTCAGTCGTTAGAGCCTGTAACTCAATCTCGGGGTTGTAACTTTGAGCCCCGCATGGAGTATAGAGGTTACTTAAAGATAAAATCTTAAACAAACAAACAAACAAACAAACATAGAATTTGCTTTTGTGATCTTGGAGAAAGCCTGTTGGGTCTGGTTACCCATCTAACCTGGGAAGTGTTGCCCTGTTCACATATGGTGATTTTAATCCCTCAGTAAATGGGAAGAGTTGCCAGGCATTCATGCCCTCTCATTCAAACTCCCCTAAGGAACTTTCATATCTAGCATCAGGGTCTAGCAAGTGATTTTACCTGACATTTTTTTAGACACTGGATTACAGTATAGAGATTAATTAGTCTGCAACTACACAACACAGGAATGCATTCAAATTGTATATGAACACCGCTGAGTATTCATTGTTGTATTTACCCATACGTTTCCAGCTATAAGTGCCTTTCTTCACCGAATTAGCTGTGACAGAAGAACAACCATTCTCTGCTCAGATATTATTCCTAATTATACCGTGTCATTTTCTCTTGATAACTGATAGGTCTTTGGTCTATAAAACTTACTTGAATTGCCTGCTGCTTGAAGAATAGTATATAGTCTCCAGAGGAAGTCTAAGTCTTGTCACAAAGAAGCTTTTACCCTAAAAATAGATAGATGTGTGAATGTAAATGACACAAACCAACATGTGTGGAGTTCACTTAGTTGCAGCAAAACTGTGCAAGCCCCAGGGACTCTGGGAGCCGAGAAGTCACTGGAGAGGGGTGTGGCTGATGTTGTGGTGGAAGCTTTTAACTCTTTATATCACTGCTTCGTTTTAGGTAGAATTTAAAGTTCCTTAATAAACGAAATTGCCAGTGCCAGGCTCTTTGATTCCAGTAATATAATAGTTTATTTGCACCTGAATCCTGCCGGGCATTGTGCCATATTCTTGACATTCATTCTCATTTAATCCTGGTAACAATCCTGTAAGGTCAGTAGTATAATCCCCATTTTTACGGGTGAAGAAATTGGGGCTCAGAGATGAAACTTGCCCGAAACTGACAGAGCAGGGATTTGAATGTGTATCGTAGTTTTAAAAGTCCATTTTTCTTATTGTGTCAGTGCCAGCTTCGAGGATGCTTTTCCTCCATGAAGACATCATGAAACTGTTCCCATCAAAAAGTGACCGCATTGCCTCTCTTCAGTGAAAAAGTCCTAGACTATTAGTGCTACATCACAGTAGTAATGCTTGGGCTAAGGAAAGCAAAGTACACAATCCTAAACTCCAAACTGTGGCTCCTTGATATTTATTGAAGCTAGAAGTTACAGTGCAAAGTTTCCTGCTTCCCTTTCCCTGCAGCACGCATGTCATCGTGGACCAAAACCCCCCCTTGTGGTACAAGTACATCTCCTCTGGGCACAGACTGAAGGTACTGGTTGTTTCTCCGGAGGTGGGAATCACCAGTTTCAGGGAGATGAGTGAATTGTTGCCTAAGGGTTGAAGTTCAGTAGGTTTGGAACAAAGAGAGATTCATCCCTGGAAAACAAAACTGATCCACTTTTGCCATATAAAATCTCCAAAAAGAGACTGCGATCTTCTTCTCCTGACCTCTAGTCGACTGAAAATCACACAGGCTTTGATGTCACTGTTATCCTCAGTATAATATAATCCTTTATTTCCTTTCTTTTTTGTTTTTTGTTTTTTGTTTTTGTTTATTTATTTTGAGAGAGAGCACTCACAATTGGGTGAGGGGCAGAGAGGGAGGGAGAGGGAGAATCCCAAACAGGCTCCATGCCGGCAGCCCAGAGCTTGACATGGGGCTCGAACTCCCAAACCATGAGATCATGACCTGAGCCAAAATCCAAGAATCAGACACTTAACCTACTCAGTCACCCAGGCCCCCTGTACTTCCTTTCAACATGAAATAAACAGTGAGTTTCAGAGTATATACTTCGTGTTGCTGTGGCATTTTAGGAGATCAGTTTATTTTTAGTAATGATAACATTTTTGTCATCTTGCCAGTGCCACACAATGTTTTAGAGACAGAATCTTTTTTTTTTTTTTAAGTTTATTTACTTAGAGAGAGGGTGTGTGTGCAGGGGAGGGGCAGGGGGAGAGAAAAAATCCCAAGCAGGCTCTGCACCACCAGCACAGAGCTCGATACAGGACTTGAACCCATGAACCATGAGAGCATGACCTGAGCTGAAATCCAGAGTTGGATGCTTAACCAACAGAGCCACCTAGGCACCCCGAGACAGAATCTTCATTGTGTTTCTGCATGGCTGTCCTCGCTGACAGAAGGTGATATGGTAGATGGAATAATGTGCCCCTCCCTCGCCAAAGATAACCATATCCTAATCCCTGGAACCTGAATTTGTTACCTTAGGTAGAAGGGACTTTACAGATGTGATGAAATTAAGGGTCTTTTGATAGGGGATTTATCCTGGATTATCTGGGTGGGCCCAGTGTCTCACAAAGAGGAAGGCAGAGAGTGAGCATGAGAAATAGAGATATGACAGAGCAAAGAGAAAGACTGGCACATTCTGCGCTATTGGCTTTGAAGATGGAAGGTGGGACCGTGATTCAAGGAATGTACAGGTAGTCTCTAGAAGCTAGACAAGGTAAAGAAACAGATTCTCCCATAGAATTTCCAGCAAGTACGCTGTATTTCCAGCCCATTTTAGAATTTTGACCTGCAGAACTCTAAGAGAATGTGTTGTTTTAAGCTGCTAAATTTTTGCTACTTTGTTATAGCAGCTATAGGAAAAATTAGACAAAACATTGCAACTAAGAATCCAGATGGTTACATTGTAACCCAAACCAAAAGTCTAGAATTGCTTGTGGAACCTGTGTCCAGATAGTTTTTTTGTATCAGATTAGGCTGGCTTATGCTGCAGTAACAACTCCCCCAACCCCGTTTTAGTGATGTAACACAGTAGAGCTGTATTGCTCCTGCTACATGTCCATCTCAAATTGGAGGGGTCTCTGTGGACGGGTCCTTCACTCAGGAACCTAGCTGACAAAGCCTCTACCACGTGCATCATAGCTGATTCCTGTGAGAGGGTCAAGGGAACATTACAAAGAGCACATCAGTTTTAAAGGCTTCCTCCCAGAAGTGCCACATGTGACTCACATGTGCAAATTATGCAGCTCTGCACAATAAGGGGATCAGAAAGGCCCATCCTACCATTTGTCCAGAAGAATTATAATGAGGATGTTTGTAAAGAACACTAATTACTACCAAATTCTTCTTCTTCAATAATGATTTTCTCGGACACTATTTTAGCAGCTTATTATTGGCTAAAGATTCAGGATTATGTATCTCAGTCTGACTCTGGGACTGAGTGTATGCAGGTCATTTGTAATACAACTACTTTTAGAAATCTTTACTAAATGCATAAAACACTTGCTAGCTGATGTAGATGATGTTCAATTTAAAATGGCCTGTAGAGGGCGTACCTTCTTAAAGAATTATGGCCGAGAATTGGTGTCACATTGTTACTGTGTACTATAGCAACCTCCCCCAACCCCCCCACCCCGCTTCCCCCTCCCCCCGGGTTATGGCAGTGTATAAAGGTTAATTTTTATCATTTCAAAGATTAATTTGACCACAGGATAGTTTATGCAGAGTCTTATGATTTTTATGGGAGATTACAAAATTACCTTTTCATTCGCTTTCCTTATGCCTTTGGTCAAACAGATACCTAAAGGGCTGGTATTGGATTGATTTCAAGATTCAGAGTTTTCCTAGATTCTAGTTATTTCTCAAATAGTCCTTATTCAGTAACATGACAAATATCTATAACGTAGGTTCATGGAAGTGCTGCTATGTTTTTAACCTCTTAAAAAAGCTTTTTAGATTTTGTCAAAGTGAGTAATTTTTATCATTTAGGGCATTTCAGAGCACTTTTTTTTAATGTTTATTTTTGAGAAAGAGCGAGAGTGAGAGCGAGCACGAGCAAGCAGGGGAGGGGCAGAGAGAGATGGAGACACAGAATCCGAACAGGCCCAGGCTCTGAGCTGTCAGCACAGAGCCCGACACAGGGCTCGAACTCACAAACCGCGAGATCATGACCTGAGCCAAAGTCAGACGCTTAACTGACTGAGCCACCCAGGCGTCCCTCAGAGCACTTTTTATATATCTCTGAAGGTCCCAACAGCAACTGAGGAAGGCAGGTAAGACAATGAAACTGTTAACCATTTAAAGGTGACAGAATGGGACAGCAAACAAATAATAGCACCAGCTGCCTCTAGGGTTGACCAGACTTGGTCATGATTGCACTAGAGAAGAAAAAAAGGGGAAAAGTGTGGGAGGTGGGTGGATTATCATCTGGATTGGTTAAGACCATGTAGATTCACTTCAAGGTCAGAGTCCTCATGCATATAGTTGAAACATCTGCCTCTTCTTTTCTTTGAGAACTGTCTGTCCTTCCTTCCCTAGGTGTGATCTGAATGCAGCTCAAGTTAGTTTAAGAAAGGTTTGTGGGGTGGGGGGGGGGGGCACCAGGGTGGCTCAGTCTTTTGACATCCAGCTCTTGATTTCAGCTCAGGTCATGATCCCAGGGTCGTGGGTTCAAGCCCCAAGTGGGGCTCCACACTGAGCATGGAGCCTGCTTAAGATTCCCACCCCCTTTCTAAACAAACAAACAAACAAACAAACAAGTAAACAATATCATCTGTTTCTTAAAAAAAAAAAAAAAAAAAAGGAAAGGTTTGTGGGCCTAATGCATGGTTTATTATTTCAAATTAGAAAGGGACAAACATCATATATAATGTATACACTTTTATAGGGAGAATCCCATTTTTTTCTCCTAGGGAAAAAATAATACAGTTTTTCAAATACAAAATAATAACTCCTCAGTGGTTCAGCCTCAACTAATTATAGAAAATGTGGCCATTATTTTGGCAGGAATTTGCCATCATCCTGGGTCACATCAGTATCCTTTAGGACAAACCAGCCAACATGCCGGGCTCTAAGATCCTTGACCTCTGGACTCCGGGACCCTTGTCTCCATGGCACTTCGGCCACCCACTCACATGATCACATCACACCTCAGTACCTGTGCCCTCTTAATTCAGACCTGTTCTGAACCCAGATTGGTAACCCTCTAACTTGCTTATGCTTGGCTTACACTGCTTTTGTTTCAGGTCCTCAAGATAGGACAGTTGTTTGATCCTTTTACTTCGTTCCTACCGACTCCCATCCTCACTTCCTTTCTACCTGCTTAGTCCTTAGCAGTTCTTTGTGTCTGTCCTTGGACGACCCCTGATGCCAGTTTGCTTATTGCTGAGGGATTTTCTCAGAGCTGAAACTGGGACGGTCTTGAGCAAACTAGGAAGTTGGTCACCCTGGTCAGCATCCCTTCCCAGTGCCAGGTTCAGTGACCTCACATTGGTGCCTTGACATCAGCCATGGTGGGAGTATTTTTATACCATGGAAATCCGCAACTGCTACAGATCAGTGTTTAATTTGTTGTACTGTTGATTGTCTAGACTTATGAAGGTTATCGAGCAGATGTTAATAATGCAGATCAGACATCAAAGTATACTGTGTCTATAGCCATTGTATTGTGAATACATCACAAAGCTGAGGGAATGTTCTCCAGCATTTGAGAACAGTTACCCAATTCAACATAGTCACTCACGTATTTGACAGAGGGGGGACATTCTGAAATGTGCTGCCTCATTTCAGTCTTAGCCCTTCACTGAGAAACACCAGCCTGCACTTACAGCATACACACTCTGGTGAGAGCAAGCACAGGCTGACTGTGGATCCCAGGATTGGGCAGACATTTTCAGAGAAAGCATTGTGAGAATCAAAGGATTATATGGAATTTTCAGTAAAGATAATTGTATATTTATTATTTGTAAATTATGTGCTACTCAGTCTTTATATCAATAAGAATTTATAATAAGCTCATGTACGTGTGTGTGTGTGTGTGTGTGTGTGTGTGTGTGTATTTGTATGTGTGCACGTTTCTTTCTCTTTGGAAAGTCTTTTTTTTTTTTTTTTTTTTGGAAAGTGGAAGAAGGGGATGATTTTGCCCCCAAATTGTCCACAGGTCTTGCTAAACATCCTACAGTGCAGAGGACAGGCCCCACAACAAGGAATTATCCAGTTTAGAATGTCAATGGTGCCAAGTGTGAGAAGCCTCTGCTCTAGGGCATATATAAGCAAAACAAATTGGTTTCGGTACATCTAACACTTTGTACACTAAGAATGTAACTCTTCTGGGGCGCCTGGCTGGCTCCGTTGGTGGAACATGCAATTCTTGAAGTTGGGGTTGTGAGTTCCTTGAGCCCCGTGTTGAGTGTAGAGAGATTACTTAAAAAGAAAATCTTGAAAAAATATATACAGCTCTTCTGAAACTTTTTTTTCCTTTTTTTGTTTTTGTTTTGTAATTCAAGTGCTTTTCATAATTGAGGGATAACTTACAGTGAAATGCATAGATCTTAAATATATAGTTGGATCAGTTTTGACAAATGCATTTAGCCATGTAAGCCCACACCCCCAGCAATGTATGGAGTATTTTCATCACCTCCTAAAGTTCCCTCTTGTCCTGATCTGATTCCAGAAATAACCACCATTTTCCGTAGACTTCTGTCATCAGAGAGTTGCCTGTTCTAGAACTTTATATAAAATTAATATATATGTGCTTTTCTGTCTGGCTTCTTCACATGTTTTAAAAATTCATCTAAAAAGAAAAAAATTCATTTAAAAACAAAACAAAAAAAAAAAGGCGCCCCTGGCCAGCTCAGTTGGTAGAGCATGTGACTCTTGATCTTAAGGGGGTGAGTTCGAAACCCCACGTTGGGCATGGCACTTACTTAAGAAGGGGTGGGGGGAATTCATCTACATTTTTGCATGTATCAATTTGGTTCCTTTTATCAGTGAGTAATATTCCATTGTACTAATATACCATGAGTTTTTAACCCACTTTCTTATTTATAGATAGGTGCTATTTCCAGTTTGGCTTATGTGAATAGAGCTACCATGAGCACTTTTTGTGCAAACTTTTGTTAACATGTTTTCGTTTCTCTTGGATAAATACCAAGGAGTGGAATTGCATATAAGTTCATATAGTAGATACATATTTTAAGAAATGAACAGCTTTCCACAGGTGCCTGGCTGGCTCCATTGGTAGAGCGTGTGACTTTTGATCTCGGGGCTGTGAGTTCAAGCCCCACAGTGGGCGTAGAGATTACTTAAATAAATAAAACTTTTAAAAATTAAAAAAAAAAACTGATAGCTTTCCAAAGTTGGGGGCTGCCCTCTTACCCCATATTCCACAGATTTGTTGTAAGGAAGAAATTAGATAATGCACCTGAAGAGCTTAGTGTGGTGCCTGGCAAGTAAGGGCTTCACTGATAATAGCTGTATGCGTATGTACTCTCTAGCTGATAATGCCTCATTCTTCCATCCTTGAGCAGTAGGCCCATGTATCTGTCTTCCTGCTTCTCTGATGTCGGAACTTGGCTGTCCCCCACACAACCCCAACTCCGCTTAGACCAAACCGAACTCCTCCCAGCCCTCAGCCCCAAATGTGGGTCTCCTTTCGCATGCCTACTATGTCAAGCCCTCCCAGCTGCCTAAGCCTCACCCCTCCTTGCACATCCCACACATGACCCGGGCTTCTTCAGGTGGCCGGCCCCCGCTGTTACTTCCCTAGTTCTAACTTTCCTCGCTGTCTCCTGGACCCCTTACAGTGGCGTTGTAACTGAGGTGCATGCCTTGAGGATTGCCATCCACAGTTCATTGCCCACACCTCACCCAGAGGGATCTGTCCGTGACACAATCCTGATCCTGTCCCGGTCCAGTCAGAACCCTTAATGGCTTCCCAAGATACAGTCTCTTCTAGTCCTTCCAAGACCTTCATGCTGGAGTTCCATCTCCTCCCTCCTTTCATAAGCACGGCTCCCACATGCTTATGAGTGTTCTTCCCACACTCTATCTTCTGCTTAGAGGCCTTGCCCTTGCCTGTGTTGCTTGTTCTACACAGAATAAATACCATCCCCTCCCTTACCTCGCCCTTCCCCGTCCCCTCACCTAGCATCTACCTGTCAAGACTCAGGATGTTTGTAAGTGCCAGGAAGCTTTTTCTGTCATCCAGCTCTTTTCCCCTTGGGTTGGAGTAAGTGCCGCCCAGCCCATGTGCTCTGGTGTAGTCCTTGTGGCCCTGTGCTGCCTGCTACCCGCCTGTCCCCACCCTCGACTGTGAGTTCTCAGAGGACGGTACCAGGTTTTGCTCATGCTAGTGTCCTGAGCACCTAGAACACAGCAACTCTCAGTAAATGTTTGGGAAATTGAACAATTGTATCGATGGTATTAGAAGTTACTTCACTTGCTGCTGGACCTACTGGGGATAAGTGATCAGGGAGGGAAGCCAGCAGCATTTGGAATTGCCGAGTCCTTACTCGTTTGTCTTGTCCTCCTAGCCCGATGAGAATTCACTGGATTTTTCCTCTTGTATGCTACGGCCTGGGATTAAAAATGCTCAGGAACTTGCCTGTGGGGTGTGCCTTTTAAATGTGGACTCCAGAAGCCGGGTGAGTGATACACCTTCCCCCTGCAGATGGCACAGCGCTTCCCTGACATGACCCCTGGGAATGACCCCATCCAGCCCACTTCACTGCAAGGTCTACGACCACAGGTGGGGATTTTTATAAAGCCTGACACGGAAGTCTGACACGGAAGTACATGTACTCTTACAAAAGGGCAGTAGGGGAAGCCATTGAGTGAATGGAGGTAGTTCCTCCCTCTCTAACAGAAAGCTGTCTGCACTGTGCCCCCGCCCTGTGCACAGTGGGGTGGTAGAGAGAGGTGAAGCCTGTAAGGCTTTGTTTGGGGGCAGGAGGCCCTGTCCTGGGAATTTTGTTGACCTTATGGTTTCAACGTTATTTCAGAAAGAAGAGAAGCCTGCAGAAGAACATCCCAAAAAAGTATGAACCAGTTATACACGATCTTAGCATCTCCATCTTAATTTTGAGTGTGGAAAGCCAATCAGATGATTCCACTGCCATCCTGAACTGTTGTGACCATGAATCCTTCCTTTACTGAGTCATGTCTGTTCCCATAGTGTTTGATTTGACCAGCTAGTGTGTCTGTGTGGGTCCACTTGTCTTGTTTGCATGCTCGTAGCTCTTGTAATTGGCTTCCGGTGTTACAAGTCATTTTTCCCTCTGTGATGAACAAGGTAACAGAATGAGCAACTTCTGGAAGACTGGAAGTTGTGACACGGAGCGAGATCAGAGAGCGTCACGATTTGGCAGTGATCAAAAACAAATTGGGGTTTAGAGTTCTGTGTTACTTGTTTACTTGTAGTGCTTTAGGACACCCTCCAGGGAACTGAGGTGAGGACTGGCTGGCTGTGACTTACCTGTAAGCATTAGTCATCTGGAAGTAATTCTGACCTGTTCAATGTCTTTATTTTTACAAATCCTATACCTATTTGGACTTTTTAATTACGTGGATTCCGTTATCAGGTCCCAGTGGCATTCGACCCTGAGAGCTTTTAATCTTTTGTTTTTTTCCATGAGAGGACTGTAATCAGCCCCAGAAACGGAAGGGACTGTATGTATCATTCAATGCCAGCCTGAGGGCAGGGCTCCCTTCGGCACAACGAGGGATAAAAATCCTCCACAGCTATTTTAGTTCCCCGTAACATGAACCCCCCCACACACAACCCCCTGTAGCCTCGGTCTGCCTTTGCTATGAACCATTTGGCCTTCTTTTGCTGAAACTGGGTTTAATGGTAAAGATTTTTTTATGCCTTTAATTAGCAGCAAAAAACTTTCT
The DNA here is from genome assembly GCF_018350195.1 of Panthera tigris. Classification (NCBI taxonomy): domain Eukaryota; kingdom Metazoa; phylum Chordata; class Mammalia; order Carnivora; family Felidae; genus Panthera; species Panthera tigris. The sequence continues at coordinate 23,519,868 of NC_056673.1, forward strand.
CACTTGAAGCCCTGTAGCCACCTGCTCAGCTTTTGTGTGTGTGCCAGTGTGGCCTCAGCTTCTGTGACCTGGCGAGGGATGCGTGCAGGGTGCCGACCAGCTCTTAGGTGCAGAAGCAGCCTGACTCGCCCCACATATCTGTTTATTTTTGGCAGGCATTCAACTCCGAAACGGACAGCTTCAAGCTGGCATATGGAGGACACCAGTATCACGCCAGCTGTGCCAACTTCTGGATCAACTGTGTTGAACCAAAACCTCCCGGCCTCATCCTGCCTGATTTGCTCTGAAAAGTACCTCTTTGAAGTACCTACTGGGTCTGTTTTCCCATCATACCCCAGGAGGAGACAGGGACCAATGAACAGAATGCAGGACTGCGCAGTTCGCTTCCACGAAGCTATAGGAGGAGTTCCCTGCACGGTCAGGGGCAAGAAAGAAGCTGCGAGCTCCAGTCGTTCCTGCAGACATTTGTCCCCTAGGTCCCACCGCAAGTCTTAGGGATTTGAGGTAAAATTGCCCTGCCCAAACTGCATGTGGCACCAGAAGTTTGCTAACTTCTCTCTAGTTCTGCTAAGATGTTTTAAAATATGGCACGGTTTTCTTTAAGGAATCATTTGCTGCTGCCGTATATTGAAACTGTGAAGAATTGACATTTTGACGTTTGAAGAAAAATAAATTGTAATAGGTTTGGAATTGGCAAGAACGTTTTGAGCCAGTGCTCGCTTCTATCTAGAACCCTGCTGTCCTGTGAAGTAGAATGCATTTACCCACATGTAGCTTGTTGATATCTGAAATGAATAAAAAGGGGACATTGTGACTAAACTGATGTTCTTTTTATCGAAAAACTTCTGCTCATCTCCATCAGACGATGGAAGTGGGTGAGGGCAGATTTACCGACTTTGTGGTCACAGCTGAACCAGTTCTTCTTTTGTTCATTTCTCAAACTATCAGCGTTCAAGAAGGTATTTTCTCAAAACACGCCTGGGCACTTTGCAATGGATTGAATGTTCATTTTGACAGAGGCCCAAATCTTTGTGTATCAGGATGAATAAACACCCTTCCCCTTTCGGAGCCTTCACTGAAAACTTTCTTTTACCTCAAAGACTGTGAACATGGTATTTTTGCAGACAAGTTTTGGAAAGGCAGCTGGATGAAACCTCTTGGCAGTGGCCTTTGTCCAAATGTCCAGAAATGACTGACTGCATAGGGACCAGTACTGCCTGACTTCACAGTATTATGTGAGAGATCTGAAAATTCATTCACAGTTGGAAGGTGGAGTTCCTGGCCTACTGAGGCAAACAGATGTATGTATATTTATGGTTGAGGTACATGACTTAGAAACAGTGGAAGCACAGTGTTCAAAAACTGCATGGAATTCTGGAAGGAAAAGGCTCATGCTTGCTATCTGGTGTAGGGAATTTGCCGCTTAGAACTGAATGCATAAAATCAGAAAAAAAAAAAAAAAAAAAAGGCGAAGTGGCTAAGGACTGTGAAGCTGTGAAGCCCTGGGAAGAACAGGCCAACCTAGGACATACACGTCTCTGACTTGTAAATTCTGTGCTCTACAAGGAGATTTTGACTCTTGTGTTTCACAAGTTGTGTGACTTAGGCTCTCTGACCTCGAGTCAGTTTTTATTTGTGAACTGAACAAGGTCATTTTGGGTATAAAATTGCCGTTTTACATAATTAAGTAGGTGGTTTTCCCTTCCCGGCACTAAACTTGAGGGGATCCTGTTCTGTTCCCTCTTAGTGGTGTCTTCTCCAAGGAAGGTATAGGACGTTTTTGTTAAACAGCTGTTGATGAGGCTTCTGCTTTACCTTGCTGGGCCCCAGAATGCACAGGGAAGTGTTGACGAGGTAAATCTGCTTCTCATTTTCTCCAGACTCCCTTCCAGCTGGGTGACTGACACAGCCTGAGTTATTACCCTCAGGGCCTTTGTCCTCCACATGGCTACCTGACTTAGTACCCACAGCATCAGGCTGGGTCCTCAGGCTTCCCTGAGGCCTCTGTCTCCACTTCAGCCTGAGCAGCACCTAGAGTTTCATCACGGCGCCAGGATTGAAGCGGGCCTCTGACCCGTCTGGTACATTCCATGGTAGAGCAGGATGACCGAATCTGCCTTTGTTTGCAGCTAAGAATGTCTCCCAGTTTGACAGGATTCACAGTGCTGAGAGTTTCTGGAAATGCCATATGGGCTATTATTCTGTCGCAATGGCCTGTGTCAATGACATTTTTAACGTGTGCTCACCTGCTAACCAGAATGGTTCCATTCCTAGAGAGGTTGCAGAGCGCAAGGATAATCACTGCCGGCCTCACCAGGTACGGCAGGTCTGGTCACTCCATGGGAGGCGCTAGAGGCATATACAGCAGACGCCAACAAAAAGGCTTTGCTATGAAAAATACTGTTTAGTAGTGGAAATGTTCACTCACATACCACCAGTAAGGATTTCCAGAGTGTGGAACCATACCCTTGCACTTTCTTTACGTGTGCAAGTTTATTCAGACGACTCAACACTGCGCTCGTCTGCATCTCGGCTCTGACGCGCCAGAGTCCAGTGTCCTTGGAAACAGTAACCAAGGTTACTTCTTTCTGTACTGCTTGAGGTGCTGGCAGTTCCCACCCTGCTGCCTGAGTGGCGGTGAATAAGCGCTTTTCTCTTTTGGTATTGTGTTTTGCTTTTAGACGTTTTATGGCTTAGCGTGTAACTTAATTTTTGTCTGGACGTGCTCAATGTAGAGGCGGCACAGGGTATGTTATTATCCATGCCTTATTTGTCCTGTGACTACTAGTTAACACTCCAAATAGGTTGCATATTCTAAATTACTTGAATATTTTGTATGCATGTACCTATGTCTTGTTTCAAGATGCCTTCTACTTGCCTTTTGATAACTTGTGTGATCCTAAGCTTTGGTAAGATTATAGGGCCTCTACATTATAGAAACTTGAAATGCTTGCCCTGCACTGGGGATCACCACAGAAATTCCCCTAACAAACACCTTCTAGGTCACACGCCTTCCTTTTGTGACCAGCTAATAAACTCTGACATTGAGATTAGAAAGGTGTTAGGCTTCTTAAGTACTAAGAATGCTTAGTTACATCCCAGTAGTGGTGTTGGCCGGGATTTCTGCCGGAAATTTTCCTACCAAGAACATCTGTCACCCAGTGTTCTCTTACTGTAGTACAGTGGTTATTTTTGGACTCTTATCCAAAGACTACAGGACTTACAGTTTGCCTTCATACTAGAGAAGCCATAGCCTCCACAGCCACGAATTGCTTTGTTGTTCTTCTGACTGCTTTTCGATCATGTGCTAATTGATGCAGCATTCATTTATGGGTTCCTCTGATTTCCCAAACTATTAACCTCATTTTAATTTTCCTATTTAGACTGTAGTACATGTTTATAAAAGTGAATGGGAAGAAACAAGGTAGAATTTGGATGAAACCACTGCCACGGACCAGATAAAAATCTAGAAAATATAATTTATATAAATACATAACCACCGGCATTATATTTATGGCTTCTTGTCAAGACGGGCCAAAAACCTAGAAAATTATTCCACAGAGAAGCGAGCTACAACCTACGTGGCAAATGAAGAAAGATAAAGCAGCACTGTGACTGAGCAGGGGCAATCTGATGGTTCCCAATAGTTTTTGAGGAGTGTGGAATAGGGAAGAACTAATTAAACTTCTCCCAAGTCCCTGATGAGTTATGCTGTCATATTTATTAGGAGCAGTGAACCGGATGACATGGTTCCAAGTTTCAACAAAAGAAGTCATTGTTGTTTGATGGTCACTTCTGTGGAGGTTTGGTTTAGGACATTTTGTGTGGAGCAAAGGCATAGCTTTTGTTAAAAAACAATTTCTTTGATGGAGGACTCACTGCTTTGGTGCACTCCAGTTGCCAAAGACATCCGAAAACTGTATCTTTTATCAGAGTGGACACTCTGTGCTGTTTTCCACGGCTTTAGCACTGTGACTGATATTAACGTCTGCCCATCTGCAAGGATGTGAAACGTTGACACAGTTCAGCCGAGAGGTCTATTTTAAGTGGCATAGTTGTCACCGGAGCCAGATTTTAATGCAGTTACTGGAGAGCATCTTTCTTCCAGCATCAACACACACATACACACACCCTGGAGTTCTTAGTAAAAATTCTAATAGGTTATGCAGATATATTTATTAAAAATAACGCTAATATAGTCCTGGGGCACAATGATTCCAAGAGGGTGTTTGCAGCAGATTTCATTATAATTACTTAACAACTAGATAACAAAGGTGTTTTTTTTGTTTTTGTTTTTTAACTTACAGAGTCACTAAATAGGAAAGGAAAGAGTAGGGCTAATCCAGTAGAGACTGAAGCTGGTATCAATCTTCCCTAAGCATTTGTGTGGTCAGCAGCCTTGGGCAAAGCTTGTCTCTAAAGGGTTAATCAGGACCCAAAGTGATTTTTGCACTGAGCTCCTCTGGCACCTGCCATGATGCCTAAAGGCATGGGATTCAGAATATAGCAGAACCAAACAGTTTATTAAACTGTTCAAATTGTTAAAAATGATTAAAAGCCAGTTAAAGATTTTCATAAACACTATTCCAAAATGTTAGTTTTAAAAATGTTACTAGCAATGTATGCATTCCCCTTATGTTCCCCCCCACCCCCATCTTTTAAAATAAACCTGAACACCCAGTGTAAAAAACACTTCAGGGAGAGCCAGGAGTCAACCATTTGAAAAGAAAGGTGAAGAGGGGAACAGACGGTGTGTAGCAGATGCTGGTACTGCTCAAGGGGCTGCTGATGCAGGCTTTGGTGGCATTATATCCCCCAGTAAGGCATCAGGTGTCGGGACTCTTTCTCATAAACGTCTGGAACTATGCCATAAGGTGTCTGTACCATTTTAACTGTTGACTTCCCAAAGAGCTGGCGCTCGTAGTCTATCAGCTGCCTCCAGAAACCTACGTTGGGCCTGATGACAGGCCTACGGGCTTTCACCCAGTTGTACGCCTCCAGCAGGCACACACTGTGGAATTTCATCAGGTAAGCGATGCAGAGAGTGGCCGAGCGGCTCACCCCCGCGGCACAGTGCACCAACGTGGCCCCATGCTTCCTGCTCACACTGTGGATCTTGTCGGCCACAGTGTCAAAGTACAGTCCAATGGGGGCATGGGGCATGTCAGCCAGAGGCACTTTAACATATTCAAATTGGGGCCAGTTGAAATTGGGGATCTCAATGGTAGCATTAACGATGCAGGTGATGCCACGAGCTTGGAGGAGGTGCCGGTTGGAGGCCACACTGCCTCTGCCCAGGAAGAGAGAGGAGGTAATTTGAGCGATGCCTCCTATGTCTCCCTCAGAAATCATCCGAGGGGCCATGAGAGTCCGTGGGAGCGTGCTGTGACCTCTGGAGCCCATGAAGATGCCAGCAATCACACTTGCATCGTTGGCAGCAAGACCAGAGGGTTTTGTGTTCCTCCACCAAGGAATCCAAAGTCAGTGTTCTTCCTGCAAAACACAGGTATCTGTCAGTACTTTAAATGCTATCAATTCTTGATTCATCACGGCCTTCTATAGTTTTGTGGAATGGGAAGGTGAAAGGATTAGAAGTGGTCATTTTCTATAATAGACTCCATTCTTTCAAGGATGTAGACAAATCATTTCCTATTGATTAACAGGAAAAGTAGCCTAAAATCAAGGTTAAAACCCAGCTCTCTGGTGATTCTATTAAAAAAAAAAAAAGAAGAGGCACTAAATGGAAATAGTCATTCTATTTTAGAAATAGTCTAAACTCAGAAACATGCCCAACTGGTTCCTGAACAGCAATCCTGCAGGGCCTTGCTCGAACTGAAGGGAGTGGTGTTCCTTGGTAATTAGGAAGAAACGAGAAATTCTGATCACTCCTGTAGCCATGTTCTTTCATACACTTCTTGCCTACTTATGCTGCTATGATTGCTATTATCTTCCTAAACCTAGTTCTAGACATAGCAATCTTATAAAGGTATAAAAATGATCACATTAGGTAATCTATTAAAGGAACTGCCTTTATGAACTAAAAAGATACTGAATTCAGAATGAGTTCCAGAAAAGCCAGGACATTTGGTCACCTTAGCCCTTCGTTATTTAAAAAACAAAATAGCTAAATAGTAACTTGTGCTGTGGTGTCTCCATGGGAATAACCCAAGGCACTTTGAAGGCCATTATCTCAAAAATACAATAGTCTCGGGCCACCTGGGTGTCTCAGTCAGTTAAGCGCCCGACTTCAGCAGGGGTCATGATCTCACAGTCCGAGAGTTTGGGCCCCACATCAGGGTCACTGCTATCAAAGCAGAGTCTGCTTTGGATCCTCTGTCCCCATCTCTCTCCCCCTCCCGAGCTTGCGTGCTCTTAGCAGAGCATGCAACTCTTGATCTCAGGGTTGTGAGTTCGACCCCCCCAAGTTGGGTATAGAGATTACTTAGATGAGTTACATAATTAAAAAAATACATCAGTCTAAGTTCATGAGCAATTTCGGCTGACCTGACCCTGGGTGTGGTTAAATGAGAACGTCACCTTCCTCAGACAATTCTCAGCAGCAAGATGAATCCCACTGGCTTCAGATGCGTGTTGAAATTAAAATGTAGTTTAATATTTGAAAATCTACATTTTTATTAGTAGAGTGTTTGATATAAAAGACTTTAATATTATATAATGCCCATAGAGTAAACCAGTAACAAAAGAAATGGAAAATATTGGTTTCCTGAGATTTCAGACACATCACTTTCTCACACTGCTTTATAGTCTGGGCCCACTGGGAAGTGTGTTCATCCCCACCCAGGGTAGGGTAGGGGCACCTAAAGTGATTTCAGGTGAATAAGAACACTTTCAGTTCCACGGACAGAAGTGGTGCTGGAGCCACTCACTTGTGCGGAATCTGGTTACTCTGCAGTCCTGGGTCAGGATCTGGGAAGTCCTAATTCAGAGTGTTGATCACAGTGGATACAAATCAGATCTGCAGAAAGACAAAGAGGCAACAATGTAGCCAATCAGGAAGTTCAAAAGAATTCCTCCTGGGTTTTTACTACTAAATTGGGTTTGACTGGAATAAATCTAGGGAGTGGAAAGCACGCTAAATATATCTAGATGTGCATTTAAAGGATGTGCCAGTTTGGAAGTATCAATCTAAGTCTCAGCTTTTTGTGAATGACATGTAACCCACGGTGTGACAAACGTTAAGTGCAGTTTGGGCCACAACAAGTTTTTTGAAAGGAAATGTAAGGCACTGCTCAATGGGCCCAGAAGAGAGGCAGAACAAGCTAGAGTCTCTTCCACATGCCCTCAGCTAAGCCAGGCGCAGGGGGCCAGCTTCACAAATGCCACCTGCAGGAGGTGCTGGTGCTGCGGACAGCATCGGAAATCTCATTCTCTCTTCCAAATTGGACATCTTAGTTTTTTGTTTATGTAACAGCATGATGACCACCAACAAGCATTGTTAAAAATGGGTTCCTCCCCTACCTGTCCCTCTGCTTTTCCCAGGTAACCATCACACTTAACTTTTTCCACAGCTCTGTTGAGGTATGACTGACATACAAGTTGATACACAACTTGACCAAGTGTACAACTTGAGGAGTTTTGAATTTTTGAATTCTTTTTTATTTTTGGAGAGAGGAAGAGAGAATGTGTGCAGGGGAGGGAGAGAAGGAGGGAGAGCATCCCAAGCAGGATCCACACTCAGCATGGATCTTGATCCCTTGACTCTGAGATCATGACCTGAGCCGAAATCAAGAGTCAGATGCTTAACCGACCGAGCCACTCAGGCGCCAATGAGTTTTGAATTCTGTGTACATTCAACACACCATGACCTCAAGATAATCTGATCCATCACCACCTCCAAATTTCCTCACGCTCCTTTATAATTCATTCCTCCCTCACTCTCTAGCCCCATTCCCAAGCAACCACTGATGTTTTCTGTCATTATTTTTACATTTCCTAGATGTTTATAAAACAGAATGATAATATAGGTTTTTTTGTTTGTTTGGCCTGGCTTTCTCACTCGGCATAGTTTGACATTCCTCTATGTTGTTGCATGTATCAACAGTTCATTCCTTTTTACTGCTGAGTAGTATTCCATGGTACAGATGGTTTATTCACTTACGGATGGAAACTGGGTTGTTTGTAGCTTGAGGCTATTACAAGCAAAGCTGATGTATAAAATGGTGTAAAACATTCATATATAGGTATCTGTGGAGGTATGCCTTCCTTTCTCTTGGTTAAATACCTAGGACTAGAAGGGCTGGATCATCTGACAAGGTTCCTATTTAACATTTTTGAAAAGCTTTAAAAATAGTTATAGCATGCGGCTTGAGGGGCAGGCTTCTAATTAAACACACATGGATGTAATAAGCATCCACTGTCATCCTCTCCCTCCTCTCCCTCCTTTCCCAGCGAGGAGCTTGGGATTAACTGTTAAGTGCCCAGACATGTGTCTGGTGTCCTGGTTTTGGTGGCTGCCACCAGGGGACACCCACTGCCTGCCAGCTCTGGTGGTCAGCAGGGCTTGCGCCTCTGCACCCCATGAGATTGTTGGAACTGAAGAGACTTCAGCTGGCTACCACCCCCAGGGCACTGCACAGACAGCCAACTGAAACATAACCCTCTGCCTTTCTGTGAAAAAGGCTATTGCTTGTTCTGGAGCTTGAGCCTCGGGTGGAGGCCAGGGGATACCGTCTCTGTGCTTTCCCTCTGCCCCACTCTAGGTCTCCAGTATCTCCTGGAAAGGAACTTGTATACCTGTCTGCTGCCCTGATTTTTGTGACTGCTGCCCAGGGGGGCACCTCTAGACCACCTGGCTTGGCTGGCCAGTGGGACGGACAACTTTTGCAGTCCCACAGGATTATTATGTATATCTGCATATGCTAAAAGCTGCTGACTGAGATCCTCCCCTTTAGAACATCACCTGTCACATGGCCAACTACTAGGAGCCACTAAAAATAAATAGGCTGCTTGGACAATCACAAAGGTTTGAGAGAAAACCAAAACTAAGGCAGTATTGAGCAATCAGGTTTATCTCTTGCACAAGGCCACTCCTTCAAGACTGGGAGAGGTGGCTGTCTTATCTAATGCATAGAAATCAACACAGAGTTGAGGAAAATAAAGAAACAGGAATATGTTCCAAATGAAAGAACAAGATAAAATCTCAGGAAACGAGATTGGAGAGAAGTGATTTACCTAATAAAGACTTCAAAATAAGGGTCATAAAGATGCTCACTAAACTTGAGAGAAGAGTGAACACAGAGCTTCAACAGATAGATGATACAAGAAAGTACCAAACAGAAATCATAGCACTGAAGAACACACTAACTGAACTGAAAAACATACTAGAAATATATTAGAGGGTTTCAACAGGAGACCCATATGACACAATCAGAACAGCTAAAGAATGAGAAAAGTGAAGACAGCTTAAGATACTTATGGGACAACATCAAGTGGACCAACATTCACATTATAGAGAAAGTAACACAAAATGTATTTGGAGAAATGATGGCTGAAAGCTTCCCCTAACCTGGCTGGAGAAGGAAACAGATATCCAGACTGAGGAAGCTCAGAGAATTCCAAAGAAGAACCTAAAGGGACTCACACTAAGACACATTATAATCAAGCTGTTGAATGTTAAAAGACAAGGAGAGAATAAAAGTAAAACAACTTGCTACATAAAAGGGAACCCCCCCCCCCCAAGAGTATCAGATTTTTTAACAGAAACTTTGCAGGCCAGAGGGGTGTGGCACAACATAGGGCAGTAAAAAAAAAAAAAAAAAAAAAAAAAAACAACAACAACTTCCAAGAATACCCAGCAAAGCTGTTATTCAGAAGTAAAGGAGAGAGAGTTTTCCAGACAAGCAAAAGCAAAGGAAGGAGTTCATTACCATTAAACTAGCCTTGCAAGAAATATTAAAGGACTTCTTTAAGCCAAAAAGAAAGTAATGGGAAAACACGTAAAAGTATAAATCTCACTGGTGAAGGTAAATATAGTAAAATGTAGAATAACAATGTAAAGGTGGTAGATTAATCACTTACAAAGCTAGTATGAAGGTTAAAAAAACAAAAGTAATAAAATTATAAATACAATAATTAGTTAAGGGATATACAAGATAAAAAGATGTAAAATGTGACATCAAAAATACAGAATGGAAAAAATGTATATATAAAGTGGGGGGGGGGAGGGAGTAAAACCATAGAGCTTTAGCATGTATTCAAACTTAAGTTGTTATCAGCTTAAGACAGACTCTTGTAAGTTGTTACAAATAAGCCACATGGTAGCCACAAAACAAAAGCCTATAATAGGTACACAAAAGGTAAAGGAATCTAAGCATACCACAAAATCATCAAATCACAAAGACGAAAGTAACAGAATTTACAAACAGCCAGGAAACAATGAACAATAATGGCAATAAGTATGTACCTGTCAGTAATTAGATATAAATGAACTAAATTCTTCAATCAAAAGATAAAATGGCTGAATGAAAAAAGACTCATGTTGCCTACAAAAGACTGACTTCAGATGTAAGGACACAAACATACTGAAAGTGAAGGGACAGAAAAAGACATTACATGTAAATGGAAACCAAAAGGAGGCTGGGATAACTATATTTACACCAGACAAAAAATACTTTAAAACAAAAGCTGTAATAAGAGACAAGAAGGGCATGACATAATGATACAGGGGTGCCTGGCAGACTCCGTCGGTGGAGTATGCATCTCTTGATCTCAGGGCTGTGAGTTCAAGTCCCATGTTGGGCTTAGAGATTACTTTTTAAAAACATGAAAAGTAGTTATGTACCTAACATAGGGACACCCAAGGATATAAAACAATATTAATAAACCCAAAGGAAGAAATAGACAGCAATAGTAGTAGGGGACTTTAACACCCCACTTTCAATAATGGATAGATGATCCAAGTTAGAAAATCAATAAGGAAACATTGGCCTTAAACAACACCTTAGACCAGATGGACTTAAACCCAAAAGCAAGAGAAAACATATTATCAAGAGCACATGGAACATTCTCCAGGATGGATTATACATTAGGCCATAAAACAAGTCTTAATAAAGAAGACTGAAATGATATCTAGCATCTTTTCTGACCACAATGGTATGAAACTAAAAATCAATTACAGGAAGAACACTATAAAATTAACAAATATGTGGAGATTAAACAACATGCTACTGAACTAATGGGTCATAAAAAATAAAAAACTACCTTGAGACAAATGAAAATGGAAATCTGGCATACCAAAACTTATGGGATACAGCAAAAGCAGTTCTGAGAAGGAAGTTCATAATGACAAATACCTACATCAAGAATCAAGAGAGCTCTCAAAAAATATCTAACTTTACACCTCGAGGAACTAGATTTTTAAAAAAGCCCAAAATTAGTAGAAGGAGGGAAATAACAAAGGTCAAAGCGAAAATAAATGAAATAGAGACTAAAAAGACAATAGAAAAGATCAATGAAACTGAAAGCTCGTTCTTTAAAAGGATAATAAAATTGCAAGCCTTCAGCTAGGCTAAGAAAAAAAGAGGACTCAATAAAATCAGAAATGCAAGAAGTTATGATGATACCACAGAAATACCAAAGATCATAAGAGACTATTATAAATAATTATATCCCAACAAACTGGACAACTTAAATGGACAAATTCATAGAAACATACAACCTGCCAAGAATGAATCATGAAGTAGAAAATATGAATGGACCAGTAACTAGTAAGGAGATTGAATCAGTAATCAAAAACTTTCCAACAAACAAAAGTCCAGGACCACAGAGCTTCACTGGTGAATTCTACCAAACATTTAAAGAAGAATTAATACCACTCTTCTCAAACTTCCAAAACATACAAAAAGAAGGAACACTTCCAAACTCATTTTACAAGGTCAGGATTATGTTGATACTAAAACCAGACAAGGACATCACAAGAAAATTACAGGCCAATATCCCTAATGAACATAATACAAAAATCCTCAACAAAGTATCAGCAAACTAAACTCAATGCATTAAAAGAACAATACATCACACTCAAGTGGGATTCGTTCCAGGGATGCATGGATGGTTCAACATCTGTAAAACAATGTGATATATCACAATGAGATATCATTAGATATCTCATAGTTATAGTTAGAATGACTATTATCAAAAAGACAAGAAATAACAGGTGTTGGCAAGAATGTGGAGAAAAAGGAACCTGTGTACACTGTTGGTGAGAATGGAAACTGGTGCAGACACCATGGAAAACAGTATGGAGGCGCCTCAAGAAATTAAAAATAGAACTCCCAGGGGCACCTGGCTGGTTCAGTCGGTAGAGCATGTGACTCTTTCTTTTTTAAAAAAATTTTGTATGTTTATTAATTTTTGAGAGACAGAGCACAAGCAGGGGAGGGGCAGAGAGAGAAGGAGACACAGAACCCGAAGCAGGCTCCAGGCTCTGAGCTGTCAGCACAAAGCCCAACACAGGGCTCGAACCCACAAGCTATGAGATCGTGACCTGAGCCAAAGTCAGACGCTCAACCAACTGAGGCAACCAGGCGCCCCAGAGCATGTGACTCTTGATCTTGGGGTCATGAGTTCGAGCCCCTCATTGGGGGCAGAGGTTACTTAAAAAAAAAAAAAAAAAAAAAAAAAAAAAAAAGGAGTACCATATGATCCAGCAGTCCACTTGCAGGTATTTATCTTAAGAAAATGAAAACACTAACTTGAAAAAACATATGCACCCCCATGTTCATTGCCAAGACACAGAAACAACCTGAAGATCCACTGACAGATTGAAGAGACAAAGAAAATGTGGTATAAATACACAGTGGAGTATTATTCAGCCATAAAGAAAATCTTACATTTGAGATAACATGAACACATCTTGAGGGAGATTTGCTAAGTGAAATAAGTCAGAAAAAGACAAATACTGTATCAGTTGTATGTGGAATCAAAAAAGAAAACAAAAACTGGAGCTCACAGATACAGAAAGCAGACTGATCATTGCCAGAAGTGGGGGGAAGGAGCACTAGATGGGTGAAGGGCGTTTAAAGATACACTTCCAGGTATAAATAAATCATGGGGATGTAATGTACAAGTTAATAATACTGTATAGCATATTTGACAGTTGCTAAGAGTAAATCCTTAAAATTCTCATCACACACAAAAAACTTATAACTATGTATAGTGATGCATATTAACTAGACTTATTGTGATCATCATTTTGTACTAATAGAAATATCAAATCAGGGGCACCTAGGTGGCTTGGTTAAGCGTCTAACTTCAGCTCAGGTTATGATCTTGAAGTCTGTGAGTTTGAGCCCCACGTCAGGCTCAGTGCTGACAGCTCAGAGCCTGGAGCCTGCTTCAGATTCTGTGTGCCCCTCTCTCTCTGCCCCTCCCCCACTCATACTCTGTCTCCAAAAATGAATAAACGTTAAAAAAAAATTTTTTTTTAATAACTTGAAAAAAAAGAAGTATCACATTATGTTGGGGGCACCTGGGTAGCTCAGTCAGTTAAGCATCCGACTCTTAATTTCAGCTCAGGTCATGATCTCACGGTTCATGAATTCAAACCCCACACTGGGCTCTGCAGTGACAGTGTGGAGCCTGCTTGGGATTCTCTCTCTCCCCCCACCTCTTACTCTGCCCTCCCCTGCTCACGCTGTCTCTGTCTCTCTAAAAATAAACTTAAAAACAATTTTTTTTAAATCATTATGTTGTACACCTGAAACATGTTATGTATCAATTATACCTCAATAAAAAAAATAATAAAAGTTATAGCTTCATAATGGAGTGGTTCTCAAACTTTAACATGCATCAGAATCTTGTTAAAACACAGACTGCTGAACCACACCCCAAGAGTTTCCACTTCAGTAGTTCCAGAGTGGAGCTGGAACTCAGTAACTGGCATTTTGTAGGTGATGCTGCCAGTCAGAGGACACATCCTGTAGAGGTCATCCTGTAGAGGTCAATGTTGCAGTGAGCCACCCAGATTCCCTGCTTCAAGACTGGGGCACTCAGAGTGCTGGAACACAGAGATCCTAAGTCCCTCCCCAGAAAGAGCCCTTGTCTGAAGGGTCCTGCCCCACCCAAGATTACAACTTTCTTGGGGACCCCTTCTGATGGCGGCACACATGAAGTGTATAGGTGAGATCGCATCCTGAAGAGAAACAAGAAATAGTTGCATAAGGAAATGTGTACAGATGTGTGTGTTAGTTGTAAATGGAAATGGGCAGAACTTTTATGAGAACATCCTGTCCTGCCGCAGAACACAGTCTCGTGCCACTTCCAAGTTTTTCCCTGGCACAATCCTAGTGATTTAAAAAGCAAAGTCACTGCAGTAACAAACACAGAATTAGGCTCTCAAACTGCTGGTGATCACTCCCTTCCTGAATGTGGAAAATCTGGAAGATGCTAATCAAATTTCCAACCAGGTTACTTGGTTACTGTCTAATTAATAGTGACTCAGTCTTATGGTCTCCCAAATCATCATTCTGTTTGGGAAGTCACTTGCCCTCCTGAGGAAAGGGTTCCAGACTTGCTGGTCTTTTCATCAAGGATAAGTAATGGGTGGCCTGGAAGCCTAACTTACTCTGTTAACTCTCCTTTGTTGGGCAGTGCTAAGCCACTTGGTACTGCAGAGACAACAGATTGTGAGTCCTCAGGGCAGAATCCAAGTGAGACAGACATGATGCTCCCTCCCTGCTGCTGCTAGTCAGTCTTGTGCCAACAAACCTGCATAAAATGCTAAAGCTAGGTCCAAGGTTTAGAAAAACAACGTCTGCCAAAGAGCACTCAGAGGGCACAAATATAACTGATGCTCCTCTGACAAACACTCCTGACCCGTTTTACAGATCAGAAAATAGAAGGCTCAGAAAGGGTGAGATGATTTCAACTCAGAGAAGATACATAAGAGAACCAGGAAGAGAACCAAGGTTCCGGGCTCCTAGCTCAAGCCCACACACCGCCTTTCTGTGAGACTGTGGGGAGTGGCTCAGCACCTGCCTTACAGCACTCCCAACACCACCAGCCGACGCCTTCAGTGCGTCCAAAGGGTCTTGGATCTGCCTACGAAGAATGTGTGTAAGTGCTACTTACAGAAATGCCCAGATGGGCTGAGCTACTCCAGTTTCTCCTATCGCCCAGAAGAGGGACAGACATACTGCTGCAGACCCAGATACCCTTCAGGACACAGAAAGCTCCCTGACAGCAGAGGGACCTCACCAAGGAGCAGCTCCACAACAAGAAGCCCTAGTGTCAGTGCCAAGCTCAGGAGAGTCTGATCATGAAGGATACATGTGTATTCCATCACAGCTTTGTCAAAATCAACTTAGTAAATGTGTACTGGAAGACAGAGGAAGGGCATCTATTAGCGAGCGGAGTAAGAGACTGAGCCATGGTTGAGGGATCAAAGACTGCAAGGTACTGAGTGAACATACCACTCCCCCTGCAGCACACTTGTCTCTGAGATGACCAGAGGGCTCGCCAAGGAATGGCCATGTCGCTGTCCATGGTGTTCAACTAAGTTCTTCCAAGTTGCTCTGGCAGCTGCATTTACTTCTTGGAGGGAAAAAATGCTTTCCTGGCAAGGGGAAAGGGGGTGGGAGGGGTGTGTGATGCAAGACAAAAAGGAGGAGCTGTCCTAAGCCAACCCCAGAAAGGTACTTCTTTGTTTACAAGTTACAAGAAACATCTTGCTGGTCTGAATAATAACCATCAAAGCACTAAAGTGCTAAGCAAAATGCAGAATTAGTGTCTGTCCAGGTGGCCTGTAATCTCAGTGCATAAGCTATTAACACCTGATAGCTCCCTGCACTGGAGAACTCCTGGGGCACCAGCCTGGAGTTAGCACTGGGTATCCATACCTGGAGCTACCTGGAGTCACAATCTACTCAGAGCATCCATCCCCAGGCCATAGGGGCTAGTTTTCCTTCTTCTTCTTCTTCTTTTTTTTTTTTAAGTCATAGCAAATAACCACTAGAATTAGCAATTTAAAACTGAAATTGTATCTACTGCCTTCTCTCTTCTCACATTGAATAAGCAGAAAATGGCCATAATGATGCTAGAAATGACTGTGTAAAATGATCTAAATTATTTTAACTTTAGGAATTTCAGAAGGGCATAGTATATACTGGAGGCCTACAGTGTTATTTTCTTAATACCTGAAAAGCGTATGTAATCACATTTTCTCCTTCAGTTAAATGTTCAAGGTTTTTTTTGTTTTTTTAAGAACTAGATAAAGTCACCCTTTTTAAAATAGAAGCATGTTAGCCTCCATTGCCATAAATAAATAAATGTTACTCTTCTCATTAATTTTCATGATTAAATTGGAAATGTGTTCCATTGGGGGAAAAATTAAAATACTCTTACAAATAAAAATCATAATGTAGCAATCTTTCAACCCTTCTGATCGCACACTAAGAATAAAATTCAAACAAATGCTGAGTTAGATTTGTATTAAAATAAAATGAGGGGCACCTGGATGGCTCAGTCAGTTAAGCATTCGACTTTGGCTCAGGTCATGATCTCATGGTTCATGGGTTCAACCCCCCCCATCAGGCTCTGTGCTGACAGCAAGGAGCCTGGAACCTCCTTCGGATTCTGTGTCTCCCTGTCTCTTCCCTTTCCCCACTTGCACTCTGTCTCTCAAATATAAACATTAAAAAAAAATAAATGAAATAAAAGATACTCACAATCTGTTCTTGCTCATCTGTCAAGCTTTAGTAATTTGGCTAAACCACCTCAACATCTTACTTCTGGAGGAAGGGTTGTTTTTGCTTTTCCCACTACATAAATTAACTGATAGGAAGGTGTGTTGGAATGAGGATAAATATCTGTAATACATACAAAGCTAACAACAGAGACACCATTCTGGTTTGGCCACAGATATTGTCCCAGTGTGACACACAGAGCACATGTAATGTGCTGTACGGCAACTGCCTGTGTAGTGATCTGACTGGCCATCTCAATGTCCTCATGTGGACCACCATCCCAAGAACTAAAAGGCCAATCATTTTAAGGCTGTAACCAGCTGCTGGATGGAGAATATACCACACTCCAAAGAATGACATGGGCAGTCCACCTGAAGAGAGCAGGTTTATGAAGTTTAGCTCCAGGGGTGCCTGAGTGACTCAGTTAGTTGAACGCCCAACTCTTGATTTCTTGGCTCAGGTCATAATCCCAAGGTCATGGGATCAAGCCCCATGTCAAGCTCTGTGCTGAGCATGGAGCCTGCTTAAAATTCTCTGGTTTTCCCTCTGCCCTCTCCCCAACTTGCACACTCTCTAAAAAAAAAAAAAAAAAAAAAGTTCAGCTCTGTAAATTCAGAGATTATTCCCGTGTATGGAGAAGAGACTGTCAATAACTATAAAAAGTGAGAACACATACTTATTTTGGTATCCTGGGGTAATCTGTTCATATTTGGAACTGAATCTTTTAATTTAGTCTTCATCCACTTAGGTGTTTAAATTACTTGTCACTCATTTACATAACAGTATTTACTGAGTTCAAGTCATGTGTTCAACACTATTCTAAGTGTTGTGAGGATTGTGGCAAGATGTCTTTGCCACAAATGACAGTATCTCCCCCATCCCACTTGAACTTCTTACTGTGTGACCAACTCACCCTGAAGAGTACAGCAGGAATAACCCTTCTGAAGCTAGATTATAAACGTGGCACACACTTCTACCTTGTTGTCTTGGGACTTGCTCTTAGGACCCAGCTGCTATGCTCAACAGGGTTACCATGTGCAGAGGTCATACATAGGTCTTCTAGCCAGTGGCCCAGCTGATAGCCAGGATCAGCTATGAAATATGTGAGTAAAGACAAATTGATGATTCTAGCCCCCAGCCACTGAGTCACCTACAGTCTTTGAATATCCCACTAGAGGCCTCAGACATTATGGAGCAAAGACAAGTTGTTCCCACTACATGAGGTCCAAATTCCTGACCTATAGGAATCTGTGAGCAACATAAAAAATGGTTGTTTTTACACCACCGAGTTTTGGAATGGTGTGCTATGCAGCAATAGCTACAACAGGGATAAAAAGGTAATATAAGCCATCACCCTGCACTAGGATTTTATCATCCTAAAGAGATGATACAAGATACACATATAAAACTGTTGAATAACAATAAAAGATTGACTAACATCAAGTGAGTCAAATGAGCAGTGCAAACAGTGGGTGCCTTGGCAATTCAGAGAAGGCACGGGGTCAAAGCAAAGTAAAACAGTCGATGGGGCTGGAAAAGAAAGCTGTTTCTTGGGGAGGTGCCTCATAGATGATACTATCATCCTTTTTCTCCAATCCATTTAAAACATACTGCCATTCTTGCTATTCAAGAGCCTTCTTACTTTCAGATCCCAAATGGAGAACATAAGCCCTTTTCTACAAACCCTCACTACAAGTATGATCCAAAACCCAGCAGTGCCAACCTGGAGTTTAACAGAAATGCATAATCTCGGGCCCCGTCCCAGACCTATGGAATGGGATTCAACAGCTAATCTATATACACAGTAAAGTGTGAGAAGCATCACTTTCAACCTGCCTTGGTCTGTCCCGCTGGACTTGCTAGAAAAATCTCAAATGCCTGTTTTGTTTAAGCTACATAAACACAATCAGCCTCACATGGATCAGTATCCTTCTGCTGTCATGGTTCCCAGATGAGGAATCAGAGGTAAATGGAGGTTAAGAGGCTTTGCCAGACTCTACAGAGAAAAGTAGTAACCCCACTGGGGCCAGAACCCCTTTTCCATGAGTTGTCTGTTGATTAGTCATACAATCTGACCACAACAGGTCAACTGATCTAAAGACTACTAAAATGTCCCCATTTCATTGGGGAAGAAAATAAAAACTGCAAAGAAATTAAGGAACATAAGGTCAGTCTGACTGTGCTTTATCTATAATCTGGATATGAATCTAAAAAATCCTAAACTGCTATGTGGTATGAGATAGTCTTAGGGTGTGAAAAAATCTGATAAACCTGAACCAAGAAAATGCTTGCAAAATCCACAATCATATTTAAATTTGTTTGGTGATAACTAGCAACCAATTTGTGGCAGAGCCTATAAAATCTTCAAGGAGTTAAGTGGTAAAAATTAAATATGAATCATAGATTCTTGGTTAAGCAGTGAACTTTGATTTATATAAGTCAGAACATCAACATGCAGAATACTTAAAAAGAAAAAAAAAAGCATAAACAGCAATTACACCCAAAATAAGTATAAATATGCCTCAAAATTGCCAGTCACTACTACCTTCTGAGAAGCAAGACTATGAAATCTCAAAAATGCAGATTTTTTTTTCATAAATAAGATCTCAGTCCTTGAAAGTTCATTATTACTTTAAGGAAGACAAAAAAGAATTTATAAATCAGAATGAAGTTCACAGAACTAAGAGCTCAACATTGAATAGCTGACCTCCCTTTGATCATTTTATTCCCATGTCTTATTGGATGTAACAACATCCTTAAAACCCAATCAGTGAGCTTCAATTTTCTCCCTACAAGGATTTCTTTATCATACCTATGTCCCAATTCCACATTTTGGGGGATTTTATAGCAAATTAACTTCATTTATAAAGTACTGATAAATTAATTTCCTGTTTTTCTTTATAAATTAAAGAAATTAATTACTCACTACAGTTCTGGAGTAAGGTAACTAGGTAAATCTCTTGAATTAACTAGAAAGAAGGAACCCCATGAAGCTCCATACCCTTTCCCTACGTAGGGACAACAGGCCTACTGCACTGAGGAAAACTGGCTGTCTCCCTATAGCAAAGGGTGGAATCAAGTTTTATTTATTTTTTTTTCTTCAATATATGAAATTTATTGTCAAATTGGTTTCCACACAACACCCAGTGCTCATCCCAAAAGGTGCCCTCCTCAATACCCATCACCTACCCTCCCCTCCCTCCCACCCCCCATCAACCCTCAGTTTGTTCTCAGTTTTTAACAGTCTCTTATGCTTTGGCTCTCTCCCACTCTAACCTCTTTTTTTTTTTTTCCTTCCCCTCCCCCATGGGTTTCTGTTAAGTTTCTCAGGATCCACATAAGAGTGAAAACATACGGTATCTGTCCTTCTCTGTATGGCTTATTTCACTTAGCATAACACTCTCCAGTTCCATCCACGTTGCTACAAAGGGCCATATTTCATTCTTTCTCATTGCCACGTAGTACTCCATTGTGTATATAAACCACAATTTCTTTATCCATTCATCAGTTGATGGACATTTAGGCTCTTTCCATAATTTGGCTATTGTTGAGAGTGCTGCTATAAACATTGGGGTACAAGTGCCCCTATGCATCAGTACTCCTGTATCCCTTGGGTAAATTCCTAGCAGTGCTATTGCTGGGTCATAGGGTAGGTCTATTTTTAATTTTTTGAGGAACCTCCACACTGTTTTCCAGAGTGGCTGCACCAATTTGCATGGAATCAAGTTTTAGCTAAATGGAAGTCCAAAGGCAGAAGATCCTGAAGTTATTCCCTTGTCTTTAATTGTCCCCTGAAAAAATTGTCTAATACAATAAGACAATATATATAAATCTTTTTAGATTATATTACTGTTATTTACATGCTATGAGAGAATGCAATGGCCTTGCAACCTCACTCTACTCTTGTTCAAATCAAGGGTTGGCTAACTGTGGCAGCCAGATCATGTCTAGCCGGCCACATGCTTTTGTACAGCCCATGAGCTAAGAATGCTAAAAAATCAAAAGAACGGTTTCATGACATATTAAAACAATATGAAACTAAATGACAGTGTTTGTGAATGAAGTTTTACTGTAACACAGATGCATTCATTTGTTACGTATTAACTATGGTTGCTTTCTTGCCACAAAGGTGAGTTAAGCAGTTGCTGCAGAAACTATATGGCCCACAGGCCTAGGATATTTACTACCTGGCCCTCTACAGAAAAGGCTTGGCTGAAATTATGTTATGAAGTCACCAGAGTATGGCAAAGGAATATTTTCAAAGTGTGGTCCCAAGGACTCCTGCATGTGAGCTTCTGGTTACCATCCATGTTCCAAGGCCCCACCTCAGACATAATAATCAGAATTTCTAGGGGTAAAGGTCTGAGAACTTATAAAAAGGTCTGAGAATTTATATTTCTAGCAAGTATCTTTGTAAAAGGAATTTAAAATAAGACTAAGCTATTGTGGAAAAGAGAAACATAATTTACATGAGCATAAATGGAACAAGAAACTCCATAAATATACATTTTTAAAAATTATTTTCAAATAAAATAATACAGTAGTTATTTGGACTTAAGACATAATCCAGTATGAAACAAGTTGCATTTCACTTATGTTTTGGATTCTCTTTAGCTCAAAGTTTAAACCAGGTAGTTGAGACTCCGTCAAACATTGAATATACTTCTCCAGTTTTTAGCAAGAACCATGTGAAATGAAATACAACTTCTAACCCTGAAAGTTCTGTCCCCTAAACATGACATATGTGACGGTACAAATTAAAGGCTATTGAAGATTTGTGTCCTTCTGACATTCACTAAAACTGTACTGTTTAGGGGCGCCTGGGTGGCTCCGTCAGTTAAGCATCTGACTCTGATTTCAGCTCAGGTCATGATCTCACAGTTTGTGGGTTCGAGCCCTGCTTCGGGCTCTATGCTGACAGTGCAGAGCCTGCTTGGGATTCTCTCTCCCTCTCTCTGCCCTCCCCACTCATGTGCTCGCTCTCTCCCTCTCTCTGCCCTCCCCACTCATGTGCTCGCTCTCTCCCTCTCTCTCTCTCAAAATAAATAAATAAATAAATAAATTTTTTAAAAAAAGGAAAAATGCAGTTTAATTTTAAATAAGCAGATATAAATAAATCAAGTGGGTTGGAGTGAAACCTATCATATTCATGGGGGATGGCCGTCTCAGTGGAGAAGGAAGCCCAAGGAAGCTTCAACTTTATAATCCTCACCCCACTTTTTTTAATAAAAGAGAGAAAGTATGACCAATTTGTTCTTTGTAATTTTCTGTATGATTGCAATTTCTAAAAATAAAAATTATTTGGAATAGAAGAAAATTAATTGTAACAAATGGCTGTCAACTCCAACCCACCCCCCACCCCCACCCCCTCCAGACTCTGGCCTGCACCTGCTCTTCACATGGGAGCCAGACTAACAGTTGATCTGGTAAGAGAACTTGGCAAGGATACCAGAGTGGCACAATGGCTAAGTTAGTGAAATTCTTAATTATAAATTTTGATTTCAGATTTGTATGTAACTTGTATGCTGACAGTACTCTACTGGATTTTATTTTTATCAGTACTTTCTCAAAACTTCAGGCAAGCTCACCTCATAGTCTCTCTCTTCCAAGCAAGGAAGGGTGGTGCTTGGCATGCTCTCTATCTGCCACATTAAGTGTTTACCAGTCAAAAGAAGCAACATGCTCTACTGGAAGAATTTTCTCACGTGTACCCACAAACTCAAAGACCTAAAGAGTCAAGAAGACCTGCGCCTAAGGCCTTTGATGCTCAAACTATTCTGAGACAAAGGCAGAAGTTAAGACCAGCAGTTGCATGTGAATTTCAAAAGGACCTTTCTGTCCACTGAGACTTTGAGAAGGCAGGGGGAAAAGCTGGCCAAACTGGACGGGAGGTCACTTTCTGTCAGTGCTAAGAGCAAGAATTCCAAGTGAGCTGTGAGGGCTGTGGGTGGATGTGACATTATGCAGCCAGTATGGCCATGACCTCAGCACCCACACTCCACCCCCTTCCCTGCAACAGGTGAACACAGAGCTCCTCCGCAAATCACTGCCCGCCCAAAGGGACACCAAAAGAACACAAATAGGATTTCTACCCCCATCACTCAAATGAAGAAGCTCTGACACTACTTTTGATCCTTCCTTTAAAACTTTTTATAGTTAAGTAGTTTTTATAATCATGATTATTTTAAAGAATCTGAATAAAAACTTTAATACAAAAGTAAAAAAAGTACTCATGATTTATGTAAAGCCAGAAAATGGAGCATACACAGCCATTTTCTAAGATGCCTTACAGAATAAAAAAGGAACTACAAATCTCACATTCCTTGGGCTATTTATTCATCCTTTATCCCTCCAACTAAGAAAAAGGATATCCCTGAGGGTATTTTCTAAACCTACAGAACTGTAGAACATTCTACTCTAAGGACGAAACAAACTGTTAGCAGTTAATCCTAGGCACTATAGATACTCAAAAAATACCTGAATTTAATAATTTAATAACTGTCCTGACATAACCTCCTTATCTCTCCCTATCCTCTCTTTCTCCCTTCCTTCCCTTTGCTCCCCTCCCCCAGATCTCTCTCAAGCACACTCGCTGCCACCGCTCCCCCCCCACCTAGCTTTAAACCCAGCTAGCAACACCAAACACAAGCAATTGAAGTTAACCTGGCAACTGTCTACTCAAAAGCAGAAATTCTCTATTTCAAATCCAGTTTTAATTACCTCTACTATGGTATATACCAAGGCAGATGTGGGGGGGAAAAAGTACATTTTAAAGATCGTAAAAGAGAAACTTACCCCATAGCCAAGAAGCTGTGGTTCCTTTGGAAATGCCAAGGAAGCATGAGCCTTGGTCTGTTGCTCAATGCCTTTAAAAGGATCTGCACATGCACAAAGCATACTCAGAGGGTCCTTAGAGGATACTTAAACAAGGACTGGCCTGGGTTCCTGCACCCATCCACACCAAAGCCAGCACTGCTGGTCTACACATTCAGGGCTGGGCACATGGCAGGCATTCACCAGCATAATTCAAGTCACCAAGTCACAGCATATAGTGGCCTGAGAGGTAGGATTCACCCAAAGACATCTAGTCAGGGTACCTGGCTGGCTCAGTTGGAAAAGCATTCAACTCTTGATCTAGGGGTTGTGAGTTCAAGCCTCACATTGCAGGTGTAGAGATTACTAAAAAAATAATAAACCTAAAAAAAATTGTTTAAAAAAATAAGACTTCTAGGTAACTAGACACTTATTTTTAATACTACACTTTGCATATTTAAATTTTCCTATAACTACACATCTGTTAAAAAAAAAGAAAAAAAAGGGGGGCACCTGAGTGACTCAGTCGGTTAAGCATCCAACTTCGCCTCAGGTTCTTATGGTTGGTGAGTTCGAGCCCCGCGTCGGGCTCTGGCCTGACAGCTCTGAGCCTGGAGCCTGCTTCAGATTCTGTGTCTCCCTCTGTCTGCCCCTCCCCCGCTTGCACTCTGTCTCTTGCATGGTCTCAAAAATAAATAAACATTAAAAAAAAAAATGAAGGAATGATTCTCTTGGGTATTTGCCAACTAAATAGAGTAGAAAAACCATCTCTGGCCTTTGGGTGGTATGTCAGTCCAAACTATACAATTAAACACAAGGATATATAAATACACTAGTACACAAAGGGCCAGGGATCAGACCACCTAGGTGACATTCATTCATTCATTCATTCACACTGTGGTTATCCAAACACACTGTGGTTAAACAACAAATACTGCAGATTATAAATTCAAGGCTGACACCACTGGAGGAATGTAAATTGGTACCAACTATTTTGGAAATTAGGCATCAGCTAATAAAGCTGCAGATACACACACGTGTGACCCCTGTTCATAACTGCCCTAGACCAGAAACAACCCAGATATCCATCAACAGATGGATAAATAACTTGTGGTATGTTCATATAAAAATGCACCAATCACAGTCACAGGTAACAATGTGAATGAATCATAAAAAGAAACACCATGCTACAAGAATTTTAAAAAATTATGAGTGGGTATATATATTTACATATATACATGTATACAATGTTGATTCCCCCAAAAAAATATTTAAAAGAATACCTACTTTGATTCCATTTGCATAAAAGTAAAAACAGGAAAAATGAAACTTGTTTAGATATTAATATTTAGGGGATGAAAATGACAGACAAGAAAGGAAGTGATTTCTACAAAAAGGCTAGGTTACCTCTGAGGGGAGGTGAGGGGAGATGCTGTCACTGGGAAATTATAGGAGGAAGGTGCTTCTGTGTTCCTTTTTTTTTTTTTTTTAATTTTTTTTTTTAACGTTTATTTATTTTTGAGACAGAGAGAGACAGAGCATGAACGGGGTCGGGTCACAGAGAGGGAGACACAGAATCTGAAACAGGCTCCAGGCTCTGAGCTGTCAGCACAGAGCCCGACGCGGAGCTCGAACTCACAGACTGAGAGATCATGACCTGAGCCGAAGTCGGACGCCCAACCGACTGAGCCACCCAGGCGCCCCGATGCTTCTGTGTTCTTAAAAAAATTCATTAACTTATCCATTTACGTTTTATACATTTTTTTCTGTGTTGTAATTCACAATAAAAAAGTTAAGTAAATAAAACATTGATGTCCAGGAATTCAGAACCATTACAATTCTGGCCAATGTGGGGAAAGAACATTTCCTCTCTAAATGTCACTCTAAATGTCTAAATGCCTGTCAGTTTCATGAGGTCAGGGACCTTATTCGCCTGCTACCCCAATATTCAGCACTTAATGATTTTACTTTTGGCATGGCAAAAGTCCTCTAACATATAAACTCTTGATAGGAATTGTTTGAACTCACCCATCTCCTGAAACTACTGATTTGAACTGTGCCCACATTAACACTTCCTTTTGTCTCCCAGTGAAGCTTTCATAAATAACTAAAGCTACTACCTTAAATGTTCGCTCTGTAAGTTTATACCCAGGTGCTGTTGCTTTAGCAACACCCCTCCGCCTGCCCCACCCCCCACCGCCTTCAGCTCCCTTTTATGCTTCCTTATAAGCAAAGAAAAGATGAATACACTAGTATTCCAAGATACTTTTTTAATGGGAAAGTTTTCATTTCAACCGAGAGTAATGCCTAGGATCTTAATGATTTAACTGCTTTGAGGTTGCTTAAGGGGCCATTTGCCCATCGTCCTGAGAAACACTACCATGCTACAGAAATAATAAATAACCCTTTACAACCAGCTGTACTTAAAACACATGCTACCTATTCTAGACAGAAACCAATTCTCTATGAACAGGACTGGCTAATTTTATAATAATTCACTTCAATTAAAAAATCACTTTGTGCAGACATAAAAATGCTTAGAAAAGTCTAAGAGGATACACACAGACCGATAAAGAAACACACAGCAGTTACTTTTGGGAATGATACTCAGAAGAAGGCTTTAACCTTATCTGTGAAGTTTTAATTTTTACACAGAGAATGATTAATGAATTTCTGGTGATAGTGGAAAAAAGCATTTTTAATCCACCTTGCCTTAAAATCCCAGTTGCAAAGGAATTCACCAAACACACATTCCTCCCCTAAAGACCATCATTTAAAAATGCTAAAGTTTTCATGCTAAAGTTTTAAAAGATTTCCTGGGTTTATACACCTGACCAGTTTATCCATATATATATCCATATATATGTACACAGACACACATTTATGCCATTCTACTAAGGAATATTACAGAAATCGTACCTGCATTCAACCAATATGAAACGTTTCAGATGAGAACTCAGCACAGACACGTTTGACGCTGACGTTAAAAGGACTTGGAATGAAGGAAACTGTCTCCTGTTTTATGGGGGAAAGCCAAAAATATCAAGCAACTACCTCTCCTCCCCCAAGCGTCAGAAGATGAGTCAGAGCTGGAGGCAGGAATAGGGCCCATGTGTCAAGCCGCCTGTGCAGGGTGCCTTCCTACCTCCAGCCGGCAACCCTCTCCTCCCACCCAGGTCGGGGTCCCTGCCTCAGCCTGTCCCTGACATGAGTTCTCAGGTGTCCCTAGTGAAAAAGAGGCACTTATTTATTCTGGGGGCACCTCGTTCCCTGCATTTCCAAAGGGAGCCCAAGAATGGGAACCTTTATGAGTCCACAACAACTAACAATCACCAAATGCAGCTCAAGGGAGTGAATGGAACTTCCAGAAACACTCACACAACTTTGCAAAGAATACAGCACCTTTGTTCCCCTCATTTTAAACAACAGGAAACACGCAGGGAGCAGCTGTGACTTGTCCAGTATCACTTAACTTCGTGACAGAGCTGAGTCTCTCACAAGGAGCTGCTGATGCCTGTCCCCGCCTCTTTGACTTTTTAATTGATCTATACAATCTCAGGGAAGATGTTCCAACATTCCATTATACTTCTGTGTAGCCTTATGGACTAGGAATTCCAGGAAACTCAGGGTTAAGTTTCTTGGTCCACATTCCTTTAAGATTAGTAGAGAATCAGGATTGGGTTCTTTGCCTCCGTTTTTACATCTGTAAAACGGGATGGTAATGCTCTCTACCTACCTCTCCTATAAAACTACAATGAACAGCTAGATAACACATGCCAAATGCCTTGAGGTCCTGCTGGATGAAAAGTACAAGGTAGTAAAAAAAAAAAAAAAAAAAAAAATTCCCTACACTGTAGAATTGCATTTGTGCCTCTGGGATGCCCAGTTACCATAACACTGGCTGGTACCATTGGCAACATCCACCTAAATAAAATATAGTTATACAATCCACTTAAGGCAGCTCCAGCAGGCGACTCCTCTCGCACACAAACAACTCAACTTCGCTTTGAAGCGAGGGTACTTAGGAGAAACGAAAAGACACGTTAGCACTGTGCACCCCAATCTACCACCGCAGAGAACGCTCAAGTTGAGTACTTGGCATTGCTGAAAGTCAAGTTGCTCCTATCAATGCACCAGAAACCTATGGAAGATGCAAAAAGCCACCGACGGCTCCAGTGGCTCAGAGCGGGTGGATGCTGACGGCGGGTGAGGAGGTGGAGAGACCATGGCGCAGCCGGAGAGCAGAGGGTCAGGAAGGAGGAGGAGGAGGAGGAGGAGGAGGGAAGGGGGGCCGACAGGATGCTGGCGAAAAAGCCCTAGGGCCGGTACGCGGGGCCGGGGCGTCGGCCGCACTGGGGAGCGGCCGGGGGGCGCGCGCCCAGATCCGGCGAGGAGGGGGCGCTGCGGAGGGCCCCGGGCCTCGCCGCTCCCGGTCGCCCAAAGGATGCGAGAACCGCCGGGGGGGGCAGGTGTGGGCGCCGACACAAAGTTTCCAGAGACTAGGGTCGCGCGGGGCTCCGGCCGCCGGGTCCTGCCAGCCCCCTGGAGCCGCGTTAGCCTCAAGTCCCGCCCGCCCCCGGCCCCGTCCCCTGCCCGGCCCGCGGCCCCCTACCCGCTCGGCCGGGCGGCGGCTGACGCTCCGTTCTCCTGCGCGGCTCCCGGCTTCTGCGGGCTGCCCGCCGCGCGCGCCCCTCCTTCTCCCCTCCGCCCGCGCCCGGGGCGGGCCGCGCGCACGCTCCCTGCGCCCCACCGCCCTCTCCCGGAGAGGGGGGGGGGCACTTGGGGCGGGGGAGGGGCCTCGGCGCAGGAGGCGCGCTGCGGGGGGGAAGCCGGCGGGGGACGCGCGGAGCGGCGGGCGGCGCGCGTGCGCACTGCGCCGTCCGCCGCCGAACGGAGCTGCGGGGCGCGCCTCTCCGCTCGCCTGGACGCCCCTCCGTTCAGGCGTCCTCTGTGGTCTCAAGTGTTTCACAACATAAGACCCCTCTTGTCGCCACTTCAGCGTCTACCTGCAAACCGGGTCTGGGGGGCGGGGGCGCAGGGGTGGTGTACTGGGATACCTTCTGGATGCGAGAGGGTTAAGGACAACAATACAAATATAAAAGGTGTGAAGACTGCAGTAAGTGACTAATCACCGCCTCTCACCCCACCCCCACCTTGTATCCAGCACGAGAGCGCCCAGGAGTTGGGACCAAAGAGTGAAGGGAAAATAAATGGCAACTGTTGGATGAATTTTGCTTGGGCAGGTACAGTTTCTAGTAACTCTGGAAGACTATTTTGTCCGAGACTCGAAAGTAGCTACAGATTTGAGTCCCGAGACCGGCAACCCACCGCCAGACACCGCAGGTGCGGTCGGAGTCTCAAAACACCAGATCCACAACCTGTGCCTCCCAAGGTAGAGCCATAAGGCGTCCGATACCTGGCTCAACACATGGATTCGCTGAGGGCTTATCTGCTGTGTCACTGTGAGGGTCTTTTTAAATTTAGGTTTGTTCGTCTGTAACATGAGTAGATGCAAACGGACTTTTTCAGCCCAACCTGCCCCGGCAGGTGAGGGGAGGTATGAAGGACTTCCTCAAAGCTCCTCAGTGAGTCATACACCTAAGGGTCCTGACCACGCCCAGCCAGCCCTTTACTCACCAGACCCAGCTCCTCACCGTTGTAAATCGTTGGCATCAGAACTGCTGAACAAACGAGTAGTCCTAGCTTTGGGGGGAGGGGTTGGGGAGGGAAGTTAAAAAAAAAAAAAAAAGAGAAAAGAAAAGAAAAGAAAAAACGCTCTTTGGGTTTACGTCTCCCCGGCATCTTCAACCAAAAGCTGAGGCTTTTTCATGCTCTTTCTGATCTCTGACTGGATTCAGCGTCATCCCGTGGGTGCAGGAATGTCTAAAAGTTCTGTTTCCCAGACAAAAATACAACACGAAGGCATTTTAGTGATAATCTTAGGGGAGCTAAAAAGGCCTGCAATGGAGAGGTTTTGTTTATTTTTGCCTTCATAAAAAAGAATTAAAACTTTAAAGTTAGGCAAAATTAATCATTCTGCAAGAGAACAAACCAGAATCTGATTCAGGATGAAAACACTAGGAGTTCAAATCTTGCCTGGGAAAGGCATCTTCCGAGCACTAAACTTCTCCAACATCAATTCATCTAGTGACTTATTTTGACATGCGAACACCAAAATAGCAAAATCTCTAATAGAAACGATTGTATGCCGCTTCACTGGTGTCTCCACCCCCCCCCCTTCCTTCAGTCAATTCAATGACTCAGCAACACAAGTAGATACATCCCTCTTCAGATTCAAGCTTGTTTGTTACACAGAAGGCAGGTTTCCAGTACAGCTCTAGTTAGCGACAAGGAGCTGGGCATTTTCATGGATTACAGGAACTAAGTCTACCTTAAAGAATCATATCCTCATCAGTAAAAAGGAAGGAGGAGGGCTAAAATAGTGTTCAATGTGATGTATGTGTAAAGATCTAGAGATTAAGAAAAAGTAGGAAGAAGTGCTAAAGTCAGTAAAACCATTTAGTGACTGTATATGCCTGTGGGCAGGGAGGTGCTTTATGTTTTTTTTTACAGAATGTGTGAGCATGCCTCTACAAAAGTGCAATTTGAGGGGCGCCTGGGTGGTTTAGTTGGTTGAGCATCCAACTTTTCATTTCAGCTCAAATCATGATGCCAGGATTGTGGGATCAACCCCACACTGAGAGTGGAGCCTGCTTAAGCTTCTCTCGCTCTGGGGTGCCTGGGTGGCTCAGGTGGTTAAGCATCTGACTTTGGGTTCAGGTCATGATCTCATGGTACCTGGGTTCGAGCCCGTGTTGGACTCTCTGGTGTCAGCACAGAGGCACTTCACATCCTCTGCCCCCTCTCTCTGCCCCTCCCCTGCTCGTTCTTTCTCTCTAAATAAGTTAAAAAAAAAATAAAGACTCTCTCTCCACCGTCTCCCCCAACTTGCATTCTCTCTTAAAAACACACACATACAGGGGCGCCTGGGTGGCTCAGTCGGTTGGGCATCCGACTTCAGCTCAGGTCACGATCTCGCAGTCTGTGAGTTCGAGCCCCGCGTCGGGCTCTGGGCTGATGGCTCGGAGCCTGGAGCCTGCTTCGGATTCTGTGTCTCCCTCTCTCTCTGCCCCTCCCCCGTTCATGCTCTGTCTCTCTCTGTCTCAAAAATAAATAAACGTTAAAAAATTAAAAAAAAAACACATACACACAAAACAAAAATGCAATTTGAAGGTATTCTCTTCTAGATCAGCACTGTCTAATACAACCTGGTATGATAGAAATATCCTGTATCTGCACTGTCCAGTAGAGTAGCCACTAGCCTCATGTGGCATTTGGGCTCTTGAAATGTGGCTCTAGTGTGCCTGAGACACTGAATTTTTGGTTTTAATTAATTTTAATAAATTTAAATAGCCACATGAGCCTGGTGACACATGAGGCTATCTTATTGGACAGCACATTACTAGACTGTAGGTAGGTATTTTTAGAAGTATCAATTATCTTAGATGTAAATACATCTTAGAAGCCATCTGCTACAAAAGTAAGACTTGTCTATGCCCAGGGAAGGGGTGGGTGCTCCCAACTACATCTAAATAAGCAGTGCTTTAGGGCAGTGCAGCTTTGGTGCAGAATGAGAGCTAATCTGATTAGATGCAGTAAGTAGAGGGTGGAAACTTCTACTCTGTTTGGCTACTGAAGTCTGCCTTTCCAAAAATATTCTCCTTAATTGCTTGGGCAATGACTTAAATTAGATTAATCAGACCTTTATGAGTCCCTTAGAAAGAATGGTTGCATCTTCCATTCGTATCATTGCTTCTGGTTAACAAACCGGCAGCAGTTTCGCTATATCTGTCAGCATTGGGGAATAGCTGTGATCAGGGGTCCCCTGTCTACAGAAGTCTGATTTCAGGGTGCCATCAGGGCTCATGGCTCACAGATGTTTTGAACACCTGCTTGCTAATGTTCATAATTCCAGAGTATATGCTATCGATAGCTACAAAGATGCAAATCCCCTAAAGAAGTAAATCTTTGTCTTTTGAACAGTGGATTCCAGACATATGGGAGGACACTCTATAAATATGGAAAAGATAAAAGAACTAGGAGGATAGAAGTCCCCAAACACATTTTATCTACTACAGAAATTTGCCTAAGGCTTGTGCTATTTTGTAAGTTGAAAGATAGCACCTTATATGTAAAATATCCTAAACTGCTACTTTGAGAGTTTTCATAATTCTCATAAAATTTATTTTCCCATTAACAAAGAAATGTCACATTACTGAAAAAGAGAGAAAGAGAAAGCATCACCCATAAATTTACCAGAACAACAAATAGCAACTCTTCTTTCTGGTCTTTTTTCTATGCATGATTTTTTAGTTTTATTTATACAGTTACAATCATAGTGTATATACAGTTTTCTACCCTGACTTCAAGCTCCTTGAGCTAGGTATTATATAAGGGAATATTACAACATGCCTGTGATAACTAGGTCATTTAATATCTGTCTCTGAAGTTTTCTGCCCTTAATTCAACCCTGGGGCTGTAGCAATGATGCACAGTGCTGAGAATCCCAATATAAACATTCTTGGAAAACACACATCTGCCTGTTTTAGGATTTGCTCTGTGTCTTTCAGATCTTAGTGTCCGTCTGTGAGACTTTAGCATGGTTATGAATTGTATGGTACAGGAAAATCAAGTGCTTGTTCATACCTGGCTGGAGTTAAATGAAAATATCAAAATCTTGATGGGAAGGAAAAAGAAAGGTGCCAGATGTGTGATCCCATTTCATTTTTATCACACCAGTCAAGTAGATATTATCAACCACACTTTAGACATGAGGGGTTGAGAAACTTGCCCAAGGTTGCATTATTATTAAGTAGCAGAACAAAGATTAGCCAGCCCTCAGGTCTTTCGAATACATTGGGGCAGTAAGCAAGAAAGCATATAAACGTCATTAAAAAAGGAGAAAAGACGGGTTAATTTTTTTTACAACCAGAATATTATATTCATGTATTTCTTGAAAAACATGTTTTTGAAGAAACCTTTAAGAAAGAGTAAATGAAAAAATAAAATTAATTCCCCCCAAGAGACAGTTAATCATCTCTGGTAGTAACAATACCAGAATTGGTAAGAGATACACTTTTAAAGACATCCTAGGTAATTAATGCCATTTTGCATAATCTGACATCAAAGAGAAAAAACCTGGTCCTATTCAAGGGGAGTAAAAGTCCATGTTAACTCAAGAACCTGAAGACTTCTCCTATAGTTACAATTGCTACTTGAGGTCAAGTCTGACTTTGTAAATGAGAGTGGAATGTGTATGGGGGAGGGTATAGCAGAAGTTCTTACATTGGTTAAAAGGCAGAATCTAACCTATGTTGTTCATCTGCTCTCTGCTTTGCCAAATAGTAGCAAATCTACATTACAGGAAGTTGGCTGCCTCAAATAATTCTTCACCAGACCTAGGATGTATACATTGTTGTTGCAAACATATCTTGGCTGCAAAGTGTATCCCCACTGCCCTGGAGTAACGGCTGATTATATTCTGGATGCTAATCAGGGGTATCCTGTTTCACCAAGAGGGCCTCTAAGCTCCAGCCCCCGATATCCTCCCCATCTTGCCACATCTGCTGGAAATCCATGGCTTGCTTTTATCCCTCTCCTAGTTTCCATGGAGACCCAACAGTTTACTTTTTTCCCCCAACTCTAAGCCACGGTTATTTTTAACTGTAAAACTCTGAGCCAGGTCACAGCTGGGATCTGGAAGATGCAATGACGTCTATAGCCACCCTTCTCTCCCACAGACGCCTTCTTTTCTGCAGTTGCTGGGGGCGGAGGCACTCCTGGGAGATTTTGCTCTCAAAAGCATTTTGCTTTGCATCATGAAGTTAAACCTATGCTGACTTGGATCTGACAGGTGTCCTGAATCTGAAACCATGCACGCCCTGAACAAGGCAAAGATTTTCTTTGGGTGGGAGAGGAGGGCTGCCAGGTGAGCTTGCCGTTGTTGTCACAGTTATCTGTGGCTAGCGATTAGGTAAATGCCCTTTGGTAAAAATAAATCAAAGTGCTATCTATCCTCTAGGCAAAAAAAGAAGGGCTCTGGCTCCTGCCCCCAGGAGAGTGACTTTTCCTGCAGCCCGCCCTTGGTTAGAAAGAGGCTCCTAAGCAGGATACTGTGTGAAGCTGTTCTACCTTCTCCAAAGCAGACAGCAAATTCCCAGGGGGTCAGGGCTGGCACATTGCTGCCCCTTCTCCTCTACGGAGAGTTCAAATCAGTCCACCCATCTCTAAGGCCGCTGGTACTTGGGAGCTAGTGTCTTCACGGCATTTCTAAACTTTTCACTCCTTTTCAGTATTTTGTCGGGGGGAAGGCTATTAAATTACCGTTGAAAACTGCCCTTTTCATCTTAGACAACCTCCTAAGATCGGAAAGGGCAATAAAACATAAAACAGCCCCAATTCAATACCAGTTTTCTCACAGGAGACATTGATTGGGAATATTAAAATTAAGCTCCACAGTGCAGGTTCCATTAATGTTTTATTTCTTAAAATATTAAATGTTGGGTTTTTAAGGAATTCTCTAAATGAAGGGTGCTAAATAGGAGGGGGAAATCCAAATCAGGAGTTATCCATTGTTAAATGGGAGAAAACAGGTTAGGTCATTGCAAACAATTTCAGAAACAGAGAATACACTTGGCAGACAGCTCTCCAAGAAGAGAGATGCATTAGAAGTGTCACGAGTTGGCACTTGGCTGTCAGTTCACCGAAGAAGGTGATAAGATGACAGCATTTCAGCATTTTTACTTTGATTAATAAAATGTTGGTTTCTTAAAACAACTATGAGGTCTTCTCCTTTCCACACTTCCTAAAATGCTACTTCTGTTCAACATAACCTGCACCAAGGCAGGATTGTCAGCAAGGTACCTGGAAGCTTTCTGTCACATTGAGACCTCAGGGGAAACCAGAGCAAGCTGAAAAAATGTTGCTTGGTTAAGAATGAGATTGATTCCACCAAATAATTAGTGTGGTGCCACAGAAGTCTGCCTCCTGTGCTCCAAAGTAGAAAATGAGCACACCAGACTTAATTATCCAGTCCTGAAAGACAGGAAACAAGCCTGGGCCGGCAAAGGGTAACTACAGGGCTTGCAAAGACAAAGGGAGGTACATCTATTAAATCAAAAATTTCTGTAGCTCTCAGTTTGGGGTTTTAAACCTTTTAATGGTCACTTTCTGGATTCTTAACTTCCTTATTATTCTTACTCCTAACAGGGAAGAGGGCCCAGCATACAATACATAACATGCAAGTAACTCATAGTGACAAAGGAATTTTAATGCCAGATGTTAAAACATTCACCATTCCCTTAAATACCTGTCTCTTGACTTGTAAGCCTGGTCAGTCAAATCAAAGAGCATTTGATATTCTTATCAAGGCAGTTGCTGGGGGCGGAGGTACTCCTGACAGAAGCCAAGGCAGTAGGCAAAACTGAACAGGAAAAGAACTCCCATTAGATTTAGAAACTGGCCTTCCAGACTACTCAGGAATGATTCACCTGTGTCCCCACCCCCTAGCCCCCAACCACTCAAAAGCAGCAAACTAAGTTCTGATGCATACTTCACGGATAGGCTTCTTTCCAAAACACTCACTAAATGCTCCCTACTGTTCTCCCAAATTAAGTGCCAATATCAGCACGCCCATTACTCCCTAACCAGGCTGCTCTGACTCTGCTTGCACATGGAGATCCTGCTCAATCTCCCTTACTATGTTGTGCTCACAAGAGCTGGTTATTGTGTCTGCTTGAAGAGAAATTCTTTGTCTTAGCTTCTACACAAGGCCACACAGTGCCCCACTGTACCAGACATGATCCTTTCCAGCAGATCAGGGAGAGGTTAACCACATCTGGCTAGGTATATTGGAAAGGAAAGCAAAACTTCTACATCAGTACCTCCTGAATCAAACTTCAAACGAAACATAGAAGTTGTGGGAAAGCCTTTTGTGTTAACAAGAATATAGGGGCGCCCGGGTGGCTCAGTCATTTGAGCATCTGACTCTTGATTTTGGCTGAGGTCACGATCCCAGGGTCATGGGATTGAGCCCTGCATTGGGCTCCACGCTGAGTGTGGAGTATGATTCTCTCTCTCTCTCCCCCTCCTGCCCTTCGCCCCTACTCATGCTCTGTCTCTAAAAAAAAAACAACCCAAAAGACCACAACAAAACAAAAATACAGTGTATATCTAGAAGGTACTCACAAAGATATCCTGAAAGATGGACAGTATTCCAGAATGCTGTTTAGAACACAGTACCACTCTCTTGCCCAGAGACAAGTGGAAGAGTATTATGAATGAGTTTTTCCAAGCTTTTCTTTACAGTTTGGGCCTCTGATTCTTTACACTGGAAAGTTTAGTTCTCTTATTACATATCTACAGATTTCCTTAAGCTAGAGTGATTTACCACCTGGAATTCTGTTGTTCTTGATGAATGTCATTGGTTTGCTCCCCTTTCCAGCTAACCACAGGCTGGTTTCATTACTGAAAACTGGAAGCTTGTTTTTACCTCTCAACAAGGATTGGTTAACTGACTTCAGATTTAAATGGGGAGTTGGGGAGCAGGGAGAGACTAAAAAGAATAAAAACTGGAACCCAAAAAGAGATAAACTATTGAGTTAGTTGGTCTCAAGAGAGACAGTCTAGATCTTTCAGCATGGGAAGGGTCTTGACATAGGAAGAAATTCTCTATTTCTCACCACTGGCAAAGAAGGATATGCACAGAATTCCAGCAGAAACCTTTAAATTGCAATAAAAATTCTTAACAGTAAAAGGTCTTTACTGATGTCATTGAATTTCAGGGTAAACGTTCCCTCTTTGTAATGATACGGCCTAAGAGAGACCTGGATTAGTGTAGCTGGTTTAAGGCCAACTCCATCTAGCAGCAAAGGGGAAGGATGGAATATACTTTGAAGGCCCTTGCTAGCTCTGAATTTTTAAGAACAAGAAAGGCCTTCCTTTGGTGATACGAACATGGAAGAAAATAATGTACTTAAGCCAGCCACATCAAATATCAGCAAGTGCTTTTCTGTTATAAATGCACAAAGATGGTGATGCAGTGACTGAAGAGTACCCTTTACCCCAAATATGGCTTGATCCTTGAGAAACCTTAACCACAGTAATAATCCTACTTTCTAAAATCCAGTCATTTGAAATCACAGCCTTATTTTACTATCACTATTTTCAACTCTGCCATTTTCCTCATCAAATCAACTGATTCCCCAGTTTTTTCAGAGTTGACTGGTCCCAAGGTTTCTACGAGACTGTCCTCCCATCTCCCACTCCTAACTACTACAGCTGCCCCCATGTCCTAGCCAACTACACCTCTTGGTACTATCTTCCTCACTCCTACTGCTGCCTCCACATCGTCCTCCACCCACCATGTCTGGAACAGTCTCCCACTTCCATCTGCCGTTTTCTC
Organism: Panthera tigris; assembly: GCF_018350195.1. Taxonomy (NCBI): domain Eukaryota; kingdom Metazoa; phylum Chordata; class Mammalia; order Carnivora; family Felidae; genus Panthera; species Panthera tigris. The sequence goes on from NC_056673.1 coordinate 23,556,843, forward strand.
TCTCTCTTCTCGATTGTTTCATTGCTTCAAGAGCTCACCTCTCTCAGGAAGCCTTCCTTAATCAAGACTAAGGACTCTTGGGACTACAACAGACATCACTTGACATCCATGTCTAATGCACCCCCCACTTTAGAAGAGGAATTAGTTTTCAGGAACAAGAGGCAATCCCTTTATAACCAAGTAGGGGTGATGGTGGTAGAAGCGTACATTTTCTAAGAGATATGACAATGCAAAAAAAAGGGAGCATTTCCACAAGCCACCCTTTTTCAGATTGAAGTCTTTTATTCCAATTTCCTCTGATCCTAAGAGTTTCCTTTTTTTTTTTTTTTTTTTTAACGTTTATTTATTTTTGAGACAGAGCATGAACGGGGGAGGGTCAGAGAGAGGGAGACACAGAATCTGAAACAGGCTGCAGGCTCTGAGCTGTCAGCACAGAGCCCGATACGGGGCTCGAACCCACGGACCGCGAGATCATGACCCGAGCCGAAGTCGGCCGCCTAACCGACTGAGCCACCCAGGTGCCCCAAGAGTTTCCTTTTCATTTATAACCCCCTAGATAAGTCTATCAGCAAGCTGCATGCATATTTGTATCAGTCAAAAAGTTTGAGCAAATACTTCCACCAAAGTATATATTTTAATTAGACATGTTGAACGTTGAAAGAACTAAGGAATCAGTGAGCTACTGAAGGCTATTTGTGCAGATTCTGAAATTCTTTCTATATACAGCTTTGCTTCTAGCAGAAATGGAATAACCATGACTCTGCGTTTGGCTTATTTTGTAGGAAGGTTTGAGGATCGTTTCACATATGGTGGGGCTACTCACCCTCATATCTAGTGAGTCTCATATACGAAACTGCTTTACTTTTGTTTTAAAAGTAGCTTTTATTGCAGGCTAGCCTGTCACCATTGAGAAATCAGGGCTCAGGTCTCAATCCAAGCAAATGCTGAGGTTAGTTGTGTCATCTCCATCCTCAAGGGCTTGGTATCCTGGGAAACCCACAGTAAGACCAGGGTGACTCCGGGACACACATGTTAGCAGAGACAGTGCAGCGTGATGAGGCAGGCATTCAACACCCTAAGTGTGCTTTAGTTACCAGAATATTTGACACACCCACAAATTAAGTAGCAAAACATTTTAATCCATTAATTCTAAAAATAACAGAGACATTTTAACATCCGGTGCCACCTCCTCAAAAGTCTACTGCAGATTAGACAGTCAGACAGCAATGTACAAAGCCAGACATTAAAGGGAAAGATGTAGTTTGGGACAAGACCATCACGGGGAAATTTTCCTTCCCTTTGCTCATAAACAGAAGATGTCAGCTTAAGAAATCTTCAGAAGAGAAAGCTTTCTCATGCTCCATAACCTTTCTCTTTATTTTAAATCTTTCTGTAATGTTTGAAGGTGAAACAGATAATCAGAAAACCAACCTCCCAAGTACAAAGATCTGAGCTGGACTCCTGGGACTAAAGACTGGTTCATTTCTATTTCTACCAACACTCTGATGTGAGGTACTATGGTTCTTGTTTTAGCTACAAGAGGTGTTAGGAATAAATGCCCACTCACATTTAATAATAGCTTATCTAGCACATAACTCTGCAGCACAATACCAACAACAGGAGTGTTTTAAAGCAGGGCAGAGAAGAAAGTAGGTATTAATACAACTTAAGGTTTCCTTTGTCCTTCCCCTCTTTTTACAATGAGAATTCAGCTCAGAAATGAAACTCTCCAGAATGCCCGTACTGTCCTTTGGCCCACACATTCCAAACTTGTGATTTCTGATTGCAAGCCCTCAGAGCCTCAGGCTTTAGTGATGTATCCTTCTCGGATGAGGAAATCATAGATTTTCCGCGTTTTGTTCACATCTATCTTGATGAGTGCTCTTGCCTGTGCCAGTCTCAAGCCTCCTTGCTTGTTACATTCGTTCAATAGAGCAGATTTGTATTCTAAATAGGCTCCTGGGACCAACCTCACCATCTGACAGAGCTGCAAGACACGGCAAATTTAATAAACATTAACATCTGTCATTCTCGTAATTTAATCCAGTAGGTATAGCCAAAATAAAATTTAAAAAGTGACATCAACCTCCAACTATTTATAGGAGCTGCTGGGTGGCCGGACCACATTCCATTTAGTCTCTTCCTTGGAGAGAATACTCCCTAACGACAGACACTCAGGAAGAGAAAACCAGAGTATGATGCTGGGAGAGCCTTTAGTACCTGTCAGCTGGCTCACCTGGGTTTGTCCAGGAGTTCCAAGTTTGTGTCGAGAGGAGCAGCCTGGGTCCACACAACTCTTGGCCCAGTACATTCCAACACAGCCAGTCAAGGAAGAGCCACAAGGCACAGTAGGGGCGGGGGTGCAGATACTTGGATTCCCAAGTGTGAATCACATTATTTTTAGTATCAGCATAAAGTAGTTGTCCCTGCTTTTGTGATTATATTTCCTACTTTGGAGGAGGAGGAAATACAGAGACCTTGCGAAGAGGCTATTTCAGCTGCTGAAAATCTAGAAAGCTGGCTCCATTCCAGTTCACCTGCCACAGCATCTCATGACAATAAGCAGTGTGAGGTCACCGTTTGTGGGTAAGGATAAAAACTGCTTGAAACCCCAGGCCATTCAATACTTGACTCAGAATGGCCTGTGACCTTCTTCAGCAATACTTAAATATAACAAACACTTCTGTCTACTCCCAAACTAATCTTTACTGTTCCTGGGGGATAAATTAAAAGACTAACAGCTCCTACCTACTCCATGACTCTTCCTCACTTGTCTGGAGTGGCAGATGGGGAGACTGATCTTGGGAACTGGAAGAGGAGCACATGAGGAGCAAAAGAGGAACTCCTCTTTTGGAATGGACTTCAGCACTGTGCACATTTTTTTTGAAAATACTAGAGGAGGACTCTTTTGAGGCTGGATTTAAATTTTTAAGACAACCAAAAGTAATATGAAGACGAGTCTGATGATTATAGTGGAAAACAAAAGTAGGACATGGCATTTTTAATCAAAATTTGTATGTGATTATATATGATGATGCAGCCCTTTCTTTACGGCTTATATACATGCTATGGAGACAATTATTTGAATAAGTGTAGGACTTATCTAAGTGACCATTCTAATAGGAAATAAACATTTTCATATAGGAGTTATTTTAGATTTATAAAAAATTAATTTCATTCACATGAAGCACTTAGTAAAGTATCTGGTACATGGTAATCCTCAATAAATGATGGCTGCATTGATTAGATTTATATATCATATGGTCTTCAAATGGTAGGGTGCTAAGGAAAGGAATTCTCTGAAACTTGCTGAGATTAGCTCTTCAGCTCTTTAAATTGTAGGACAGACTACAGCTATACATGTATGTCACATGAGCAGAGCCAAACGGGTTGGATCCTATAATGTGTTTTAATGACAATTCAATGAATAATCAACTCTACTCTCTTTCCTTTAGCTCCCTTCTTTTTGTTACCTCCTTTTCTTTTTCATTCAGCTTCTCTGTGCCAGGGAGGCCAGTGAGGTTCAAGGGTGGTGCACTTCGTCTACCTACAGACACAGAAAAAGGTATATATTTTATAGGAGTGCCAATTCCTCAAGTGTAAAGTAGCAAAGTCCACTACAGCCAGGCCACTTAGGTACAAGATCACTATGTCCAGCTGTAAGAAATCTCTCCCCAATACCTCCAGCCTCAGTCTGGTGTGCAACACAGGCACCCCAACGTTCACCTGAAAATATAAATGGTAATTCACATGCCCTTTGCTCTGCTAAAATACACAATTACATATACCTAAACATCAAATATGACTATTCTTCCTAACCCAGTAGGAGATTCTAAAATCTAAAGCCCAGATGTTATCCAGTTAAAAAAGGTCATATGCTGCCTCACTTGACAGCTGATGAATGGAAATAACAACTCTGCAGGAGAGACATTTCCTAATCCTCACTACTCTGCCAGGAGTACAAGGCAAACATGGTAATTAACCAAGTACCATTTGCCTTCAGATCAAAGGCAGACTGTTAGGCCAGCAAAAGGCCCTTCTTATTTATTATGTGAGGGAATATCTGTTCCTTCCAAAGTAGTCCTGTTTACCTGAAAGATACACACAGAGGAACAATGAGCCATTATATGGCAAACTAGAAGCTGAGGTGAACTCACACATGGGGAAAGAAACCCAAGTATGAGGTCACTGCTCAGGATGGGAAGTTTGATGGACAAAAGTTTTTGGTTTTGTTTTGAATGTATATTTGGGATTAGTGGGGAGATAGATGGGCTGGGTTAGGCAAAAGAAAAGTTTTATTGGTGTTGACTTTTAAGAGGTGGGGAGAGAGAGGAGGGACTGTTATAGGCTGCTCTGCTAGAAAACAGGCTTCTCTATAGGATCAACAATGGGATAAGGGGTTCTCCATAACCAACAGGTCTAGACTTACCCTAAACACTAAAAAAGGGAGACTAAAATCATTTAGTACCTCAACAAAGTTACCAGAGGCTAGGTTGTAATTAATGATCCAGACTTTCTACTTTGCACTGCCTTAGGACCAACTGAGAACATGAAGAGGAGCAAGGAGTCTCCTCAACCTAAAATAGGGGGTGAGAAAGGCTAACACCAGCCTTGGAAGCAACAAAGAATAAATCAGTACAGAATAAATGCTTCAGAAAACACAAATGCCAAATTATTAGTTATTATCGTGTCACATTATTGCTGTTTGTATTTCTGTATGTAGATTCAGGGGACAGGATTAGAAGTATGAAATTTGTAAAATAAAAGTTGGATTCAGCTGTCCTGACTACTCTCTAAAAGGCTCTCTTTTCTAAGTATTAAGAAATAATCACCTGAAACAAAGGAATAAATTTTTTAAAAAGTATTCCTAAAGTAGCCTTCTCTGAGCCTGGTCTAGACCCTGAACCTGAGAGACTTTAAATGGGATCAAAGGTCTACTGTTTCAAGCGTGGTAAAAGTGCAGGTGCATCATCTTTCTGACCAGCTCAGGCTCCACAGTAGCATGGTCTGTGTGCTCTAATAAGGGAAAGTGGCAAATATAGCATATGGAGCATGGGTGAGAATAACCACCAAGAGAACTGGCAAACAAACACCACAATTTTGGATCAGAAGTCTAGAACTTATTCCACTCCAAATTACCATTCACTGATTACCAAGAACAAAGGATTACCAGATTATCATATGGTTTAATCTTGCTCTGTCAACTAACCCCAAAATAGAGGACACACCCAAAGAGGTAAAGATAACAAACAAATACCTCAAGTCTCCAAATTATTAAGAAATCCTTGAATTTCTGCTCAGGATACAAAGCCTTTAATTTACCCACTGTGGGACAAATCTCAAAAGCTGTGGTAGGTACAACTGCAGCAAATGAACTGCTCATGAGCATTGGTAAAATAAAGAAAACACCTCTCTGGAGCTCTTTCTTCCCTTGTCTCTGTACTCAAACCCTGAAAAGACTGAAACTTGCTAATGTTTACAAACTGCGATAACACTTACCATTCCTCTGCCTAAGCACACTGCTCACAGAAAGGGGGAAGGGACTACTGGGTGAATCCCTAGAATGAAAACTTCACAATCAAGTCTTGCTCCAGCCTGGAAAAATAATTACCTGAATTCGAAGCCATCGGAATAGAAGGGCTCAGGCCAGAATCACTAGAACAAAGAAGAGGAATTTAACTAATGTCACACCAAAGACGGCAATTTCCAAAAGCCCACGTGGGCTGGGTGCCATTTATTAGGTTGGTTACTTTAAAGGGATGTAATGAGACAGACTTCACTGTTTTACAGGATATCCTACTATACTAAACAGGAAAATACTGTACTAAGGGAAATCTGTTCCGTGGGGTGTAAGAAATTACTTGGATTTGTTAAGAAGACCTCTTAGTCTGGAACATAATGGAGACCAATCACAGGGAAAGGACAAGGACATGATTCACCAATGGAAATCATTCCAGTAGATATGGGGGAGAGAGGAGGCATGGGTGGAGGAATTTTCTAATTTTTAAAAATAAGATCAAAGTAGCAAAGTAGGGGGGGGGGCAGCTATGTTCCTCAAAACAGTCAGTACCATAGTTCTGAGATAGACTGCTAAAATTTTCTGAGTTTTTCTAGCTACCCAATTATTACTCTTCTGCCATGTGGGTGGGGTACCCACGGAAATGTCTGAAACTACAAGTAAAAGCCAAAGCATCCAAGAAGATGCTCCTTCTTCCTGGACTAATTACTCACATGTCAGCTTGCCGGCGGAGCCACTGCTGGCAAGCACTACTGTCCTGGATGTACTGGAGAACTTCGGAGAGCATGGTGCGTTTAAGGCGCTCCTCCTCTCGTGTCTTCTTGAGGTGATCATAGGTTCTGGCACCTGAAGGTGTAGATGACACATAATTGCAATGACAATGCAGAACTAACTGAAGGGCTTCCAAACTGACCAGCAAGCAGTTTGCCTTTATTTGGTTTCCTTTGCAAAACTGCTTCCACAATTATTGTTCTAAGGGCAACGTGAGTTCCCTCAGTTTGAAATCCCTTTTTTGACAAGAAATGATTAATATTTTTATTCTTTTTCTAGCTTTAAGAAATCTGTGGACAGGGGGGTGCCTGGGTGAGTCAACTGGTTAAGTGTCTGACTTTAGCTCAGGTCATGATCTTTTGGTTTATAGGTTTGAGTCCCACACTGGGCTCTGTGCTGACAGCTCAGAGTCTTGAGCCTGCTTTGGATTCTGCGTCTCTCTCTATGTCCCTTCTCCACTCACACTCTGTCTCTCTCAAAATCAATAAATAAACATTAAAAAAAGGAAAAGAAAATAAAAGGAAAGGAAAGAAAAAAGCGAAGAAAAGAAAAAAAGAAAAGAGAAGAAAAAGAAAAGGAAAGGAAAGAAATGGAAAGAAGTTTGGGGGCAGGGGCACCTGGCTGGCTCACTCGGTGGAACACGCAACTCTTGACCTTGGGGCTGTAAGTTCCAGCCCCATGTCAGGTGTAGAGATTACTTAAAAATAAAATCTTAAAGAAAAAAAGAAAGAGAAATATGGGGGCAAAAACCTGCAAAACAGAGAAGTACAAAGAAAGAAAGAGTCACTCATATATCCCACTTCCAAAGAGTAACTTAAAATACTATCATATTTGCATCCTGTTGTATTTTTTCTATCTATATGTTTTCCGAAGTTACACAAGGGCTATAAGCATACTGCTTTAAAAACCAATTAAAATTACAAATAAAAATAAGTCCTCATTGATTAGCACTATTTCTTTCCCTTCTTTCCCAGAGGCAATCAATATTGGGTAATCAAAACTTGGTATCAGTGTCTCTTATGTACATCTTGTCAAACAAAAGCTGTGTGGTGTTTTCTACACGTTAAAAAAGCTGTACAGATTCCAAAGTTCCAAACCATATTCCATAAAGCCCAGGATATCATGAAAATATTTCAGGGGTTACTGTAAAGAGCAAAGGCACCACCACATACTGGTGGTCCTGGGTTCCATACATGACCTGTACCACCGGAATTCAAAGTAGTTTCACTTTCATCTTATTTATAGACTAGGCTCTACATAAAATTCCATTTTGAAATGGTTTCTGTTGTTAAAAATAAAGAACCATTACACGAGGCTGAATTTACACCCAATAAGGCTACTTCTTATGGGAAATGGGCAGTAGCTTTCAACCAACAGGAAGGAGGGAATGTTAAAGATCTTTCCAATAAAACAACAGAAACTGCCATTTATTGAGCATTTGAGCCAGGTACTGTGCTATGTGTTTATGCATTATTTTAATTTAACCTTATTAGCTCTAAGAGACTTGGAAAACTGAAATCTAAACAGAGTTACAAATCTGGTAAACAAGAGAGCCAGAATCCAAACCCAACTGGCCCAAGTCTAGACCTTAAGCTTTTAACTACTGTAATCCACTGCCTTCTCTTATGACCTGGGTCTACTACAACTACCTCTTTAACCACTTTATTATTTTATTATTTTTTATTTTTTTAAATTTACATTCAAATTAGTTAGCATATAGTGCAACAATGATTTCAGGAGTAGATTCCTTTGTGCCCCTTACCCATTTAGACCATCCCCCCTCCCACAACCCCTCCAGTAACCCCGTTTGTTCTCCATATTTATGAGTCTCTTCTGTTTTGTCCCCCTCCCGTTTTCATATTATTTTCTTCCCTCCCCTTATGTTCATCTGTTTTGTTTCTTAAAGTCCTCATATGAGTGAAGTCATATGATTTGTCTTTCTCTAATTTCACTTAGCATAATACCCTCCAGTTCCATCCACGTAGTTGCAAATGGCAAGATTTCATTCTTTTTGATTGCCAAGTAATACTCCATTGTATGTATGTGTATATACATACATACATATATATATATATATATATATACACATACACACACACACACCACATCTTCTTTATCCATTCATCCATCGATGGACATTTGGGCTCTTTCCATACTTTGGCTGTTGTTGATAGTGCTGCTATAAACATGGGGGTGCATGTGTCCCTTCAAAACAGTACACCTGTATCCCGTGGATAAATGCCTAGTAGTGCAAACTGCTGGGTTGTAGGGTAGTTCTATTTTTAGTTTTTTGAGGAACTTCCATACTGTTTTCCAGAGTGGCTGCACCAGCTTGCATTCCCATCTTTAACCACTTTAAATCTGTTTCTTCATTACATGGAAATAACAGTGCCGATCTCATAAGTCTGTTATAAGAATCATAGTGTAGGGCCTGGTGCATGGTGAAAGATGTTGGCTGCTATTAATATAAGTATTATTACCACCTCAAAGAACTGGGATGCAAGCATGTAGAACCATTTGAAGCTTGGTTAATACAAATGATCAGACCATGCATTCACAAAATTTTAAAAGGTTGAGGCTAAAATTCAGAATATAAAATCCTTTTCTTAGAGGCCATAGCAGATTCCCACATCTAAAACAGCACCTCTCTTTTGTGTTGTCACTTTTATTTTACCTGAGATAACCATATAAGGGTATTTATAAGGATTATACACATGAAACTTTACTGGAAAGATCAAAAACTCATTTCAAAAAAGGAAAACTTGTTTTAAAAAAATTCACAAAGCCAAAAAAAAAAAAAAAATCCACAAAGCCTCAGAGACTTCCTTTATGTGTTTAGAAGACACTTGCAGGGAAACCTGGGTGGGTTAGCTGGCTGAGCATCTGACTCTTGACTTCAGCTCAGGTCATGATCTCATGGTTGTAAGATAGAGCCCTGCATTGGGCTCTGCAGTGGACATGGAGCCTGCTTGGCATTCTCTCTTACTCTCCCTCTCTCTCTCTCTGCCCCTCCCCCACTTACATTCTCTTTCTTTCCCTCTCTTTTTCTCAAAAAAAAAAAAAAAAAAATCTAAGAAGACACTTGCCCACTGATATAATGTGTAACTTAAGCATACTTACTACAAAAATTGGTAATGCCTGCTGTTCTGTATTCCTGGAGCCTCTTGATCTCCCTTCGGAGTTCAAATTCCACTGTTTATCCCAAAAAGAATGAAGGAGAAAAATTGGAAAGCCAAAATCAACATTAAGAGGAATACTTCTGCTTTTGAGTATTTTCAGTAATTCTGTCTTATATAAAAGACTGGGCAATTACATTTGGGAAATCCTATATAATGATGACATTTCATTAGAAATTTTACCCAAGAGGGGTGCCTGGGTGGCTCAGTTGGTTAAGCATCCAACTCTTGATTTCAGCTCAGGTCGTGATCTCATGGTTCATGAGTTTGAGCTCCACATCAGGCTCTGTGCTGACAGTGTGGAGCCTGCTTGGGATTCCCTCTCCCTCTCTCTCTCCCCTCCCCTACTCACACTCTCTCTCCCTCAAAATAAATAAATAAACTTAAAAAAAAAAAAGAAATGTTACCCAAGAGCTCAGAAAAACCTACTCTAGCTATCTTTTGGCTACCATCTCCAGCTGGAGAAAGCAGCTGGAAACGTCTCCCAGAAGGTGGTACAATGAACTGGCTGAATTCATTAGCTACAGAAGTAACGAATTAATTTTTTTAAACAACTAAGTTTCCTTGCTCTGTTTATCCTCTATTTATCTATCCAAATAACCAAATTCTTTTATAAAAGCTATCTCTGCTATTACTTGATGTGGCCCTTTTATAAGCAAAGGACAAAAGCTCTGTGCTCAAGTCCCAGATAGCTTCTTTACAGCTTTTCTCCTATAGGAACAAAAGAGCATTGTTTTCCATAAACCAAAGATTTCTGCTTCCTCTGAGTGGACAGATCAGGTTGTATTGCTTGCGTTATTATGTGATAGAACATTCAAATTTGGGTGCTTTGAAACAGAGGATGAAGGAAGAGCCCAGACAATTCATGGGGTGTAGTTCTTTGGAGTGACACATGAACCAGGGATGGCACAAACTGGGACAGGAAGTAAAGGATCAGTCACCTAGTGCAAACCACACAAAGAATGCCAACCAAACAGGGTGTTTGATGAGGACAACCACCCAGGCTCAGATAAATGCCTATAATGCTATGCAACAAATAATTGCATGATGAGAACAGGATAAGAGTCTTGGTAAAGCATTTTCCCTAAATTTGAGGGTCAAATACATAAATCTCACAATGAAACATACAGACTAAGCTGCCCAGTCCAGATTATTTTAAAGTGTAGGCCTTACTGCCTTAACAACTTCAATTTTTTTATAGTGAAAAATCAAATAGTAACTGGGCAAAGGTCTCTCAGAAAGATAGGCAAGAGAATGATGGAAGTACTGGGTTGGCTCAGTCGGTAGAGCATGACACTCTTGAGCTCAGGGTTGTGAGTTCGAGCCCCATGTTGGGCACAGAGATTACTTAAGGAAATAAAAAAAATATTGTTTTTAATTAAAAAAGGGAAAGAGAGGGGGAGGGGAGGGGTACCTGGGTGGTTCAGTCGGTTAAGCATCAGACTTCAGCTCAGGTCATGATCTTATAGCTTACGGGTTCGAGCCCCGCACTGGGCTCTGTGCTGACAGCTCAGAGCCTGGAGCCTACTTCGGGTTGTGTGTCTCCCTCTCTCTCTGACCCTCCCCTGCTCATGCTCTGTCTCTCTCTCTCTCTCTCTCTCTCTCTCTCTCTCTCTCTCTCTCAAGACCAAATAAACATTAAAAATAAATACATTAAAAAAAAAAGAGAGAGAGAATGATGGAAGTACTACCTCCATGAGTCATCCAAATCTTGTCCCCATTTTAAAAACTACTCTTAATGCTAACGTATTTATGAATAAAATGATATGATGTCTTGGATTTGCTTCAAAATAATCCAGTTGAGCACGGGAGAAGAGGGGGTAATAGAAATGAAATTGGATGTGTTAATTGCTGAAGCTGAGTGATGGATACATGGGGGTTCATTACACTGTCAGACCTACTTTTATATATATTTGAAAACTCCCATAATAAAAAGTCAGGGGAGAGACTATAAAACTACTGTTTATCTGGGGAAAAAAGAAAGCTTCCAGGCTTTTAACCTCTTTTGTCCCACCCCCAAGTCATTTCAAGGTAATAAAGGGGAAGAAAAGATAAAAATATTCATTTATTTATTATTTATTCATAGAACTTCACCTAAAACATACCATTATCTCTATTTATATAAACACACACATACACAAACACACAAATACTTGCACAAAGTTCAAAAAGCACCTACATGCATGGCTTTCAATGAACTTGTCATGTTCCACTGGCCCCACTATCCTTGCAAATCGCCTCATTGTTTCATAAAGGTCTTGGACTTCCTTGGGATACCGCCGTTCCATTACTACAGAGAAAATAAAACACAACCATGCCATAGAGAATATAAAAATCTCTAAGTTAGAGTCTGTGTTTCTTTTACTAGAAGTCAAATGGAAGGATACTATGCCTAACCTCACATGACTAATTTACCCATGACAGGAAGCAAACAGGAAAGCCAAGAATGCAAAACATTAATCATAATGATAACAGCATCACAGTGACTATCACACAGGGATGCGGTCATCACTGGAGAATTGAAGGTCATCTGCATTACTGAGCACCCAGGTGACCTCCGCACCTCAGTCTGTTAATCTGTACAGGGGCAGGGACTGCTGGCAGTAATGGGAAAGACAATTAAAGGCAGATCATGCATTCTTAGGAACAATGTTGGGCAGAATTTTGGTATGAACTACCACAGGAAAACAAGGGAAGTGCATGTAGAAGAGGTAGGTTAGCCTAGAAAAAATGTGTGCTCTCTTTCTAATGAAGTTATATTTTGAGAATTATCATCCAAGTAAATGGTCATAGCATCCTGTGTATACAGGTTCCTGATTCTCAGGTAGTTAACTCTGAGGATCACTAATGACCAAATTTCTAATAAAAAGAAGTATCAGTGAAGAGGATGGGGAGTAAAACCTACGAACAATTAAGTGGTAGGTTGGAAGTGCCAGGAACTGCTACTTGGTCATTTCCATCAGAAGAACTACACCAAAACCAGGTGATTAGATGAATTAGTAACTACTGATTAGATGAGCTGATCAGTAACTAAACTAATTCTGCGTACTTTTCCACTATAGATACAGGCTTTCAGTTAAGATCGTTATTGAAATTGAGTCTCTTTTCAGCTCCATCTCTTCCCTTATAGGAGTCACTCTTATCCACAAATTCCAGGTGCTGATTTGATGGGCAGCCACAGATTATTTTCACTACCAAAAAACTCCCAAAACCAAAAGCAAAAAAAAAAACCCTCCAGGGATAGTACAGAAAAATTTGGAGTAAAAATTTTAAATTTGATGGAAAAACCCTCTGCCTACGATATGAAGGTCACATACACTCACTATAATGGTAGTTGAAAACTCTGAAATCACATTGCACATGCTGCTTTTTTCTCAGAAGCAACAGAGCCTCCTCTCAGCTCTACACGTACAGTTAAAAGAATAATCAAGCTAAACTGACCTGTGTTTACCAGCTGAGAACAGAATTTACATGAGTCAAGTTCTACTATGAGTAAAGGTCAAAATCCTATTGACCTGCTATTGAAAACCCAGGCATTCAGACACAGGAACCCACTACTGTAGCTACAAGAATATGACCAATTATTGTCTATAAAAAGGGCAATGGAAATCTGATTGTGAGTTATTTTTGCAAACCCACAGTTCTCAATGAGGTTAAACAGGCAAGGAATATAAATTGATACAACCATTTTTTGGAAAGCAATCTGGCAGCACATGTCAAGCATTTTTAATGATCATATTCTTTGACCTACTAACTCCACTTCTGGGAATCCACCTTAAAAAAATTCTATGGGACACGTGAGTGGCTCTGTCGATTAAACTTCCGACTCTTAAAAAAAAATTTTTTTTTAATGTTTATTTATTTTTGACAGAGAGAGAGACAGAGCATGAGCGGGGGAGGGGCAGAGAGAGAGGGAGACACAGAATCCGAAGCACGCTCCGGGCTCCGAGCTGTCAGCACAGAGCCTGACATGGGGCTCGAACTCATGGACAGTGAGATCATGACCTGGGACGAAGTCAGACACCCAACCGACGGAGCCACCCAGGCACCCCTAAACTTCCGACTCTTGATTTTGGCTCAGATCATGATCTCATGGTTTGTGAGCTCGAGCCCTGCACTGGGCTCTGCGCTGACAGCAGGGAGCCTGTTTGGGATTCTCTCTCTGTCTCTCTCTCTCTCTCTCTCTCCCTGACCCTCCCTCACTCACTTCTCTCTCTCAAAATAAATAAACATTAAAAAATTCTAAATATATATAAAGCTTTATTCACAAATGCACCAGAGAATTATGTATGATGATTTAAAAAACTAAATATCTAATAATAAAAGATAAGCCTATTACTTAACTATTAAGAGTGACATCCTCAAAACACCACAATCACTTGAAAAAGTGTAACAGAAAGTGAAAAAAAATGTCACATTATGATCACAAAAACATTTAACCCATGACTGGCTGACCTGCACCCTATAATGGCACAGAGTGTCAAGCCCTATAAAATTCTATCAACTAGGATACAAAGCACAATAATCATCAGGTACTTTTACAAAAAAGAATACATATGAGTATTATAAACATTTCTATAAAAATGTTGTAATTATCAGATCATAATTCTTATTTGCTGAACAAACTGCAGTGTAGAAGAAGAAAAAGTACAGGGACTCTTTCTGCTCAGCCTAGGTAACTTCAATATTTAAAACAGTAACATCAAAGTGAACATTCACTTAAAAATCATTATAGTTTCATTCTCACCATCATACAGAGCTAAATGTCTTGTGTCCACTACCATGCACAATACGGGTTGACTTTTTCCATAAAAATGTTTAACAACCTGATGATCACAGTTGTGTTTAACATATAGTTCCTATCCAGTTCCAGAAAATGACCCATTAATATTCATGCTGTAATTACTATACTACTTAAAAAAAAGGAATTATCATATAAATGTTGATCAGATATTAATGATTCTTAACTCTCACTATGTAACAGAACTGCCTTAAAGATATTTTAAAAATAAAAATGTTCTAGCACTAATCCTCAGAGATTCTGAATTAATAGTCTGAGTTGATACCCAGGCATGAGAATTTTTTAAAGCTTCCTACATGATATGCTGGGGCGCCTGGCTGGCTCAGTCAGTAGGTCATGTGACTCTTGATCTTGGGGTCACGTATTAAGCCCCATGCTAAGTGTGAAGATTGCTTAAAAAAAAAAAAAAAGGCTCCGGATTGATGCTAATATGCAAGTTGAATTAAGAACTACTGCCATAAATGATTTGTTCAAAACTGTTCAATAATGTTGGAAGAAATTTTAAAATAAAGAAAGCAGCTAATACTTACACTGAAACTTTCTAAGGTTGATTAATCCATGGTCTCTTATAATTCTAGGATGAAAACCACAATAATGTTTATTATAATTAGTTTCACATTTAATACTTCTTCCACATGCAGCTTTTACTAGGCATTTGAAACACTATGGGGTGGAATATTGAGGTTCAAAGACGTCACTCCTCACAAGTTTCTGAAGGGCAGTGAGTCTGCTAACACAATTTTAGGCTTTCAACCATCATATATTTTTCCTTTCCTTGGACATGGTAGACTCTCAATAACTATATGCTGGATGAATGAATGAACACTCAAAAATACTGAAAAACACATCTGTAACTTGGCATGAAACAGAAGGGAATCTGTGTCCATGTGATAAGAATTAAACTATTCAATTTAGGGAATTGATAATTGAGAATAGCCATTTAAGGGAAATAGCTAAACCATAAAATGGCACCATGATCATACATTCAACATTTATAACCGTACATGTGTACATTCACATAATGCTTTAAACCTATTTGAAATAAGTATCATGCATGTTTAATGGAAGTGTCTCCATAAAACATAAGATCAAACAGCAACCTCAACCACTGAGTTCTACAGTACTGTTGAGCTTGAATTATGTGTTTTAAGCAAAACAGAATTTAAGTAAACCATGTGTCTGGAACCTTTCATTTTATATCACATGTATTTATTTATTTTTTTAATGTTTACTATTTTTGAGAGAGAGAGACAGAGAGCAAGCAGGGAAGGGCCAGAGAGAGAGGGAGACACAGAATAGGAAGCAGGCTCCAGGCTCTAAGCTGTCAGCAGAGGCCGATGCGGGGCTCAAACTCACAGACCGCGAGATCATGACCTGAGCTGTAGTCGGCCGCCCAACCGACTGAGCCACCAGGCGCCCTATCACACGTATTTATAACTAGTAATGAAGCTTCTCACAACAATTGGATAATTTTCTTCAGCACTTCTCAGAACACACAGAGAATAAGCTTTACTTTAGGTCACATCTTGGTCCCTCAAGAGTGCCTCCCAAGTCCTATTCCTGTTTTTGTTGTTGTGATGTCACTGTGTTTCTACTCTGTAACATCATGACAACACGCATTCACACTCATACCCTCTGCATACCCTTCTCTGAATTGTTAAAAGTCTCTGTAATCTAACTGCTAAAATTGTCTGGGATCTATTAATTTCTCAATCTGAATGTATGCTTTTTGTTCTGCTGCAAAGAGAAGGAAGAACTTGAGAGTGTCTGAAAATTGTTCAGAATTTTTTTGAAATCCTCCTGAGTAAGACTTCTCAAAAAAATGAGCCATTAGAATGGAGCATTAAAGGAGCACTTGGGTGGCTCTGTTGGGTAAGTGTCTGACTCTTCATTTCAGCTCAGGCCATGATCTCATGGTTTGTGATATCAAGCCCCGTACTGGGCTCTGCATTAACAGCATGGAACCTGCTTAGGATTCATATTCTCTCTCTCTCTCTCTCTCTCTCTCTCTCTCTCTCTCTCTTTCTGCCCCAATACCCTGTTTGCACTCTCTCTCAAAATAAATAAATAAACATTAAAAAAAATGAGAGCATTAAAAGAAGCATAACAATTTGATAACAACTTGAATTTAACTGTTCCTGTTTTCTTTAAAATAGTGTACCCATATTAGGGGTGCCTGGGTGGCTCAGACAGTTAAGTGTCTGACTCTTGGTTTCGGCTCAGGTCATGATCTCACGGTTCATGGGTTTGAGCCCCACATCAGGCTTCATGCTGACAGTGTGGATCCTGCTTGGGATTCTCTCCCTTTCCTTCTTTCTGCCCCTCCCCTACTTGCTCTGTCTCTCAAAAAAAACAAAAAAAACCAAAAAAAAACCCACAAAAAACCCCCACAAAACAAACAAAAAAACAGTGTACCCATATTATTCAATGACCATCATAACATCAAGAAAAGGTAAGGAAGGTGGAGGCAAAAAAGCAAAAAAAGGACAAGTATTATTACCTCCATTTGACAGATGGAAAAATTAAGGATCAAGGAATATCAGTGTCTTCCTCAAGGTGACAAGATGAGTCACAGGTAGAATGTTCTTATGGGCTATATGTGGTATTCAATACTCCATACCTGAAAGAAGGCAGGATGGTTTTCTGTACTTACTTTTTTCGCCTTTGTCTCTCCTTTAACCTGGAATGATAGATATCTACTACAGCCATCTTCAGAGCTATAAACAAACAGACATACACATAGATATAAAGCCAAGACAAAAATAAGTCTTTTACCCAAACTGTCCTAAACTTTGAACGTCATATTGCTTACTATTCCACACACACTGGTCTAGGAAATTTGTCTCTTGGAAACAAAAATGTCCTAGGATACTGAATTTATCAGTAAATTACAGTGAAGTTCTTTTTTTCCTGTGTACACATCTTATACGGCATATCCTACAGATAACAACGTGTACTTTTTACTGAATACCTCTTTTGGCCATGCCTTGTCAGGTATATTACTAGCTTTAATATAACAGGAGTCTGAACTTTGGTGACACACAGGCTAGACATTGCATCTATTAGAATAGCCATAAAAATGAATACTGACTGGAGTTATGACCTCACAGGCACAAGTTCAGTAGACAATGTCAAAACAAGACTGATGTAAATATCGTATAGGAGAGACATTTTCCCAGAGTAGCAGTTTTGAGTTGGGGAGCAACAACTATTTACGGGATGGTTTTGCATTCAGTACTAAAAAGTTCCACTAAATAGCCTAACAACCCCAAAGCTATGGCCTGCTTTGCCACCCATGTTCCAATCCTTTCCTGGCTTTAGTCTCATGTTAAGGACATGGGGAATTAGGAGAAAACAGACAGCAAAAGGTTTCCTCAATATAATAGTTCTGGTTCTCTCTTTCCCCAGCCAATTTTTCCATGTTCAGAGTTCTTCAGGGTTCTGTTCTCATCTTTCTTTTCGCCCCTTACCTTATTCCTATAAACTCAGCCACTCCTATGGTTCTGGGTACCATCAAAAATATAATCTCACACTCAGATATTTATTTTAAGCTCCAGACCCTATCTGGATATCTCTACTCACATGTCTTCAGTTACAAACTTATACTCTACCTCTTCCCCAAACTCTGCTGTCCAAGACAGAAATCAATGGGACTCTCCCTCCTGTCTCTCCATATCTAGTCAGTGAGTCTTATCTATTCTGAATGCTTCAGTCTCTCAAATTTCTCTCTTCCTATTTGTCCCTAATCTTATTCTTTAGCTTAGCCATCTTGTGTCCCCTAGATCACTTCATGTACTCTTTTAATAACTCCATTCCTACCTTATTCTAATTCAACCCTTCATTTACCCTTCAATTCACCCTTCATTTACCCTTCAATTACCTTCAGGGTAATGTTTTTAAGCATAATCCGCAGGTGTATTTTCCTTGTTGATAATTTTTCAGTGGCTTCCCATCTACTCACTGGAGTTCAAACCCTCGCATATTATATAAAACCTCTTACTGTCTTGAATCTGCCTATTTTCCCAGTCTCATGTCCTACCATTCCCTTATATGCCCTATATACCATGCACGCAAAACAATCTGCCCTAGATCACACAGCTGCTAAGTGCAGAGCAGGTATCCAAACCCAGACAGTCTGGTTCTAAGGCCTCGAGTAGGAAAGACACTGAAACCGCCCAACATGTTTACTTTCTCTGTGTTAGTCCGAAATTCTAAATCTGGCTTATCTAACAATGAAATATGTGTTAAAAAAACACTCAGAAGTAAAAAGTCCCACAAGTGTATAATCTGAAGACCCTCTAAAGTTAAGAAATAAAGACCAACCATTAACAGCTCTAGAAGAAAATATGAAGACTACTTAACTTAGCACTATGCTATATTAAACAATTCTTCTTATCCATAATCTACGATTCTGAAGGAAACTTAAAATTTAATAATTTTAGTAGATTCTGGAACTATCTTAACAAGTTGTTAACTTGTTATCTCCTTAGAATTTGTGTAAGTTGAGAGTTTGGTGGGTTTTATTTTAATTACTGAATGTATTCACAGAAGAAAGAGGCTCTAGAGCAAACATAATGACCTGACATGTGTCCTTTGAAAAATAAAATATGCTATTCAAAGGTCAGGTAGTATAATTCTTAACACACCAAGTCTCACAGCAAAGGATTTAGAAGATATGACAATCACATCTTCCAGGATAGTGAGCTTCATTCCAAAATAGAGCCTAGAGCCTCTGTAATACTGATAAACAAAAAAGGTAATAGAATATCATTGCTCATCAGAAGGATGTGTGATACAAATTCAAGTTTACCCTATGGGGGCAATGAATCAACACAGATTTACATGTTATCCTAGAGTAACTTTTAAACCTTATTTTCAAATATGTTCCTATTTGGAACAGACAAGTTAGATCTACTGTAGTTGAACCTCTTCTCCCATTCTATCTCCAGCTACCTTTCCCAGTAGTAGTCCCTGAGGGTACCTCCATGAACAGTCTGAAACCCACTTCTGCTTCCTTGAAACTAGATTTTCAGGCAGGAAAAAAAATGGAACCAATCAAGTAAAACAGTACACAATGGCTCATTAGAATCATCAATTTCTTTCGCCAGTAAAAGCAATAAAAGTTGAACAATGTACAATTCTAATGCACTGTCAATACGGTATCCCTGGATAAGATAATAGAAATAAATTCTGGATACTCCATCCTGACTCATTACTGTGTATCCCACTGCTACCTGCCCTCAAGATAGTCTCAGATTAGAAGGAAGAAATACCAAAATCTAACAAAATCTAATCTATGGGCAAATGTACTATATATGTAGGTAACTTCAATCACTGGGAAATGACCAGGAATATTTTATATAGGCCATTCTGCCTTGAGTCTGAGATAAAAATAACATAAGTTCTAGCTGGGTGATGTGAAGAGGTGAGTGGATGCATCATTTTTTAAAGTTTATGTATAAAGAAATAAGTATTAACTACTATGGATTTTTTGTTCATTTCTAGTAAGTTCAAAAATTAAACAACACTCCTTTATTTTTCCTTACAACTGCCCACAATTAAAAAAAATCAATAATATCAGAATCAAGATTTAAGGCAATGGTTTTCAATTTTTTTTTAGGTAGGGGCACCTGGGCGGTTCAGTTGGTCGAACATCTGACTCTTGATTTCGGCTCAAGTCATGATCTCACGGTTCCTGAGTTCGAGCCCCACAGTGGGCTCTGTGCTGACAGCATGGAGCCTGCTTGAGATTCTCTCTCTCCCTCTTTGCCCCTCCTGTGCTCTCTCTAAAAATAAATAAATAAACTTAAAAAAAAAAAAAAACTTTTTTTTTTTTTTTTTAGGCAAGACTCTCTCTATAAGTGAATTCTTGATTTATAGGGCTGTTCCATATAAAAGCCCAAGTACCATGAAATACCCCATATACTGCCATTGCTTTCTAACACACTGCTGTAGAATGATAGGCTCCAGACTGCTATGCTGGTGGAGATGTACTTTACATGCCTGTGTGGTGGAATAGGCAGGTAGGATCAGGGAGAAGGTATGTCTCTAACCAAACACAGGTTTTATATTGGACTCTCTTTTTCATATGAGAAATGGAATTACGTAGTCAACAGTTCAAGGCAGAAAGAGATACCAAAAACAACAACACAAAAAACTAAGTAAACAGCTAACACACCCTGAGTATTTATCATGTTCCAAGCTCTTTGTATATCTTATCTCATTTATCTATCTAATAACAAGATGACTTCAATAGGAAAAACATGACTTGAAGGTTCAGTGAAATTATTGGTAATTCTGAAAACACATTTCTGTAATTTTTCTAAGATGTTAACATCTTATCACATTGTTTCCTGAGACTTGGGTGGGAATGACTTAATTAAAACAGGAAAAAGGGGTGCTTGGGTGGCTCAGTCGGTTAAGTATCCAACTGTTAATCTCAGCTCAGGTCTTGATTCAGGGTCATGAGTTCAAGCCCCACTTTGGTGGAGCCTACTTAAAAAAAAATAAAACCCCAAAAAACAGGAAAAAAACAAAGAGACTATGTTACCAAAAAAAAAAAATCTGTAAGTACTGATGATTGGTTTCACTGCTGGATCATTTTAGCAGTTTGAACTGTGCAACTGGTTCTGGAGAACAAAGGGAAGGAAAGGCACACACAGAAACAAATGGAGAACTGGAATTCTCCCAGAGGAAAATGCATATTTGAAGCTGTCTCTTTTCTTTATAAAGCACCCAGATAGCAGCAACTGATTAGAAAATCTCAACTACATGAATAACCCAGGGAGGACCACAGCACAGCAGGCAGACAGAAATGAGAAGGCAGACAATGAAAGAATGAGAATCACTTGGTTCACATTCTACTTAAAGTGGCTGGTAGTTCCAGCAAAGCGGGCAAAGAACCAGAGATCATTAAAAACAAACAAACCCAAACCACCCCTAACCTATTCACTCCTGAAATCTCAGCTTTGGGATAAGAACTGTCTCCCTGTGATTACAATGGGGACTGATAACAAAGTTTCCAAACGGCTAGCCTTAAAATATTTCAAGAAGTGGGCAGAAGTCAGAGGCAGTTCCTTCCCACTGCAGTGTATTTCTAACATTGTTCAAAATAGCTGGCAACATGTCTCTGTTTTCCTGACAGAAGGCACTTACTGCTTGCTTGGCAAGAAAACCAACTCAGAGGCCTTAACTGCAACAAAGCCAATCAAAATCCTGTGCACAAACCTGTGACTCAGGTATTCCCCAGAAGCAAAGCTTTTTAAAAGTCATCTTTCCCAAAAGCTTGTGGTCAAGATGTACACAATTAATTCTGGGAGGGAAGGAAGACTATGTGACCTAATTGTTAAAGTCAGGAACTAGGAAGCCTAGGCAAGTTACTTAAAGTCCTTTGTGCACTTTCCTGAATGTAAAATGAGAAAATACCCACCCCTACTTCTGAGCAATGTGGTGAAGCTATAACAAATGTGACATCTCACAAACACAAACACACAAAAATCCAGCAACAAAAATGCAAGGTTGTAAAGACAATAAGTATAGAACAGTATTAAGAACATAGGCTCTGGAGATGGCTCTGCCACTGGCAGGCTAAATGACCTTAGGCAAGTTACTTGATATTTCCATTCTTTAATTTCCTCATCTATAAAATGGAGATGATGATGATGATGATACTGAACTCACAGAGTTTTGCTAGGATCAAATGAGGTCACATGTGTGAAAGGTTTAGCATGGCAAACAGTAAGGGCTATACGTAATAGCTATCATTAGTAGTAGCATTTATGTCTAAAATATCACAAAACTTTACATGCTTTACATGCCTTTAAAGGAAAGGGCACTGCCAGTAGGTAGGTAAGTAATATGTAGTGACAAGGCTGGACCTCTGCTCTACAAACCATTAAGGGATCTAAAGGCTGATGATATGAGCCAAAGAAGTTAAGGGGGGGGGGGGGGGGAGGCAGGGGAGTATCCATGCTTAGTCAAGAAATTTTGCTGAAATTAGCTTTCCAAAAAGAGGGAGTGTAAACTGTCCTAATGGGCAACCCTATGAAGCGGTGAAAACACCAACCCAACACATAGCAAGGAGCTCATAACGCCTGTTGCTTGCCTAGGTTATGGGACAGCAATTAGAAGATGCTGCACTCAGGATTTTAGAGCCTGTGAAGCCCTGGGAAAGGGGAATCCATAAACCTAGGAGATATTTTCCCAAATGAAAGCAGACTAGGGGGAGATGGCCTCCCAGAGAAAAGGTACAATACTGTGTCATCTGCACTGAGATCCCAAACGTACCATGATACAGTAGAGTGCCAAGTTATGTCTTCTGCATCTCTCTTTCTGAACCAATAATTTCTGCTTATTTCAGTAAAATGTATGATGGTGTCATTTAGGGATCCCAGAACTTCCTTATTTTCTTCCTTAGACACTGCTTCACCTGCAGTATCCTCTCCAGGCCCAGCCTTCTGGTATGGCTGGAATGCAATTAACCTCCATTGTGTCCCAGGCCTCTATAATGGACCATTCAAACCCATCATATTAGACAAATTCCATGAATCATAGCAAAAGTCTTTGGGTGATGAAAAGGGCTTGGTGGCATCAGCTCTGGCAAAGAATATAAAACCTAGCCAGTCTGTTTCCTTGCAGTAGTTATGTAAGTGAGGGAACATAAAAGGAATGTTATTAATGCTCAGTAATATTGAAAATATAATGGTGTAATGGAATGGTAATAATACCAATCTCAATTATGTGCCATCTTTCATTGGAGACATTCACACTCTGACTAATCAGTGTTACCCCTTCTTTACAGGCAGTGGACACAAAGAAACAGCAAGCAAGATTGCAAGGACTTGCCCAAGATCACAGTGACTCAGAAGCAAGCCTGAGGTAGAATCACTGCACAAAATATGTGCCCCTCTCTCTGTTCTAAGTACGCTTAAAAAGCTCCTTCTTGTTCCTTCTTGAGTGTTTGTAGGCTCCAGTCCCTCCCCTTCATGGAGTGTTCTGGGAGAAAGCATTCAGCTCAGGGACCATACAAATGTCACACTGGACAGAGGGTCACGCTGCCAGAGGAGAGAATATAAGAACTCTAGAGCCATAAGCAAAGCATTCTTTTGTGGTACCAGCATGTCATCCCTCAGATCTCAAGCACTGCCAAACTTCTTTCAAATGTTAACATCTTTTAAAAAGCACCCATCAGGGGCACCTGTGTGACTCAGTCAGTCAAGCATCCAACTCTTGATCTTGGCTCAGGTCATGATCTCATGGTTGGTGAGTTTGAGCCCTGTGTCAGGCTCTGTGCTGACAGCACTGAGCCTGCTGGGGATTCTCTCTCTCTCTCTTTCTCTCTCTCTCTCTCTCTCTCTCCTCCTCCTCCTCTTCCTCCTCCTCCCCTGCTTGTGCTTTCTCTTTCTTAAAATATGTAAATAAACTTAAGAAAAAAAAAAAAAAACCACCCATCTCAACATCTTATAGTTCCCTACTAGGCAGAGGGAAAAAGGAGGCAGGGATTATTATTTACATTGTGTTACAGCTGCTTTATATGTAACAATCAGTAACTGATGTTTCGATTCTAATTCAAATTAACTAGAATCAAATGACTTACAAGGCTGTAGAAATTGTAGGAAGAACACAAATCAAGTATGTTATAGGTCTGAAATGCTAACTGAAATAAGAATTGCTAATCAATAGCTTCTTTCTGATTTTTTCCTGTTGCCCCCACTAATTACAGAAAGAACCACAAAAGCACCAGAAGAAACTGCAAATCTTGCTTCTACAAAGAATGAAGAGTGAAATTAAATACCAACCATTACTACCGTTTTCTTGATAATGTTGAAGCTAAAGAATTTGAAGACCTTGGAGAAGTGACTTGGCAAATCTTTGACATAGCTGAGCCATTATTGGCATAAAAAATTCTGACTTTCAAAAGCAGGTATTTTTGAATAGTACCTCAAAGGCTGATGTTTATGTAGCTTTTTTGTTTTTTGTTTTTGCATTAAGAATAAGAAAGATACAAGCCAGGAAACAATACAATTAATGAAAACTGGTATGTATTAGAAATACTGAACGGCAATTTGCACATTGTGTTCAAAGAGACACCAGATGAGGTGAGAAAGACCATCACACGAGTTACTAGGCTTGAAAAGAAGGCTGACATGGAAGACTGAACAAATACTGTGTCATCATCTAGTGAACACTCAAGTGGTTTGCTTTCAAGCTTTCCTCTTTTAGTTCCATCCATATCACTTCAACTTTCCTTAAAGTTGTGTGGGAGAAAAGGGGACGAATGAAATTTTGAGAAGAGAACAGCTTAAGAAATATGTAGACAGCAAATCCTGAACATAAAATTTTTATGAAGACTCTTTCTGGTCCCAGCTCTGGTGTAACAAATACCTAAATAGTTCTTCTATGGAGAGAAGAATGAAATTCCCTTTCTAGTGACAGAGTCCCAGTTAATGCATCATTAAAACCTGATTTACAAGTCAACAAGGATTCTACTTGCCTTTACTGCCTGGGATACAGATTTAAGAGAAACAATGGGGGCACCTGCATGGCTCAGTTGGTTAAGCATCCAACTTTGGCTCAGGTCATGATCTCCCAGTTCAGGAGTTTGAGCCCAGTGTTGGGCTCTGTGCTGACAGCTTGGAGCCTGGAGCTTGCTTCAGATTCTGTGTCTCCCTCTCTCTTTGCCCTTCCCCTGCTTATGTTCTTTCTCTCTCTCTCTCAAAAATTAATAAACATTAAAAAGTCTTAAAAAAAAAAAGAGAGAGAGAAACAACGAAGATGCTGTTTGGGAAATACAGAATCCAAGGAAGCATTATTCACCTACTGTACCACATAATTCTGGAACAAAATGAAAGAAGATTGGGGATTATTTTAAATATATAGTTCAATGTACATGGAAAGAGGAAAAAAAAAGAGATTCAATGAAAGTCTAACCATCACTTTTAAGAGCCCTGTTGGCATTAAGTACTAACATTTTAACAAAAGAATTGACATAAATCCTTAGACTGACTAATCTTAGATGAGAATTCAGAAGTGCTAAAAATTCAACAATTCTGAGAAACAAGAAATTCCCAATCTTGGTCTAAAAAACCTCAAGGAAATTCCATTCTTTTTCTCTGCTATGGGAAATTTGGGGTAACACATTTACAGCGAGCATCTAGCACCATCAGTTGCTACTGAAGTCCCAAGATGTTCACACTGATTCCTTTCCTTCTAAGGGGGCAGTGAGAGCCATTCAACCTCAGTGTAGGTTCGCCTCAGTCAAAAGAAAGATCACACAGTCCAAGACTGGGAACCAGCTATCATTACATGATACTCTCATCATTATCACAAATGATCTTTTTTATTGAGGTCAAAAAACAACAACAGGATAAATTTAGCAACTTAACCACCAGATTTTGACTCCCATAAGGGCAGGGAACATGTTTTATTCATCCTTATATTCCTAGCACCAACACAACACAGTGTCACCATGTACTTTACAATCAATAAAAATATTTGCTAAAATAAAATGTTACCATGTAAAATGTCCGAGTCATCTTCAACAAAATCGATGTCTCTCAAGTCCCATTCTGCATAATTGTCAAACTCCTGTTTGGGGAAAAAAAATTCCCACCCCAAACCCATCAGCACTGAGTAATGGCTTCACAGTAGCCATGCTTTAGAAGCAAACAGAAAATAAATAAACACTTGTTAAAAAGCACTGAATGGAGGGGCGCCTGGGTGGCTCAGTCGGTTGAACATCCAACTCTTGATTTCGGCTCAGATCATGATCCCGGGGTTGTGGGATCAAGACCTGCATTGGGCTCTGTGCTGAGCATGCAGCCTGCTTGGGATTCTCTCTCTCCCTCCCTCTACCCCTCTCCCTGCTCATGCTCTCTTTCTAAAATAAAAAATATATATTAAAAAAAAAAAAAAAGACTGAATGGAATACAAGGTTAGGATACTACTATAAGAAATAGGAAGTCATGGGAAAAATCTTGAGACTTTCAGGCAGTAGAGACAGCAAAAATATGAGAAAGTTATGAATCCAAGAATAAAGCCAAACCTAGTACACTAAAAATTAAAAGTAGTCTGTTCATAAAATCTAAACTCTGAATGTGTCATCAAGTATTTAGATAAGAAAATTATCTGCATTAATTCATTTACCTTTTTACTACCTTCTGAAGGCTCTATTTATTTGATAATATTGCTTACATAGTTTAATGGGTAGATGTTTATATTCTACTCAATGAGTACAATTTGTAGGAGCAGTATTTATGGGGTAGCTCTACAGTAACAGCTGCCATAAACAAAATGCTAACCTGGGTAGGGCTAGCAAAATTATTTGTAGTTTGCTAAACTTTCAAATTATCTCCAGCAGCACTGTAACTGTGGCTCAGATGATAAATCAAGAGACTTGTAATTACTTTCACATGGCTTTTAACTCCATGGGTGAACAAGTAACATAAAGTTTTTATCTACATTCATCATTCTTTATACACTTGTGAATACAAAACAGAGGTCAGCCCACTGTAGCCTCTGGACCAAATTCAACCCACTGCCTGTTTTTGTAAATAAAGCTATATTGGAGTATAGGCATGTTTGTTTGTTTACATATTATTTATGCCACTTTTACACAATAATGGCAAAGTTTAGTTACAAGAGAGACTTTGTGGTCTGCAGAAAGTATTTACTATCTGGTCCTTAAAAGAAAAAGTGTGCCAACCCTTGATCCTGCACAACTTTGAAACCCCCTAAGGGTGGAATGAGAACCAGGAACCCAATACCTATTCAGGAAGGGTGAGCCAACACCCTGCAACCTAAGAAATAGGTTTTTGGTCTGAAGAACTTTTACATTTTACATGTGAACATGTTTACAAATGAGAAAAGGTACTCAAATGGAAGAAAATGGCTGCCTAAGGCCCTACAAATTACAGTGCTTCAAAAATCTCTTTTTCACTGGTATGGAACCTGTAGGGAAGAGATATACGCCTCATGCAAAATGAAAACAAGTTTCTCCTACCTCGATGAAATCTGCTCGAGCTGGCATGTACCCTGCCATGTCCCGAGAAAGCAAGGAGTCAAAGGTAGGTCGGGGAGGGTCATCTGTAGCTGGAAGAATTTAGGTTTTCTTAGTTACTTAATAAAGTATTGGCATGAAAATGTGACACAGAAATAGTCTTCATTTACACTCTGAAATTTTTTTGTTTGGAGAAAAACAGTGTCTGAGAGAATAAATAAAATTCAAAAGATTTTTATAAATGGAAAAGTGATAAAGATAAAGTATAATGGAAACAGACTGATTCCTTAAAAAGGAAACTAAGACTTAGGGAATTCTCTAAATAAAATGGGGAATTCCCTCTGATCTGTACTTGCTTAACGTAAGAGAAAACCAAGGATCTTTTCTTTTATATTATAGAACAAAAGTTATTTATCCTGTCTGCTTCAGCTCCCTTACCCTTCAAGAACAATTTCAATTTACAAATCTCACCCAACTGGGAAGCAAAAAACCCCCACAGGATTTGGAAGTTAGTTGGAGTTGGGTCCCAGTTCTATCTGCTAGTCCCATGAGGCACAAATTTAACCTTTCTGAATCTCAGTTTTTTCATGTATAAAACAAAAGCACTTGCTCTGCTATCTCACTGGGTTCCTATGAGGAACAAATGATCTAATGGATTTGAGAACAAAATGCTAACATCCAAAGTGTTTTCCAAATAGGTATCATCAGGCTTTGAGTCAGTCAGCTATGAAACCATTTCTAGAGTATGAGGAAAGGGGTGGGGGGTCATGGTGGTGGTGAAGAAACATTCAGATCTTATTACTTGTGCTCTGGGAGCCATTTAGGAAGGATGTCCATTTATAATTCAACACAGGTTTAGTTATGTTTTGTTAGAAGACCCATGAGTCCCTTAGCCACATGAGATTTTTTTTTTTTAATTAGCTATTACTACCACAACTAAATGAAGTAAATAAGACATTACTTCTTGGACTTAACACTGGGATGATTAATAATGAGTTCAATACTGGACTCTCCTAAGTAACTAATATCTATAATCATAAACCCTCCAAAGCTTGGAAGATTGGTTCATTTTGGACATCTCATCTCCAAGAAGCATTAATGTTGACTGAATATTCACAACCCTTAGAGTGGGTGGGACACCACTGCAGATCTGGGCACCATGATTTCCAGTATAGAACTCCAGTCCCTCCTTAGCCCATTATAGCCTTGACTCTTAGGAACTGCCATGCCAACTCCTCCCATCTTCCATAAGCTCTTTACTTGCCCAAACCACTATTTATCTGCTACTGCAACAGGGCCCAAGGTGAGCTAAGTATCTCTTACCGATACCGGGAGGCACTTACACAGAAATGGAATGGCTGTATCAGCAGTTTTTGCCTCCTCTGCTTGCTTCAGGTTCAGGAGGGTAGATGCAAACAGAGGGTTATTGATGAAATGCTTCATATAGTGTTTTTCACACTCTTCCTTGGTCTTGGTGCACATCTGATTGGCTACATCCTGCCTACAGGATTGTGAGAAAAAGAGAGGTTTGTTCTTTCCAAATTTTAAGTCCCATCTACATAATGTCTGGAATTTGATACCTCCAAACCAACATCATGGAGATATCAGCAGAACAACGAAAGAAATATAAGCCCAATTTTGGTGTAAACTGACATGCTAAATCTTGCTATTCCAAGATACAGAAACAATATCCGAAAAACCCTTTCCTTTCTACCAAAAAAAAGGAAGATCACTAGAAAATCTGTAGATTTCCATGTGAGCTAGGCCTCAGGAAAAGAATTGCTATCATAAGCCACTTTAGAACATTCATAATGTACATAAGTACAGTTTTATATTTGCATAATGTTTTATATTTTACAAAACACTTCACATCAACAAACATTTCTTTACTAGAGTGCCTATGATAGGCCAAGCACTAAGCTAGAAACACTCACAACATAAGTTAATCCTTGCGTTATCCATGTAGTGTTGAGTACTTCCTATCATCTCACTTTCACAGAGAAAATATTAGGCCCAAAGAGATTAAAAAACTTGCTCAAGAAAATTAAACACATAAATGCACAAAACCAGAATCTATACTTCAGAATGCTGACTCCTACGCTCAGATGATGGAGAGGTAGAGGTAAAAGCTCTCCAGTTCCCTCTCAACCCCTTTCTTCTCCAGCACTTAACTTGTCCTTTTCCTATGCTCTGCTTTGTGTACTCCAATCATCTGTATGTATATTTTGATTTTCCTCCTGGACTATAAGCTTCTTGAGGACGGGATACATGTCATAATTTTTAGCTCTACCACCTTCACCACAAGGCTTCGTGTCTTACCCACAGTTGATAGAGAAACAATAGAAGTTATTCACGAGAAATTATCTTAACTCCCTAAGCTTCAGATTATTTGTGAACAAAATGAAGTTTTGTTTGGAAGTTAGTTGGAGTTGGGTCCCAGTTCTATCTGCTAGTCCCATGAGGCACAAATTTAACCTTTCTGAATCTCAGTTTTTTCATGTATAAAACAAAAGCACTTGCTCTGCTATCTCATTGGGTTCCTATGAGGAACAAATGATCTAATGGATTTGAGAACAAAATGCTAACATCCAAAGTGTTTTCCAAATAGATATCATCAGGCTTTGAGTCAGTCAGTGTTATCTACTTCACAAAATGAAATCATCAGTGTGAAAATATTCCCAAAAGGTAAAAATGCAAGTGGTAATATTATTAGGTGGCACTGCCTCCTAGGGCAACACCAATTAGGGCTATTCAGTTCTGCTAGGCTTGGACTGACATAGGTATTTGCAAGCTAAAAACAGGGAATGTGAATAAGAAGTCTCCCAAACTCAAGTCTCAAGTAAACTATGGCCATCTACCTAAAGTCTGACTCACTTAAATGATAAGGATATCTAGAGTCAAGAAAAATTCATACAATTAGAAAGGAGAACTAATATGTCTCAACTTCCGTACTATTCAGAGAGAAATAACCAACCTTCCCCCTGTTGATATAAACCAAAGTGGCCTTTTAGAACTGCCTAGTTATGGACAACTAAACACACCATGTCCCTGTGAGGCATTTCAGAGTAGAAGAGAACTTATCTCTAAGTCATGAATCAATAGGAAAGTAACATACGGCTCCCAAACTCCTCTTTCTAAGACTCCTCCCTTTACCCTTCAACAGCACCTTCTTCTTGGAGCCCACTGGGCAGGACAATCCTTAATACCAAGCTCTTACCAATTTCCAAAGCCACAGTCCATCACAGCTTCTAAAAGGGCCATTTCTTCTTGAGCAGTCCAGCTGGGGTCAAGAACAGGAAAATCTGAGGTCTAAGGAGGAAAAAGTTTTGCCTAAGAACAGATATAGAAAGGGAACCCAGCAAACTGAAATGTAATGCTAATTCATACTTAAATGACTGTCATTCTCATGGTTTTGAGAGGTTCCTAAAGTACATTCTTCTTCTTTTTTTTATATGTTTATTTATTTTGAGAGAGAGAGAGAGACCACGAGCAGGGAAGGGATAGAGAGGAGAGAGAGAATCCCAAGCAGGCCCTAAGAGCTGTCAGTGCAGAGCCTGACGCAGGGCTTGAACTCATGAATTGGGGCTCGAACTCACAAGTTGTGAGATCATGACCTGAGTGGAAATCAAGAGTTAGCTGCTTAACCTACTAAGCTACCCAGGTGTCCCCTGAAGTACAATCTTATGAGTTGTCCATCTCCCTCACCTCTATTTCCACCATTTGCTAAAGAGTTTCCAAGAAATATTATCACTCATAAATGCCATGTAACTCATGTAGAGATATATATTTTTTAAACTTAGCACAAAGGTAAAGATAAATATTATACTATACTCCCACTCAGCTACAAAAGAGGGCAACACAAATATGTACGTATTTATATTTTTCTTATAATGGAAGAATAAACCTTACATTAAAAAAAAGGTTACCTATGGCAAAGGGAGGGAGAAAACAAGGTGAAAAGGACAAGGATAGAAGCTAAACCTCTCTGAATATTCCTTGTTTTGAGATCTGACTGAAATATATACATTGGATGCTAATTACTAAATTTAAAATCCTAAGAATCAGTGGCACCTGGGTGGCTCAGTCGGTAAGCATCCGACTCAGCTCAGGTCACGATCTCGCGGTTTGTGAGTTCAAGCCCCACGTTGGGATCTGCGCTGACAGCTCGGAGCCTGGAGCCTGAATCAGATTCTGTGTCTCCCTCTCTCTCTGCTCCTCCCCCACTCACACTCTGTCTCTCTCTCAAAAATAAATAAACATTAAAAATAAATAAAATAAAATCCTAAGAATCAAAAGCAAAATGTAACAAAGAAACATATGAATTAATTTAAAGGCATAATCAAAGAAAGAAACTATCCCAAAAAACTTTAAAACACAGTGATTTCATTATACATCTCTAGTAGAATACACCTTAAAAGTAAAAAGAACTGCCAAAAAAAAATCTTGCAGCACCTGGGTGGCTTAGTTGGCTGACTCTTTATTTCAGCTCAGGTCATGATCTCACGGTATAAGATTCAGCCCTGTGTTGGGCTAGGTGCTGGGAGGGAAATGGCTTAAGGTTCATATTCTCTCTCTCTCTCTCTCTCTCTCTCTCTCTGCCCCTCCCCCACTCACATGTGCACTCCCACACACTTTCTCTCTCTCAAAAAAAAAAAAATGTTTGCAATAGCATTGGTCTAGTTTTTCTGAGATTATTTTACGCGGATGTGTTATGGGATAAAGCAAAGCAAGTAAGTAATTGTGCTGTGGGTTAAAAGGATATAAGATCTATGAGATTATGTAAAAACCTTATAATCTTATATTTGAATTGAAAGTTTTAGTATCAACTTACCATATATTTTGTCTCAAAAGAATAACTTCCTAACACTGTTCAATGAAAAAATCCAGAAACAATGACCAACCCAGTAGCAACAAACACCTCTAATGCGCAGTATGCAGCCACTAAATACTATTCCCCATGAAAGGAAACAGGATTCTTTAAAGAAAGACCTGATTCTAAGTTAGAAAATGTACCAGATGAGACCAGAATATTTTGTCATAATGAACAGCAAAGACACTCAAAGACTACAAGAGTCATGTCAAAAAGATTTGCAAGCCAACTTGTAGATGCTCCCATTAACCATTTTGAGCATTAATAAGGATAATAACTGCAAAGGAATGACAACTCTTCTAAATATCTAGAAGATGCCAGGGAATCAACTCATACTTTCAAACCTAGAACACAAAGGGAAATAATGTTATTTATCCTGCCTTTCTTGTACAAACTTTACCTCAGGGTAACCACATAATGATGAGGTGTTTCTTTTTACAGAATTGTTTTATCTCATAAATTAAGAGTGCTAGGATTAAAAAGATAACTATTTTGCAATCCCTAATGAACAGATCTACACAATGATCATAAATAAACCTGATGTAGCCGCTATATGTAACTACCAATTTATAGGAAACACAGAACACAGAAAAATATGTTAATCAGCAAAATCCAAACTGTACTAATATCTGTAAGACAAAGAACTCATATTTTTAAAAAAAATCAAATAAACCAAAAGAAACAAGAGAAAGAGTGAGGGTAGGGGAGAGGGAGAGGGAGCACCCACAGAATAGAAAACAGGTAAGAGGGGTGCCTGGGTGGCTCAGTGGGATAAGTGGCTGACTTCAGTTCAGGTCATGTTCTCTCAGTTCGTGAGTTTGAGCCTTGCATTGGGTTCTGTGGTGACAGCTCAGAGCCTGGAGCCTGCTTCGGATTCTGTGTCTCCCTCTCTGCCTCTCCCCCACTTGTGCTCTCTCTCTTTCTCTCAAAAGTGAATAAACATTAAAAAAGAAAAAGAACATGTAAGAAACAACCAATTGGAATGTATGGACCTCATTTGTAATCCAATGAAAACACACTGCAGAAGTTAAAAACATGTATGATGCCACTACACACTCACGAAACCCACTAAAAAAGCTAAAAGTTGGCAAGCATGTCGGTCGAACAATCAGAATTCTCATTCACTGCTAGCAGAGGTATAAAACACTACAACTACTCAAGAAACTTTCTGACAGTTTCTTAAAAAGTTAAAAATGTACAATCACTTATTCTATGACCCAGAAATTCCAGTCTTAAGCATTTATCCAAGAAAGACAAAAATATATGTCCACAGAAAGCCTTATACAAGAATGTTCATCATCTGCAACTACATGGATGGA
The DNA here is from genome assembly GCF_018350195.1 of Panthera tigris. Taxonomy (NCBI): domain Eukaryota; kingdom Metazoa; phylum Chordata; class Mammalia; order Carnivora; family Felidae; genus Panthera; species Panthera tigris. The sequence goes on from NC_056673.1 coordinate 23,590,295, forward strand.
ACTGGAGGGTATTATGCTAAGTGAAATTAGTCAGAGAAAGACAAAAATCATATGACTTCACTCATATGAGGACTTTAAGAGACAAAACAGATGAACATAAGGGAAGGGAAACAAAAATAATATAAAAATAGGGAGGGGGACAACACATAAGAGACTGTTAAATATGGAGAATAAACAGAGGGTTACTGGAGGGGGTGTGGGAGGGGGGATGGGCTACATGGGTAAGGGACATTAAAGAATCTACTCCTGAAATCATTGTTACACTATATGCTAACTAATTTGGATGTAAATTTAAAAGAATAAAATTAAAAAAAAAAAAAAAGAATGTCAATAACAGCTTTATTCATAAAAGCCCCAAACTAGGCAAAGCCCAGGTAACCATCAACAGTGTCATATTCATAACAGTGTCATATTCATGGAATATTATTCAGTAATAAAAAGGAATGAACTACTATACACAATATGAACAAATCTCAAAAATATGCTGAAGGAAACCAGAAACAAGAGTACATACAATATGAATCCACTTATATGCAGTTCTAGAATATGCATAACTGATCTATGGTGATAAAAACCAGAACAGTAATTATTTCAGGGGCAGAGAAGGGAACAGAGATATTTTTAAAAAGCTTTTATGACATGACTGGGAACCATGAAAAGTGACTGAATTACTTTTAAATTTTAGAGAGATCTAGTAAAACATTTATAGATGAACTGGTATGAAATCTGAGGGATCTGCTTCAAAATAATCTGGAAAAGTGGGAGTTTAGATGAAACAACATAGGCTATGAGTTGACAGTTTAAGAGGTAGTTAACAATCACATCCTGGTGCAGTCCCTTCTCACTTAATATGGGCTGGACCTGTGACTTGCTCAAGGCCTGGCCACTTCCATTTTTGTGGTCTTGGGAGCCCTGCACCACCATGTAAGAAACCTAGCTTCTTTGCTGGAAAGACCAGGTGTATAGGCCACATGGGGAGGAAGAAGCCCTAAGGCTACCTGATGAAGTAACAGTTAAGATGTCCCAGATGACTCCTAACCAAGCCATTCTGAGGTGCCAGCAGTGGTGTGAAAAAAGCCCCATGGGGGCGCCTGGGTGGCGCAGTCGGTTAAGCGTCCGACTTCAGCCAGGTCACGATCTCGCGGTCCGTGAGTTCGAGCCCCGCGTCAGGCTCTGGGCTGATGGCTCGGAGCCTGGAGCCTGTTTCCGATTCTGTGTCTCCCTCTCTCTCTGCCCCTCCCCCGTTCATGCTCTGTCTCTCTCTGTCCCAAAAATAAATTAAAAACGTTGAAAAAAAAATTAAAAAAAAAAAAAAAAAAAAAGCCCCATGGACTTCCAGCCTCAAACACATCATGTGGAACTGAAAGCCACCCTCACTGTGTCCAATCTGAATTCCTGACTCTTAGTTATTTTACACCACAAAGTTTTGAAGTAACTATTCGGTAGCAACAGATAACTGAAACATATTCTATTTTAGTATACACATAAAATGTTCTATAAGTTTTTTTAAAAAGGTGACACAAGAGATCTTCAGATTTCACAGGCATTCAGAAATTGTTATACCTTTTGCTGATGACCAAAAAAAAATTTCTGTGATTTGTGAAATTACACTGCTATAAGCAATACGTTTTTATCTGAGTGCATACTATGAATATGCCCAGCACATGAGGTACCAGAAGATCCAAAAGAGAAGCCTAAATCATACATTCAGAGTCTATGTCTATATTCATAATAATCAATCTGGCAAGTATCATAATAAATACATATGACAATTCATGGTTGAAGAGCCTGTTATTTCTAAAACAGTATTTAGAATATTAATTAGCCCTCACGAGCTTTACTGTGAGAAAAGACTTTCTATACCAAATAAATAAATAAATAGGCATAAGATAGTTTTCTTAAAGTTGAATCAGTGTTATTCAAATCCCGAACCCAATCTCAGCCTTACTAACCAGAATCTCTAAGAGCAGGGTCTAGGAATCTATAATTTGAAGAAGCTCCCAGGTGATTCTTAGGCACCAAAGTTTAAGATCACTGGTATAAAGGGTGTGGCAGAAGGAGCTGCCTTGACTTATTCAAGGTTCTAAGAATTATAAGACAAAAATAGGCATAGAACTCAGAAATCTTGATTAATGCACCACCTACCACAGCATGAGTAACTTCCAAAAATACAGCACTGTGAGATGACAAAAGTACTAAAAAACCATTTAAAGTTTTCTGTGGTTTCAAATGAAAAAAAAAAAAAAGGAAAAAATCAGGTTTTTAGTGGCTTCATGTGTAGAAAGCCAAAATTTGGTCATCAATCTTACAGAAGGAAAGATTCTTCTTTTCCTTATCTGGGAATAGATAAGACTGCAGGAAAAAAGGGGGTATTAGGAACCTCCAAAAACTCCCCAAAGGGCAGAATTCTGAAATGTGTTTGTATGGGTGTTGAATATGTGAGAAAAGGATGATGTAATCAGAAGAATTAATTGGACTTAGAGTGAAATTTAGTGCTTTCAGCATTATGGGCAAGGTGCCCAGAACAGCTAGAGAGAGCTCATGGTCACTTTTCATACAGTGGATAACCATCAATCTACCCTGCCTACACTAAATTATCTTTTAAGGAATTGTTTTCACAATTCAAATGAATAAATCTGTTTCGGTTCCAGGCATTTTGGTGTGAATATGAGAAAAATAAACCACCTTTCTAAAGATCTGATATGTTAGTGAAATGAACTCAAAGTCATAGATAGCTTGACCATATTTTCCCAACGCTTCATTTATTTTGCAATGACAAAAGAGGAAAAAAAATTTCATATGAGAAGATGTTTCACATCATATCTTACCAGAGAAATGCCAACTAAAAGAGATGCCACTATATGCCTATCAGAATGGCCAAAATGCATAACAATGACTGGTATGAAATGCAGGCAAAGATGTGGAGCAACAGGAACTCTCATTGTTGCTGGTGGGGATGCAAAATGATACGGACACTTCGGAAGACAAGTTTGGCGGTTTTCTTACAAAACTAAACATACTCATACATGTGATCCAGCAATTGCACTCCTTTGTATTTACTCAAAGGAGTTGAAAACTTATGTACACACAAAAACTTGTACATGAATGTTCATAACAGCTTTATTCACAATTGCCAAAACTTGGAAGCAACCAAGATGTCCTTCAGTAGGTGGATGGATAACCTGTGGTATGTCCAGACAATGCAGTATTTTTTAATTTTTTTTAACATTTATTTATTTTTGAGAGAGACAGAATGCGAATGGGTTAGGGCAGAGAGGGAGACACAGAATCGGAAGCAGGCTCCAGGCTCTGAGCTGTCGGCACAGAGCCCGATGCAGGGCTCGAGAACTCACGAGCTGTGAGATCATGACCTGAGCCAAAGTCAGATGCTCAACTGACTGAGCCACCCAGGAGTCCCTGACAATGCAGTATTATTTAGTGCTAAAAACAAAAACAAATAAGCAATCAAGCCTAAAAAGACATGGAGGAAACTCAAACAAGTATTATCAAGTGAAAGAAGTCAATTTGAAAGACCATATACCATAGGATTCCGATTTTAAGACATTCTGGGAAAAGCAACTCAAAAACCATAGAAACTGTAAAAAGATCAGTGGTTGCCAGAGGTGGGGGGTCGGGGTAATGGATGAACAGGCAGGACACAGAGGATTTTTAAGGCCATGAAACTACTCTGTAAGACATTATAACGGTGGATATGTGACATTATATATTACATTACAGAATGTACAACACCAAGTTGTAATATATATGTCACAGAATGTACAACACCAAGAGTGAACTCTGATGTAAATATGCACTCTGGATAATAATGCAGTGTCAATGTAGGTTCGTCAGTTATAATAAATGTACTACTCTGATGGGGGATGTTGTTAATGGGAGAGGCTATGCATGGGTGGGGGCAGAAGTATACGGGAAATCCCTATACTTTCTACTCAATTTTGCTGCAAACCTATAAATGCTCCATGAAACAAAGTCTAATATAAAAAAAAATTATTCCAGGGGCGCCTGGGTGGCTCAGTGGGTTGGGCGGCCGACTTCGGCTCAGGTCATGATCTCACGGTCTGTGAGTTCGAGCCCCGCGTCGGACTCTGTGCTGACAGCTCAGAGCCCGGAGCCTGTTTCAGATTCTGTGTCTCCCTCTCGCTGACCCTCCCCTGTTCATGCTCTGTCTCTCTCTGTCTCAAAAATAAATAAATGTTAAAAAAAAAAAAAAATTAAAAAAAAAAATTTTATTCCAAATCTTACAATGAGTGGAGAAACTATTTAGAAGACTGAAAGTGTTAAGAGAGAGATAGCCGAAGTCTAGCCAGTTGGTTGCCAAGAACTCTTACTAAGGAGCATTTCTTTAATTAATTATGGACCAGGCTCTGAGTCTCACCATTGTAGGCCCAGAAACTCATCTTAAACAGGACCCCACAAATAATCAGACTCAGAGATGCTAAAATCCACCCTTTCTAAACTTTTAAGAGACTGAAGTAGATACATTATGGCACTTTGGTAGGCAGAATTCCAAAGATGTGCCCCTTTCCTCCCAAGATTCCTGATCCCTCATTATTCAATCAAATACTAACTAGATACTGTTGATGGGATTATGCTGATGGGATTCAGGCACTAATCAGTTGACCTTAAAGTAGGGAGAGCAGCCTGGATAATTCAGGTGGGCCCAATGTAATCACAGGAGCCTTTAAAAGTAAAAGATGGAGGGGCGCCTGGGTGGCTCAGTCGAATAAGCGGGGACTCTTGGTTTTGGCTCATGTCATGGTCTCATGAACTGTGAGCTCTGAATCAAGCCCTGTGTGGTGCTCTGTGCTAACAGCACGGAGCCTGCTTGGGATTCTCATTCTCTCTCTCTCTCTCTCTCCCCTCTCTGCTCCTCCCCTACTCACACTCTGATCTCTCTCTCTAAATAAACATACTAAAAAAAAAAAAAAAAAAAAAAAAAAAAAAGAAGAGGGAGACAAGAGAAGGGCACCTGGCTGGCTTAGTTGGAAGATGAGACTCTTAATCTTGAGGTTGTAAATTCAAGCCCCTTGTGTGTAGAGATTACTTATAATAAATAAATAAAATTTCCTTTAAAAAAAAAAAAGAAGAAGAAGGGAGGCAGGAGAGTTGGAGAGATTCAGCAAAGATAGGCAGGAGAGGTCAGAGAGGCTCTAGGCATTTCATCAATAACCCTCAAGAACTCCTGGCCATTGCTAGCTTCAAATATGGAGGAAGTGAGGCCTCTAGAGGCCTAGAGCAAGCCCGGGCCAATAGCCAATTAAGGGAAGAGAGTAGCATCAGTCCTAAAACCTCAAGGCAGTGAATACTGTCAATAACCTGAGTGAGAATGGAAGCAGATTGGAAGCAGATTGGAAGCAGATTGGAAGCTGACTGGAAGCAGACTTTCTCCCAATGCATCTAGATAAAAGCCCAGGCTGGCAATACCCTCATTTTGACATTATGGGACCTATAGCAAGCTGGGTGAGCTTAATGGCCTACTGACCTACAGAATTGCAAGATGATAAATTTGTGTTGTCTTAGGCCACTTAATTTCTGATAATATGCTATGGCAGCAATAGAAAACTAACACAAATATCAATGGATTAATCCACAATGTGAAATTATTACTGTTAAGATGCCTAGCCAGTCTTCTTTCTTGTAAGAAAAAGTCAATGGGAGGGCAAATGTAAGAAAGCTACTTGGTGAACTAAGAGTAATGTTCTAATAACTGACAAAACTATCTTGACAAAGATACATATACCTGCAAGGTAGACCATATATTCATTTTTGCTTATTAAAGGGCCCACTCCTCTGACTAGAACTTGGAAGGACACTACCAGCATCTGCCTCTCATTCTTTCTTTAGAGGTGGCAATACAACCAATCAAGTCACTGCCAAGTCTTATTCTGGCCTATAAGCCAGTCTGTCTCTTCAAAGTAATTTTGTGTTTTAAACCATTCACTTTATGTTCATTTTATAACTTAACTCTCAGAGGGTAACTAATTTCTCCAATGCAAGAGGAGGGAGTGCCAGACATAAACTTCACTACTGCCCACAGGAACCACATGGTATCATTAACCAAAACACAGCAACAATACATTCACTATATGTTCATCAATAAACCTAAAATGCCCTATACCTCTTAAACTTACATCAGTAAAACTCAGTAAGTATTTTTTTTTTCATTTTTAAATTTTATTTATTTATTTTGGGGTAAAGTTTGTTTGTTTATTTATTTTGAGATAGAGTTCAAACACGGAAAAGGGCAGAGAAAGAGGAGAGAGGGAATCCCAAGCAGGCCCTGTGCTGTCAGTGCAGACCCTGACTCAGGGTTCAAACCCATGAACTGTGAGATCATGACCTGAGCTAAAACCAAGAGTCAGACGTTTAACTGACTGAACCACCCAGATGCCCCTACTTTTTTTTTTTTTTATAATCTTTAAAACTATTTAACATAAACTCTACCTTCAACATGGGGCTCGAACTCACAACACCAAGATCAAGAGTCATGCTCTACTAACTGAGCCAGCCAGGTGTCCCTCAATAAGTACTCTTAAATTCTTTTTAAATTTGAAACAAAAATCTGAGTATATAAAATGATTTTTTGACTTAAATGCCTTAGTAGATCCATAAGACCCTAAAACACTTACTGGCAGGGAGGGTGCCTGGGTGGTTCAGTCAGTTAAGCCTTCGACTTTTCATTCTGGCTCAGATCATGATCTTGCGGTTCGCTGGATGGAGCCCCCCGTCAAGCTCTGTGCTAACAGTGTGGAGACTGCTTGGGATTCTCTCTCTCTCTGCCCCTCCCTCCCACATGCACACACACACACACACACTCTCTCTCTCTTTCAAAATAACTTAAAAAAAAAAAAAAAACCACTCACTGGGAAATGATTACCTAATTCGGAAGAAGAGGAAAGAAAAGGCAAGGAGATACTTGAAGATGAAGAAAAAAAGACATTCTCAGTACAATACTTGACAAATGAATGGAAATTCCCTGCAACTTCATCATTACCATTATTTCATAAGTATGATCACTTTGATGTTTCTTGTACTCAAATCCTCGAGTGAAACACTGCAAAAGAAAGGAAAATTAAGTTACCAAAAAACTACTTTTTGAAATGCTTTCTTACAGGGTAGAAGATGGTTTGGGGGTACTCTACTCTTGTGATGAGTTTTTAAGAATTCATTCAATTTTGTCTGCAGCCACAAGAGGATGGCTACGTTCATGATCATAGCTCTTCAGTGGCCCTCACAATCTGGGGGGAAAAAACCAGACTTTTTCCTAAGACATCTTCTCTTTTGATTACAGCATAAGCCCTGGAATCAGATGAGCTAAATTTGAATCCTGGCTCCATACTTAAAGTATTTAGGCAATTCTGAGACATGTATTTTTTTTATATTTTAAAACTGTGAAATGAGGATTCATCTTGTAATAAAAAGTATATTACAACTTCCATCAGCCATTTAACATTTCTAAAACTGGGATGCTTCATATAATCAACAGTGTCCTGGGTCCAATAAAATATGTATTTGCTGTGTGACCTTGAGTAAATTACTTAACTTCTCTTTGCCTGAGTTTCCTCTATAAAATGGGGATGCTAATCATACCTACTTCATAGGGTTATAGTGATAAACTAAAGGTTAATTCATATAAATTACTCAAAAGAGTGCCTGACAATAGAGTAAGCACTTATAATTACTATTATTATTATCATCAATTACAGAATGATTATTCCCTTGTTTGTCACCTGTCCAAAGACCACTCTGCAGTAAGACAATAAACAATGTCATAGGTGCCATCAAAAGGAATAATCCTCCAATTCTGTTTCCTGTATCTCAATACTTTAAATCTACTGGCAAAAACAGTTTTGAGCATTAGGTTGATACAGAAATGTGGAATATTCAACAGTTTGTGTCATTCATCTGCTCTATTCCCCAACTTTTCACTGGTAAAATGTATAATGGAAGACAAAGTAGAAGGAACTGATTTAAGAAAGTATGGTCCTTCTGAATAATCTACAGTGATCTCTGAATTTACTATATCCATAAAATTAAGCCAGGAGAAGCAAGCATGTCCTTAATGAGTTACCTGTAAGCAGAGGAAAAAAGGGGGTGGCCCACATTCAGCACACTTGATGTAAGGCTCCATGAGGTAGGAGGAGCAGCCTCGGCAAGGTGGTTTATCAGAGGGATCATCTAGAACAAAAAGAAAAATATACTAGTTTCAAAACATGATTACCTTAAGTGCCAAGAAGGTGAAAATTTGCAAATAACTATACAGGTGGTGAGCTACACGGAAGACCCATTTGTCTTGGAAACAAGATGAGCTCATTCTAAGTAAGAAAAAACAAAAATTATGTTCCTTTTTCTTCAGGGAAGCTTTGTTTCTTCCTACAGTAGTACCTACTACTATACATAGCATTTAAGTAGATAAGTAATTTCCCCTACAGAGAAATTTACAAACACAAGCCGCCCCCCCAACCCCCCGTTATTTGTGCAAGGGAGAAAATGTCACATACCTATATAACACATAGGTATTCTTAGGTAAAACAAATCTGACAAAATGTTAATGATTGTTAAATGTAGGTAGCAGCCAACAAGTGTTCTGTAGTGTTCTTTCAACTTTTCCTTAAGTTTGCAAATTTTCATAATGAAAGTTGGAGGGAAAAACTTTAAATGTATGTCTTGAGGGGTGCCTGGGACGCTCAGTCGGTTGAGTGTCCAGCTCTTCATTTCATCCTGGGTCATGATTTCAAGGTTCATGAGTTTGAGCCCCATACTGAGCTTGGGATTCTGTCTCTCACTCTCTCTGCCCCTCCCTCTCTCTCTCAAAATGAATGAATAAATGTAACAAACAAATAAATAAATGTCTTGGGATATACAACTTTATATCTGAGTTGAAATTTAAACCCAGGAAAGCTCCCTTCCTTTCTCTCACAGTAGAGAACAAAGCAGACCTTCCTCCATTTCCAATGACCATATCATCTCTGAAATATTAAGGCAAGAAGTACAATCCAAACTCTTTCAAGTGATTTAAAGGCCGGTATGTATGTCCCTGGTTGCTCCAAACTCTGCCCCTCTTGAGTTAGGGCAACTTAGCCAAGTAGTTCTCTATGATCAACAGCAGAAGTCGTAAGAAAATACAGGCTTTGAAGGAAGATGAAAGGATTTAATTTGCTTATAGCCTAGGGCAGGGTTTCTCACATTCTGTAATAGCATTTTCCTTCCTAGAGTCAAAGAAACACTCTTCAAGGCACCTTTCCCTCCTTCAAGTGATGATTATTTATTGTTCTTTTCATTTGTTTCTAAATGAAGACCTGGAGGAAAATAACAGGGGAAAGAAACATAATCCTTCTGGCAATAGCTTCAAAATAAATATAGGGAACAGCAACTACCCTACTTCTCCCATTTTAAATTTTGACATGGAACAACAAAAATTGTTTTATATTAAGTCAGATGACAATTTTTACCAAATTACCTTCTTCCTCACATTCTTTTATTTTAATGATGTAAGCTTGTTTTTCTTTCTTCGGGAAAAAAAGTCAGTCCTAGACCCAAGTAAAAGAGCTTTTAAACCTTTACATCAAGAAGTAATTTTTTATTTTTTTATAGAGAGAGACCACTTGTGAGCAGGAGAGAGGTACAGAGGAAGAGAGAGAATCTTAAACTGGTTCCACACTTAGTGGAGAGCTCGACATGGGGCTCGATCTCACAACTGGGAGACTATGACCTGAGACGAAATCAAGAGTCAGATGCTTAACCTACTGAGCCACCACCTAGGTGCCCCAAGAAGGGATTATTTAGTAAAAATCCAATTTATAGTTTAAAAATTTTAGACAACAAAGGCATAAAGTCATCCTCTATTAATATTTTGATTTCTAGTCTTTTATGTATGTGTGTATATATATTTAACAAAAGTGAGATACCATACACGATGTTTTGTAGCCTTTTTCACTTGACAATATACTGTCAAACATCTTTCGTGATAGTACACATACATCATTCTTTTTAATGGATGAATAATATTCCATTGTAACAACCATCTAACCTAATGGTTTTCCACTGCCCCGTAAGAAGGCATTTTGGAAATCTGAGGAAATGTTTTTTCGTTGGCCACAATGACTAGAGAGCACTACTGGCATTTAGCAGGTTTGGGACCACGGATGCTAGATATCCTACAAGACTCAAGACATACCTACACAACAAAAAAGTGGCCTGTGTCCTACATAACTTTCAAGCGTCCCAACAGACTTTCAAGGTGGTGAAAAACCTGTTCATAATTACATGACCTAGAACTTAATTCCATATTACATATAAAACAAAATGTTTTTGATAGTTTTAAAATACATTTAATTTTCTAAGAAGGCAACTGCACGTACTTCTACAGGAGATTATATCTTGTTTTGTTCAGAACTTTACCAAGAGTTATTCAAGCTTGTGGGGTTTCTGAGTCACCAATACAACACACATGAATCACTGTGCTTTTGTAGTTGTAAGATGCACAATGATTCAAAATATGGGTGTTAAGCATCTGACTACTTGTCATTATTATGTCTTCTACTGAAATCGTGTCTAAGCATATTGAGATACATATTATTTTATTATAAATTACATTAGTTCATTATTCTCTTTTATTTATCTTTTGTAGGGCATTATTATTTCTGTTTCTTTAAAATCATGGGTGTAGATGTGCTATGTTATCTGTGTATTTCCTCTCCAAAGAGTGAAGGGGCTCTAAAAATATTCTAAAAAGAAAACATGGGGTCTTGTAAGGCTGAAAACAACAAATCTAACCAGTTCCCTACTGATGAGCATTTATGTTGTTTCCAACTTTTCACTATTATGAAGAATGCTGCTGTATTCCTCAGAAAATATATTTTTCTAGAACTGTCAAGCCTACAGAGGGTTTTTGATACACGTAGCCAAACTCTCTTTCGCAGAGACATTCTACAACTTTTCTATAACCTAGGAGTATGGAAAGACTTTTTTGCCATCATTCAAAATCCAAAGGCAATAAAAGGTTAGTAAGTTTGACTACATAAATAACAGGAACAAAAAACTTCCATGGCAAAAAATACCATAAGCAAGATAAAAAAGGCAAGTAGCCTAGAAGAAATTATTTGCAAACGTATTACAGATAAAGGGCTAAAGTCCCCGATATACAAAAAACTTTTAAAAACTGAGGGGGAGGGGCGCCTGGGTGACTCAGCTGGTTAAGCATCCGACTTCGGCTCAGGTCATGATCTCACGGTTCGAGTTCGAGCCCCACATCCAGCTCTGTGCTGACAGCTCAGACCTGGAGGTTGTTTCGGCTTTTGCGTCTCCCTCTCTCTCTCTACCCCCTCCTCAACTCGTGGTCTCTCTCTCTCTTTCTCTCTCTCAAAAGTAAATAAACATTAAAAAAAATAAAATAAAAACTGAGGGGGAAAAAAACAAAAATCCTATTGCAAAAGAAATGAATAACTAGAAAAAAGGGAGAAAATTTAAAAATGGCCCTCAAACATATGAAATGACATGCAACTGCACTCATAAGAGAAAGCTATAGAGATATAATTTCTCACCCATCAGATTGGCAAAAATTCAAAAGCTTGGTAATACTCTCTTACTAAGAATGTAGAGAAATAGGTATTCTCATATACTGCTAATAGGAATGCATTAGAACATTATTTGTAATTACAAAATACTACCTAGATATCCAACAATGACCTTTACAATCTAATATAGTATTTCCAAGAAGATACTATTAAGTGAAAAAAACCAAACTGCAAAAAAACTTACATAGGATGCTACCTTTCCTGTAAGAAATGAGAGGGGGGAAAAACCCAAACACATGTATATCTGCTTTTCTTTGCAAAAAGAAATAAAGGACAGATAAACTAGAAAACAATGAAGTTAGACACCTACAAAGGGGTGGGGAGGTGATGGAATGGAGTGGAAGAGACACAGAAAGGAGTAACAATTCTCTAAATATATATTTTTGTATAGTTTTGATTTTTGGAAGTGTATGTTATACAAATTTACAAAAAACAAATTAATAAATATAAAAAGGGAAAACAAAAAGCAGAATCAACAAATGAACCCGAAAGTACTTCAAAAGAATACTATAACCACACTGAAAAGGAAAAAAAAATCCAAGTAACTTATGAACATTTAATCATAAGAATAGGGGATATTCTTGGGTGATGCAGGGGAGAATTGCAAACAAATCCTGAACTTGTTGAAGTAAGTCTGTTACATGTAGCGGTATGTAAAAAGCAATTCTGAAATAATTTTGGATGTATTAAAAAACTGAGCAAATGAGTAAATGTGCTGATGTTGGGAGTCAAGGTTCTCACTGAGGAAAGGACATACAAATAAAGAATGGGAGAAAACAAGAAAAAAGCCTATGAAGATGAACGGGATGTATCAGTGTGAACGCATGATTTCTTAAAAGTGTATGTATGAGCAGATATAATGTATGTTGGTATATATGTACACAGCATATATACACATATTTCAGAGCTCTGTGGGCCAAAGGACCAAGATAAAGACATGCTAGTAGCAATGAAAAATGACTAGATCTTGGTCTCTAATGTCATTCCCCTCTAAAAGGACCAGGGCTCCTCAGAGAAGTGGCTAATTCCAGGGCTGGGGCAGGGGAGATACAAGATGCACCTGGAACATATAGCCAAAAAGTAAGGAGATGCTCAAAAAAGTGATGGGTGTTACGTCACAAGGATGCAGGAGACAGAATGAAGGAGCTCTCACAGTGGTCAAATTGGGACAATCTGGGAACCAAAATAAGTATAATAATGAATTATAAACCCTTGAAAATAGGAATTCATGTGTCCACACTTAAGTCAAATAAATAAGGGAGATGGGAGGTGTCTTGATTATATAATCAAAAAATTATAAACACATATCATTATATATATTATCTGTAATACATATAATTATATGAACAGATTATATAAGTGCTAACTAGCAAATTTGGAGAGTGCTGGATTTGGGGGGAAAAAACATCATTTTGCAACCATGACAGTAAAGATTGGATCAGGCAAAAATCATAATGGGTGTTAAATCTAAGGAGAAATTTGATGAGGAGCAAGATATCTTACGGCCTGAAAGTGTCTTCCTATGGATTATTTATTATATGCAAGAGAAAAATACAAAGTATACAGTGGAGAAAAACAAACACCATGACTGGGTCTTCAAAACCATTATCACCAACGAGGGGTAGAGTAAGACCCAAACAAACCCAAAATGAGAAACCTCTATTTTAAAAAGGGGGAGGGAGGAAGGGTGGGCCTGTATTCTTCAAAAGTATCAACATCATGGGGGCACCTGGGTGGCTCAGTCGGTTGAGTGTCTGACTTCAGCACAGGTCATGATCTCATGATTCGTGGGTTCGAACCCTGCATCAGTCTCTGTGCTGACACCTTGGAACCTGGAGACTGTTTCAGATTCTGTGTCTCCCTCTCTCTCAAAAGTAACATAAACATTAAACAAAAAAAAAGTATCAATGTGACTAAAGACAAAGGCTGTGGAAATGTTTCAACTTAAAGAAGGCTAAAGAAACATAGCAACTTAATGTTAGACCTGACCCCTGACTATATCCTGTACTGGAATGAAAAAAAACACCATAAAGGACATTGTCGAGTCAAGCTTACAAAACTGAACAACAGATGGTAGACTGGATAAAAGTATTTTATTGATATTAAGTTCACTAAAGTTGATTACTGAAGTTATAAAACAGAATATCCCTATTCTTAGGAAATAAGCAATAAAGTACTTAGGGGTAAAGGGACATGATCTATGTCCCTTACCTTTAAATGACTCTGAAGAAAAAATGGGGTATCTATGTCTACCTATAAATATATAATACAGTATATAAATATATATTAGATTTAATATACATATTTATATACTTATAAAGAAAGAGAATACGTGCAAATGAGGAAGAAGTTAACAAGTGTATGGGGATTATTTGTATGATTCTTATTCTTCTAACTTTCCTGTACGTTTGAAATTATTTCCAGAAAAAAAGTTCCAGAAAAAAGTTTCAAAATTATTTTATTTTATATTTTTTAATTTTTTAAAGTTTATTTATTTTGAGAGACAGAGGACATGAGCAGGGGAGCAGCAGAGAGAGGGAGAGAGAATTTCAAGTAGGGGCTTGACCTCACAAACTGTTGAGATCATGACCTGAGCTGAAACCCGGAGTCAGACACTTAACTGATTACACCACCCAGGTGCCTCTAAAAATTATCTTAAAAAGGGAAACAGGAGTGGTTTCTGTTTACACTTCCAGCATTAGAAAAATTCATTCAGGTTTTTTCCATATGTAAAATGAGAGATTTGAACTAGATGTGTTTGAAGACTTCATTTTGTCTTAATTTTATAGGAGTATGATGACAGAGTAAATAAGAGGCTTTTTAAGAAATTGCTGAGGGCATTCTTCTCGAAGCTAGAACAAGCAATCCTAAAATTCATATGGAACCACAAAAGGCCCCGAACAGCCAAAAGTAATTTTGAAAAAGAAGACCAAAGCAGGAGGCATTAGCCTCTACTACAAAGCTGTAATCATCAAGACAACATGGTATTTGCACAAAAACAGACACATAGACCAATGGAATAGATTAGAAACCCCAGAACTAGTCCCACAAAAGTATGGCCAACTAATCTTTGACAAAGCAGGAAAGAACATCCAATGGAAAAAAGACAGTCTCTTTAACAAATGGTGCTGGGAGAACTGGACAGCAACATGCAGAAGGTTGAAACTAGACCACTTTCTCACACCATTCACAAAAATAAACTCAAAATGGATAAAGGACCTGAATGTGAGACAGGAAACCATCAAAACCTTAGAGGAGAAAGCAGGAAAAGACCTCTCTGACCTCAGCCGTAGCAATCTCTTACTCGATACATCCCCAAAGGCAAGGGAATTAAAAGCAAAAATGAACTGTTGGGACCTCATGAAGATAAAAAGCTTCTGCACAGCAAAGGAAACAACCAACAAAACTAAAAGGCAACCAACGGAATGGGAAAAGATAGTTGCTAATGACATATCGGACAAAGGGCTAGTATCCAAAATCTATAAAGAGCTCACCAAACTCCACACCCGAAAAACAAATAATCCAGTGAAGAAATGGGCAGAAAACATGAATAGACACTTCTCTAAAGAAGACATCTGGATGGCCAACAGGCACATGAAAAGATGCTCAACGTCACTCCTCATCAGGGAAATACAAATCAAAACCACACTCAGATATCACCTCATGCCAGTCAGTGGCCAAAATGAACAAATCAGGAGACTATAGATGCTGGAGAGGATGTGGAGAAAAAGGAACCCTCTTGCACTGTTGGTGGGAATAGGAATTGGTGCAGCCACTCTGGAAAACAGTGTGGAGGTTCCTCAAAAAATTAAAAATAGACCTACCCTATGACCCAGCAGTAGCACTGCTAGGAATTTACCCAAGGGATACAGGAGTACTGATGCATAGGGGCACTTGTACCCCAATGTTTATAGCAGCACTTTCAACATTAGCCAAATTATGGAAACAGCCTAAATGTCCATCAACTGATGAATGGATAAAGAAATTGTGGTTTATATACACAATGCAATACTACGTGGCAATGAGAAAGAATGAAATATGGCCCTTTGTAGCAACGTGGACAGAACTGGAGAGTGTTATGCTAAGTGAAATAAGCCATACAGAGAAAGACAGATACCATATGTTTTCACTCTTATGTGGATCCTGAGAAACTTAACAGGAACCCATGGGGGAGGGGAAGAAAAAAAAAAGAGAGAGGTTAGAGTGGGAGAGAGCCAAAGCATAAGAGACTCTTAAAAAATGAGAACAAACTGAGGGTTGATGGGGGGTGGGAGAGAGGGGAGGGTGGGTGATGGGTATTGAAGAGGGCATGTTTGGGATGAGCACTGGGTGTTGTATGGAAACCAATCTGACAATAAATTTCATATATTTAAAAATAAAAATAAGAAAAGAAAAGAAAAGAAAAGAAGAGAAGAGAAAAGAAAAGAAAAGAAAAGAAAAGAAAAGAAAAGAAAAGAAAAGAAATTGCTGAGGGGCTCCTGGGTAGCTCGGTTGGTTAAGCATCACCTGATTTTGGCTCAGGTCATGATCTCACAGTTCGTGGGATTGAGCACCCCCATCAGGCTCTGCGCTGACAGTGTGGAGCCTGTTTGGGATCCCCCCCCCTCTCTCTCAAAACTAGATAAACATTAAAAAAAAAAAAAAGAGGGGAGCCTGGGTGGCTCAGTCAGTTGGGCCTCTGACTCAAGGTCATGATCTCATGGTCCGTGGGTTCGAGCCCTCCATCAGGCTCTGTGCTGACAGCTCGGAGCCTGGAGCCTGCTTCAGATTCTGTGTCTCCCTCTCTCCCTGCCCCTCCCCCACTCACGCTCCGTCTCTCAAAAATGAATAAACGTTAAAAAAAAGAAAAAGAAACTGCTGAAGAGGAAACAACACCCAAAAGTGCCTTTTTATTTCTTCTCATTGGGACACTACTAATACCTAACAAGAGAATTCCGATTTCTCTTATCAGAAACAAAGAAAAGACAGTATATTTTCTTCTCCATAGCTGTAGCTGCCTGAATTTATTTTACACATATACCATAATTCTCTGCATTATTACTATAGTGGTTCACTCTTAGAACACAAGTTCCACCTTTTTAAAAGAGAAGGGGGGAGAGGAGCATGTCTTTTATCCTACCACTGATGTTCTTTTTTTTTTTTCTTTTTAATGTTTTTATTTATTTTTGAGAGAGAGAGAGAGAAAGAGAGAGAGACAGCAAGCAGGGGAAGGGCAGAGAGAGGAGACAGAATCTGAAGCAGGCTCCAGGCTCTGAGCTGTCACAGAGCCCAACGTGGGGCTCGAACTCACGAGCTATGTGAGCTTTGGCTCACACCTGAGCCAAAGTAGGTCGCTCAACTGACTGAGTCACCCAGGCGCCCTGCACTGACATTGTTTCTTATCAAGGCATCTGAAATATGTTATTGTTCTAAAGAGTAATCCAACTGCCTTCTTAAGTCTAATTGCAGGTTAATCATACTATGCCGGAGCACAGTTTTCTTATGAGACCTAGAGTGATATGTTTATGTTATTTGTTTCGTGGACAATCCAATAAGTATTGTTAACTTTTTAAAGTTTATTTATTTATTTTGATAGAGCGAATGGGGGAGGGACAGAGAGAGAGGGAGAGAGAATCCCAAGTAGGCTCCACTCTGTCAGCACAGAACCTGATTCAGGGCTTGATTCCACAAACTGTGAGATCATGACCTGAGCCAAAACAAAGAGTCAGACATTAACCGACTGAACCTCCCAGGTGCCCCTAAATATTGTTAATTTTATTCTGATTTTATACCATTATTCCTTTAGGATCAGATTCTCTTGTTTAACTTCAAAGTGCTTATTTTTCTTCTTTGATCAATTCTACTTCAATTTGCTGTTAATATTCGCCTGGGACTTGTTCCCACTATACTTACTGCTGAAGGAACCCAAACGGTCCATTCTCTAATTTGCAAACAATCTTGCTTTGATCTTCCTCAATGCAGTGCTCCTTTAAAAAGAAGTCAGAACTGGCCAAAACATACACCAAAGCTTGATGCCCTCCTATGAACATAAAAAGTAGCACACCAATCAGGAAATAATTCAAAGAAATAAGATACAGAGAAGATGATGCAATGTACTCAATTCTGCCACATCCTAGCTTTGTAATGATAAGCAAATTATTTTACCTCTATAAGCCTATTTCCTCGTCTGTAAAGTGGGTATGATAAACAGTATCTACTTCCTAGAGTTATCATGAGGATTAAATACCAAAATCCATATAAATAATGTACCATGGTACCTGGTACATTATCCACAGTAAGCCCTTTATAAAGGTTATATATCTCTAATACACAACTACTGTTTTTCTCTACCCAGTATTACTTCTCTCCTTAACACTCTTTGCTTTGGTAACCCCACTAGAATGATATGAAATGTGGATGAGTCAGTTTCCCAATCACAATACTCTATACTTCATCCCCACAGCTAAAGCAACCAGCTATCTTATGGAAATCTGAATCTTCAGTAAGACATGGAAGGAAGAAGGCAGTTGGAGCCCAGTCATTCACTAATCAAAGAATTTGGTCCATGAGCTCTGGCTGTTGAGATCCCCATCCCCAAGGGTGGCCCAACTGTTTAGTTTTTCTTCTCATTTCTCTACCTTTCTAATAATAGTTTAATATGAATGAGTTTCTTTTTAGTAGAAACCAAGGAACCCTGTCTATTACAACATACATTTGTTCACTTAGTTACTCTTTGAACAAGTACTTAATGTTTGTACAATGTACAAAGTATTTTCTTGAAGGTAGAAATGAAATCATATTTCACACTAACCCAAGAAAATATCCATCTTTCTTCTATAGTCACATAGCTCCTTAGCTATCTCCTTTCTGACATTTTTCATTCTACTTTGTGAGGATTACTTCTGGATGCATATTTTTTCCATTTCTAGACTAAATGAAAGCAGGGACTACTATCCAATACACATCTGCATGCTTTGAAGTGCAAACACAGAGAAAGAATAAAGAAAATGTAATGGACAAATGTTAGTTTTAACTAAATGTTCATCTGTAGTTCTCTTGGAGTGACTTCTTTAACCTGGTATTCTGAGCTTAAGGTATAATTAATCATTAAGTCATATGACATTCAGATAGCATTGGCTAGCAACAACTTGTCTTTTCTGAAATGGGCTGGGATAGGATGGTTCTCTGCCTGCTCTAGTCCCAGGGAGTTAGTCTCCGAAGAAAAATGGCTTTAGCAAGAGGTATTATGTACTCAGTAATAAAATAATGGCCAACATTTACTGAACTTTTCTTATGTGCCAGGTACCGTTGTACCACTGTATGTGGATTATCTTTGAATCCTCCCAACCTTCTCAGGCATGCTGCTTTTTTAAAGAAGGAAGCTCTGAGACTACTACCTGCACAATGTCTTAAAGATTGTGAACAAAAGGGACATTTCAACAGAGGTTAACAGAAATGATCAAATAAAGGATGTATAAACACTCCACATCACAATCGCAATATCGCAATAAGCGTAATTTTCTTTTTGCCCCTCCTTTCTTCTCACAAGAGATATTTCTGACACCAACATCCATGAAAGGATGGGTGGTGGCTCCAAATTAACATCTGCCAAATTCAAAGTCACTGGGAGAAGGAAGGCAGGCACTGTGAAGAACGGCATTCTGTGTGGCGCGGAGGATAGGTGCAATCTTTGGAATTTTGCAAACAAGGATGAGTTCCTCGCTTCGTTCCTTATTGAACTGTGTGATCTTGGGCAAGTCATTTCACCTGAGCCTCAGTCGGCCTCAGCTCCTACCTAGTGTGCGAGGCCCACTTGCAGACTGGAAAAGTAACGTCGGTCAGGTGCATGGCCCAGAGCTGCTGTTGCTAGCGTAATTAGGCGCGCCACTGTACAGACAGGAATCCCGAAGCTCTAAGCCGCTCACTGCCGCCCAGGGCCGCCCAGGGGGCGGGGCGCGCCAGACTCGCCGCCAGGCGGGGCCGAGGGGTCAGGCCGGGCCCGCGCCGCCCTCCCCCAAGCGCGGCGTAGCCCCACACCTCCCCACACCATCCGCCCGCCTCGTCCCCCAAGCCGCCAGGGCTCAACGCCCGACCCCTCCCCCGCCGCAACTCGCGGCCCCCGTCACCCCCTCGGCCGCCAGAGAGCTCGCGCCCCGTCGCCACCCACCCCACAGCGCCTCGTGCCTCACCTCGTCGCGTCCCTTTCTTCCGCGCCGCGGAGCCGCCTGCCGCGCGCGCCCCCGGGCGTGCGTGCTCGTTCCCGAGCGGCACAGGCGCGAGCGCGCCGCCGCCGCCCTTCCCCTGCCTTCGCTGCCCCGCCGTCGCCGTTGCCGCCGCCGCCGCCGCCGCCGCCGCCGCCCCCGCCCCCTCCGCCCCCTCGGCCCGCGCCCAGGCCTCGCCGCGCGCCCGCCGCGGTCCTCTGGCAGAGGCCCGGAGGGGGGTAGGGCTGACTGAGTAGCTTGCCTGACTTGAGTCCGGGCAGCAGTCACTTTTGCGTGTGGCGCGCTGCGGGTCGCCAGAGGCTTACCGGTGCGTGGCGCCGTTCGATCCGCGCCAGAGTGCGGTGAGGTGGAGCGGGCCGGTACCGTCCTGCTTTTGTGTTTCTAACATTCCCACCCCCCGCCCCTGTTGCAGCGAAGGAAACTGGGGCCAGTCGGGTTTTGCAGTGCTGCTCGTGGATTAACTAGAGTGACTGAATGGTGTAAGGGTAAACAGGGTACGTTTTATTCAGATGCTTCTGGAACGTCGAAATTCTCTTCTTTGGAAAGAACCATCCCCTCTTTGGGCTTCAGGGGCCCAGATAGAGGCGCAATGATGAGAGGATGTGGTGGTCCACTCTGATGTCAATCTTGAGGGCTAGGTACGTCCCAACATCTCTTTTTACTACTACTAATTATTATAATAGCTACCATTTGTCGAGTGTTTATTGCATGCCAGGCATTGTACAAAGGCGCTTACATCCATGGTGTCATTTTAATCTTCAACCTTGTGAGGTAGGCACTATTATTATCCCCATTTTCCAGGTGAAGACGTGGAGACTGGCTTATAAATACCTTGGGATCACGGGGCTAGGAAGTGTTGGGAAGGGGATTCAAGCCGTGGTTAATTTCACCGTTATGCGGTTACATCTGTTTAGAAGTCTGTTTCATAAAAATGCCCAACCTCTGTTTGAATTCATTTGCATTTTCTGCCGGTGTAGCCTCCTTATTCATCTTTCAGTATATGAATACTACAAATTCATTCTGAAAAATAATCAGAAAATTCACACAAGCGAACGTAATGTGAAAACCAGCTTCTACTGGTGTTAAATAAGCAGTTAACATTTTGGTTATAGTCTTCCAGACATTTTCCTATGCATCATGCCAGTAGATACATTATAATGTAGTTTTACATTTGATGTAAATCAGAAAATCTATTCAGTCGTTTATTCAACAAATGTTTCGTGAGCAGACACTGTTATAGGTGCTGAGAATTCAGCAGTGAACAAAACAGTTCTGCCTCATAATAGTGGGAGAGATTGACAAAACAGTACACGTATTACTAGATAATAGATAATGTCCAGTAATGTGTCAAGTTTATGAGGAAAAATAAATCAGAATGAAGGGATAAGAATGATGTGGGCATGGCCTTTTAGATGAGGTAGACAAGGAAGGCCTCTTAATTGAAAGAGCACATAAGCAGAAATCTAATCATTAAACAAGGAAGGCAGCACGTGGGTTTCCAGAGGGAAACTATTCTAGAAGACAAGCAGCAAATTGCAGTGGCTCTGAGATAGGGACTTGCTTGACTTGTTGGAGAAGAAGCAAGGAGACCGATGTGGCTGCAGCACAGCAAATTAGGGAAATAAGTTGGGAAAAGGCAGAAACCAGATCATGCATCATCTCGTAAGCCATGGTTGGACTTTGGATTTTGGAAGGATGTGGTAGAGTATCATGGAAGGGTTAAGAGGAAAAGAGTAATCAGATTTTTTTTTTTTTTTTTTTTTTTGACTGAAGGAAACTTTTATTTAGGGTTTAACAATTCAGAAAACTTATTTTGCCAAGGAGTGTGGATTTGGATTTTATTTATTTTAGAGCAGTTTCTTTGCAGAGATGGCTCATGAAAGACTCCATGATGTGTGGTGTGGGAGGTAATCAGATTTGTTTTGAAAGGATCACTCTGGCAGCTGTGTGGAGAATAGATGGTAGAAACTTTAAAATTACTCTTTAAAACATAAATTTTCCTTTTACACAGCAATCGTTCAACAGATGGTTTATCAACATTGGTGTTTCACCTATGCCTTTACACCTCTGCAACCACTCACATCTTTACAAAGATGAGATAGGGTCAGTCACTTCAGGCCTTATCTTCATGTCTTTCTCGCCTAAACTGAAGGTTTTTGAGACTGGCTTGGGCATATATCCAGATCTGGACGTCATGATTGTCGAATATGAGTCATCAATGTTGTACTATTGTGGAAAAAACAATCCCCCACATAATCCTGGGATCTATTTGTTAAAAACGTAGCATTCAAACACCTGAAAATCATCCTCTGCTTCAATTGATGTTAGGGTCTCATTAGAATTCCAAGTCCCAATTTAGTTATTGTGCTTAAGAAAGATGTGGAGGAATTTTTAAAATGCCCAGTGAGAGAAGGATAACACTGATTAAGGCAATGCTTTTCTGGGGTTTTGCCTTCAGCAATGTAGTGGATAGTGGCATCAATTTTAAGACCAGCTGAAGGGAAGTGAAAGACCAGCTGTGGGAAGAAAAATTAAAAGATCTGTTTTGGATTTGTGTTTTGCAATCTCAGTGGAAATGATATATGTAAATTTAGAGCTCAGAGGAGAGGCTAGAACTAAAGTTGTATAACCGTATTAAAATTATTTCTTTACATGTGTGTCTTCTTTAGACAGAGCTTGAGGACAGACATTGTCTTTTCTTCTTTGTAACTTCAGTGCCTTTATATATAAGAAGAGAAGAAGATACCTGCTTTCACTGCAGGTCCAAGCACCTGAACATGACTTAAAAGTAAGGTGACCTGTGATGCTAAGGTGGCTCAGTTGGTTGAGCATGGGACTCTTGATTTTTGCTCAGGTCATGATCCCAGGGTCATCGGATCGAGCCCTGCCTCGCTGAGTGTTGAGTCTGCTTAAGATTCTCTTCTCTCTCCCTCTGCCTCTCCCCAGCGCTCGCTCTCGCTCTTGCTCTCTCTCTCTCTCTCTCTCTCTCTCACACACACACACACACACACACACACACACAATAAAAGTTTAAAAAAAAAAAGGGGGTGACCATAAGTCCCAATTTGCTCAGGTCAGTTCTGATTTGTTTTTGTCCTCTTATAATTAGTAATATTGTCCCATTTCACTCTCAGAAGCATCTCAGTTTGTACAATAAGTTATATAGCCACTGTTTGTAGAAAGACCTTCAGGGTCTAGAATCTTCCTATCTCTTTGTCAGCACCACCCCATCCTAGTCTTCATTTCCCAGCCCAACAGAAATACCTCCATTTCTCCGTATGCACTCTGATACTTCCAGGCTTCCTTTGCCTGGTTCTTCCACCTCAACCTAGACATCACTTCCTCAGGAACATCTTTCCTGACCCCCCTCCCTGCCCCCAAACTCTGGGTTAAGTAGCCGCCTTCTCCTCCTCCTCCTCCTCCTTCTTCTTTTACTTTTTAAAATGTTTTTATTTATTTTGAGAGACACACCATGAGTGAGAGAGGGGCAGAGAGAGAGAGGGAGACACAGAATCTGAGGCAGGCTCCAGGCTCTGAGCTGTCAGCCTAGAGCCTGACTCGGGGCTTGAACTCATAAACTGTGAGATCATGATCTGAGCCAAAGTCAGATACTTAGACAACTGAGTCACCCAGGTGCCCCATAGGGTAGCCTTCTGAACATGTTTCTAGAGCACCTTGTATTCAACTGGTTACAGCCTTTTCTTCCCTCACTAAATATGTCTGTAAAGGAACCTGAAAAAAACTTCATAAGACAGAAATTTACATTAATAATATCCAAGATCAGTTTATGTTCAAGTAATATTTTTGAAGGTTGAACTTTAGGACAGATCGATATCACATCTTCGAAGCCCTTCCATTCTTAAATTTTTTTTTAACGTTTATTTATTTTTGAGAGAGAGACAGAGCATGAGCAGGAGAGGGGCAGAGAGAGAGGGAGACACAGAATCTGAGGCAGGCTCCAGGCTCTAAGCTGTCAGCACAGAGCCCGACATGGGGCTTGAACTCACAAACTGTGAGATCATGACCTGAGCCAAAGTCAGACGCTCAACTGACTGAGCCACCCAGGTGCCCTGAAGCCCCTCCATTCTTAATGGAGGAGGTTGGCTTTGGAACTTGAAATCCAAGAGGGAAAATTGTATCCTACTGCCAGGGTCTGTCTATGAGGTAGGTGCCATTGACCAAGTCCACAATATCTCAGCAGCTCCTCTTCAACTGTTAAGCTGGTGTAATTCAAATCAAGTGCAGGTTCTGAGCTTCCCTCTGTATGGAAATGATTCTCTACCATTTCTAGTTACTCACTTGTCCTGAATGCTGAAAGTCTTTATAAACTTTATCTCATCTAATACTTATTTTTCCTGTAACTGAGGTGGTTCTTTGCAGTTTGGTATACAAGTAGATAAAAACAGAAAATCTAAAAGTCTATGCCTTCTTGTGGGTTTCAACTTCCTACCCTTTAAACTCTAAGGTATACCCAGTAAATGTAAGTTAGCCAGAGATTTAGGTCCTGGGGCAAAGTCCTTTGCCAGTTACAGGAGCTCTTCAAGGCAAGGAATCTTCCATGACATACTTAGTAGAGAGGGTTTCACCCCACAGAAGGCATAAACCTCAAAAATTACAGTTCTTAGCTCTCAGCTCTTTGAGTTCACATGCTGAGTTACTTTCACAGAAGCGCAGACTCCTCTGTGGCCCAGCTCAGGACTGGTTCCAGCCTCCTCGGCCTCTGCTGCTGCTTCTTGCATTCAGCAGCATTGCTTTCCTCCTTCCTGCCCATCCTTACTCCTCCCTCCTTATCTTTCTCTTTTTGTGACCACCCTAGTCAAAGGAGTTAAGGGATCAATTCTTTTCTTTCCAGAAGGTTCCTAGACTGCTTATTTAACTTGATCCACCCCTGGGCTCTGGGCTGATGGCTCAGAGCCTGGAGCCTGCATCCGATTCTGTGTCTCCCTCTTTCTCTGCCCCTCCCCCGTTCATGCTCTGTCTCTCTCTGTCTCAAAAATAAATAAAAACGTTAAAAAAATTTTTTTATAAAAAAAAAAAATAAATAAGGGGAGCCTGGGAGGCTCAGTCAGTTAAGCATCCGACTTCAAGTCAGGTCACAATCTCATGGTCCGTGAGTTCGAACCCTGTGTCGGGCTCTGGGCTGATGGCTCAGAGCCTGGAGCCTGCTTCCGATTCTGTGTCTCCCTCTCTCTCTGCCCCTCCCCCGTTCATGCTCTGGCTCTCTCTGTCTCAAAAATAAATAAAAACGTTAAAAAAAAATTTATAACTTGATCCACCCCAATTATGACCAGCCTGTTAGAGGAAAGGTTGAAGCACTTCTGCTAATCTGTTTATAGAAATGTAAGGTCTGTGTAGCCCTTTCTCCACATGGTGACCTGTCAGGATGCTTCTGCATAAGTAAGAGGGTCCTAAAGATCTCAGAGATGAACAAGAAGGAAAAAAAATTTTCCTACAGGGGCCTACTGCATCCTACTTTACAGATAAGGAAAAATAAGGCTCAGAAAAGTAAAACAAAACAGAACAAAACAAAACAAAAAACGCTTGCCCAAAGTCATTTAGTCAGTGGGTAGCACAGCCAGAATGAAAACCAGACCTGGCCAAATGTAACTAATAAACAGTCCAAATGTAACTTAAAACTGAAGAGTTAGCAGATAATCAGGATTTTCATAATGCCATGGCCATTAAGCAAAGTGTTCATGAATCTGGGCTTTTGCTTCCCACCTCTTCTGCCTCTTCCTCATCACACTGACTTCTTTTTGATCTATACAAAGTGCAAAGTATCTGTCTCATTAGTCACCAGGCTTCGGGTAGAATCCAAAAAGGTGAACTAGGAATATATTGGTGCTGAGTGACTTCTGTTTATCAGAAAAATTTTAACTACCAAATTTAACTACTACCCTTTACCACCTTCAAGTATTTAAGCAAGCTCTTGTCTTTATGTGCTTTTTTTCTCACGTATAAAATGAAAATTATAGTACCTAATCCGTAAGAGTTTTGTAAGAATATGGCTATATGTATAAAATACCTAGTTCAGGGGCTGGCTCAGTTGGTAGAGTGTGCAACTCTTGATCCCAAGGTTATGAGTTCAGGCCTCATGTTGGGTGTAGAGATTACTTAAAAATAAAAAAATAAATGGGAATGCAAGCTGGTGCAGCCACTCTGGAAAACAGTATGGAGGTTCCTCAAAAAACTAAAAATAGAACTACCCTATGACCCAGCAATTGCACTACTAGGCATTTATCCAGGGGATACAGGTGTGCTGTTTCGAAGGGGCACATGCACCCCAGTGTTTATAGCAGCACTATCAACAATAGCCACAGTATGGAAAGAGCCCAAATGTCCATCGATGGATGAATGAAGAAGACGTGGTATATATATACAATGGAATATTACTCAGCAATCAAAAAGAATGAAGTCTTGCCATTTGCAACTACGTGGACGGAACTGGAGGGTATTATGCTAAGTGAAATTAGTCAGAGAAAGACAAAAATCATATGACTTCACTCATATGAGGACTTTAAGAGACAAAACAGATGAACATAAGGGAAGGGAAACAAAAATAATATAGAAACAAGGAGAGGGACAACACATAAGAGACTCTTAAATATGGAAATCACAGAGGGTTACTGGAGGGGTTGTGGGGGGGGGATGGGCTAAATGGGTAAGGGGCATTAAGGAATCTACTCCTGAAATTGTTGTTGCACTATATACTAACTAATTTGGATGTAAATTTAAAAAATAGAATAAAATAATTAAAATAAAAATAAAAATCTGCTGGATTTTAGAAGCCAAAAAAAAAGAACATTTTTTTAACTATGATGCTCTGAAGTACCAAAATCTGTATTTATGTTATCAGCACAAAACAAATCATTTTAACTTCATTTTAACTACTGAATCAACTGCTATGTCTTCCAGTAATGTCACTTTTGAGAGAATTAACTTGTGAAAGCTTTCTTTTCTTCCATGAATTGGATGAAAAATGGAATCAGTGTTAAAATTCACTGGTTCCTATTTCAAGGAAGTGACGATATTGACATAAAAGTGACATCACCGAGCAAATGCCTTTTTGCTAATGCATTAATACCTATCAGTTCATTCTGTGTACATACACAAGAAAATATGAAGTCATAACAAGCAACAGTAGTATTCATGAAGAAGAGTTATTTAATCTAAAAGAAAAGTCATGTCACTAAAGTGATAGGCAAATTGACCTTTGTAAATACAAGTGTTAAATCATTGTCTTTGGTCACCGTCCTAAAATAATAAGTTCTGAAATGGGGAAGCTTCTTAAGTAGATTTGTGTTCTCTGCTATCTATATTATCAGTGTTATCACTTTGGTGCCATTGGTGGATGGATGGTAAATGTTCACAAACATTTTAAGTTAAACATGGAATGTCAACAATACTGAATAACAAAAATGCATTCATTTTTTTATGAAATATGTGCTTTAGTTTTTTAAACATACTGCTGTCAAAATGACTTAAAAATGAAAATATTACCAAACAATAAAATGAATAGCTATATTTTTACCAAATAAAAATTAAAATCTAAAAGTAAAATACCTAGTTCATGATGAGAGTCAAATAAATTATAATTGTAATTCTAATTCTAGAAGTGCTCCATAGGATGACCCTGGGGCTTGTTTAGAAGTTGAACTAGGCTAGGTTGGCCAGTGCTCAACATTAGAATTTTTTCATTATTTGAATCATATCTACCTACTAGAAGTAGGTTTCCAGAGCACCAAACAATTAAATAGAATTTCATTTGCTGCTTGCTTCTTTAGCACCTTACTGTTTACAATAAAGAGGGTGTAAATTATCTCACAGGTCACAGAACCAATACATAGTTGCAATCGAGAATGGATAATCCAGCTTTAGCTCTAATGCAGAACAAACTTGAGCTATGTCCCATTACTTAATGTAAATAGTGAACAGACTTATGCATTATGAGCAATTAACTATAAGACTCTTCCTTAGAGTACAGAATGAGTACTTTACTATTATAATCAAGTAAAATTTACAATGAGGTTAATCTGATGCGTATTTAATGATATATGTATTTGTTATTGTGCTGCATGATAATTAGGCCTTAAATGTTAAGCTGTTTCCATAAATGACTAATTGGTTGTTTTTACATAGCAAAACACATTTTTTAGTGTTTGTCTCCTCACTTTATTAATTTTCTAGAATCTATAATCATGCCAAGGACAATAGTTTTCCATGACTCTACTGTTTAATCACGCACGCACACACACACACACACACACACAAACACACTTTCAAAATGAAACAGCAAGGTTCTCCCAATTTGGTACTAAAAATAGCTATTGCTCAAGTCTTTCTATATATATTTTCTCGTTTTAGTTCTTAAAAGCCCATTAAGAGAGGTGTTGTTACTTCCATTTTACTGATGCAGAAACTGATGTTCAGAGAGTGGAAGCAGGCAGCATAGTAGAGATTCAAACTTCTACCTCCAACTTGTAAGCACTACTTTTTACAACCTCAGAAGGTAAGGTGATGGATCCCAACCAAGATATGTAAAGATTTTTGAGAAGTGGACTGGCTCCTGAGAAATACCGAGTACATATAGCATATCCAAAGGGAGAATGAATCCTTCTGAAGGAGGGAGGGGTTAGTTAGTAATGGAAGAGTTGAAGCCTATGGAAGCTGACTTTCTGAGTGTCCATTCAAGGAAAAGAGTCTTGGCCAATGAATTTTATGCATAATCACCCTGTTACAGGCTGCTATATTGTAGAGATATTATACCAGCCTAATGCCAACGAATATTTGAAATTTAGAACTTAACCCGCTAGTTCTGATTCCTTAAGAAAGAATTAGTATAGGGGCTAAACTAGTGTTTCTCAAGATTTTTATCATTATTTTCAGCCCGAAAGAGCCTTCTTAACACTTTTTTCCCTAATTGCTTCTTCCCCCAATGAAGTTCTAATACTACAGATCTGCCAGATAGACACCTGTTTATATATTAAAACATATATATATATATATATATATATATATATATATATAGTATATAAAAGAGTAAGATTTTTTTTCTGCCACTCAAGAATAAGATTTTTTTCTCTCCCATTGAGAGTGCAAACAATTATACATGAATAAATGCAGCTTCCCATACAGGCTTACCTTCAGGTTCAGGATATGCCAGTTATACAGAGGATAGTATTTTTGTACATATGACAATCATATTGCTAGTTGTAATTGATAAATTTACATATGAGCTTGGTTAGGGTAAACCTGCTGCTAAATATTGGGACCATTCTCTGTGTGTGGAAAAGTTGGGTTTCTAAGCCTATAAAGCAGCCTGAGAGGCCTTCTGACAGTCTGCTAGTCTTCTACAAGTCAACCTACAGAACATATCTTTTTATTTGAAACTTCTAGAACATTCTTATGTGTTCATTTCTCTACTTTGTAAATATTATTTAGCCCTATTCTAGGCCAAGGACTGCGCCAGGACTAATAAAATGGTCTCTGCTCTCAAAAAGATGCTCATTGTCCAGTTGGGGAGACAGATATACATAAAAATAATTGCGACATAATACATGCTGTAACAGAGATGTGCTAGGTACACTAAGGGCTCCAAGGAGGGACTCACCAATTATAGGGAGAATTAAGGTGTAAGTCTCTGGGAAGTGGTGAGTTAAGTCTTGGAGAAGAGTGGGAAGGAAATTCCAAGTAGAAGGAATTATTCAAAGGCCACAGCATGAAATAGGGTGGCCAGTTTGATCTGTATGACTGGAGTACAGAGAGCAAGAAGGAGGGCCACTGTACTTGATGTTATATGGGTAGACAGAGGTCAGACTGTAGCAGGCTTTGTACTTTACTCAGAGACCATGGAAAGCCAGTGAAGCATTTTGAATTGGGAAATAACGTTATCACTCATCTGGGTTTTAGACCTGAATCTCTCTGGCAGTGATGTGGACTGAAAAGTAACAAAATGAAAGGCCAGGGGTTTTAGCAGTCCAAGTAAGGGATGATGAGGGCTTGAACTAGCTCCATTAGAATGGGGATGAAGAAGAAGAAATGGAATGGACTTAAAGTGTTTAAGAAGCAATTAATGGATTAAGGGAGAAAAGTGAGAAGTAATAGAATTAAAGATAATTTTCAAATGTCCAGCATGGTTGACTAGATGGATGATGGTGCTGTTTACCAAGAAAGGGACCATCAGGCAAAGAGCAGACCTGAAGGGGAAAGGGCAGGCTTTGTTCTGGATATGTTGAGTTTGAGGTGTCTGTAGGATGTACAGGTGACCTTCACTAGGCAGATTCAAAAGCTAAAGGAGAAGTCTGGGTCAGATACACAGATTAGGGAGTTAGCACAAATTGCTGGAAATTTTGAAGCCACGGGAGAGGATGAGATTGCCTGAGTTCATTGAATAGAAAAAAGAGAAACTATGGGTAAAGAACAGAAATTTGGATGACAACAGGTAAGACACAGAGGAAGAGCCCATGATCCAGAAAGGGAGAAGTAGATGTAAGAGAAGTGACAATAAAGATGGGAGGTTGGGGGTAGTCAGCAGAGCATTATTCAGACCCTGTAGGCCCTAAAAACTGAAAACATGGTGCTTCTCATTTAATTTTAAATAAAAATATTGGGGTGCCTGCCTGGCTCAGTTGGTAGAGCATGCGATTCTTTTACTTTATTTTTTATTTTTTATTTATTTTTTATTTTTAATTTTTAGAGAGCAAGAGAGCCCACGAGCAGGGGAGAGAGTCAGAGGGAGAGTGAGAGAGAACCCCAAGCAGGCTCCATGCTTAGCATGGAGCCTGATGTGGGGCTTGATCCCATTACCCTGGGATTGTGACCTGTGCCAAAATCGAGAATAAGACACTCAACTGACTAAACCACCCAGGCACCCCAAGCATGCAATTCTTGATCTTGGGGTTGTAAGTTGGAACCCCACTTTGGGAATAGAGTTTATCTGAAAAATTTTTTTAATCTTTAAAATAAAAATATTGTAAGATATAAAGTATGTGTAAGGGGAGTCCAACAAAGTTCTAATTTTTTCCTTTGGTGACCTCTCTGCTTATATATTCTTTACTATTATTTTGCTGCCCCTGACTTGTTAGTTCCCTAAGTACACGTTTATTTACCTACTCAGTAATCTAGGAATATAGCACTAAAGTGCATCAGAGAAAATGAATTCAACAGTGCCAAATATTACAGAGAAGCCAAAGATAAAGGTTAAAAAAATTCTCTTTGGGAAAAAAAAGGTACCAGTTATACAAGCATATGGAAAGATAGATGTAACAGAATAAAATGTATAGAAGTATACCAAAATAAATATAGAAATTTAATATATAATAAAGGTATGCTACTGAATAAATGGTGCAGACAATTGGATAACAATCTGGAAAAAATAAATGCCAGTGTGTATCTCACATCAAGATAAACTCCAAATGGATTAAATATTTAAATAAAAATATAAAAATTAAAAGCAGAAAATATGAGAAAATTCCTTTAGAATCTTGACACAGCTGCAGAACTAGGGACATGATGTAAGTTAAACAGGCATGGTCCCCTGTTCTTAGTGTAGCTCACCTATGAGAGAGGCTCCCATCAAATGCCACAGGAAAACAATTACAAACAGATGAATACCACGGAGGAAATTTACACTATAAACCTAATGGAGTTTGGGAGGTCAAGGAGGGCTCTATGAAGTAGGTGGCTGTTAAGCCAATATCTGAAAGATGAGTAGGAGTTAAATAGGCAAACAGTAGTGAAGGAAGGGGAAGGCGGAGGCTAAGGGAGTGGAAACAGTGTATGAGGCACAGAGAACATCATAGTCTCTGAGACAAGCAGGAAGGAAGCCAGGCCACTGTGGCCAAAGCTAGAGTATGGGGAACAATGCCGGGAGATGAGGCTGGAGAGGAAGACAGGCTAGACTATTTAGGGCCTTAGCTGTCTCCTTAAGGATTTTGGGCTTTGTCCTGATAGCAGTGGGAAGTCACTGGATAGTTTTTAGCAGAAGAGTAACATGATCAAATTAGCATGTTGAAAAGCTCATTCTGGCTACAGGGTGGAGAACCGCGTGCAGATTAAAGAGAGGCAAGAGAGCAACCATGGGGAGATAGAGGCTCTTGTGGTAGTTTAGGCCAGCAATGTGCTCCTTAACCTACTTGTTTTCCTAACATTACTTTAGCAGAAGACAGAGCCTTTATTCTTATGTAGTAGAGGTGTAGGATGGATGTGGAGGAAATGTTAGCTATTGCTACTATCTGCAGTTAGAGGATAAGAGGTATCCTTTTAATCCTTAATCCCCCAGGAAGAATAAGTGGGTAGGAGACAAAGACTTTGATTGAAAGTATAGATATGGGAAATCATTTCCTATCTAGGTGGGAAGAAGGAAGCTGAAAGGGTAAACAGTGACAACACAGAAAAGGAGGCCACGCTTCCCTAATGTGATGTTACTCTGGCACATGGACTATGGTTCTGTCAAAAGTCCATCTTCCCTGTGCTTAGGCAAATAAAAATGTTGGGCAAAGATGCTTTATGGTTTACCCTGGAGAGCTCTGTGCTTTTTAGTGGAAAATAGACCAAAGAGTTTAGCTATTGCTGCTGCATGTTGCAATTCTTTTCAACACTATGGAGTCCTTACAAATGTCTAGGAAAAAAATATCTAAATAAATCATTCTGAAATTGAACCTGTGCATTACTTAGCTGTTTTAATTTCAGAATAAGACAATGACAGGTAGTAGTAGCTTTGTGAGACCTGCTTTTTTTCTCTTCCAGCCATAAAGAATTGAATAGGGTGGGAACATTCTGACAACCCAGCTACCTTATTTTGTCATGTATGCGTTGGCAAAGCAGAGTCCTTCAAGATGGGAGTCCTTGAAATCCTTCTAAGAAACATGTTCAGTTTTGTGGGAGTTTTAAGTGTGTCAGATAGCTTTTTATTTTTTAACTTATTTTTATTTAAGTTTATTTATTTTTGAGTGGGGCAGGGGTGGGGTGAGGCAGATGAAAGAGGATCCCAAGTGGGCCCTAGGCTGACAGCAGAGAGCCTCAAATGGGGCTCAAACTCATGAACCATAAGATCATGACCTGAGCCGAAGGCAGATGCTTAAGTGAGCCACCCAGGCGCCCCTCAAATAGCTTTTTAAATGCAGTCATAGAAGGCAAAGTCAAAACAAATTCGTGGAGCCAAATGGGATTTCCAGAGCTTCAGAGCCTGACAGTTGTTTGTTTATGTGTAAATCTGCATGTTGAGGAATAACATCTTAGAAATACACTTTTGATCATAACATGTTTCACAAAGGATTAGTGTCCAAAAATATGGCCAAGAATACAGACTTCTATAACTCAATAAAAATGACTAACTTGGGTGCCTGACTGGCTTAGTCAGTAGAGCATGCAACTCAATCTCAGGGTTGTGAGTTCAAGCCCCACGTTGAGTTTAGAGATTACTTAAAAATAAAATCTTAAAAAAAAAAAAAAAAAGGGCTAACAATCCAAATGAAAAAAGGGAAAGGTTATAAGCAAGCAGGAGAAAACCTGGGGATGAATTCAGTGTCTCTTCTGTTGAATGTTTGATTCTTCTAGGGAGCAATAAGGACTTTATAGTATAGTCTTCACTGTTACTCTTCTTTTCTGGTACATTAGGGAGAAGTAGTGACCTGAATAAATCCTTGGAGAGTCTTCTCGGAATCATCTTATTATGTGGATACCATGACACTATACCTCTAAACATATTCTTCTCCATCCTATTTCATAATAATTTTAGAAAATGGATTTAAAATAGGACAGAATGTGACTGTTAAGAATGCTTTTTCCCCCCTTTAGGCCAGTAATATGTACAGACTTCACATTTGCTTGCATTTGCTTGTTTTACATTTATTTATGCCCACTTTTTTCAGAGGACGAAGTTAGTAACTTCAGCCACTGGGTGGCGCAAATTCACAAGTCTGGTAAAAGTTTGTGCATTACAACCCATGGCTCACCCATTGCTACATGGTACCACATTAAGGAAGTTTAGTTAGAAAAAAAGGCTTTGGAAACCTGAAATTTGGCTATAGGTATGGGTCCAAGTTCCCTAGGAATTCAGATTAAAGGAAATTTCTGCTATTAGATGCCTGGTAAGTCAGGTCACTAAATAAGGAAAGGAAAAAGAAAAGTGATAGAATAAGAAACAGAGAAAGAAAGATGAAGAGATAAATATGAGAGAAAAGAATATAAGTTCAGAGAGATGAATTCAAATGTTACCAACAATTCTAGGATGGCCTCTCATTGGTTTGCATCTACCTGGTAACCAAAAGCAGTTTTGATTGAAAATAAAGATACCTCAAAAAAATAAAATAAAGATTACCTTGTTTTCTTCTAGAAAGTTATGCTACCCTCAGCTATCCATTTAGTGGTATGACATTATCAACATTTTTTTTGAGTGTCTGCTATGAATATAGTGCTTTGTTGGTTGGATTCCAAATAATATAGACAAATTAACACAGCAACTACAGGCCTTAAGCATAAGAACTAGACAGTGTACATAAAAAGATAAATGGTGACTCAGGGCAGCATGGGGGCCATCTTGTGAGCTCCAGAAATAGAATCATTTCTGAGAGGGGAGGGGAAGTATGGATGCAGGAGTGGAGGATCAGAGGGGGAGGGAGGGAGGGGCCATAAGACTGTCAACCTGTCCAAGGCAAAGAAAAAAAGGATTCCTAGCTCCTAGTCATAAGTACATACAGCAACTCTTCCTTGGAACATGGCTATTTCTGGACATAAACATAGGAAAAATGCTCAAGGTCAGAATCTGCTAAACACTGCTTAATGAAGCTCTAAAGTAAGAAGGGTGGGGATAGAGAATGATTAGGATAGAGCCCTCCTTAAGTCCCTCTCTAATTAGTAACTGAGAAAAGGAGGGGTGCTCAGGGCCTGCTCAAGGCCTTTCTCAGGTCCAGAGAATAGGTCGCTTTGATTTTTGAGATCACAGGTATATAAGTGAATCACAGGTTAAAAATGGAGAAACGGGGTGCCTGCGTGGCTCAGTCAGTTAAGCATCCGACTTCTGATATCGGCTCAGGTCATGATCTCACACACAGTTTGTGGATTTGAGCCTGTGTTGGGCTCTGCACTGACAGTGCAAAGCCTGCTTGGGATTCTCTCTCTCTCTTCTCTCTCTGCCTCTCCCCCGCTTATACTGTCTCTCTCTTTCTCTCAAAGTAAACTTAAAAGAAATTTTAAAGTGAAGAAACAGCAAAACAGGGATATAAAATTGTTGTATATTTTAAGTCTTTATATTGAACAAAGTTATGCTTTTAACACACGGTTGCAACTATTAATGTGATTCAGCAATACCTTTAAAAGTTTAAATTGGAGGTTTCTGTGAATGTGCCTTCTCTGTCCTAAGCAATTACCCGCTTTAATCTGTGGGCCTGTCAGAAAGTATTGGGGTTACTTAGGCCCTTCAAAAAGGTGGAATGACTTCCAGCCTTCTCAACTTTAAGACTTGAAAAACAGCATGACTTAATACTTGTGCCAACTAGGGTGCCTGGCTGACTCAGTTGGTAGAGCATGTGACTCTTAATCTCAGAGTTGTGGGTTCAAGCCCCATGTTGGGTGTAGAGATTTCTTTAAAAGTAAAGAAAGAAAAATCTAGGGGCTGGCTCAATCAGTAGAACATGTAACTCTTGATCTTGGGGTCATGAGTTTGAGCCACATTTGGGCATAGAGATTACTTAAAAAATAAAAATAAAAAAAAAATACTTGTGCCAACTAGAAACATTCCAGTAATATGTTAGTCAAAAAAGAGGGACAGGTTTAAAAAAAAGTTTTTTATGTTTATTTACTTTTGAGAGAGGGAGAGAGAGAGAGAAGGTGAGCAGGGGAAGGGGAGACACACAGTCTGAAGCAGGCTCCATGCTCTGAGCTGTTAGCGCAGAGCCCAATGTGGGGCTTGAACTCACGAATGGTGAGATCATGTCCTGAGCCAAAGTCAGACACTTAACCAACTGAGCTACCCAGGTGCCCCAAAAGCAGAACAAGTTGAGAATGGTATGCAGAATAAGATATTTGTGAATCATGTCTTTTATATGTATATGTATATATTTATAATATCTATAAAGAGATGTGTCAAAGTATTAGCTAGTTATCCCTGGGAGGGAGGATTAGGTATGATTTCTTGTTTTGTTTTTTTTTTTAATTCTTTGGCCTTCCAGTATTTCCTAAAAATTTTTATAATAAGAATGTACTTTAATAATCAAGAAACAATGTGTGGTAATGTAATGAGAATGAATTTGCAATAAAAGTCGTGCTGATTTGGGGCACCTGGGTGGCTCAGTTGCTTAAGCGTCCGACTTCGGCTTAGGTCATGATCTCATGGTTTGTGGGTTTGAGCCCCACATCAGGCTCTGTGCTGACAGCTCAGAGCCTGGAGCCTGCTTTGGATTCTGTGTCTCCTTCTTTGATCCTCCCCCATTCACGCTCTGTATCTCAGTCTCTCAAAAATAAATGTTAAAAATCGTGCTGGCTTGTTACTTCCCAGAGGAATAATTGGCATTCCTTAGAAACAGTGTTTTATTGAGTCTAACTGAGCCTCTAGTGGTAACAGGGAGAACCATGCCTTGCTGTGAAAGGATCTACAGACTAAAATTCACATCCCAGAGTCCATGTGAGAGTTCTCCCTTCCCTTCTGTCTCTCCCATCTCTCAGTTGTTTTTTTTTAATTTTTAAATGTTTATTTATTTTTGAGAGAAAAACAGAGTGTGAGTGGGGGAGGGGCAGAGAGAGAGGGAGACACAGGATCCAAAGCAGGTTTCAGGCTTTGAGCTGTCTGCACAGAGCCTGATGTGGGGGCTCGAACTCATGAGCTGTGAGATCATGACCTGAGCCAAAGTCGGACACTCAACCAACTGAGGAGCCACCTTGGCACCCCACCCACCATCTCTCAGTTTTTAAAGATCTCTGCTGGTAATTGGGATTCAAAACTGTTAACTAATTAGGGAGTCAGAAAATCCTCAGAGGAACCTTGCGTTGTTGGAGGAAACCAGTTGTTCCCAAAGCAAAATAAACCATTTTTATTCCATCAGCGAATTTTTTTTAAGTTTATTTATTAGAGAGTGAGAGCTTGAGTGGGGGAGGGGCAGATTGAGGGAGAGAGAGAGAATCCCAAGCAGACCCCACACTGTCAACACAGAGCCTGATATCTGGCTGACCAGGGTAAGATCATGACCTGAGCCAAAACCCAGAGTTGGACGCTTAACCTACTGAGCCACTCAGGCGCCCTCCCTCAGTGAATTTCTATAAAGTCAGTACAGATGTTACCCAATTATACTCTTGCAGAAGAGTTAAGAAGGGTAAACTTTGCTACAGTTTTTGCCTCCTGGGGAACCTCGTGTTTCTGGGTTAAAGGATATTCTGCCGTGGGTGAGTCTGGGAAGGGTGAAGATGAATGTAGGCATCCGTCCTAGACCAAAAGCTTCTCAAGTATAGAATATTTTTTTAATCGTCCTTCCTGGTGGTGTGGGGAAGGAGCAAGCTTCCCCTCCCCTGCCCCCTACCATCTCATGGTTAGACGGAGCCACAGATGGCAGGATAAACTGGAGGCGATGTTATGAATCAGTGGTGGGATGCAAATAACATACTCACTTATCCAAACAGCAGCCCCAGTGCTGTCTACCTACTGTATTTGCAAAACTTTCATTTTCCATGCTTTGTATCTGTTCCATCTCTTCCAGGATCCGCTTGAATCTCAAATCAGGGCTCAGGACAAGATATTTTCCCTTGTTGGTATTGTTTTGAGAATCACTTTTTTGGACGGTACTTGAAGTGAAAGAAGGATACAATTTGTGTGTGGTTTTTACCAGAGAACTAAGAAAACAGAATTAACTTAGAAACACAGGTACATTTCACCAAAGTGAAATGGAATGGTTTCAAGACACTTATAATAAAAGCAAAACAACAGTTTATCCCTCCTGGTGTTCCTTTTTTTTTTTTTTTTTAACCTGTTCCCTTTAATATCAGCTGGTCCTGCTTCCTCGCCAGACTCTTACTTGAGCAGGTCAGACTTTCTCAGAGGCTTTGTAAGAAAGATCATCATAGTTGTCTTGCTCTGGAATCCTTGTTCAAAATATACACAGCTCACCATTACATGTAGGGTGTAATGTCAGGCCCACTTGGAAGAGTTGTGGATTATCAGGAAACCTCACATGTGTCCTATTTGTTTGCAGTCCCTGAGCCCCTTGGGGATGACTTAGAAGGAGGACTTCTGGAATGCTCAGGGTTATACTCCCCTCACCAGTGTGTGGATAGCTACATGTGGTGGCAGAGGTTAAGGCATAACCCTATGAACATCAGCTTGGGAACACAGGAACCCCCCACCCTAAGCTGGTTGAGAGCCAGTGAGCATGAAATGAACTGTGAGGTTAACAGAGGAGTTAGTGAACTGTACCACACTAGTGGCTGCTTTGCCTGCTTCCTTGGAGGCTATGTTTAAACCTTTTGTCAAAGAGAGCAATGGGTCCATTCATAGTGCTCAGAGGGAAGACTTTTTGTTCTCATTGGATGGGATGAAAAGATACCCATTTTTGGTGGATGGACAGAGTGAATCTCAGAGGCTTGTAACTAAGTCAGTAGCAATGGCATGAGAGTAAGTCTGACTGCTAAGCCCAGGCTCCTTCTTCATTGGTCTGGCATTGCTGTTTGCTTGTAATGTCCTCACTGAAGATACGAGTGTAAAATTCAGAAGAACCTGCCGACATTGGTTAATAATAGGGAGAAGTCAGTGTAGTATCCTCCATTCAATGTGTGAAGCAGAGAAGAACTTTTCAGAAGTATGTCTCATGGATGACAGTGATCCCTGCAGCTCTCTTTGGACTTGATGACTTGGGAGCATCTCATCCAACCTAGAGATTGAAAGGAAATATGAGAGATAAAGAAGGATGCAAATGGGTATTTCTTCATGTACCAACAAAGAGATGGCTTAATACAAAACCCCATTTAATTCCAAGTACACATCATTTTCCCTTTTTGTTAGCCAGTAATTCTACGAAAAGTTACTGTATTTACACTGAGAAAGTATCAGCAAGGTGCACTTATGCATGAGAACCTACAATTGGTTGGGCCCTATAAGCCTCTAGCAAAGAGCCCATCCACCCCTTGCTTAACCTGTTTGCCTTGAATGGAAAAGGCCCTGAGTGTGGATCTACTTTGGATCCCAGATGTACAGGGATTCTACTTCATTTCTTGAATCAGACCCACAAAATCTCACTGTTTGAAAAGAGACAGATCTGAGTCTCTGTGGACCAAATATTTTTTACTAATCCCATTCTATTCTTGGTATATCTGATTCCATGTCCCATCTGATTTTCTGTGTACTTTCTAGATGCTTAGCTATTATGAATATAGACTATGAGCCTCTTAAATGTAGGGAACTTGGCACATAGAAGGCTTTCAGTAAATTTTGGTATAGGACTAAAAGACTCAGATTTTAGTTCTGTTTCTACCAGCTGTGTGTCACATAAACCTCTTTGAGCCTGAGTTTAAGTATCAATAAAATGTTGACACCTACTCTATCACAGTTTTTGTGAGGCTCAAATGAGGTAATGTCTATAAAATTGCTTATTCTTTTTATTAATTCCTTTATCATTTAGTAGCTTATTTTGTTGATGAGAGAAATTCAATCCATGTTGCTACTGCATGGTTATCTCTAACTCTGGACTAGACTTTTGATTACCGTTCAGGCCTATATCTTCCAGTGCTTAATAGAAATGATAATGCAGATTAAATAACTGAATATACGTCATCTGATTAAATCATACTAATTTACATTAGCTCATCATCCAAGATTAGCAGAAACAGAATTATAGAAAATATTAACCTACACCAGAGCTGACAAGTAAGTTGGCATTGGGTACCTGAAGCACTGTGATAAGAAATATTCTGATACCAGGGTGCCTGGGTGGCTTGTTCGGTTGAGCGTCCGACTTTGGTTCAGGTCATGATCTCACAGTTCGTGAGTTCGAGCTCCGTGTCGGGCACTGTGCTGACAGCTCAGAGCCTGGAGCCTGCTTTGGATTCTGTGTCTCCCTTTCTCTCTCTGCCCCTCCCCTGCTCACGCTCTGTCTCTCTCAAAAATGAATAAACTTAAAAATTTTTTTAAAAATATTCTGATAGCATGCCTAGGTGAAAAGAGTGTTGTGCTGGAATTTTATTTATTTATTTTTTAATGTTTTATTTATTTTTGAGAGACAGACTCTGAGCATGAGCAGGAGAGGAGCAGAGAGAGAGATGGAGACAGAATCTAAAGCAGATTCCAGGCTCTGAGCTGTCAGCACAGAGTCCGATGTGGAGCTCGAACCATGAGGTTATGACCTGAGCCAAAGTCAGATGGTCAATTGACTGAGCCACCCAGGAGCCCCTGCTGTACTTGAATTTTAAAGATTGAGATATAAT
Organism: Panthera tigris; assembly: GCF_018350195.1. NCBI lineage: Eukaryota > Metazoa > Chordata > Mammalia > Carnivora > Felidae > Panthera > Panthera tigris. The sequence continues at coordinate 23,630,496 of NC_056673.1, forward strand.
TTACACATAACATTGTGTAAGTTTGTGTACAACATGTTGACTGCATACCTTTATATACTGCAATATGATTACCATTGTAACAGTTCTATTATGTTATATAATTATTGGTTCTTTTTGTGGTAAGGACATTTAAGATCTAGTCTCTTTGCAATTTTGAAGTATATAATACATTATTGTTGACTGTAATCACTATGCTATGTGTTAGATCTCCAGAACTTATTCAGCTTCTAGTACACTGTGCTGGATTATTTGTTTAAAGTTTTAAAATTTATTTTGAGAGAAAGTGAGCAGGGCAGAGGCAGAGAGAGAGAGAGAGAGAGAGAGAGAATGAATGAGCATGGAGCCTGACACAGGGCTCGATCTCACAAACTGTGAGATCATGACCTGACCTTAAATCAAGAGTTGGATGCTTAACTGACTGAGCCACCCTGGCGCCCCCATCTTTAATTTTAAAAGTATCAGAGACCTCATCTTAGCAAGGATTGTGGATGTTGTAGAGAAGACACACATCACTGTCTAGAATTGAAAGGCTGAGTACACTTCTGTCAGGGAAACTGGCTTTAAAGCAGCCATGCTGAAACAGTGGTGTTGTGTCTGTTTTAGACCCCAGAGGGCAATATGAGCTTATGATGCTGTCAGGAAACCCAAGGGCTGGGAGGAAAGAAGCTGCTTTGCTAAGTATTCAAACTTTGCGGTGCGGTGGTTCCTAAACTTTGTTGTATATATGAGTGTTATCTAGGAGCAGGGATGGATACGTATGCTGTGGGTTCTGAACTCATAAAATTTGAGGGTACCCTTTTTAAAGAAAAAGAATACAAATTTTAAAAATACAAAGTTAGATACAAGCTTTATACAAGTCCCATGGGGCCTGAAGTTTAAGCTTCATTAATTTCACAGTAAATCCACTTCTACTTAGGGAGCTTGTTAAAAATCTTAAAAGTAAAGGGGCGCCTGGGTGGTTCAGTCAGTTGAGTGTCTGACTTTGGCTCAGGTCATGATCTCACGGCTCATGAGTTCAAGTCCCATGTCAAGCTCTGTGCTGACAGCCTGGAGCCTGCTTCGGATTCTGTGTCTCCCTCTGTCTCTGCCTCTCTCTTGCTCTCTGTGTCTCTCTGTCTCAAAAATAAATAAACATTAAAAAATATATTTTAAAAAATCTTAAAAGTAAGATTCCTGGCCCCACTCTAGACATTCTGATTGATTGTAGCTGAGGCTCAGAAATAATGTATTTTCAATAAGTACCCTATTTTGTTATGGCTGGGCTGATGTCTGTTTTTTTTTTTTTAATTTTTTTTTTAACATTTGTTTATTTTTGAGAATCAGAGACAGAGCATGAGCATGGGAGGGGCAGAGAGAGAGAGGGAGACACAGAATTCTAAGCAGGCTCCAGGCTTTGAACTGTCAGCACAGAGCCTGACATGGTACTCGAACTCACAGACTGTGAGATCATGACCTGAGCCAAAGCTGAACGCTTAACTGACTGAGCCACCCAGGTGCCCATGGCTGGGCTGATGTTAAGAAAACAAAACAGTAGTACAAATACCTACCTATTTCCTGACACATAAAAGAATTAGCAACATTTGCTTCATAACTGAAACAACTTCCTGTCTCCCAGCATGTGTATATTAACCTCATTTTTTCCCAGCAAAAGACGTAAACCCTACAGAGACCACTTTCCTTCTTGGGTTGAAATTCAAGATGGGATTCAGCTGCCTCAGGTTCCTGGCCTTCCTTCCTTTGCCTTCTGCACAACCTCTGGCATTGGCATAGCTCTCTGGCTCCTCGGCATTGACCCTGAAGGGAGAAAATGATGTTAATTTCAGGTGGCTTGTATGCATTTGGTTATCTTCCAAACCTCCTGTCAGGGCATTTAAAGAAAATCATCTTTTTTAAAGAAAATATTCAGTCCCATTGGATCTTTCCTCCTGAGAGAATGTCCAAATACAACAGAGGAAAGGAACTCAAATTTAGCAAGCACCTCCTATGTGCCAGGTGCCTTTCACACAGGATCTTAATTAAAAATGCCATGAGAGGCTAATATCACTAGTCCCATTTTACAGATGAGCCAAATGACATTGGAGAAGTCAAGCAACTTTCTTAAAGCCACTCAGCCTAGTGAGTGTGAGTGGCAGGTCTACTCCAAAGTCCATGCTTTTTTCATTATGCCAACCTGCCTTTGGAACAGAAAAAGTCTTTATAGATCAAGTCCAGGGACTCCATACATCAACAAACTTACAGGGCATGGGACTTCAAAAATGGCAAACACTATAATGGCGACTCCACTAAACAACAGGGTAACAGCAATCAGAAATTTGATCACAGTACTCCATTTCTGCCTCTTCTCTAGATTCTCCTCTATGTCTAAAAGGAGAGAGACGAGTAGAAGAGGGAGAAGAGAGAACCTGAGAGAGGGAAGTGATTGACCCTCTGACTTGAAGGTCTTCTGGCTCCTCAGATTACTAGGCCCAGCCTGATTCAGAGGCAATAGACTGGATTTCCAGTTCAGACTCAAGAGTCAGGAGTGGGGTGGGCATCATGGGTGCTGCTCTAACCTTCTTTTCAGCCTCTTCGCAATAAGTCACCTTCTCTGGGATTTGAGATTTGTCATAACCAAGTAGGAATGATTCTTGGCATTGCTTTCAGGGAAGGAAGAGGGGTGGGTTCACAGCAGTTCTGAACTTGTCTTTCAACAACTCCCTCTCAGGGTCTCTCCCCTTGTGCTTGACCGACGCACTGTGTGTGATTAGAAAATCACCTTTCCCATGCTCCTCTTGGCTTTAGTAAGGGATGAGGAGGAACAAAGGTGAATTGGCATTGCTTTTGGGTCAAAAGGCAAACTTGGGGCAAGTGGTTCATATGCATTGTTATTATTAATGTTATATTTACGTTTCTCCTGTTGGAACTGGGATGTAACCTAACCTGAAATCTACAGAATTTGTGTCATGGCCAATTTAGGGAGAGCCATTTCCTAAAAACAGTGCAGATGAAAATATGCTCTTGGTTGTTGTCCTCACTGTAATGATGCTTAGTGTTTAAATGTTGTCTGCCTGTACATGCAATTGCTGGAATCACCTACCACACAAATACAATTCATTCTGTCCCTAAATCTGGCTGCAGGCTCACTTGTGTGGAAGTAAAAGCTTATTAATGGTGTCAAACTATTTCTGGGATCTTCTTTATAGAGAAGGTGGTTTTTTTCCATAAGAAATCGAGTGATTTTTCTAGTGTAAACTCCATGTAACTTCTCAACCCCCCAAAAAATCCTAGAAGACCCAAACTTATGTTGGGGCTAAAAATGTTTCTTTTCCTTTCTGTTCTTGTCTCACCCCTACTTATTCTGTACCTTGTTTCAAAGGGCTAGAAAAATCATCAATATTTGTAGTTTTCTCTCCTTCTTTATTCCCAGGAGTTATGGAGGTGGTGGTGGGAAAAGTCTCTGATGCAGTCCCCATCACTTCATAGACCTTACATTGGGATGTCCCTGGTAAACAAGCTATAAAACAAGAAAGAAGCAATGAAAAGACAACCAAGAAAACGTCATCCTGCCTTTGCTGTACCTGACAAAACCTTATCTCTACCCAGCTGATACTAAACTTCTAATGTGGCCCCATTGATCTGTCCATAGGTTTAGGGTGTGGACACAAAATATGCCAAGAATAAATGAGGACAGAGATACTAGTAAGAGATACAGAGTAAATCCCCATGAGGCTTTGACTAACATAGGATTGGAGTGAGGGAGTAGACCATACCTTGTTTATCATTCTTCAGCCTGTAATAATAACGATGGAGGGTGTAACACTGTTGAAATTTTTCTCCTTTTTTTTTTTTTAATTTTTTTTAACATTTATTTTTGAGACAGAGAGAGAGAGAGCATGAACAGGGGAGGGTCAGAGAAAGAGGGAGACACAGAATCCGAAACAGGCTCCAGGCTCTGAGCTGTCAGCACAGAGCCCGACGCAGGGCTCGAACCCACGGACCGCGAGATCATGACCCAAGCCGAAGTCAGACGCTCAACCGACTGAGCCACCCAGGCGCCCCTGAAAGTTTTCTCCTTTAAAAAAGTTGGCTCCAAAGTCCAAGGGATGATGTGAAATACCATAATTTGCCTTAATGACTGCTGCAAGTCTGTCTGACTAGAGTCTAAGTCAACTACTTTGAGAGCAGTTTGGGGAAAGCAGAGAGAACTGGAGGAAGGAAAGACCACCCAGCTTCATGCACTCCTCAATTTCATTCTTTCAGAAAGCAAATATTTTTAAATGCTATCTATTCTGTACCAGGGCTGCTTCAGTACTTTGGCTATATCAGTTGGATGCATTGGAGCAAGGGAACAAGCAACGGGGAGGGAAGGTTGAGGGGAGACTGGGAAACAGATGACAATAAATACAGTAAACTTTATGGTATGTTAGAAGGGAGTAAGTGCTACTAAAAAGAAAAAAGGCATAGCAAGGTAAGGGAGCAGTCTGGGGGTGTGAGTGGGCAGTGGCTGGGCAACCTGTGATACAGGCTGGTTTCGTTGAAAAAATAAGAAGTAAGCCAAGACTTACAGGAGGTGAGGGATTGGCTAAGCACAGGCCTAGGAAAGCAGTGACCTAGGGGGAGTGATGTGGGCCCTGAGGCAGAATGAGTGTGTCTGACATATTATAGTTTTAGAGTAAAAACAAGGAGGCCAGTGAGATTGGAATGGAATGAGTACAGAGCACTGTAGTAGGGGACGAAATTTCTAAAGGAAATGGGCCTATATCAGGAGACTTGGAGGCTAGTTTAAGGACTTTGGTTTTTATTCAGATTGAATGGGGATCCATCGCAAGGTTTTGAGCAGAGGAGTGATGGTTGAGTTTGTTTTTAAAAGGATCACTAGACTGCTATGTTAGACTATAGGAGGCAAGGGTCAAAGCAGAGTAACCTGTTAGGAAGCTATTGCAGAAATCCAAATGAAAGACGATGGTGACTTAAACCAGCTGTGGAAGTGTTGAGACATGTATGGATTCTGGCTGTTGTCTGGTACTAACTTCACTTGGCTCCAGAATTGACCTACTCCAATTCATACACTGGTTCGTTCCTATTTCATTTTTAATGGTGTCTTATCACTGCTTATTAAATTAAGGTCTGTAAGTCCTACTTGACTTTTCTAAATTACTTTCCCAAGTCTTGATTAAGTCCATGTGAAAATGATAGTTGTTGACTTCAGAAGCCAGTGGCCAGAGTACTGGGCACTGCACATGAAATTACAAAGGAAGGAATAGTCCCTGATTTCACTTTAATCAGGAAGACAGTGTTGGCAAAGATAGGCAGAGATGGAGAGCAAACAGGTTCAAAAGGAAAAACGAAATTATATGAAGTATTTTCAGCACGGTGCCAGTCAGTTCTCCGAAGTGATAACGTGTTCATGAGACAGAGGAGATGGAAGATAAACAAATCTCACTTTGGACAAGTCACATAAGTGCTCCATGTTTTGGTTTCCTTTCTCTGTAAGATGGTTATAATAAAGTAATTCTTGGTCTACCTATTTCACGGGGTAATGTGAAGATCAGAAACAAAAATGAGGAAGCGTGTGTGAAAACACTTTGCAAACTTTGTGATATTATGACTGAAAGAGAAGGAAAAACCTAGTGATCCTCTAGTAGAACTATGCCCTCTAGCCACAGGGATAGATTTGTATTTCAATATGGCATGTCTTCCTACCTCCTTGGAGTCCCTGTTTCAGAGTCTACTTAAATTAGCTTCATCTGTCAGTGTATTTTCAGTTCTGCCTAAGTTTTGAAATTAACGTCCATCTATGTTGGCAGTTCTTGTAGGTCTCATCTGTTAGGTAATTGAGCATTTAGGTGGAGGACATCTGTAAATCCAAGCACTCCATTCCCAGTGATGCTGGAGTTGCAGTATTACTTTTTCTTTAGCTAAGGATATTTGAGCAAGAATGCCCCTTTAAGGGCATACAAACTCCAAATGTATGAAATGGATAATTTAGGAGATGAGATGATGCTTTACTTTATCATAAAAGAATTTATGTTAAATAGGGAACATTAGGTATATATATTTAAATGGAAATCTCTCTTGGAGATTTTTCTGTAATAATATAAAGAGCTTATTTGGCAGGCCTTACATAATTCTGTTGAGTTTGTGCTTCAGACCTGAACCTCCCTTTTTATATCTAGAAATTATATCATCTGGCCAAATCTATTCTACAGCTGTAGAAACTAAGCACTGGGAGAAATTAAGTAACTTGTCAGAAATGATCATTAATAACAGAATAAACACTCATTTGGTGATATTCCTTCTATACCCCAGTGTCACATGGGGTAAACAATCATTAGGAGTTAGTTCACACTAATCAAATTCCAAAGAGCCAATCGATATACTAAATCTGTATACTACAGTTTAAAAAAACTTACATAGGAGAGGTGCTTGGGTGGCTCAGTTGGTTAAGTGTCTGACTCTTGGTTTCGGCTCAGGTCATGATCTCAGTGTCATGAGATCCAGCCTCCATTGGGCTCCTCACTGAGCATGGAGCCTGCTTAAGATTCTCTCTCTCCTTCTGCCCCTACCCTGCACTTGTGCACGCCTACTCTCTCTAAAAAATGATAATAATAAAGTAAAATTTTAAAAATTACATAGGAGAATGTATCCATTAAATGATCAGGTAGGATTTTTCTCTTCTAGGTACCCTGTTCTAAATATATAGGTTCTTTTGAAATCTAATTAGAATTTTTTGACTAATACAGAATCTGAGCAATAAGAACTAGATGGTGTAAATTATCAGTGATAAAGACCTAATGAGTCATCTTTCTCCACCAGAAAGAAATTTTAGAATATTTGTAATAGAGGATCTTTTCCTTGGCCAAATTCCATAAACAGTAATAAATAGTCTTCTTCTTAAATTTTTCTACGTTCCATGTTGAACCACGTCTTCTGACGACTAACTGTTGTAGTACATTCTCATCCTTACAGTTTCAAATTCCTATTTTGTTCTGTGCACATGTTCACAAACTGTCTTCTGATTGTTTCTGGGACAGCTTTCTGTGCAGACTGATGTCAACCATAGTGTTGTAATTTTAGAGGGCATCTCTTTTATGACCTTGTATATTTGACCATTTATTTAATTTTTTTTTAAATACTTATTTATTTTTGAGACAGAGACAGAGCATGAACAGGGGAGGGCCAGAGAGAGAGGGAGACACAGAATCTGAAACAGGCTCCAGGCTCTGAGCCGTCAGCAGAGAGCCCGACGTGGGGCTCGAACTCACGGACTGTGAGATCATGACCTGAGCCGAAGTCGGACGCTTAACCAACTGAGCCACCCAGGCGCCCCTTAATTTTTATTTCTACCCTACTTGGAGTCTGACATCCTGCCATTCAATGTAAGTTTAAATTCAGAATAGGCAGTTTCACATTTTTAAATGAGTGTTATTTCACAAGTCCATTCATAAGTTGGTTGTTTGGAATTCATCATTGTTCCATAGAAATGTGTTGTGAATAACAGTTAGGTCTGCAAACTAATCCATAAACATCCATTTAATCTCTTTGACTGACTCACATAGTGCAGGGTATTAGCTTAAATTCTGCATTCAGGAAGCAATCACCATGCCATGAAGGAAGGAGGAAGAAACATACCCAGGGAAAATTTTTGAATTACATCAGGTTGATCTCTGGCGTCCCTCCACCCCCTTAATCTCCCAGGTTTCCTTGTCCCAAATTTCTAAGAAATAGTTCCCTTAATTGCCTGAGTCCTACAATGCACACTATATCCAAATAAAATCCACCCTGTAGAGAGGGCTCTAGACTCCAGAATGACTTAAATTCACTATTATTGATACCTGCCATTGACTTAAGGGGGCGTGTCAACTGTTAGGAGGAAAACAATCTGGTTGAATTACTTTACATGAATATCAAGTGACCAAAACCCCCAAACACTATCAGAATCTTTAAAAAAATTTTTTTTAATGTTTATTTTTGAGAGGGAGAGACAGAGACAGAATGTAAGTGGGGTAGGGGCAGATAGAGAGGGAGACACAGAATTTGAAGCAGGTTCCAGGCTCTGAGCTGTTAGCACAGAGCCCGACACAGGGCTTGAACTCACAGACTACGAGATCATGACCTGAGCTGAAGTTGGACGATTAACCAACTGAGCTAGAATCTTTTAACTTTTTAATAAGAGGGTTCCCCCCCACCCCCCCCCCCGCCACATTGTTACCATATGAACTTAGAAAGCACAATCAGGGGAATGAAAACATTTATGTCATGTGAGGATGTATAATTTACAGTACCTAGGCCACATCCCAAGAATCCACTTATTTGCCAATCTCTAGTTCTCTAAACAGATTGTAGTTTTTAAAGTTTTTTTTTCCCATTATTCTACCTGGGAACCCTCAGTTTCTCTAAAAGTGTCAAGTTTTATTTTTCCAGCAGTGCAACAGTAGCATTGAGGGGATTGCCTATATGTAAAGGGAAACTGCCAAAACCATAAACTACTTGACAGACAGAAAGAATGGGTAGGGGAAGGAAAGGAGGGGAGAGCAGAGAAACTTAAGGCTGATGTCAAGAACCATTACCCAGCAGTTGAGAGGGAACAGGCGTTCTCACAGTGTGGGTAGAAATGCAAAATGGAGTGACTGCTATGGAGGGTAATTTAGTAATAGCTATCAAACTTTTTTTGAAAGCTTATTTACTTATTTTGAGAGAGAGAGAGCTAGCGATCAGGGAGGGGCAGAGAGAGAGGGAGAGAGAATCTCAAGCAGGCTCCACACTATCAGCACTTTTCACTGTAAATCTGTGCAGTTTAAGTATTTTATGGTCTGCATTCAATATAAATTAAATTCAAATAACCATTCTCAAAAGAAGACCTATCGGGGCGCCTGGGTGGCTCAGTCGATTGAGTGTCTGACAGCTCATGGGTTTGAGCCCAGCGTCAGTCTCTGTGTTGACAGCTCAGAGCCTGGAGCCTGCTTCAGATTCTGTGTCTCTCTCTCTCTTCCTGCCCGTACCCTGCTTGCACTCTGTCTCTTTCAAAAATAAAACATTAAATTTTTTAAAAAAATAAGATATTTAAGATCTGGGCTGGGAATAGGGGAGATGGGCCTCTTTTAAAGGTACAGAGTATCTGGAATGACAAAATGATTTTTCAGAAAGGGCCCATTCGCTACCTTGCATTAGTACATCCCTTCTCACATCCTTTGGGAAGAGCCCAGGCAGCTGTTCCACATGGCAGCTGCTATCTTTGAGTTCGCCGGGGGGTGGGGGGTGGGGCGGGAGGGGAAGAAACAAAAAAAAGGTCAGGATTTACAATTTACTGGGTACTCTTTAGAATTACAAGTATTGGAGAGGGAGATGCAAAAGAATACAGTTCCTTCTCATATAACTTGCAATTGGTGAGATCAAACACTATCAAAAAAGATTTTAGGGGCATCTTGGTGGCTCAGTTGGTTAAGTGTCTGACTTTGGCTCAGGTCACGGTCTCGCGGTTTGTGAGTTCGAGCCCCACATCAGGCTCTGTGCTGACAGCTCGGAGCCTGGAGCTTGGTTTGGATTCTGTGTCTCCCTCTCTCTCTGCCCCTCCCCTGCTCGCTCGCTCACTCTCTCAAAAAATAAACATAAAAGATTTTAACAATATACAAGTAGGAGTTAGCCTAGCTCAAAGAAAACTGAGTACCAATCCATTACATTTAGGGGGAAGAAAAGGTAAAATTGATTTAAATGAAATTAATAAGCTAATGAAAAGACTAATCAACCCATTCCTTCAAGCGCTGCTTATCTCTTCTCCTTGCTCTGCCCTCTTATATTAAAATATTTTTTAATTTCATTTATTTATTTGGAGAGAGACAGAGCACAAGCAGGGGAAGGGCAGAGAGAGGGAAGGAGAAAGAATCCGAAGCTGGCTCCACCTGTCAGCACAGAGCCCGACGTGGGGTCGATCTCACAAACTATGAGGTTATGACCCAAGCCAAAATCAAAAGTCAGACGTTTAACTGAATCACCCAGGAGCCCCTGCTTTCTTATATTAAAACTCTTGAGGGACGCCTGGGTGGCTCAGTCAATTGAGCATCCGACTCTTGAATTTGGCTTCAGTCATGATCCCAGGGTTGTGAGATCAAGTGCCACATCTTGCTCCTCACTGAACATGGAGCCTGCTTAAGATTGTCTCTCTCTCTCCTGCTCTGCGCCTCTCTCCTGGCCTCAAAAAAACAAAACAAAACAAAAACAAACAAAACAACAAAACCAACAAAACCCAAACCCTTTTGGAAGTTTATTAAAGGTAACTTTGAACAAGGTATCTCTTCAGGTTTCCATGAAACCATATAGGTCATAGTTTATGCTTTTGGCACATAACTCACAAGGTATAGTGAGTTTTCTTCATCTGTTAAATGTACTGAACTGCACTTTGAATGCTACATCTTGACTGTTTGGCCTTAACTCTGATTAGGTAATTTCAGAGATGAAATGTTTGGACACTTTGAAAAAAACCATGTTTTAAATAAACAGTTATCAGAGAGCAGCAAATGGTACCATTCCACCCTCCCACCCTTACTCGGACCTTTCCTATCCTAAGAGCATCCCCAACTGTTTGGATGTACCACCTTAGAAAAAGAAAGACAGCATCTTATAAGGGTTATGAATTTGGGAGTCTTAGGTGTTGATAATACTGAAACTGTGACAGCACCCTCCAGTAAAGAAAGCCATCTATCACTGAGAGGACTTTCAATGTTAGTTACATGAATAAGACAGAAGGATGCATCACATTCTCTAAAGACTTCTCACCATGAAACAACTATCTGAGTTAAATAAGTTACAGTCCTGCCTAGAAGAAAGAGAATACGGGGGATGACCGTAAAATATCACCTACTGAATAGTGGCTTTATTTCTATCTGGTAGAATGGACCCGCAAACACATTCTAGGGCTCTCTGGATTTTCTTAGATACGAGGTTACAGAAATGCTTTTCTTTCTTTCTTTCTTTCTTTCTTTCTTTCTTTCTTTCTTTCTTTCTTTCTTTCTTTCTTTTAGAGTTTATTTATTTTGAGAGAGACAGAGTGAGTGGGGGAGGGGCAGAGAGAGAGAGAGGAGAGAGAGGGAAACAGAGGATCCAAGGCTGGCTCAACACTGACAGCAGTGAGCCCAATGCGGGGCTCGAACCCACGAACTGCAAGATTATGACCTGAGCTGAAGTTGGACACACTCAACTGACTGATCCACCCAGGCTCCCTGTTCTTACCTTTCTTGCTAACATCACAGAATATAATGATTAGGCTGAAAACCAAGATGGTATCCATGTTAGCTTGAGCACATGCTTCTTAAATAGCCCCTTAGTTTTCAGGCTAGGTGCTCTTACTGCCCTGGAACCAAGTTTGACCCTGGGAGAGTCTGGTTCCACCCTAACTATTTTGCCCCATTCCCTAAGACCTAGTAATAGAGGTGATTGGAGAGAGGACCAAATGTGCCTGTTAATGATTGACTCAAAAAGTCTTCCTCTGACTTCACTGCTGGTGCCAACATAAGGAACTGTAATTACCTAGAGGTTTCCCTAGAATGAAGGACATAAACACTCAGTAATAAGGTTTGCAAACGCTTGCAGATGGACACATAGACATTCACGTGCATGCTCACTGACACAGGCTTACAGATTTATACACTGACATTAAGAGATGTAGAGATTTATATTAAGCAAGGTGATTTCAAGAATAGAGCAGGAAACTAGGACTGAATGAGTTAGTGAATTATATGGGAGAGAGCACTGGACTAGGAATTGATGGAATTGGGTTTTAGCGTAAGCCCTGTTATTAACTATGTCACCTTGAGAAACTTGCTTGAGTTCTCTAAATCTCAGTTTTCTCCTCTATAACTAGAGAATTCCAAACAAATAATCCCTAGAATTTATTCAGTTACATGCATAAACTCGCATTAGCACAAACATACCTACCGAGTTTTTCACATTTTCACACCCCTGAATAGTGAAGTGAGTATAGGTAGACCACATTGCACCATGACTGTTGCATTGAGAGGTGGTGAGGAAGTGCTAAGAACACTGGGAGAGTGATTCTGTCTGAAGTTTGGGAAGGCTTTCCTAGACAGATGACTGTTGTTGAAGATTTTTCTTTTTTTTTTTTTTTTAAGTTTTATTTATTTGGGAGGGGGGGCAGAGAGAGAGAGAGAATCCCAAGCAGGCCCTATGCTGTCAGCACAGAGCCTGACATGGGGCTTGAGCTCATGAACTGTGAGGTCATGACCTGAGCTGAGATCAAGAGTCAGACGCTCAACTGACTGAGCCACCCAGGTGCCCCTGAAAATTTTTCTAAAATTGTGTCTTTTAGCAAAGAGTATATCTATATATATATATATATAGATATATATCTATATATCTATATATATATATATATCTAGTATACTCTGTAGACTTTGTGATAGCATAGATAGGTGGATCATACAACAGAAGTGAAGATCTACTCAGATCCTCTGCCTAAGTCAAGAGTCTTTGCAGTCTTTCTACTCACTGTAAATTTAATTGATTGAAGCCAACATAGGTTGGACTATGTGTAAGAAGGTCCTGGAGCCTGACACTCTGATAATGGTGTGAAGGGAGCTTGAGTCAAGGGACTTTCCATGAGGGAGTTCATGAGATCCAAGGCAAATCAGAATTTAGATATTACCCTGTTTCCTGGCATTTTAATTCAGGTTGAAATCTGGCTGAATTTAGCTCAAGGGAAATCTTGATGGGGAAACAGAATGGAAAGAGGTGTCACCAAAGGATAGCATGTTGCCTGAAATGTGGAAGAAGTGCTGAGCTTTCAACCATGGTGCCTTTCACTTGTTTATTCAACAAGTGCTGTGGCCAGCCACTATTCTAGCAGTGAGCCAGACCAAGTCTGTGTTCACATGAAATGATGGGAAGCAGACTATAAACACAGTTGAAAACAAACTAGTGCAGAGGGCTAATGATAATATACAAATGCAAATACAATATAATTAGAGGTTGTGATAGTTGTGAAGTAGCAAACAGGTGATAAGGTGAAGAACTACTAGAAGAGGTTACATTTAGAGTGGTCAGGGCGGACTTCCCTGAGGAGGTGACATCTGAGCTGAGAAAATCGAGAGGGTAGATGGCATAGAAGCCAATAAAGGAGAGTCTTTCAAGGAAGGAATCAGCTGGTCAAATGCTGTGTTGAGGTTGTGTATAATAAAGACCATATCGGTGGATTTGACAATTTTGTGACAGCACTTGCAGCAGAGTGGCGGAAGCAGGAAAGGGCTGAGAGGGAATCGGAGGTGAAAACGTGTATGTAACTTTTTTGAGATGTTTTGCTATGTAAAGGAGCAGAGAGGCCACTGAGTGGAGGGAACATAAGTGCCTCAGATCTTTATTGTTCCAGAGCAACACTGGAACCTAGAGCATTACTTTTTTCCCTGCTGCAGTTGCCGGATTCTCTTAGCAGAGGGCAGGTGGGTAGGGAGAATAAAGGGGCTCCATTGCCTTCCGTGAGTTTCATGATTTTTGCTTACTATTACCTTAACATGATTACCTGATCCTCTGCTCCCTTTTGGTATTAGACACTCTCCCTGCACTGCCCCCCACCGTCTGTCTATTTGAAGTATTCTATAGATTCATTCTTTCCTAGATCCACATTAGATGCCAGTGCTGCCCCCTTGGAGCAGCGGTAGGAAAATATCTAGGGCTCGCTATTGTCATTCTGTGTCACAAGGTGGCAGAAGAGCTCACTCTTCCCAGAGGAAACCTCGTGCTTGGACAAAGATAAAGTGGAAGAGTTTTCTTTTACCGGTTTTTAGACCCTTCCCTTTTTCTTTTGTGTCTCAAAGGCCCAAAAGTCATCCTGCATGTTGGTGTGGCTATACCGTGGGATACAGAGAAGCAAGAGAGCTGTATTAACAAGGCAAAATACCTGGGTCCCTTTCTGTACTACTAGATACTTTGAGTGGTTTTCAAAGTGTCTGGAGTATATGTGGAGGAGAGGATAATCTCTCTTGATCTCCTTTCCCTACAACAAAGATTTCTAATTTAGGAGGGAAAGAAAGCTGTAACATAGGTAAGTTATCTTTTTTTTCCCCGTTTCTTCTTCTTCTTTTTTTTTATTATAGTATAAGATTTGAAAGTAAGAATAGTATGAAAGCTCTCTTTACAGAGAGGGGGCATTTGAAAGTAAATGCTCTAGGTAAGTTTTCTGATGTGTGCAGGTAAGAGATGTGATTCTGGAAAATAATGGGAAACTAGAACTGGATGGATCAAACGGTGGGTCTGTGGAAGGAGCATTTGTCAAGAAGCCAAGAGGTTTACTAAGTTCTAGATTAGGGTCTGTAATTTACTGAATCACTGTAAGTCACTTAACTTCTCTGGCCTCTGTTTCAGTTTCTTGAGATGGTTAGACAAGATGATTTTGAAACCTCTTACAGCTCTAAAATTACTATTTTAATGCCATGCTCTGCTTCTCTTTCTTTTAAAGGTGCATGCTTTTGTTTGGTTGGTTTGGTTTATTTTAAATTCTTTTATTGTGGAATGTATCATACATATAGAAGAGTATATAGAAAATAAGTGTAATTTTAATTAATAACAACAGTAATAACAATGAGGACAGCATATAGCCATCGCCCAAATTAAGAAATTAAACATTGCCAGTGTCTTAGAAACTGTTTATTTTCTGATCCCACTCATTTCCCTCCTCCCAATCATTTTTCCAAGGTTTTTAAAAGCTGTCAACTGTATGTGTATCACTAAAAATATACTTTTTTTGCCTGCTTTTGAAGTTATATAAATGGATTCATTCTTTATGTATTTTAAGGTATACTTTTTATTATGTATAACACAAAATGGATATACCTCTCTTCGTGTCATCTCTCAGTCATTACCCACCTTCAGAGTAACCATTATTCAGATTTTTACCACCACAAATGAGTTTTGCCTATTTTTGAACTTTATATAACCAGAAACATACTCTTTTGTGTCTGGCTTTTTTTTGCTCAACATTATGTTTTTTTTAATTTTAAAGTTTATTTATTTATTTTGAGAGAGAGCGAGAGAGTGAGCATGAGCAGGGAAGGGGCAGAGACAGAGAATTCAAAGTAGGCTCCACACTGTCAGCAGAGAGCCAGACGTGGGGCACGAACTCACCAGCCCTGAGATCATGACCTGAACTGAAATCAAGAGTTGGTCACTTAACCGACTGAGCCTCCCAGGCATCCTGCTCAACATTATGTTTGTAAAATTCATCCATATTTCATTGTAGAATTGTTTGTTTATTCTCATTATTTTATAATATTCCACTGTATTAATATACCACAATTTATGTATCCATTCTACTGCCGAGAGACCTGGGGTTCCCAGTTTTTTACTATAATGAACGATGAACATGGGCACATATGAAAGTTTCTCTGGTGGCTCAGTCTGACTTCAGCTCAGGTCAGAATCTCACCATTCATGAGTTGGAGCCTCGTGTGGAGCTCTATGCTGACAGCTCAGAGTCTGGAGCCTGCTTTGGATTCTGTGTCCCCCTCTCTCTCTGGACCTCCCCCGCTTGCACTCTGTCTCTCTGTCTCTCAAAAATAAACATTAAAAAAAAAATAAAAAAAGAAGAAAGTTTCTCTGGAGTTTAAATTCAGAAATGGAAGGTGGGTTATAGGGTAGACAGGATATGTTCAGCTTTACTAATTAATGCCAAATTGTTTTCTAAGAGGTTGTTCCCATTTACACTTCTGTCTGCAGTACATGAATGTTCCTGTTGTTCCACATCCTTGCCAAAGAGGCCAAAGAGGCTTTTCAGTGTGGTACAACCATGGGACTCAGAGTACCAGCCTTCCATTGGTTTTCAGAAGCCCAGGCCAGTCACTTCTCCTGTTTGCTTGCTCCCTCCAAATCAGGGTAAAGGATTCAGATTATCCCTAGGTCTCTGATCACATGCTCTATTACACTGGGATATTGGCCTCGGGTGAGTGGGGTGGTGAATTTAATAACATAAAAATTCCTGAATTAAGTGAACATCTGTAGGATATTTTGTTCTTGTACCGAGCACTCATAGGATATAGAAGGGGGCACAGAAGGAAGAAGGGAAGCGATATTTTCAGTGTGCTTGTTATGTTCCAAGCTCTGTGTTGGAAACTTTACATTTTGGTTATAACATTTAATCCAAAACACAACCTTACAAGGTAGCTCTGATACCTCAGTTTTATAGACAAGGAAACTGTGGCTCAGAAAAGGGGTCATTTGCTCAAGGTCACAGAGCTAATTAGTGACAGAGTCAGGATTGAAAGCCTGGTCTATCTGATTAAAGAGCTCAAATTCTGCAATACAACACAGAGAAGGCAAAGTCCCTGCTGCTCTTGAGGTATTTTGGCTTAGATTGCCAGTTCCAAGAATCAGTTCTTCTCATTTCTGCTTGCCTGTATTGACCCTCAAAATTATGGTATTCAATTGATTATGGCCAACTCATTCATTGATTTAAACTGTATTTTATTTTCATTCATTTTTGCTTTCCCTTATCTTTCATTTTGCTGTACACATGAGCACAGCAGATCCACTGATGAACAAGATTTGTGTTGGGGACATGGCCTTCTACCTGCTGGTCTAATGTGTTGACCAGAGGTGAGAGTGAAAAAAGACAGGAAGATTGTGAAATCTTCTGGTCCAAGTTATGATATGAGAAAACTTTAAGACTGAAGAAAAGGATGAAAGGAAATTGAATGATGGCTCACTTTTCCTTCAAAATAGAGGCTCAGTAAAATTTACTAATGTATTATATATCATGTTGCATATATAATAATAATGGAGAGTGAGGGTATCTGGGGTAGATAAGCAGAGATCTAAACATGTAGCAGGAAAAAGCTTAGTCTGATATATAAGGAGTAATGTAGACACTGGAGAAGTCTGAAGAGAAAGTGAGGACAAGAGTAGAAAGTAAACTCACCAGGAACATTTTTATTGATTTGCTGGAGAATGAGTTCAGAGATGAGAAGATAATAAAGCTGATCAATATAAAATGTCAAAATCCCAGCATTGGGCAAGACCTAAATGAACCATCTTGTCCATTTTTCTGCCTCTAGGTAAAAGGGCCCTTTAAACTTTCTTTAGCTGTTGAGTTGTGAGCTATGTTGACTTAGGTTTAAAAAAGAAAAGATATTGGAGGTGTCATGGAAGAAGGAGCTAAGGTTAGGTAACTACCAAATATGGATAGAGACTAGGTGTTCAGGACTAGATGACAAGGAGGGAGGAACAACTGAAATGCCTTTTGAAAACCCATGTACCCATGTGAAAACCCAAGTGTCCATGTGAAAACATCGTGGTGAATCTCTACTATGAACTATGTTCTTTGTTGTGTAATCCTACCTTTCATCATCAGAAGCAGACTTATAAAGTGGCTTCCCTGAGGACATTTTCTGACTTCATGGTGTGAAGTTCCCTCAGGCTCTTAAGTCTGGATGAACCTGAATGGCTGACCAGAACAAAGAAGTGTAGTGTTCCTTAGTGTTCAGATAAGGCTTTTATGCCTTTTTCCCTTATCTCACAACTGGAGCCACAATTCTGGTCAAGGCACCGACTTTCTTGATGAAGTCTGTCCATCTATAAAAAAGCCAAGTACCTTACTGGAGTCTTTGCCTCCCAGAGGTGACATGAAGACGGATAAGCAGACAGCTGGAACAAAGTGGCCTCTCAGGTACAGAGCTAATCTTTATTTCAGTCAGTGAAGTACTTACTAATATTTATAACCTACACCTACTCTAAGAGCTATAGAGGGGAGTACCAAACTATAAGAAATGCTCTCTGCCTTTAAGATTATTAAAATTCAGTCGGAGAGCTAAAACCAATATACACATAGAAAATTATAGCCAAATAAGTGCTGAACCAGGTGGTCGTGACCAGACTGGTACAGGAATTCAGAGGAGAGATCAGTGGAAGCTGGAGAAGTAAAAGAGATCTTACAGAATATGGGACTTCCAAGGAATAGAAAGATTCAGAAAATAGGAGGTAGGAAGGATGACGTCAGCCAAGGTAAGAATAGATATGGCAGTCTGGGGCACCTGGGTGGCTCAGTTCATTAAGCATCCAACTTCATGATCTCACAGTTTGTGAGTTCCAGCCCCGCATCGGGCTCTATGCTGACAGCTCAGAGTCTGGAGCCTGCTTTGGATTCTGTATCTCCCTCTCTTCTCTGCCCCTCCATCACTCATGCTCTGTCTCTCTCACTCTCTAAAATAAAAAACATTAAAAACAATTAAAGGGGCACCTGGGTGGCTCAGTTGGTTAAGCTTCTGACTTCAGCTCAGGTCATGATCTCATGGCTCATAAGTTTGAGCCCGCTCTGTGCTGACAGCTCAGAGCCTGTAGCCTCCTTCTGATTCTGTGTCTCCCTCTCTCTCTGCCTCTCTCCCACTTGTGCTCTGTCTCTCTCTCAAAAATAAATAAACATTTAAAATATTAAAAAAAAAAAAGAATAGGTATGGCAAGAACTAGAAGCCAGGTTAGAGAATACATTATATAACGGAGGTCAGTGGGAAATAATATCTCAGTGTTTCCTCTATCCTCTGTTCTAAAAGTTGATCACTGACCTTGCTACTTAAGGAATTTGGAACCGTGGCCAACCACCAGAACAGGTGGGCTCTTCACTGTTCAGTTTCCCATTAAGGCACTTTCTTTCCTCCCTTGGTTTAACTCTGGCCTGACCTGATAGACTTTCCTGTCTTAGAAGTGCAGGTGTAGGAGGCATTGCTATTTAACAGAGACACTGGCAGCAGAGGGGAACAATAATGATAAGCCCTAAACTATTATTCTCAAACTTCAGGTTGAGTAATTACTAATTTTTAAAAAAGTCTTCATTTTTAAAAAAATAATTTTAAAAATAATTTTTTAAATATTTTTGTGAGAGAGCGCGCAGGCCCGCATGTGTGGGGGAGGGGCAGAGGGAGAGGGAGACACAGAACCCGAAGCAGTCTCCAGGCTCTGAGCTCTCAGCACAGGTGTTCAGGACTGGATAACAAAGCACTCCATGAATTTTTTTTTGAGTGTTTATTTATCTTTGAGAAAAAGAGACAAAGCATGAGCAGAGGAGGAGCAGAAAGAGAGAGGGAGACAGAATCCGAAGCAGGTTCCAGGCTCCAAACCATCAGCACAGAGCCTAATACAGGGCTCAAACCCACAAACCACAAGATCAGGACATGAGCGGAAGTCAGATGCTCAAACGGAACAGAGTGGCCTCTGAGCTACCCAGGCACCTTGGGAATCTGAAGTTTAACAAGCATCTAGTGATTCTATTTCATGCGGTCAGTGGAACATTGAGAAACACTGCCCTAAACTGAAATAGAATTGAAAATAAAGTGCCAAAATGCCTTGGACATTGACACACCTACTGTTTATATATTTCAAGGCTTACTCGTTTTATATAATGTTTATTTATTTATTTTTGAGGCAGAGAGAGTACAAGTGGGGGAGTGACAGAGGGAGAAGGAGAGAATCTTAAGCAGGCTCCATACTGTCAGTGTGGCACCATACGTGGGGGTCCCAAACTCTGAGATCATTACCTGAGTTGAAATCAAGAGTCAGAAGCTTCACTAACTGAGCCACTCTGGTGCCCCAAGTCTTACTCATTTTTGAGAATTTATCCTCTCCCATCTATGGCTCTTATAAAATTCACATGGCTATCATCTAAGGAGCAAGACATAGACACTGTTTTCGTGTTTAGTTTTGTCTTCCTAACTAGACTGTATCACCTTAAAGACAGGAACTGCTTAGAGTTTTCTTACTTTCCCCAGAGTAGGAAGAGAGACCATCTTTAAGGCTGGAAGGTAGCTGGAATGCTCAAGATAAGTCCCTGATACCTTTATGTAACCTTCCTGAAAGACCTGGAAGCCATTTGACACTTGGGAGCTATTAGTTTTCTAGGGCTGCCATAATAAAGTATCACCAACTGGGTGGCTTAAACAACAGAAATTTATTTCTTCACAGTTCTGAAGGCTATTAAGTCCAAGATCAAGGTGTCTGCAGGTTTGGTCTCTTCTGAGGCTTCTCTCTTTGGCTTGTAGATAGCCATCTTCTCCAGCATAAAAGCCACAATTCTGGTAAGTGCTTCATCAATTGTGATTCACAGATGGTTTTCTCTCTGTCCGTGTGTCCTAATCTCTTTTTCTTTTCAAAGATTTTATTTTTAAGTAATCTCTACACCCAGCGTGGGGCTTGAACCCACAAACCTGAGATCAGATCAAGAATCACATACTCCGGGGCGCCTGGGTGGCTCAGTCGGTTAAGCGTCTGACTTCGGCTCAGGTCATTATCTCGCAGTCTGGGAGTTCGAGCCCTGCGTCGGGCTCTGTGCTGACAGCTCAGAGCCTGGAGCCTGTTTCAGATTCTGTGTCTCCCTCTCTCTGACCCTCCCCCATTTATGCTCTGTCTCTCTCTGTCTCAAAAATAAATAAAGGTTAAAAAAAAATTAAAAAAAAAAAAAAAAGAATCACATACTCCATTAAGGAATCTATCCCTGAAATCATTGTTGCACTATATGCTAACTAACTTGGATTTAAGTTAAAAAAAAAAAAGAAAAAAAAAGAAAGAAAAAAAAAAGAATCGCATACTCTACCGACTGAGCTAGCCAGGCACCACTCCTTTCCTCATAAAGACAAAAGTCATTTGGAATTAGGGCTCACCCTAATGACCCCATTTAAAAATTTAATTTCCTCTTTAAAGACCCTATTCCCAATACTCACATTTTGAGGTACTGGGGGTTAGAATTTCAACATACGAATTTTGGAACACAATTTAGCCCATTATAGCTGTCTAGTTTCAGCTTCTAGAAATATGCCACTCCATTCACTCTCTTCTCTTCCACCTGTTAGTCTTGTATAGTAAGTTCTCTCTCCACCCTTTGGCTCTCCTCCTCCACTTCTTACAGATTATAATGGCTTGTGTGGCAAGAGCTCATGGAACAGCTCTAAAGAGCTTAAACTAGCAGGTTGTGGCATGCACCAAACAACACAACACTGAGGAGCTGTTGAAATTCTAGATGCATTATTTTAAAGACTTAGTTCTCTGCCTACACATCTTAATATTTGATAATAACTAGATTTTATGTAAGTGGTCTTGGTATATATCCTAACTCATCCTTCATTTTCTTCCACTGTGGTTCTTTCATCAGGCCTTTCCTTGTCTGGTTCTTCTCAGAGCTCAGTTACTTCAAATAGTCAGTGAGGTGAGAAGCAGGATATGTAAGGACTTGCTGAAGTTTCACAGAAGTTCCTGAGAGTTAACCCCCTGGTTTTGCAGTGCTCCTAAGGCTGATATACAGCAACACCACTAAGAAAGAATCTTGGGGGCAGAGTTCCTATTACTTAGAAATAGGAAAGGTATATGAAAAATAAAAGAGGCAGCCTCAAGATTTTTAGTTCTTTCCAAGAGAGGCAAAGCTTCCCTCTTCCTGGGGCCTTCCCCCCCCCCCCCCCCCAGTCAAGTCAAACATCTCGTTAAAACCAGGAAGTTATGCTCATTTACCTTTAAGTTCTAATTTTCCTATCTCTGTTCCTTGACAGATGCATCCAACGACAGACACAGTCATTGTGAAAAATGGCTCACTGCTCTGTAAGGTCCAAATGTTTCCAAATTTCTTTTTCCAGTTCCTATTAAAGTAGGTTGGTAAACTCTTGGAGAAGCTACCACCTAGTGGTATTATGAGGAGTCCTAGGTGAATATTGTCCCTTGTTGACGAACCTTCCCATCTTTCTGCCTCTGCTTCAGCCCAAGAACTGACCTCAGTGTGTACTCCTATCCTATGTACTTTTTGCCCTCTGGCATAGAGCTTCTTCTCACCAAATCATCATTCACTGTCCTTCTCTTGACCTTTAGCACAAGACTGTGTAAAGATCAGGCAAGTACTCTGGGTGCTTCATTAAATTCTTGTAAGGGGTTAAACTCACCCCTTTTTTTCTGAAGTGCAGTTTTCTCCAATTTTCTTTCTCTTCCATCTGATAGTTGTATTATATACTGAAACTCTTAACTGTTACTTTTCAACACACAGCCACCATGAAAGTGTGGCTGTGAAGTAACTGGTAAAGGTAGAGGAACTGGTTGGCTTCTGTTCAATGACTTGGCGGAACCACAATGGGGGGTTGCTCTAACCGGAGAAATCCGGAATTTATTGCCCTTTATTTTCCCTGCTCAAGGCAGGCAGAAAGAACTGTTGTCCATTGGCACTCTGGCCTTCTTACTGAGCTTCCTTTACTGAGGCTTTCCCTCAATAATCCAGGATCCTGCACCTCAGAGTCTTTTGGAGTGCGCTGCTTTGGGGCCGCCTAGCAAGCCAATGGGCTGGTTATGTTGTTCCAGAGTAGGGGTTAGCCTGTACTCTGTACTAACTTGGAAAACTAGCCTGTGTGATCCTGGGCAATTCATGCATGCAATACCCACTTCTTCAAGGGGTTAGTATTGAAAACGATAAGGTCTTTACGGGCCCGAACACCACGTATTCTGCTCCGTCCTCTTTGGTGCTGGACTTCCTTCCAGTACTGCAAGCTGGCTGGCTTCTCACTTTCTGCGGCCCGTGAACCTCTCTCCCTCCTGGGAGGTGCACGTGGGGCCGTTTCCCCCACCCGCCCCTCCTCCTCCGGCAGGCGGAAAGGGCCAGCCGGCCCTGCACCCGCCCCCACCAAAGGGGGCGGTGAAGGGTGAGCCTGGGGCGCCACGACCGCCCGGGACCCGCCCGCCCTCTCGCCGCTGGGCCCCGAATGGCAGAGCGGCGCTCGGACCATCTGCATCGCCTCACGTCGCCCCGCCCCGAGCCTTCCTCTCATTGGCTGTCGCGCGGTCCTCGGGGCCCGCGCCTCTCTTCGAGGCCGGCCACACCGCGCCGCAGCGGGGAGCGGGGTCGGAGGTGAACGGCCCGGAGTAACCCCGGACGTAGTCGCCTCATGGGGCTCGCCCGCTGAGGTGGGAGGCAGGGGCGGGGCCGGGGCGGGGCCGGCTCCCGTGAAGCCCCGCCCCTCCCCGTGTGCCCGGCCGGCCTGGTGCTGCGAGCCTGTCAGCCATCGCCGGAGCTGCCGGCCTCTCCTCCCGTCCTCCACCGCCTCTGCGCAGGGGCTTCCCCGGGCCGCCGGACCACCGACGCCTCCGCTTTGAGGTGAGGTGAGAGCCGCTCCAGGGCCGGTGATCCGACCTGGCGAGGCTGGGGCCGGGGGAGGGGCGGCGGTAGCCCGGGGCCGCCTCCCGCCAGCACGCGGGCCAGGGCTCCATCCCGTCCGGACCTGTGCTGGGCAGCCCAGCCCTCTCCGCAGCTCTGGGCCCTTGAGTTTCCCTCTGGGGGAGACGCAGAGGGGCCTGGGGTCTCGGGGTGGGTGGTGGGAACTCAGACCCCGGAACTTGGAGTCGTACAGCCCAGGGCCTCTAAGGAGGGACTGGGGTGTCTGCCTGGAGCTCGTCACCATCCTCCTCCCTATCCTTGGCGTGGTTTGATTCCTTCCAGACGCTCTCCAGTCTGACCCAGTGCTCAGGAGAGGGAGAAGACCCACGTGGGAAAGAGATGTTGAGGATTAGGTCCACTTGCGTTGAAAGTCGTCTTTCTCGCAGAGTGAGGTGTGGGGTGCAGAGCTTCTGTTGCTCTCGCTGTGTCTTTGTATCGTGGTGGGAGCCGGGGCCAGGTGAGTTGTCCCTTGCCAGCTCCTCCTCCTGAGATTTTATTGTTTTCTGTGAGAGACGTAGTGAAAGTACAAGCCTGTCGTTGCTCTCCTCTCCATTTGCCATCCTGACCAAGGGAATCTATCGGAGATGGAACGTAGGAAAGTGGATGTGAAGCTAATGATTTCAGAGGGAAATGTGCGTGGAGGTCCTGCCTGGGTCAGTGCCAACATTATTCTGTGTTTGGAGATGGGACGTAAACACCAGTGAACACTTGGAATCAGCTGTAAATATCAGGGACCTCTGTAGGTCTTATGGGTTTTATATTAGCATATAAGAATACAACTATTTGGGGAAAAGACTTTAATTTCAGGTATTTTTGCTTTGTTTTTGTTTTGGGCTCTAAGTTTAGGATGGAAATCAGAAGACCCGAGGACTTCCTGATTTTATCTCTACTTAAGCAGTGTTTCTGTAATTTCCCAGTATGTGGAGTACACCTAATAACTTGGTCTTCAGTCTGAGAAGTTGGTCCCCTGAATTTCTTTTTTCATTCATTCATTCATTCTTTTTTTTTTTTTTTTTAATTTCCCAATCCAAAGCGCAGATTGGGAAGGTTACTGGCTTTGGTTGTGTGGTTTCTTTTCCTCAGGGAGAAGGAGTTCTTTGATTTGTCTATTACTTCTTGGTGGGGATGCCTTGGCTGTCTGTGATGAGAAAGAGTTATGCGCTGACAGGCACTTTTAAGGAAAGGGTTGTAGTCCAATAGAGTAGGACAGCAGCTGCAGTGTCCAGGTGGGTGCCTGGTTGCTACAAAACTTGCTAGCAAGTTTCTTTTCACTTCCTTCTCTTGCCTCAGTTTCCTCATTTCTAATAACAGGAGGACTGTTGTGAATCCAAGAATAATTAACAAACATTGTAAAGTGGGCATATGAAAGTTGTCATAGTCTTTTACTTCTGTTGCAGAACTTTTGTTTTGAATTACCAGTGCAGAATAGAAATGCATCAAGCATAAGATTCAATTATTTTAAAATGGAAGGAAAGGTGGAGAAATGGGGGCATTTGGTTTAATGAACTTAGAGTTCAGATGATGACTAGTTTATGTCAAAGAACTGGCATTGTGAAAGGTGGCCTCAGAACTCTCTCATCTGATACTCACCTCTCTAAATTTTGTGAACAGGTTCAGGTGTAGATCACCATATAACGTTCTATTTTCTTTTCAATGACTAGGAGAATTTTTTTTACCTGTCACACAGACTGGCTTAACAGGTTAGGGCTAGTGTTTTTCTTTCTTTAAAAACATTTTTTGGTAGCTAATATTCTAATAGTACTGGTTGAAGAAAGAAGTAAAATAAAAATTGTTGGAATTAGACATTGGAATTTAGTATTTCTTTAAATTTTTTTTTTTTTTTTTTTTTTTTTTTTTTTTTAACGCTACAGAGAGAAACAGAGCATGAGCATGGGAGGGGCAGAGAGAGGGGGAGACACAGAATCTGAAGCAGGCTCCAGGCTCTGAGCTGTCAGCACAGAGCCCAAAGCAGGACCAAACCGCTCGCAAGATCATGACCTGAGCCAAAGTTGGGCACAACCTACGGAGCCACCCAGGCATCCCTGGGATTTAGTATTTCTAATTGGAGGAGTATTGTTACAATTCAGGGAAAAAAAAGGAGGTTATATTATTACCTAACATGCTTTTAAAGGTTAATAAAGATAAAAGCTATGCATCGAGTATCTTCCCAAACCCTTGATAAAGAAATTTCCATACCTGTGGAGGTGACTAACAATTTTAAAGGAAGTCTTCATTGATCTTCCACTTCAACAGATTTTTGCCTAACTAGTTATTTGTTTGTTTCATTAATTTTGTAATTTAGTATTCACCATTTGAATGTAATAGACTATGTGAAGGTGATGTTAAATAGATGGGAAACTATGACAAATAGTTATGTAAAGACATTGCATGAACACAAGGAACATGGATCTGATTGATAGGGCACAAGTTCTTACGAGTTCGACCAACCAATCTTAGTATGTATGCTCTAAGGGTACAGTTCTCTTGTCAATTTGTCATTTTTTAAAGCTACCATAAGCCATCTAGTCTCAGGATTTTTTTTTTTTTTTAAATGTTTATTTATTTTTGACAGAGAGACAGAGCATGAGCAGGCGGGGGCGGGGGGGGGGGTTGTGGCACAGAGAGAGAGGGAGACACAGAATGTGAAGCAGGCTCCAGGCTCTGAGCTGTCAGCACAGAGACTGACGCGGGGCTCGAACTCATGAACCGTGAGATCATGACGTGAGCCGAAGTCGGACACTTAACCAACTGAGCCACCCAAGCTCCCTGAGGTGTTTCTTTCTTTAATTTTTCTTATTGTGGTAAAATATATATAACATGAAATTTACCATCTTAACCACTTAAAGACATACAGTTCAGTATTAAATACATTTATAACCTTGTGCACCCCTTCTATATCTTCTTTGGAGAAATGTCATTTTAAGTCCTTTGCCTACTATCATCCATCTCTAGAACTGTTTTCATCTTATAAAACTGAACCTCTATACCCCATTAAATAAGAGTTCTTCATTCTCCTCTCCCCCCAACCTCTGGCAACTATCCTTCTCCTTTCTTGTCTCCATGATTTTGACATCATGTAAGAATCACACAACATTCTTTTTGTGACTGACTTATTTCGCTTAGCAGAGTGTCTTCAGGGTTCATCCACGGTGTAGCATATTGCAGAATGTCCTTCCTTTTTCAGGCTGAATAATACTTCATTGTATGTGTATGTCACATTTTGCTTATCCATTCATCCACCAGTGCACTCCCTTTTTCCATGTTTAAGCTATTGTGAATAACGCTGCTGTGAACATGGGTGTACAGACTCTTTGAGAGCCTGTATTCAATTCTTTTGGGTATGTATCCAAAAGTGGAATTGCTGGATCATATGGTAATTCTATTTTTAATTTTTTGAGGAGCCACCATACTGTTTTCCACAGTGGCTGTACAGTTTACGTTCCCACCAGTGGTGCCCAAGGGTTCCAATTTCTCCACGTTTATGCCAACACTTGTTTTCTGTTTTTTTTGATGGTGGCTATCCTAATGGGTATGGGTTGGTATCTTATTGTAGTTTTAATTTGTATCTCCCTAATAATTAGTGTGTTGAGCATATTGATGTGCTTATTGGCCACTTGTCTATCTTCTTTAGAGAAATGTCATTTTAAGTCCTTTGCCTGGTTTTAAATTGGGTTTGTTGATGGTTTACTTTCAGGAGTTCTTTATATATTCTGGATATTAATCTCTTATCATATAACGTGATTTGCAAATATTTTCTCCTATTCTTTGGGTTGCCTTTTTCCTCTGTTGATAGTGTCTTTTGATGTACAAAATTTTTTAATTTTCAAGAAGTCCAGTCTGTTTTTTCTTTTGTTACCTGTGCTTTTGGTGTCATATCCAAGAAATCTTTTCCAAATTCAATGTTATGAAGCTTTTGTCTTATGTTTCTTGTAAGAGTTTTCTTGGTTCATGTTTTAAATTTTAGAGCCTTGATGCATTCTGAGTTAATTTTGGAGCCTTGATGCATTCTGAGTTAAATTCTGAGGGGAATGTTCAGCTTATTTGTTTATATGCAGAGATCCAGTTTTCCTAGCACCATTTGTTGAAAAGGCTGTCCTTTCTTTATTGAATGTCTTATTAGCACCATGTCAAATATCATTTGACCATATATGGGAGGGTTTATTTCTGGGCTCTCTTTTTTTTTTAATTGATGTGTAATTAACATACAGTGTTATATTAATTTAAGGTGTACAGTATAATTCGATAATTCTAAGCATTATTCAGTGCTCATCATGGTAAAGTGTATTCTTAAGGCTCTTTATTTCACCCATCCTCCTCCTCCCCCTACCTTCCCTCTGGCAACCACCAGCTTGTTCTCTGTTTTTAAGAGTCTGGTTTTTTGGGGCACCTGTGTGTCCTAGTCAATTGAGCATCTGACTCTTGATTTCAGCTCAGGTCACGATCTCATGGTTTGTAGGATCTTGTCCCATGTCAGGCTCTGCTGGAGGTGCGGAGCCCACTTGGGATTCTCTTTCTCCCTCTCTCTGACCCTCCTCCACTTGTGCTCTCTCTCTCTCTCTCTCTCTCAATAAATTAATGGGGCACCTGGGTGGCTCAGTTGGTTAAGTGCGGACTTCGGCTCAGGTCATGATCTCACAGTCTGTGAGTTCGAGCCCCGCGACAGGCTCTGTGCTGACAGCTCAGAGCCTGGAGCCTGCTTTGGATTCTGTGTCTCCCTCTCTCTCTGCTCCTCCCCCACTCACACTCTGTCTCTCTCTGTCTCTCAAAAATAAATAAACATTAAAAAATAAATTAAAAAAATAAATTAATTGAAAAACATTTTTAAAAAATCTTTTAAAAAAGAGTGTTTTTTCCTCTTTTTTCTTTATTCATTTGTTTTGTTTCTTAAATTCCACATTTGAGTGGAATTATGGTATTTATCTTTCTCTGACTTATTTCACTTAGCATTATACCTTCTAAGTCCATCCATGTTATTGCAAATAGCAAGATCTCATTCTTTTGGAGCTCTTTGTTCTGTTTCACAGGTCTATATATCTGTCTTTATGTTAATACTGCAGCTTTGTAGTAAGTTTTAAAGTCAGGAAGCATGGGTCTTCCAGTTTTGTTCTTTTTCAAGATTGTTTTGGCTATTTGGGGGTCCCTTGGGAATTCCACATGAATTTAGGACAGGCTTTTCTGTTTCCTCAAAAAACATTTCCACATATAAAATCATGTCTTTTTAATATTTTCTTGTTCTACATAATCCCTTTCTTCTAGATGCACTTTTTTTTTTTTTCTACAGGTAGTTATTTGGTTTTGATTCCTTCACATTGGAGGTTTCTCTAAGACATCTAGTAATCCTTAATTGCTTAATTTTAAGAGGGGGGAATTGATTAACTTTGTTGTAGGTGGATCTGGTGTGACAATTAGTGAACCCCAATATTACTACTTGAGGTTTTTTCCCTGGTCTAGTTAGAATCTTCAAAGCAGGATCCTTTCTGTATTTCCCTCCTGATTGGTGAAAATTGGGGCAAGAAGGCTGGGAGCTCTTATTCAATATGCTTGCTTAATTTCTCCATTTTCAACATGATGCTCTTCCCTTTACTGTTTCTGGTATGTCCCTGTCTAGAAATGTCTTGTTTAACCCTCTCTAGAGAATAAGTCTTCAGGCTTTTATCAGGATGATAGAGCAGTAGGCACTGGGCTTTACTAATTGGAAAAAAAAAAAAATCTAAAGATCTGAAGCTTCTGAAACAGAATTTCAACCAGATATTTTATTTTATTTCATTTATTTAAAAAATTTTTTTAATGTTCATATTAGAGAGAGACAGAGGGCAAGGGAGGGGAGGGACAGAGAGAGAGGGAAACAGAATCTGAAGCAGGTCCCAGGCTCTGAGCTGTCAGCACAGAGTCTGACATGGGGCTCAAACTCACCGCGAGCTCATGACCTGAGCTGAAGTCGGATGCTTAACTGACTGAGCCACCCAGGTGCCCCTGCTCTGTTTCATTTTTTAAGTTTATCAATTTTGAGAGAGAGAGAGCACACACAAGCAGGGGAGGGGCAGAGAGCGAGGGAGGGAGAGAGAATCCCAAGCTAGCATCGTGCTGCAAGCGTGGAGCCCGACACAGGGCTTGAACTAAAGAACCGTGAGATCATGACCCAAGCTGAAAACAAGAGCTGGATGCTTAACCCACTGGGCCACCCAGGCATCCCTGTTCTATTTCATTTTTGATGACTGTGCCCAACTTGGGGTTCAAACTCATGACCCTGAGATCAAGAGTCACATGTTCTACTGACTCAGCCAGCCAAGTGCCTGTCCCTTTGTTTTTAAAATGTTGATTGTAACCCACTAAATTTATTTCTTACTATTTTGCTTGGTGGTTGCCCATAGTTTGAAAAACACTAGTCTAGTACATAATAATTTACAGAGTCATTTCATATACTTTTAGTCTTCACAGCAATCCCATGACCTTTTTATTTTTCCAGATGAGGAGGCTCAGAGACATTAAGTGACTTGTTCAAGTTTGCACTGCGAGCATTTGGCAGAGTCAGAATTTGATCTTGAGTCCTAGATTTTGACTCTAGTTCCACCTCTGCACCTCTGGTTACATCTAACCCAAACTACTTTCGTTTTCCTTTCTTTTCGCACTCCCCTTCCCTACACCAAATTGTAGGGAATAATGCTAGCTTAGACTACATAATTGGGCAAATCCAGCTTTCCCAGTTAACATATCTGCACAGTCCCCAATCCTGTCACTTGTCATTCAAGGTCATCCCTTAGAAGTTCTGGATTTCTTCTCCATCATAGACCAGTGGTTCTCAAGCCTGGATATATATCAGTGTCAGTCAACTGTGGAACTCTATTCTGATGTCTGGGCCTCCGCAGTGATTCTGATTCTGTCAATCTGGGGTGGAGTTTAAACATCCATGTTTTTAAAAAGCTTCACAGGCCTGAAACTAATGTAACATTGTGTGTCAATCATATCCAAATAAAAAACAACTTTTTAATTTAAATAAATAAGTAGCTCCACAGATGATTGTTATAATGAAAGTTGAGAGTTTTTACCCTGGGTGCATTTAAGTCCACGGCATAGAAGGAAAACCCAGGATTTGGGAAGTAAGTAGAGACTTCTTGGTCCCTTAGGGGTTTAGGACTTAATTTAATGAGAGATCCGTCCTCTTCCTGGCTTCCAACTTTGTCCATGGGTATAAACCATTTGTAAACATAATCAGAGCCTGAGTTGTAGGGAGTCTAGTGGTTCTCTTCTTCCCAACTGCCTCTTTTTTGATGAAATCTTGGAAATCATAAGGTTGGAATGTGCTCATCGAAGTATGCAATTGGAAAAGGCCACTTGTGAAATGGTAAGCTTGGATTATTGTTCATTATTCTCATGAAAAATAAAGTCTTTGAATGTAATGTTTTTTATTTATAGATTTGAACAAATAATAAACAACTGAATTGTATGTTTTAAGTTAAATAATAGATTTGACTAGAAAAATGATACTTTATTATCAGTTTTGTATTATGCTGAGCAAAACAGGAATTGCTAAAATTTGGGTTACTTAAAAAAAACACTTCAAATCTCTCTCTGTCTTTCTCTCTTTAGTTCTTTTTGGAGGTGGATATCTGCTCAGACAGTAAGAATTATAAGAGGTCAGTTACAAATAATGCTCTTTCATGTTTACAGTGTCATAAACATTTTATGTTCATGTGCTAAAATATTAAACTGTAAGCTTTTATGTTAAAAGTTGCCTTCTGTGAAAGGACATAGGTAGATTTGGGGGTATAACCTGAAGTGAATGGTCTGACCATGGTAGTATTCCATCCCCTTTTCTCTTTAATTCAGGACTAGAATCAGCGGAAATGGGACGGACTGTAGAGTAGCTTCTAGAGTGGCTGGGTAGCTACTCAGTGATTTTCCATACATGACCTCTCTTTTCTGATGGTTTGCAGGCTTGTGGCTGGGAATACCACTCAGTAGAATTGCTGGTTAGTGGATGGGCTCTTTAGCGCTGACAGCTGAGCTGCTTCCAATCCTCAAGAAGGATGCCTTCCTGTTCTTGGCTAGGAAGGAAAAGTTTGAAGTTGACCTTACGGAGCCTCTCATTTGTTAGTTAATCATGTCTTCTTCTTCTCCCATGGAATCAGAGAATTGCTTCTTTATCCTGAATTTTATTTTTTTGTGTAGTCATCTAATTTTGGTCACACTAAACTAGGAGAGTGCCTTACTTATTTCTCTTGTGAAGAAGGCAGCCATTATTTTCTGTGTTAGTTGAGATGGAGTTTGGAATTTTGTGGGGGTGGGGGAGGGAGGTCTCCTGTTTTTGTTTTTGTTTTTTTTAAACTTGATTGTTTACGGCTCTAAAATGTGAAAGAAGTAGCCTTTTTTGTTACTGTACCTTTTAGTGTTCTTCAGACTGGTCAGTCTGTTAGAACTTTCTCTCCTTCCTTCCCTCACTTTCTCCTTCTCTCCCTTTTTCCTCTTTTTGAATGATTTGAGTTTTTTTAGAGTTCTGGAAGTGAATGTCTATATAAAATTTGGAGACATTTAAAAACAGTTATTTTAATGAAGCCTAATATTCCAAGGGAGAAATGTATAGTAAATTTAGATGTCAAGTTTTTCCTGTTCCATGATATTTTTATATTTGATTCTAGTTTTTAAAATAAAAGTTAGCTTACGTAATCTCTAACTCACTTTTAAGAAATATCTAGCAGAAATATTTTTAGCATTTCTGGCAATTTGTTATTACTGTTTCATTCTTCCAGCAGAGTGGTTCTCAAATTTTAGGACTTGTTAAAGTATAGATTACTGGGCCCCAACCTGTAGATTGTGATACAGTTAGTTGCTCTATGGTAGGCCCAAGAATCTGTACTTTTAACACATTCTGAGGTGATGCTGCTGCTTCTGGTCTGGAAATTACACTTTTTGAGAACCACTGCTTTATCATTTACGAATACTGTTTTGTCTTTGTAAATGAATAAGCTCTGATTCACAAATTACATAAGAATAATGGTGCACGTGTAATTTTAACAGGTTTAATGGTGATTCCCAAAGATTAAAATCTTGATATTTTGTTACCTAATGTCAAAGAACACTGCTTGCCACCTACTCTTACACTTCAAAGTAGTCTACAACATAAACAATTTATTAATAATAAATTTGTTATTTATTGATATACCATCTCTTAGAGCACCTCGAAATCAGGATTGGGAATATTGTTTTCTGAATTGTTAGGATATAAGCAGTTCAATACTAAGTTGATGTATATTTCTGAAGGTTTTTTTTAATGGGATCTTATGAATGACAGAATAAATATTGTTTAGTTTTAGTTTTATTGTTCTTGTGGACTTTCAGCCATGTTTTGGTCTTTTAATTAGTGTGCTAGCTGTTGGAAATATCCAGTTATGACTACTAAGGCCCTATATCTAGAAAACTTATGCTTGAGATGACACCTCCCTTATTTTAAATTTTTTTAATTTTTTAATTTTTTTACTATTTATTTTTAAGAGACAGAGCAGGAGCAGGAGACGGGCAGAGAGAGAGGGAGACACAGAATCTGAAGCAGCCTCCAGGCTCTGAGCTGTCAGCACAGAGCCCAATGCGAGACTTGAACTCACAAACTCAGAGACCATGACCTGAGCTGAAGTCGGACACTTAACCAACTGAGCCACGCAGGCGCCCCAACACCTCCCTTATTTTAATTAGAGATTTTGAATTTGATAGTAGATTCACTTTCTTCCTATCAATGCCAGCACATTAGAGCCAAAACCAGACATGCTTGGGTGAATCTTTAACAGATGTAACTTAAGAAAAAACTCATGAGGGGAAGTAAAGATTTCTTTTTTTCAGTTAAAAAATACCCATCTGGAGTTTGCTTTAAAGCAAACTATATATATTTATCTGTGTGGATATATATCAATACGAATATATTTTATGTGAATATATTTAACAAAAATACGCTTAGGTAAAATTCATAGCCTCTCAAAGTGTAGTGTTTGGAATGAGGTGATAGTTATGTAGTTTAGTGTAAACACCTAGTTTGAAATGACAGCCACTCTCCCCAAATCCTTATACCACATTCTCCCCGGTACTGACAACCGAAATCACAGTATTACAAGCAGCTTTCATCTACTGCAGAGGTTTCTCCACTGTTCATAATTATCTCTTGGGCATTACCAAATTGATAAAGAGATTGGGAATGGCTTATAGTTTTAAAAGAGAT
This sequence comes from Panthera tigris, assembly GCF_018350195.1. Taxonomy (NCBI): domain Eukaryota; kingdom Metazoa; phylum Chordata; class Mammalia; order Carnivora; family Felidae; genus Panthera; species Panthera tigris. The sequence continues at coordinate 23,663,846 of NC_056673.1, forward strand.
TTCTTTAAGGAAGAGGGAGCTAATTTTAATTTTTTAGGCATAGTTACATCTGGATTTTCCTCCCTTGTAGAAAACCAAGGCCCTGAAATAGAAGAGCCAAAGAAACTAGTGCTCAGATGCTACCCTGCTTTCAAGTGCCAGCCATAGTATATTAGGAATAACCTGTGGCTATCCTCAGATATAGGTTATTATCCATAACCTGCTTTTCTCACTCATTTTCTTCATAGCTCTGAGAGCTCATTTTGAAGGAATAATGGATGAACCATCCCCCTTGGCCAAACCTCTGGAGCTGAACCAGCACTCTCGGTTCATAATTGGTTCTGTATCTGAAGATAACTCAGAGGATGAAATCAGCAACCTGGTGAAGCTGGACCTACTGGAGGAGAAGGAAGGCTCTCTGTCACCAGCTTCTGTTGGCTCAGATACGCTCTCTGATTTGGGGATTTCCAGCCTACAGGATGGCTTGGCCTTGCACATGAGGTAAGACTGAAATTTTACTTGACCTTATTGACCTGTTGGTTTCACTGATTTTGTTCTGGAAAGGGCAAGAATAATTTTAGCCAAGATTGCTCCACCTTTTCCTGTATCACTGGACTTAAAACTTTGATGAAGAAACGGAAACAATGCATTTTGCCTGGAGTGGAGGCTTTCAAAGTGTCTTTTCCTAAATGTTCCTCTCAACTGTTTCCTGTTCTGTCTATATACCGGGTCTTTTAGTGACATCTAGTAAGTGAGAGTTAGGTTGAGAAATTTTGGCTTCTGTACTACTTTGACTAACATTGTAGTTGTAACTATTTTAATGGCTGATAAGACTTTTGCAGGATTGGGCAAGTTTGTAGTAATTTTTCTTTGAACTGCTTTCATGTCAGAAAGGTATATTCCATTTCTGGCAGGGCCAGTCCTCAGTAACAACCTGTGGCAGGAACAAAAGGTTGTTATAGACTTGTCCTTTTTCAATAGAAATGGAATTCTCTATATGTGATTGAAAATGTCAGTAAGTAGTAACATAGGATTATTCTTATTTATTGATGTTTGATTATACAACCAGTATGTGATATACTACCCTTGGGTCATTTGCTTTGCATTTCTTAGATTAAAGGGCCTGGATTAGTGGTTCTTGGTTTTCACTGTACATCAGAGTCACTTTGTGGAGCCTTAAGAAAGGAGTCCCATCTCCAGAGCTCCAGAGATTCTGATTCATTTGATATTGGCTTGGTTTGGAGCTGGGGCATTTTTTTTTAAAGCTATCCAGGTGATTCTAATGTACAGCTAGGGTTGAGATTATAGGTCTAGCCCAGATAAACATTAGGGTGACTATTGCTGTTAGTAAATCTTGGTGCTTATATTAATGGATCTTAAAATAATTAAGCCCCTTTTTATATACTAGAGATATAGGCTGTGTAGTAAAATCCCATACTGGGTCTGGCTGAATATGACTGTCCTGCCTTAGTCTCCTGGGACTTTAGGGTCCTTGCTTCTGAAAGATGATAAGGTACTAAGTGTCAGTGGTCACCCCCATTTAGCTATGTGGAGGTCAAAAGAAAAGAGTTAAGTAAGTTAATTGTGTTTTATGTCATGGATTCCTAGAATTGCAAATGAACCAGAGACATAATGTAGCCTAATACCTTTTATTTAAATAGATGAGAGAGCTGAGGCCTAAAGAGGGGAAGTAACTTGCCTAAGCGTGAATAGCCAGAAAACTGGAATTCAGTGTCGGGTGTTCTGATTGCATTTCAGTAACTTTTCTACTCTACTTCCCTGACAATAAAAGTGTCTTAATTATATAGCTAGTTCAGACAAAGTTGGTTTTGAAGGAATTGATGAATAATGGATTTTATCTAATCTCTGGGCTAAAAAGAGGAATAGAGTGCTGTATTTAGTGGCAGATAAGAGGGGTTGAGGTTTTTTTGGGGGGGGGGGTGGAGGTCAAGTCTTTATGTAAACATTTTTTATTACTTTATAGTTCAATTAATGGTTGACCTAAAGGCTAACACTGGTGGTGGTATCTTACCCTTCAAGGTCATTTGTAAATGTGTGGGGGTTGTAACTGGTGGGACTACAGTAGTTCCCCTCATCTACAGGAGATACCTTCCAAGACCCCTAGTGGATGCCTGAAACCACAGATAGTACTGAACACTACACATAACTATGTTTTTTCATACATACATACTTATGATAAAATTTAATTTATAAATTAGCCACAGTAAAAGATGAACAGTAATAACTAAGAATAGTTATAACAATATTCTGTAATAAAAGTTATGTGAATGTGGTTTCTTTCTCTCAAAATATATTGTACTGTACTCACACTTGTTTTGATGGTGTGAGATGATAAAATGTCTACATGATGAGCTAAAGTGAGGTGAATGATATAGGCATTGTGACATAACTTTAGGCTACTGTTTACCTTCTCACAATATTGTCAGAAGAAGGATCATCTGCTTCCGGTTGGTGGTTGACTGTGGATAACTGAAACCTTGGAACATGAAACCACAGATAAGGGGGGGACTACTACTGTACCCTTGCATTTAAAGGTCAGAGGACCAATGATTCTAAGCCTTCTTCAATGTACTGGATAATCTCACATAGCCAAGAATTGTCCTCAAAATGTCATAATGCTCCTGTTGAGAAAGACTGGGTTAAATCTAAATCCTTAAAGCCACATAGCACCTTGAGAAATTTGTCCAATTTGAGACCATGTGAAACAGAATATCCATTCGTTGGATTAGGAAATTGTGAATTTGGCAATGGTAAGATAAATACCATTATAGGAAACTCAGCCAATGATTTGCAAGGCAGCTTGCAGTTGCCAAGTCATTCCCAAAGTTGATGGCTCTTATCACAAAGACTGTGTGGTCAGTGGTATGAGTGCCTGGAAATTTTTTTGCATGCCCTACTGTTGCAAAACTCATGCCCATAGCTCGTGGAGGAGCTGTGGATTGAAGTGTGATCAGCAGCCTGGGAAGGAGACAGTGCCAGTTCCCACTTGCTTCTCAGCTAGCTAATGTTCCAAAATAGAACACAGCTTTTCCATTGATACATTTTGTAAGTCATTTGTGGATATGGTGTCCTTGGGGTTAATTTAAATTGAGTCAAATTCACTTGATTTTAGAGAGAACTTTGTTCTTGCATCTGCCACCAATTAGGTATGTGACCACAGAGAATACATGTTACCTCTTTGGACTCATTTTCCTCATCCATGAACATGAAGGTATTGGTTCAAAAACTCTTTTTCACTCTTTGAACCCAGAGTTAGAGACTGGTTGAGTTTAGGATTAGCTTCCTGCGTGAATAATCTAATCCTTTCCAGGCCATGTAGATTAAAGGGGCAGGTACATTCCTAAAAGGTGTTTACTAGAGGTCATCTAAAACCAAGTAATGTGACTGTCATAGTATAGGATGAGAGAGGGCCTCTCAAGTTTAGGGCTTGGTTTTTTTGATGCTAACTGAGAAGTCTAATGGGTGTAGTGGATAGGTATTAATACAGAATAGACTTTTCCAGAGATGGAGATGACTTGCATCACATATTTTCTAGAGCAGCACTGAAAGAGTAGATGGATCACTTTCTAAGCTTTATGACCCAAACATTTGAAAATAATACCCTAAGAAAGTTACAGCTTGATGGGAATATATGTCTTATTGTAAACAACTGTTGTTTGGCTTTATTAATTAATTAATTTGGAGCCAGTGTGGGCGGGGGAGGGGCACAGAGAGGGGGGAGAGAGAATCTCAAGCAGGCTCCACGCAACAGCACAGAACCCAACACAGGGCTCAATCTCACCACCATGAGATCATGACCTGAGCTAAAATCAAGAGTTGGATGCCTAACCGACTAAGCCACCCAGGTGCCCTGGCTTTTTATTTTTAAAGAAGATCAGTTAGGGATTGATGTATCAGCTAGGTTGATTTATTTCTGAACCTTATTTAATTAATTAACCTTAATATTTAATTGAATATTTGAGAAGAAAGACCGTTGAAGACTGAATGTGGGTGTCTTAATTTTGATAACTTTTGTATGATTTAGTGGCATATAATAGAATTATCTAGTTGCATGGATATTGATGTCTGTTCCTCATGGGATGCCACTTGAGTTCAGATTGTTCTGAATATTTGCATTGCAGTGTAAATAAATCCAGATCACCCCACAGTCATGCTATCAACCAAAGATAGTAATCAATTTTATCAACTAGTATACTGAATTCTTGGTTGAAGTCCAGTTGGAAACAGGTGAGCTCCCCAACTGGATCGCTCTTAGGGTAGTGTGATTTCTTTAAACCTTTTTTATCCTGTAATTCATGTTAACAGTGTTTGAAACTCCATCTCAGTTTTCCCTTAAACTTTTTAAATGCCCAAAGAATCAAACATCCAACATTTTGTGCTTGGCAAGCATGTTGTTGGTGACTCCATTTGAGAACAGTCTGTAATTGCTGTTATTTGTGTGTATATAAATCCATCATATGATGTTCTATTGCTGGGTTTAAGACAGTGGTTGCTGCTTTGGTAGGCGAGAGAGATTAAGTTCACTCAGAAAAGGCTCCTTGAAGGTAAGTTGCATTACTGTCTCCTTTCTGGTCTAGAAAGTACTTTGTCAATATCTTAGAAAATTTAGAATTCAGTTATGTGATTGACGATGAGGTGTTTTTGATTATTCAGAAGAATCTCTGTGGAGAGTTTTGAAGCTGTTTTGTAATTAGAAATAATCTGTAACGTTTGTCCAATGATACTAGAATGCAAACGGATAAAATACTGTGTTGGGGATTAAGACTTAACAAAAAATTTTTTTTTAATGTTTATTTATTTTTGAGAGAGAGAGAGACAGAGCACAAGTAGGGGAGAGGCAGAGAGAGAGGGAGACACAGAATCCGAAGCAAGCTCCAGGCTCTGAGCTGTCAGCACAGAGCCCGATGCGAGACTTGAACTCACAAACTGAGAGACCATGACCTGAGCCGAAGTCGGACACTCAATCCACTGAGCCACTCTGGTGCCCCTCGTGGTGATAGACTTTTAAAAAAACACCAAAGAGGGAGGTGGGTGGAGGGTTGGATGAAATAGGCGAAGGGGATTAGGAGCACACTTACCGTGATGAGCACTGAGTGATGTATAGAATTGTTGAGTTTTATAGGTGTATAGAATGTATAGAATTGTTGAGAATTATACACCTGAAACTAATATAATACTATACATTAAATTAAAATGGAATTAAAAAAAAATTATCCTAGAGCTGTATGGGATGTATGTATTCCCACTTTTCTTCTCTTTTTTTTAAAAATTTTTTTTAAATTAAAAATTTTTATTTTTGAGAGACAGAGTGTGAGCGGGGGAGGGGCAGAAGAGAGAAGGGGACACAGACTCCGAAGCAGGCTCCAGGCTTGGAGGTGTCAGTACAGAGCCCAATGTGGGGCTTGAACCCATGAACCACAACATCATGACCTGAACCGAAGTCTGATGTTTAACCGACTGAGCCACCCAGGTGCCCCCAGAATTCCTGCTTTTCTATTTCAGTAAATTTTCATTTCATTTACTATACATACATACCGAATTCTAGTTTGTGCAGTTGACTCCAAAATGCTGGTTAATCCAAACTCATATTCAATCCAAGACCACACGCTGTGTATTGTATCTCTTAAATTTCTTAAACTTTCATATCCCCTCCACCCCACTTTTTTTTTTGTGACAGTGTCTAGTGACTTGTTTAAAATGACCTTATTAGCAAATCATGAAGGTATATGGCTACTGGTAATAGTTTGGTGGTGTAGAGAGAAATGGAAGGAAAAACAAAGGATAATTTGCTACTCTATACTTTTTATAGCTATAGCACTTGTAGCAAAACAGTTTTTTGTTGCACTAATATTTTAATGAATTTTATAATCAAAATGAAAGTGGACATTATAAAATATGGTGTGATTTGATCAAAAGCTATTAAGGACAGAACTTTTAAGTTTTAGGGGTATATGTTTGTATTTGACCTGGAAAGAGATTCTCTTTCCTATTAGTCTCTCACTTGAAACTCCTGAGATTGAAAAAAATAAAAAATAATAAAAAAAATAAACTCTTGAGTTTGAAGCGATTTCACTTAAATCTAGTAATGGAGGTAAAATTAAATAGTATCTGCAGAAGCTTTTGGAAAAGTAAAATGTTCCATACTATGTAATATTTATTATGAAAGAGTCCTTTTGTAAAATAAAATTTTTGACTAGAAAAACCTTTTTAAGGCTTTTGCATGTTGGGTTTAAAACTTGGATATTTAGATTGAAAGACTTTAATTATAGTACACATATACTGTCAATATTATAATTTAGATGTTGAGAATAACCATTATTGAGAGGGCAGGAAATTTCATTTTTCCTTCCTATCTTTGGCTCAGCTGTCTCAAGCTTTAACATCAAAAATAAGGAAATTTGTAGATGAGCCTGTGAGAGTGTTATGTTTGGCTTTCTTAGCATTTCTCATTCAGCTTCCCTGAGCTTTCTCCCTGCCCCCAGCATTTTCCAAACCCTTTACTCTCAATGTTCCTTCCTTGATATTCTGAGGTTCCCAGTTGCCATGGTGCCTCAGAAGTGAGTAGACAGAGAAGGTCATTATGAGATCTGCAACTTGGTACTCTTTCTGAAGGCAATAGTTTGCTCTATTTCCCACCCACTCTTTCCATTCAGAAAACAGGAACTGTCTTTGTATGTATTATAATCTCCAGACTTTATTCCATAAATGTAGCTAACTGTAGAAATGAAATTATGAATATTTGTAAGTAGGGCTCAGGACAGCCACTTGGCAGTGTTTATTATTTTTATTACTTCTAGTGTAATGCATACATTTTCCCCCTCCTTTCTTCCTGTGAACATAAATTTACAAATGAAGTTTGCATTTACTACTTAAAACTTTAAAATTATTAGATATATGCTTATTATAGAAAAGTTAGAAATCCAAAAAGTATGAAGAAATAGAAAGAATCCAGAATATGATTGTCCAGTGATAATTTCTGTCAGTATTTAATATTTCTTTTTGTGAATTTTACCCCTTAAGGATAAATTTCTTTAAAAAATACTTAAGTAGATTATATCTTAATGCACGGCTCTATTTTTTGCTTTTTTCCATAGAACAACATTTTCTCATGTCACTAAAAATCTTTTAGCTTAATTTTTTTAGCTTTTTATTTTGAAATAATTTTTGATTTACAGAAGAGTTACAAAAACAGCAGAGAATTCTTGTGTGTCCTTCACTTACCTTCCCCTACTATTAATATTTTTCATAACCATAGTACATTTATCTAGAGTTGTCAGATGTAGCAAATAAAAATACGTGTTGCCCAGTTAGTTTTGAATTTCAGGTAAACAATAATTTTTCATATAAAAATTAAATACTGCAAATACTGCATTAGACATACTTATATAAAAAATTACTTGTGTTTGCCTGAAATGGAAAATTTAAATGGGCATCTTGTATTTTTTCTAGCAACCCTATTTTTATTAAAATTAAGTAGTTAACATTGGTACAGTACTTTTAAGTAAACTATAGATTTTATTTGGTTTTTAGCTCTGTCTCCACCCTTGCTAAGAGAAATATACTGGACAATTCTTAATTCCTGAGTTTTTCCAGAGTGCTAACATAGAATCATGCTTGTTTCTTTTTTTTCTAATTTTTAATTTAATTTATTTTTTAATTTACATCCAAATTAGTTAGCATATAGTGCAACAATGATTTCAGGAGTAGATTCCTTAGTGCCCCTTACCCATTTAGCCCATCCCCCCCCCACACCCCCTCCAGTAACCCTCAGTTTGTTCTCCATATTTATGAGTCTCTTCTGTTTTGTCCCCCTCCCTGTTTTTATATTATTTTTGTTTCCCTTCCCTTATGTTCATCTGTTTTGTCTCTTAAAGTCCTCATAAGAGTGAAGTCATATTTGTCTTTCTCTGATTGACTAATTTCACTTAGCATAATACCGTCTAGTTCCATCCAAGTAGTTGCAAATGGCAAGATTTCATTCTTTTTGATTGGTGAGTAATACTCCATTGTGTATATATACTACATCTTCTGTATCCATTCATCCATCGATGGACATTTGGGCTCTTTCCATACTTTGGCTATTGTTGATAGTGCTGCTATAAACATTGGGGTGCGTGTGTCCCTTCGAAACAGCATACCAGTATCCCTTGGGTAAATACCTAGCGGTGCAATTGCTGGGTCGTAGGGTAGTTCTATTTTTAGTTTTCTGAGGAACCTCCATACTGTTTTCCAGAGTGGCCACACCAGCTTGCATTCCCATAGAATCATGCTTGTTTCTAAGAGGCTTTCCATACCATAGGCTCTTTGGTTTCTGAGTTACTTCTTGACCATCCATTTTCTATTTCCCAAAATTTTTTGACGTCTGTATCTGTTAGGTCCTCCTCTTTCGTTTTCTTTGTTCTTATGTCTTTATGTTTCTTTTATTATTTTGTTGTCATTTTCGTGTGATTTTTGGTAGAGAATAGAAATAAACAAATGTTCCTGCTACTGTCGACCGGTAGTTCCATTCACTCTTCAATCTATTGCAGTTGGCTTTTGCTTCTACCACTTTTCTGAAACTACACTTAGAAAACTTACCAGTGACCTCCTGATGAGCAAAATTTGACACTGTTGACTTTTCACTCATTCTTGAAACTACACCTTATATTTTAGTAACATTCTCTCCCAATTCTCCTTTCTGACTCTACCCTGTCAGGTGCTTGAGTAGGCTTGGCTTTTTCCACATGCCTCCTAATTGTTAATTTTCTACAAAGCTTCCTGGCTTTAGCCCTTTTCTCATAGGTCACAACCTCTCTCTTGATCTAACTTAATTAATGGTATTCCCATTTCTCTGGTCTTCTAAGCCAGAAATATGGGTGTTCTATGAGATTCCTCTCTCCTCTACCCCTCTACCCCTACCCCTAACACCTAGTTAGGTATTCTTATTGATGCTATACCCCAATAATTCTTAAATTTTTAAAAAATGTTTATTTTTGAAAGAGATAGAAAGAGAGAGAGCACGAGCAGGGGAGGGGCCAAGAGAGAGGGAGACACAGAATCCGAAGCAGGCTCCAGGCTCTGAGCTGTCAGCACAGACTCCGATGCAGGACTTGAACCCACAAGCCTGAGATCATGACCTGAGCTGAAGTCAGATGCTTAACTGACTTAGCCACCCAGGTGCCCCAGTATACCCAAATAATTCTTGAATCCATTCCTTTTTTTCCTTTGCTACTGCTATTGTTCTTGCTTTTATATTTTATTTGGATTTGGCAAGAGTATTTTAGTTCTTCTCCAGCCTCTTTCCCCTTTCAGTATAAGCTCCACATGGCCATTGGGATCTTTCTAAAAGGTAAACTGATCATCTTATAGCATTACTTTAGTGAGTCCTTTTTACCAATAGGATATATTAGTGGCTAGCCAAACATTGTGCCAAGTTAACATTATTTCTAATACAGGAGCTTTAATCATTATTATGCTGGGCTTGTTGAGATCTATAAGGTGTCAGTAATATTTCAGATTTGTTTAAACTCAGTTTTGAAGAAATGAACAGAAAACAGACAAGCAACAGAGATAAGTATATGGCAGGAACACCAGTGATGGTGGGGTTGACAGCATGTGCAAAGATACCAGACTGAGACATCTAGCATGTTCAGGCAATTATAAGTCATTGAGTATTATTGAAATGTGAGGGAGACAGGGTGTTTAGTGTCGTGGAGGAAGAGGCTGGTAAGATAAAGGTGAGATCATTAAGCATCTTGTCTGTCATGCTGAGACACATATAAAATGGAAAACAGTATTTAGATTTGGCTGTGCAACAACAGAATCATCTGTGGAACTTTAAGAAACGATGCAATCCCTTACAGGAGTACTGATGCATAGGGGCACTTGTACCCCAATGTTTATAGCAGCACTCTCAACAATAGCCAAATTATGAAAAACCTAAATGTCCGTCAACTGATGAATGGATAAAGAAATTGTGGTTTATATACACAATGGAGTACTACGTGGCAATGAGAAAGAATGAAATATGGCCCTTTGTAGCAACGTGGATGGAACTGGAGAGTGTTATGCTAAGTGAAATAAGCCATACAGAGAAAGACAGATACCATATGTTTTCACTCTTATGTGGATCCTGAGAAACTTAACAGAAACCCATGGGGGAGGGGAAGAAAAAAAAAATAGAGAGAGGTTAGAGTGGGAGAGAGCCAAAGCATAAGAGACTCTTGAAAACTGAGAACAAACTGAGGGTTGATGGGGGATGGGAGGGAGGGGAGGGTGGGTGATGGGTATTGAGGAGGGCACCTTTTGGGATGAGCACTGGGTGTTGTATGGAAACCAATTTGACAATAAATTTCATATATTGAAAAATAAATAAAAAACTATGCATCCCTAAACTGTGTGTCAGACTGCTTAAATTACAGTTTCTGGTCATGGAACCCAGCAGTCTTCATGCTAGTACTCTCCACGTGAATCTGATATGAAACCTGAGCTGAGAGCCACTTTTCTAGCGTTTAGAACAATGCCTGGCATATAATACATGCTTAATAAATGTTTGTTGCATTGAAATTAAAGTTGTGCAAGTAGATTAGATTATTATGAGGGAGAGTATATAAGTAGAAGGGAAGTGTGTCTTATGGAAATGTCTACCTTTAGATGGAAGGAAGGGCGAAAAAGGGAGACAGGAAATGATCAGGAAGGTAGAAGGAGCACCAAAAAAAAAAAAAAAAAAAAAGGAAAGGATAATTTTAAGGTGGAAGATGTAACATACAGTGTTGAAAAGAAATGTCAGATTGAGAAACAACACTGGGGGGCGTCTTGGTGGCTTAGTCGGTTAAGCATCCGACTCTTGATTTTGGCTCAGGTTTTTTTGACTCTTGATTTTGGTTTGTGAGATCGAGCCCTGCATTGGGCTCTGCGCTGAAGCGTGGAGCCTGCTTGGGATTTTCTCTCTTCCCCTCTCTCTCTGCCCCTTCCCAGGTTGTGCCTGCACCCATACACACACGCACGTGCACACACACACACTCTGTCTCTCTCTCTCTCTCTCTTTCTCTCAAAATAAATAAACATTAAAAAAAAAGAAAAAAAGAAAAAGCACTGAAGTTTGTGCATAGGAGGCTCTTGGGGTGAACAGCTTTAGTAGATGTCCAGAGATTAAGTAGTAGTAAATGAAGGAACAGCAATGTCAACACTGTGTACCCTTTTAAGAAGTTGATGGCAAGGAAGAAAAAAGAACAGCTACTTGAGAGGATAATAGGATTTCTCTCTTGTCCTCCTCTGCTGTGTTTTCTTACTGGAATGCCCTTCCCCTGACTTTTGGAATTCCATTCATCCTTTTGGGTCATCACTTTGTAAGGTCCTTCTCAAATGCTGCCTGTGCTGTGAAACTTTTCTTCTTTCTCCTATTTTGTTTTTCTCTTCTGGTTATTTGGCCTTTCATTTTTCACAACAACAATTGTGTTCTTTCTCCATTGTCATTAAACCCATCCCTAGCTCCTGTCCCTTCTAGACACACTTTGAATTTTATAACTTTGCCTCATATTTCATTGAGAAAATAGAAACTATCACACCAGAAATTCTTCCTTCCAACATCTAATTTCAAATTTACTTGTATCTATACTCATGTTTTCATTTTTCCTTCTTGTTTTAAGGACTTCTCAAGATCCTCCTTCCTTTAGTGATCCTCTTCTTTACATTTTAAATATCCCCTTTTCTACTAAATCACTCATGTTGGCATCCAGATATGCTCAGATGACTCCCATCTTTATAAAATCCTTCTTTGATAGCCATGCTCCCTTTGGACTACTCCCCTAATTCTCTGCCCCACATCATGGCCAAGATCTTCGGAAGGGTTCTTTCTTCCTCTTCTCTCATTCTGTCTTCCAACCTGTACTAGTGTGTACTCTGCCCTATCGTGCTACTGAAACTGCTTGCATTAAAAATCACCAGTGACTATTGTATTGCTAAATTCATTGGGTGCTTCTCAGTTCTCATCCTTTTAGTCCTCTCAGTAGCTTTATACAGGTACCTACTTTTTTCCTTGAAACACAGCCTTCTCTTTCCTGCTGAAAACTGCTTTCTTGTCTTTCCTCCTGTGTCCCTGGTACTCTTTCTAATCTCCTTTGCAAGCTCTTCTTTTTCATGTTACTTCCAGCATTTAGTCCTGCTTGGTCTTGGACCTTCTAGTCCTTTTACTTGGTATACATTTTCTTTCTACGTAATCTCATCCCTTTGCTACTGTTTATATGCCAATAACTCCCATTATTTATGATATCCATCCCATACCTATCTTTTGATCTGACTTGCTATGTTCAGCTATTTATGTGAAATCTTCGTTTGAATGTCCTATAGACCCAAACTCCTTTTTTTTTTTTTTTTTTAATAACCTCTTCGTCCAGCCTGTGGCTTGAATTCATGACCCTGAGATCAAGAGTTGCATGCTGTATGGATTAAGCCAGCCAACTGCCTCTAGACCTGAACTCTTGATTTCTCCCTATCCTCTCTAAATTGATCCTTCCATAATTTTCCACCTCTTATAAATATCACCTCTGGCCACTCTGCTTAAGTCAGAAACCTGGGAAATCATACTTCTGTTGATTCTGTCTCCAATATTTACTTCAGTACATTCACTTGCCATCACTTTAGTTTAGCCTTAGTCTGTCAACTCTTGTTTGGATTAATAGAATGGTCACTCAACTGGATTTTCTGCCCCCTGATTTCCTGTCACACTTAGCATAAGATACTAAAATCTTTTTTTAAAGTTTTTAAAATTTATTTTGAGAGAGAGTGTGTGAGTGAGAGAGCAGGGGAGAGGCAGAGAGAGAGAGGGGGAGAGAGAGAATCCCAAGCAGGCCCCATACTGACCAATGTGGGGCTTGAACTCAAGAACCATGAAATTATGACTTGAGCCTAAACCAAGAGTGAGACACTTAACCAGCTGAGCCACCCAGGTGCCCCAAGATACTAAATTCTTACCTTGGCTCCTGAGGCCCTGAATAATCTGACTTCTGTCAGCTTCCATGTGTTGACAGTGCTTCAGTCATACTGGCCTTTCAGTTCCCCTGGTGTTCCAGTCTTTCCTATCTCAGGGCCATACATACTTGTCCTTTTGCCTGGATTCTCTCTTACTCTCTCAGTGATTACTTAAGGCCCCCTTTTTAAGGTTTCGGATTAAATATCACTTCCTGAGAGAGGCCTGTTATTATTTGTAATCTTTTTGTTTTTCTTTCAAAGGACTCACCACAATTTATAATATTTTCACTTGCTCATTTATTTTTTTGTCTCTGTTACCCTGTCACCAATATGAGAGCAGTGATCATATACATTTTGTTTGCAGTTGTATACCCAGCACTCTCTATAGCACATAGTAGGGCACTCAGTAGATATTTATTGAATCGCTGAGAGAGATATAAAGATTGGCTAGGGACATTCACAAAAGGTGGTAGTATCTTAAATTATATGTATATATTAAAATTTTTAAGTGGATTTAGGATTGTTCAAATTTTCTGTTTCTTCTTGGGTGGAATAGAAAATTTTTTTTCAGATGATTTACCAATTGAATCTAAATTTTCAGATTTATTGGCATAAACTTCATAATAAACATACTCCTTTCTTTTTCATGTTTTAGGATTTGTAGTGAGTTCCCTCTTCATCATTCCTGATATCAAGTTAGCATTTTCTATTATTTTTTATCAGTCTTATAGAAGTTACTAATTTTGGGGCACTTGGGTGGTTTCAGTCGGTCAAGCCTCTAACTCTTGATTTTGGCTCAGGTCATGATTTTGCTCTCTGTGAAATCCAGCCTCATGTTGGGCTCAGTGCAGAGCAAGGAACTTCCTTGGGATTCTCTCTCTCCCTCCCTCTCTGCCTCTCCCCCACTCATGCACATGCATGCGTGCATTCTCCCTCTCTCTCTCTCTGAAATAAATTGATTTAAAAAATAGAAGTAGTAATTTAATTGGACTTTTCAAAGAACCAACTTTTTGTCTTTGTTTATTTTTTTTATTGTACATTTGTTTTCTCTTTTATTGATATCTGCTGTCATCTTCGTTCTCTTCTTTATACTTTTTAAGTTTACTTATTTTGAGAGAGAGTGAGCATGAGCATGGGAGGGGCAGAGAGAGAGGGAGAAAGAGAATCCCAAGCAGACTCCACACTGTCAGCGTGAAGCCTGATGTGGGGCTCTGTGGCCTCAATCTCACAAACCACGGGATCATGATGTGGGCTGAAATCAAGAGTTGGTTGCTTAACTGATTGAGCCATCCAGGTGCCCCTTTTCTTTATACTTTCTTTAGGCTTAATATGTTTTTTTCTGACCTTTTGAGATAGATTATTATTTCTTTTCTAAGCTGTGTACTAATAACTACAAATTTCCCCAAGCCCATCTTTGCCTATATTTCAAGGTTTTTTTCAACATTTTATTATGAAAAATTTTAAGCCTACAGCACAGTTGAGAGATTTTATGAGAACGCCTAGATTTTACTCATCACCTAGATTCTACTATGAACATTTTTCTATACTTGCTTTATTAGTTATCTACCCATTTCTGTATCTCTGTATCCATTTGTTAGTTCATCTTTTATCCCCAAGTTTTGATGTGATATATTTTTATTGTTATTCAGTTTAAGATATGTTTTTCTTTTCATTGTGATTTAATTTTTTAATTTTTTAGTTGAGATATAATTCACATATAACATTGTATTTTAGGTATACAGCCTAGTGATTTTATATTTGTATATTTATACATAAAATACATACATATACATGTAAAATTTATATATGTGCATATAACAAAATAATTACCAAAATAAGTTTAGTTAACATCCATCACTATGCATACTTAACAATTTTTTTCTTTCTTCTTGTGATGAAAACTTAAGATCTACTCTCTTAGCAACTTTCAAATGCACAATACAATATCGTTAACTATAGCCACCATATTGTGTATCACATACCTAGGACTTACTTATTTTATAACTGGAAGTTTGTACCTTTTGACCACCTTCACCCATCTCACCCACCTTTATTGTGTCTTTTTTTTGACGCTTAAGTTATTTAGAAGTGGATTCATTAATTTCAAGACACTTGGATATGTATTAAAATCACTTGAATATATTTTAGTATCTTTGCCATTGATTTTTAGTTTAATCCATTGTATTCAGAGGATATACTCTGTGATTTCAAATCTTGGAAGTTTGTTGATACTTTATAGCCTAGCATATGGTTAAATTTTTAAAAAATAAATCTGTTTTTTGTATGTATATGCATATGTATATATTTTTAAGTAAGCTCTGTGCCCATCGTGGGGCTTGAACTCACAACCCCGGGATCAAGAGTCACATGCTCTACTGACTGAGCCAGCCAGGTGCCCCTAGCATATGTTCAGTTTTGATAAGATTTTATAACACTTTTGAAGGATGTATATTTTGCAGTTGTTGGTTGTAGGATTCTATATTTGTCAGTTAAGTTTTTTAATTGTGTTGTTCTTCAGTATCTTTGATTCCCCCCCCCCCCCCAACTTGTTCTGTCAGTTAGTAAAACAGGAAGAAAATACCTTGCTACCAGAATCTTATAAATCAATAAGAAAAAGATATTTCAACGTCTTCTTTTTAAGGGTAGTATAGTTGACATACAATATTACATTAGTTTCACATATGCAACATAGTGATTCAGTGTTCATATACATTATGAAATGATCATGACAATAAGTCTAGTTACTTTCTGTCACTATACAAAGGAATTACAGATTATTGATTATATTCCCTCTGCTGTAGTCAATATAGATTATTGACTACATCCCTGTGACCTATATATTTTTGTAACTGGAAGTTTGTACCTCTTAATCCTTGGAACTTATTTCACCCCCCTCCCCCCACTCTCCCCTCTGGCCACCACCAGTTTGTTTTCTGCATTTAATTTATGCGTTTGTTTCTGTTTTGTTTGTTTTGTTTCTTAGATTCCACATATAAGTGAAATCATAAGGTATTAGTCTTTCTCTGTCTGACTTATTTCACTTACCATAATACCTGCTAGGTTAGTTCACCCATGTCATTGCAAATGCCAAGATTTCATTCTTTTTTATGGCTGAGTAATACTCCATTGCCTGTGTATACCACATTTTCTTTACCCATTCATCTATTGATGGATACTTAGTTGTTTCCTTATTTCATTGTAAATAACTCTGCAATGAACATAAGGGTGCATATATTTTTAAAATATAAATAAATATATTAGTGTTTTGTTTTCTTTGGAGAAATACCCAGAGGTGGAATTGCTGGGTTGTATGGTAGTTCTATTACTAATTTTTTGAGGAAGCTCCACACTGTTTTTCCATTTTCCATTCCTACCAACAGCGCACAAGGGTTCCCTTTTCTCTGCATCCTTGTCAACACTTGTTATTTCTTGTCTTTTTAATAAAAGCCATTCTGACAGATGTAAGGTGATAATCTCAGTGTGGTTTTGATTTGCATTTCCCTGATGATTAGTGATGTTGAGCTTCTTTTCATATCTGTTGGCCGTCTGCAGGTCTTCTTTGGAAAAAGCCTATTTCATATCCTCTGCCCATTTTTTATTTTTTTTTTTATTTAAAAAAAAAATTTTTTTTAACGTTTATTTATTTTTGAGACAGAGAGAGACAGAGCATGAATGGGGGAGGGCCAGAGAGAGGGAGACACAGAATCTGAAACAGGCTTCAGGCTCTGAGCTGTCAGCACAGTGCCCGACGTGGGGCTTGAACTCACGGACCACGAGATCATGACCCGAGCTGAAGTCGGCCGCTTAACCGACTGAACCACCCAGGCGCCCCAGCTCTGCCCATTTTTTAATCAGATTGTTTGGGGTTTTTTTGGTGTTGAGTTGTACAATTTCTTATTTTTTAATTTTACTTTTATTTTTGAGAGAGAGAGAGAGAGAGAGAGAGAGAGAGAGAGAGAATGAGCAGAGGAGGAGCAGAGAGAGGGAAACACAGAATCCGAACCAGGCTCTAGGCTCTCAGCTGTCAGCACAGAGCCCCATGCAGGGCTCAAACTCACAGGCCGTGAGATAATGACCTGAGCTGAAGTTGGGCACATAATCCAACTGAGCCATGCAGGCACCCCTGGTGTAGTATCTTTTAAATTAAACATACACATACTGTATCAATAAGCAAGTCCACTCCTGGGTATTTAACCGAAAGAAATGAGTGCATTTGTCACCAAAAACCAAGTATAAGGACAAATCTGGTGAAGATTCATAAACAACTCAAATGTCCATCAATAATAGATTAGATAAATAAATTATGGGATAGTCACCCAATGGAATACTACACAGCAATGAAAATGAATGAACTGCTATGTCACAATGATGAATTTTTTTTAATTTATTTTTAGTTTTTTTTTTTTTTTATGTTAGAGAGAGAGCACGCAAGTTGGGGAGAGGGGCAGAGAGAGACTCTTAAGCAGGCTCCATGCTCATCACTGAGCCCAATGCAGGGCTTGATCCCATGACCCTGGGATCATGACCAGAGCCATTAAGGAAGCCCTCTGAGACTCTGGAAATGTTCTGTATCTTAATGGGGTTGTTGGCTAAGCGGGTGTATACATATGTGAAATTAATTGAGTGTATACTTAAGATTTTTGCACGTTATTGTATGAAGTTATATCTCAACAAGTAAATAAAACAGGGCTTCCAGCTATAGCTGAGTAAGGATCAATAAATCTTTAACCCAAAAAGCAAGTAAGGCTTGGCAAAACCATTTCAGTACCCTTGAAATCAACCAAAATACATACAACAATCTGAGAAAGAGTTGTTTGAAAAACTGCTGAAATTCAGTAAGAACAGTAGGAGTCTATGGTGTTCTTGCCTAAGACTCTTCTTGCTCCCTTCCCTAGGCTTGGGTGGTGTGGAGATTTTGCCAGTGTGGGTAGGCCATGAGACTGCCAGTTTTGATGCTGAGATTGAAGGAAGCTTACTCATTTTTGAGTGGTGGATGATGCCCATGGCCATTGGTGTTGTCAGTGGAAATGGTTCTCTTGGCATTTGATGTATCGGGTGGGCCATTGGCTCTAATAGACTGAGGTGTGTTTGTAGTTGGAACAAGCATATTGTTAGCTGAGGTTGCTTGTATGCATAGAGTAGACATGATAAGTCCCAATAGGAAGTAAAAGCCAGAGCAGACTTGAAAATGTCCTGAACTTTAAATGTGCTATCCTTCCCACACACAGACACATGAACAGAATCCAGAAGCCTTTAGTGGCTTTAAACATAATCATTGCCTCATCATTGGGAGACATATAAGCTATGCAGATACAGAGGTAACCACTTAGAAGGCAGGTTTCAACATAAAAACAAGCAATAGAAAGAAAATGAGCTGAGACATCAGTGGCTGCACACTTAGGGGTGGACAGATTTCACAGATTTAGCTGAGGCAAGTTATTAAGCCAAGGAAGGAAGGGGCATAGGGAAGGAGTAGTAGTAACAACAACAACCTTCATAGGTAAAAGAAATCAGAGTCTAGACTTGCTACAATAAATTACTTAATATGTTGAGTCTTCAACAAAATCATGAAAAGAAATACGAAAATACAAAATCATGAAAAGAAATACGAAAGTGTGACCCATATTTAGGAAAAAAAGTCAATAGAAACTGTCTCCAGGTGTTCTTAGATGCTGGATTTAGCAGACAAAATCTTCAAAGCAACTATCATAAATGTTCAAAGAACCAAAGGAAAACATGTTTAAATAATTTTTTTAAAGTATGACAACAGCAAATCAATAAATAAAATTCTCAATAAGGAGAGAGAAATTACAAAGAAAAAAATATCATAAAAAGGATATACAGATGGCAGAAAAGGACATGAAAAGATGTTTAACATAATTAGCTATTAGGAAAGTGCAGATTAAAACAACAGTGAGATATTACTATACACCTATCAAAATGCCTAAAATAAAAACTAGTTAACAACACCAAATGTTAACAAGAGTATGGAAAAATGGGATCACTTGTACACAGTTGGTGGGAATGTAAAATGATGCAACCACTCTGGAAAATAATTTGGAAATTTCTCTTTATTTTTTTTAAGATTTTATTTTTTTAAGTAATATCTGCACCTAACATGGGACTTGAACTTACAACCCCAAGTTCAAGAGTCAAATGTTCTACTGACCAAGCCAAACAGGTGCCCCTGAAAATTTCTTATAAAATGAAGTATTTACCATATGATCCTGCAGTTCCACTCCTAGTTACATACCTATGAGAAATGAAAGCCCATCTCCATATAAAAATTTGTGCGTTTATGTTCACAGCAACATTATTCACAATGGGCACGAAGTGGAAACAATTCAATATCTATCAACTGATGAATGGAAGAATAAAATGTGGTATATCCATCCAATGGAGAATTAATTGTCCATAAAAAGAAATTAAGTACTAATACATGCTACAACACTGAAAGCATTATACTAAGTGAAAGAAGCCAGTCACAGAAGACCACATATCCTGTCATTCCATTTATGTGAAATAACCAGAATCTATAAGGACAGAAAGTAGATTAGAACTGGGGAGGGTTTTGGAGGAAATAAGGAGTGACTGGTTGTGGGGTTTCTTTTAGGGTAATGAAAATGTCCTAAAATTGATTGTGATGACAGTTCATAACTACATGAATATAGTAAAAACCATTGAATTATATACTTTAAATAGCTGAAATATGTGGCATGTGAATTATATCTCAATAAAGTTAAAACATTTCAAAGTAAGTTTAGCAAGGTCACAAGCTATATGATCCATATACAAAAATCAATTGTATTTGTATATACTAGGTAGCAATGAACAAGCAAAAAACAAAATTAAATTAATTCCATTCACAGTGGTATCAAAAAGAGCAAAATATTTAGGAATAAATTTAACAAAACCAGTGTAAGATTTGAATATTAAAAATTATAAAACGTTGTTTTAAGAAAAACCAAAGATGTAAATAAATGGAGAGAGAGTCCGTGTTCAGAGATTAAGAGGAATCAGTATTGTCAAGATGGCAATTTTCCCTAAATTGATCTGTAAACTCATAATCCTTATCAGAATCCCAGCAGGCTTTTTATTTTCCTTTCTTTTTAGAGTTTGATGAGCTGATCTAAAATTTACATGAGAACCCAAAGGACCTAGAATAGACAAAACAATTTTCAAAAAGGAGAGCAAAGTTGGAAGACTTGTAACTACCTGATTTCAAAACTCATTATAAAACCATAATTTTCAAGGCCCTATAGCATTGCTGCAAAGATAGGCATATAGATCAGAAAAGCAGAATTTAGAGCCCACAACTAAACCTTTATATATATATATATGGTCAGTTGATTTTCAAGAGATCTATCCTTGATCCAAGATTTCTCTGCCTGGAAAAGCCCCAGTGTAAAACAGTCTCTTGCAGTGTGTGCTGCAGTAGGACTGAGACTGCATTGCAATCAAGCCAGCTCATGCATCACTGTCTGCTGGATAAACTGCTACGTCATCCTGGGTGCTGGGCATGTTACAATGCTGGGATCATTGTGGGCTTCTAGTTGGATTTTGTGCCAGGTATGTGTCTACTTTGGACACTCTCTATTCATGGTAGATTAAAGTGGGGATGCTTTGAATTTGGAGGAATGAATGTGGCTTTTTTATTTCTTGTGTTCTAATATTACAGAAGGATTGTGAGCAGCATCCATAAAAGATTAGAAACTCAAGCTTTGTTTTTGGATCTGGGTGTGCTGTGTTTAGTGTTTGGCTGTTTTAGAAAGATCCTTTGGTGAAAGAAGCACAGACTTGATTACTGAATGTACCTTTTTAGTATATTTTTTGATACAATTGAATGAAAAATAGCCTGTTTTATTCTATACCCAAGGCTTTATTTGTTTTTGAATGTTGACCTTATATAACAAAGGCAGAGAATGATTCTCTTTCGGGACCTGCCTACATCTGGAGACACTTAGATATGTGTAAAACCGAGCTGCTTGTACATCTGTGGTCACTGTAATTATTCTGAATAAAGACCTCAGTGCTCTATTTTTGAGACCTGTTATTCTGAAGAGTCATAAAAATAGGAGGGCTCCTTTGCATCAGCTTGGGTCTTCAAAGGAAAAAGTAAACGACTAAACTTTATTGGACATTGGCATAGCACGTAAGGAATGATGTGAAACGGCCTAGACCAGAAAACAACAAGGATGTACGTTTTCTGTTATGGCTGGTGGTCATGTTGAGTGGCCTGGTTAAGTCTTTTCAGGTTGGGTCATCTGAATGGCCTGAGGATCAGAATTTGTTTGCCTTAATCATTTGTTTTCTATTTGATCATTTATCTTCTGTTTCTTTTCTTTTCTTTTTTTTAGTTTTTTTTTTAATGTTTATTTATTTTTGAAGGAGAGAGAGAGACAGAGTTTGAGTGGGGGAGGGGCAGAGAGAGAGGGAGACACAGAATCTGAAGCAGGCTCCAGGCTCTGAGCTGTCAGCACAGAGCCCAAAACGGGGCTTGAACTCACAAACCGCAAGATCATGACCTGAACCGAAGTCGGACGCTTAACCGACTGAGCCACCCAAGTGCCCCATTTATCTTCTATTTCTGCTCCAGGTTATTTGTGTATTTGTTTTGGAGAGTTTTCTGGAAGATCAATAGGTTCTCAGCATAGTTGGCAACAGATCATTAACTATTTCTATCCAGCATTTTGGTGGGAAAGAATTTTTTTGTGGTACATGAATGAAGTTACCACGACTCTGGTGAATTATACTTTTCCTGATGACTTATCATAGGAAATTCTGATTTTGCAGATTTTAGCTACTGGAGTCTCTCCCATTACAAGGGAGCAATAGCGTTAGCATCTGTTTTATTAAAAGCTAAAGTAGGACTTTGTTACTATATAACATTCAAACTATTTTTTTTAAGAGATCTATCTCTGGCCGATTTGCTTTTATAGCAATATATGTGTTCCAGTAGCCTTTCTAAGCAGGGTTTTTCTCTTCCCTGCTTAATCTGGGTCAGACCTCTGTGTGTAAAATATTTGTCTGGGCCCCTTTTCCTTTCAAGAATTTATCCACATCTTCTCTATATCCCATTTGTCCTAGCTCCATTCTTACTTTCAAGTTTGGGTGAATAAAATCTTAGATTTTGTTGCTTTATTTAAAAAACGTTTTTGCATGCATGTATCACTAGTTTGGCCTAAAAATTAAAATTGTGGCTCACACTTTATTCAAAGTTCCTCAGTAGTGATATGTCTTGTCCTTTCTACTTGCTTTCTTTACCGCCTGACCTGCTTTTTCCCTTCTTGCAGTCTGATAATCAGTATTATTTGTTTGATTGGATCTCAGAAATTACCCTACTTAGGCTGTGCTGTCCTCCTCCCTCTGGATTTCACGACCTCATTATTCTCTTGGCTCAGTTGTCCTTGTAGACTTGTCTTCTTTTTGCCCCGGGCCCTCCCTGTCATGTGCTCCTGGCAGCTAGGAGAGTCTTGTGGAGCTTTTTCTCTGGTGACTGTCAGAAGAAAGTGACCGTTGTTGAAACATGTTTGCTGCCGCTCATGCAGAGCTAAGATCTGTTTTCTAGTTATACAGGCTTTTCTGTTTCTCCCCCTCTCCTCTTAGTTCCCTTGGGAAATCAACCAATTCTGTGTGTAAACCAAGTTTAGGGAGAAAATACAAAAAGGAGGAAAGGTGGGGAAATGTGGAAATTGGGGACAAAGTAGACAAAAAGACTGTAGTTTGAGGCCATCAGGAATACTCTAGTCTGACTGAAGCAGGGCCAAGAAGTAGGCAGAAGGCACAGTATCTCTTGTCCTCGTGGGTTTTAAGCACCTGCAACAGGAGGACGGACTGCAGCTTGTGTTTACAAGACCGAAACCTGAAGAAAAAGCTTCCATTCCTTTGCCATCTTGATATGCAGGGTTCTACAGAGGAAATTAAGGAGATGAGATATTACATGCTTCAAAGGTAAGTTTTTAGGTGCCGTATTTGGGCTATATATACCTTTAAAAAACAGTAAGACTTTGACGGCTAAACCCTGGAACTTACGGGAAATTTGGTTTGGTGATTTTGTTGTATCTATAAGAAAATTTTTTATTTTATTTCATTATGATTTTTTAAATTAATTATTTATTTTTAAATTTACATCCAAGTTAGTTAGCATATGGTGCAACAATGATTTCAGGATTCCTTAGATTTCTTAATTCCCCTTACCCATTTAGCCCATCCCCTCTCACACAACCCCTCCAGCAACCCTCTGTTCTCTATATTTAAGAGTCTCTTATGTTTTGTCCCCTTCCCTGTTTTTATATTATTTTTTGCTTCCCTTTCCTTATGTTCATCTTTTTTGTATCTTAACGTCCTCATGAGTGAAGTCATATGATGTTTGTCTTTCTCTGACTGATTAATTTCACTTAGCATAATACCCTCTAGTTCCATCCATGTAATTGCAAATGACAAGATTTCATTCTTTTTGGTTGCCGAGTAATACTCCATTGTATATATGTACCACATCTTCTTTATCCATTCTTCCATCAACGGACATTTGGGCTCTTTCCATACTTTGGCTATTGTTGATAGCGTTGCTATAAACATTGGGGTGCATGTGCCCCTTCGAAACAACAAATCTGTCTCCCTTGGATAAATACCTAGTAGTGCAATTGCTGGGTCATATGGTAGTTCTATTTTTAATTTTTTGAGGAACCTCCATACTGTTTTCCAGAGTGGCTGTACCAGTTTGCATTCCCACCAACAGTGCAAAAGAGATCTTTCTCCGCATCCTTGCCAACATCTGTTGTTGGCCTGAGTTTTTAATGTTAGCCATTCTGACAGGTGTGAGGTGGTATCTCATGTGGTTTTGATTTGTATTTCTCTGATGATGAGTGACGTTGAGCATTTTTTCATGTGCCGGTTGGCCATCTGGATGTCTTCTTTGGAGAAGTGTCTATTCATGTCTTTTGCCCATTTCTTCACTGGATTATTTGTTTTTTGGGTGTTGAGTTTGATAAGTTCTCTAGATTTTGGGTACTAACCCTTTATCTGATACGCTGTTTGCAAATATCTTCTCCCATTCCATCAGTTCCCTTTTAGTTTTGCCAATTGTTTTCCTTTGCTGTGCAGAAGCTTTTTTTCCTTTGGTTTCCCTTGCCTCCAGAGACGTGTTGAGTAAGAAGTTGCTGCAGCTGAGGTCAAAGTTTTTGCTTGCTTTCTCCTCAAGGATTTTGATGGCTTCTTGTCTTACGTTTAGGTCTTTCATCCATTTTGAGTTTATTTTTGTGTATGGTATAAGAAAGTGGTTCAGGTTCATTTTTCTGCATGTCGCTGTCCAGTTTTCCCAGCACCACTTGCTGAAAAGACTGTCTTTGTTCCATTGGATATTCTTTCCTGCTTTTTCAAAGATTTATTGGCGATACGTTTGTGGGTCCATTTCTGGGTTCTCTTTTCTGTTCCATTGATCTGAGTGTCTGTTTTTGTGCCAACTTTTAATTTTATTTTTAAATTTTATTATTTTTTTAATGTTTTATTTTTGAGACACAGTGCAAGCAGGGGAGGGGCAGAGAGAAGGGGACTGAGGATCCAAAGCAGGCTCTGCGCTGATAGCAGTGAGCCCAATGTGGGGCTCAAACTCATGAACTGTGAGATCATGACCTGAGTCAAAATTGGACGTTCAACTGACTGAGCCACCCAGGAGCCCCAGAAACATTTTTGTTTAAAAGAAATGAGTAAAATCTCTCATATTTGCTCCTGTTCTAAGCCTTTCTTTTACATTCAGAATTTGAATCAAAGATACCCAGGCACATGTATGCTATTGTAGTCATATTGAAAATAACCACCCCTGCACAGACCTTGCTGTGCTACTCTTTCACTAAGGGATCTCACTCAGTCTGTGCCATATTTGCTCACTGGCTTTGGCTGGTTTTTCAGGAGTGAAGTCTCTTCACTTGTTGCAAACGGAAATATCAATTCTGCGTAGTATGAACATCCTATGGTACCTTCCAAAAAGTTTTGAGAAAACTTTTTAAAAATGTGTCTCTGGGGCTGGGAAAGGTGCCTGCCATCATTGTCCTGGAATGTGACAGGGGGCAGTCAGACTGTTGTTGAGGGTGCCAAGCTCTGTTACCCTAGGATCTTTCTTCTTCCTATTTGTAGAACTTGGGGCTGAAGAGGAAATGAGTCAGGCCTCCTTGGCCTTCTTCAGGCCTCTTGCAGGTCTGTACTTCTCCATCAGAGGATTAACATGAAAGACCTGAATGATGGGCTTGATAGCAGTCATTAAGGGCTCCTCCATTATCTTTTTTTATTTGCTTGTTTTTGCAATCTAGAATTCTTATTCTGAAAAATACTAGCTGAAAATTAAACTTGACCTTGGCGGAAACAGAAAATTAGCAATAAACACCAAGTTGACAAAATTTGCCTATAGAATAGTTATCCTTTCCTTTTCCTTTTCATTTGACCTCTTCCCTTTTCATTTGACCCTTTTGGGGGAAAATCAAGCAAAACTTCCACTGAGTGTCAAGTAAATAAAAAGCCTTTGAGCTATTTTATCTATCTATTTATAGAAATATATATACACACACATATATGTATATGTATAATTAAGAATTTTTTTTTTTAAGGTTTATTTATTTTTGAGACAGAGAGAGACAGAGCATGAATGGGGGAGGGGCAGAGAGAGAGGGAGACACAGAATCGGAAGCAGGCTCCAGGCTCTGAGCCATCAGCCCAGAGCCCGACGTGGGGCTTGAACCCACGGACCGTGAGATCGTGACCTGAGCTGAAGTCGGATGCTTAACCGACTGAGCCACCCAGGCGCCCCTTAAGAGTGTTTTTTAATTCGTTGGTTAAGTGTCCAACTCTTGATATTGTCTCAGGTAATGATCCCAGGGTCATGGGATTGAGCCCCGCTTCAGGCTCTGCATTAAGTGTGGAGTCTGCTGGGGATTCTGTCTCTTTCCCTCCGCCCTTCCCTTGCTCTCTCTCTCTCTCTCTCTCTCTCTCTCTCAAATTAAAAAAAATGAGGGGTGCCTGGGTGGCTTGGTTGGTTAAGCATCTGACTTCCACTCATTTCATGATCTCACAGTTTGTGAGTTCGAGCCCTGCATTGAGCTCTGTGCTGACAGCTCAGAGCCTGGAGCCTGCTTCAGATTCTGTGTCTGCCTCTTTCTCTGCCCCTCCCCTGCTCACACTCTGTCTCTCTCTGTCTCTCAATAATAAATAAACGTGAAAAAAAATTTTTTAATTAAAAAAAATTATTTTTATGTATATAAAAGTATTTTTATATAACATTACTTTACTGTTTATATATACATGTAAAACAATCATATATATACACATATTTAAACAGAATACACACATATATACATATTGTGCAAACACACACACACACACACAGAATTTTGTTTCTCTGTGGGTAAATATAACAGATGACCTGTCCACTGTTTCATAGAGGCGTCTCTCCTGGAGCAATCTGTCCTCCAATTTGAACAGTCATATCTAGGGAATTCCTTTCTCTTTTGTATTGGTTCATCTGTTTCTTGCTTTCCTTCTTTTCCTTTTTCTTGGTTTACTCCATCCTTTTGGAAGACAGCATTCTCTGATAGCTTCCTGAGAAAAGATAGATGAAAGATAAAGGTTTTGAGATCTATTCCATCTTTATACTTGATCCCCTTGTTTTCAGTATGGTGCCTCACTTCAGAATATGGCTATATGAAGGATCCCATTGTTAAAAGTAAGACATAGTTTTGTTTTTCTCCCCTCTTTGATTATAAATGATTCTCAGAACTCACTAAACCATTGATAAAATCTTATGACCAATCCCTTCTCCTCTTTAATTTTATCAATGAAGACTTTCCTTCCTTTCTTGTCTTATATACTCAGGTAGCTCCTTGTTGATTCTAAGTAATAACTTACCTATCTTTTCGCTCCCTCCCTAAATAGCTGACAGCTGATCTCTGAGGAGTGTGTGTTTAACTTTAGATGTATAGAATTATATAACATAATCTTTCATAGCACACTCATTGGTCCATTTATGGGCTAATATTATTTATTTATTTGGTTACTTATTGCATTATTTTAAAAAATAATATAAAAAGAATTTGAAAACCCACCATCTAAAACAAAGGTAGGTCCTTGACCATCACCTGCATCTAACTATATGGTCTCTCCTCCTTAGTACTTCTCCCTGCCTTCCCCCACCCAGATAATCATTTTCCTTAATCATCTGTTCATAACATTCTTTTATCTTCCTGTTTATTGTATCTATATGTATCTCCCCAAAATGTATATATTTTAGTTATTTTAACTTTATGATATGTTCTTAAAATTATAATCTGTGCATAATCTTTATATAATATTTTTGGAGTTCTGAATACTTGACTGAGGTCTCCTGTTATTTCTAATAATATGCAGAATCTTTTGTGTTTTCTATGTGAATGATTATATCACTCACAAATAATGACAGTTTAACTTCCTCCCTAGCAGTCCTAATGCCTCTAATTTATTTTATTTTATTTTTTCATTTTATTGCACTTGCTAGGAAATCTAACACAGAGTTTCACATTTATGGATTTTCTAAAATTAAACCATCCTTGCATACCTGGGACAAACTCAACTTGGTTATGGAGTAACTTTTTTATAATATTTTACCCATCCTTGCACCAATACCCTGCTATTTAGAATATTTTATTCAGGAATTTTGCATTTGTAGTCATGAATACAGTGGACCTGGACTTTTCCCTTAATGTGACTTATTTGTCTAGTTTGAGTATCAGTGTTACTCTAGCTGAGGAATTTTACTTCTTTTCTCACTGTTTGAAAGTTTGATAGACTACTGCCCTTAAAAGTTGTTTGAGAGCACTTCTCTTTTATTTTTTATTTGTTTTTACTTTTTAACAATTCTTTTCTTTCCACTGCTGAGCACTTAGTATTTTTTTTTAATGTTTACTTATTTATTTATTTTGAGAGAGAGCACAGGAGCATGAAGGGGAGAAGGGCAGAGAAAGAGGGCAAGGGAGAATCCCAAACAGGCTCCATACCCAGTGCGGAGCCCAAAGTGGGGCTCAGTCTCACGACTATCAGATCATTTTACTATGAGCTAAAATCAAGAGTCAGACGCTTAACTGACTGAGCCACCCAGGCACCCTGAGAACTTGTTTTTTAAAACTGTCTGGACCTGGTATTTTCTTTGTGGGAAGATTTTAATCATACCCTTTTATTTTGAAAAGAAATTACTGCAGCATCGATGTTAGAGTACAGGATAAAGGAAGGAAAGGTGGGAATAAGAAAAGAGCTGTCCGTTAAACAGTGTGTGTAAGTGCTTAGTTATAGCCATTATCTCATTTAACCCCCAAAACACCTTTTCAAAGAAGGCCTATCAGTCAAGGTCCAGTAAGGGAAAGAGAAACTGCATTAGGTATTATAAACCAGTGGGCATTCAGTAGTGAGAACTGGTAACTTGGGTATTTTCTACAGTAGCTCCAAAATTAATACTTGCAGGAAGCAGCTACCACCCCTAGGGCTGGGAGAAAAAAAGGAAGAGGTAGGGTTACCAGAACCTAGCAGCTTGACGGAGGGCCAATCAGGGCTGATGCTTGCACCTCTGAGAATAAGCTTTGAGTAGCTGGTGCTCAGGACAGGTGAGTAGCTAGCCTGACAGTTATGTGATTGATAGGCCCAGGCAGCACAGCCCAGAGGGTGAGTGAACGTGGCAAGGCTGGTATTCTGCCAAGGAGCCACAACCTGCTGCTACTGGTACTACTGAGAGATGCAACGAGGCTCCCACTAGGAATATTGAAAGATGGTAGAGGCTGGAATTAACTCTCTGTTACTGTGGAGCAATGATGATAAAAGCTGGAAAACAAAAATAAAATCCCTATTCTTACCATTCTGCCTTCCCATTGGCAGAACCGATTAGGTTTGCAGAGTCTTAGCTTTATCGTCACAGGGCAGAACATAAAAGGGTGAGCTTGGAGTTGAGAGACAGTAGGTAAATAACCAGAACAGTCTATACTATGTGTATTTTGCAAAGAAAAAGGAAGTTGAGCAAGGTTAAATTATTTACTTAAGATCATTGGAAATATTAAGTGGACAGATCTGGATTTAAACCCAGCCCTGTACTTTTCCAGTACCATATTTCATCTATTCTTAAAACACCATTGATTGTTAGAGGCACCATTATTGTATATACCACTGAGAAAAAAAATACTGCCAATTAAATAAAGCACACCATCAGTTGTAAGATACACATCAATTTCAGATATTTTTCTAAGTTTTTTTTTTTTAATTTTTTTAACGTTTATTTATTTTTGAGACAGAGAGAGACAGAGCATGAACGGGGGAGGATCAGAGAGAGGGAGACACAGAATCTGAAACAGGCTCCAGGCTCTGAGCTGTCAGCACAGAGCCCGACACGGGGCTTGAACTCACAGACCATGAGATCATGACCTGAACCGAAGTCGGCCGCTTAACCAACTGAGCCACCCAGGCGCCCCCTAAGTTTTTTTTTAAAGGAGGAGTGTCTTAAATTTGATGAAATATGATATATTATTATGCTGCCTTGTAAAGTATTTGGTTTTGGAGTTGATTTTGAAATGCCTGTGGAATACACAAGTGAAATGCTTCATCGGCAGTTAAAAGTGTACATTTCATAAGAAAAATGGAGGCTAGAGATACAGAGGTGAAGGTCATCTGTATTCCAGAATCATGATCTAATGACAGCCTTGCTGTTTTCTTAGCTTTCCCAGTCTCTCTGAGTCTGTTATCTCTACTATCTCATTTCAGTCTGTACTTTTGCCTGTCGCTTTGTGATGGGATTTGTTGGTAAACCATAATATTATCTTTTATTATTCAAGAACACTTATATTTTTTTCTTAAATTTCCACAAGCAAATATCTTTTTCCCCCCTTCCTGTCTTCTATTCAAAAAGTGTGTGACCTGTCAGCATACAGTCATCACAAGGGTACAGTTGGAAGTGCTGTTATAAGTATGGTAGTGAAAAGCAGACCCCTAGGGGAGATAGATGGTGTGAAGAAATCCCATCTAAAGACTTTCATGCTTTCTTTGTTTTTATAGGTCCAGCATGTCTGGCTTGCATCTAGTAAAGCAAGGTCGAGACCGAAAGAAAATAGACTCACAGCGAGATTTCACTGTAGCTTCACCAGCAGAATTTGTTACGCGTTTTGGGGGGAATAAAGTGATTGAGAAGGTAAGTTATAACTTGCTGAATTACTTTTTTTCAAAAGCGCATGAGATTTAATGACTAGACATGTCTAGAT
Source organism: Panthera tigris (assembly GCF_018350195.1). Lineage (NCBI taxonomy): Eukaryota > Metazoa > Chordata > Mammalia > Carnivora > Felidae > Panthera > Panthera tigris. Next base: position 23,694,049 of record NC_056673.1, read on the forward strand.
TTGCTCAAAACCAACATGTAGTTTTTAGAGACTGCCTTTTTCTGCAGAATTAACCTCTCTGCCTCCGTAGCATCCTGTTAATTTCACTATTTCCTGTGTATTTACCACTGAGGTAATTTAGGCATAGCTAATTAAAAGATGAAGTGGTCAGAAAGTTCTTTTTATTTAAAAAATTTTTTAATGTTTATTTTTGAGAGAGAGAGAGAGAGAGCGTGCGCATGCACATGCGCACAAGTGGGGGAGGGGCAGAGAGAAAGGGAAACACAGAATCCCAAACAGGCTCCAGGCTCTGAGCTGTCAGCACAGAGCCCAATGCAGGGCTTGAACCCATGAACCACAAGATCATGACCTGAGTCAAAGTTGGACTCTTTGCTGACTGAGCGACCCAGGTGTCCCCAGAAAGTTCTCTTTAAAACAACCTGTGGTTTTATGAGGTTGGGCTTCAGGAATCTGAGAAGGTATGGTAAATTGATTGGCTGGTGGGGTGGTGGTAAGGAGACACTATGTCACATTGGATTGAGAGCTAAGGGAGTGAAGGCTTAAACAGTTTGATATACTGTGAACTGATGGCTTTTCCTGGGTATTTGAGATGTTTAGAGGGAATATGCCATATGAAATACTTAGACATTACAAGTATTTTGAAGTGTTGTGAGCAATTCTATGCCCCTTTTGTCTAAACCATGTCAGAACTGAGAGGATGACTTGGTTGAAATAGCTTGCGGTGATTGAAAAATTAAAGGGTGGGAACCTGTATTCCCACTCCTAAAAGTTTTGCTCCAGTGGTGTCCTTCTGTTAGTCTTCCAATAAAGATAGTTTATATTTTAGCCTGTGTTACCCTGGGGCCATGGTTGCAAGATAGGTCAGGAGGTGAAAGGTTTGTTTATAGAGAAGTCTCAGGATCATTGATTCTTCTACTTTTCTTCTTGTGACCATTCTTTGTAAGGTAGTCTCTACACTTCTAAGGCATTTGCAGTTTAGCATTTTGGAGAGAGGTAGTGGTTGGTGCCAGGGTTCTTACACATGTGCAGGCCTCTGTGCCTTGTTTTACTACAACAGAGAATAGTGAAGGACACTACACTGTTTAGTCTTCCTTCATTCCTTAATAATTCATCACCCCTCTGAAGTTTGTCTTCTGTGCCCTAGTAACAGGTATAGTAGAATAATTCACAAATTCACAAGGTTTGAAAATTGTGATTTTCCCCTTCAAGAAATGAAGTAAAAAAGCAGTAAGCTTTAGCTGGCATATATTAAAGTATTTGCTGGGCTAACATTTTAAAATATCCTTTGATCATGTGGGAGCTGGTTCCTAACCACCTAGACTAGCAACACAAATTCTTAATTGAAAGTCTGGCTCTTCGGAGTAAGATAGGTCTACACAAATGGTCTCATTTCTTTTTGTCCGTCATTGCCTGCCTCTTCTACTTCTCTCTCCAATTCCCATCCCACCACTCTCCCAGGTTCTTATTGCCAACAATGGCATCGCAGCAGTGAAATGCATGCGGTCCATCCGCCGATGGTCTTATGAGATGTTTCGAAATGAACGTGCAATCCGATTTGTTGTTATGGTCACACCTGAAGACCTGAAAGCCAATGCAGGTGAGTGATTAGCATGAGAAAGCATCATCCTTGAGCATAAAGCATTGAATAGCAAAGTCTGTAGTAGGAGAATGTTAACTTGGGGGGGATTCCCAAACCCTAAGATTTCTTTTTTAAAAAGTGTCAATAATAGGCATATATAAGTGATTGTACTATATTTAACCTCAGCATCAATTCCTACGTTCTAAGTAAAAATAAGTAGAAATTTAACCAGTGTTGATTGGGGTTTCTAGGTGTATGCCCTTCCAGTGTCAAGTATTGGCTAATCTGCATAAGTAGATTGGCATGTGTAAGTGGAAAGATTGAAAGAAAATGCTATTTCCCTTATGAGCAAAGCTACACTGAATTTTAGAGAATCTTGGGGTTAAGATTCTTTTTTACCCTCCTCCTGAGGGATCCAAGTGGGTTTCATTCTGTGAGCTCTTCTGCATATTCTCTCTACTCAGATGGTCCTCCATCTGAGAGTTGTAGATAAAGACCATTGGTATAGTTGAGAGGATATGGCTGGTCTTTCCTCTTTTTATCACTAAAGTATAATCTCTAAGGTAGAAAACTCACAGATAACATTAGCTCTTTGAAGAGCTATCTTTTTAAACCTATTTGGTGTGTATATTCTTTCTCTATTGAGACAATGATGTTAACTATTCCTAAGGAGTAGGGGTTATTATGTTATCTTATTTAGAAATAGATAACATACCAGGTTATTGGAAAGCATATGTTATTATGTGAAATCATTTAGTTTGACCCTTTAATATCTCTGAGTCACAATTTTTGTTATCTGTAAAAGGAAGATCATAATATCTAATTCACTGCATAGTTATAAAGATGAAATTGTCTGTAATAAACATAAAACTACCTTGCATGATTTCTTTTTCCCCCATCTATTTCTACCTGGTGCTCCTATTAATTCATTTATTCCTTCACTCAGTGAACATGGAGACCCATAGTTGAATAAAATCTGATCTAGCTTTAAGAAACAAATAATTTCAGTACCGTTAGATAAGTGCTATAATAGAAATATGCACAGGGTACTGCAGGAACACAGAGTTGAGGCATCTTAACTTTGCTCTTGGTGACAGGGTTAAGAGAAAGCTCTTTGAAAGAAGTTATGCCTAACCAAGAATGAGTAAGCAATTAGCAGGATGTTCCAGGCAGAGTGTTCCAGGCAGAAAGAACAGTATATGCAAATGTATGAAGGCGTGACACAGTGGTTTGGTGGAAACTACAGATGTACTTGTTTAAAGTACAAGATGTGATTTAATATTTCTCAAAGAAGGCCTTGATTTTCATCCTCAGGAGCATAGACTTTATCTTTTTAGGAATGTGTATGTGTGTCTCTGTTGGACATTAAAGGATTGGTATTTTAAATGGATTAGTTGTTGTTTTTAACAACTTAAAAGTAGAAGAGTGTAATGAATCCCTTCCTATTTACCTATCATCTAACATCAACAATTATCAACTCATGGCCAGTCTTGTTTCATGTATACTTTCACCTCCTCCCCTGTTCACACAATTTCTAAAGCAAATTCTAGATATATTATCTCATGTGTATCTTAAAGAAACTTTTTTTTTTAACATAAGCAACTAGATGGACAATTCAGATGGTATCTTGGGAGATCCATTTGTGGAAGGCAATACTAGAGAATATGATGAGGCTGAGAAGATAGAAGAAAGAGATGGTTTGGAGATTTAGGAGGTAAAATTGACAAAATTTGGTGATAGAAGAGTCAATGATTACTGTTAGGTTTTTAACAGTAGGTTGACTAGGCAACTAATGCAAAATATCAACCAGAAGAGTAAGGTTTTTCTGGGGGCGGAGGGTAGACAGATTAGGTTTGGAGTACTTCTGGTATAAGTAGATCCTATAAATCCTATAAAAAGTTGGATATATCCTTCCAGAACTTAGAAATAATGAGGGCTAGAGACTAAGAGTCTACATTATCAGCAAACATGTGGTAGTTAACACTACCCCCTGAAAGAACAGGTAGAAAATAAAGAGAAGAGGACTGAAGATGAAATTTTATAGAAGAGTAAAATTTTAGTGATAGACTCAGGAAGATAGGCCCATAAACAATGCTGAGAAGAGATGATTGGAGAGAGAGAAGAAACAGAAGAGAGAAAAAAGAATTTCAATAAGGAGGGTCAAATGTGTCAGCGGTTCAATAAGATAGGGATAGAACCTTCCAGTAATTAGGAAACCATCGGTAGTATTGCCAGAATAGTTTCAGTGGAGCAATATGAGTGTGCAGACTGTTATCAGATGTTAAGGAATGAATAGGAAGTGACAATGTAGGTGGGTTTTTTAAAGAATTTTGGATGAGAAGGGAAGAAAAAAAGGTAGTAACTGAAGAGAAATACAGTCTCAAGGGAGGATTTTTATTTTTCAGAGTGAAAGAGACTTGGGAATGTTTATAGGTTGAGAAGAAGGAGTCCAAGAGAAAGAGGGAAAGGGGTGGAAGTACACAAGGGACCTGGAGGAGATGAAAGGGGATGCAGTTAAGAGCACAGGTGGACAAAAATAAGCATATTTTCTAGTATTTAGTCTGAGAAACAAAAATCGGTAATGAGGCAAATGTATTTGTACAAGGATATTCATTGTAGTGTTATTTAAAATAATGAGAAACTACAACAAAACAAAAAAAATAAAATAATGAGAAACTGGGAGTAACTTAAGTGTCCAACATGAGCAGATTAGTTAAGTATAATGCGCAACACCAATTCTGTGAAATACCATGCACACATTAAAAAATATTTTGTAGAATAATGTTTATTGGTCTGAAAATGCGTTCTAATAAATTGCTACATTATTTACTATTTTTGTACATAACAATAGTACCATAAACTTGGCTGTTTAAAACAACAGACATTATCTTACAGTGTCAGTAGGTCAGAGCATGGCTTAGCTGGGTCTTCTGCTTCAGGTTATTACAAGACTGCAATTATATGTCAGCTGGGTCTGTAGTCTCATCTGAGGCTCGATTTGGGATGGACCTGCTTTTAAACTCAGGTGATTGTTGGCAGCATTCAGTTTTCTGTGGGCTGTCCGACTGAGGGCCTGAATGTTTAGCTGGTTATTGGCCAAAGACTACTCCTGACTCCTTGTCATGTGGGCCATCCCCAAATGACTGCCTGCTACTTCAGAGCCAGGAAGGGAAAGTCTCCTAGTAAAAGATCAGTTACTTTCTTATGTAACGTAATCATGAAAGTGACAGCTCCCCACCCTTGACATGTTCTTTTGGCTAGCAAGTCATAGATCCTGCTCACACCCAAGGAGAAGGGATTCCTTAAGGTATGGATACCTGGAAACTGGGATCATGGGAACAGACTGTCCATCACTATTGCAAAGAAAAAGTTAGTTATAAGGAGATTGGTAGCATGACATGATAGGGAAAAAGACACTGTGTATAATTAGAAAAAAAGTTATAATGACATATACCAACAGCAGTACTAGTTATCTTTGGGGGTGGTATTTTGGGGTGTTTTTATTTCTGTTTCTTTTTCCAACTTTTTTGCAAAGAGTTTATACAGTTTTACAATTTCTTTACAAGTTATTTGAAAAAGAACTCAGAAAGGATTATGATACCAGTGGTATTGAATTAATTATTTTGATTGATTTTTCCTTTTTTCTAACCTTTCTGTTATGTTAATTATTTTAGTAGCTTTACTGAATATAATTTATGTACCATGAAAGTCACCATTTGAAAAGTACACAGTTCTGTGAGTTTTGGTAAACTTATACCATTGTGCAGTCATCATGGGAATCCAGTGTAAGATAACCATTACTTTTACAATTTAAAAGATTATGGAGAAGGAGCCTTAGATACAAGAGCTGGTTATTACCATAAGGAGAGGACTTTATCCTGAGACCTGGAGGGGAGTGGGCTGACATGACAGGTTAAGGGATGGTAAGGGTGGTAATAATTGACCCAGTTGCATATTTTTGTGTCGTGAAAGGTGGATGATTAATGAAATCCGTAGAAAGAAATGAGTGTTATCCTTGGAGGGGAGTTTTGTTCATTTGTAAATATTCTCTAGAATAGCATCTCTGCTGTAATTATGGCAATTGTGGGAACCAGGAGGTAATGGAGAAATCCAGGCTCTGTGATTAAGATGCAATTTCTTTTTCTACTTACCAGGGCTTCTCATTAGTGTCTATAGTAGTGATAACAGAAGATTGATTGGTGTAGAACTCTGAACTGTTGTTGGTTGGTGACAGCTGTACATTTGCAGATTCTGTGTGCATGCGTGTGCACGTGTGTGTGTATGTAGGTCAGCAATTAAAGTAACTTTTTTTTCCTGTACTTAGGGCTACTGAACTTCAGAAAAGACTAAACCACAGAAGAAAAGTTAGATAGACTTGACTGTATAAAAATTTCTATTTTGCAAATAAAAAAAAGAAAGTTAAAGACAGATTGTAATCTGGAAAAATATACTGGCAGCAAAGAATGTCTAACTATAATAGAGCAAATGACCCTTCAATAGAAAAGGAACAGAGAACATGAATTAGGTAGATAATAAAAGAAGAATGAAAAAGGGACAGTAAACATATAAGAAATTTGATACTAATGGTAATCAAAGAAATGCAGACTGAAACAGTAGTAAATGGGGATTTTTTTTTTAAGTTTATAAGACTGGTAAAGTTTAAAAGAGTGATTATACCTAATATAGTTGAGAGTACAGACAATTTGTCATCCATGTTGCTAATGAGAGTCTAACATGGTTCTGTCTTTGAAGATGTGGATACATTTTGACCTAGTTGTTTTACTTCTAGGACTATATCCTGAGGGTATAATTGGACAGCAGTATAAGGATATTCATCATTCTATTATTTTAATATTTTCCAAATTATTAATGACTTATATGTCCATCAATAAGTGAGTAGTTAAATGAATTATGAATTATTGTTACTTTGTGGAATGGTAGGCATCCATTGAAATATTGGGTCTATATTAAGTATATATAAAATACTAAATATATATTAAATATATCTCTATGTCACATAGGGGAAGGTACCCACAATATATTGTTAAATTGGTTAACAACTGATGATTTCTAGTATATCGGAGCATGAACTGCTTATCTTTGAGTGGTGGGGCAATGGGTGATTTTGACTGTTAAATGGTATTATTTCATCCTGATACATTATAGTTTTTTAAAAATAATTAACATGTTTTTCCTTTTGTAGTCAAAGAGAACAATAAACCTGTTTTTATTTGGAACAAACTATAGGTTTTTGCATCTTACTTTGAATGGAATTTTTTTTAGAAGGATGTAAAACCTTTAAAAATTAAGAATAAGATAGAAGGAATGCTAATAAATAAACTTGAGCAAGTTATTTGACTGCTCCAAGCCAATTTCCTGTAAATTAGGCGCCAATAATACCTATCATATATAGGATTACTGAGTAGTAAATAATATATATATAAACTGCTTAATATACTTACTGCACATTGTAGCTGCTCTACCATTATTGCCAGGAATAGGAAGAGAGAGACATCAGGTGACAAATTTGAAAGGGAATACGGAGCAAAAAAAATGTAAGGAGGGAAAGAAGTTATCTTTCAAAAGTGTCTTTCAAATACCTATTATCTCCAACATTCCAGATAAAGTCTTTTCAAGCCCTTGGTATATGCCAGTAACTAACCTTTCCTGTCCAGCCAGTCCACAAACCCTTCAGGCTCTGCCCTCTTTCCCAGTTTGTCACAGCTTGACATCAGGAAAAGGGCTTCTCAGAGTACAGTGCAAGTTAAAGATAAAGGATGTTAGGGCTAAAACTTTTTATCAGAATAAATAATTGTACAGGGGTCTCTAAGTGACATATCATCCTTGATAGAGAGGTCTTAAAGGCCCTTCAAAAAGGTTACATAGTGAAATGTTTGAGAGCTGTTGTTTGAATAGAAGAGCTTCCTGAATACCAGATTAGCATGTTAGTACCCATGACTTAACAAAGTCAGAGCCTCTAACTAAATGTCCTGGGACTTACCTAGTTAATGCAGTTTGTCCAGTCGTTAACTGTGATGGTATCGTCTTTTATGTAGTTGTGCTCTGTTCTATTTCTGGAAATAAAGCATGTGTTCTCTATTAATTTGCTTGCATTTTCAGAATACATTAAGATGGCAGATCACTATGTGCCGGTGCCAGGAGGACCAAACAACAACAACTATGCAAACGTGGAATTAATTCTTGATATTGCTAAAAGGATCCCAGTGCAAGTAAGAGATGCCAGTGTGTCCTTTCAAACCAGTTTAGCCATTTTACAGTTAGACACAAGGGGCTATCCAGAGAAGAACTTTAAATTTTATATAAAGCATCTTTGTTGAAAATTGATAAAGCTTTTTTTGTGAGGGGTATAACAGATGGGGAAAAGAAAGATGGAAAAAATGAATGAGGCAAAAATAAACATAATACAATCAGAAGGTCTGTAAGGGTCTTTCAGAGATTATTTATACTATCCATTTCACCTTCAAACTATCTCAAGTAAATAAAAGTTCCTTTTTCCAATGGAATATTCTTAGCTGAGAATATGGTAGTATAGAAATAGATTATTTCTTCCCTATTATGTTAGGATGTTTAGGATAAATGTACTTAAGCCCAGAGAGAAAAAAAAAAAAACAAAACTAGAGATTTATATGGCAGTATAACCACTAAATATAAATGTGGAGTTGGGTGGCCAAAGTAATTGAAACTGTGAAAGAAAACTAGTATTTCTAGAAAAGGCTCTGTAGAGTATAGTGGAAAGGTTATGAATTGAGTTTCCTAAAGAGTAACAAGACTAGCAGGATCTTAATATCAACCTCAACTTTGTTTTGACCTCTTTACAGAGGTTTTGACACAATGGACTGCTTATTCTTGTTCCATAAAAAGTTTGCCAAGAATCAAGTAATTCGGCTTCTGCCGACTTAAGCATTAGGCAGCTCTGGAGCTATTGTACCTCATGGTGTGGGGCCAGTCTTGGTAGAGAGTAGTACAGTTTATCATGTTATTTTAGTATGAATTTTAAGAAAGAATCATATTATCTTCCCTTATAGGCAGTGTGGGCTGGCTGGGGTCATGCTTCTGAGAATCCCAAGCTCCCAGAACTTCTTTTGAAAAATGGCATCGCCTTCATGGGTAAACCTTTCTAACATACTCTTCCTGTCTTTCTGGTTCTCTTTGTCAGTTTTGCCCACATTCCACTTTATATTCTGCTTTTCTTCTGTTTAACATGCACGGGGCTCTTATTTTTCATCAATCAGCAGCTCTCAGAGTAACCCTCTTCATTTCTTTTTTTTGTCTCTTCTTCATTTTTTTAAAAATATAACTTATTGTCAGGTTAGCCAACATCCCTTGTATACAATGTGCTCTTGGCTTCAGGAATAGATTCCCATGATTCATTGCTTACATACATCACCCAGTGCTCATCCCAACAAGTGCCCTCCTCAGTGTCCATCATCCATTTCCTCCTCTCCCCCACCAATCAACCCTCAGTTTGTTTTCTGTATTTAACAGTCTCTTATAGTTTGCCTCCCTGTCTGTTTGAAATTATTTTTCTCCCTTCCCTTCCTCCACTGTCTTCTGTTAAGTTTCTCAAATTCCACATACCTCTTCCTCATTTCTTACATCCTACTTATCTTTCTTCATCTTGATTGTGTTTCTGTCCTCAGGTTCTTTTCCGTGAGATATGGAGGAGGCTCTGATTTCCAAAACACTGGCTTTTTAAAACTTGGCATTAACCTTAAGAAAATATGTAGAGAAAGGACCTCTTTTTGTGTAGCAGAGATCATTGAATATTAGGATGCCCTAGGACTGTGCCCTTAAATATGAATCAGCACCTTCACATTTAAGCATATAAGTTATATTCCTATAAGTGAGAGCTCTTTCTTCTGACTTTTCTGCTTTCCTTTAGCAGAGAGAAATCTTCTAAAGAGATAAATGTTTACTAATGATAAATTTTCCTTTTGGATTCTCCTAAGACCAAGGAGGGCATATCTCAGACTTGAACCCCAAACTTTATAAGTCCTTTATTTTAAGATTGCTTAAAAAAAAAAAAAAAAAAGGACTTTGATAACCTTGTCAAATTGGATCATGAACAATGATAAAATCAGAGTTAGATTTGTCAGGAATTTAATTCAGCATACATGCTGAACTCTCACTGTATGCTAAAAGCTTATTACATTAAGTTCTATAAAGAGTACAAAGATGAGTCATAACACAGTAATCCCCATAATCAAGTTCACAATCTCCATGATATATGATGTAGGGGAGACCAGACAAATACAAAAATAATTCTATAAAAGATGAAACCTATGTGATGGAAATGAGGCCAAAACGTTACAATCAGGGTTCTTTTCTTATTTTTAGGTCCTCCAAGCCAGGCCATGTGGGCTTTGGGGGATAAGATTGCATCTTCCATAGTGGCTCAAACTGCTGGTATCCCAACTCTTCCCTGGAGTGGGAGTGGTAAGAAAGTATTTCTTGTTTGTGTTTTGAAGTGCGGAAAAATTCAGTAGGATATTTGGGACTGTGGCTTGGGTCTTAAGGTTATTTAAAATGTTATTTGGATTCTTCAGGATAAGAAATAGAATCCAGGTTGATTTATGGTATTTTATATCTCCTAGGCTAATTTATACACCTGTGATTTTATCATGTCTTAGGAATATAAATTTTGTACCAGTTACACATGTGCTAAACTGTGATTTAAATGATCTTGAGATTTAATTTGAATTTGAGGAAACTCTGGGAAAACTCATATGGTTCTGTAGATTTGGATTTACTCTGGGCAGGCTAGAATCTTCATCACAGGTGGACTTAGGCAGAATTAGGTCTTTGAACCTGCCTGGCAGGAGACCTGGTTCACTAAGAAAAACCCACTTACTCAAATGTTTGCCTACTATCATTTTCTTCATGTCAACCTACCATCTATTGATGATTTATTTACTTTGGCTGTTAATTCAAACTCTCATTTGCCCTTGATGCAGAAAATGAGGGCAGTAGTCAACCTTTCTTTTGGGCATACAGAAGAATAAAATTTTTCTTAAAATGATTTATACTAGACAAATCCCTTTAAGAGTGCCATGTGAATCATTATAACTAATAACAATATAAATTTGCTTAGTACTCAACCACAGGGAACAACAAACTAAAATGTCTTTCAAATGGGAACGACCATTGCCTTGAGGCCCAACAGATTTGAACTCTTGTTACTCTGGCTCTCCAGGGGGATTGCAATATCCTCTCTAGACCTGCTGGGTCAAACAGTTTAAAATAAAAGGTTGAATTTGTTCTCGTTTGAATGGAGGGGCTATAGCATACCCCTTGTGGCTGAGTACAGGGACATTCAGGGAGCATGGAATCATGACTCTGCTGAGGCCAATAAAACCGCCATTTCCATTTCCGAGGGCTCATAAAGATTGAATTATTTCCCAGACCTCTGGCCCTGGAGCAGGCCTGAACACACAAATTGAAGGTATTTTGCCTGCTGAGTTGCTGTGAGAAGTCTGACATGCTTTTTTTTTTCAGTCTTGTATATTCTTGCATTTTTATAAGTTTGCTCCCTATTAGCTCTCCTGGCTTCCTCCAGGGTAAGAACCCAAGTTGTCAGGTCTTCTAGAGCTAAATACCGCTAACCCTGAGAATTGAGGGCTTTATGGCATCCTTTTTTTCCTCACATATCCTTAATTTTGGATAAATACGAGGTCATTTTAAAGAAGGAATAGCAGAAAATTGACAAAACAGAAGCTTTTAAAGCAGCTTTTAAGTTACCGTTATCTATTACAGGTCTTCGTGTGGACTGGCAGGAAAATGATTTTTCAAAACGTATCTTAAATGTTCCCCAGGAATTATATCAAAAAGGTTATGTGAAGGATGTGGATGATGGGCTGAAGGTAGGTTACTAACTACAGAGTGATGTCTTTCAACTGACTGATTGTAGTCACAAACGTTAATTTGAAGCCTGGTTCATGATATGCACCCATGAGGGCATTGGGATTGTAAGACCAGGAGATATATAGAGTAAGGAAGTGACCTAAATTTAACAAAAATAAATTTGTTGTGAAGTAAACCCTCACCTGGACAGAACATTTCTTAGGTGGCTAAATCAGAGCTTTTAGAAAATACTGATTCTCTACTGTACTACCTGTTATTATGTGTATGTGTGTGTTTGTGGGGTGGGGGGCAACAAACAACACATATTTGCCCTGCTTGAATTCAGAACCAAGAAGCCAGGCAGATAGAGAAATGTCAGCTTTATTATGAATAGAGATGTTGGTGAAATGGCTTATGTGTTTAGCAACAATCAGATTTGTAAACTGAACGTCAGAGTTAAATATGCTTACTCACTGGGTACTGGTGGTGCTGAATAACCAAAGATGTTCCTCTCCAGAGATAGAGCTTTTACCATTCAGCTTCTTGTATCACTGAGAGCTGACAAAGAGCATATGCTCTGCGCAGTGGGCTGATCCCAAAGGGGAAGAGGCTGAGCTGTGCATGCTCAGTTCCTTCTTCCAAACTGACCAATCACATAATTTGTTCTTTTTCCCTTGGGGGAGGGGGGTGGGAGCCAAGAGAGGCTGAAAATGTCTAATTACAGTCCATCCTTTTGGAAACATGAACCCAAACAAAAAGAGATCCTTTCTCCAACATTACCGTTTCTTTCTTTTATAAGTTCTCTTCAGTTTGTTCCCCTTTCACTTTTTAAATAGTTGGAAATGTCAGTTATGCTTCCAAGTAGATGATGAAAGAGGCTGTTTTAGAAAAACACAATACTTGTGTTTGAATTATATGTTATAAATTCAAGAAAAAATGCTGAATGCTCAACTAATTTTCCTCTTTTGTTTGCATTTCACGTTGTGTCTTTTAATCTCCTTAATAAAATTAATATTTCTAATTGAATTGCCAACCTCATACTCTATTTGCTATAATTTGCAAAAGTAGAAGCCCTTTGTAAAGAACTAGCTATTTTGCTTGTCAATTGAAATTCCTTTTTTTCCTTGTCATAATTTTGTTTTATTTATTTTTTAAGTTTATTTATTTATTTTGAGAGAGAGAGAGCATGAGCGGGGCAGAGGAGAGGGAGGGAGGGAGAGAGGGAGAGGGAGAGAGAGAGAGAGAGAGAGAGAATATCCCAAGCAGGCTCTGTGCTGACAGCAACACGGGGTTTGAACCCATGAACCTGAGCTGAAATCAAGAGTTGGACACTTAACCAACTGAGCCACATAGGTGCCCCTCCTTGTCTTAATTTTAAACATAAAAATTTCTGGTAGAAAATTTGGAAGGTCAGAAAAGAGATGATGATAAACCCACCATCCAGAGATAGATACATATTCATAACACATTCATATATTTTCTTTTGACCTGTTTTTGATTCATAGTATATGTTATTATCCTATAGTGATCATCTTTATTAATAGATTCCCATATTTATAATTATTATGATAAGTATAAAATTAAGGTCACTCTCTCTATATAGTTTAGTAATCCTTTTTTCTTTTCCTACTTTATATTATATAAGCATTTTCCTCCTGAGATTAAAATTCTTTGTGGGGTGCCTGGGCAGCTCAGTCTGTTGAGTGTCCGACTTCAGCTCAGGTCATGATCAAACGGTTGCTGAGTTTGAGCCCCGCGTCAGGCTCTGTGCTGACAGCTCAGGGCCTGGAGCCTGCTTCGGATTCTGTGTCTCCCTCTCTCTCTGCTCCTTCCCTGCTCACATTCTGTCTCTCTCTTTCAAAAATAAATGAAGATTTGGGGCACCTGCGTGGCTCAGTCGGTTAAGGGTCCAACTTTGGCTCAGGTCATGATCTTGCAGTCGGTGAGTTTGAGCCCCACGTCAGGCTCTGTGCTGACAGCTCAGAGCCTGGAGCCTGCTTCAGATTCTGTGTCTCTCTCTCTCTCTGCCCCTCCCCAACTTGTACTCTGTCTCTCTGTCTCTCTCTCTCAAAAATAAATAAACATTAAAAAAAATTTTTTTAAATAATATTTAAAAAATTTTTTTTAATACTTTGCAAATATTCTAAATAGATGACCTGTGCCTAGAGTTTTCATATTTTCTTAAAAGGCCTGCCTTCTTACTGATATCATGTGGACTACCTTATTTTTTTTTTTTTTTTTCAACGTTTTTTATTTATTTTTGGGACAGAGAGAGACAGAGCATGAACGGGGGAGGGGCAGAGAGAGAGGGAGACACAGAATCGGAAACAGGCTCCAGGCTCCGAGCCATCAGCCCAGAGCCTGACGCGGGGCTCGAACTCAGCCCAGAGCCTGACGCGGGGCTCGAACTCACGGACCGCGAGATCGTGACCTGGCTGAAGTCGGACGCTCAACCGACTGCGCCACCCAGGCGCCCCTTATTTTTTTTTTTTTTTTTAAGTCTTTTCCACATTCGTGGCTGTTTCTTTGATCCCTATCACCCAGTGATAGCCCTTTATTTGCCAATACTATTTCATCATGCTGTTTGTTTTTAAAAAAAATTTTTTTTGTTAATGTTTACTTATTTTTGAGAGAGAGAGAGAGAGAGAGAGAGAGAGAGAGATAGTGTGAGTGGAGGAGGGGCAGAGAGAGAGGGAGACACAGAACAAAGCAGGCTCCAGGCTCTAAGCTATCAGCACAGAGCCTAAAGTGGGGCTCAAACCCACAAACCACAAGATCATGACCTGAGCTGAAGTCAGACGCTTAACTGACTAAGACACCCAGGTGCCCCTGTTGATACAATTTTAGATCTTATTATAATGTAAACCATAAATCACTGGAAGGTTTTGACAAAGGAATGACTTAGTTATTTTAAATTTTGGTTAACTTCTACCTACCCCCTTTACTTTTTGCCATAACAATACTGTCTGGACATTTTTCATATCACTATATATAAAAACCACCTCATTCTTTTTAATAATTGCACTGTATTCTCTTTTTTTTAAAATTTTTAAATTTTTAATGTTTATTTATATTTGAAAGAGAGAGAGTGGGGGAGGGGCAGAGAGAGAGGGAGACACAGAATCGGAAGCAGGCTCCAGGCTCTATGCTGTCAGCACAGAGCCTGACGTGGGGCTCGAACTCTGAGCCAAAGTCGGACGCTCAACCGACTGAGCCACCCAGGTGCCCCAATTGCACTGTATTCTAATAGATGGGCATATCTTGATTTAACCAGCTCCCTACTTAATGGATATATAATTAATTTTCAGAAAGTTTAGACTTGCTACCTGATCATTATCAAATGTTGTAAATGTGAAAACCACATTTAGTATGTTTTGAAAATTAATTTTCTAACTAATTTTATTAATATTTGGGCACCTGGGTTGCTCAGTCAGTTAAGTGTCCAACTTAACGCTTGGGTCATGATCTTGCTGTTCATGGGTTTGAGCTCCACATTGGGCTCTGCGGTGGCAGTGTGGAGCCTACTTGGGATGCTCTCTTTCTCCTCTCTCTCTACCCCTCCCCTGCTTGCACGCATTCTTTTTCTCTGTCTGTCTCTCTCAGATAAATAAATAAAACTTAAAAAAAAATATTTCAGTGTCTTGTTATTTTTATATTTTACAAAAAGTTAAGTGAGAAAATAATTTCTGGATATGTGAGAGTTCTGATTTGTTGAATATTTTATGTTGTCAGAAACTGTACTGAGGCCATTGACTACCTCTACCTTTTTTAAAAATAAAAATTAGAGGTAAAACATGAAGACCTGCATACTGTAAGAAATTCCAATAATATAGAAATAAATACAGTAAGAAGTAGAGGTATATCTATTTATCTTCCTTTTATCACCACTGGTGTATATTCTAGCCTTTTTTTTTTTTTTGCACCCACATATGTGGGTGTATGAAAGTATACATAATTATATATAAACATACAGTTTTATTTTGTTTTTGGCCTACACAGGATTGTCTTACATTGAACCATATGAAATTGCAAATATTCAACCATTTTTTTACCTACAAAAAAGGCCATTTCTTTTGGTTCAGCCTAATGCTACGAATATTGTTTTACTGCTTCCCCCCCCCCCCCCCCCAATAGTATGTCTTCAGGACCTTTCTATTTTACTACTTTTGGACCTACCAATGGCAGCATTCTTAAAGGGAGAAACTGCCAGTTTTCTCCTTCCCTGTTATTACTACTCTTATTTCCATTTTTCTCTTTCTTCTTGAAGGCAGCAGAGGAAGTTGGATATCCAGTAATGATCAAGGCCTCAGAAGGAGGAGGAGGGAAAGGAATCAGAAAAGTTAACAATGCAGATGACTTCCCGAATCTCTTCAGACAGGTAGAATACAAGTTGTTTTTGTTTGCTTGAATTTACATGTATATCAGAGATACATGATTTAACTCACACTATATCTACAATGTTATGTTGTACACCAAAAACTAATGTTGTATGTCACTTATACCTCCATAAAATAAAAGATAATAATCATAATATAATATGGATGTCCAGAAAATGTAATTTTTTATTTTGTCTGTAAGTACTCTAGTCTTTCTCCTAGCTCCTACCTGCTTATTAGCAATGTCCAATTCAGTGTAAGTTTTTATTCAATAAGGTGATTCAAACAGTAGTTATTCTCCATAATATAAAAGTCTTCCTATATGGGAACACCTATATGATCCCTGTGGCTCACAGGACCTCATAGTGATAAGAAAGAGTCACAATGCCTTTCGACATTTTTGTGTTTCTCTTTTGCTGGCATTGTAGATAAATTATGTGGTTAGCTCCTGATTCGGATGCTCTTGCATGGCTGGGCTCAGACTCTCTGGTTGGCTTTACTTCACTTCAGTTCAAAGTGGCTGCAGGTTCCAGAGTTTATGCTATATGTCCCATCTACCTGGCCAGCTCAGCAGCCTGCACCCTTGTCTGTGCTGCATGGCCACTGCACCTTGGCACAGGAACCCTATGGCAGGTCTACATTCTATCATTGGGGATTTTCTAGGAAAGCTGAGCTTCCGATACCTGCCTAACCCTCTGATTTGCAGCCATGTTGGTGTGGCCATACTACAGGTTAGTTGTGGAGGCCAAATAAATGATCTCTTTTCAGAATCTTAGATAATTGGGAGACAGAAGTCTCTTCTTTCCTGCCCGAGGACTACCCTCACATACTTGACTCACTTTCTTTTTCTCCTACCAGAAAAAGATGAGTCAGAAAAAGGAAAATTGGACACCTTCTGGGCTTTCACTTTCCTAGCTTCCCACTGTTCTTATTTTTCCCAGCATTTTTTACTTTCTACTGTCTTTTACTAGTGTCTCTGGCCACCTTCTATTTGCCCTCTTTAAAAAGCAAACAACATTAAACAGCAAACTGATAAAAGTGATAAATCCATTGTTTTACTGCATTATCCTGTTTTGAATGTCAGATTTTGAGTATTACCCTTCTTTTTCCTTTTTACCCTACATTCCTTTTGTAGTTTACCTGAATTTATAGGAAGATCAATGCCTCACAGGATCTAAAGGAAAGGACTTTCACTCTTAGAGGCAAAAGAAAAAGCATGTTAAGTTTTAAAAGTATAACTCCTTTAGGTATTTTGAAACTGCTTATTACCATGGAATCAAATAGTTCAAGAATCTAGAACACTAAGATTAAGAAGTTTTATGTGAACGTCCTTAAGTTCCAATAATGATTAACCAAATAACAAACAAATCCTCCCATTGAGAACAAACTAGAAAAGCTGGACAAAATTGTTTTACAAATCTATTTCAAGGCATTAGAAACCTTTCAAGTTAGTAAAGAATTATGGGGCTAAGGTATAGGAGAAGGAAACCCAGGGAGGTGGCATTTAAGGCCACTTTTCCCCTGGCGATATCTTTTGGTTTGAGAAGAAGCAGTTGAAAAGCTGATTGCAGTTTTCAACAGTCTTATAAGACTAAAAGGACAAAACTTAGACTTCAGGGTTTTCTAAGGAGGGTGCCCTGGGAAACTTTCCCGTTTTAGGTTGGGATCTTGAAGGAACTATACCTTAGGAGTAAAAATAAACTGGAAATAGACCAACCCACACAGGCATTAAATCTCAGCTTCAAAATACTCAACCTTTGATTCAAGCAAGGAGTTCTAGGATTGCTGGTGTAACTAACCACCAGAAAGAAGCAAATATAATAATATCCAGGATCTCAAATTATTTCTATTTATTTTTCAAATGTGGTATCAAATAGCCATTTAAAGGTAAGCAGGTATATCAAATTACATGACTGAAAATCAAGAAAAATGAAAGTCAGTATAAAAGACCCCATAGAGAGTTTAGATAATGGATCTATCAGACAAGGATGTTACAGTAATTATACTTAATGTTTTCAAGGAAATTAAAGACAAGATTGAGAATTTTGTCAGAAAAGTGGAAACTATAAAGAAGAAACAAATTTTAGAGCTGAAAAGACAATAACTATAATTAAGAAGTCAGTAGAGGAGTTTAATAGCATATTAGATGCAATTGAAGAGAGAATTAGTGACTGGAAGATAGCTCAGAAGAAAATCCAGACTAAAGCATGAAGAGACAAAAGGATGAAAAATACAGAAAAGAGCATGTGAGAGATCATTTGCAAAGATGACCATAATAACTTCTCCTATTTCTGTATACACACCCTGGTATAATATGATTTTTGCCTCTCCTCTCATCAAGAAAGAGAGTCTTTTTCCCACTCTCTGAATTTTTGCTGGCCTTGTGACTTATTTTAACCAAGAGAATGTAGCAGAAATGCTGTATAAGTTCTGAAGCCTAAACCTCAACTGGTCTTGTAGTTTCTGCCATTGCCCTCTTGAATTGAGCCTCAGACTGACAAGTGAAGAGCCTGGTCTAAACTTTTGGAGAAAAAGAGGCCACATGAAGTAGAGAGGAGTTGTCCCAGCTGAGACTTCCTAGACCTACATGCTGACAGTCAGCACCACATTTGAGTCATGAATGTGAGACCCTGTTAGGCCATCCAGCCCCAGTTAAATTGTCAGATGACTACAGCTGCATGATTAGTAACTTCTGGCCAGGATCAACAGAAATACCCAACTGAGCCCCAGTCAATTGCTGTAAACAAATCAAATGCTCAGTGTCCTGTTACTAAATTTTTGGTGGTTTGTTAAGCATCAATGGGTAACTGCCACAGAAATTGATACCTAAAGGTGTGATGCTGTCATAACAAAAAGTAAAATATGTCGCATTGGCTTTAAGACTGGCTCATACATGGAGGCTGGGGAAATGGTGGAGATTGTCAATGAAGACTGGAGGAATGGTGGATAGGCAGTGAGGGAATTATTAGTAGGGTCTGGAAAAAAGGGTAGCATATGTTCTGTAATGATGGAACAAATTGTCTGAGGTAACTTGGAAAATAGAGAATGTATTTAATGAACTCATGGACCTAATTAAGGAAATCTCTAGACAGAATGTTGAAAGTATCTCGAATCCTTCTGGTTACTTATGCTAAGGAATAATAAGAGAGATGAGCTAAAGAAGGTGTTTCAAACTTGTTGAGTTTGAAAACAGAACTTTTTTTCATTCCCAGTCTCTCCACCTGGTAAAAAGATCCTCAAAGTAAAAAGTGACCTCAGGGTAAAGGCCAAGTCATGAATAGCTGTGAGATCCTTTAAGGCTTAGAGATATTTAAGACACTACCTGGTGGATTATCCTCTCAGCTAAAAGGAAAGAGTTTCAAAAAATCTTAAAGGTGTTATCCCACAGCAGGCTGATATGCCCAAAGTATAGAGATATCTGTGCAGAAAAGTTATGGATGTATCTTTTGGGGCAAGGAGTAAATCCCCCAGGGTGATTCATAGGAAGCCCACAAATTTTTCAATGGACTTGTACTGATAATTACACCAAAGGGACAGAGGTAGTTCAAACTTCAAAGAGCCTTGTGGGTTTTCAATTTCCTATAAACAGGAAGCAGAGTGAGAAAGCTATTCAGCTGTAAACATCTAATAACAAGATTTGTCAGAGAGCAGAGCCAGGAGCCCAGAGAGCATAGCTAAGAACAAAGGAGAGCCATGCACCGTGGATTAGGAAAATCTCTGCCAGGGAGCAGAACAAGACCCTGAAAAATTTCCCTGCCCCTAGAGTAAGGGAACCTGACATGTACCCATCTGGACTTCAGAGTTGCTATGGAACAGTGACCACTGTGTACTTCCCATCCTCTCTTCTTTGAACAGGATTATCCTTTATGGTTATCCTTTCCCCATCTCATCATTAAATAGTGGGGGTGTTGGGGCAGATAACTTGTCTTTTTAGTTCCCAGATCGTTGGATCAAGAGAAATTGCACCTGAGGAGCTGCACCCAAGGAGTCTTATTCGCATCTGGACATGATTCATGAGAAAATGGACGTCAAGCCTGATGCCATGATTGGATGACTTTGGGGGTCTTGGGAGGGGGTGAGTCTATTTTGCATGTGGGAGGTCTATGAATTATTGTGGCCAGAGGGTGGACCATAGTAGATTGTTTGCAGACATGGCCGCAATAACTCCTCCCATCCTTGTATGTATCCTTTTGCAATGTGATTGCCTTTCCTCTCATCAAGAGGTGGCATCTCTTTTTCCACCCCTTGAGTCTTAGCTGGCCCTGTGGCTTGCTTAAACCATTAGAATGTGGCAAAAGTGGTGTTGTGTAAGTTCTAGAGCCTAGGGCTTGTGAAGCCTTGGAGCTTCTGCCCTCACCGTCTTGGAACACTGCATTGAAGAAGCCTGATCTAGCACATTGGAGAATGAGAGGCCACATGCTATAAATAAGCTGTTCCAGTCGAGGCTCCCTTGACCTACCTGCCAACAGTCACCACAAGTCACCCGACATTTGAGTGAGACCATTCAGCCCCACTTGAACTACCAGATGATGATATGCACAAATGACCCCAGGCAAGAGCAGAAGAACAACTGCCCAGATGAGGACAGTATCGTGAGCAAATGAAACAGTTGCTGTCCTAAGTAACCCACTGAGTTTTGGGGTGACTTGCTACATAGCAAAACAGCATAAAAGACATATGGGATACAGTGAGATGATCTAATATCATGCACTTGGAATCTCAGAAATGAGAGAGAATGGAACAGAAGCAATATTTGAAGAAATCATGGAGCAGAAACGATGTTTGAAGAGATAATGGTTAAGAAGTATCCTGAAGTTACATAAAAGTTACTAAGCACAGATTAAAAAAGTACTATGAGTCCCACAGCACAAATACAGAGAAAACCACATCTAAGATTATCAGAGTAAATCTGCTACCTCAATCCCCTAAAAAAAAGAGAGAGAGAAAAAGAGAAAATATTAAAGCAGCCGGAAAAAGATTGCTTTCAGAGGAGTAATGATTGATAGTGGACATCTCAGTAGAAACAGTGGAAGCCAGAAAACATTGGATTGTCTTTAAAGTGCTGAAAGAAGGTAACCGCCAGTGTAGAATTTTGTATCTAGTGGCATTATGCTTCAAAATTGAAGATCAAAATCCTTCAACTACAACATCCTCTGTGACGTGATGTGAACCAAGAAAGCATCTAGTCTGGAGCCAGTTGTACATTTGGCTGTCTGGAGTTGATGGCAGTATTTTACCCTTTTGTGGGATTTGTGTGTGTGTCTTTTCAGACTATTTTGTTTTTCACTTTTGTAACACATTGGGTGTTCATATGTTTCATAGTCATCTATTAATATTGGTTATATAACTAAGAATTCAACATCTTAATAGGTGAGGGCATGAACTATATTTTATTCTTTTTTTGTATTCCTGCTAATTAACATGGTCCCTGACACTTCTAGGCATCTGCCTGTTGAAATTGAAGTGCTTACCACTTAAGAATTTGTTTTATTTCCTCTTCTAATATAGGTTCAAGCTGAAGTCCCTGGATCTCCTATATTTGTGATGAGACTAGCCAAACAATCCCGTCATCTGGAGGTACAGATTTTAGCAGATCAGTATGGCAATGCTATCTCTCTGTTTGGTCGTGACTGCTCTGTGCAGCGCAGGCATCAGAAGATTATTGAAGAAGCACCAGCTGCTATTGCTACTCCAGCAGTATTCGAACATATGGAACAGGTGTGTATATGAAAAGCTGTAATTTTTGTTTTCTTACACAGAACTACTACTCATTCAGTTCATAGGACTCCTGCTCATTCAATTCATACACCTGAGTATAGTGGAATTTCAAGTGGTTCTAGATAATTGCTAAGATTATATCCTTGTCCTAGAGGAAAAATAATCCTACTCTTCTCCCTCTAAACATTTCCGGCTCTAAATTAGTTAACACTTTTGATAAAAATGAGTGTACTGTTTCGAGTATGGGTAAAAAAGAGAAATGATTGGGGACAGTGAATTTTTTTTTTTTTTAAGCAACCTCCTGATAAGCAGGTAGTTCCATTTTCTAGTTGATTATCTTTGAGTCTTCAGATGTCTTTTTTCAGATCCATTATCTCTTAAAAGGTCTTCTGAGCATCTTAAAGTTTATATATTCTATATTTTTGTGTAGAAAAGAATTCTCAACAGTCTTGCAAGGTTTCTTGGAAACGGTTGTAGTTTAGGGGTCTGAACATGGTCTTTTCTGGAATAGTGACTGAGTCTTCATCTTATTGGAAATATATTTTCCATCTCTTTTTTCCTGAATTCCAAACAAGCTAAATATATGGTCTTCTGTTTTGGAAGTTTAATTCCTACATGTGTATGCATTAATTAAGAATTTTTCTTTAACTGCTATGATAAGGAGGCCTCCAAAATACAGTGGCCTTTTTTTGTTTTGTTTTTGAGAGAGAAAGAGGTAGGGGGCAGGTAGGGGCAGAGGGAGAGAGAGAATCCTAAGCAGGGGGCTCAGTCACATGACTGTGAGATCATGACCCAAGCCGAAATCAAGAGTCTGATGCTTAACCGACTGAGCCACTCAGGTACACTCAAATACAGTGACTTAAACAAGGTGTAAATTGTCTTTCTCTCTCTACCATCATTGAGAGATGAGTTGGTACCAGGGATCCATTCTTACTGCTGTGTTGTTCACTAGGAAAGGGGTGAGCAAACTCCCTTGGTGAGCAAGCCAAATCCAACCTGCCAACTTTTTTTTAATGCATATTTATTTTGAGAGGAGGCAGGGGTGGGAGGAGAGAGAGAACAAATGGGGGAGGGGCAGAGAGAATCCCAAGCAGGCTCCTCACTGTCAGCATGGAGCCGGACATGGGGCTCGATCCCATGAACTGCAAGATCATGACCTGAGCCAAAATCAGGAGTCAGACACTTAAACAATTGAGCCATCCAGGCGTCCCATAACCTGTTAACTTTTTTTGTAAATAAAAATTTATTGGATCTCAGCCACATTAATTTATTTATGTTATAGCCCACAAAGCTGAAAATAATTATTATTTGGTCCTTTAATGAAAATGTTTGCCAACACTTGCCCTAGGGTGTCATTATCTTCATGATTAAAGCTTCTTCATAAGATTATGTTCATATTGTAGCTTGTGGGAGGGGGAAAGAAAGGACTTAGAGGGCAGGCATGTAAAAATGTGATTCAGAAGTTACCCATATTCTGCTCATATCCCATTGGACAAAATTCAGTTACACAATCACACCTACCTGTAGGGGGTGTCAGGAATTGTGGTCACTAACTGGGTGGCCATATACTCAGCTGAAATTCAGGAGATTCTGTTACTAAATGATACAAAGAAAAATCACTGGAGAGCATTTAATAATCTGCCTCAGTCTGCTCCTCTGGCTACCCGTTATCCTTTCACACCCTTTTTCTCACTCTTAGAACATATTTAGTCTTTCCCCAACAAAATCAGCCCAAAGTCCCATCCAATTACTACATTCAGCCCAGAGTCCAGGATCTCTAAGAAATGTACAGTTCTCGCCATTAAATGTTCATGTGGTTTTTCATGGGCCAATGATCTAAAATTCAAGTTGTGTACCCCTTATTATTCTTCCCTGTAGCATATACACAATATACAGTGGTGGAATATGAGCAGGATAAGTCCCACTTGGAAAAAAGATAAAAAATATACATAATCACTGGTCCATAGCAGTTATCAAATCCTTCTAGACAGGAATTATGATGATTTCCTGCCTTGTATTAGAGTAATACCTCAGTTAGCCCCCTGGCTGCCTCTGGTTCTGCTGTCTGGAAGTAAATCCCTTATCCATCATCCCTGAAATACCTGTCTTTGTTCCCTGCAAAGTTCTTCCTCATTGAGGTTTCTCTGTGATTGGCCTTTGGAGACTATGCCTTCTTTGGCAGAGTTGGTGCAAGAGGAGAGCCACAAATATTACTCTAGTTATCAATCACAGGCTTTTCAAGGCCAGGTTTGTGGTGTGTTCAGAAATACAGTACCTTCAAAATCTAGTTTCTGGACTGTGTGCTTCCAGTCAGCTTTAGGTAAGAGTAACCACACCCTAAGATTTCTGGAGATAGTAACTTTTCCTCTAATAGTGAATCTTTGATACCGGGTTGCTTCAGGGTGAGAATCTAATCTGGTTTGGGGATATAAAAGTAGTTGATTTTTTTCACATTCTGACTTTTTCTAACTATTTTTCTTAGACTTCATGTGTTGTCAGTGTTCCAAGTTATTGTAGAAGACAGTTTATCAAGTGTTTTGTTATGCCTAACAGTGAGACCACAACCTTTTTAGTCTGCAATATTTGTTTCCTTGCTACCCACTACTCTTTTGCTAAGGTAGCATCCCCATGTTTTAATTTTTCTAAATAGTAGCATTATCTGAATTTTATAATTTCTGTATGGATTAGTATACAGGTTAAGCTGTTTAAAAAAGAGATCCAAAAAATACAATGACTTAGATGAGATAGAAGTTTATTTTTCCTTCCTCTCATAATCTGAGGTAAGCTCTCCAGGGTTAGTAGGACGGTTCTACTTCCTGAGGCCATCTTGCAATTCAGGTTCTTTCTGTTTTGTTCTGCCATTCTTAGTGTGTTCTCATCTGCATGGTGGAAACTGGTGTGAACTATCATGATTACATTCCAGTCCACAGAAGGGGAAAAGCTAGGAATAGAAGGACAAGTAGTTTCATTTCCAAAACCTGATTCAGTGCTTATGCATATTACTCACTAATGCTGACATTATATATGTCAAAACTGAGTCACTAGCTAAAGAGAGGTTGAAGAGTATAGTCTTTAGCTGGACAGCCATGTTTCTAGGAAGATGACCAGGAATACTACAAACCAGGGCACACTGAATAGTCTGTCACAATGTTTTATTGCCTGTATATACTTATACTGATAGGGTGAGGTTGCCTATGATGCCAGGTGAAAAACAGTTCTCCCCCGACTCTGGATTGAGTTTGGCACCCATGTCTAGACACCTTGTGTAATAATCAGAGAGAGTGAAATTTACTCTCATGTGGCTAAAGACCTTTGGTGGCTCTTGTAAACAGTGGATATTTGAGTCAGGGAGAGGCTGTAGGGTCCACCAGCTGGTCAAGGTGAGACACTCATGTTGACTTGTATTTCTTCTTTGAGTGTGCGGTGAAACTTGCCAAAATGGTTGGTTATGTGAGTGCAGGGACTGTCGAATACCTCTACAGCCAGGATGGAAGCTTCTACTTTCTGGAACTGAACCCTCGGCTACAGGTGGAGCACCCTTGTACAGAGATGGTGGCTGATGTCAACCTCCCTGCAGCGCAACTCCAGGTGAGTCACCCTGATCTTGGCTGAGAGAGTTGCCTAGAGAAGTTCTGAATGTCAGAGATGCCTGAGAAACTGGTTTAACTGGTGTCTGATAAAGAGAAGCACCTCCTATCTGAGTCTCATCTAATGTTCATCTCGTGCTATATGGGTTGTGATGTGTGGGTTGGCTTTCCTGATGGGGTACAAATCTAGTAATACTATCATATTTTTTAGCCAGACACATGTGATAGAAACTGTCATAGTTTAGAAAGAAACTTTAAAAATAATATGCTTTATTTGATTATTTTAATTGGAAAAAACCCTTGTAATTGTCCTCTACTCCTTATTACTCATGTTCTATATTAAAGCAATTCCACATCAGAGTGGTGGTTGTAGTTTCTCCTGGCAAGACTATGGCAGCACATTACTTTTATAATATTCAAAGTGCTAGCTGTCAATAATGTTTTCTCCACTCATCCCAGGAAACAAGCGTGGGCGAAGCAGTAATTAATGGCTAATGATGAGGTCTGATATTATTTGTATCTAATATGTTCTTTGCCCACATTGGGAGCTCCTTCTGGGTTTCCATTAAGGACCAAAGATTTATTTACTTCCTCCAGTGGTTTGTGTGAATAATTATGAAGTAATTATGACACAGTTAGGACTTTTTAGCTGTCTGAACTTCTTGGATAGGCACTTACACGAACTCTTCCTATATATATTTTAATTCTGCTCCTTTAATGGAGAAATGCAATAGACACACACATACAACTTAGAGTTACCTATTCGATTATTGTAGAATACAGGTTACAATAGAAATAGAGTATTTTAGGTGAAGCTTACTAAAATGAAAAATCTTGTAGGTAATCTGATAGCCTCCACATTTTAAGGAAAGTAACTGTGAAAAATGAGTGATATGTTTCCTTTCAGATTGCCATGGGGATCCCTCTGTATAGAATCAAGGATATTCGTATGATGTATGGAGTATCTCCCTGGGGTGATGCTCCCATTGATTTTGAAAATTCTGCTCATGTTCCTTGCCCAAGGGGCCATGTTATTGCTGCTCGGATCACTAGTGAAAATCCAGATGAGGTAACCCATCACTTAAAAGGTTTATACTTTTTTTTTTTTTTCTATCTTGTGACTTCCTCTGGAGATGGAAATTTATAGAAGTCTCATCAGAGCAGACAAATAAGTGATCACTGCTCCCTTGGCCATTTAATCCAACTTTAGTCATTATGGAGTCCTTATTGGGTGGGTAGCACTGGATGTTGGCTCTCAAGCCTTTCTGATTTTTGTGCATCATTTCTGCTTTTGTGTATGATTAACACAGAGTCTAAACAGTGAATGAAGAGTGAACAGTATGTTCTCTTCCTTGGAAGTATAATATGGTTTCTCATATTCTTCATTCTCTAACAGGGTTTTAAGCCCAGCTCAGGAACAGTTCAGGAACTGAATTTCCGTAGCAATAAGAATGTTTGGGGTTATTTCAGTGTTGCTGCTGCAGGGGGCCTTCACGAATTTGCTGATTCTCAGTTTGGTCACTGCTTCTCCTGGGGAGAAAACAGAGAGGAAGCAATTTCGTGAGTATAATAACATTTGATTGCATTAAAAAAAATAAATTTGTTCTAATCTTCAGTGAATGTGTGATCATGGGAATGGAAATTGTCTGCTACAGAAGTACTGATACTGTTTTGGAGGAAATATATCTTCAGTTGTACTTGCGTTCATGTTTTGTTAAATTATGCAGTGTTTGGCAGATGTTTTTCTGTTTGTTCTGAGTCTTTTCAAGTATTCTTACTTTAAATATTTTTGATAAGTTTATAAAATTGATTGCTTTAAAGAAATCATATTTTTCCACAGAAACATTGTTTTGGTGGGGGAGGTAGATTCTTGACCAAGAGTTTGGTATCATATAAAATCATAGGTGGGATCTGCTGTTTGTCATCAAAATAAAGGTATGGCTGTAAATGTCCTACAGTCATTTAAAATAATAAAGTTAAGGGTCCCTGGGTGGCTCAGTCGGTTAAGGGTCTTGATTTTTGGCTCAGGTCTTGATCTCATGGCCAATTGAGCATGAAGCCTGTTTAAGATTCTCTCTTTCTCCCTCTGCCCCTCCCCTGCTCTTTCTCTCTCAAAAAAAATTTTTTTTAATAAACATATATATATTTTACTTTTTTAAAAAGTTTATTCATTTATTTTTGAGAGAGGGAGAAAGTGTGAGCAAGGGAGGGCAGAAAGAGAGAGGGAAAGAGAGAGAATCCCAAGTAGGCTTCCACAGTTAGCACAGAGAGCCTGACACGGGGCTCGAGTCAATGAACCGTGAGATTATGACCTGAACTGAAGTCTGACTTTTTTTTTTTTATTATTATTTTTTTAATGTTTATTTTTTGAGACAATGCGAGAGACAGAGGGAGACACAGGATCCCAAGCGGGCTCCAGGCTCTGAGCTGTCAGCACAGAGCCTGACGCGGGGCCCAAACTCACGGACAGTGAGATCGTGACCTGAGCCGAAGTCGGACGCTCAGCCGACTAAGCCACCCAGGCGCCCTGAAGTCTGACTTTTAACCAACTAAGCCACCCAGGCACACAGCCCCTGCCAATTTTTTTTTTTTTGAATAATAAAGTCAAACTGCTTGTTATGTAAAAACTATATAAGGGAACTATCCACATTGTTTATGAGACCTTAGTGGGCTATGACATATACACATAACTTATACACATATGACTGCTATGTCATAAGTTATTAATATTCTATTAAACATAAATATTAAACATTAATTTTTATTTATTATATTGTTAATTAAACATTAAAAAATACTACAAGCAATTCTGCTTTCCTAAAACGTAGGGCTCTAGGAAGTAATTGTAACACTTCAGATATTTTAGAGTATCAAAATTGAACTAGTTCTATTTTTTTTTTAATGTTTATTTTTGAGAGAGAGAGAGACAGAACGTGAGTGGGGGAGGGGCAGAGAGAGATGGAGACACAGAATATGAAACAGGCTCCAGGCTCCACACTATCAGCACAGAGCCTGATATGCAGCTCAGACTTATAAACTGTGAGATCATGACCTGAGCTGAAGTCAGACACTTAACCGTCTGAGCCACCCAGGTGCCTTAGTTCTTTCTATTTTTTAATGGTATATTTTCTTGAACCACCTATGTTTATAACCATTTCCTTGACCTTCGATCTGTATCCATCCATAGGCTGAGTAGTCAATAGATACTTATTAATAATATCAGCTTTTTAATAATGTGTATACAGAAGTAGGGAACTCTTAATTTTTCTCTATTTTGTCTTCTACAGTTCTTCCCATTTATTCAAAACTATAAGTAAAGTTTTTCAAAATTAAAGCAATACTACCAGAAAAATTGTCTGCTATAAAGATGACTTTTTCTTTTGCAGCTATATTCTGCTTTACCAAAGTAAAGAAAGCTTACACTAGAACTTGTAAAATTGGTGGCTTTCCAACTAGTCACAGCCACAGATGTGTTTTTATTGGCTTGCAGAGTGTTAATTTTTAAAAAATTGCCAATATTTAAAAATTGGGAGATTGAAATAAATATATGGATTTCTGCCTTCTCTTAAAAATGGGATGATAATGACAACACTGGTTTTATATTCCACTTGGCAAAAGTTTACTGAAGCTTTGTGTGGCTGCTGCTTTTAGAGGAAACATGAACTCTCTCACCCAGCCCCCATCCATTCTGCCTCACTCATTTACATTCCCAGAGTGGCCTCTATTGGTATTTAGGTTTAAAGTCTTGATTACGGAGACCACTGAGTATTTTCTATAGCACATGTCCTCTAATCTGGTTCAGAAGCCTTTGCTCCTTACCTCCTGACCTGCTCTGTACATTTCTCTATGGTGTGAAGCTAACTAGGTTAACTTCTAGCATATTAAAAATATGGTCTTTATAATAAACTTGCTTCTTGACAACATGCCAGAAGTTCATTCTTCAGCTCAGTTTGTTTCTTCTTTCTGCATAACATTAGATCTATATTCTTCAGCTTGGTGTGCATATTCTTATTTTCCAGAATAGCCTCAATCCCCATTTCAGCATTATTTCCCATAGATGGTCATCTAAATACCATGAGAACAGGGCCATGTTTATCTTATTGCTGCTGTATCCCCTGAACATAGTGTTTAGTAAATATTTGTTGAATAAATGGCTTTGTCACTAGTTCCTGTCCTCATACCTCAATCCTAATGTACCCTGAACACAACCCATGTTTTTGTCCCTCTTTCCCTTTGTTTTTGCCATTTCCTGTGTCCATTCATTCATTCATTACATTTATCAGATATTTTCTTAATATCTGTTGGTGATGGCAATATAATGAAGACACAAATAGAGTCTGTGTTCGAATGGGATGTTACAATCCACAAGAAGACAGGCAATAAGCAACTAAACTCAATGTAGCAAGTGCTGTCTATAATAGTGGGGTTACATAAATGCGTTATAGGAACATATAGCTGAGTCAGCTAACTCAGTCTGGGGAGACCAGGGACGGTTTCCCAGAAAGAAGTGACATCTAGACGGTTAAGAAGCATATAGGAATAAACCAGGCCAAGAGGGTGTAAAGAGGAGGATGGAGGTGGAAAACAGAAAAATGGTTTAGGCTGAGGGAATGCCTGGACCATTGGGATGATATTCCTATCACTGTCCTAATTCCACCTATACTTTTATCCCATGTCGGATTCCACGTGCCTCATGAAACCATAGGGAGGTGGATTTTCTCCCTTCTTAAAACTAGTCCAGCATTTTGCTTGTATTTCTACTGGTATTTATGATATTCTGCCATATATTTTGAAAGCAGTTATTGTATCTATATTCTCTCTCCCTTATGAGTCTAGTATGTGTCTTGAGTCTGTGAGATACCTAATTAACAACAAATTAAATATTTGTTGAAGTAAGGACCTGCCCTTTGCGAGATAGGCACTGGGCAGAAAGGTACAGGAAACGACTCACAGTATTTGAAATTTTGTTAAAATTAGATCATTTTTTAGGCCGCCTGGGTGGCTCAGTCGGTTGAGCGACCGACTTCAGCTCAGGTCATGATCTCACGGTTTGTGGGTTCAAGCCCCGCATCGGGCTCTGTGCTGACAGCTCAGAGCCTGGATCCTGCTTCAGATTCTGTGTCTCCCGCTCTCTCTGCCCCTCCCCCATTCATGCTTTGTTTCTCTCTGTCTCAGAAATAAACAAACATTAAAAAAATTTTTTCTAATTAGATCATTTTGCACCTAATTGGGAAGTAACAAAAGTAATGAGCAATTCCTTCCACAGATGTCTAAAATGCAGCTTAAAAAAAAACCTCTCACATGCAGGGTCAGGCTGTTACCTGACTGTACCCAGCCTATTGTCTCGTTGTATGGAAACCTCATGAAGGTATTAGCATTAGAAAAAATGTATTGAACTATATACTTAAGTATATTTTATTCTGTGTCAAATATACTTTAATAAAATAAATAAGGTATAAGGAGGGGAGAATTATGCCCTAATCCTAGTTAGCTAGCAATAAATGAATAGAATGGTGGAAACTCAGTAAGTGAAAACTGAGGGTGGTTTGCACATAGTTTTTTCTGTACTCTACATAGTGAAAGGTGATATGCTGATGCTTTTATGGTAATATCAATCCAAACTTTGTAAGTTTACTGACTTACAAAGTCCTGCCTGGAATGCACGTGAATGAACACAAGTAACATGTGCACCGTCATTTGTTTGTGGAACTGTCTCTCTCCTCCCTCCTAAGACTCCAGAAGAATTGAAAGATTCTTTAAAATGATTGAAAAACACTAAAACACTCATTGCTGAAACAGATCTGCTTCTGTTCTTCTCCCAGAAACATGGTGGTGGCTTTGAAGGAACTATCTATTCGGGGTGACTTTCGAACTACAGTTGAATACCTCATCAAATTGCTGGAGACTGAGAGTTTTCAGCTGAATAGAATTGACACTGGCTGGCTAGACAGACTGATAGCAGAAAAAGTACAGGTGTGTATTTCCCCACTTGCCATACAACTTTTGGGATTGGGTTTTTATAGGGTTGTGGTGTGATCAGTCCATGTCACTAGAGAAAATTAATTTGATTCTAATGTAAGTGATTGTTGATCTACTTGGTAAAATCCAGGAGTCAGTGCAATTTCAGCACCATCAGAGTTCTTGTGCTTGTGTTACACAGTCACTTTACGTGTTCTAGTATTATTTCCTAAAATATATTTGAGGAGAAGCGTCTAGAGATTGAAATATGTCTGTCCTCATTTGATGTTAAGTCTGCTTCAGAGTTACCCACTTTTATACATCTACCAAGTGCTGATGAGAGGGGTCTCATTTAAATCAGCAGTTACCCTTTGTTCCTGAGTCACTGGGCTATTCTAAATAAGATTTTGTATAGAATCATTAGATGCATCTAAATTATCTGAAGGTCCAAATTTTGATTATATACCATTTTTCTTTGAGATTATCAGTAGCCAGATACTTGTACCTTTTTGAATGGATTTGTTGATTTATTTTGAGAGAGAGAGAGACCAGGAGAGAGAGAATCCCAAGCAGGCTCTGTGTTGTCAGCACAGAGCCAACACGAGCTCCATCTCACAAACTGTGAGATCATGACCTGAGCTGACATTAAGAGTTGGATGCTTAACCGACTAAGCCACCCAGGCACCCCTTGAATTTATTTATGACAAAATCTTGTTTTTGAGCTCTTCTTTGATTGGTTCAGTGGAAATCTTAGGGAGAGTATAGAGAAAGATGTTTTTCATCTCTAATTCATTGAAGTCTCTATTCAAATTCTAAAAGTAAAACGTGTTTTTATCTCAAATATCAGTTGAACAATAAGGCTGTAGATCCTCAATGCTAGCTGTTTCTTCACAGCAAATTTGGATCTGATTTAAATTGAGGGGCCATGGTGCCAAGTGACTATGCTTTTGACCTGCCCTCTTTTTCTTTCTTTCAGGCAGAGCGACCTGATACCATGTTGGGAGTTGTGTGTGGGGCTCTCCACGTGGCAGATGTGAGCCTACGGAATAGCATCTCTAACTTCCTTCATTCCTTAGAAAGGTAGGTTTTGTTTCTCATAGGCAAGCCAACCAGTGGTCCTGGTTCAAAAATCCATTTATTCTTCTCTCTATCCCTGGCAGCTTGTGAGTGGTACCTATTATTCAGTGACGATGGAGGCGAGGACGAGAAAAGTTGTGGGAGTTTTCATGGCAAATTATTTTGGGACTCTAACTTCAGATTTTAGGAATTAACTTATCCAGAGTTAGAATGGGTTGCTTTTTAAAAACAAATCCAGCTGAAGTAAGCATTCTCTCCTGTACAAGTATCAAATGTTTCCAAATCCCCCCCCCCCCCAGGGATGAAAATCTGGTATTTCCCACTAGCATTGAACCCTAAATATTTCATATATTACCTGCAACACCTTTCAGGAATTTGTAATTGAGGCTGATATTCAGGATGACCTCATGAGTCTTTCAAGTAGAGAATCAGACTGTATGGAGCTCAACTAATTTCTAACTCTGGCTCTGGACATGAGGCTCTGCCTTTGAGTCCCTGGAGGAATGGTCCAAGGGGCTAATCATTTTAAAGCACTTTAATCATAGGCACTGTTTCCTTCTATGTTATTAGACTTCTATCAGCTTTCTTTTAAGGTGTCTGAAAGGGAGAAACAAAATTGTCACAATTGAACTGAGATTGCAGTTATTCAAGTCTTAATGATAAATATCTTTCATTGTGTTGCTTTCATGCACTAAAACCTTCAGCAGCTCACATTACCCTTGTGTATTAAATCTAAATCCTTCAGTGTGACTTTCAACTCCCTATATACTTTGGCCCCTTTCTACCAGTCCAGTTTTGCAACATGCAATCTCATGTTCCTCAACATGCAATCTTTAATCTAGTTAAATGGTTTCCTTACTAGTGTACAAATGTGTCACACATAAAATCTCCTCTGCAAGCTTCCCTCCACCTTTTTAATGCTAGTTATTTTTTATTTATTTTTAAAACCTGTATTTTGAAAAAATCTGATTTAGAGTGGCATGAATAGTACAAATAACCTGTGTATATTTGCACAGATTCATCAGTTATTTACCTCTTGCCTCACTTGCTTTATCACTCCCTTTTTCTGTTGTCAAAAATCTTTCTTGATAATATTTCCCTCCTTGGCAATGTCCTTCCCTTTCCCCTGAACCCAGCCATGGCCTATTGCCTTTTTTTTTTTCTTTTACTACCCCAAATGAAGTCCCAGTTGATAAGAGCAGATGAGGGTTGATTGTAGTGGAGCATTTGTCTTTTTTTAAGTTTTAATTTTATTTATTTATAATAACCAGTAATATATTCACATGGTTCAAAACTCAAAAGGCACAAAAAAGGTAGATAGTGAAAAGTTTCCTTCTTAGGTCTGTTCTTTGACCACCTAGTTTTTTTCTCTGTAGTCAACCCATGTTACCAGTTTTTTCTGTGATGTTCCAGACATATTATAAATATATATAAGCATATACACGTAATATTTGTTTCATCCCACCCCCTATTTTTTTTAATGTTTATTTATTTTTGAGAGAGAGAGAGTATGTGTAAGCTGGGGAGGGGCAGAGAAAGGGGGGACAGGATCTGAAGCAGGCTCCGCGCTGTTAGCAGAGCCCAATATGGGGCTCGAACTCACAAACTGTGAGATCATGACCTGAGCTGAAGTCAGATGCTTAACCAACTGAGGCACCCAGGAGCCCCTCAACCCCCTGATTTTTAAAAACACAAATAGTAGCATACTCTGAAACTGTTCACAATTTCACTTACCCTTTTCATTTAATGGTATAATTTGGAGGGTAGTTCATATTAGTACATAAATGTTTTCATCTTTTTGATGGCTGTATAATATTTCATTATAAGGCTTTTTCATAATTCATGTATCAGTTGCTTACTGATGGTCCTTTAGGTTGCTTCTGGTGTTGATGTTCTAGGAAGTGCTACAATTAATAACCTTTGAGATTTCCTTATGAACTTCTAGAACTTTCTAGGAGTAGATGTGTCTCACATTGTTGTTCTTTCAGGGGTCAAGTTCTTCCTGCTCATACGCTTCTGAATACAGTAGATGTTGAACTTATCTATGAGGGAGTCAAATATGTACTTAAGGTATGCTGAACCCAACTGAAGACTGCACCTTACTTTTTGTCTTTCTTTGTTAGCTTGCTTTCTTTAAAGGTCAAGATATGGGGGAAATGTTTGGTTTACTGCAGGATAGGGTATTAGTGAAATTACAGTCATTTGTGTCAGTGTTCTAGTGCTCTTCAATGTGACATATGCAGCCAAGAGATCAGGAGTCAGAGAATAACCAGACTAGGGAAAAGCATCTAGGGTCACCCTGTTAGCTTGCAACAGGGCTGAGCCATGCCCACAGATACTGATGCTAAGAGCACCTTCCTCTCTGACAGAGCTTTCTTACCTATATCTTTAAGGTACTGAAATTTTGTCTGGGGTTCCACCTGGAAGGGACACACTGACTTGTCCCTTCTGGTTCTCATTCCTTACAGGTGACTCGACAGTCCCCCAACTCGTATGTGGTGATCATGAACGGCTCATGCGTAGAAGTAGATGTGCATCGGCTGAGTGATGGAGGGCTGCTCCTGTCCTATGATGGCAGCAGTTATACCACATACATGAAGGAGGAAGTGGATAGGTAAGGGACTGTGTGAGGTCCATTTGCTGGTCATTGTATCAGCCTTTCCTCTCAGTAGTCACCAGCTCTTGGAATTTTTCAGGGCCTATTTGGGTGTAATTTTTTAAATAAAAAGAATAGTACATGTACTTAACAAAGATTTCAAGAGTACAAAAGTGTTTATTTCCAGTTAAAAACACTGTTTCTCTGCCACTCCAATGTGAGTAGAGAATGAAAAATAAGTTCTCATCTTTTCAATCAACCACTGTTAACAGTTTATTTTTGCAGAAATTTTATGTGGATATATAATTTTTATATATGTATATACTGTGTTTTTCTTTTGCATACATTCACAAGTAAAAATAACCTTTAGATACTGTTCTGCACTTTCTGTTTTTCCTTTAACAGCTATCATAGACCGTTCAACACCAGTTATTCAACGTTAGTGTGACAGTTTCATGAATTAACATATGTAAAGTGCTTAAAACATTGCCTGGGACATAATAAGCATTCAAGAAATTATTAGTTGTTATTAGTTGTTAGTTATTATATCATCATCATCTTCATGTTCTTTTTTTAAAATAGAGTTGTCTATTCTTTTCAATGGTCATATAATATTCCATTATACAGATGTACCATAATTTAGACCCTTATTGAAGGAGATTTTGTCTATGTGCATTGTCAGCAAAGATGGGATGAATGTTCTGTTTTCCTGTGTGTATATAGAATAAAGTTTCCAGTTTGAGGAAGGAGGGTTGTAGGTTTTTTGTTGTGTTTTTGTTTTATTTCAGATTGACATTATTCTGACATTTTCCTTTACAACCCAAGGTGCTTTATTTATTGGCTTACATACTCCTACTTACCTCCTAGATATCGTATCACAATTGGCAATAAGACCTGTGTGTTTGAGAAGGAAAATGACCCTTCAGTGATGCGCTCACCTTCTGCTGGGAAGTTAATCCAGTATATTGTGGAGGATGGAGGCCATGTGTTTGCTGGCCAGTGCTATGCTGAGATTGAGGTCAGGGTGGTGGTGGGCCTCTCAGGGCATGGGCGGGTGGGGGGGAAGGTGGGGAAAGCATCTGCTGGGATGGACTAGGACTGAAGAGTAACAGAAAAGAAAAAGAAAGTAAAGAGCATCAGTTGGTTTAATTGGCTTATGAACATGATTTTAAAAACAAATAAAAAGCTCACAGTTTTTCTCTGACAGATGAGGAATCTCTTGCTCCAAAGATAGATACTGGGCAACAACAGTGCTTACTGGTTGGTTAAAAAGAAAAAAAAAAAAATAAAGATAGGTGGAGTGGGGCCACAAAACAGACAAGTAATGAAATATGAATTCCGAGAGAGTTAAGCACAGAGTGCAAGGGGGGTCACTTAACCCAAATTGGGGTGCAGCTGGTGGATATGGTGGATAGTAGGGGAGGACCTCCTGAAAGAGAGGGGACTTTGAGCTTACTTTTAAAAGATGGATAGTTGGGGCACCTGGGTGGCTCAGTCAGTTGAGCATCCGACTTCGGCTGAGGTCATGATCTTGTGGTTCGTGAGTTCAAGCCCCATGTTGGGCTCCCTGCTGTCAGCACAGAGCCCACTTCATATCCTCTGTCCCTTCTCTCTCTGCGCCTCCCCCACTTATGTTCTCTCTCTCAAAAATAAAGAAACATTAAAAAAATCTTTAGGGGTGCCTGGGTGGCTCAGTCTGTTAAGCATCTGACTCTTGGTTTCAGCTCAGGTCATGATCTTGCAGTTTGTGGGTTCAAGCCCTGCATCAGGCTTTGTGCTGATGGTGCGGAACCTGCTTGGGATTCCCTCTCTCTCTGTTCTCTCTCTCTCTCTCAAAATAAATAAACTTAAAATAAATAGAAAATTCTTTAAAAGGTAGATAGTAATATACCAGGTGAAGAAGGGCAGGACAAATGTTTAAAGGGAAGAACGGCGTGTACAAAGGCACAGAAGAGAGTATAGTATATTTAGGGAATTGCAAGTACATCGATATTGCTTGAGAATTGGCTAAGGTTTAATGGGAAGTGCCAAGCAAACATGCCAAGTAAGTCATCATAACTTGAGATCATGAAGGACCTTATGAGACACACTAAGACGTTTAGGCTCCCCTGGAGGCAGTGAGGAGTCATAAAAGGATTTTACGTAGACAACGGATACAACGAGATTTGGGCTGTAGAATGATTGTATTTAGTGACCTCGTTGGAGATGTATAGAGGATAGGGAATTCTGTTGGGAGGTTTTTCAAGTACTCTAGAACAGGTACGATGAGGGCCTAAACCAAAGACATGTCTGGCGAGGAAGATTTTTGAGAAGTTTGACAGGGCTTGGTAATTGGTAGATAAGGGAGAAAGAAGAGTAAAGAATGACCCTCAGATTTTGGCATGGGTATCTTTGGTTGACAGACCAACACCTAGATCATGGGTATAAGGAGGCTGAACTGTTAATCAAGTCTAAGTATAAAACAAGTAAAACACAAACTATGGCAAAATCAATTTAAACATTAGAAACAAGAAATGTCGGTAGCTGTCATTAATCCCTAAAGCTAGGTCCTGAGATTTTCTAATTGCCCTCCTTCTACTTTGTTGGAGATTTCAAGGTTCTCATTATTCTGGATGGAATTAGAGATAGTGTTAGATAGGTAGACTTAGATGTTGAAGGGAAAACTAGCTTCTTTAAATCATTCATTGTAAAGAGAGGCTAAGCTGTAATTTTATTTATTTTTTGTTACAGGTGATGAAGATGGTAATGACCTTAACAGCAGCAGAGTCTGGCTGTATCCATTATGTCAAACGGCCTGGAGCAGCTCTTGACCCTGGCTGTGTGATAGCCAAAATGCAGTTAGACAACCCCAGCAAGGTCCAACAGGTAAGTAGGAGGGTACTTTTAATATTGCTCTCTAAGAGTTGATTACATGGTAGGGGTAGTTTGGAGGGGCAGATGATTTCAATGCGTAGTTTGCTAGTTTTTTCTTATGCTTTTTCCCCCCGATCTCATGCCTTGTGTTTGTGCCTGTAGCATTATGGAACTAGATTTTGCAGAAATTACTACGATACTAAGATTCTATGATTTCCTCTGATGATTCCTCCATTGATTTCTCTCCTTGTAGCTGGGTATGGTAAAGAGATGTCTTGGTTTTGAATGATGACTCTAAGTTGCAGTGTGTATGTGTAACCTGACTAGAAGGTACTGGGTGACTTGATCTCTCATTGGGGTTGACAGGCTGAGCTTCACACGGGTAGTCTGCCACGGATCCAGAGCACAGCACTGAGAGGCGAGAAGCTCCATCGAGTGTTCCATTATGTCCTGGATAATCTGGTCAACGTAATGAATGGATACTGCCTTCCAGATCCTTTTTTTAGTAGCAGGGTATGAATCACTTCTCTTGGGGAAAGGGTGTACAAATAGGGTACTGTTCTCCAAGGTAGTTTAAAAATCACATAAGGATTTTTTTATTTTTTTTAAATTTTTTTTCAACGTTTTTTATTTATTTTTGGGACAGAGAGAGACAGAGCATGAACGGGGGAGGGGCAGAGAGAGAGGGAGACACAGAATCGGAAACAGGCTCCAGGCTCCGAGCCATCAGCCCAGAGCCTGACGCGGGGCTCGAACTCACGGACCGCGAGATCGTGACCTGGCTGAAGTCGGACGCTTAACCGACTGCGCCACCCAGGCGCCCCACATAAGGATTTTTTTAGAGGGAGGAAAAGAAAGCTGTTTGGCCTGAAACTCTCTCACCTTTAGTTGTGGGATGTGGAGTCTTTAAATCCTTGCTGCTTATCTGTGTCATTGACTTCACATTTAATTGGGATTTAAACCAGAGAATGAGGGCAGAGTTAGATGCCTATATTATAGTTTCATAGTAAATACTGCATGATACTGAATCCAGATATATCACTTTATTTTGGAGATGGTTTTAATTTTGTGTGGATCTTATTTCCTTCTCAGGTAAAAGACTGGGTAGAGCGGTTGATGAAGACCCTCAGAGATCCCTCCTTGCCTCTCCTAGAATTGCAAGATATCATGACCAGTGTCTCTGGCCGTATTCCCCCAAATGTGGAGAAGTCTATCAAGAAGGAAATGGCTCAGTATGCCAGCAACATCACATCAGTCCTCTGTCAGTTTCCCAGCCAGCAGGTATTTATAGAGTTACATTTCTCTACTAGCTACCAGTTCTGGAGTTCATGTTGTGGGATTCCTTCCTGCTTGGATCCTCTGTCTGGATGTTGTACTTTTGCAGTCTTAAGTATTGTGCCCTTCACAAATGTGTCTCAGGATATAAGCCCAATAAAATACTATATGTGAAGTGTGAAAGTATTTGTGATTATAAGAAAAAATCTTTTACTTAATAGAGGTTTATTCTTGGGCCTATGTCCTAATTAGAGGAATTTTGTGAATTTAAAGTGGAGGGATATTTGTAGTTTTATTAGCAGCAACTTCTTACTACCCCAGCAGCATGCTTATTTTTTGCCTGTGAAGCTAATTTACATGTAGAGAGTTAAGGTAGGCAAGTGAGGAATAAAGTTTGAACCTTGACTGTGAACATATCTTGCCTGTCAAGGGCCTCTGGTAGGATGGTAGCTTTTGTGTTACACTCATTAGTTCATCTAGGAAAGTGTGAAAAGAAATAAAAGTTGCTTGCTTATTTAACACAAGCCTCTAAACTATGCCCAGTAACTTCCAGCTGCTCCCAGCATGTGAAAGATGGAAATTTTTGTGTTATAATTAAGATTACTGGTGGTGATGCTACACAGGCTGATGCTTTAGGTCGCTTTGTTGGGTTTGGCTTCATTTTTTTTCCTCTTTCTTCTTTAGATTGCCAACATCCTAGATAGCCATGCAGCTACATTGAACCGGAAATCTGAACGGGAAGTTTTCTTCATGAACACTCAGAGCATTGTCCAGCTGGTACAGAGGTAAAGTTAATGTGATTCCCAGGATACATAGGATTCCTAGACCTGTTCATACCCATACCTTCCTTTATTCTAAGTACGCACCAAGAGATTTATCTCAGGTTTGACTTATTAGAAAGCACTTGTGTCTTGGGAAATATAGGTATTTTCTAAATACCTTAGATATCTAAATATCTTAAGACTGTGAGCTAAAATATTTCTGATGACTTTTGTGTTCTCCATCTTTCTGTGAATTATTAAAGCATAGAAATTTCATTGCTTTTTTTTCCTGGTAATTTTGATGAAACTCTTAATTTTTCTTTTGGCACAAGGCTAAGTAAGACATTCATTCTTCTTAGCTTCCATAGCCAACTATTGGACTGAAGGAACATTCACAGAACATTTTCAACTCTAAGATGCTCATAAATTTTTCAGATATCCCTGAGCCATTTCAGGAGTATAATGATCATTTCTACATAGCAGTGGGAACTGAACCAGGGTGTTGTTCAGTAGGGCTGTCAAGTGGTTTTTGGTTTTGTTTTGTCCTCCTTTTTTTCTTTCCTTTTATATAAAACAAACCCACAAAAACTCTTGTCTATAGGCAGATTTCTGAGGCTTAGAATTTAAGCTCTGGGCTTATTTAAATAGTCTGTTATTCTAATAGTATTAGCCTGTCCGGTTTTTCAGTGGACATTTTTTCTGCTTGCCTAGGTACCGAAGTGGCATCCGAGGCCACATGAAGGCTGTTGTGATGGATCTGCTACGGCAGTACCTGCGAGTAGAGACACAGTTCCAGAATGGTAAACCTCTTCCTGAGGACTCTGTTTCTGAGAAAGCTTCCTTGTAGGACTGTGCAGCAGCAGAGCCAGTTCATCCTGTCACTAACACCTACCATTAACAAACTCTTGCCCTGTCACCACTTTCTTAAAAACTAAACCTCCATGTCCCACTAGTGCCAAAGAAAGAACAACAAAGACAGCTTGATGAGATTGCGAATCTGGTGTGCCTTCTGGGAAAGGGCTGAGATAATTTTTCTAGTAGAGATTAGTATTCCCTGTCGGTGTCTTCTTGACCTTGTTTAGTGAGAGTTGGTTGAGTCATGACCAGGCTGAAATTGAAAACTGTATCTGAAGAGCTTGCCTCTTGGCAGCTAATCCACGGATTGAACCGCAGACATGTGAAAAAGGCTCAGATTTTCCAGTACTATTCAGTGTATCATTTAGGTGGAATTTATCCCTGGCTTTCTCTGAAGAGCTTCATTAAATGATGTATGAAGTCTCTAAATGTGAAATACCTCTAGGTAGGATTTTAAAAGCTACATACTGCTGATATTGCTTCCTGCCACAAGGTGGCAGTGAAACATCATAATTAGAAATATTACTTAACATCTTCCGTATTTTGCTTCCTTTTGCATCTTTTAAAGGATGGCTGTGCCACTCATAACCAGCAAAAATCCTCAAGTAAATATTAGCAAACCAAATCCATCAGTGTATATACAAAATAACACATCACAACCAAATTGTCTTTATCCTACTAATGCAAGCTTGACTAATATTGAAAAAACCAACTAATGTGATTTATTATCTAAGGGATTCAAAGAGGAAAAAACATGGTCACCTAAAGATATGGGGGAAAAATATTTGACAAAATTTAATATTCATTCATGAGAAACTCTTGGCAAATGAAGAATAAGATGGAACTTCTTTATACATATAAAGTTTCCCCACCAAAAAATCTGTAGGGTACCTCATGCATAATAGTAAAATTGAAAGCATTGTCGAGAGCATTCTCTTTAAGACAGGAATAAGATGAGGGCACCTGCTCTCACTGCTTCTGTTCAGCATCATACTGGATGTCATAGCC
The DNA here is from genome assembly GCF_018350195.1 of Panthera tigris. Taxonomy (NCBI): domain Eukaryota; kingdom Metazoa; phylum Chordata; class Mammalia; order Carnivora; family Felidae; genus Panthera; species Panthera tigris. The sequence goes on from NC_056673.1 coordinate 23,735,553, forward strand.
AGTGCAATAAGATAAAAAGAATTAAAAGGTATGAGGACTGGAAAGGAGTAAGGAAATAAATCTGCCACTGTTATATGTATGATATCTACCTGGAAAAGCTCAAAGAATCCACATATTTATTGTTGGAATTAAAGTCTAAAAAAGGTTGTTGAATACAAAATTCAAATATATGTTGAATTTTGTGTGTCTTTATAGTACAATTGTTTAGAAAAGCAGTTTAGAAAAATACGCCACTTAAAATAGCAACCCAAAATATGGAACACTAAAGAATAAGTCTAATAAATGTACAAGCCTTTTTTGAAGAAAATTATGAGTGAACAGTAATGAAGATCTAAATAAGTATCATGGTCTTAGATAGGAGTGTACACCTGCAAAGTATTGATTCTCCTGGAATTCATCTGCAGATTCACTGATGTTCAGTAAAAATCCTAGTAGGTTATCTTCACGGAATTTTTCAAGCTAATTCTAAAATTTACATGAAAGGAAAGTCTGACAATAACCAGGATACTTCTTTTTTTTTTTTTAATTTTATTTATTTTTGAATATTCACTTTTGAGAGACAGAAACAGAACATGGGCAGGGGAGAGGCAGAGAGGGAGGGGGACACATAATCCGAAGCAGGCTCCAGGCTCTGAGCTGTCAGCACAGAGCCGATGCAGGGCTTGAACTCACAAACTGTGAGATCATGACCTGAGCGGAAGTCAGACGCTCAACCGACTGAGCCACCCAGGCACCCCTAACCAGGATACTTTTAAAGAAATACAAGGTGGAAGGATTTTCCAGTGAAATATCAAGGTTTAATCTAAAGCCATATTAATGAAGAGATTGTGATATTGGTATAGGGAAAAATTAAGAGACCAATGGAACATAGTAGCCCCGAAACAGATCCACACATATATGAGTCTACATTATAACAGAACAGGCATTTAGATCATGAGGAAAGGATAGACTTCTTTCTCATTAAATGATACTACTACAATGGCTTATTTATTTCCAAAACCAAAAAAAGAAATTGGATCTCTATCTTAAACCGTATGCACAGAAGTCAATTCCAGATGAATTAATAAAGACTTAAACACGTTCTAAACAGGCAAAACTAAATTTTTAAGAGAATAGCCGTATGACCTCAGGGTAGGGAAGGATTTGTCATGGAAGACACACATCTAGTGTAAACCACACATCTAGTGTAAACTAGAAAGGAAAAGGCTGATGAAAAGATGCCATAAAGAGACTGAAAACATAAGCCACAAAGTGGGAGAAGGTACTTATATAAAACCTACGCCTATAATGAAAGGGGTTAGTAAATAAGTAAAAAGACAACCTCTTTGAAAAATAGGCAAAAGAAAAAAAAATAGGCAAAAGATATAAAAGGATAATTCATAAAAGGAAGGATACAAATGATCCACAAATTGAAAAGATGTGCAATCTCATTGCTAATTAGAGAAAGCCAAAAACACAATAAGATTGGCAAAAATTAAAAAATCATCTTTCACTACTTCTGTAACAGTGCAAATTTCCAAAGTGTAAACCACTTTGGAAAAGTTTGTCAGAACTTAATAGAGTTGAATGTTTTATGTATTCTTCAACCTCACAATTTTACTCTTAGATAATAAACTTTAGAGAAACTCTTACACATGTTTGTAAGGAGACATATATGGGACTATTTATTGGCAGCATTGTTCATAACAGCAAAATAGGAAACCATTAGAATTACATAAGTAGAATAAATAATTGAATTTTGGTATATTCCTACAATGGATTACTATACAGCGATGAAAGTTGAGGAACCAAGTTATACATATGAACAGAAGGATGTGTTTCACAAACATAATGTTGAGACATAAATGGAATAAATGTAAAGAAAAGCAAAAGAGTGAGTAACATAAAATTCAGCTTAGTAGGTATTTCTGAGGGGGAGCACATAGGATCCTTCAAAGATAATTAAAAATGTTCTAAGATAGATGGTGGTTATATGGGTATTTATTCTGCTGTATGTATATCTCACAACAAAAGGTTTTTAAAAATGTGGTGTCATTGCTTTCTTTCTGCTTAGTGTCTCTGCTGTCTTTTCCCTGGGTAAATATTCTTTTTATCTGTCCTGGTTCTAGTAATTCCCTTTACCAAGACATATTTCTGTTGTGCCTTCAAAGTTAAGTGTTGGTTGGGAAAAGTATGAATTTATATAGGACAACTAATTCTATTTTGTTCTAAATAGGTCTTATATGAAATTGTCAATTCTTAATTCAAATATATCTGAATTAAGTTCTTTATTCAGATATATTTAGTTTCATATTGAAAAAAATTCATATTTATCTTTAATATTTAAAACAGAACCGAGTTACCCTGGTTGAATGTACTCAGTATTCTAGGAATCCATAGTAATGCAGTCGAACTGTTCTGGTTTGTAATTTAAAATGGAATCTGAATTGAGATGATAATCCTTTAGTATTTTCATAATTTCATAAAATTCTGACCTTGATTGAGACTATTCAAACACTGATTCTCCTTTGCTTGGAAATTTAATTCTGGAGTAAGCTGTTTTCTGAAGAAGTGAATATTACTTCTATGCTGTTGTAGATATCACTACAGTAAACCTGATCCTTATGTTTCTGTGGCAAAACAGCTTTCCTAGACAGAACTAACCTACCCCTGGTGGCCTTATGAAGGGCCAATGAAGATGTACATAATTGTATTCTCCCTGCAGACCTTTTGACTTAATGCAAGGTTCTCCTTGATCTATGCCTTAGTTTGGATTTGGAATGGCTAGGTGTTGTTTAGCTGTTTCATGGATTCACAGGGCAAAATGTTGATTTCAGAGGTAACAACCATCCCCCTTACAGATATTGATAAGTTTGTGTTGCTTTATTTTTGAGCTAAAACTGTTCCATATAGTTAGGGGTACCTGGGTGGCTCAGTCAGTTAAGCATCCAACTCTTGATTTCAACTCAGGTCATGATCTCACGGTTTGAGATTGAGCCCCCCCATTGGGCTCTGCATTGGACATGGAGTCTGCTTGGGAGTCTCACCCTCGTTCTGCCCCCTCTTCAAAAACAAAAACAAAAACCTAAACCTGTTCCTTATAGTTAGGGTGAAACATTTTCAGTGAGTCAGACATGAAGCCAGAATCTCAAGCTGGGGCAGACTTTAAAGATCATCAAATTTAATAGTATTGACATTTCTTTTTAAGCAACAGAATCCTCTCTTCTAAGGAAATCATTTCAGGAAACTAAATGAGAGTTTAGAGTAAGGGTGAGGATTGGAATTACCACCAACAGCTCAGTCTCTAAGACAAACCTTCCCTCTACCTTTTTTGGGGGGGTGGGGGATGCAAATGAGGCTCAGAGAGGGAAAACGATTTGCCAAGAAGCACATTGGAAATTGGTAATACAGCTAGGCTTTGAGCCCAGATCTTGCACTAGATTGCCTGATTCCTACCGGCATTTCTTTTACTAAACCTCATTACCAATTCTGTACAAATCCATCCAAGAAAAAAATTTTTTTTAATTTTTTAATTTTTATTTATTTTGAGAGAGAATTCCCAAGCAGGCCCTGCACCACCAGTGCAAAGCCTGACACAGGGCTCCATTGCACGACCACAAGATCGTGACCTGAGCCCAAATCAAGAGTCGAACGCTTAACTGACTAAGCCACCCAGGTGCCCCTATCTAAGAAAATTCTTACAATGTTTCACTGCTTATCAGGTGAATTATAGACATGAAACAAACAAACAAATGGCATGTAAATGTGAACACTCAACCATAGATGAGGACCAGTTCTTTTTGCTGCTTGCAGGTCACTATGACAAATGTGTGTTTGCCCTTCGAGAAGAGAACAAGAGTGACATGAACACTGTGCTAAACTATATCTTCTCTCATGCTCAAGTCACCAAGAAGAATCTTCTGGTCACAATGCTTATTGTGAGTACCATTTTTCAGAACCTGTAAGGATGGTTGATGTTGTTGAGAAAACATTTCTCCTTCTGAGGTTCTGTGGTCAGAGGAAAAGCTTCTTGTCTCCTGTAATTTTGGCATGAATGGCGCTTGAGTTGTAGATGAATGGTTTCTCACCTTTACCTCTGTCCTTGACCTAAAGGAACCTACTCCTGTCAGGAAAGGATTGTTCTGGCTATTATGCATGCAGTCATGCACAGGAACTCAAATCTCTTGATTCTGCTGAGAGATGCCTTGTGCTTCCTGGTGTCACTCATGACAGTAGCTTTAAAACTGAGTCTTATTTAGCCAGTATACTTTTTCTTCAGAACTCTTGTTTTTTCCATGAATGTCAGCAGTGGCTATTACATCCCAAAACGTAAGAATGAAAAACAGTGTTAGAAATCCAGTACTGCCCCTCACACCAAAGAAATTTAAATTTATTCTGCATCTTCTTTGGTCCCTTTCTGTTTTACTTACATAGAACTCCAAGCTCAGATTCTTGTAATGGTAGTGGATGCATGCTTTTGTCCCTATAACCTCGTAATATGAGAGCTAGTAGAAAGTGGGAGTGAAAGGTGAGAATGTGAATAGAATTAATGTACATTTGACCAGTGGGTAGAATTTTTGTGAACTTAAGGATTTTTAAACACAGTATGTAAGTTCTTCATTCCTAGATTCTTCTGATTGAGTTAGTTGTTAGAATCAGAGTTTCATAGGACTATTGTTAGAGTCCCCAACCCATAAACAGCTGCCTTATGGCTGCCTTTTTTGCCTTTTGGGGGGACCAAAGTACCATTTTACTCCTAGAGTTTCCTCTCTTGTCCCTTTGTGGAATTGACATTTTTGGTACCTTAATTCCATTCTTTCTTCTTGGAGGGGGAAAAAGAAAAACTATAAATTGCCACTGCTGTTTTTTTATTCCATAGTTTAGAATAAAGGCAAACTACCTACCTCACATTTGTGTTTAACAACAGTGCCACAACTTCATGTCTGCCTAGGTGGTTAACTCTCAAGGATATAACATTTTTTTTTAGAATAGCTACCTTTAAAAACATAATTACAAGGAGAGTTCATTACCTTTGCTACCATAGAATGGCTAGATGGTGGGGAAATCAGAAGATGCATTTGAAAGAAAAAAATATATATCAGCAGTATAAAATATTTCAACTTCCCCAAGTGACAGGTTTCAGCAAAGAAGTGCTATTATCTATGGTACTTTGATGATTTTTTTTCAATCAAAAGAAGGAAGATATCTGTGACTAGTTAGATTTTTTTTTAAATTTTAACATAAGGATTGCTAATTCTCATTTGGATAAAACAAGACTTTGCAGCAGAAAAGGGTAATGTAATGAGGAGGGAGTGGAAGAATCTCTCAGTTTGGACCTAAAATGGGGTGTATTTGCCTTTTTAGGGAGCTAATGATGGTGAGTTTTCATTTTATTATGATTACCTTTTTAAGGACTTAACAGTTTTCTGCACTAAAAATAGACCAAAACCCAGAATCCTTGGAGCAGCAGAAGAGTAATGATCGTCCAAGACTGTCGCTGGGTTTCTTAAATTCTAATTTGTAAGATATAGGGGCTCGGCTCGCTCCTTTTGCGGAGTGATTGTAAGTAACGCTTGCCTTAAGAATCTCATTATTGGAACACGGAGCCATATTTCCTCTGAGAATTCTGGAGTAGCTTTGAGCCGGGGCTGTTCATTTCTCAAGTAATCACGCTGGTGTGATGGAGAGAGAAAATGGCAGCTGTTCGGAGCTCAGGCCTTCAATTTTCTTCAGAGTCCAGTCACTCAAGTGTGTAATTACACGGGGGGTGCTGCAGAGGCGTTGGGGCCTGTCAGAGAACTGGTTTGAGGCTTTGCTTTCTGCTTTTGCCAGTCAGGACAGGCAGAAGCCAATGGGACTCTGACTTGCTGCTGTTCTTTTTTCCCCACCTTGTCATCCTGATTACTTCTTACCTGCATGGATAGTGCCCAAACTTTCTTCCCAACAGGCTGAGCTCTTTGGAGAAAAGAGCTGTTATTAGTGTTTGGGTTTGGATGCATAGGACGGTGAGCAGAGGAAGAGTTGGGGGGGGGGGGGGAGGAGGAGGAGGAGGAGGGGGAGAAGAAGAAAGGTTGAAGATGTGAACCAGAAAGATGGATTTGTCCTTTTCTTTATTTTGGCATTTCACATTTTTCTTTAAAAAAACAAACCAAAACTCAGTAAATATAGTAGGATCTATAGGCTTTCATATCATTGAGTTTCTTTTGAAATATCAGCTGCTTTCACCTCATCTTAGAGACTTGGAAATCAAGAAGTTAATTGATTTCTCAGCTTGAGCTGAGAGCCAGGTAGCCGTGTCATGTGCAGCCGGAATGAAGGCTTCAGAGGTGCTCCTTTCCAATGTGATATTGCTGGATACCAGGTGTGGGTTTCCTCATTCTTTCTTTGGTAATGGCAGAGTCTCACTGCCATCACCCCATCCTACATCTGCATGAATGTTGGTAGCTGATAAGAGCTATCTTACTGGTTTGGATCACTCTTTCCTTAGGTCTCACTGTCTTACAGATACCACCTGGACATGGTAGCATTGGAATTCCACAGCTTGTGTTCTCTGCCACTTCCCCTTTCTTTGCTTACCTTGGCTTCCTGATTGATGGTTATGTGCCTGGCATTTCAATCTTTTGCTTTCTAGAAGCAGGAATGTTGATGGTGTGCTTTGCTGAGCTAGATGATGATTTCTGGGGCTTTTGAACCTAGAGGGAGGGATCAAGACAATCAGGCTTCTGTGAATCAGTGTTATGAAATGTGGGCTGCTTCAAGGAACCCCTCATCCCCTCCAGGTATTAGCATAGCTTGCCTAGTAGTAGCTTGCCTCAGGCAACTTGCCTCTTGAGCAAATTTGTTCTAATCTTTTACCCTATCTGGAAAGCAGAATGCAAAGTATTCTGGAAAGTAAAATGCAAAAGTCCATTTGGAGGAACACGGTGCCTCGATTAAAACCAAAGTCTAGAAGACCAAATGTATTTTTTGAAAACTCTTTTTACTTCTTAAATTCAATTTCATAGGAAAAAGCTTGGAAATACTATTTATGTTTACTTAGAGATAGTTAAAGAGACTCTAGCCAAATTAGGCAATTTGGCGCCAATAAAAATAATCAACATTCTTATAGCTGTCCAGGTAACAAAGTACATGTTCCATAGCCATCTTGATGCTGAGTAGTCCTCCCCTCACTACTTATATGTTATTTCTGGTATGGTCCACATGAATATAATGTAAACCATGCTTCCTAATGAGTAGTGCTATGCCTGCGAACCTCGATTTGGTTTTAACTGGGAGCCTTTTCTTCTTCTTCTTAACATAACTGCAAATAATTTTATCCAATGTGTCTTAGTGAGTCCTAGTTTACTGAATACAGATGATATTAACAATTTCTTGTTCAACCTGTCCTATGACATCCTTGGAATTACAAAAAGTCCAGCTGTGACTGGAAGAAGCTACCAGTCCATTGCTGATTTTGGGATTAGTGCCTCACCTACCTGAACAATTGTTAATGTCTTGAGAGCATTACACATTAGGTCACATTCCATTCTGAATTGTCTTCAAATCATAGGTTGCTAAGATCAAGTTGGATTATTTTGGGCTCTTCTGGCAGTCAGCTGCATAACTTTGGTTATGGTTTTGACACTTAAGCACATTTGTTATATTTCTGTACATCAGAAATATTCCCTGCGGTTAGCCACCATCCAGGTTAAGAATAAATACAAGAAATAAATGTGTGATACCAATCTTAACCATTACTGAATAATTATTTTCACTTTGGCCTGCAGATTTATGCAAGTAACCTGTAATCCCAGACTCAGCAGGTAGGCTCTTTAAAAAAACCTCTTTATATTGAGGAAACACATCTGCCGACTGAGTTACCATTTAATGTCATTGTTATAAAATGTTCACCAGAATTAGATGGTGATGTTGGGCCTCCCAAAGGAAGCCTGCTTCTAGTCTAGAGGGCCATAAACTTCCTTTTGGATGTTTGTATCTTCGGATTGTTGGTTCTGATAGGTAGAATTGTCTTCAGTGTCTGGTGGTTTCTTTTAGGACCTGAACATACCTGGTCTTTCTTGTCCAGACCAAGGACAAGAAAGGGATGAGAAGGTTACTCTACATTTAATTTTCTATTGCCAATCTTTTTCTTGTTTAAAAAAAATTTTTTAAGTTTATTTATTTTGAGAAAGAGCGAATGGTGAAGGGGCAGAGAGAGGTAGTGAGTATCCCAGACAGGCTCTGCACTGTCAGCGCTGAGCCCAATGCGGGGCTTGAACCCACAAAATGCGAGACCATGACCTGAGCCGAAGTCAGACACTTAACTGACTGAGCCACCCAGGCGCCCCTGCCAATCTTTTTCTAAGTGCTCATGATGACAATGGGCAAAATAATATTTGAATGGAAAATATCCAAGTTAGGATAAACTAATGGATGTAGTAGTTTATTGATACTATATTTGCTACTTCACATCCCAGAAAGGCCTGGTTTCTGTACTTTATCACAAGGAGCCCAGAAAAAGGTTGTCGCTTGGTGATTATGAATGAATAATTATTTCCCGATTATTGTTTTAAGTCTCCATAGTTCCCTTTTCTTTCAGATACTGTTTCCTTTTCCCTACCTCTTTTCTCCCTCCTTTTCTCTCATAGTGGAAAGATAAAGGGGAAAAAAATGGTTTTTTAAAAAGTGGTTTTATGTATTGTTTTTTTTTTGTTTGTTTGTTTTTTAATTTTTTTTAACATTTATTTATTTTTGAGACAGAGAGAGACAGAGCATGAACGGGGGAGGGTCAGAGAGAGGGAGACACAGAATCTGAAACAGGCTTGAGGCTCTGAGCTGTCAGCACAGAGCCTGACGCGGGGCTCGAACTCACGGACCGCGAGATCATGACCTGAGCCGAAGTCGGCCGCTCAACTGACTGAGCCACCCAGGCGCCCCTATGTATTGTTTTAAATTAGAACATGATCTATAGTTAGGCAAGAAGATAGCTCCATTTTTATTTCTTTATTTTAATTTAATCCCAAGAGGTAAACCTGGATTTCCTTTCAAGGGAAAACATTCCAAAGCTGTCATGTCTGATACAAGTAGGTAGCTAGTGTTCTTATTTTGTTATGTTGGTTTTTGTTGTTAGATGTTGAGACTTTAGTCTGGACTTTTGCAGAGTAGCTGAGTTTTACTTCTCAGGACACCTGTTAGGTTTTTAGATCTTTCAATGGGACATTCTGATGGGTGGAGGAAGTACCTCAGAAAGGAATGTTTTTCTCTATTAGGAACATTAGGAAAAGAGGGATTTAATAGAAAAACCTTATCTTGGTTTCCTTATTCACTGTGATCTGTCTGTTCTTCTGTCTTCCTGTGGTCTTGTCCCTGGTGATTTTATACATTTCCTTGAAATTCTATTTCGCTCCTTAGATCTCAACAAAAGATGTAGCTTAGTTGCATTTTCTCCCTCCTTTTTTCTCTTAATACCTAGGGTAGGTTGAACAGGCCCTCTGGTCTATGACCACATGCTCAACCGAACCCTGGATTTATAGTCACTTGATAGGCCACTTTCTCCTCCTCACTCAGATCAGTGACTTCTGTGTGCCAAACAGGTGAATCTTCCCCCTCAGATCAGTGAATTTACTGTGTTCAGCATGTGAAAACAGTACTTGCACTTCCTTAACTATAAATCCCATCGTGTGTTTTATGACTCTGGATATTTGGAGCAGACCTCTGGTGGGTGGATTGGAGACCAGGAGGTATTTCCTGCTTTAAAATGTTTGAGAAGCCTTCTTCCCAGCATAGTGGTGCTGAGTACTCCCAAACCGTTTATTTACCCTGTGGTGTGGAAGGCAGTAGGGGTTGTAGAAGAGGTGTTTTGGGAAATGCCTATCTGCCCCAAAAGCTGAAAGTCTCAAGCTTTTGTTTATACTGTTGTGGTAAAGGGACCATAAAGAGTATCCTTTGAGATGAAGAAAGTTAAATATGAAATGGAGGCTTTTCAGGAAAAAGGCCGATAATCAAGGTAAGGAAGAAAATTAAAAGGCAGCAACAGGAAGCCTTTTGGGATCTGGTCATCTGTCATGTCCTATTTATAGTAGAGGGAGAATAAAAACTCACTACAATATAAAAGCAATTATTTCAAACTCAAAGTAGAGGGAACTATGCCTAAAGGTATATATTTTATGTGGTATTGTTTAAGAATTTTTTTTTTTAATGTTTATTTTTTTTGAGAAGAGAGAGAGCCGGGGAGGGATCCGAAGTGGGCTCCGCGCTGACAGCAGAGAGCCCGATGCAGGGCTTGAACTCACGAGCCATGAGATCGTGACCTGAGCCGAAGTTGGACGCTTAACCAACTGAACCACCCAAGCGCCCCTAGTATTTAGAATCTCTATAAATAACTCTGTACGTTTCAAAAAAAAAAAAAGGACAGCTATTTATAAAATCCACATTTGCAGTTTTTTCAGCTTAGATGAAAATTACATGGATAATGGATGAATTTAGGGAATGAACTAATACTCCACTGGAGAAGAAGTATTTTTCTTAAAATATGATAGAGATTTTTTTTCTTAACTAATTTTAATTTTTAGAAAAGGAAGGACCCAATTGAATAAACCCATGGATTGTATAATAGTAGCTTGGTTTTTTCCTCTACTCCATCTAAGGATTCACCATGTTTAGTTATCATGGAATGATTCTTGGTACAGCAAGAGGATAAATGATTTCAGGAATAGAATTGTCAACATATGAGATAGTGTTTTTATATAGTGTGTGTTCACAAATGAATAATTTGCTCTTGTGTTTCTGTTTTGCACCCTCCTGGGATGTTGAACATTTGGTGTTTGGAATGAAAACCACCAGGAGTGGTTCCTTTTGCCTTATTCTGCCTTCTTTCCAAAAGTGGGAGAGGGAACAGGAAAGCCTGACTCAGTCCCTATATTATTTAAAACCTCTTAAAAGTTGGAGGCATCAGGGGCGCCTGGGTGGCGCAGTCGGTTAAGCGTCCGACTTCAGCCAGGTCACGATCTCGCGGTCCGTGAGTTCGAGCCCCGCGTCAGGCTCTGGGCTGATGGCTCGGAGCCTGGAGCCTGTTTCCGATTCTGTGTCTCCCTCTCTCTCTGCCCCTCCCCCGTTCATGCTCTGTCTCTCTCTGTCCCAAAAATAAATTAAAAAAAAAACGTTGAAAAAAAAGTTGGAGGCATCATCTGTTGTTTTTTACTCAGAATTCCTTGTCCCCTTTTAATGGTCCCTGATGATTTCTTCTGCATGTTAAAAGTATAATGTTAATAAATTCACTAGGAACTTTGAATCTGAATGCCTGAGGAATTTGGGCTTCTCAGCAGTGGCTTCTTCTTGGGTCTTCTGTACACATTGTTTGGGATACAAATAATAGGAAGTTTGCATTTTCTTATTAATCCAGCTCTGTTTGCTTTCCTTTTAGTCCCTTTTCCCATTTCAAATTTCTATCCACAGTTCTTTTTAATGTGGATGTATATATATTTTTTCACATTAACAATTAGGATCAGTTGTGTGGTCGGGACCCTACTCTCACTGATGAGCTGCTGAATATTCTCACAGAGCTAACTCAACTCAGTAAGACCACCAATGCCAAAGTGGCACTTCGAGCACGCCAGGTAAGGACATGTGTTGATTATCTTGAAGGAGAAATGGTTTTCATACAATGAGTTTTTTATTCAATCTCCTGACACAGATCATACAGTTTTCTATGTACATCTTCTCACGGCCCTCAAAACAAATGTTTTCACGTAGTATGTCTTTTTTTTTTTTTTTTAATGTTTATTTATTTATTTTTCAGAGAGAGAATTTGTAGTTTTAACAGATTGTCTTTTTTTTTTTTTAATGTTTGTTTCTGTTTTTGAGAGAAAGGGGGTGGGCAGAGCATGAGCAGAACAGGCAGAGAGAGGAAGACACAGAATCAGAAGCAGGCTCCAGGCTCTGAGCTGTCAGCACAGAGCCGGATGTGGGGGCTCGAACTCACAAGCTGTGAGATCATGACCTGGGCCAAAGTTGGATGTTTAATGCAAGTGCCCCACGTAGTATGTTTTTTTTTAAAGAGAAAGGAAAACATTAATGTTGAGTCTGTTTAAAATAGAAGTCTTTTCCCCCTGATAAAATTCTCTTACGATTCCCTGACTTTCCTAATCACCTTGTGATAGTAAACCAGGGTCATGTGGGGAAAAGGAAACTAAGGGATGGCAATAAACTCAATATTTTTCACTTCCCAAAGGGAGCTTAGAAGCAAGTGAAAACTTTTTTTTAAGTGTGTAGGAAAAAATTAAGTGTGGAAAGCAGAAAGATAATGCAGTGGATCTTAGGTGCTAGCAATCAGAACAACCCCAGAGAAGTCCAGTTAGTTTCACCCTGTAGTCTTCATTTCCATTCCAAAAGGTTTCAGCAGGGAAGCCAAGAAGTGGCGCTCCCTTTGTGTTTCAGTGCACGGGGCATTGACAAGGAAGCAGCATTTGAAGCTGTTCAGTGACCTTCTGCTTTCTCTACAATTGTATCCATGTCACTGAACTGCTCAAAGTTATTGAACCTCTCAGTGACCTGCTGAGAGTATTCAGTTCCTACCGTGTCCCTGTTTGTTTGTGACACTGCTTTCACTCTCTCTGCCCCTCACATGCGTTGGTGTTACATCCCGATACCTCCTTGTTGATATTGAGTACTTGGGGCTGTCAGAGCATCTTTTCCTAGTCTTTGTTTCTACTTCAGAGTTGCAAAAGCCCTGCTCTGTGACATCCACCTTCCCCACAGCTGCTCCCTGCCAGACCTGATTCCCAATTAACAGCTAGTCATGCAGTCCCCAGGACTAGAGGCTTTGCAATGGTAAATCACATGCACTGAGGGAGCTTGATTGAAGCTGTTTTCTCTGCTTTCCCCCTGCCCCCCTGTGGGAAATTGCCCACAACGCAAATCATGGTGAGAGTCAACTGAGATGCAGTATTGGTAGCATTGGCTGTATGTTACAGGACCTAGAAGTTGTTTTACTTGGTCTCTGTTTTATCTTTGATGCCTGCACTTACAGATTTATATTTATTGCTTTTGTATCAGAGCTGCCTAATAGGAGGCTAGAATAATCACTCCCTCAGGAACTTATGCCTCTTATTTTGCTCTCACTCTAGGTTCTTATTGCCTCCCATTTGCCATCATATGAGCTTCGCCATAACCAAGTAGAGTCTATCTTCCTTTCAGCTATTGACATGTATGGACATCAGTTTTGCATTGAGAACCTGCAGGTATACATAAAGCCCTTTTCTACCACTGTGCATTCTTGTCTACTTTATTCCTAAGCCTGGTTCAATTAATCAATCTGAAATGAAGTTTCATGCCTTGACTTTATAAAATGATTTATACTTAATGTTGTTTTTTTCATAAAAATGCTATTATAATTGTGATTTAGCTTAAAAATGAAGTCTCTACCTCTTGTACTTTTTATCTAGAAAGTATTCTAGGCTAGAATTAAGTGGTAGCACTAGTTGATGTCTGGTATTTGAATCAGATGTATAAACAGGTAGTTGTTAGTCTTCTAGAGACAAAGCCCCTTAAGTCATTTAAGTTTTTATAATGCTTACTGTTAAGCTTTATACAGAACCAGTTTTATAAAGAGTGTTGGCTAATTTTACTACTAATTGAAAGGACCTTGACTATTACTTTTTAGACAGAACCATTTTCTCAGGAATGACTTTGTTTTTCTACCTGTAAATAAGAGTAATATTGTTCTATCTAGCCAAGGGAATCTTCAGGCTTCCTGTCAGATTTCCTTCCAGGGAACCTAGAAAAGGGGAAAGGATATTTCTGTTTATTTGGTTAATAGTTGAAATATAGGGTTTCAACTGGGGTCCAAATCTGTGGCTTACCATAGCGGAGGATTGAGACAGTATTTAAGAAGTTGAGTACAGATATATGTCAGGAAGGCTGTTAATTATGGTCTTTAGCACTAATATTAGCATATGATGCGTTACTATATTATTCTAAGAATTTTACATATTTTCATTCTTCTAATGCTCGCAACAGACCCATGAGGATAGGTGTCATTCCCCACCCCCCCACCCCCCCGCCCCCATTTTGTAGCTGAGGAAGCTGGGGCACAAAGAAGGTGAGTTTATACAGGCCATTCCTAGACAGAATTCTTGGGTTACTCTATCTGTTTCAAAATGCTAAATATTGTCCACTGAAATTGTTCCCTTTTGGATGTAATGGCTTAAACTTGTCTCTGTACCTTCCAGAAACTCATCTTGTCTGAAACATCTATTTTTGATGTCCTACCAAACTTCTTCTATCACAGCAACCAGGTAGTGAGGATGGCAGCTCTGGAGGTAAGTTTTCAAAGTATTGTGATATCACCTTTTTCTTGGTTTCTAGCTGATCTCTTCTGTCCACTTGGCTAATGTATCAGTCCTTTTTCTTTGGCCTTAAGGTTGGTGCTAAAGGGTGGAGTCTTCTTTTCCTTTGAAACAAATGCTTGCTTTACTCAGGTGTTTTCAGCTGAACTAATCACCACTTCTCCAATCATAGGAAAATAGATGCCAGCATTTTTCAATAGTCTCTACTTTCCAAGTATTTGAATTCTCTCATTTCAGAATAAATTAGGATTCCATATAAAATAATAAATGAAAAAATATGTGGCTGACCAGAACATGTACCATTTTGTGATTTGGGCCAAATAAAATGGATTTTTAGTTATATTCTGAATTTTTAAGCAACTCTATTGAAATATTTTGTCATGAGAAAGAAAGTAATAACACATAACGACTGTGTTTTAGTTGCTTTACTGCTTTTCTCATTTAACCCTACAATTACTTCATGAAGCAAAAGGAAAGTGAGACTCCTGAGAGGTTGACTGTGACTGGTCCACATTTATGTAGATAATAATTGGAAGGGTTTGCATTTGAACCCAGGTCAATCTGGCTCAAAGACTTTTCTGTTTCCAGCACACTACCTCATTAAGCACAAAAATTGCAGGCCCTGAATAATGGCTATAAATTGCCAGATAGATGTTTTTTGAAGATGGAAGAAGAGTGTTCTAGATGATTTTATGTAATATGACATCACTGCAGTCTGTTGCAAGCTCCTTTGGCTTATTTTTTATTTGTAGTCTGTGGATGGAATGTGATGTATCCTACTCAGTAAATACCAAATTTTAAAAATATCTAAATATCTTAAAGTGCTTCCGTGTCATTTAATGAGAAATCTCCTTATATACCTCACATGATGATAGAATCACATGTAGCATTTTATGTGCATGGCAAATTGGCTGTGAAGTGCACAAGGTCACACTTACGGTTTTTGCTGTGATGTAACCTGTTGCTATTTCTTTAACTCTTGAGTCAGGTTAGTGTGTTTGAGATGTTATGTCAAATTATGCCTTACTGCTTTTGCCTAGGGTTTGGCAGGTTATAAATAATCTAAAATAATTTGGAGTAGTGGGACAACAAAACGAAGAGATACAAGATAGTAAATGAGTTGAACTGTACAACAATTGTTTCTATCTTCTGCCTTCACTCCTCAGGTGGCTCAGATCAGTACCTCTCATTTTTCTCACTGCTTGATTTTACCTTCTACTGAAATAATGCTTTCTTTTACTAATGATCAAACCTTCTCCCTAAGTTTGGGTTCACGTGAAAGGTTTATGGCCCAGCCAGAGGTGTCCAGCAGAGGCAGGTTAATTTTATTTTCATTTATAGTCATGGGTGTAGTTTTAAGACTGCAACTTAAAAAAAATGTTTTTTTTTAATGTTTATTCATTTTTGAGAGAGAGAGAGAGAGACAGATTGCAAGCGGGGCAGGAGCAGAGAGAGACGGAAACACAGAATCCGAAACAGGCTCCAGGCTCTGAGTGGTCAGCACAGAGCCTGATGTGGGGCTCGAACCCACGAGCTGTGAGATCATGATGTGACCCAAAGTCGGACGCTCAACCAACTGAGCCACCCAGGTGCCCTAAGACTGCAGCTTTATTAATTAAAGCAAGTTATTTATGTACAGAGCCTCCTTCTACATTGCATCCCTCTTCTCAAGACTATCTTTTTCCTGGCTAACCATCTTTTAGTTTCTGTTTTTGAAGGAGTGTATTTACTGAGGGTTACTTTTTAACCAGGTTTATGTTCGAAGGGCTTACATTGCCTATGAACTTAACAGCGTCCAACATCGCCAGCTTAAGGACAATACCTGCGTGGTGGAATTCCAGTTCATGCTGCCCACATCGCATCCAAACAGGTGAGTTTGAGCTGGGATGTGCATCTGAGCCAGCCAGATCTATCATGAGAGTTGAGAGTAATGTATGTGACAGTTCCATGGGTTTTTGGTTTTGACTAGAAATATAGAGCAGAGAATGAACAAATTTATTTATTCATTTATTTTTAGTGAGAGAGTGCATGCACATGTGTGCAAGCAGGGAAGGGGCAGAGAGGGAGAGAGAGAATCCCAGGCAGGCTCTGTGCTGTTAGCGTAAAGTCCCACATGGGGCTTGATCCCATGAACCGTGAGATCATGACCTGAGCCAAAATCAAGAGTCAGATGCCTAATGGACTGAGCCACCTAGGCGCCCCAAAAATGAACAGATTTAAATCGTGAGAGAAGAGCCTCTTGGTACCCACTTTTTTTTTCTTTCTTTTTTTTTTTTTTTAATTTTTTTTTTCAACGTTTTTTATTATTTATTTTTGGGACAGAGAGAGACAGAGCATGAACGGGGGAGGGGCAGAGAGAGAGGGAGACACAGAATCGGAAACAGGCTCCAGGCTCCGAGCCATCAGCCCAGAGCCTGACGCGGGGCTCGAACTCACGGACCGCGAGATCGTGACCTGGCTGAAGTCGGACGCTTAACCGACTGCGCCACCCAGGCGCCCCGCACTTTTTTTTCCTTATCTTTGGCCTGGAGAGATGAAATATAATCTAAGTAAGATAAAAATTTTAAGATTACTCCATCATTCATGTTTGCTTGTATTATGTCACTGAGGAAACATAGTTCTTTTCTTTCTTTTTTTTAAGTCATAATTTACTGGCATTTTACTTACTGGAACTTTGCCAGAAAATCGCTTTTTTAGCAGTTTAAGTCAAGCAGTTGGAACATGAAAATATCTTGGGTGGAATGTTTTTCCTTTCTATATATTTGCTGTACATTAAGGCTATACCTAAGCCAATTTTGCTCTCTCCCTAAAAACAGACATCTGAATTTAGCAGCTGAAAATCAAATCAGTTTTTAAAAATCACACTTCAGGTACAAACTGAAATTTGAATAAACTGTTTAATTAAACCAGGCTAATTCCATTATTTTTTTCTTTCCTAAGTCCTTTAAGAAATAAAATGTGCATATGGAAATTTGTTGCAGTTTTGCTTTTGTTTTAAAATAAAAATATGTTGTATACTGATTTATTTTTAAAGTATTCTGACGCAGTGAAAACCTACCTACTCCCACCCACAGATATGTTCATCCCCTCCTGTATTTTCATTCATTTTAGTAATACCACAGGAAATATAAATACCACAGCTAATCTTAAGTTGCCCCCCTCCATTTCTTCTTTATGGCCTTTGGTTCTTCACTTTGTATTACAAAGTACTGTGTCTTTGGGGATCCTTAGTTATAGACAACAGAAATGGTTTTGTTTCTGAATTGCCACTTCACCCAAAGCAATAGAAACCCTTCCTAGAGACAAAGAAGTCTGTGCTGAGACTTTTGGCCACTGGATGCCACTGTTGATCCAGCAGAGGTCAGCAGATGAGCGGACACATCTTCAGAAAAAGTACTTCTCTTCTTTGTCTCAGAAGATCCTTTCACATCTCTACCTCAAAAATACCTTATGGCTGGCAGAGAAAAGCATATATCCTTGATTTAGCAGGCATCTCTCGGTACATTTTTGCCTCCATGGATTTCAGAATCTCATTTTCTAGAAACGAATGGTTGTCCTTCAGTGAGCGGCGAGGTACTCACAGCACACATGGGCTCAGCACTCGGTCTTCTTTCTTCTCCCGCATTCCTTGAATAATTGTAGAGAACTACATGCTATACTTAATGCTCTTTGTAATTCTCAGGACATTCTCCTTTTCTTCCTGCTTTCTACTGCCTCTTCCCTGTGGGCAGTGATTTGTAGTCAGGCTGCAGAGCTGCTTCGGATTTCCTTCCCTCCTCATTGCTCCCCTTGTCTTTTTGAATTGCTCTCCCTGTCCTACTTTGTTATTTGAGGATACGTGTCCAGTTTGGTGAAGGAAAGTAGACTGGAAAATGAGAGAAATGCTTCTTAACTGTTTGTTAAGAAATCTTATTCACCTTTCCATCTCAAGGGTATGAGTCTTGGTTATTCCTGTTATGGCTTCAAAACATGGTTATTTGCCCCTCCCGACATCTGAGGTTTATACATCCCAATAGCCAAAGACCAGACTTGAACAGAACTGTGATCCTGTTTTCTGTCTCAAATCTTCTTTGGTTATGTGTATATAAAATTATAAACTGTTGGGTTAGTAGCAGCAGCAGCAGCAGCAGTGATGGAAAGGTGCAGGTAAGGACAAGTAAAGGAGGAAAGGTAAAAATAATCTTTGTGAAAACCAGAAAAATGTTAACATTGCTCCAATGCCTTGTTAGATGTAAAGTCCTTTTGTTAGTTTCGGAGTATAAAATGTGCCATCAGATTTAATCACAGAACGATATACTCAATTTTAGAGTACAGCCTTTTCACATATCATAGATTTGCTACTTGAATTTAGTTTTATAAGATTTTATATTTTCTTACAAATGTTTTTGTTACAGTTTGAAGGTATGACCTTATTCTGACACCAACTGGTGTACTGACATTGAATTCTGACACTAACCACCTTGTGTTAGATCACATAATACAAGTTAAGGGCTTGGTCCTTTGCAAAACTGTCTCTGCTTTAGATGGGGCCACAAGTGGGGCACCCAGGCCACCTGTACTTCTGACCAATTGGCTACAAATTTGGGGTTCCCACCATCCTGTCCAGTTTAATAATTCACTAGAACAACTTACAAAAATCAGAAAGCACTATACTTATTAATACAGTTTTATTATAAAGGACACCGATCAGGACCAGCCAGATGAGTAAAGTCTGGGTGTGTCCTGAATACAGGGCTTTCCCATTCTTTCCCTTTGGAATCAGATACTCATCCTCCTAGCATTATCAGTGTGTTCACCAACCACAAAGTTCCATTGAGCTTCAGTGTCCTGAGTTTTTATCAGGATTTCATTACAGTGGCATGATTGATCAAATCACAGACCGCAGTTAAACTCAATCTCTAACCTCTTTCCCCTCCCCAGAAGTCCAGCTGCCTCAAAGCCTCCAACCCTCTAATCATAAGGTTGGTCTTTCTAGTGAGCAACCGCTATCTTGAGTTATCACATCTCTTAGCATAAACTCAGATGTAATCCAAGGGGCTCGTGAATAATGAAGATACTTCTGTTTCTTTTGAGAAATTCCAAGGACTTAGAATTTCTCTCCCAGGAACCAGGGACAAAGGCTTGTCAAATTCTTTATTATATAATAGGCCTATTCATCTCATAAAAGAATTCCAGGGTCTCTTAATTTTAACTAGTTTTGAGGCAAGTTCCAACTTTTTTTTCCAGCTTTAGTACTATTATTCTTTCCTATCCTTATTGTTTTCAACAAGCAGGCAATGAGCATATTGGTTCTTATTCCACAGAAATGTTACAGGAGACAGTCTACCAGTGTTACTTCCACTCCCAAGCTTGTAAGGCTCAAGGACACAATGTCCCGTAACCTCTAAATTAATGAGTCTCAGAATTATTTATTTATTTTTTTAATGTTTATTATTTATTTTTGAGAGAGAGAGAGGGAGAGAGACAAACAGGGGAGGGGAAGAGAGAGAGAGGGAGACACAGAATCTGAAGCAGGCTCCAGGCTCCGAGCTGTCAGCACAGAGCCTGATGCCAGGCTTGAACCCACAAACTGTGAGATCATGACCTGAGCCAAAGTTGGACACTCAACTGACTGAGCCACCCAGGCGCCCTAGGAAATATTTTTGAAATACTGACTATCAAGATTCTGCTTTATTTTGAACCAGGCTCCAGGGGACCACTTTTTGAAAAAGCTCCTACGATAATTCTGATGAGCACCTGCAGTTAAGAATCACTGCTACTTAAGAATCACTGCTACTATTCCAGTAGAAATACAATGCAAGCCACATATGTAAGTTTTTTTGTTGGCCACGTTTAAAAGGGCAATAAGAAACAGATAAAATTACCTTGCACAATTTCTTTACCCCATCATATCCAAAATACCATTTCAATATGTAATAAAAAATTATTCATGAGATATTTTTCATTTTTCATACTCGGTCTTTGAAATTTAGAATGTGTTTTACATTTACAGCATGTCTCAATACAGATTAGCCCTATTTCAAGCACTTCCTAGCCACATGGGCAGCTCAGCTCTAGACTAAAAATTAATTAGGACAGTCACACTGAGCCCTCTTTATTTTATGTTAATGGTAGTACCCCTGGGATGGATTAAAAAAAAAAATTTCTTGTTCTTACTAGTTATAGAAATTATCCACATCTGATAGTGTAGATAGATATTCTACAATATTAAAAAAAATTTTTTTTAACATTTATTCATTTTTGAGAGAGACAGAGTGTGAACGGGGGGACGGGCAGAGAGAGAGGGAGACACAGAATCCAAAGCAGAATCCAGGCTCTGGGCTGTCAGCACAGAGCCCAACACGGGGCTCGAACTCACGAACCTTGAGATCATGACCTGAGCCAAAGCTGGACGCTCAACCGACTGAGCCACCCAGGCGCTCCTACTACAATATTTTATGCATACTTTAAAAATTACTCAATGAGGGGCACCTTGGGTGGCTCAGTCGGTTAAACACCCGACTCTTGATTTCAGCTCATGTCATGATCTCACCATTGTGAGATCGAGCCCCGTGTCGGGTCTCCATGGTGAAAATGGAACCTGCTTAAGATTCTCTGCCCCTCCCCTGCTTGCTTGCTCTCTCCCTAAAATAAATAAATAAACATGTAAAGAAATAGTTTTTAAAAATTATTCAATGAGGACAGAGAACAGGCATATGAATATACATATTTCACTTATCAATGTAAAACAGAATTTACAATATTTTTACCACCTGGGGTTAACAAACCAAAAATTCTTGGGGGAGAAAACAGATCTATTCTTAAACCAGTTTTTGCATTTTCTTTCCTGGTGCTTGTTTTTCACATTCCTAGCTAGGCATTCATTTGAAGTAGATTAACTTTGTCCAGCAATCCTTAGAAGTGAGTATCTTCCTAAGCTATGTTATCAAAGCAAGACCACAGTCTCTTGTTGCATATGGGGTCACCTGGTGAAATTCCATTCTTGCAATTTATTTTTGACTAGTGATTTAGCCCTCATGAGTTGGGATGAAAGAAACATGGCTGTCTGCAAACTGACAGAGGCAAAGTATTTTTTTTCTCAAAAACACCTTAGATACTGTTTGAATTGAAGATCTATCCCATTGGTACATATTTTGATTTTTAGAGCAGTAGGTAAAACACAAATTCCAATGAAAAGAGCAGCCTCTAAGAAGGGAGAAGACACCGTTTGAACAGGTAGTATATGGCCACCATGTTTGGTCCTTTTTATTTTTTGTTTAAATTCATCATGGGCCTTTGTATTGCTTGACATTTCAAATACTTCTAGAACTTACTTGATTGTGGAAGGAACACTTAATATGAGATCTATCCTCTTAACAGATATTTAAGTATACCATGTATTATTGTTGACTTTGGGCTTATTCATTTTGATTGACTGAAATTTTGCTTGACACTCTATGTTTCAGTATAATTGGACAGTTATTCCTCTCAATATTAAAAAAAAAAAACAAAAAAACGAGGGGCATCTGGGTAGGTAAGTCAATTAAGTGTCCAACTCTTGATTTCAGCTCAGGTCATGATCTCACAATTCGTGAGTTCGAGCCCACATCAGGCTCTGTGCTATCAGCCATCAGTGCGGAGCTCGCTTGGTGTTCTCTCCCTCTCTTTCTGCCCCTCTCCTGCTCGTGCTCGCTCGTTCTCTCTCTCTCAAAAATAAACATTTAATAACTAAATAAGTAAATATTTTTTAAAAAAGGAGATGACTGAACAGTTTCTTTCTAATCTCTATGACTTTCTGAATCATCCTTCCTGCTAAGTAGGCTTCAGTCAAGGTAAGGTATGTTATCTGCTTGGAGAGCCTGGGTGACTTAGTTGAGTGTCCAACTTCCACTCAGGTCATGATCTCACAGTTCGTGGGTTCGAGCTTCGCATTGGGCTCTGGGCTGACGGCTCAGAGCCTGGAGCCTGCTTCGGATTCTGTGTCTCCTTCTCTCTCTGCCCCTCCCCTGCTTACACTCCTGTCTCTCTCTCAAAATAAACAAACAAACATTAAAAAAAATCTTTCAAGTGTGTTATCTTCTTGATCTTGTACCCAAGACTTCCAAGTTTTTTCTGGGAGCTGTAGTTGCAATTTTATTTGACATCTGTAGGTCTTACTCACCAGAGGATCCAGTTATTAGAGCTTCACCCAGAGAAGCTTCTGGTATAGATATACCCTTTTCTTCTTAAATTCCCTTTACTTGAACAGAAACTGCAGAGATTTTCTTGACTTAAGCATAATAGGAAACCTATATATGTGGTGTGTGGGTGTGGGTGTGTTTCTTCTGAGATTTAAAGGCCATTTCCAGGGCGCCTGGGTGGTTCAGTTGGTTAAGGGTCGGACTCTTGATTTTGGCTCAGGTTGTGATTCCAAAGTCCTGGGATCTAGCCCCATGTCAGACTCTGCACTGAGAGTTGGAGCCTGCTTAAGATTCTCTCTCTCTCTCTCTCTCTCTCTCTCTCTCTCTCCCTCCCTCCCTCCCCCTCTCCCTCTACCCTTCTCCCCCTTCCTCTGTGTGCTCGCTCACTCGCTCTCTCTCAAAAAAATAAAATAAAAATAAAAAGGCTATTTCTTATTGTATGAGAATTTTTTTGAGGGGAGGGGATTTTGTTGTGTTGGTTTTTTTTTAAAGATTTTATTTTTGGGGAGCTTGGGTGGCTGAGTTCATTAAGCGTCCAATTCTTGATTTTGGCTCAGGTGTCATGATCCTCATGGGTCTTGAGTTCAAGCCCTGCATTGGGCTCCCACTGACAGTGTGGAGCCTATTTGAGATCCTCTCTCTCTGCCCCTCCACAACCAAGTGAGTTTTTTCAGTCATTCTCTTGGTGTAGGAATCATCAGGACAGCTGGTCTTCACTAAAAGAACATTTTATTATTATCTAGACTCAGGATTTATTTCTCTTGTCTGAGATTCCATCAGCCCAGCTCTTTAGTGAATTCAGCCAGTATTTTACATGGATTGATCCTTGAGCTCAGACTAGATCATTCAGCATTCCCTTTTCTCTTCCTTTCTCTAGTGAGAGTCAGGGTTTAGAGCCCTAGGGGTGTGTGTGTATGTGTTTGTCTTTTTTCCCATTCCAAAACCCTAGTTTATCATTCTCTAGTGCTGGTGATGGAAAATCTTGTTAAACTAAGGCATTGTTCTGAATGTCTTTACTTTTGACAATTCATGGAATCATTTGACATTTAGGATTTCACTTAGCTTTGGGCACATTAAGTAAGTCAGAATAATCTGTAAACAAATAAGTTCTTTAGTCAGTCTATGTATTTGATCTTTTAAAATATAGCTATATTCATACAAACATATGTAAAGTATTATCCCATAAACTCTGTGGCTGTGCATATTATGATAATCTGGGAGTGTGAAATTTAAAACTCCAAATGATTTTCATAAGTAATACACATTTGTGAACGTACTTTTTTTTTTTTTTTTAACTTTTAATCTGTGATTCAAATAAGCATCAAAATTGATGCAGGAGATAGAAGTATACTTTGTTGTATGTTTCTGTACATATATAAATGGGTGAGGAGCTATTGGTGTTTATTTCCACCTCTTTCTTAGATGGAAATTCATGCTTTAGTTAAGTCATGTTGCACTGCACCTTCTCTGCTGTTTGCTCCTTCTGAACTTGGCCCTCTCTGTTATAATGTTTTAATTCAAGCACTTTCTGTTTCTTATGTTTCACATCCAGAAGAGGTTGGCTGTGTTCTCTTTCCCCTGAAAGCACATGTTTTGGTCATGACTCGGTTTAGGCTGCTTGGCACCTTCAATGTTTAGCTGTTGGTGGGTGTCTACTGAGCCTTCTTCTTATAAAGAAGGTTGTGAGGAAGTTTAGAAATCAGAAGCCTTCCATGTGACTAATGAGTAGCCTGCTGCCATTCTTGAGAATTCTGATAATCTCTGACACCCAGAGATTAGAGTGTTCTTTGGATCTTACTGAGACGCTCAAAAGTCATCCAACTTGTAGCATTTTTTTTAGCAGTGGGAGCACTTGGTTGTAGTTAGCAGGCCAGAATGAGCTATAAATAAATAAAATCCTACAGTGCTTGCTTCCTTCATTCAGGGTAGTCTGCTGATAAGATGCAAGCATCTGGCAGAAGAGAAGATTCTCAGCAGGTTTAAGTGCTTACCAAAGTGCTTTCCTGTATCCATGGCTCAGCTTCTAGTCTCTGCTGTGTTATTTTGGCACTCTAGACTTGTAAGATTGGAGAGCTGGGTTTAAAACTCTCAATATATCATTAGGGTAGCCCAAGGTCCCTTCTTGTCAAAGAAGACTAGCTGATTCCAGGGGAAAGGAAAAGCAGAATCCAGGGCACCTGTAAATCCCTGTAGTTTTGTGCTGTGGGTTTGTAGCTAATTATACAGCAGGCAACAGTAATATGCTGCAGCTCTGTTGGCATACTTGTTTCAAAAAGAGCAAAATCTTCCAGCAGAGCAAAGAAGGGGCTTTGAAGGAGCTGCAAATGAATGAAGCAATGATCATTTTATTGTAAACTAAAGCTCTACAGTGGAATCAGGGCATCTGAACTGCAAGGAGGTGGTGCAGGAGATGCCAAGTAGAAATACATGGTTCAGATGTGTTTTACACCTCTTGATTTGGATTCTCCTGCAGAAATATAGTCACACAAGGAGACCACCACTGGTCACAGCCAGCCAAATTGCTCTTTCTCCTATGGTAGTGCTGTTAGCGACTGCTAGTAGGTTATTCAGCCGACCTCTTCTGATTCTGCTTTGCTGCCTTACTTCAAAAGATTTGCCCTATACTGGCTTTCAGTCACAGCTTGATGTAACCACTGCTTGTTTGCATGCATCCCCGTCATTTTCATATAGGGTCTTTTTTTTTTTTTCAAGTTAGAAGGCAAAAGAATTGGGAGCATTTTTATATGATAAAAGATTTATGTAGGGCTAGCTGGAATCAAGCAAAATGAAATTCAGTTGGAAGGGCTGGTAAAAGGCTGAGAGAACTTGTGACTGCCCGAGAAGTCAGTGTTCCTTAAATAAAGAGGGTTCAGCTAGCAGGCAGCAACTCTGACTTTGCATTCATATTGAAGCAGGCTCTCCAGCCACTCTGTGCAGGCAGATCAATAAAATCAGAGGTGACTTAATGCCAAGAACCTCAGAATTCAAAGGATTTCTCTTGTCCTTCTTTAAATTTAGTCTACATTGAAGTGTAATGCTAGCCTCAGGAACAGGTGAGAAAATGTATAGAATTTGGTTTATGATTGTATATTAAGCAATGTCCTTGGAAAATATTCCCTTTGCTTTCTCAGTTATCACATCTGTAAAATGGAGCTAATCTGCTGGAAGGAAAATGATTCCAGTATTTATCAAAACACTGTGAATGAAGATATAAGTGTTTCCAAAAGCTTAAACAGCAAATGTCTAATGAAAAGTGAATTCATGTCCCATTTATGTATTTGAAAATGTAGTTGACTGCCTTATCAGAGATTGAGTAGTTTGACTGCTTTTGCATGATGAGTATGCAGTGAAATGTGGTAGATTTTATCTAATTAAAAGCTATATAAATAGCATATTTGACTCACATACAGTCTCTCCTTTGGTTGTTCATCTTTATGTTGACCATGGATCTACTTTCTAGTATATCACATTAGTGTGCAGTATCCCACACTGGTCATATTCTTTTTTTTTTTTTTTTTTTAATTTTTTTTTTAACGTTTATTCATTTTTGAGAGACAGAGGCAGAGCGTGAGCGGGGAAGGGGCAGAGAGAGAGGGAGACACAGAATCCGAAGCAGGCTCCAGGCTCTGAGCTGTCAGCACAGAGCTCGACGCGGGGCTCGAACTCACGAACCACGAGATCATGACCTGAGCCGAAGTTGGACGCTCAACCGACTGAGCCACCCAGGCGCACCTCACACTGGTCATATTCTTAAATTGAGCAAATATTCCTTGTGTAAGGGTAACACAATATATAAATGATCATTATGGACATGGTTAAGTGTTTACCTGGTGATAGAGTTTATCCTTCTTTCCCTGCTCATCTCATGTACAGCCCTACAGATTCTTATTCTGTCAAAGAGGATAAGCTGTATCTAAACTTACCTCTTGTATGATTGAGTTGGGGCCCTTCTGTTAAAAACTGGAGGTGCTGGAGTTTTTGTTCTTACCCCATACTGTGTAGATGGTGCATGGTTCCTATAACAAAGCAGCAGGGAGCTCCATATGAGAGCTTGAGAATTGCTGATGAAAAAGGGCTGGCTTTTGGTTGGTGATGTTCTTTTCATTTCAGGCCCTTTTCTCCTAAAAACTTGGCCCTCATTCTGTGAAGACTCCCTAAGGGATTAGAGTGTAGCTGCAGAAGCAGTGGCACCATTTTATTAGTTTAAGAAATTGGTTAACAGTTTAGAGAGATTATACTGGTTTCTAAATTCCAGAAGCCTGAATAGATGGAGCCTGAGATTGCTTCAGTTGTAGGATTCTTCTCTTTGAATTGAGGTTCATGGTAGGAGACTGTGCAGGTAGTTCCTTTCTTTAGATTCCTTGACGTCTTAAAAGAAAGACATTCCTATATTCTCATTAGCGTTTACTGTTAGTTTTCTGCTTAGCTACAACTCCCTCTGTTCTAGAACCCGTGCATACTTTTTACTGGTTGAGGATGGCTACGTGCATGGTAACTAAGGATCTCTTGTAAATAGAAACCCCTTCCCCTGAATGAGAGGCTCAAAGGACCCAAACAGCAAAGGCGCAGGATTTTGCACTCAGAGGTTACTCTTGCTGCCTTATGAATTAGCTCTGTGATACAGGTTTGATGCAAAGAGCATTGCTACTCACAAATCACATGAGGTATACAGTTTGTGTGCAGTGATATGTCACAGCATTTTATTTATATGGCCAGCTCAGTCTATTCTGCTCCTTTCACTGCCATGGAAAGTGCATCATTTTCCTCCCTCTCTCCTCCTTCCCACATATCATCAGCACCACCCACAATGTTCTGCCCATTAAGTCCTGTGTGTGCCAGAAAACCCCAACAATGATTAAATGCTGATAAAAGAATGTTAGAAGGTTAAGATATCAACCAATCAATGCCCTTACAGTACTCCTAAATTGTGGGTGGTAAGTATAACTTTGCCCTTTTAACATTGAAAATAAGGATTTTTTATTTTATTATTTTTTTCAGTTGAGGAAATGACTGACATCAAATTAAGGGGGGGGAGGGAGTGGGGGGAGAAAAAAGCATTGGTGGCAAAGACCAAAGAGAATGCAGGAAACTTGCCTTGCAGTTTCCATTCTTACCCTAATCTTTTTTCTCATCGTTTTGACAAGTACTTGGTCAGGAAATTCTAGGGCTAGCCAAATTTAGGTGTGGTTTTATTTATGAGAGGCCTGGAGTTTTTGAACTTGGAGTACTCTTAAAAAGTCATTATTACCCTAAAATCATTAAAACGTATAAGTTACTTAATTTTAACAAAGTATATCACTCTAGTTACAGAATCATTTATCATTACATTTCTGCATGATTTTCAGTTTTTTAAGCTCCCATAGTACCGAATACCCTCCTTTCCAACACCCCCACCACTCCTCGCCACCTCCCTGGTCTGTGGGAAGAAGACATAGTTAAAAGGGCTTACAAAAGATAGCTGGGAACCTAGATTCCTGGCTACTTTTCTTTGGAGGAGAGTTTATAAGTTCATCTCATATCCTAGGAAAGCAGTTAAGGTGGGAGGGGCTGTGGAATCAACTTCTTTGGACTTCCTTACTAAATTTTCAGTAAAATAGGAATAAGAAAGAAGATTCTATAAGACTTGTCAAGAGTGACATTTCATGTTGAAGCTTAAGATAATATGCCATGTCCATAGAGCTTAAATTAATTTTCATGAGGTTGTGTTTTATCACCACTCCGCATTATTTTTTTGTAGTAGACTTATTTTTAAAAATCCATGGTAATCCATTTCAACCCTTTCCAGCAACAGTTGCTCTGGTGAGGTCGGTCAAGAGGTATGCCTCTTTCGAGGCACCCTGGGGTGTGAAGGTTAATGAGCACTTAATTATGTCTGCTGAATGCCAGAGCTGCCAGGCTGGAGCTCTTCATGTCCAGTCTGTATCTGCTCTGACAATTCTTTTATGATGGCTTTCACTAACCTATCAGTAACTAACTGTGGTTGTTTAATTACAGAGGGAACATCCCCACGCTAAACAGGTACCGTATGTTTAGTTTCTTTTCCAATTAAAAGCACATTTTTTGTAACTTAGAATAGTGAAATCAGGGAAATAAATTAACACTACATTTGACAAGTTATGTTGTCTTCTGCTAGGGAGTCCTGAGCTCCCCTTTGGACATACTGAATTATTCTTTCTGTTTGGAAAACATGTCTGCAGCTTTTCTTCAGCTGTTCAAAAAGCAACACTTGGAAAGCCTCAGTATGGAGAAGCCCCCCATCTAGCTGTATATGATAGGGGAGTTGTCTGCCTGCTGTTCAGCTTTGCTGTAAACATCTTTTGCTACATTCTCTGTCTAGTTTGGGGCTCTCAGAGGAGAAACCCTTAGGTTACTCCTCCCCTGGCAAATTGTTCTTAATTTTTTAATTTTTAGTTTCTTGAGTTTGCTTCTCCTTTTAGCAGAATGCAAATGCAGAAATAGCTGATCTCATGTTTTATCAGTTTGTTAGCTACTTTTCTAAAGTGTTACAATGATATGAAAACCAAATTTTATTTCAGACTTACAAGATTAACATTTGAAAAGTGTATTTAAGTCTTTGATGTATATAACCCTGTGAAGAAGTTTCCAGGCCAATATATAACACATGTGATATTTTGGTAATTTTGATTCCACCTGCTTCTGAGCCAAGCAAGGCAACACAACGCAAGTTTGAGAGGATAGCAGTTCTGATTGGAATTGGATCTATAAAACGCCAAAGCGGCAAGCAATAAGTTGGTGGCAAGTTCTTCGTAGATGATCAGTTCTGTACATTGAAATATTCATAGACTTATGTTTGTTTTGTTCCTCTCCCTTTAAATATTAAGTAATCAAAACTGATTATAGCTTTCAGAGTCCAGTTTGGATGGGGAGAGAAAAGGGAGTACATTGGTTTGGTCTTTGTGTCTGCCCTTTGAGAGTGGACTTGGTTCATTCCTGCCTGCCAGAAAAGCTATGTCCTGGCCCCTGAGCATAGTAGTGGGGGTAACTGAACAGTGGATTTCCCCTGGGGTTCAGTAGAGTGAAAAAGATACTTAACCCCATGTTTGCCACAAACACAGCCTGTTAGCTTATTCAGCGGCAGTTCCCTTTAAGTGTTATCTGGAACCCTTTTATCTTTCCTGTCTAATGCCAGGCAGGTAGAAAAAGATATAATGCCTCACAAACTTGCTTCTTTATAAATATGTTTGGTGATCCTAGAAAAGAGGATGATAGCATTTCTAAGTTCATACAACTCTGAATCCCAGTTTCTAGTGAGCACCATGTGTAAGACTTGCTTGATGCGTGTTTCATGTGTTTGTTTCATTCATGGTATCAATGGTTTCCTCTCCCACTCTGCCTTTCTACTCTCTGGTACTGTCAAAAGATGAAGTGCCTTTTTCACAGTTCTCATTTGCCAAGGAATAAAAACTTGGAGTGTCAGTCTCTGTAGTCTGTGTGACCAGCACTCCGTCCCCTGAAAAATTCCATTGCCTTTTATAATGACAGTTTGAATAGAGTACAGTATGTATGCAGATCTCTAGTCTGCATTGCTGCCTCTCTTCCCCCTGCAACACTGCAGGTGGTGCACTTCAAGGAGACTTTTGAGCAGCTCCCCAAAGTTTAGGTGCCCCTGCCTTGTTCTGAACTTGTTTCTGATCAGTATGCCGGTAACATGGCAGGCAAGTCCTAAAAAGCATCGGTTACTTTGTCTTTCCTAACAGGCCGTCCGGATTGATTGGGCATTTGGAAATACTTCCCAGTATTACTTTTCAGTACATACTGCTGAGGTGTATCAAGGAATATACAGACTCCTTATGTTTTTAGCTTGAACAAACAGTTCTCTTGGAGCATCTCCATTTAACACCTGTTTGTCATGCTTACGCATCCTTTGAGACCCATGCTCTGCCCTTTTGCATCTTACTACGATTTCTTAAGGGCTTTTAGTGAAGATATGTTTACTTTGGAATAGGAGTGTTAAATATAAAAGAGGAAATTTTGCAATTTCGAGTTGAAAAATGTCTCTTTTTCAAAAAGGGAGGAGCTGTAATCCTTACAACTGCTGTCCCCATCAGCCCAGTAAAGGAAGAAGTAAATACCTCAGTAAAGTTCCTTTTATAAACTGTGACTTGTTTCTGTATGATAAATGCTTTCTGTGATGATTTACTAAACCATTCCAAATGACTTAGTTGTTGTACATGCATATATCTATCTGTGAATACTTAAGGCATTTTTTCTCTAGGAATTACAGTAGATTAAGTGTTGCCTAGTTACAGCCCACTTGGCTTGCTTCCTTCCTTTTAAAAGAGGGAATGTTTTAGGGAAGGGGAAGATGCAGGATGGTTTTTAACCCCTGTGTGCTATTCATTCATTAGTCATGCCATGGCGTCCTTGTATTAAAACTGCTACATAGTTCTTCACTATCCTTAGATTTTTATTTGGAGAAATTTGGGGGTGCTAAAAATAGCTTGTGTGGAGTAAAATTGAAATGAGAGGGTTAATGTGAATCCATCAAGACAGGCCTATCCACAGTGGGTAAAAAACCAAATCTGCTCTGCAACCTGACCCTACCTCAGAGTATCTCTTGCTCCTTTTCTCTATTGTTACTCTCCCAATCCTGCTCCTAACTTCCTTGTCTAATGCACTTGATTGAATTACTGTTTAGAATGTCCTTCTCCTCCAACCTCAACCACTATGGCATGACTCACGTAGCTAGTGTCAGCGATGTGCTGTTGGACAACTCATTCACTCCACCATGTCAGCGGATGGGCGGAATGGTCTCTTTTCGGACTTTTGAAGATTTTGTCAGGTAAGACACTGTGGAAATGTGTCTGTTCAAGGGGAGCTATAGCCATCTCTGTTTTGGGGTCTCTGATTTCTGCCAAGTGAATAAAGGCCCCCAGAATAGCCATGAGCCAGCTAAAGAGATATAGCCCTTGCTGTATATGTCCTTGGAGAGGTATATGTTCTTCCATTTCTACCTCTTATTCAGACTCCACAAGCCTCTACTTGTTATATGAGCCTGGTCAGAAAAAAAGAAACAAACAAAAACCATCTTTTCCTTAGGAGCTAACAGAAGAAGCTGTCTGCTCTGTGATGAGTGAAATGTCAGGAGAAATTAAACACAACACCAGAGTGAGCCCCACCAGAGACGATACATCTTTTGATTAAATGCATTCAGCATCTATCTCTTGATGTATACTGATGCATTACCCTAGGGGGAGGGGTAATTACATTGGTCTGTCACTGCTCCAGTCCCAGGCTCTTTCTGTTACTTTAAGACCGATGATGACAGCAGTGCTCATAGCTTACATATGAAAAAAACAAAAAAGCTGTAGATCATTCTTTTTTTTTAAAGAAAAAATATATATGGTTTATTAAAGGTTAAACAATCCATCCTCCTAATTTCTGCCACTTGGTGAAATTTTGCATGTCACCTCTAGCCACTGGTGATTCTATTCAGTTGACTATCGAGCACAAAGCAGAATAGATTCTTCTTGTGGACTGGGCTGGCAATGGCAGCGTTAGTTTCCTGCCACTTAGGTTTTCTGCTACTTGGGTTTTCATGGCGGGTATTTCTCTGGTATTTTTCAGGATCTTTGATGAAGTGATGGGCTGCTTCTGTGACTCCCCACCCCAAAGCCCCACGTTCCCTGAGGCAGGTCACACATCTCTGTATGATGAAGACAAGGTATAGTGTTCCCTTTGAGAGACTGCTTTGTTACTTCAGACACAGGACTTGTAGTATATGCTATCTTTCTGGCTTTGGAAGAATCCATCTTTTTACCCTACTTTATATTATTTAATTTTATATGCCTCATCAAAGTATTTTTGGGAACAAATGGAATATAAATTCTAATCTAAAAAAAAACCAAACTGTATTTATCTTGGAATCCATACTGTGAATAGCAAATGGACTCAGCCATATCCATTGCAGCTGCCTCTGAGTCTCTGAATGTTGTTTTCAAGACTCGAGCTGTGGTTGCTTTAATTCTTAGTGGTGGCTTATATATTTGTAGAATGGTGCTATCATAGTATTCGGGGAATGGCAGACTAGATAGCAGGGGAAAAAAATAGGCATTTTGTTTAGAACTTTGTCCTTTTATTAAATCCCTTCTTTTCATTTCACAGTAAACAGATAATTCTGCTTTTTCCCGATGAGGTGATTTTCCCATGGTTTGATACTTCCACTGTTTGATAAATTGTTAGGAAATATGTGAGAATATGTTCAGATGGCTTCTTCCACTCGTTTTTCTTCACATTCTGTGAAGAAATGTGACAAATGGTTTCATTCCCATTTGATTCATGAAAAAGTTGACACAGTGGTCTTCAAGTTCATGTCAAGTCAGGATTTGAGTCTACCTCTGGGTAATGCCTTTGCCGCCTTATCTTTGAAAAGTTAGGTGTTTTACTTTATTTGATCTCTGTTGTGGATGCTGATCAATGGTTTCTTTTCCTTTTTTTTTTTTTTTTTAATTTTAATGTTTATTTTTATTTTTGAGACAGAGAAAGAATATGAATGGGGGAGGGTCAGAGAGAGGGAGACACAGAATCTGAAGCAGGCTCCAGGCTGTGAGCTGTCAGCACAGAGCCCGATGCGGGGCTCGAACTCACGGACTGTGAGATCATGACCTGAGCCGAAGTCGGATGCCCAACCGACTGAGCCACCCAGGCACCCCTGATCAATGGTTTCAATTTGCTGATTCATACTAGTGGGGAAACCAGAATGTCCTGTGAGGCGTATCTCTTTTTCAGGTATTCTACCAAGTACTGTAACTTCTCTCTGCCTCTATATTAACCAGCCTGCTAATTTCTTTGTGTTGTGTTCTTGAGTTACAGGTCCCCAGGGATGAACCAATTCACATTCTGAATGTGGCTATCAAGACTGACTGTGATATTGAGGATGACAGACTGGCAGCTATGTTCAGAGAGTTTACCCAACAAAATGTAAGTCCTAGGTTGGGTGGAAATTGATGGTGGCCGCTTTCCTGCTGATATATCCTATCCACCCTTTTATCTTACCACTGATAATGGCTATGTCTTTTACATAGTTCTGCCTGTAGGGGTGAAATTCCAAAGTGACTTAATAGTATGTAATGAATATCTTATGTCAAGAAATATAGACCTCAATATTCAAAATGTTTTTAAGGAAAGTAAGTTGTGTTCTTAAATCTTTCCCAGAGCTCTGTCTTGAACTTCCATTCACCTGCTGAATATTTTCCTTTGGTGACTTAACTCCATAAATCTAGGCCTAGATTCCCCTGAGTTTCCTTCTATATCTTGAAAGTATCAGTTATGGGGCGCCTGGGTGGCTCAGTTGGTTAATCGTCCGACTTCAGCTCAGGTCACGATCTCGCGGTCTGTGAGTTCGAGCCCCGCGTCGGGCTCTGTGCTGACAGCTCAGAGCCTGGAGCCTGCTTCCGATTCTGTGCCTCCCTCTCTCTCTGCCCCTCCCCCTTTCATGCTCTGTCTCTCTCTGTCTCAAAAATAAATAAACATTAAAAAAAATAATAATAAAAAAAAAAAAGAAAGTATCAGTTATACATCCATTCTCCTTTCAATTCTGTGTCTCTTGGATATATTGTGTTGACATCAAACTTCATAGTTTAAACCTAAATTTCCATCATTTTCCTTCACCTCTTATGACCCCCTGCCAACCACCCCCAAGAAACAAAACAAACCCAAGTAACCAAACCCTTTACCCCTAGTCATTTGGAAATCATTGACTTCTTCCTTTCCTTGCCATTCCGTTAATCTGCTCCTCTACCCACAATCCTTACTTGTTTATTTCCATCAGGTCTGACATCAGGATCTCTGAGGTTTTTCTTTACAGTGTCTCTTACCCTTTCTTTCTTCTTAGTTTTAAAATTCTCAATGCCACCATTCTAGTGTAAACTCTTACCTCACATCTGAGGCATGGCAACAGGTTTACTTGTGATCCATTTGTGTTCCCCTTGTTCTCCCCCCAGCTTCAGTTCTGCTCACTTCCACAAAGTTAAATGTCCAAAATGCCCCCTTACCAAGGTATTCTCCCACTTAGCGTTGGTTCTCTTACCCTTAAGATACATCTGTAGCTTGATATTTAACATCATCCTATTAACGAAGGCTCACAGTCTAGCCTTTGCTGCTCCTAAGTTTTTGTCTCATTTACCTTTGTTTACTTCATCTCTTCTGTGGTCCTCATCTGAAAGGTTTTCTACTCACACTAACTTCCTTCCAGTCTTTCTCTCTCCCCTTCCTTCCTTCCTTCCTTCCTTCCTTCCTTCCTTCCTTCCTTCTTTCTTCCCTCCCTTCCTTCTTCTGCTTGTTTTAAGAGCTGTCTCAAATTTCACCGCTTTCATGAGGCCTTCTCTGAGTAGCCCTCACTAAAATGTATTTTTCTTCCTTGCATTTCTAATTGGTCATCATATATTTATTAGCAGTAATGATACTTTTTTTTTTTATAAAGAGCTTCTATGTAAACTTTTTTATTTGCACCTTATCACAGTCTCATGGGGCTGGATTAGTCAGGAATTATTCTGTTATACACGTGGGGAAAAGTTCAAGTTCAGAGTAGATTAAGGTCCCTTGATCACCCACTGGTAGATGATATAGCAAAAACCTGAATTTAAGGCTTGTGATGCCAGCTCTAAGGGTCACAGATCTAGGTGCTTTAGTGAATAATACATTCTTAGCCCTGAAGATGCTTATAGTCTTATTGGAGGGAATGGTTAGACATGCTCAAATAATAATCTGCAGTTACATTTCATTGTGACATGTGATAGATGCCAAAGCACCTCTCTTCAGCTGCCCTTAATGACAACTACTCATGTGTTTCCTTTGAATGGAAAGCACCTAACTTATACTGCTTGTTATAGAGAATGAGCTCAGTAGATGTTTTTTAAAATTTAATTTAGCAATATAAGCAATTAGTGCCATAGGCATTCACACCATGTAATGCTGATGGTAGGTACTCAGGAAAAGATGGTAACTTTGTGTTTCAGATGAGTCTTTAATCCATTATACTCTCAAAGCACACAAACTGACTGTAAGATTATAGTGGCCAAGATGAGGAAAAGGTACTTTCAGAGAAGTGAAGGTATGGGACATGCCTGGGAGTTTTTCTTTAGAAGAGAAATTTACCTTTCTTCTTGACCTGGACTAGTGACCTCATAAAATTAACCTGAGACCGGTGACCAAGGTAACCTTAGCTGTAAGAGACCTACTGTTATGTGTGGCTGCTGACTCTGCTGCTTGATGAAATAACATATGACCGTTTCTTCCCAGGTGTTGAGGCACTAATTGCCGATACTTGATTGTTTTGACCTCAACTTTAGGCTTTTTGTTACCCTCAAATCCAAGTCTTATATATCATCACACATTGATTTAAAAAAACAGTTTCTTTATTTTTACTGCATATATTTGTAACATTAACTGGCAATAGGAAATTGCCTTTTTCCTTAACTGAACTTGTAAACTGAGGCACAGAGAAATCCAGCATCTTTGTCTAATGCTTTTCGAAAGGCTAAGGGTACACTGTGCTGACATTCTAAGCCTAGAGAAGCTATTAACTGCATTAGGTACTGTGCTTATCCAGGAATACTTGACATTTTCACCTCCTTGTTTTGGGGGGAAAAAAACATAAAAAGAAAGGGAAGGAGAAGCAATTACAAAAACCTGAAATGATAACTAGTTTTGTTTTTCACTTCATGATCATGCTCCTAGCAGTTTAGAAAAAGTTTTTTTTTTTTTTTTAAGCACACATTAAACTATCAAATAGGTTGATCCAAATTGTCCAAATAATCTTCTAGTCCCAGCATGTCTTTTTTTCTCTCATAGAAATTAGGATCATATATTTGTAAATGACTTGTGGAGGAGATTGAAGCAGTCAGTGTAAATGGAGTTTCTCCAGGTGCTGACGCCTAATCGCTGGGTAATAGCTGTGGACTTGCTGTGAGACCGGCATTATTACAATGTAATCAGAATCCTGTTGCTCTGCTGTTATTGTCAGCCACTTGTGGAATTTTAAAAGCAATAACAATTTTGATTTTAAATCATGGCATTATTAAAGTTATTTTCTTCCCTTGCCAGAACATAGCTATTGATGCTTGTCTTTGAAGGACTTGGCTGTAGTGGAATTCTTTGTTGGTGCTGGAAAAAAACGTTTCTGTTCCTAGGCATGCTTAAAGACTGATAACCACGGCAGCCCCCATTACACTGTGTTCTTCTAAAACAGTTTTTTCTTACTGTAGTATCAGTACTTGGTTATTTACATTAATGGGTATGATGCCAGTACAGATCCTTTTTAAATGTGAGTAAGCCAAAATTTATTCATGTTTGGTCTGGGGATTTATTATTAGAAAATTAATTTTTCCAGTTATCTTTTGTTTATGCTGTTAGTTAATTTTATTACTAAGCAGTGGCATAGTAGAAATGGAGAAGTAGGAGGAAAATGGCTCAGGAATGTGCCTATTCATAAGGGGAAGCTAATTTGGACTTAAAAAATACATAGTATCATGAAAGTTAAGAATTGGCTTATGAACATAGCTCTTGTTTGGAGTTACAGCAAGGAATTGATCAAACTAAAGTCTGACTGTAGTTTGTGAAAATCGACATTTTTTTTTCTATTTGTATTATTCATATATCCTCTCAGGGCATTCAACTAGTGGCATTGCTTTTCTCTTTGTTGCGATGTAGCCCCTTTTTGTTAGGGACCTTTAAAAGTATGTCCCTTACTTAATTCATTAACCTGTTTCTTTGTTTCTACTTTTGAGATAAATGAGCAGTACGCTATAGAGAAAGGCTTAGATCCAGAGGCCCAAGTTCTCCTTTTTTCCTTCAGTTCTCCTTCAGTTTTGTCCAGATCAATATATGAAACCTATTCCATCAGAGCCAGGTTGAGATATGTTTATTTGCAAGTTTGAAGGTATTGAGGCAAGATGTAGATATACAAAAAAGGGTGCTTGCCCAGTCAGAGCTTTCTGAGGACTAAATGGGGTAAAACTTAGGATGAATGGAGATCTCATCTATCTTCTGTTTACATGTTTTGTTTGTAGAAAGCTACCCTGGTTGAGCATGGGATACGGCGCCTTACTTTCCTGGTCGCACAAAAGGTACTGGCACGTGACCGATACTCCCCCAATATGTCTTAACGCTGCTTCTAGAACTTTAAAAAATAAAATATGGAATTATAATCATTTATTTCTTGTAGAATCTAATAAATTTTTTCCTATAAATTTAATCAAGAAAAAACATTAACTCATCACCTTTTACTTAATTCGTTTTTAATTTTATTATTAATTGCCAGCTTCTGTTTTTTCTTCTTTTCTGTCTTTCATTTGAAAGGATTTCAGAAAACAGGTCAACTATGAGGTGGATCAGAGATTTCATGTAAGTAAAAGGAACCACAATGAAAGATTACTTACTGTTTTATCTATCTGCCATCAATTATTTAAATATAGAGTATGTGTGAGTTCTTTAGAAGAGCTGGACTCATGTTTGGTTCTTCTTTTAGAAAGTGTTAAAATGAATCTTCCAGTTCTTCTTTAGTGTTCCAGCTAAAGTTTTTGTGTTTTTTTTTTTTTAACCCTGTAATGAACTCTCAGTATAACTCTGAGAAATAGTTAAGAATGAACACATGCATTTATCCAGATGACTAAGGAAGAAGTGGGAACTAACTACTAATCTCTTCTGTGCAGAGTGAACATAGGGACTTCAGTGATGAAGAACTGTTGATTGTACTTTGGGGTTTTGGCTTCTACCAAAGTTGGATTCAGGTTCTATTATTGAGAATTCTCAATTCTGAAAAACAATCATTTATTATTTAAAATGTCTTAACAGAACCTAAGTTGGTGTTTTTGTCTTATGTTAATTCTAGGAGCAGGAAATAAATAAAATTAAGCATTAAATTGCTTGTTCTCCCATTTAACTGAATTAACTGTTAGTATTTATGAGATTAAAAATTTTGTTGAAAAGAGAACTAAGTTAATAGCCTGGCATCCAAACAGTGGTATATCCACAATCATACCCATTGTGGTAGTAAGGTCAAAAATCCAGTTTGCAATCAAGATGTTATTTTCTAAAATGACTGATTATTGTTAACATATTTCTTTAAAAATTTATCTTATTGTAGCTAAGTAAGATTCCAGAAGATATTAGGAAGTCTTAATTTTCCTGATAAGAACTTTATTTGGGGGGCACCTGGGTGGCCCAGTCAGTTAAGTGATCCACTCTTGGTTTTGGCTCAGTTTACGATCTCATGGTTTGTGGATTCAGGCTCCACACCTGGCAACTTGGAGCCTGCTTGGGATTCTCTTTCTCTCCCTCTCTCTCTCTGCCCCTACCCCACTTGTGCTGTC
Organism: Panthera tigris; assembly: GCF_018350195.1. Lineage (NCBI taxonomy): Eukaryota > Metazoa > Chordata > Mammalia > Carnivora > Felidae > Panthera > Panthera tigris. The sequence continues at coordinate 23,774,346 of NC_056673.1, forward strand.
TCTGTCTCTCTCAAATAAATAAACTTAAAAAAAAAAAGAAAAGAGTTTCAGGGCACCTGGGTGGCTCAGTCGGGTAAGTGTCCAGCCTCGGCTCAGGTGATGATCTCATGGTTCGTAGGTTCGAGTCCCATGTCATCTCAGAGCCTGGAGCCTGCTTTGGATTCTGTGTCTACCTCTCTCTCTTCCCCTCCCCCACCCACACTCTGTCTCTCTCTCTCTCAAAAATAAATAAAACATTAAAAAAATAAAAAAAAAGAATTTTGTTTTAACAATTAAGTTAGTTTTCAAGCACTGTTCATTTGTAATGAAGATAGCATTTGGGATTCTGGAAAGGACTTTCTAAATTCAAGGACCTATGTGTGACTGCTTTTATTGGCCTTTGTCTATTAGGTCTGTAGCACTTGACATTTTGTTTTCCTTCTCAGAGTTCACCTTGTTGGTCTAGTCTACAGAGAAACCAGACAGACTACCCTCAAGCTAAAGAGCTAAGATTTTCTGAAATGCTTTAGGAAATGTTGTGGACTGTATAACTCCCCTGTGTTATTGATGTCAGGAAATCAAGCAGAGTGCAGATATGTATCAATCAATAACTTTAGATAGGAAACTAGAGGCAGTGGAGAAGTATGAGGAGCTTAAAGAGAACCCTGGGGCTTTAGAGAGAAAAATCAAGAGCTTAGAGAATAAAATTGATACTTGGGATAGAATATGGAAGCCCATGAATGAATAGTATGGCTGTTAAATGCTGATCTGAACTAAAGTAGACATGCCAGAGCCAAGACCTGGATTTGGGAAGAAAGAGTACTGGACTAGATTCTTAAGTTTTAATGTGATCTTTCATTTCTCACTGACTTTGGAATAATATAATATTCTGGGGAATAATAGTGAACTTGTAAAATTATTTTCCTTTTCCCTAATAATTCAGATGGAGTCTTGATGTTTATAGCACAGTAACCGGTTTCCTATATAGTAAGCATTCCACAATGGATTAAAACTCTCCATTAAAATTTTTAAAAAGCCAAAGTGATTCATTTCCATGGGCATTCTTTTTCTTTTCCTTTTTTTTTTTTTTTTTGTAACGTTTTTATTTTTATTTATTTTGAGAGAGAACATGAGCAGGGGAGGAATAGAGGGAGAGAGAATCTGAAGCAAGCTGCATACTGTCAGTGCAGAGCCTGACACAGGTCTTGAACTCACGAACCATGAGACCATGACCTGAGCTGAAGTCCGATGTTTAACCGACTAAGCCACTCAGGTGCCCCAATAGGCATTATTTCTTTTGTAATTTCTTACCTCTGAATCTTTGTCATGTCCGAGAGTGTATCTACAGCTTTAAAACATTTTTTTTTGTTGTTCTCCCTGCTATCCAGTAGGTTGAATAGGGACGCGTATAGGCAAAATCTGCCAGGAAATGAGCCCAGTAGCTGGTCTTCCCCAGGAATCATTGTCCAGTTCCTATTTATAGTGGCGTCAAGTGAGTAATCAGTTAAATTATCAAGTTTTATGATGAGTATAGGAAAGGTTGCTTTAGGACGTAGAGAACATTAAGGTTTGGTGTGCACTGGATTTTCTCTGAAGAATTGAATGACAGAAGAATTGGGGTGTTTTTATGTGAGACTCCTTAGAAGCGATTAGTGGTTATGCAGGGGGCAAGGACAACTATTACTGAGCTCCATCCAGGATCTACAATAGCCAGGAAGCCTTGGCAGGAGTTGTACAAATCCAGGGCTCATTGTCATGGTGCTGCTCTTAGTTCCTCTGCTGGTGGTAGCTTGCCATTCGTGGAGGATGCTTAGCCTCTGTCATGTCATCTGATGTGTGCTTGCCCCATAGTTAGTGTAGTGTGAAAAAGAGGAAGCTTTCTGGGAGTGTTAGAGATGAATCCCTTGATCTCTCTGGCTTTTTGGTAATCCACTGTGATGTATGCAGCCTCCCCTGTTCTACACTGTGAAATCCCTATATTATTGAAGAGAAAATGTGCACATGAGGGGGCAAGGAGAAGAGGAAGGTTACCAAGGCTGTTCAAGAACAGCATTGGCTAGTGTGGAATGAAGCAGCTGTACCATTGTTACATGGTCCTCGTCTCTCATGCTGCTTCAGAACCAGAACAAGGCAAATGAGGGCCAGAGTAATGATTCCTAGAGAGTGTATATCTTGTTAGGTGCTTATTCAGATGCCAATGAAGACTGTAAGCATTTCCAAAACTTTGTTGTCTATCACCACAGTCTCCACAGAGCTGAGCACTGGAATGTCTGCTACTGCCTTAGTCTCTTAGAGAATCCCTTAGAGCATGGAGCCTGTTCCTCCCAGCAGGCAGTATCCACCAGCACTAAGGAGTCTTGATATTGAGGTTCTTTCCATGGCCATCTAATTAAATCAAGTGCCCATAACAGGGCTTGCATAACTGCTTAACATTGATATTTAAACCAATTTTGAGAACAAACAAACCCATCCTTGTAAATACCTCCTTCCTATTTTAAAAAAATTGAAGCTTTAAAAGCAAAAGAACAGGGTCTTTGAATTTCTGCAGCTGTATCAGCTGCAGTTCTCCAGTTTTATGTAGTATTTAAGTCTCTTAGTTTCACTCACATTTCAGATCTAGAATTCGAGAAAGTGTAGCAGAAGGTGCTGTCTGATTGGAGTGTAAGTATTAAGCTTTTTGAAGCTTTCGGTATTTTTTTTCAGCAAAGTTTTGTTAGGGATATGGAAATGCGAATTTTTAGGATTTCTTCTGATACTTTGCAACCCAAACAAAAGCATTAGGTCCAAACACTGTGATAAATCAGTTTTATCTAGGTTTCCTTTTGCATCTTGCTTGTACAATTTTAGGCAATTAAAAAAATTCTCCTATAAATCACCTAGGATATAGTTGTAGTTTTACCAGTTTTATGAGTGATTCCCACTTATTTGGGTCTGAAGGAAGAACCAACTATCAAAAATAGTTATCACGGTGGGGTGCCTGGGTGTCTTAGTCGGTTAAGCATCCGACTCCTGTATTTGAGTCAGGTCATGATCTCACGGTTTTGTGAACTCGAGCCCTGCATCGGGCTCTGCACCGACAGTACTGCGGAGCCTGCTTGGGATTCTCTCTGTCTCCCTGTGTCTCTGCCCTTCCCTGACTCATGCTGTCTCTGTCTCTCTCAAAATAAATAAACTTAAAAAAAAATGTTTAAAAATAGTTATGGTTAGTAGTTCATTTCTTTAAAAAAATTGATATGCCAATTATATCTCAATATTAAGTTGGAAAAAATTGGTAGTTTTGTTTGCTAGTGGATCAACTATTAGTTTTTCAGAAGGTTTGGTTTGGGTTTTTGTTTTAATTACAGTCTATATAATTAGTTCTCAGCATGTTGAGGTAAAAGAGAATTGCACCAGCAAGTTTCCAATTTCTTCATCTCATTAGGTTTTTAACACGATTATTAGTGTCATAATCATCTATGATGTTTTCTGTTGCAGGTTTTCACATTCTCTGATTTGCAGGGTGTCTTGATTGGCTAATTTAGGCAAATTATTTTGATTGTCTTGATGATGGTTGGCTGATTAGAACACAGCAGGGGTATAATTTCTTCCTGAGAAATGTTGCATTCTTTTGGTTTTTGGTACCAGAACACTAAGAGGGTTTTTCTTTGTGTACATTCAATTATTATATTTGCCCATAACACTAGTAGAATGCCTGGAAAGCAATTACATTAGTGATGGAATAAGCATGAATGCTGTTAGTAGAAAAATTGGAAGTCTCAGGATGAGGTGGGGTGAAGGAATTGACTACAACTGTAGGACCAGACTTCTGCTTTTCTTCTCTGTGTTTTTTGTTTCTGCGATTTTTTGAGCACTGAAGGAAGTGACGGCTTGCTATAAAAGTCTTCAGAACTTGTCTGTCTTTCTAAGAATCACTTAATAATCCTGGTTTCTCATTGCACAGAACTTCTGGCCATTTCCTGACCTGAATGCTTCACGCTTAAATTGAGGGCCCCACTGTGGAGCTAAAAATTTGCTCAAAAGTTATTAAAAAAAAAAGTTTATATTATCTCATAACACTGTTTCTTAGCTAAACTTAATGAAAGTGGTTTTTTCGATTTTGGTGAGTCTTTGCCCACCCCTGCCAAGAATTAGTTCTCTTTTGTTATTGGTTGTAAAGGTATTTCCATTCAAGATTGTTTGTTTTCCATGTCTTTTGGTTACCACAAATTTTCATAATGGACTGAATGGTAAAGACAGCTTATTTGTTACTATCGTGATGTTTTGGAAGGAATAATGATTTTGATTCTGCATATATACACACTTAAATAAGTGGTATACTAGGGGTGCCTGGGTAGCCCAGTCGGTTGAGCATCCAACTTCGGCTCAGGTCATGATCTCGCGGTCTGTGAGTTCGAGCCCCACGTTGGGCTGTGTGCTGACAGCTCAGAGCCTGGAACCTACGTCAGGTTCTGTATCTCCCTGTTTCTCTGCCCCTCCTTTGCTCATGCTCTATCTCTCTCTGTCTCTCAAAAATAAATTAACAAAAAAATAAAAATAAAAATAAATAAACAAGTGTGCTTTTAAGTGGTACACTAAATAAATATATTTTAATTCATAGTTCTGGCAGAATAGAAAGGTATATGCTTAAAAGATCTTATTATCACTTACCTTGACTCTTTCAGAAAATTCCATGAAAGGACTTTTTATTACCTTTCCTTTTGTGACCTGTGTTGCTTTTTTAGCTAATGCTCTGAAAGCCATACCTCTCAAGAATAAAATCAAAACTAGGCTATATAAAGCCATGAGCATGAAATCTACTGAAAACTCAGCTGAACATCTTCCTGCTTAATCTTAAAGTCATCCCCATGTTCTTCACTATCATTCGGGGGAATTATTTAGAACAAAACATCATCAGTAAAAGATCAGTGCTGTGTAAAACCCACTTTCAAAGGGCTTTTAAAGACCCAAGCCTGAACAAGGGATTTCCTGGGCTTGCTAAACAAGCTCCTAGAAACCTGTTAAATGCAGTTTTACAGTTAAAATGCCAAGGAAATGTAAAAAGATTTATTAACTGTGTAAGCTTAAGGTAAGAGTGAGGTATAATACCTGTGGAAAGTATTCAAGAAGTTCTCAGTAAATTCAAGAACCACAAGTTTTCAGCATGAGTTCTGCTTTGTTTTTTTTCCCTTAAACCTTAATTTCTGTTTTTTATCTCAACAAAGAGAAGTTGAATAAATAGGGAACTTGGATTATAACAAGAATAGAAGGGTAGTACCCTATACTTGAGAGAGAGTGGTAGAAATGGAAGGGTGTGGGCTCTGGCATTAGACTCAAGTTCACATTCTTGTTTTGTGATCCTGGGCATGTCACTTGGCCCCAGCTTCCTCAGCTGTAAAACAGGGTCATCATAGATACCTGAGAGGTTGTGGAGAGCTCTCGATGGGACAGCATGTGAGAGTACCTGCCACCTAGAATGCTTTCCGTTCATGTTTCCTTCATGGTTCCTAAAGCTCATTGAGGAATATTTAGGCAGCTAGTCCTGGTCTCTCTGCTTGTACCAATAAGTGTTTGATTATATTGCGCTCATAATGAAGGAGATACCTAATGAAACCTCCTATAGAGGCAAATAGTAATGACTTGATTCCAACACTGCCAGTAGAGCCTCCCATCCGAGAAACGGGTATTTGGTGTTAATAAGTTAAATTTCAGAAACTAATGGACTCTGCTAATTGAATTCATCTTTGTTAATTAATAAGGTTCTAGGAAATTGGCTGCTTTGTTGTGTAATGTCCTGCAAAAGAGCAGTAAGACCTAATGACTACAAGTTCACTAGTTCCATCCCTCTCTTTCCTATACATGGGGTGGTAGTGACCAAAGTATCATCTTACACTTTTCTTTGTCTTGAAATGTTATTGTTTAAACACTTGGAATGATTGACTTAAGAGTGAATGTGGAAAAAACATGGATTGGGGAATACTGTGCTATCTGGCTAGTTTACATTTGAAGAGTTTCTTAAAGGGAAACTTGGGAAATCAGTCCAGTAACTACTATTGCAGTGCTGCAGCATAAGGGTATATTGGTTTTATTTGCCTGGTTGTGCCAAAAGCAACACCAGGGAAGACTTTTTTTTCCCACTTGGGAGATTAAAAAAAAAACACACAAAAAAAACCTAATTTTTTTTCCCTAGGAGAGGCTAGCTATTGAAGTTAGGATAATTGTGTGGTGATTTCAGACTTGGAAGTGGGGTCACAGTGGTGGTTACCCAAAGGATTGTTCCTATTCCCTGGCCTAAGCTTAGATAAGGAGCATGTATTCTAGGAGCTGCCTTCTAGATGCTTGACTGCTTCTGTACTTTACTACGTGTTTATCCCCAAAGAGCCATATCTATGAAAGACTGACATATTTTCCCCTTCTTTACCACAGAGAGAATTTCCTAAATTTTTCACGTTCCGAGCAAGGGACAAGGTAAGGACTGATTCCCTCCCACCCTTTTTTTTTTTTTTTTTTAAACCCAAGAGTGGCTTATCTTTGCCATGTGCTCTTCTTGCCATTCTCCTTTCTCTAACTGAATTTGCGCTTCCCTTTGCCTTGCATGTGTCTTAGAACCAAGGAAGGCTCCCTTTGGAAAGAGTTTGGTGTAGGAAATAGTCCAGTGTATTGAGCTACCCAAGGAAAGCGATAACTTTCACAATCATCACTATGCTTTAGGCCGGTCCTAATGATATATTAAAGGACTACTGCCCTTAGTAGTATTATATCTTTTTTAATCTATGGATATTAAATATTCCAAAGCCAAATATCTTTATTTTTAAAAATTACATGATGTTTATTTCTTGAGTATTTACTGTGTCCTTTGTACTGTGCCAGAAATAATAAGAGTATAAAACTGGGCCCTGCCTGTAAGCATTTTAGTTGGGTAAACCCAAAACATCAGTATGTGAAGTAAATACTAATGTGAAGCAGTCTGTGGTTAATTGTCAGAAATGAACTGTATAGACAGTAGTAATGCAGTAGGAGTTCTGAGGGAATTGGTATTTTTTGTTTGCTTGTTTTTAATGGAAATCATCACCATTTGTAAAAGCATAAATGATGAAAGCTTGGAAAGTAAATAGGTATTTTAGTCCCTAATCTTATATAAGCTATAGCATTATTCTTGTATGTAGCTCATTTTTGTTGCTTATTAGCGCATCATCGTTTATGTTTCTATTTTCAAACATCTCTTTTATGTATATGTTCATAATATAATTTTGTTAACTGCCTCTTGTGAGCTCTTTTGTTCTCCAATTTTGTGCTCAGTTTGAGGAGGATCGTATCTATCGTCACCTGGAGCCTGCTCTAGCTTTCCAGTTAGAACTGAACCGGATGAGAAATTTTGACCTTACTGCCATTCCATGTGCTAATCATAAGATGCACCTGTATCTTGGGGCAGCCAAGGTGGAAGTGGGCACTGAAGTGACAGACTATAGGTTCTTTGTTCGTGCAATCATCAGACATTCTGATCTGGTCACCAAGGTAAGTACCATACTTGGATGGGAAGTTATTCCTGAGGGAAGGGACAGAGAAACAGGCATCGTTCAAAATCAGGTTTTCATTTTTTGTTTTGTTTTTTAATTTATTTTTTTTTATCTTAAGTAGGCTCCACACCCAACATGGGGATTGAACTCACAAGCCTGAGGTGAAGGGTTGCATGCCCTACTGACTGAGCCAGCCAGGTGCCCCTGGGTTTTTATTTTTTGAATCAAGGCTCTTATTCTCATTCATCCCACTCTCCAGTAGCCATTAGAAGTCTGAGAGTCCTTTCTCTCACAGAAATAAATATTCCATATGATAAAGGGCTTTAAAAAAATTTATTCTTGGTAATGGAAGCATGAAAGCACTCCTTTGAGAAAAGGAAAAGCATCTTAACAGAAAAATCACAGGGATAGTTCAGTGATGATAGAAGATAAAGAGAAAAGTTAGAGATGGCCCCATTGTAAGCCCACCTAGAGGTAGAGTAGTTTCTGTGTATAGCAAGGCACTTCCTGGTGTCATAATTACTGCATCCTGTACCTATACCCTTTCTTCAACTTTTACTTTCTAAACAGATTTCCTTTCTAAACTCCTCTGTTTGGCATGTGTGAAATGTGATCCTATTGGAAGTATAGCTCTGGGGATGCCCTGCATTTCCACCTATTAGAAGGAAATGTTTCCCTAAGAGGCAGGAGGAAGGGCTGGCAGGAACTCTTTGATAGTTGCCTGCCTCTGCTGCCTATGGTCATTGGGCTGACTCTAGGGAGAAAGGTAGCACCTGTAGCAGGTGCCTTGTGATTCATGACATAGTACTACTTAAGTCATTATAATAGCCATTTCTTTATTGACTCTTTCATTTTTTAATTGTTATTTATTTGTTTATTTTAGAGAGCACGAGTTGGGGATGGGGTGGGGAGAGAGAGAGAGAGGGAGAGAGAGAGAGAGAGAGAGAGAGAGAGAGAGAGAGAGAGAGAGAATCCTAAGCAGGCTCCATGATCAGCGTGGAGCCCATTGGTGGCTTGATCCCACGACCCTGGGATCATGACTTGAGCCAAAATCAAGAATTGGATGCTCAACCGACTGAGCCATCCAGGTGCCCCTACTGATTCTTTTAAAACACACTGATGTTGATGGTGATTTTCATTTTGTATAGGAAGCTTCTTTTGAATATCTACAAAATGAAGGGGAGCGGCTGCTCCTGGAAGCCATGGATGAATTGGAAGTTGCTTTTAATAATACAAATGTTCGCACTGACTGCAACCACATCTTCCTCAACTTTGTGCCCACAGTCATTATGGACCCATCAAAGGTACATTTCTCTTTAGCTTCTCTCCCAGCACTACCAAGCACAAGTAGAGAGATTCATCCATATTTATTCTCACTTAAACCTGGAAACAAGTACACTTGGTTAGCTAGTTGAGCCCTTGATCTTTAAAGTTTACAGAATGCTTGTGAGACAGGGTTTCTGGGAGGGAGTCAAAAATTTGAAGCCATTGAAAGCAGACATCAAAACTGAAGGTGGTATAATGTTATCTTGCTGGTCATTTATAAGCAGTATGAAAACATAAAAGTTTCTTTCTGTTATTCCATTGGTACCTGCTTTGGATACTTGTCATCATAATGGTCCTGTTTTTATATAATTCCCTAGGATTTCTCATCTGGAATAACTTTGCTATTTTTGGACATTTTGGCAAAATTACTGCTGTTTTGCACTAAATGTTACTTACCCGTGGCCTCAGGGAGGCAGTACAACTTCCTAAAGTGTCTAACCTATTTCCCTTCAGTATTTTTCCACAGGGAGACAATTTGGTTGTTATAGAATTTTCACATGTATTATATATGTTTTCTATCCTGAGGCTCTATTCTAAAATGCATTCCATATAGTTTAAGAAAGGAAAACAGGGTGATTCTATACTTAACCTTTTATCCCAGGTGTAATAAAGACAGACTGCTCTCTATTTGTATTCACTCTAACCTTTTTCTATCTTGGTATTGTGGAATTTGGTTAGGAGAACCAGTATCTCCATTTCTCAAGATCAGTTGTAAGCATGGACTTTAGATTTTTGAACTTAATGTCTAAGACCTAAAAAATCACTTTCTGCTTTTTTTTTCCTTCAAGACTCTAAACTACTGATAGGTTGACAAGGATAGGGCTACTCACTGAGTATCAAGTCTCATCATCTAGCTTAAGTGAAGGTTCTCTTAAGCATTCTGGGACTGCTGAGGCTGGAAGAGTGAAAACATGGCCAGGACACTATTTAACTGTATATATTTTTAGACTTGACCTAACCATTTCTCAGTGAGTTTTTTTAATATCTGCCTCTCTACTTCCACTCTAAATACCCATACATCCTAGCTATGCCTTTCTAATCATAGATAAGATAACTGTCAGCTTCGTGAATGTAGAGATTGTTGACTTTTGTTCTCTCCAGAAAAGAATAGGTAGATACCCTTTGGTTAACAAGCAAGTGTGGGACTAGAGAAGTCAACTCCTTGAAATCCATTAACCTGAGATTCTGTGGTGCTAAAACAAACTGCAAAGGTGGCACATACTTCTAAAGAACCATAAGAGAAGAGTGGTAGAAAATATTTTTGATATTTTCTAAGTTGAGAAAGCAATTTAGAAAGACAATTCATTTAAGAGAATGGGTTAATTTTGAGTAGTATGTCCTGGCTGCCTTTAGCCATATTGGGAAAACAAAATTTCATTTGTCAGTGAGGGAAAATCCCATCTAAGGCCATTTGGTTAAAATAACTTGCCTAACCCTGAAAACTAGGAGCACTAAGATGCCTGGGTATAAGCCTTAGAGAAACTATGAAACATCTGCCCCATCTACTTAAATCCCAATTGGACTTGGCAATGACCGAGCTTCAGAGCTCTGTTTAGAGAGAACATTCTAACACCACCTACAAATTGCCTCTCTTTAATTTGTGCAATTTACCAAGAGGCATATATTATAAAGTTTAATAAAATTGTATAGAAAAAAGCTCATGGTGGTAATTGCTATGATGATTTAAGGTCCTATAAGTGCAATGAAACATAGTTACCATGCATATAAATGCTACTTAATAGCTATTTAACTAGAAATTTTATTCTTATTTGGGGGCTTTCTCTTAAATCCCATGGCTTGTAATTTTAGATATTGCAGATCTTTGATATAGAATATGAATATAATTGGGAAACAGGTAGGGAGTTGTACAGATTTGGGTGTTGTGAGCCAGAGAACCCCACTCAAATGCCAGCCTGGCGTGAAATTGTCCCCAACTTGTTTCTAAGCAAGAGTAGGGTTGGGGAGAAATTATCTTACTTTTTATAAGGAATACATGTAGTGCACATCTCCAGAAACCAGCACCTTTTTCCATTCCTTCTTTCCCAAAGATGGGAAGACCTGAAACAGGTTCTAGGTACAAGGTGTTTTAAGTTTTGTGCTTGGTGACGTGTCTGTGACAGATTGAGGAATCTGTGCGGAGCATGGTAATGCGCTATGGAAGTCGGCTGTGGAAATTACGTGTCCTCCAGGCAGAACTGAAAATCAACATTCGCCTGACACCAACTGGAAAAGCAATTCCCATCCGCCTCTTCCTGACAAATGAGTCCGGCTATTACTTGGACATCAGCTTGTACAAGGAAGTGACTGACTCCAGGACAGCACAGGTACAGTAGTCAAGGGCTCCTTAGACTTTTGATTTTGTCCTTAAAGATAAGCCACTTGGCCTTGTTATGGAAAACCCAAACTCACAAGTCCCATTGGTTCATGTAGCGGAGTTATCCTCTGTCAGGTTCAGTGCTCACATGAATTTGAAAAAACTTCATTTACCTTATAAGATGTGCCTGTGTTCTTAATCACGGATGTTATGAAACCCTCAATCTTTGTGACATACTGGTGAGCCCAAACAGATGCCAAGTGAACCTCAATCCAGAGGTAATTCTACAATTTAGCATTCTTTTGTAAAGGGCTCTTGAGCTACCTGAACAATCTTGTCTTCTCTGGGCTGATCTGTCTTTCCTGTTTTCAGCCTTGATAGCCCACTCATTGGCAAGTAAAGAAAAGAAAATTGTTGAAATATATCACCACCTTTGATCGTAAGGAAAATTTCAGCATAATGTAATAGCTAGAGCAATGTCAAGCAGTGACTTTCTCATATTTACCCATTATGTTATTCCATTTACACACATTATTTTCCTTCAAAGAGTTCAGAGTATTAGAGATCTATAGAAGAGCAAAGTAGCAAACTTTAACCCCTTTTTCAGGTAGAAAAATCAAGAATGTGAAAATGGAAGATGACTCTTTCAGTAGATTGATTATGTCATAACAGAATTCCTTTTAATCTGTGTTCCCACCTTCATTTCTAAATATTTGTGCCATTTGCTGTGATACTGGATTTGGGTTGGTTTGCCATTGCTCACATCTTCTTAAAAACTGAGATGTTATTTTAGCTTTTTGGCCAGAACTTGGAAAGTGAATTTCTTCTGTTTAAAGGATGACCTTGCTTCAGTACGTGTACACAAGGGTTTCAGTTTCTTCTATGCAGTTGGTGCCAGGAAGAGATTATATGTCTCTTGTTTTTATCTATGTCCTTTTAAATCCAGGAACAGAGGCAAGAAAAGACATTTTTGCCAGTATTTTGAAGATGAATTTTAAAAATCTGAGTTTGGATAGTTGTCAGAGTGACCTTTCATTTTGTGCTTTGATTCCCAGTTAGATGGCCAGAGGAATCTATCCAGTGAGAAGTGAACAGTTAAAACAGAGAGAGAGAGAGAGCACACAAGAGTGCAAGGGGTGAGCAAGAGAAAGAGTATTCAATAATTTTTGCCGCACTTGATGTTTTTCAAGACAGCCTTAAAGACATTTTCAGTCAGAGCTTTCCATGGGCAGGGATATTTTTAATTAACTTCTACAATGGCTTCAAGGCAGTCTATTCTTGTGAAAAATAAGATGGCCACTTGAGATTTTAATGTTTTTGATAAATATGTTTGTTCTTCAAAACTATTTTATTTTTCCTTTCTTTTATTAGAAAGCTCTTAGATTTCCTTCATTCTGGCTAGTGGTGACACAAGGGCATGAAAGGCTCAGATGCCTTCAATCATGATTTAGTACTATGCCTGGCACAAAATAAGTACTCAATAAGTATCTGAAAGAATGAATGAGCTACCTTTTGCCTGAGGGACAGCCCCTATTACCATAGGTCCTACCTATTTAGGAAGCCCTAAAGGAAGAGGTCTCCTTCAGGCTGTTCAGTTGAGGGAGTTCAACAGCCACTGTGGAATGTGAATGAACCCAAGAGCCCCTGGCCGGAGGAGGGAACCAGCAAAAGGAACAGTCTTCAAGTCTGCTCTGGTGCTCCTAATGCCTACCTGATACTTACTGCCAATTTATTTTTTTTTCCTTTCTTTGTTCTAGTGAGTCATTATGTGAATTCAAAATAATATAGAACACTGTGTATCATTCATTCATTAATTGATGTAACATTTACTGACCACCTATATAGTGCGTCAGGCACTATGGATTCAAAGTGATCTCTATTCTTAAGAAATTTACATCAGGGTGGAAGAAGACAGATAATTAGTTTGTCTGTAATATGATTATGATTTGTGTTATCAAAAGATGAAGTACAAGGTTCTAAGGGAGCAGACTATGGGATCAGAAATTGTTTTCCAAGAGAAGCCTTTCTGATGGCCACTGATGAAAGGTGTATGATATATAAAATATATGCATATTTTCATAAACTTGTAAGACATACACTTTACCAATTTTTAACTACTATGTCCATTATAGTAGAAAATGAAATTAATGGAGGTAGCTGATCATTCAGTGCTATCCATTACCATCAACCTCTTGTTCAGCACATCGTTTATTCTTTCTGACAAGGAGCAGGGTTGACTAGTTTGAGCTTCCTTTTGTTTCATTTTCTTTGTAAAGTCTTTGTGGTGTTAGCTGTAATTGAACACTGATGCCAGCCATCACAGCGGGGAGAAGAGATTTGGGTAATCCGTTGCATGAGTCACTTGATTCCCAATGTGTAGTATAAGGGAGAAATATATATTTTTTAAGTTACCTTTATTGAGATACAATTTACATATAATAACATGTACTTATTTTATGTGTATACTTCAGTTCATTCTCAAATCATATAAACCTGTGTGACTCCCATCACAGTCATGATAGAGAACATCTTAAAACCCGTAAGAGTTCTCTTATTCTCTTTTGCAGTCAAAGGTAGAGTCACAGTTCTAGGCACCCAGTGGCCTGCTTTCTATTATAGACGAGTTTTGCCTGTCCTAGAATTTCATATAAATGAAATTAGACATTATGTACAGTGTTTATGTGGCTTCTTTTGCTCAGCATAGTATTTTTGAGATTCATCCATGCTGCATAGACATAGACATAGACTCTGGGTATGTTCCTCTTCATTGCTGAGTGGTATTCCATTTTATGAATGTAACAAAATGTTTATATTCATTCACCTATTGATGGACATTTGAAGCTTAATTTTCCAGTTTGAGCTATATGAATAAAGCTGCTATATGAACATTCATATACAAGTCTTTATGTAGAATATGTTTTCATTTTTCTTGGATGAATATATGAGAATGTAATTACTGGGTCACAGGAAGTGTATTTTTAATTTTATAAAAAAACTGCCAAACTATTCACCAAAGTAGTCCTACCATTTTCAAGTCCCACCAGCAGCGAGAGTACCTAGAGGGCTTTCTCCAGCCCCCTTCTCAGTCCACATGGTTATGTTGCTCAACCACTGACCAGCCTGACTTCATTCTACCTTGGCAAAAGTGAGTCTCAAACTCTTGTACCCACAGCTCTTGTCTTTCCTAATAGACAGGAATGTAGCTCCCAGAATCTGCTGCCTTTACTCCTTTTTCTTATTTTGATTTGGTTTATCTTCTCTCAGGAGTCCAGTTTTTTCATTCTAATACCTTGACCATACTTAACACTTTGAATCTCTTAAAACATTACTGTTTCTACCTAAGACATTGCTAATTCTACCTCCCACCCAGTGACTTTCACCATTAGTCATATAGAATAGGACTGGAAGCTCCATTCCTTGGGGTTTAAGCAGCCCAAGACAATTTGTGCCCGGTATAGGACCTGACCTGCCAGTCAGCAGAACATATTTGTTCCTCTGAGCTAGGCAGCTACGGATTCATTTAGCTAAATGGTATCCAGGGTTTGGGAAAGTACTTAATTATGTTGTTAGGCCTATATATCAGGTTCACAAATCTATTTCTTAATGGTAGATTTAAGGTTATACATTTTAGACCAGAATAGATATGTATATATGCCCACATACCCTTATTTCCCAGGCTCCATTTGTATTCACTGTGTTTGGAGTCTATATTTAAGTATTCATGCATAAAGTGCCTAGTTTAGTGTTATACAACCTCTGGGCACTCAATAAATATTAACTGAATTGAAGTAATGGCATCCCTTATAAATATTCATAAGCAAATAAAACTATCTAAATATGTGAAGTATGAAGTACTCTTCTAGCTATATTTGAGTTGAAATGATTAAAAAATGGTGTGTTTTCATTATGTGACAATATAGGTATTGCAGGAGCTATTCGGTAGTTGTAGATGTAGTATACTGGAGGATATATATAAATGCATATCTGTATTATATTAATATATATATAATAACACATTTATTTTACTATGGGCTATGTCTAATGAGCTAACCAGAACTGACTAGCTGGATGGATGGATGAATGAAATCCTATTCTGGCAAAAATCTTTGAAACCTTTGTGTGGCTATGAACACTTATGAAGCACCTTCTAATCATAGACTGAAGCACAGATAATAGGGTAGAGCCTTGGCCTGACTTCTGTTAGGGAAAGAGCAGAATTCTCTTCAGCACGTAGCTGTTCCTCAACTTAAATGTGCGGACTGCTTAGACTCATTAGTTGACATACTTCATTTCTGAGTATATGGAATTTAAGTCATTTTAGAAGGCAAGCATTGTCAGTCTGTCTCTGAGATGTGAAATTTACGCTGTGCTTTCTTGTTGATTTCAACTAATCCAAAAGTGAGAGCAACCCATGGAGTATCATTGGTTACATACCATTTTTTAGAGTTGGTTAATCTGTAGAGAATTGAGAACACTACCCAATGTGTAAAGGCATGTCTTAGCTACTCAACCCACCAAAAATGTGTGTCCAGAAATAACATTTATGAAAAAAGCCCCTCTAGGCAGCTGATTTTCTTCTCTGTCTCTTAACTCCCCCTTGTCATTCTCTTTCTCCTGTAGATCATGTTTCAGGCATATGGAGACAAACAGGGACCATTGCATGGAATGTTAATCAACACTCCATATGTCACCAAAGACCTACTTCAATCAAAGAGATTCCAGGCACAATCCTTGGGGACAACATACATATATGATATCCCAGAGATGTTTCGGCAGGTAAAGGTGGCTAACTGGGGGGGTTCTGATATGTTCTAAAGAGGCAGGGTTTTCCTGAATTTCCATTGGATGCAGCTTAGCCTGGAATGGGTCATTCCCAAAGGGCAAGAAGTATCTTGACACTACTCTCATTTCTGTCTCATTCGGGATTTGGTGACTGCCAACTCCAATATTGGACAGTTCTTTATGAATTAATAGGAGGAATGGTGAGGATAGAAGCTTCTATTGGGAAGAAAGTAAACTGAGATAGCATACCTGTGATGGTAGTTTACAATGCCCTGTGTGAGGAGTTATGTTCAGGTATATATTTCCTAAGCTATAATCAAATTATGGGTATTAAAAAAAAGGCTTGAAACTCTACTTCTCTTTTTCCTATTTTCCAAGATAACCCAGGCCATTAGCTGATAGGTTAATATGATGAGGATCAATACTGATAATATATACAAATGGATATAGAGTTCATGATACACAGTTTAAAGTATCAATTCTTTCATGGAAGATTTATTATAGCTGAATAAAAACTAATGTGAGAAAATACATTATGATTCTCATCCTTTATTTGAAAATAAATTCCTTTGATCTGTATGGTGAATCCTCTCTATGCTGCAGATTTTTCTTCCATCAATAGAAGGCAAGAAAAGTACATCCACAGCAGAAAATGCAACAGATAGAGTATCAAAAGAATACTGAATTTGTCCTTAAAAAAACAAAAAAAAAAATCTATGAATACAGGATTTTTCCAAGTCTTCTAGTCAATACTACTAGTATTACCACATTTGAATTTTAATAAAGTAATATATGTGGCCTTGGTAAATAGTCTACCTGTAAATACAAGAGATTTCCTGTAAGTAGTCATTTGTTTACAGGTTCTCTCTCTGGAAACATAGGTATCTTCATTTCGTATTGCCAACATTGTTCCCCTACAAGTTGTGTTGGTTCTGTTCCCCAATGCCAGAACTATAAATAGAAATGACACTCTGTATAATTTTTCCTGTAGAATAGACATAAACACTGTGATTGGAACATGTAGATATGAATATATCATATTGCCTTTAAATGTTGTTTTGAGACAACCAAAGAAACAGCTAGTTCCCTCTTCATGAGGCATTTGTTCTGGTCATATGAAGTTGGAAATGGAAATCAAAATGGTTTTAAAATGGATAGGTGTGTCTGTATTCTCAAATTTGACCAGAATTGATCCCGCACATTTACAAATAGTCATACATCCCTGATGAGCTAATTCCTGCATATGGGCCTATAGATCTGAAAAGACATTAGGAAAGGATGCTTTTCCTGAGCCTCTAGTAGAAACTTTATTCTTGCCGCCTTAGATTTTTTTTGGTATTAGCTGAGTGTCATATCACTTTTCCTGGTTATTTTTCTATTCTTCTGGGATTTTTCTTCCTTTTTTAAAAAAGAGGGATTAATGTTACTTATTTAGTTTTTTATTTTAATTTCCCTAGGTATTGTTAGGTCTGTTTGTTAGGTCTATTGCATTTGTTAATGCTCTTGTGCTGATTCAGAATCACTCAGTAATTTGACTTTGTTGGAAAAGTGCCTGATTTTGATATGTAAAAAACATGTGAAAAATAATTACAAATCTATTTTAACTGAGAATGAGAGCTGCAGAATTTGGTCTGATGCTTTGATGCTCAGCAGAACACTTGGAAAGGAAAGAGTAAAATCAGATTGACTGAAACTTAATATTTATTTTTGTGTATGTTAAAATGCTGATTGTCACTGATCAGTCAAACTTCTCTCCTCCACTAGTCTCTGATCAAACTCTGGGAGTCTATGTCCACTCAAGCATTCCTTCCATCACCCCCCCTGCCTTCTGACATGCTGACATATACTGAGCTTGTGTTGGATGATCAGGGTCAGCTGGTCCACATGAACAGGCTTCCAGGAGGAAATGAGGCAAGTCATTGATTCCCCTTCCCCCTTTTCTTATATCTGTGCCCACTAGTGGCAACTTTCCATGGGGGTGGTCATTAAGTAGCATTAATTTAGACGCTGCATAGGCACATAGTAGTCTTGTTGGTAGAGTTCTTTAGAGAGAAAACATTGACTGGATATCAAGGAATTATTAATTTTTTATGTGTGATAATGATGTGCTTTTTTAAATGGTATTAAAGTTTTGCTTTCTAAAAAACAGTTATGTTTTCTGTTACACATAACTGCTAAAATAGTTACAGATGAAATGATCCAATGTCTAGGATTTGCTTCAGAGTAATAGAGGGGTGAGTGTGGGAGTATAGGGAAAACAAACTGGCCATGAGTTGTTAATGAAACCTAAATGATATATACATAGGAATAGACTATTTTCTCTATTTTTGTATATACCTGAAATTTTGAGATTTTTTTTAATGTTTATTTTTGAGAAGAGAGAGCACATGCACACGAATATGCAGGTGGGGAAGGGCAGACAGATGGGGAGACTGAGGATCCAAAGTGGGTTCCGTGCTGACAGCAGAGATCCTGATGTGGGGCTGGAACTCACAAACCATGAGATCATGACCTGAGCCAAAGTAGGATACTTAACCGACTGAGCCACCCAGGCGCCCCTGAGATTTTTCTATAATAAAAACATTTAAAGTATTGTTTTGCTTGATGTTCTTTCTTATTTGGATACTTACATACTAGTACACCTTTTTTGGTATATTTTCTGTGCTCAGGTAATTTAATCTAGTACTGTTATGATCATGGTAAATATATTCTTAAAGGGGCTCAATCAGAACCAGGGGTTTAAACATAAAAGAATGTAGCAGAAGGCACATTTCTGATAGTTATCTAAGAATTCATTTTCTGGCATTGGAATCCTCTCTCGTATGGTGCACTGTTAATAATGATATAAAGTCATAATAACCTATCTCCTCCTCTTCCTGATTTTAACTATGCTTCTAATGTACAATTACAACCAAAACAATAATAAACTTAAAAAGAGACAGTTTTTATTTCAACCTTAGATAGAATCCCTAGATAAATCTCATTCTTTAGAAAGAGTAATCTTTACCCAAGTGTTCTCCATAAACAGGCTAGGTAGACCTTTGGAGATAATACATGGTATTTTCCATTTTGTGTATCTTTTTCAAAAAATGTTACTGTATATATAAGGTGTATGCTGTTTCAGCAAGTACACCAGTGGATGCCAAAAGTAGATGAATTGGTATTAAGATGGATGCAGGCATTGGACCAGATGGAGAGTATCAGACTTACAGTTCTTCTAATCTAATGCCTCAACAAATAGCAAAGGCAAGAGGCGAGGAAGAGAAGATGCATAGAATTTTCACAAGAATAGATATGTACTCGTTAACACACCAGGTTGAAGCAGAGGCTTGTGCCACAGTGTGACATCTACATAGTGAGCCCCTCAACAGCAAAGAAAAGCTTCATTGTGCTAGACCTAAATTCTGTTTCATTCAACAGTGTAGTCTTTAGGAATGGAAGGCACCCTTGTGAACATGGGGCTGAGAGAAAAATGGTTTTAACTAATGTAATTAAAACAAAAAATGAGATTTTGGGCCACATGAAAGCTAGCTGCACTGCTGTGTGAAACCTCTTGCCATGATCTTTCTCTCCTGCTTTCTCTCTGCTCTCATTCTGTGTTTGAGCGAATGGAGACTGGGGGAATAGTGAAGTCCCAGAGGGACAGAGCTCTGTTCTTGCTGAAATTACAAGCACAGAGCTGCCTGGGCATGAACATGTAGTGTTTACTCTGCCAGTATGAATACAAATAGTCTTATTATACGGGACTCTGTACCCAAAGACCACACACACACACACACACACACACACACACACACACACACACACATAAAAAAATTAAAGGTTTTTTTTAACCCCTTTAAGACTCACCAAACCTGGGTGGAAAAGGGATGTCTTAAACAGCCACACAGTACTGTAGTTACAAGCAGTAGAGTCGGGATGGGGACCATATGTTTCCCTTTGCTCAGTGCTTTAATAACCTTGAAATTGAGAAATCTAATTGTATTTAAATTTTTTATTTCTGTTTTTGTCAGTTCTCACTTTCTTGTTCTACCTTTTATCCTCCTTAAAGGGTTGCCTATTTTCTTTGTTCTCTTTTCCTTTTCTTCAAATGATTGACCGGGATTGAGGCTGAGTTGTTAGCTTGCTGTTTCTGAGTCTTTGAGCTCAGGAGAAGTGAGACCAATGTTCTTTTGTGAGCAGTTAGTGACTAATGCCTGGGATGGTTGGTGAAGTCAGTCCATGGCTGTAGCGAGACTATAGGGTATTGCACAACAGGAATGGGATTGGGGTATAAGTATCAAACTCTGTTACCAATAGCTTGAGCATACAATGGTGTGCGTTCACTGAGAAACCGACCAATCTGAAGATGGAGTTTCAGCAGTCAGAATTCTGCGGGACAGCTGTGCCTAAGAGATGACGAGGCATCAGTGGGATGTATTTCCTCATGCTGAGCCCAGTTTTATCAGAGCAAGTTGACTTTCAGCTATCGCAGTTTAATTTTCTTTGGCAAAAGAGACAAGTTTGTCATGAGCCTGGCACTCTATGCATTACCCCAAGAGTGATGTGAAGGGAACGAGAAGAGCTCATGCTGATGAGATTTGGAGCAAATCTGTCCTGTCCCAAAGAGAATGGGCATCTGAACAGAGCCTTGAGAAATCGTTTTATTAAAAAAGGAATAAAAAATTGACCTGTTAATGTTCTGAAAGCCAAGGCTTGATGTAAATGTATTGATGCTACATAGACATTAAATCATCATAATGTGGTGTTCTCCAAAGGTGACGGCTCTACCAGGTCATCATTGTGGGTGATACTGCATTACCTTGAAGGATTGGAGTTTCTGGGTTTAAAAGCTAGCACATGGATATAAGGAATAAAGGTAAAACAAGAGATTCCTGCAGAGTTTCCCCATGAATCGAGATGCTTTTCCCCTTTTCCCCATAGTCAAAGGCAGAAAACCTGTACTTACCAGAGCATCGGCTATATGGGTGGCCAGGCTTTCTTCCCTGTTTTTTTTCCAGGACAGTAAATAGGTAAAATGGTGATGGGACCAGGACTTGGAACAATTCAGTTCCATTTAGTTTTAGGTAACTTGTTTGCCATTTGAGAAAGAATATTGGCTGTTTCAGCAGAGATGTGACCTGCATTTTGAACACTGTCCCCACGTTAAAAGCAGGAGAAAGAGATTTTCTGATGTGGTGTTAGCCACTTTCTCCTTTGTATTTTCCTAGTTGTCCCTTCTCCATCAAGAAAGATGTAACTGAAGGAATGCCACCTTATTCATGATGGAAGTGTAGGAGAACACATTTTTCTCATTGTCAGATTTGAATGGCATTGCATTTAGTATGAATTTAGAGTAGGATTAAAAGAGATGTAGACCAAATCTGTGAACTATGTTACTTGCAAATAGTTCCAAAGATGAGTTGTCTAGGATTTTTTTAATAGTTTTGAGTAAAGATGAAAATTGTGGAAAATGTGATTGCAACATAGACTAAACTTATTTCAATTCTAGCTGCTATGAAGCTACAGTGATGGGCAGTGTATGTAAATACACAGCTAGATGAATGGTGTGCTGCTAAGCCTGGAATCAGAGGAAGTGCAGCCAACTCACAGTTCTACTTTTACTGCTTCTCAATTTTGGAGGAATTGTTTTCATTTTCCTGCCAGTTTGCTAACCTGTTTTGATCATTTGGTGGAAGCTGTAATTGCAGGTGGGAACATTTTGAGTAACAGTTCACAATCCACTGCAGCTACTTTTCACGCTAAATCCTGTTATTAAAAGGCTCAGGCTAAGATCAAGCCAAGGGCGGTAACGGACTTGACAGAGAACAGCTTAACTTTGCTTGGTATAGGACAAAGAAAACCGTATCCTTCTTGAGACTACATTCTTACTTGTTCTGACATGTTATTAGCATTCTTTTATCATATTTCCTTTAACTCCGTGAAATAAATCATGAATGTCTAAACTGGGCAGCGATGAAAGATATGATAGGCAAGCAAATTTCATAGCACTTTTAGTGTGGACAGAAAGTAGGACCCTGTTTTCCTCTCTCTGTCAGCACGTGGGATTTTTAACCATGCAAAACCCTTCCCCACATCTCTCCTGTCATAATGGAAAACTGAGATAAGAGGAAGATTCTCTTTAGAAGCAGCTATAATAATCAGGTACAGGGTGTGTATTCCACAAAGGATCAGCAACTAAAGACTGGAATTCTTGTGTGGTATTAAATTTTTTCCTTAAAATTTTTCTGGGAGATAAGCATATTCCAAATGGAATGCAATTTGATGACTGCCTTCACATGCACACTCACTACCACTCTTTTTAAGAATTGCAGTCGCTCCAAGGCTTCATTTCTCCAGATGGGCACTAGGTGTCAGGGTTTTTCCTTCTCAGCAGCTTGGCATTCAGACAAGCCTCTGAATTGCCCGTTTGGTGAGACAGATCCAGTGGTATCCTTCCTCGTTTTTCTTCAGTTGGTGTGGTAGGCTTTGCCTGGTGTTCCTCCAGTATGCAATTGCATTTTTAACTCTTTGGGCGGAGATCTGTTGAACCTTATCACATCCTTGCCCTACACATTTTTTACAAGAAACGTCTGTTTAGGAAGAGGATGATTGAGGAGGAAAAAAATAGTGGAAATTAAAGTTTAAAGACTGGTTGCCATCATGACTGGTATCTTTTATGTTCTTGAGGTGAAAGGGTAGGGATGGTGGGAATTAGGAATTCAGTCCTAGAACTGCTCAGCCTTGCCAACATTTAATTGTTGGCAGTGTGTTGATGTCTGGTTTCACCAAGGTGTAAGTGTCTGTAATTTTTTAATATAAAATACTTCAAACTTAGAAAAAATTATGGAGAGCGATATATCAAATATCCTTGCATCTACTGACTAGCTTAAACAAATCTTCTCATTTTGACACTCCTCCTCACTTATATGTTGCTATAATCCTTTGAAATCTCTAATTTGAATATAAAAACAAACAAAAATTGGGGATTGGTAAGGAAAGGAAGTTGGTAAGCTTATAGAAGCCTGAAGTATTAGAAGAAATTAATTAGTAGATCCATTTTGACAATTCTTAGGCTAACCCTCTTAGCCCAAAGGACCTCTTATTTTAGAAAAACCACCATAACCCTCTGTCTGAATTTGCTTGGTTGACATTTTCTATTCTCTCAAAGGAATTCCTTGTGTTATCCTGGACTCAGATTCTAGTGGAAGCTATTATGCTTTGAAACTCTGACTAGAGAGAGTTTGTGTATGTTTATGGACTTGAGCTCATGCATATAGAAGCCAAATATGTTTCTGATTTAACATTAGACTTTTGTATATTGCTTTACTCAATTTAATCTCAGAATAGCTCCATGAATGTGAGGCTAATTTGGATGTATTTTACTGTGCTTTTATTTCATTCTTTTGATATCAGTTTACCTTTTCATGCTGGGTGTGGAAATTGAGTCCATGTCAATCTTTTAGATATGTGTTGGAAAAGAGGCATATTTGTATTGTAGTATGCTGAAGGTGAGCTTTGAAATAGACCTGAAGGAGGCAGATCTGAAAAACAGGACCGTGGTCTGTGCACTGATTGTTCAGGTTATAAAAAGAGACTAATGGTCCTTGCCATCAATCTATCCCTGAAGATGGGAAAGTGTTTGTAATAAGTGCTTTGAGATCCTCAGCAGAAAAGTATCACACACCACTGATTACATATAAACATTCATAATTTGCGCTTATCTTGTTTTTCATCAACAGCTTCCCCAAGCCCCAATTTTGAATCTTTTTAGGCCCAACAAGATAGGAATTTCAAGTATAGAAAAAGACATGTTATGAAATATGTGATTAAGATAGTTTTATTTAAAATTACTATGCACTTTTCTTTTATCCTCTGAGTGAGCATGTTTGATTACGAGTCTGTCTAAAATGATCCTCAGAACCAAAGTTGAGCCCCTCTTAGAAAAATATTGAGGCTAATTTTGAAAGATAGGTCTTCCTGCCACAGAATTACTTTTAATGAATTTTAACACTATATTCTTTTGGGATGCATATACTTTTCTCTTTTTTTTTTTTAATTTTTATTTAAATTCCAGTTAACATATAGTGTAATATTAGTTTCAGATGTAGAATTTAGTGATTCATCACTTACATACAACACACAGTGCTCATTACAACAAGTGCCTTCCTTAATACCTGTCACCTATTTACTTTGCATATACTTTTCTTAGAATTCCTTCTGAATGGCTGTTATTGGTATTGGAGATTTTTCAACAGGTGGATTAGTTCGTTTGACTCATTTCATTATTAGCAAACCAGAGCCCAGTGAGCTTGACTGAAAACCCTAATGCATCCATTGGCCGACCAAAGCAGAACTTGTGGAGGGCTCCTCAGTCCCCTTCACAAGTCAGTCCTAAAGATAAGATAGCCTTTAAACAAAAGGATATACTCGCCAGCATTTTTATACTCCTTAAGTTTCAAGATTTTGCTGAAAAAGGATGTGATATAGTACCCTATGTCAAGAAACTGTACAGCTCCAACTAAAGGCAATAACGAACATCAGGACAGCAACAGATGACACCCTAGGATGAGGTGTAGCGTGGAGCATCAGAGTTCAACATTCGTTTGTGTGATTAATGGGCAAAGCTTCTTGAACTGCAGTAGGCCAACTTGGTTAATTTCCATATCATCCAATTACTCCTGTGCCCCATTTCTCAAAGACCACTGGCTTGTATGTGCTCTTTTGCATGTTTTTTTTTTTTTTAAACTGGTATGTTTACTAAAAGCATTGTGTGTGTATATGCATAAAATTACTGTGGTTTCATGTTTATAAATATTGCAGGGAGATAATTCCCCTGTTCAATTAGAAATTATTATTTCTAGTCTTCAGTAATATTTTTCAAAAAATTACCTCTGGGATGAAATTTTTTTGCTCTAAAAATGGTTTTTTTCTTACTCTTTTATCGCTTTTTGGAAAGGGTGAGGTAAGTTTGTTCAGCCATTTTTGAATTATCCAAGCATGAAAAAGAGAGTTTTTCAGCTGTTAAGAAAATTGTTTTCAGCTCTTTTATGTGATCATATAACACTAGGCAACAGAATATGATATCCAGCAGATAATACAATATGGAAAGGCATTGACATTTTTTTCAGCATGGTTTTTCTGAATGGCACAAATTATGTCAAACATTGTATCGCCTTGTGATTTAAAAAGGCACATTTTAACACCTATACAGTATTTTTCTACTATTTCATCAAGTACATTTTTTTCATGAAATTCTAACATGAGTGAATGTTGTCATTATTTTTTGATAGTATCTAACTAAAAGTGAAGATGTAACATTTCATACAAGACATAAAAGGGGGGGGGAGGTGACATTTTATTATGCATCTGTAAAGGAACTCAAGTTCAGATTCTTTCTCACTGGGCCTTCATTTTCTCATCTCCACAATGCAGATAATGCTTAGGTCCGTTTCAGCTCGAACGCTCGAGAATTCTTTGTATTGCTGCTCCAGGGCCTTGCAGAATGGTCATCTTCCTGGCATTAGCAATAGTAACACAATAGCTACAGGAAGCTTTGCCAGGAGATTTCAACTATTAGACTTTTAGCATGGAAAATAAAGCTTTAATGTTAAAGCCACAGTCTCACCTCTATTTAAGTCTACATAGAAAAATATTATTACAGCTGAACTCAAAGTGAGGAGATAGAAGAAAGGCAACCATGGCAAAGATATACTTTACCTGCCTCCCACAGCATAGATAGCTACGGTTGATGGATGCTTCTTACATTCTTAAAAACACAGTCCTGTCCTGTTTTGCCCCTTTGCTTTCCCTTCAAATTTATTGGTTGAGCTTAATATTAGTATTTTATTTTGTAGTAACTGCAGCTTTGGGAAGTATCTGTGTGTGTGCACGCGTGTGTGCAATCGCACATTCTATTCACACTGATAGTACAATTAATGTTGATGTCAATTTTGGTGTTAATTTTGGGTCATGATTAGTGTTGACACTTTGTGTCAGACTAATGGCATTTATGGGCACCATCGGAATAAATGTTAATATTGTCATGTTTTTAGTATCTGTTATAGTAACATTAAACCAAGGTCCTCCCAGGAGAAAAAAATACATGTATGGATAGATAGATAATGCCTTTCTGTGTCGCTGGTGTTACTCAGTGAGAAAATGACATCTCAGGGCAGAATCCTAATCACTGTTTGGAGCATCAGAAATAATGATCACCTCTGATCGGGGGTTGTGAATAATTCATTCAGTTTGATTTTCACATCCTGTCCAGTGATACTTTTCAAACCAAATGTGTTTCTACAGGAAAATAATGGTCCCACTTCTTATGGAAATACTGTGGCACAAATCATTTTACCCACATAAAAACAGTTAAATAAGACTGTTCTCTTCTGCTTGCTTTCTCCTCCCCGTTCCCTCCTCCCTCACTTGCATGTGTTTATTCCAGAATCAGACAGTGACCAAGGAAATATTTTCTTCCTTAGAACTTGTATAAAGCAGACATTTATTTCTGCTCATCCTCAGTTTATTCACAGTAACTCTTTTGATCCTCTTCCCTTTTTCCCTCACCTTAGTTTAGATTGGTAACCCTAAACCTAAGAAGCCTGTATTATCAGAAATAATCTGAAATTACATATTTTTAAACAATTTATGGCTGTATTAATGAACACATAATTGGCAGGAAGTGCCTAAAACTATTTGGTAAGTCAGTGGTCAGAGAGGAAGCTTGTGTACTTCCAGGGCCACGGAGCCTGAGTCTGAACCTCCTTAGACCATAAACCCACCCACACTTGCAAACCCTCTCGGGCTGCTGCCCTTTTGTTGCTTCCTTAGCCCTTAGTCCTGGAATGTCATTTTCACTAGGTTTCACCTGCATGAAAGCACTGGAGGGAGAGAGAAACCGGAACAAGGGGATTCAGTGGTGGAATATCCTTTGGTTGTTATTTTTCAGTTCATATACTAGGAAACCTGGGCATAGGTGAAATCAGTGAATGTCACATTCCTAATCACATTGTCACACTTGTGTATGCTTTTGTAGTGATTGCAGAATTTTCAATATAAAGTCTCCATTGTGTGTATTAATATAGATAGACCCATCTATATAAAGTAATTTGACTGAGAAACTTATGGTGTCCTAATTAAATGGGGGGAAAATATGACTGTCTTCTGAAGTAATGACCCAATCCTCTGAGATGAAGCTATTCTTAGATAGAATATTTTGAACCATTTTTCCTGAATGTTGTGACCCTTTCTCTCTCTCCCTCCCTTTCTCTCTCTCTCTCTCTCTCTCTCTCTCTCTCTCTCTCTCTCTCTAAATCTAACAAGGGCAGGGGGAAGCAGTTTTCAACCTACTTCTCATCATCAGAAAGTATTTTGCATTCAGAAACCATTTCCAGTATCAAATTCAATTTTGTCAAGTGATTAGTTGAGTTTGGTAGAGAATAATTTAAAAACACAAAGCTGGAAATGGCCAGGGTGCTTCTACGCTGGAGGAGAGCAGTTGCTCTTCCCAAGTTGCAAGCCCTCTTCCAGTGACTGCACCACAAGGTGGATTATTGTGTTACATGTCTTTGCAGCCGTTACAGAGCTGCATCTGTTGACACTATGTGTCCGTATCCCAGACTGCTGGAAGGAACAGGGGAGTGGTTGAACTGATACCTTGCCTGCCTATCAGTGCGAGCGTCCTTTTATGTACATATGTTTGTAAAGCTCTTTAGCCCCTTCAAGATGAAAGGCTCTGTATAAATATAAGCTTTCGATTTTAGTACATGTTTGTAATACATGTGGTACAGTCCTAAATATGTATTTAGCTGATAGGCACTGTTCTTGTCTATTGTACAAATATTGACTTTAAAAGTATAAATATGTATTTAACCATCAGACCAGAAAAACACTGAAGCAGTTACTTCTCAGGTAGAGATATTAATATTGTATAAACCTATATATACATATGTTTACATTCAGACACATCATTGCAGAACATTTCTTTTTTAAAAATGAAATGATAGCCCCAACAAACTAAGGCAGTTCTTGATATTGTCCCTTCCAGGTGGGTCTTGATTTTTAATTTGCATGTGTTTAGCTCTCTCCTTCTAACTTTATATAAATATGATCTGTTGTAGCAGGACTAAAACCTAGAGTCAGTTTTGTAAAGTATGAAAAATCCTTAGGCTGGTGAGATAGTTTTCCCTTAAAAAATGTTTTTATTATGGAAATGCTCAAATGTACACTAACGTAAAAATAATACAATAAGCTACCATGTGCCTGTCACTCAATAAAGAGCTATTTGGTAGTCTTAGTTATCTTTTAAACTTATATTGCATTGATAATTTTATAAACACATTAAGGAAGATTTGGAAAATGGAAGAAAAAGCACCATCCCATCATTCTAAATAATTATCGTCTCATTTTGCTATGTTCTTTTATTTCATTTCTCCCCCTCCACCCCAGTGTGCCTTTAGATGCAGTATTGTAATACTTACTATGCACTTACTGTGTGCCAAGCACTGTTCTAAGGCTTACCATGAATTTAATCCTCACAACAAACTTAATAGAATAGGGTCCTATTGCCCCATTTTACAGATGAGGAAACTGAAGCACATAGAGGTCAATAGCTTACTTAAAGTGGCTAGAAAACTGTTTTGCCTTTCACAATTATTATGATATACAGACAATTTTGTTATACTATCTCTTCAAATATAGTATTACCTCATGGGTATTTTTTTTTTAATGTTTATTTATCTTTGAGAGAGAGAGGGAGACAGAGAATCTAAAGCAGGCTCCATGCTGTCAGCGCAAAACCTGACCTGGGGCTTGAACTCAACAAACCATGAGATCATGACCTGAGCCGACGTCAGACACTCAATGACTGAGCCAACCAGGCGCCCCACATCATGGGTATTTTAAAATGCTGCACCTAGTCTTCATAGCCATCATTTTGCAGGGCTGTACAGGACACTAATGATGACCTTATTAGCCAATTTACTTCCCTCCCAGAAAGTTTTTATCATGACATTTATTTTTTTAACAGTTTATCTTAAAATATTTTAGATTTACAGAAAAGTTACAAAGATAGTACAAAGAGTTCCTATATACCTAATATTAGCATCTTACACTATTTCTGTTGCTCAAATAATCTTTATGCCCACTGAAAGAGGTGTATTAAAATAGATCTAACTGAAACCGTTGATATTTCTAATGTTGACGCTTTGTATAACCATGGTATAATTATCAAAACTTAGGGGCGCCTGGGTGGCTCAGTCAGTTAAGTGGCCGACTTTGGCTCAGGTCATGATCTCGCGGTCCGTGAGTTCGAGCCCCGCATCGGGCTCTGTGCTGACAGCTCAGAGCCTGGAGCCTGTTTCCGATTCAGTGTCTCCCTCTCTCTGACCCTCCCCCGTTCATGCTCTGTCTCTCTCTGTCTCAAAAATAAATAAACATTAAAAATAATTAATTAATTAATTAATTAATTAAAAAAACTTAGAACTAATATTGTTATGATACTAATAAGTAAAATACAGACTTCATTTTGGATTTCACCAGTTTTTCTACAAATGTCCTTTTTCTGTTCCAGAATACCACATTGAATTTAGGGATCAATGACATTTATGTTTGTGTTATAACTGATGTTCATCTTTCTTTATTGTTTCTGCTAACTGCAGTGGCACTAGTCTAGAACATACTTCTGTAATTTCTCTGGTAAAGGAAATTATGTGAACCGTATCTTAAAAAATAAACATACTAGCTATAAAACTAGTTATTTAATTTCTCTGTACCTTAGTTTTCTCATGGCAATAATAACAGCTGCTTCTGAATTAATACTAATAATTTGAGGACTTTTTATAATTGGAAACATTGAGGCTTTATGAGGTTAATCTTGATTGGTCCAAGATTATACAGCTAGAACAAAGCTGAGATTTGGACCAAGGTAGGCTGACACTCCCCAGCTTAACCTCTTTACTATCAGTACTTGTCAATATGTAGTATAGTACAGCATGTGATAGATGTTCACTTAATGGCAACTGTTACTTTTGTTATTTTTTAAAATGTAGAAGGACTCCTGGGTGGCTCAGTCAGTTAAGCATCCACCTTCAGCTCAGGCCATGATCTTGTGGTGCATGAGTTTGAGCCCTGTGTCCAGCTCTGCGCTGACAGCTCGGAGCCTGGAGGCTGCTTCAGATTCTGTGTTTCCCTCTCTCTCTCTGCCCCTCCCCTGTTTATACTCTGTCTCTCTCTCTTTCTCAAAAATAAATAAACATTAAAAAACTATATTAGAAGGGGCGTCTGGGTGGCTTAGTTGGTTAAGTGACTGACTTCAGCTCAGGTCATGATCTCACGGTTCATGAGTTCAAGCCCCGTGTTGGGCTCTGTGCAGACAGCTCAGAGCCTAGAGCCTGCTTCGGATTCTGTGTCTCCCTCTCTCTCTGCCCCTTCCCCCCCCTTCTCTCTCTCTCTCTCAAAAATAAATATTAAAAAAATATTTTTTTAAACCCTATATTTAAAAATAGAAGAGTTGAATGATGTTTAAGACTGTCACTCTGTGATCCCTAGAGATAAGTCATGGATGATGTTCTAAGCCCTTGGTGTTGACTATTTTCTAAGAATCATTTAAAAAATGAAATGACTATGGAACCAGCAAATATTTATTACTCCCATATTACGTGTATAGGGATCCTGCTAGGCACTGGAGGCAATGATATAATGGTTTAGGCTGGCAAGCTAGAAACGGTTCTAGGCAATATATGATTAATTATCAAATGAATTCTCCACATGAAGGTCTTAGTAGGAGATGGAGAAGAAGCTTTAGACTAGGCAAAGCTTTACTAAGGAAATGGAATTTGAATGAATCTTTTTGGAATGGGTAAGATTTGGATAGATTGAGAGGAGAGAAAGGGACAAATTTTGTATGTTGAAGATAATATAATAGATTACTGTTTCGAATAGTTTATTCATCAAACCCATAGGGAGTGTTAATTTTGTATGTGGGGACATTGAAGTTCAATAAAATTATTTTTCTAAGGTCATACAATTGGTAAGTGATAGGGCCTGGATATGGATCCAAGTTAGTTTAACTCCGAAGCCCATCTTTTTCCATTATGTGCCCTATTGTTGAATTAGCAATAAAATCTAAATTTCAGGGGCGCCTGGGTGGCTCAGTCAGTTAAGGATCCAACTCTTGATTTTGGCTCAGGTCATGATCTGTTAGCTGTTAGCGCAGATCCCGCTTGGGATTCATTCTCTCTCTCTCTCTCTCTCTCTCTCTCTCTCTCTCTCTCTCTGTCTCTCTCATTCACCTGCCCCTGCCTAGTGTATGCATACATGAACACATTCTCTCTCCCAAAGATAAATAAACTTTTTAAAAAATCTAAATTTCAGTATAAGTTGAGCAGTAGATGCTTTCTTGGATGTTTATTCATTATGCTTGCTCAAAACTTAATCTCTTCTAGTAGTGAATCTCACTATATGAAGATTGGGATAGCGCTCTCCATTCTGTATTGGTACTTTTTAAAGGTGGGGGGAGGTGGTCGATGAGGAACACACTTTGGAAAGACATTGATAAAGAGTAGTGTGTTCTTGGTGCTGCTGTGTTGACACCTAATTAGAAGTCAATATTGCAAACATAATGACCTAGCCAATTGCTGAACTGACTGCCCAAGTGACACAGTTAGAGTCCCCAGGTAGTAACAGAAGATAAGAGTATTATTTGCCTGTCCAGTGCCACACAGACACAATGTTTGCATTAGCATGCGAATGCTGAAGTAGATTCTTCAAGGCTTGTTTCTAAGCTACTTCTAGCCTAGGTGGCTAAGGTTAATATATCATAAAATTTGGTGTAAAACCAGTCTTCCTAACTACAAATGCATTTAGAGGAAATAGGTTTTCCTTCCTGAAAAACAAAAGAGGTGTTAGGTTAGAGCGCCACGTGAGAAGGCAGGTAAAATATTTCTCCCCACACAGGCATATATTAGCCAGCTTCTTAAAAGCCATGACCAAAGTTATCCTGATATTTGCAGTTTCTCCATGCTGTATTTTGGATGATCTGTTTCTCCTTCCTTTCTGTGTCTTTAATGAGCAGATAGAGTAATACCTTATCTCACAAGGTGATTGGATTTTTTTTCTGTGTATTATATCCATTTTGATTTGTATTTGGCCAATGGTATGATATATTAAATAGCTTATATTTGTCTGTAGGTGTTTCATATATATATTTCTTAATGTGGAGAATCACAAATAGCTATGTGGAAAGCTTCAACCAGCCTGATTACAGTGGATGTGCAATTGGATTGAGGAATGTGTACTCAGAGCTTATGATCACTGGCCCGGTTGAGTCTGGGTGATGCATGTGGCTTTCCAGGGATGCTGCTATTTACATCTGTTAATGGCCCTTCTTGATGGCCGGCTCCCCAATGAGGTGATATGCAGCAGCCTGGGGATGAGGGACCAAGGCTGCAGATGTGGCTGGGCTCCATTAGGCAGGACCAGGAATGCTCATCTGGTAGGCTTTGTGTTTGGGAGCAAGTTGGGGGGGGTGAGAGTGCAGTGGGGGGCAGGAGGAAGACAGAAAGAAATAGGGGGAAAAAAGGAATGGAAAACATTACTTATCCGGGTATAGGGAAACAGACAGGCAGGCATGAAAAACTGCAGCTGTAACTGGGGTATGAGTGAATAGAAAAGAAATGGAACTAGCGAATAAACAAGTAGAAGGATTGACTAGATCTCATATAGAAGGGGATTAAAAGAAGAGAGGGCTGTGAGGGTTTGGGAAGAGACGTGTCACCCTTGCCTTTGAAGTCAATATCATTTATTTGTGTGGCTGGTCAGATGCTACTGAACAGAGAGTAGAGATTTACATATATCATTCCTTGCATGCTTTGGTTTTGTGGTGCTGGGAGAAAGTGGCAAGAGATGCTCAGAGCGAGGATGCAATGTTGAGCTATAGTGAATTCTTGCAGAGGATACCTGAAGCTAGCCAGTAAAGAATGTTGCTGTTATTCCTATCAAATGCTGTAGAACAGTCAAAGGACCCAGGATCACAGAAGTTGTATAGTCCATGAAAGATGATTCTCCTCTCCTCTCATGTGTAAGAAGTCTCTCAGAAAGAATCTCACTGAAGATGGAACTAGTGTCTTAGTAGATAGGGTAGCAAGCTAGGGAGTTTTGGATGTAATTCCCTGCAGCATGGCATTCTCCCACACATATCTTGAGTGCATTTAGACTTTGGTTTTTCCATCTTTTTTAAGCAGGTCCAAAGAAGGAATTGAAACAACTGTGAAATACATAGTAAGCCAGCTGTTCTCACCATAACCTAGAGAGGTATGCTAGAATGTTTGTTATAGTTTCCCACAGGAAACTTGGCTCTTTAGCAGGGCATATCTTTACATGGAGGCTGTGTCTAGGTATAGTCTGATACCTTCATGGAGCCTGAAAAAAAATTCTACAGGTAAGAGGCTTCTATTTATTTGTTTGTCTGTGCCTTTGCAGATTGGCATGGTAGCTTGGAAAATGACCCTTAAAAGTCCTGAATATCCAGAAGGCCGAGATATCATTGTTATTGGCAATGACATCACATACCTAATTGGGTCCTTTGGGCCCCAGGAGGATTTGCTGTTTCTCAGAGCTTCTGAGCTTGCCAGGGCAGAGGGTATCCCACGCATCTTTGTAGCAGCCAACAGCGGAGCACGAATTGGACTGGCAGAGGAAATTCGTCATATGTTTCACGTGGCCTGGGTAGATCCTGAGGATCCTTACAAGGTACAGACTAAGAAAAGATAAAACTTCAAGACAGTATATCGTGTTGTGTGTGTGTGTGTGTGTGTTGTGTGTGTCTACACATGTAAAGAGGTGGGGGAAAGGGAGAGGTTTAAGTTCAAAAGTCCGCACGCACAGTGAGCTATAACCATGTTGGAGACAAATTGTGTCTCAATATATTCACCAGGTTTTTTCTCCAGCTTTGAAACAGATTGCTGTTTCTTGAGTTGAACACCAGAAGAAATAAATATGCATTCATCATGGGACATGTTAAGCCAGAAATGCCTATCTTTAAACTATTCCACTGTGGCTTCCATGACTTAATGGTCATTTACTAAAGCGCTTATATCCTCAGCTTCTTCTCTACTTGAAATCTGCCTGTCCTCTAAAGACTCTGCTTGCCCTAGCTGTCTTACAGAGTGATTGATCTCTGTCTTTCTCTTGTACCACTGAACCTAGAGGGGGAAGAGTGTCTTCTTTGTGCCTCATTGCTACTTTCAGACCCTTTTCCCTTCTTTCTCTCTGAAAACCCCCATATATATATATATATTTTTTTTTTTTAGTGTTTATTTATTTTGACAGAGAGCAAGAGAGCAGAAGAGAATCCCAAGTAGGCTGCACACTATCAGCCTACTGTGCTCACAAACCATGAGGTCATGACCCAAGCCGAAATCAAGAGTCAGATACTTAACCAGCTGAGCCACCCAGGCTCCCCTGAAACCCCCACCTTTGAATTTCATGTCATCAGACTGTGCCAAACCACCACTTATTATAGTGGTCCCCAACTCTGGTCACTCCTCATTCTTTGCATCTTTTAGTTGCTGGCACATTGTCATTCTCCAATACAACTAGCCCTGTTATAATTCTTAGTGACTACTATATTCATATAGATGATCCATTCCATAATCCAGCATCTTAGATCCTTGACTTCCTATCTTTTACTCCAGCTCAGCCTCTTCTTCACCATAATCTTAATTTCAACCATCCCTTTCTTTGCCACCCCTTCATCCTATCTTTCCCACTCATTTTCTGTAGTATACCAAGTCCAGCAATCCTTTGAACCCTCCAGAATCTGCAACTGTTGATCCTACAACCTTTCTTCTGTCCTTCACTCCCTCTTTACATCCTTATTTCATTCCTGTCTGCTTGCATTCCAAGTTCAATGATAGGTTAATCATATTATAATGACCACATTTTCTACACCCTCAACTTTTTTCCCTCTTTCCTCATCCTCATTCTGCTTACTTTATCTCTTTACAAAAACCTTGTGTGTAAATCCAGTACTCTCCATGTACTCACATACATGAACCTGCATAGCCGAACACTGATGGAGAAAAATACCCACTGCTGTTGACTGGTCTTACTTTCAGTTCAAGTTTATGAACTTGAACAATGGACAGTTTCACATCTTCCCCTCTCTCCTTAAAACTCCAAAACCCTCTTGCTCCATCCTCCTTCTTAGCTAACGACCTTGCTCCCCAGTTCACTGAGCAAATGGAAGCAATGAGAAGAGAGCATCCACAAGCTCTCACGTGTCTGCATCTGTGCCTTTATTCTCTGCCATCTCCCTGTACTCTGGATAGACAGTCCCTGCCCCTGTCCAAAGCCAGTCACTCCTCTTGGACATTTACCCTTTCCATCTTAAATCATCACTTTTTCCCTGTACCAAATCTACCCCTTTAGCTTACAAATACTTAGCCCCCAATCACTACCTTTATTGACAGCAAAGCTTCTTAAGAGCATTGTCTCTTCTTGCTATCTCCAGACACTCTCCCCTCACCTCAGGTAGGCTTGCACCCTCACCGGCGCCTGTACTGCTTTTGTCAGGGTCACCATGGATTCCATACGGTTAAATTCTGTCATGAATCTTAGTCTTCGTTTGAGTTACTCGATGCCATAGCAGCATTTGACACAGTTGGTCACTTCTCCTAGAGTGAGAAATTTTGTCTGTTTTGTTCATTCCTGTTTTTCCTTTGCCTAGAACAGTACCTTTCACATAAGAGGCACTCAATAAATACATGCTGACTGACATACATTTCATCCTCGAAATACTTTGTCCTCTTGGCTTCTAGGGCACAGAGTCTCCTTTTTAGCTTCCTGACTGCTCCTTCTCAGTTTTCTTTGCTAAGACATCTTGTCAATGTAATAGTGTTTCAGAGGATAATGGAAATACTCTAATATTTTGATTGTGGTGGTGATTACACAAGTGTATACATTTGTCAAAACTCACCAAACTGCAGTACATAAAATCAAGGAATTTTATTGCACGTAAATTATACTTAAATAAAATTTCTGTTTAAAGTGTATGGAAATTATTGATGACTACTCACAGGTACAGTGTTTCTTTTTGGGGTGATGAAAATGGCCTAGAATCAGAGACTGGTAATGGTTGCACAACATCAGGATATACTAAAAACCCTTTAAAATGGCCAGTTTTGGGGTGTCTGGCTGGCTCAGTTGATGAAGCACTCAACTCTTGATCTCAGGGTTGTGAGTTCAAGCCCCATGTTTGGTTGTAGAGATTACTTAAAAAAAAAAAAAAGCCAGTATTGTGTGAATTTTAACCCAAGACCCTATATAGATTGGTCTTCCAATACCACCCTGCCCTCATTTCTTTCAGACAGTCTCACTCCACACTGGCTTCAACGACCTCCTTAAATATTTCTGAGGCACACTCATGTCCCTGCACTTCTGCACCTGCAGTTGCTTCTGCTTCGAATACTTCCTCTCCCAGCGCCCCCATATCCTCATGTCTCATTTCCTCCACTCTTCAGTGAAGCCACTTTCAAGGAAGACTTCCCTGGGCTTTTCTTTCTACAAGTTCACCTCTCACAACGCTCTGTCTCCCTCTCGACTCTGTTTTTTTTTTACTTAAACAGTATTCTCATTAACATTATATGTTTATTTATTTCTGTCTCTCTCGCTAGAGTGAGTATAAGTTCCATAAGGCCAGGAAATTTTGTCTGTTTTGTTCATTCCTGTTTTTCCTTTGCCTAGAACAGTACCTTTCACATAAGAGGCACTCAATAAATACATGCTGACTGACATACTAAGGACCCTCCACACTACAAGGTTCTTGTCATAAGTCATACAAATTCAGTGACAGATTCATGTCTTCCAGGTTGTGCTCACTGTGGGACAAATTCATTGAGTTAAGTGGTGGCATAATTTCTCATAGTATTTAAAACATCTTCCTCTGTTTACCTTTTTTTTTTTTTTTGCCTGAATGACTAATTCCTTTAAGTTAAACACATGTATCCTGTAACTCTATTTTGTGAGCATGTGTATGTATTTGTAAAAATAATTACAAAAAGCTAGTATAAATTTTTAAATGTAAATGGGAATTATAAGTTGTTTATTTAAAAATGCAAAAGGCAGGGACACCTGAGTGGCTCAGTCAGTTAAGTATATGGCTTTGGCTCAGGTCATGATCTCATGGTTCTTGAGTTTGAGTCCTGCCTTGGGCTCTGTGCCAACAGCTCAGAGCCTGGAGCCTGCCTCAAATTCTGTGTGTGTGTCTCTCTCTCAAAAATAAACAAGCATTAAAAATTTTCTTAATAAAAAATAATAAAAATGCAAAAGGCATGAATTCAGTATTCATTGATGATTATCACTGTATATGATGATTATCACCGTATAGAATTCTGGTTTTAATATTGCCTTCCCATTTTTGTGATCCTCTCAATTATCTCTTACCATTTACTTTCTTTTTTTTTAAATCTGTTTATTTATTTTTTGAGAGAGCATGCACACATGCACATGAGTCGGGGAGGGATAGAGAGGGAGAGACAGAGAATCCCAAGCAAGCTCTGCACTGTCAGCACAGAGCCCAACGTAGGGCTTGATCCCATGAACTGTGAGATCATAACCTTAGCTGAAATCAAGAGCTGGACACTCAACTGACTGAACCACCCAGAAAACCCCATTGGATTTGAAAAAGTAAATAATACTAATCCACACATTTCTTTAATTTTGTGTTGATATCATTAATAGAGGTGGCACAAAAGATCAGAAATTACCCTTTAAAAACCTGATGAAAATGAAATGGTTGGAATATATTCGCAGTTGTAGCTACAAGATAGCTTAATTCAAAGACAGTCAGTGACTAGAGAAATAGGCACTTCCTTCTTTCAAAGGAGAACTGTCTATGCTAGTATTCTGTTAGAGTGATGTGACAATTTAAAGCTAGCTTTGGAACAAGCTGTGTTATGCATGCTTTGCTATGTCCTCTGGTTATGTGATGATGGCAAATAATGAGTTAAAAACTATTTGTACTTCACAGGGATACAAATAC
This sequence comes from Panthera tigris, assembly GCF_018350195.1. Classification (NCBI taxonomy): domain Eukaryota; kingdom Metazoa; phylum Chordata; class Mammalia; order Carnivora; family Felidae; genus Panthera; species Panthera tigris. Next base: position 23,812,261 of record NC_056673.1, read on the forward strand.
TTGTATCTGACCCCTCAGGATTATAAGAGGGTCAGTGCTCTCAACTCTGTCCACTGTGAACATGTAGAAGATGAAGGAGAATCCAGGTAGGTGTATATGTATCAGAATTATTTAGCCATGGATTAAAGAAAGGTGAATATGATCATTTCTTCCTCACTGTCCTGCTGATCATGACCTTGAAAGAGCAATGAAGATTGCTTATTATATAATCTGGAGGTCCGAGGTTTGTATCATAGCTCTACCACTAATTAACTGAAAGACCTTATCTTACTGATTAAGGTTTTTAAATTATGTTTATATTATTTATTCATTTTAGAAAAGTTGGAATATCTAAACAATTATGAAGAAATAAAAATTAGCTACAAACCTACTGAGAAAGAACGTTATTAATGTATACTATAGTCTTGCTGTCTTTTCTGTATATATATGACTTTGTTCTACATAATCAGAATCACAATAGAAAAACTCTTGTTATTTGCACTTTTCACTAAAAACTATTTTGGGGAAGTTTTGTATATTCTTAAAATATTATTTGAGATTATGTTTAAGGGCTTGATAATATTTTATGATAAAATTTTATTTATTTAATAATAAAATAAATTTTATCTTTTTTGAACATTCAGACTATTCCAACTTTTTACTACTATATTCCTCGGCTGAGTGTTCTTTTAAATAAACTTTTAGGAATATCTATCATTATTCCCTTTGACCTATGTAAAAAGTAGAATTACTGGTCAAAAAATATGTCCATTTTAAAGATATTTTTGATAATTTCAGATTGCCCTCCCAAGATCCGTACTCCACCAGCAGTATATGACAGTGCATTCTTCCCCTTTAATTTTTCTCCACTCTTGCCAATATTGATTATTGTCAATTAATAAAATAGGATAAAAATAGCAATTATTTTAACTGGTATTTTTGAATACTAGTGAGGTTTACCATTTTTACAGTCTGTCTGCAAGTACTTTCAGAATGTTAATCAACTATTACAATACCAATTATTGAGTAATTCGTACTTTCCTCACTTTTATAATAATCTTAATTCAGTTACTAGGCTTTGTATCAGTTTTTTGTGCTGTCTATTCTTGGGGTAATGCCACATTATCTTAACTGTTGTATTGGGGCAGATTTCCTCGCATTCTTAATTTTTCCCCATTTTATTGACTCTTTTTGTCTTTTTGTATTAGTTTCATTGTTTTTAATTACCAAAAACTTTCCATAATGATTTTGATTCAAGTTACATTAAGTTTATTAATTAATTTAGGAAATCTGACATCTTCATAATTATTAACTCTTCCCAAGAAAAAACATGGCACGTTTTTCCTTTTTTCAACTGTATTTTTAAAAATTTTGTGGTTTTCTTCATACAGGTTCCCACTCTGTCTTGGTTCATAATATACCCTTGCTGTCTCAATAATTTTTTCACAGCAACTTTGAGCTAAAAGATATACCTAATATTTCTGTTTATTAAGTAGTCAGACCCAGAGATAAGTATTGATACTCTAATAAATTAATAGTTATTTGAAAATATAATACACATAAATTGAAAGTTTTTTCACTTTTAAATAATTACAGTTACTTACTAATGGGATATTTGCATCTATATGAACTCTCAAAACTTGGATTTAGCTCGGATGTAGCCACCATTGTTTCTTGTTCTGCATTGATTTTTGTGTAGGACTTGGTTTTTTTGTTTTTGTTTTTATTTTTCCAGAGAAACTGTGAAAACCCAGCATTGCAAAGATAAAACATTGCCAAAAGGAATGTAGCATTATGTAATGTTTAAAAATGAACCACGTAATGCTGGTAGTTAACATGGGATCCAACAGATATTATATATCATAGTGTTTTTCTAAAATATTTAAAATATCCTGCAGTGCCCCTGGCAGTTGACTGTGTCACCTGAGGTACTGTGGTGCACAGTGTAGGTACAAAATGGAGTTTGCCATTTTTAAAATGTTTATGCCTAAATATTTTGCATTTTTAAAATTTATTTTTAATTTTTTTATTTTAGAGAGAGAGTGGGAGCAGGGGAGAGGAACAGAGGAAGAGAGAGAAAGAATCTTAAGCAGCTCCAGGTTCAGCATGGAGCCTAATGTGGGGCTCAGTCCCACAACCCTGGGATCATGACCTGAGCCAAAATTAAGAGTCAGACGTCTCTTCAACCAACTGAGCCACTCAGGCACCCCTATTTAGTATCTTTTCTTGCTATTCTGATTGGGATTCTCCCTCCCCATTATATTTTTTAACTCTTTATTACTGATATTTTAGAAAGCTATTGATTTTACATATTTTTTTGTTAAAGCAAGTCATTTTTCTTCTCTAAGTTTTAGTTTCCCCATCTGTAAGATGAAGATCAAGTAAATTAATATTTGTAAAGTTGTTGGCACAGCACTGAGTACATAGTAAGCAGTCAAAAATCCTGGCTGCTATTATATGTAATAATGGAGAGGATATTACCTATCACACTGGATTGTTGTGAGGATCAAAAATTTTATATATATATATATAAAATACTATCTATCTGTATATCTATATATACCCTATACAAAGTGTATACACTATATATGTATTACACTATACAAAGATTTTTATTACAAATAACATTAAAATTTGGTACTACTTTAAGGAATGATAGTCTCAATAGTAGAAGACTCAGATCATAGAGCAGAAAATGGGAAATTTGTATTCTTTTTCATGTAATACAAAGGGAGAAGATGCCACTTAACAAGTCATGAATACCTGTGAAGCAATATGTAATCCTTAGGAGGGAAAAGATCTGCTTTGCAGGGACGGGTGACTATGCCCATGAGTGTTTGTGACTATATAGCATGTGAGCCTTCTGGAAAGGACACATTAACCCTCCCTCCAATTATTGTGGCTCATTAACCCCTTAAGGGAGATTAGCTTTACCTGTAACATAACTCTAGAATTTAGAGCCTAGATACAGAGCAAAAGGAAGAATGGAGAATTCCTGGGAGAGGCTAAAAATAGAAAGGCTGGGGAATCTGAGAAGCAGAAATGCAAAGCCAGAGGCCAACAGCATGGGCAAAGCAAAAGAATTGGTGGAAGGTTAGAAGTAAGGAAAGAGGCTAAAAATAGAAAGGCTGGGGAATCTGAGAAGCAGAAATGCAAAGCCAGAGGCCAACAGCATGGGCAAAGCAAAAGAATTGGTGGAAGGTTAGAAGTAAGGAAAGAAGGGAACAGAGAAATATGGGGGCAAAAAAGTAGTTTAAGAGCCACTATGGGATATTTATTATTTCAATTTATAAAACTATGCCTGGTGCCAAGCTTTCTGGGTACACACGGAACTGTAAATAATATATGCCCATCTCTGCTTCCAACTTTATATTTTTCCTCTCTTTTATTAGTTCCATTCCCCATCTCCCACTTCCCATTATCAGCTATCACTCCTAATCCCCTGCCGAGAAGACAGACGAGTGGCTCCCACTGGATCCACAAGATGGTTTCTGGACAACTTGGCCAGCATTTCACTTCCATGCACATTCTACTTGCCCCTCTATTCAAAAGACTAGAGCCAGGATCCCTCTGTGTATGCACTTGATATTCACAAAGAGCAGGAATGGGAGTGCACTGTTTTGATCTTGCCCTTCATCCCTGTCTTGGAAAGAGAAAGGATTTTTTGACTTGAGAAATTGGCCTGAGCATTCTCACTATGCCTCTGGACTTTTTTATTCCTTTGTAACATGTATCAAAAATTATTGATTTAATGGCTGTTGCTGATTATAGAGAGATATACAGTCGCCCTGCTTTTAAGAAACTTGTTCTAGAAAGTAAGAGAGGGCATCTAAAATCAGAGCGCCATCTATGTGTCAAGCCCTCTTTGTTCCTTTAATTTAACTTTCATGTCAACCCTTAGAGGTAGACACCATTATCTCCATCTTATAGAAGTTACTATTATCTCCAGAGTTACATGGCTGTATGTGTCAGAGCAGGGTTTTAAACCTGTCTACTTAATTCCAGATTTTTCTCTTTCCACTATACCATATTGCTTCCAGAAGAAAATAGGCACCAAGCTAAGAAGGAAAGATACATGAATGAAAAGTATAAGAAGAGTATAGAGCCCTGGCATTAAATAAGCTTTCAGTATGCTTTTAGCAGCCTTTTAATAGTGATTATTCTTTTAGTGGATTGTTGTTCTTGTGTTTAACCTTTATAATTTGGCATGGCTATATCCAATAGGTACAAGATAACTGATATTATTGGGAAGGAAGAGGGACTTGGAGCAGAGAACCTTCGAGGCTCTGGAATGATTGCTGGAGAATCCTCATTGGCCTATAATGAGATTATCACCATCAGCTTGGTAAATCTTATCAGAATGTGAAATTTTTGAAGAACTGACTGTGTGGCTAGGAGTTTTTTTGGTCCGATCTCTGCCATTCAGTCCCAAATGAGAACATTTCTTAAAAATTATCTACAATATGATTTTAATTGTGCATGATAATGTAAATAATTGAATTTCCTAGAAAAACCTAGCACCTCATTTTAGCCTTTAGTTTAACTTCTTATTTCTCTAAATATTCTACGAGAATTTTAATAGCTTGAATTTCTTCTCTTAACTACTTTTCTTGTTCTTACCTCTAGTATAGATGCCAAGCATCTATGAAATGGGAAGAAGTATAAGAGAAATAAACAGCCTATGAACCTTTGTGTCTAATCCCCTTTGGTCCAATTCAGTGAATTCTGTACCTTCTTTTCTTTGACCAGGAAATTGTGGGGCTTTTTTAACATTGTTATTAATCAAGCAAATTTTCTAAAAAGCAATTTTTTTTTCTATTAATGTAGATTTTATACATTTGTGCCTTAGTTCTTACAGCTTGGGAGGGGACATAAATCTGTGACATGTAGAATTTATTCTCTCTCTCTCTCTCTCTCTCTCTCTCTCTCTCTCTTTAATTTATTCTTTTTTAAGGTTACATGCCGGGCTATTGGGATTGGAGCTTACCTTGTCCGGCTGGGACAGAGAACCATCCAGGTTGAAAATTCTCACTTAATTCTGACCGGAGCTGGAGCTCTCAACAAAGTAAGTTTCTAGAGTCTGAGTGAAGTGTGTGAAGCTGTATGAAGATGATTGTGAATTCTTAATTCAAGATTCTGATTGAGGAGAAGCCTTTCAGTCCATGCCTCCCTGAATCTATTCCCCTCTATCTCCATCTTTCCTGCCCATTGCCTTGCTTACCTAATCATTCATTCATTCATTGTATTCAACAAGTATTCTGAGTACCTACTCTGTGCCAGGCACTGTTCCAAGTTCTGTGGATATGTTCATGAACAATCCATGTAGAATTCTTGCTCTGAAGGGCTTACGTTCTAGTGTTTCTAGGAAGAGAATTAATTGAATGCTTTTTTTCTACCCTCCTTTCCTTTCTTTTATCTATGAGTAAGTGAAGAGATCTATTCCCAGATGTGGAGCTGTCTCTGAAACATCTTCTGAACATGTTGACAATATCATTTTAATGTTCTGAGAAATTTGTGAATGTAGAGGAAGTAATTGGTAAATATTGAATGGAAAGATGGGTAGATGGATGCATGGATGGATTTCTGGGAAAGGGTATGACAGAGATTTATCATCCCTTCAAAAGAAATTCTTGTGCCTTTTCAATTCAAGCTCACGGGCTTTTCCAAAGGAAAAAAAAAATGGTTGGTGAGGTCACCGCTTGTAAGAGTGAAAACTATCTAAGTATACCTGAATATACAAAAGACAGTGTAGTTCTGACTTCTCTGCAGACATAGGAAAATTATTTTCTCTCCAGAGCCAGGAATGTGTAATAGTCTAGGACTGGTTGGCTGACCTTGTGCAACTCATGTAACCTCTCAGCTCCTCAGCTTTCTTTGTCTGTCAAAGGGGGATAATAACTTACACGCTTAAATGATACAGTGGAGATCAAATGAGAAATCATAAGCAAAAGTACCTAGCACTTGGCACAAAGTGTTGGTCCTCATTACAATTTCAGTTCCCTTTTCTACTCTCTTATACGATTTGATGATTTATCTTGTGGAGTTATATGCACGCTGAATTGTATCAACTACTGGGTTTACTGGACTTGTGCAAACTTTATCAAGCCTTGACTTTGCAGTGGAAGGATAGGAAGTAAGTGTCCTGTTACCTCATTTTTTAAAAGTGGATATATCCATTGGTCCAATTAGCTTTTGGAGATGTCAGAAATGAGGAGAATCGTCTGATGCAGTTTGCTCTCTGCATTCCTTAAGAGGTCTGTATCCTTCTCTGGGCTTGCTTTTCCCTCCAAGGAAAGGCAGAGCTGTGCTAACAATGGCAAACTTGCATACCCCACTCCCCTTTAGGAGAGTAGCTTAAAAATAGACATTGTGAACTGCCACTACTGAAGGAGATTATTGCAGTGGGAGAAACTGCTGAGAGTCTTAATTTTTTTTTTAAGTTGCTCTTTTGGATACCTTCTTAGGATGAGATATTGATGAATGTCGCAAAGAATTGTAGGTATGATTATCTGTAAAGATGGAATTTAAAAAAGACACGAGTATTCCCATACCTGGACAGAGAGCTAATTTCTGAAGGGTATTTCATTACATTTTCTTATTTTCTCCCTATGAACATGTTATACACAAAGAATAATACACAAAGCAAAAGTATTGTTACTACTGCTGGGGAGTTTTGTTTGTTTGGTTTTTGTTTTTTGCCTAAAAACTTGCCAGTTGAATTTCATTTGTGTCATAAAGGAAGCATTAGGGAATTTTTCTTAAAATCTAGTTGAATTGTTCTGATGAGATTTATTATGTTCCCCTTCTTCCTAGCCTGCAGGGCTGCTTGTTAAAGGAGAAGTGTGGTTGCAGGGGAAAGGACAAGGAAAGCTGCAGCTGTAACTTACCAAACAATGCTCATTTCCAGAAGGACATGATCATTTGTAGCTGAAGGGAGTGATCAAGTTATAAAGGTTACCTAATCCTGCTCTGACTGCTTCACTGTCTTCATGTCAGTGCCTCTTAAGTACACAGACGTGTTGTTGGAAGACACCCGATTTCATGCAAATTCATTCAGAACGTCCTGTCTGCCCCTTTGCCTATCCAGTATGAAAAAGGAAACTATACGGAAGCTGCAAGCATAGATTGCTCCCTCTGACTCACTCCTTTTGCATGTTTCATCTTTGTGTGTACTAGTATCTTTCAACATCTCTGTGTGCCTTTCTGTGGGAATGTCTCTTATGGGTGTGTGCAGGTTACTTTGAGTGCGTGTCTCTTCCTGCGTGAGTGCTGGTCTCTCTTGTCTCTTTGTGTCTGTATCTTGCTTCCAGATCCCTCTCTTTCTCTCCGTGTGCCTCCCTGAGTATCCATATGTGAGAAAGTCTTTGTGTGTGTCTGAAAACACTGTAGAACCTCCTTAAGCCTTGACTATTTTGCTCGAGTATGCGTGTACCTGTGCAAAGTGGAAATGTAGGTGGTATATGCAAGCTTTTAGACTGTAAACATTTGACCCCCGCCTTTTTGAGTCTTCATCCTTTATGTTAAACATTGGGGTGAAGAATAGGGAAGGAGGGGTGTGCAGAGGTTGTAGGAAAAAAGAAATCTGTGTGTGCAAGTGCCGATCCCGCTGACCCCTTTGAAAATTGAAATAATGATAATGCGCGTCTCCTGACTGCATCAAAGTATCAGCACATCAAAAGCCAGGAGGCATGAAATGCAAATGATAAAGTGAAAGCAGATGGATTGTGCATGATCGCCTGATGCCCAATGAATTTTAAAAGGTGCTGGTTTGCAAGGGGGGGTAGGGTGGGGGTGGGGGTTGGGGGTGGGGGGACTGAAATAAACACGTTATCCCTGCAATTTTTTTTTTGTTCTTGACGCTCACTCCTGACAATATTTTTTCACACTTGAGTGAACACCCACTCCATCTCTCTCTCCCTTTCTCCCTCTCTCTTTCTCTCTCTTTCTCTCTCCTCTCCAATTCCCCCCCGTCCCCCCCAACCTCTTACACGTCTCAGGTCATGTCGCTGCAGCTCCGGTGGAAATAATAAGATATAAACCACGAGGTTGTTATTTGCATAGAAATAGCATGGAGCCCCAGGCAGCAAGTGAGAAGGACACAGGGATCATTTGTCTAAAATTTTAATGAAAACTTTTGCTGAGGCAGAGATTTTTTTGAAACTTTCTTTCTCCCTGCTTTTCTCCTCCCCTCCCCACCCCCAACCCCCCCATCACTGATTTGACTTAACATGGTTCAATTTGAAGAGAAAGGGTTGACACACCACATATCATACTTCTGTAATACAGCAACATGTAAATTGTTTGTTCCTTTAATAGATATGAAGCTGGAGAGACACACATTCCCAACTTAATACATTGCATGTATGTGTCAAGCTTTTATGGCTACACTCCATCTCAGTGCACACGTGATGTTGCCTGTCGTTAGCCGCCCTGTTTTTAATTAGTTCAGACCTTCCTACCTTTTTGCTTCCAAAGACTCTTACTTTGTAAAGGATTTCTTTTTGTAGCCAACAGTAGTAACCTGCAAATAAAATATAAATGCTCTGGCAGTTTCCTGTTTTTTACTTTCAGTGGTTTTAGTGTACATTTACACATTTTATTCACAGGCACTGTCCTTTGCCACTGTGTCTTTTGTTCCAAGTGCTTCCTGCATTCATATTTTTATCCCTTTCCCCCTGTTATCTCAGTATTTGTATATTCTCTTTCCTTGTCTATCTTGTTCTCTGTTGCCTGTAGTTATTTGTAAAACATTCAAAATATTACCAAGTTGAGGAGGGGTGTAGTATCTGGGTTTTCATAAGTGCCACAGAAGATTTGCTATTTGAACAAAAGGCATTGGGCTGGTGATTAGAAGCAGTCTGGATGACTCTATTTGAAACTTAAAATCAACATCAGTCCAGCCCCTTGCTACCTTCTGGGGTGGGCTAGTGGTGTCAAGGCTGTTTTACAGATCGGAAGACTACAACAGTAAGAGGTAAAGTGACTTGGTTCCATTGGCAAAGACTAAATTTGCATCAGAACATGAACTTCCACGTCCTCAAGTTTTATTCAAGATGGGCTCAGTCCTAGGGTGCGTGGGTGGCTCAGCTGGTTAAGTGTCTGACTCCTGATTTCAGCTCAGGTCATGATCTCACAGTTCATGAGTTCGAGCCCCACACTGGGCACTGCGCTGACAGTGCAGAGCCTGCTTGGGATTCTCTCTCTCCTCTCTCTCTCTCTCTCTCTCTCTCTCTCTCTCTCTCTCTCTCTCCCTCTCTCCCCCTCCCTCTACCTCACTTGCTCTCTCTCTCTCTCTCTCAAAAATAAATAGAGGCGCCTGGGTGGCTCAGTCAGTTGGGTGTATGACTTCGGCTTAGGTCATGATCTCACGCTCGGTTCGTGGGTTCAAGCCCCGCGTTGGACTCTGTGCTGAGAGCTCAGAGCCTGGAGGCTGCTTTGGGTTCTGTGTCTCCCTCTCTTTCTGCCCCTCACCCACTCGCACTCTGTCTCTCTCTCTCTCAAAAATAAATAAACATTAAAAAAAATTTTTTTTAATAAAAAAACTTAAAAAAAAAAAAAAAAGATGAGCTCAGTCCCCTCTGCTTAGTATCCACAAGGCCTGGTCATTTCCCTTTTTGTCCAAATGTCATGGGCATGATGACATAAATAAGAGAAGCTTGTAAGGGTCTGCTATTTCATGCCCCCCCCCCCCCAAGGTAGAAGACCATAGGTTCTTAGCTCTACAAACTGTAGGCTGTAGGTGGCAGATTTCTCAGAATGCCTCATTGAGTGGTAAGGCAGACCTGATGGATGTGATACTAACCTGCTGGAAGAGTGTCACGCTAGCCTGCCAAAGGCAGCAACCAGTGTGCTTGGGGAACTGGTAAGATAGATCCTTAAGGGGCTGAGACAGTTTGTACAGTCATAAACTTCTGAGTCAAGGTGCCATTGGATATTTCCAGTAACTTTCAGATTTACTTCCCCTATTCCACCATTCCTGTTTCTACGTAATGTCTCTAATACATAGGTGGTGGATAGGCTGGAAGGACCTAGAGTTGTAAGGTAACACTGATGTAGACCAGAGCCAGCTAGTCCTCACTCCATCCCCCAGACTTGAGGTATACACAGAGAAATCAGGATTTTCAATTTATAGCCTGTCCTAATTGTGGAGGTAAGGCATGTACCAATGACTGTGAGAAATGGGATTATAGATTCGTTCAGGAGTTGATATGTGACATTTTAAAGCTTCTGCGTGGGGTGCCCAGGTGGCTCAGTCAGTTAAGTGTCCAACTTCAGCTCAAGTCATGATCTTACAGTTCGAGATCTTGAGTTCAAGCCCTGCATTGGGCTCTGCGCTGACAGCTCAGAGCCTGGACTCTGTTTTCGATTCTGTGTCTCCCTGTCTCTTTGCCCCTCTCCTGTTCATGCTCTGGTCTCTCAAAAATAAGTAAACATTAAAAAAATAAATAAAAGATAAAACTTGTGCTTTAGGGAGGGGGGGGATGCCATAATCTCATCTCCCTTACCAAGATCAGGCCCCTGTTTCCACTGAATCTGCCAGGAAAAAAGAAATTATATGATGGTGTGGCTAGGGCTATATATGTTAGGTCCGTAGGGCCCTGATTCTAATCTTGTTTTTGAGACTTGATGCAAGTCCTCTGGATCTCAGTTTGCAAACACATATTTTTATGTATTTGTGCAATATGAAATGTGAAGTCGTTGCTCACTCTGTTATGTGCAACATCAGAGCTCCTCCCACAAGCTTGTAGGACTGGGGACGTGCACTGTACATTCTCCATATGCACCCATGACTTTGTGACATGCAACATGAAAGAGTTACAGAGACTCAAGAAGGGAAGAAGAGAGGGGCACCTGTCTGGCTCAGTCGGTGGAGCAGGTGACTCTTGGTCTTGGGGTCATGAGTTTGAGCCTCACGTTGGGTGTAGAGATTACTTAAAAAAATAGTAAATGAATATTTTTTTGAAAAAAGGAGAGATTATTTAGCTCTTGCTGTGAGGCAGCATTGTAACTTCACATAATTTAAAGAGCATGGACACTAAAGCCCAATTGCCTGGGTTTAATTCCTGGTTCTGCCACCTACTAGCTTGTGTGACCTTGGGCAATTTTCTTAGCTTTTCTGGGTCACAGTTGTATTAACTGTAAAATGAGGATAATAATAGTACCTATTTACCAGGTCTTATGAGGATTAAATGAGTTAATATAGGTAAGTCACTGACACTGTTGTAGTGTTCCCTAAGCTGAATTTAGGGTTCTTTCTCATTGCAACACATTGTCCAGACCCTGGAAAGGAAATTTAAACACAACATCTTTCTGATCCTTTGAAGGCAAAAATTCCTTTAAGAAAATGTTAAATGTCCGTCCTCGCCATGGCAGTACATTCATGTATTGACTTTCCCAATAGATGTTATCTAAAGACAATCACTGCACTTTGGAAAGCCATTAACGTCAGAGGCACCCTATTGGGTCCTGATAGGGCAGTATATGTGTCAGTCATCTGTCTACAGTAGTCCCTAAGGACTTGTTGATACAATAGCCCATAATCACTCTAAGGATCAGACCAGCAATTTGCATTTTTAAAAGTCCCTAACTACCTATTTTCACAATAGACAGTCCCTGTACTCCGGAAGCTCCAGATGGGATCGCTCTCCTTTTAAAGAGGGCATTTGAGCTTCCTTTCTGAGTAAGCCTCGCTTTAGCATTATGAATGAGTTCTCAGAAAGGATTGCTATGGGCACATCTTCTTAGTTTTCAAACCCTGGACCCCGATACCCACACACAAAATATGGGCAAACCCGCCCCCATTTTGTTTTTTCATTTGATGTTCCTCGGGTTTGGTAGAAAACTGTACCAGGTATGTTGGACTCCATTAGTGAGTCATGATCTGCCCTCAGCCTGATCTCCAGCTGTCTGGTTTAGAGATCTTGCAGGGTAGAATTTCCCTTCAGAGCTCCATTAGAGAAGTTGCCTCTGACTAAGAGAGCCCTGTGTGGGTACAGTGGCTTGGAAACTAATGACTTGGGAGAACCTAAAACAAGTATCAGTACTGAACTTCTAGATGGAGTGAGTGCTCTGAGGCCCTGCCTAGGGCATTAAATACAGACTCAGGAATTATTTATTATGTTTGACAACCTATTATAAATGCTCAAACTTTTTGAAGTTAACAAAACTTTTAGGTTAAAAAAAAGGCAAACAAAAACTTTTCATCATTCCGCTCCCTGCATTTACTAGGTAAATAACTGGACTTTCTTCTGTTTGGGCCTCAATTTCCTTTTTATAAAATACATTTCCCACCCTAAGGTGAAGACCAGAGGATCTCTTAATCTTAAATTCTCTTGAATTTTTAGTATTCCGTTATGCTATATCTATTGATTTGTAGCCAGGGAACCATGTTAGGCTGGACCAGAGAGAGAATAGATTGGGAAGGAGGGTAGGTAGGGTCTAAAAGTTGCTACAGGGGTGCCTGGGTGGCTCAGTTGGTTAAGTGTCTGACTCTTGGTTTCATTTCAGGTCATGATCTAACAGTTTGTGAATTCAAGCTCTGCATCAGGCTCCGTGCTGACAGTGTGGAGTCTGCTTGGGAATCTCTGTCTCCCTCTCTCTCTGCCCCTCCCCGACTCACACAGTCTCTGTCTCTCTCAAAATAAATAAATAAACTTAAAAATATAAACAAAATAAAATAGTTGCTACATATTAGGGTGTTATATACTAGTGAGATTACATGTTAGTGATATATGAAGTTATTACATTGTAACAAGATTAGGAATAGGAGTTGTAAAGAATAGTAATTAAAACTTTGTTAATCTCATTTCTTATCCATATTACAGAAAAATAAATGCGATGTGGTAGTGGTGGTGTTAATGATAACTATTGAGGACAGCAAGTAGCCATAGAATTATAATTATCGGGAGTGGAAGATCCTCAAAGGTCCAACCACTCAACCATTGTTCAAATTTCCTCTGTAACATGTTACTGCCTAACATTCATTCAGTTATGCTTGAAAACCTCAACTGAAGGGGAGCTCAGTACTTTATGAGCCAATCCCTTTCATCTGTATGAAGTTCACATTTAGCTACAGCCTGTTCGATTGTACAGACCAATTCCTCTTAAAAAGTAGTGTTCAGAATTAACAAAGCAACTCCCAGTATTATGGTGTAACCTGTATGGAATTGAATGGAACCAAAATCTTTCCCATGTACTTTGTTTTCAGAATCTGGCTTTGTCTTAACAGATTAAAGATGAAAATGCTATCCAAAGATAGAAAGGAAACTGGATTCAGAAATAACATTCTTGCCAGCCAAAACGGCGAAATAAGTAGCAATTATAAGAGAACAGCTAAAATGTACACCAGTTGGAAGTACTCTGTAGGTTAGGGGTCTGCTGCAAGGTGTCATGCAAGGTTTTGAGAGCCTTATTATCTCCTGCTTCTCCACCACCTGACTTGTTGGCCCTCTACACAGTTGGAGGTTCTTGGGTGTTGTGTATTCTTTTTTTTTTTTTTTTTACGTTTACTTATTTACTTTGAGAGAGGGTGGGGGGGTGCAGAAGAGACTCCCAAGCAGGCTCTATACTGTCAGCACGGAGCCCGATTTGGGGCTCAAACTCACAAACTATGAGATCATGGCCTGAGCCAAAGTTGGTGCTTAACCAACAGCGGCCCAGGTGCCCCTTGGGTTCTGTGTATTTAGGTAAAACTGTATTTAGTTAAAACTCATTGGGTCCACAATTAGGTAATACTTATTTCAGGAATCAGTGAAGATGACTGTAGACTGAGATACTCTAAAGCTCTAAGGGCACACAACCAAATCTAAAATGCTAGAATTTATTACCTCTCACCTCAGCAATCTCTGGCTCACTTTCTACGTGTAGCCCTTTGTCATCTCTCTACCCTGTCTCTGGAGTGATCTGTTTCAACTTCTAGCATTGTGCTGCTTCCTGAGTATAAGAGTGAAGAAATGCCTCTATCTCACAGATTCTGTGCCATGCAGGGTCTCTGCACTTTCTGCCTCTAATAAAACATTGTCCCTAAACTCAAGCTGAGTGCCTTCTTAGGACTGTTAACAGGATCCCTTAAATGGAGCAGTTCAGCTGTTTCATTTTCCAGTCATTCCTATGTTACACCTTCTTACGCTGGATTTTCTTCACCTTTCTCTCTTTCTACAAATGTTTATAGCTCTGTCTTTGCAAATTAGCGTTCACTGGAAGCTTTGCCTATTCCGTTTACCCTTATCTTCTCCCCTTAACCTTTCTTCTCCCCAGCCCAAGCCTGAAACCCAAGGAAATTAGCTTCTCACCTCTGCTCCCCCGTAAAAAAAAAAAAAAGGAAAAAAAAAAAAAAAACAACCCAACCCATAGTCCTCCAACAGTGTCTTTTTCTTGGATTTGCAGTCAGCAGCCATCTCCAATAACCATCAGGCTGTCAGCTTTGCAGCTCCCCACTACCTCCCACCTCCCCCATCACTCACCAGAGGAAAAAGAGAGCCAGAGCAAGAGCTTGAAATATATCATGCAATAGTGTATCATGAATTTGTTGTGAATCACAGCAGTGAAGCAGGTTTATTTATTTCTGAGACCTTAAATCAATACAAAGTAGGTCTCTTAGTTCTGAAGCTGGGATGGAGTGTGAAAAAATGAGCCCATTGTACTCTTAAAACTTTGGGGAAAGGAGATGACAGCTATATAATTCCATTTACCAGGCACTAGGGGCTTTAATGTGAAGGTGACAGGGAGCTCTTTGTGCATTTAGAGCACCATATCTTCTAAATAAAAGATCTGTAGACTTGATAGTGGAGCATAGCTCCAAGTTTAATAATCTCCAAGCATTAGACCGAACCAATATGTTCCCAAGTCAGAGAGTTCCCCCCTAAACACTCATAAATTAAAAGTGCAAGAGCTGCACACATTGGTAGATTAGGAATGCAAGGACTCCAGCCTTTCCTAGGAGAAAGACAGACCTGGGCTCAGGCTGTGTGCAGACTGCTGTGTGAATATGATAAAGATTCAGGAAACGAGACTGTTTAGAAACCTGGCTCCTGGCTGTTCATCATTCCAGGTGTCCCCTGTGCTGGATCCAAATCTAGCTATGTTCCCTCTCAGAGTGGCCACCTTCACATAGTCTAATCAGCTAATGTACACAGTCAGGAGTGTTGAATTATGAAAGGAGAATCTTTAAGAGCTGTTTAGATTGAACTACAGATTACCATGCCGGCTTCAAGTTCTTCTGGTTGATTCCTGACTGGTTCCTAATTTTAATAATGTCTCAGTGTCTGGAATTTAAGCCTTTCAAAATCGCATGCACATAAGAGAAATTGAGAAATCAGTGTTATTAAGGAAAAGAACCCACCCAAATTTCACTAACAGCATAAGATGCAAATAGAAGTGAGGACCACTGGAACATATAATCAAGTTTTGAATATCTTCATTTTCTATCTGACCCATTGATAAAATATGCCTTTTCTCAACAGATGAAGCAGGGTTATGCAGCTCAGTAGAGCAACCCTAATATAATATGACTTTATATTAGATAGAGTTGCTAGCTTAATTCTAGCTCAGGTAAGGAATTTTGAAATAAAAACCCAATGTTTGCACTAGGGAAAACTAAAAGGATGGGACAATTGAAAAACATTTTGCTTAAGAAAGCTGCTACACATTATAACACTAATGTGGAAGATTTCTTTTGCGTATTTCAGTTCGACTTGCTGAAAATATAAATCAAAGCTGAGTTTTTGTAGAGCACCAAGAATTATGGCAGTTCATATGCATTTATTGCATGCCTGTTATGTATAAAGTTCTATCCTTATGCTGTGGTTATGATTTCTGCTTTCATGGAGCTTCAAATTTAGACTTGAAAAACAGTAACAGGCTTTTCATGTGACCTAAAGGTAAAAAGTAAGGGGTGCCTGGGTGGCTCAGTCAGTTGGGCGTCCGACTTTGGCTCAGGTCATGATCTCAAGGTTCGAGGGTTTGAGCCCCGCATCGGGCTCTGTGCTGACGGCTCGGAACCTGGAGCCTGTTTCCGATTCTGTGTCTCCCTCTCTCTCTGCCTCTCCCTTGCTTATGCTCTGACTCTCTCTCTCTCAAAAATGAATAAACATTAAAATTTTTTTTAAGTAAAAAAAAAAAAAAGTAAAATTGCTGCCCACCAGATGTAAATGAGAAAACAAAACAAACAAACCCAGGCTGCCCAAGGGCGCCTGAGTGGCTCAGTTGGTTAAGCATCCCAACTCTTGATATTGGCTCGGTTCATGGAATCCAGCCCCACATCAGGCCCTGCACTGACAGCATGGAACCTGCTTGGGATTCTCTCTCTCCCTGTCTTTCTCTCTCAAAAATATAAACCTTAAAAAAAAGAAAAAGGCTGCCAAGATGAACTGTTAAGTGCTACTCCACAAGAAACCAGACCCCAGCGAGCACCAGACTCTTTGCCTAACCACTGGTGGGCACAGACAGTCACACAGCCCTCTGTCTTTCCACACCAACCTCACATCTTCTGTCCTTGTCAGAAAACCATTGGGATTTTTTTTTTTTATTTCCATCTTTTGAAAACATATGATAGAAGATTGTTATTCAGGGGATGCCTGGGTGGCTCAGTCAGTTAAGCTTCTGACTTCGGCTTAGGTCATGATCTCACAGTTCACAGGTTTGAGCCCCACGTCGTGCTCTGTGCCGCCAGCTCAGAACCTGGAGCCTGCTTCGGATTCTGTGTCTCCCTCTCTCTCTGTCCCTCCCCTGCTTGTGCTCTGTCTCTCTCTCTCTCTCAAAAATAAACATAAAAAATTTTCAAATGGCTTAAATTTAATTAATTTTAAGAAATTTGAACAGAAATTTCAGCAAAAAAGATAGGAGCATGGTAAAAGAGCACATGAAAGGATGCTTATCGTTAGTCATTAGAGAAATGCAAATTAAAAACCACAATTAGGCACCACTAAAATAAAGGAAAAAAATTCTTTTGATAAAATTTTTAACTGACAATACTAAGTATTGGTGAGAGTGCAGAACAACTGGAACTCTTATACATATTAGTAAAAATGTGAAATAGTACAGCCACTTTGAAAAAGTTTACTCCAGCCATAAACAAGAATGAGAACTTACCATTTACAACAACATGGATGGACCCAGAAGGTATAATGCTAAGTGAAATAAGCCAGTCAGAGAAAGACAAATACCATGTGGTTTCACTCATATTTAAGAAACAAAGGAACAAAGGAAAAAAGAGTCAAAAACCAGACTCTTAATACAGAAAACAAAATGGTGGTTGCCAGAGGGGAGGTAGAAGGGGGGATGGGTGAAATAGGTGAAGAAGATTAAAAGTACACTTATCTAGATGAGCACTGAGTATTATGTACAATTGCTTCATTATCTTGTATACCTGAAACTAATACAACAATGTGTGTTAATTATACTTCAATAAAAAAATAAAGTTTAGCATTCTTTTTTTAAAAAATAAGCATTTACAGGGGCACCTGGGTGGCTCAGTCGGTTGAGGGTCCGACTTCGGCTCAAGTCATGATCTCACAGTTCGTGGGTTCAAGCCCCGCATCAGGCTCTGTGCTGACCACTTGCTCAGAGCCTGGAACCTGCTTCAGATTCTGTGTCTCCTTCTCTCTCTGCCCCTCCCCCGCTCACGCTTTGTCTCACTGTTTCTCAAAAATAAATAAATGTAAAAAAAAATTTTTTTTTTAAATAAAAAATAAACATAGGCATTTACCGTATAATGTAGCAATCCTATTCCTGGGTATTACCCAAGAGAAATGAAAATATATATCCACACAAAAACCTGTCCACGAATGTCTGTAGCAGCTTTATTCATAATTTCCCCAAATTGGAAACTACCCACCTGTCCACCAAGAGGCAAACAGATGAGCAAGTTGTGGTACTTCCATAAAATGGAATACTACTCGGCAGTTGAAAGGAACTACTGACACCTACATCAGCATGAATGAATCTCAGATGTGTTAAACTAACTGAAAGAAACTAGACTCCAAATAGTATGTAGTATATGACTCCATTTGTAGAACATCCTAGAAATGGCAAAACTGTTGAGGCAGAAAGCCAGGGGGAAGGGAATGGATTATAAAGGAGATAAGAGAAAAAAATTTTTTTAATTCAAGTGTACTTGACATATAATATCATACTGGTTTCAGGTATACAAAGTAAGTGCTTCAACAGTTGTATGCTACATTATGAAATGATCACTACCATACAACTAGCTACCGTCAGTTACCATACAGAGTTGTTTCCATATTGTTAACTATATTCTCTATATTGCACATTACATTCCGATGATTTATTTATTTTGTAACTGGAAATTTGTACCCTATTTTGTCCACCCCCCACCACACACACACACACTCATCCCTCTGGCAACCACCATTCTGTTTTCTGAGTCTGTTTGTGGCCTGTTCATTTGTTTTTTAGATTCCACCTGTAAATAAAATGGTATTTGTCTTTCTCAGATTTATTTCAGTTAGCATAATAACTTTCAGGTCCATCCATATCATCACAATTGGCAAGACTTTTTTTATGGCTGAGTAATATTCTGTGATACCCACATGCCACACATCTCCACTATCCATTCATCTATTGATAGACACTTAGGCTGCTTCCATACCTTGGCTATTGTAAATAATGCTGCAGTGAACATAGAAGAGCATGTATCTTTTCGAATTAGTGTTTTCATTTTGTTTGGTTAAATACCCAGAAGTGGAATTGCTGGGTCATATGGTAATTCTGTTTTTAATTTTTTCTTTTAATTTTTAAAAAGTAACCTCTACACCCAATACAGTGCTCACACCCACAACCCTGAAATCAAGAGTTGCACACTCTACCTACTGAGCTAGCCAGGTGCCCCATTTTTAATTTTAGGAGAACTTCCATACTGTTTTACACAGTAGCTGCACTGGTTTGTATTCCCACCACCAGTGCATTAGCGTTCCCTTTTTTTCTCATCATTGTCCAACACTTGTCTTATTTTTTTGGTACTAGCCATTCTGACAGATGTGGGATGATAATCTTATTGTGGTTTTGGTTTGCATTTCTCTGATGATTAGTGATGTTGAGGATCTTTTCACGTGCCTGTTGGCCACCTGTATGTCTTCTTTGGAGAAATGTCTATTCAAGTCCTTTGTCTATGTTTTAATTGGATTGTTCATTTTTGTGATACTGAATTGTGTGCATTCTTTATATATTTTGGATATTAACCCCTTATTGAATATATCATTTACAAATATCTTCTCCCATTCATTAGATTGCCTTTTCGTGTTGTTGATGGTTTGCTTCACTATGTAGTATCTTTTTGGTTTGATGAAGTCCCATTGGTTTATTTTTGCTTTTATTGCCCTTGCCTAAAGAGACCAATCCAAAAAACATATTGCTAAGGCATGTCAAAAAACTTACTCCCTATGTTTTCTTCTCCAGGGTTTATGCTTTCTGGTCTTACATTTGAGTCTTTAAGCCAATTTGAGTATTTTTTTGTATATGGTGTAAGAAAATAGTCCAGTTTTATTCTTTTGCATGTAGTTGTCAAGTTTTTCCAGCACTGTTTATTAAAGAGACTGTCTTTTCCTTATTGTATATTCTTGCACCCTTTGTTGAAAATTAATTGTGTAAGTATGGATTTATTTCTAGACCCTCTCTTCTGTTCCATTGATCTATAGGTCTGTTTTTGTGCCAATACCATAATCTTTTGATTACTTATAGCTTTGTAATATAATTTGAAATCAGGAAATGTGATACCTCCAGCTTTGTTCTTCTTTCTCAAGATTGCTTTGGCTATTTGGATCTTTTGTGGTTCCATAGAAATTTTAGGATTATGTGTTCTAGTTCTGTGAAAAATGCCATTTTGATAGAGTATTTTGATGGAGAGTCCATTGACTCTTTCTTTAGGTAGTGGGGACATTTTAACAACATTAATTCTTCCAGTCCGTGAGTATAGAATATCTTTCCATTTATTTGTGTCTTATTCAGTTTCTTTCATCAATGTTTCATAGTTTTCAGAGTACAAGTCTTTCACCTCCTTGGTTAAATTTAGTTCTGGGCATTTTACTCTTTTTGTTGCACTTGCTTAAGTGGGATGGTTTTCTTAATTTCTCTTTCTGCTGCTTCATTATTAGTCTATAGAAATGCAACAGATTTATGCATATTAATTTTATACCCTGGAACTTTACTAAATTCATTTATTAGTTCTAATAGCTTTTTGTTTTTTTTTTAATGTTTATTTATTTTTGAGAGAGAGCAGAGAGCAAGCATGAGCGAGCGGGGAGGGGCCGACAGAGAGGTTAGACAGAGAATCCTAAGCAGGCTCCAGGTTCTGAGCTGTCAGCACAGAGCCTGACATGGATCTTGAACTCACAAGCCACGAGATCATGACCTGAGCTGAAGTCAGATGCCCAACCAACTGAGCCACCCAGGTACCCCAGTTCTAATAGTTTTTTTGGTGGAGTCTTTGGGATTTTCTGTAAATAGTATCACATCATCTGCAAATCATGACAGTTTTATTTCTTTTCTAACTTAGATGCCTTTTATTTCTTTTTCTTGTCTGATTGTTGTGACTAAGACTTCCTATGTTATGTTGAATAAAAGTGGTCATGGGGGCGCCTGGGTGGCTCAGTCGGTTAAGCGTCCAACTTCAGCCCAGGTCATGACCTCACAGTTCGTGAGTTCAAGCCCTGTGTCGGGCTCTGTGCTGACAGCTCAGAGCCTGGAGCCTGCTTCAGATTCTGCGTCTCCCTCTCTCTCTGCCCCTCCCTAGCTTGCTCTCTCTCTCTCTCTCTTTCTCTCAAAACATAAATAAAGCATTAAAACGTTTGGGCACCACCTTATCTTGTTCCTGACCTTAGAGAAAAAGCTTTCAGCTTTTCCTTGTTGGCTTATGGTATTAGCTGTTGCTTTGTCATCTATGCCTTTTATTATGTTGAGGTATGTTCCCTGTCTACCCTTTTTTTTGTTGAGAATTTTTATCATAAATGGACATTGAGTTTTTGCGAAATGCTTTTCTGCATCTGTTGAGACCATATAATTTTTTTTAACGTATATTTATTTATTTTGAGCGAGAGAGAGAGAGCTCCAGCAGGGGAGGGGCAGAGAGAGAGGGAGAGAGAGAATCCCAATCAGTCTCCACACTGTCAGCCCAGAGCCTGACACGGGGCTCAAACTCACAAACTGTGAGATCATGACCTGAGCTAAAATCAAGAGTCAGACATTTAACTGACTGAGCCACTCAGGAGCCCCTGATCATGTGATTTTTATACTTCTTTTTGTTAATGTGGGGTATCACATTCATTCATTTGCAGGTATTGAACTATCCTTCCACATGTATTATCCTTTTAACGTATTATTGAATTCAGTTTGCTAATCGTTTTTTTGAGGATTTTTTGCATTTATGTTCATCAGGGATATTGGTCTGTAAATTTTTTTATGGGGCTTTGTGGTTTTGTTACCAGGGTAATGCTGGCCTCATAGAATGAGTTCATTTTCAATTATTTTATTTTATTTTATTTTATTTTATTTTATTTTATTTTATTTTATTTTATTTTATTTTATTTAAATTTACATCCAAGTTAGTTAGCATATAGTACAACAATGATTTCAGGAGTAGATTCCTTAATGTCCCTTACCCATTTAGCCCATCCCTCCTCCCCACACCCCCTCCAGTAACCCTCTGTTCTCCATTTTTAAGACTGTCTTATGTTTTGTCCCCCTCCCTGTTTTTATATTATTTTTGCTTCCCTTATGTTCATCTGTTTTGTATTTTAAGGTCGTCATAGAAGTGAAGTCATATGATATTTGTCTTTCTCTGACTAATTTCGCTTAGCATAATACCCTCTAGTTCCATCCACGTAGTTGAAAATGGCAAGATTTCATTATTTTTGATTGCCAAGTAATACTCCATTGTATATATATATTACCACATCTTCTTTATCCATTCATCTGTTAATGGACATTTGGACTCTTTCCATACTTTGGCTATTGTTGGTAGTGCTGCTATAAACATTGGGGTGCATGTGCCCCTTTGAAACAGTACACCTGTATCCCTTGGGATAAATACATAGTAGTGCCATTGCTGGGTTGTAGGGTAGTTCTATTTTTAATTTTTTCAGGAACCTCCATACTGTTTTCCAGAGTGACTGCACCAGTTTACATTCCCACCAACAGTATAAAAGAGATCCTCTGTCTCCACATCCTCTCCAACATCTGTTGTTGCCTACGTTGTGAGCGTTTGCAGTTCTGACAGGTGTGAGGTGGTATTTCATTGTGGTTTTGATTTGTATTTCCCTGATGATCAGTGAGGTTGAGCATTTTTTTCATGTGTCGGTTGGCTATCTGGATATCTTCTTTGGAGAAGTGCCTGTTCATGTCTTTTGCCCATTTCTTCACTAGATTATTTGTTTTTTGGGTGTTGAGTTTGATAAGTTCTTTATAGATTTTGGATACTAACCCTTTATCTGATATGTCATTTGCAAATATCTTCTCCCATTCTGTCAGTTGCCTTTTAGATTTGCTGATTATTTCCTGCGCTGTGCAGAAGCTTTTTATTTTGATGAGGTCCCAGTAGTTCATTTTTGCTTTTGTTTCCCTTGCCTCCAGAGTCATGTTGAGTAAGAAGTTGCTGCGGCCAAGATCAAAGAGGTTTTTGCCTGCCTTGAGGATTTTGATGGCTTCCTGTCTTACATTTAGGTCTTTCATCCATTTTGAGTTTCTTTTTGTGTATGGTGTAAGAAAGTGGTCCAGGTTCATTTTTCTGCATGTCGCTGTCCAGTTTTCCCAGCACCACTTGCTGAAGAGACTGTCTTTATTCCATTGAATATTCTTTCCTGATTTGTCAAAGATTAGTTAGCCATACGTTTGTGGGTCCGTTTCTAGGTGCTGTATTCTGTTGCATTGATCTGAGTGTCTTAACTCTTCTTTAAATGTTTGGTAGATTTTACCTGTGAAGCCATCTCGTCCTGGACTTTGTTGGGAGTGTTTTGATTACTGGTTGAATTTAATTAATAGGGTTTGGCCTGTTCAGATTTTTTTTTTTTTTTTTAAGTTTATTTACTTAGCACAAGTGAGAGTGTACCTCAGCAGGGGAGGGGCAGAGAGAATCCCAAGCAGGCTCTGTGCTGTCCATGTAGAGCCTGTCACGGGGGTTGATCTCACAAACCAATACTAAGAGTCAGTTTTGGTTGTAACTTCTCTTTCATTTTTATTTGGGCCCTCTCTCTTTTTTTCTTGTTGAGTCTGGCTAACAGTTTATCAATTTTGTTTATCTTTTCTAAGAACCAGCTCTTAGTTTCATTGATCACTTGTGTTGTCTTTTTAGTCTATTTCATTTATTTCCACTCTGATCTTTATTATTTGCCTTCTTTTCACCAATCTTAGGCTTTGTTTGTCCTTTCTAGTTTCAGTAGGTGAAAGATTAGGTTGTTTATCTGAGATTTTTTTGTTTACTGTAGTTAGGCCTTCATTATTATGAACTTCTCTCCTTAGAACTGCTTTTGCTCTATCCTGTAGATTTTTGAACATTGTGTTTCCATTTTCATTTGTTTTCAGTAGCATAATGTTTATCCTCCACATGTTTCTGTTTTTTCCAGTTTTCTTCTTGTAATTGATTTCTAGTTGGTACCATCATGGTCAGAAAAGATGCTTGGTGTGATTTCAGTCTTTTTAAATTTATTGACACTTGTTTTGTGGCCTTACATGTGATCTGTCTTGGAGGATGTTCCATACGAATTTCAAAAGAGTGTGTATTCTGCTGATTTTGTACGTGTTTATATATATCCATCCATCCATCTGTCCATCTATCCATCTGGTATAATGTATCATTCAAAGCCACTGTTTCTTTGTTGATTTTCTGTTTGGGTGATCTATCCATTGATGTAAGTGGGGTATTACAGTTCCCTGCTATTATTGTATTACTGTCAATTTCTCCCTATATATCTGTTAATATTTGTTTTGTGTATTTTTGTGCCCTTGTGTTGGGTTGGGTGTATAGATATTTGAAATTGTTATATCCTCTTGTTGGATTGATCCCTTTATCATTATGTAATGCCCTTCTTTGTTTCTTCTTACAATCTTTGTTTTAATATAATACTTGTCTAATATAAGTATTACTACCCCAGCTTTCTTTTATTTCCAGTTGCAGGGAATACCTTTTTCTGTCCTTTTTACTTTCAATCTATGTGTGTATTTAGATCTGAAGTGAGTCTCTTATAGGCAGCATATAGGTAGTCTTGTTGTTGTTGTTTTTTTTAATGTTTATTTTGAGAAAGAGCACATGGGTCAGGGAGGGGGCAGAGAGAGAGAGAGAGGGAGGGACAGAGAGGGAGAGAGAGAGAATCCCAAACAGGCTCCATGCCCAGCACAGAGTCCAACATGGGACTCTATCCCACAACCATGAGATCACAACCTAAGCTGAAATCAAGAGTTGGACATTCAACTGACTGAGCCACCCACGTGCCCTGGTGGTCATTTTTTTATTCATTCAACCACCGTATGTCTTTTGATTAGAGTATTTAGTAGATTTACGTTTCAAGTAATTATTGAGAGACATGTACTTATTGCCATTTTGTTCATTGTTTTCTGGTTGTATCTCTTGACTAATTACTGTAGATCTAGACGATTTTACTACTTTTGTCTTTTAACCTTCATACTAACTATGTAAGTAGTTGATCCACTACCTTTACCGTATGTTTACCTTTACCGGTTAGATTTTTTTTTTCTTACATAATTTTCTTCTTTCTAGTTATGGCCTTTTCTTTTCCATTTAAAGAAGTCCCTTGGCACCTGGGTGGCTCAGTTGGTTAAGTGTCCAACTCTTGATCTCGGCTTAGGTTTTGGTCTCAGGATTGTGAGTTCAGGTCCCACATTGAGCTCCATGCTGGGCATGAAGCCTATTTAAAAAACAAAAACAAAAAACAAAAAAATAAAAATAAAACAGTCCCTTTAAAAATTCTTGTAAGACTGGTTTGGTGGTGATGAACTCCTTTACCTTTTGCTTGTCTGGGAAACTCCTTTATCTCTCCTCCTATTCTGAGTGATAGCCTTGCTGAGTGGACTATTCTTGATTATAAGTCCTTTCCTTTCACACTTTGAATATATCATGCCACTCCCTCTGCCCTGCAAAGTTTATGCTAAAAAATCACCTCATAGTCTTATGGGAGTTCCCTTGTACTTAACTGGTTGTTTTTCTCTTGCTTCCCATAAGATTCCCTCTTTATTGACATTTTGATTATAACATGTCTTGATGTGAGTCTCTTTGGGTTCATCTTATTTGGTGTTTCCTGGACTTGGATGTCTGCTTCCTTCCCCAGGCTAGGGAAGTTTTCAGCCATTATTTCTTCAAATAGGTTTTCTGTCCCTTTCTTCTCCTTCTGGGACCTCTATAATGTGAATGTTAGTATGCTTGATGTTGTCCCAGAAGTCCCTAAACTACCTTTATTTTTTTTTCTTTCTGCTGTTCTAGTTGTATGTTTTCCACTACTGTCTTCCAAATCACTGATCCATTCTTCTGCATTATCTAATCTGTTGCTGATTCATCCTCTTGTGTATTTTTCATTTAAGTTATTGTATTCTTTACTTCTCATTTGTTCTTTTTTCTGTTTTTTATCTCTCTGTTAAAGTTTTTACTATGTTCTTCCATTCTTTTCCTGAGTTTAATGAGCATCTTTATGATCATTACTCTGAACTCTTAATTTGGTAGATTGCTTATCTCCATTTCATTTAGTTCTTCTTCTGAGATTTTGTCTTACTCTTTCATTTGGAACTTGTTCTTTTGTCTCCTCATTTTCCTTAACTCTCTGTTTGTTTTTATGTATAGGTAGATCAGTTTTATCTCCCGGTCTTGAAGAAGTGGCTTTATGTAGAGGGTGTCCTGTGGGCCCAGTAGCACAAAACCACCCTGGTCACTCAGTCCAAGTACCTTCGCCCTCCTCCCTGCCCCAGGGTTTCCCATGTGGGCTACCCACACCTTCCTGTTGAGGCTGGGCCACAGTTAGTGCAGACTTGCTGGTGCGTGAGGCTGGCCCCTTGGAACAGGGGCCACTGGAGGAGAGGGGCTCTGGTGTTGGCAGAGACTTACCCCCTGGGTGTGACGGTGGGGTGGGGGGAGCCACTTGGGAAGGACTCTGCCAGGGTAGGTGGATGGGGGCTGGGGAGTCCGCAGGGCAATGCTGGGGTGTGGTGAGTAGTGCTAGCACAGGAGATGGAGAGTGTCAGAACTGTCTCTCACCACCACCAGGCCAACTAGGTAGAAGAGGGGTGAAGAAAATGATGCCTGCCAATGCTTCCTTCCCTGGAGAATGTTCCAACAGATATCTGCCCCTCTAGCACATGCCCTAAAATTAGTGACTCTCTTAGAAGTCTCAGTTTCCTGCTGCTCTCTGGTACATAAGCCCTACTGGTTTCCAAAGCCACATGTTATGGAGGCTCTGCTTCCTGGTGTAGGTCCCTTGAGCTGGGGAGCCCATGTGGGACTTGGACCCCTCATTCCTCAGGAAAGGCCTTTACAGTGGAGATATCCCTCCCACTTGTGGGTCACCACACCAGGGGTGTAGGTCCTGACTAGACCACATCTTGCCCTGCCTACCCATCTTGGTGTGGCTTTTTCTGTATATTCTTAGTTGTGTAAAATCTTTTCTGCCAGTCTTCACTTCATTTTCAGAGATAGTTGTTCTATATGTAGTTGTAGTTCTGGTTTGTCCGTGGAAGGAGGTGAACTCAGGATCTTCCTACTCCACCATCTTGATCCCACCCCCTTGAGGGAAATTTTGGGGTGATTTTGATGGTGGTTACGTATGTATTTGTCAAAATTCATAGAATTCTGTTCCTGAAAGTGGATGATTTTTCTATATATAAATTATACTTCAATAAACTAGACTTCTCAAAAATTTCTGTATTTGGAAGTAATTTATTGTCAGTATCCTCCAGGCTGTAGCTAAATGAGCAGTTGATGGATTCCTAAGATAAGTGATTTCTTTTTTTGGCAGTCAGTTTTCACTCTGGAAGCCTATGTTTTGGTCATACTTTTCTCATACTTTTGACAAGTAAACTGTTGTGTGGCTCTTCTTACCCCCATTACACTGAAAATGCGTTTCTGTTCTTCACACAGTCCACCTTCAAATCCTTGTCATCCTTCTGCCATTTAACTCATTCCTCTGTTTTCCTCTCCCCTGCATAAGCAGAGGTCTTCCAGTGTTTTGGGTGGCCTGTATCTCAGCCTCTTTTTGGCCAAATACCTTCTCCCTCCTCTCGTTGCACAGTCTCTTTACTCCAATTTACCCATCCACAGACCTGATCACTTCATAATATTGCTGTTTGTAGAGCGGTTTTTAGTTCTTGCAGTGGATGGTCTTTAATCTAGCTGTGGCTCAGGTCAGAGGCTTTCCCATCCTGTGCTGGCAGTAGGTCACTGTGCCCCTTCTCTACCCCAACTCTGGTCTACCAGCTGCCAACCAGCACTCCAGTTTGCCAGTGACAAGCGCCAGTGAAGAGGGGAGAAGTTATAACCCTGAGTCTGTGTATTAAGAGGCTATATTTTGGGAACCCCCAGATATTCTTGGTCGCAAAGGCACCAGTTCTGTCTCCCTAGAGATTTAATTCCATTCACCCTTGGATATGGTCCTAGAGAAACATTTGCACAGTAATATGTACTGCACCACTTAAAATTGTTAATTGGAGATTGAATTACTTGTCAGCTTTTAAAAATGTAGTCCTCTCAGGTCAGAGAGGAGGGTGTTAGCAGCATGAGTAGATGAGCTATTGCATTTTTTTTCTTTCCCTTCCTCTTTTCTCCCCCTCCCTTTTCCTCTCTCTCATTCTTCCACCTTTCTTTTGTCTCTGTTTTACCACTTGTTTCCTGCTCCCTCTTATTTTCATTCATATTTATCTCTCTGCCTTAGCCAAACCTTTATCAATAACCTGACAGATCACAGAGTGACTTTAATATCTAGAATCATGCATAAAGTCCAGTGATGATTGCTTGGGAAATGTACAGAACTCCTCAGATCCTCTTGAGAATGGAAATACCCTAATGAGAAGGAGGATTGCAGCAAGGACTCAGTTTGTGTAGCCTAAATTCTTAGATGCAAGAGGAATTATGTACTTCCTTCTTCTTTAAATAGAAGATTGCCCTGGACCAAGAATTGTTTAAAGGAGGAAAGATTGGCTAAAGGGGTTCAGAAAACAGCAAATTTCATTTTTTATTCCATTGATATGCATCATTCTTATTCACATCTTCAGCACATGATTGCAAATATTTGCCTATATGTCTAAAGGCCCCCATCATAATGTATATATCAGGACAAGGGCAGGTTTCTAAAAATTGAGCTGAGTTGCATCTATGAAACTTGGAAATCTCAATGCCTGTGCTGACAAATATCCTGACAAGTAAATACTATACTCATTCAGTATTACATAGTGATTTCATTTGCACAAAACCTCACAATGCTCTGCCACTTCAGTCAAACGTCTAGAGCACTGGGGAAAGGAAGAATGTGTTTATCTTGATCTCCAAAAAGGGATTTAAGGGAGAGAGCAGGCTGTATATTAGACTGTTTTCATTGCCTGTCAGCTATGGTAAACCTGAGCTGTCTGCGGTGTCTCTAGATAAGCAGCAACAGCAGCAGAGGCCTTAGCATGTATGTATGACTGCATTCATTTGTACTTCTTATGTATCTCAAAATTTCTAAAGGCTGTGTAGCATCTTTGGTGGAGCCTTTAACAATTGTGTCTCTGCTAATCACTGGCTTTTATGCAGTGCCCTTAATTCTCAGGTCTGCCAGCTTCAGTGAATGAAGTGTGGGATGAGGCTTAAGTTTATATTGAGTGGATGAAGATCCTCTTTCCTCTCAGAGTCAGCCCTTGTTTAGTTCTGTTGGTGTGGGCACTCTTCAGCAGGGGACCCTGAGGTGGTGCCTGTTACTAATATTTTATGGTACTTCTTCTCCTCCTAAACTTGGGGGGCAGCAAAATGGGGCCTCGGGAGCCACCTCTGTTTGAATGGCTCCTCCTGTGTTTAAATATGGTTATTGATGCTTGTTGGAAAGAGAAATTAAAAATTTGTATCACGCAGTAGAAAATGTGAGAAAAGTAATTTGGGAAATGGAAAATGGCCAGCAGCTTGATTTGTATAGAAATGTGTATGTCAGAGCTGGAAAACTAATGAATGAAGCTCACCTACTTTGTGAAGATACTATGTTGGTGAGGGTTGTTTGCCCCAGATTTTTCTGTGAAATATTGCTCGGGCAACACCGAATAATAAAACAGTGGTACTGTCTATGTGGACTCGTTTCTTTGCCTCCCTAGATACTGATCAGGGTTTGCATAACTGTTCCAGCATGATCATTTCAGAGTTAGGCAGAATGGATTTTGCCCTACCCCAGATTCTGCTGCTTTGGTTGGAGCTTTTGTTGTGAAGTATTCTAAAATCAGTAAAACCACTTGAGTCAGCAACGACCCCTATAAATCAGGAGCTATTGTGTGCGCCCTCATTCTACTGGTGCATGCTCCAAACATACGGTCATTGAAGATGAACTGGAGGGGACTGCTTTCTCTTCACCGATTGTTAAGTAGCTATGATTGTTAGCATTTGTTTGTGATTAGTGAAGCAGGTTTCCTTTCTGTGTGTCCTTCCCTCCCCACCCCCATCTCTTAAGATAAGGCCAGTCACAGCCATTTGGATGCTCTGTTAGTCTATCCTATAATTTTTCCCTTTAATTACCAAAGTAAATGAATTTTCTCTCACGACAAACATTTCTTTAGTCCAGAAATAGTGTCCTTGGTTATGGTAAGCCCTGGTTAGGTTTCTTTCTGAATTCATAGGAGAAGTGTACAAATACTGCCTTTGAGAACAATGCCAAAGCATCAGAAGCTGCGTATTACTTGTAAAGGGAAGATGTGCTAAGTGATTAAATTCTTGCTCCTTCCAAGTTTGTCTCCCATTAATTTATACGAATATGGAGTAGAATGGGCAA
The DNA here is from genome assembly GCF_018350195.1 of Panthera tigris. Taxonomy (NCBI): domain Eukaryota; kingdom Metazoa; phylum Chordata; class Mammalia; order Carnivora; family Felidae; genus Panthera; species Panthera tigris. The sequence goes on from NC_056673.1 coordinate 23,842,188, forward strand.
GTGGCAGAGCCTCTGAGATGAGCCCAGTCCTGGATGCTCTTCCCTTTTGAAATGAGGGACAAAGATGTGTGAGGAAGGTGTATTTGAACCACTGAGCAACTCTTGGTCTGCTTTGGTCCCTTTTTCCAAGATTGTTTCTTCATCAGTTCACCACAAATTTGGGAGGAGTTTGAGGCTCTAAGCAGATGGACATTATCAAGTACTAGTACTGTTTCCTATGAAAGAAAACCATGTTTCTGAGTATAAAATGGCCCCAGCTGTCTTCCAGGCAGCAAGGAGTTCTTGGCGCCTGACATAGATTGTGAATATCAGATACTCAGGGTCAGTGCAGTGTCTCCTTTTTATTTCTTTTCCCCCTTTCCAATTTTATTTTAATAATTAAAAATACTGCTGATCACACTGAATGACTTCTGGCAGAAAGGCGGTCTGTCCCAGAAGGACCAGTTGTGGGCCATCGGGTTTATGACGTCCATAAAACCAGAGCCACATCAGAGCATGGCCTCCCTGAGTGACAGGATTTTTGCTCCCACCAGGATCCCCCATCAACTGACTGCTTTGGATATTTGTTTTGGGTTGGTTTTTGTTCTGTTTTATTTCCTGATGCATGTGTGACTGTACATGTGTGCACACATTTAAAGATATAAATGAAACAGGTATGTAATGCCCTCTGCCTGTTAGAAAGACTAAAGCCATCAAAATAACAAACGGCGTGTATTTGCTAGAATGTCAAAGTTATGAGTTTATTTTGTAATGATGTGCTCCTGCCTTCATGAGGTAAACTGGCCGTGGCGGAGGTGTTATTAGTAATATGGACTCAGTGGAGCAGAAAGCCGAGTGACCGAGAGATCAGTGTATCAGTCAGAGAGAGGGCAAATGGAAAGAGACAGCAGGAGAATGAGAAAGGAGCCACAGTGCCTGGGCTGAGATTAAAGACGGAGGAGGAGGGGAGCCCAGTGGTCAGATATGGTCTCCCCTGTTCCTGGGGCTCCTTCAGAGGAGTCGCTGGCATGTTGTTCAGCCCGGGGCTGTCTGCAAACACTGGTACTCTGCACTTCCTTACCAAGGAAGGTGGTAATCTGAGAACAATTTTGCTGTCCATATTCCTTTCAGAGAGCCTCTTCGTCCTTCCTAGCTGAAGTTAAATGGGTCTGAGGCCAGCTGGGCCATACTGAGGGGATTACTTTGGTCACCAACTTCCTCATCCTTTGCAACGTCTTGATGTAGGGGCTGACCCAGCATGGAAGGGACCATCTCAAAGCTCCTAACAAGGGGCAAAATGGGAATATACAGGTAGAATTTGCTGGTCTTTCATTTGTTAGATTCTTCCCAGAGTCTAAAAATGAGTAGAAGTTATTACTAAGGAAGAAAAATTTGTGTTGTTATTTTCTGAAGGAGGAGGGGAGAGGGAAAAGAAAAGGTAAAATACAGTAAGCGCTCTACAACTGTTTAGAGCTCTCCAGGGCTACCCTAGATGACTGGCAATTACTACCCACTCGGCAGTTTGCAGTAGTCAGTGATCAGGCTGCCCGGCTTCCATTGCTGGGTCAGAAAACCTCCCTCCCTGAAAGAAATTATTAACCAGTCTTCGAGGGAAAAAGAAACCCTACAATTTCCAAGTCCACTTATATTTTTTTCTTCCTTTTCTTCTTCTTTGAGGAAAACTTTGTGGTTTCCAGTTGCAGGTACCTTTCAACCTCACACGGGTTAAACTCCTTCAGGGATACACCAGGGATTGAGGCCTTGTGTACTCCCTGGAACATTGGAGGAGAAAGACAGAGGAGAGGCGGGCTTGGGTATAAATCACTGCCCTCCACCCAGCACACTAAGAGGACTTTAGACTCAAGGGTTTGTGTGTGGGTCATGGGTCGCTTCCGGATTTTGCCAGCTTTAGGGCTGTGTGTGGGGACCAACTTCAAAATTCAAATGTAAGGGGAAAAGTAAGCCTTTAAAAAAAATTAGGAACCTAAACCTCATAGCGTTTAACTGAGACTTGTCATAAAGATTGTCAAAAGGCAGGCATGTTACCTCTTTGTGTAGACGTGTAGCAATTCCTCTGGCCTGCTCACAGTGAGGTAGCCTGCACTTCAGGGTCCCAGCCTCACCCACCAGCATGGCTCTAGCTGAGTCTGCTACACCTATCTGTGGCAGCTAGGAGAGAGAGAGGGTTGCTGGTTTTTAAATTGCAACAATGTATGTGATTGTTCAAAAGACTTTTTGATTTTTCTAAGCTCTCTTTTTTTTTTTTTTAATTTTTTTTTTTTTTTTTAACGTTTATTTAACATTGACAGAGACAGAGCATGAGCAGGGGAGGGGCAGAGAGAGGGGGAGACGCAGAATCTGAAGCAGGCTCCAGGCTCTGAGCTGTCAGCACAGAGCCCGACACGGGGCTCGAACTCACAAACTGCGAGATCATGACCTGAGCCAAAGTCGGAGGCTCAACCGACTGAGCCACCCAGGCGCCCCAAGCTCTCTCTTTAAGACGAAGGAACCACAGAAGCTGGAATCTGTGTCTTGTGGAGAAAAGAACCCATTTTAGTGAGAATCACAAAATAGACTTTGCCTTTATTTCTGTCAAGATGAATGTGTTTTCTCTTGCTTGTTTCTCTAGGTCCTTGGGCGGGAAGTATACACCTCCAATAACCAGCTTGGGGGCATCCAGATCATGCACAACAATGGGGTGACCCACAGCATCGTTTGTGATGACTTTGAAGGGGTTTTCACTGTCCTACACTGGCTGTCTTACATGCCTAAGGTGAGCCCTTTGTACCCAGCATTGACAAAGCCCACAGAACCAGGCCTCTCCACCAAGGATTACAGGGCCTCTGTGTTTGAGGTCTCCTCCTTATGGGGGAGAAATTGTTTTATGAAATATTCCTCTGGAAGTTGTTGGTTTCTCTTTTCCTTGCAGGTGTCTTTGGGTTTCTACCTTAAAATGCCTTTGGATTTCATTGGTATAGGCCCCTTTCTGATGTTTTCCAGTCACAGAAGCCTTCATGGCCTGTCTGAGCTCAGATCCCAGCATACCAAGGCCTCTTCCTCACTGTGGGTTTTCTCCTTTGCAATAGCCATCCATCCCCCTGGGAAGCTTCCCCTAAAGCATGGAAACACTGAAATCAAGAGTCAGAATGTACCACATTTTGCCAGGCTCCTACATGATACTTGAGACCTGTGCATGTGGTCAGGGCTTGGCATACAGTTGGGATGCCTCTCAGTGATGACTGGGACAGATAGGTGTGATTCCGTATGTGGTCCCTACTGCCTTTGTAATGATTGTGGCTGAGCTGGTACTACAGGCCTATTGTTCACTGATTGCTATGCTCTTTCCTCCCCACTGCCTTTCAGAATGTGCACAGTTTAGTACCTCTCCTGAACTCCAAGGATCCTATAGATAGAATCATCGAATTTGTTCCTACGAAGGCCCCCTATGATCCTCGATGGATGCTAGCAGGCCGTCCTCACCCAAGTATGTATTTTTTGAGGGTCCTGTGGTACCCTGGCCCTCAGACTATCCGTCTTCCTTTTATTCACTAACCAATTCCTGCACAACAGTACATGACAAAACAGAGCTACTGTAGTAGTCTGGAAATGAGACACATCTTTAAAACAGCTCTCCAAAGATTAAGGTGGAAAACCCTTCCAGAACAAATGAGAAACAAAGGAAATTAGATGTACAAGTCAGTCTCTGAGTCATAAGCAATACAGTACTAATACATTTCTTCTGTTAATTCTGTTATTAAAGCACTTATTACTTAATGGGTTCAAAGACTTTAAATCTAAGCAATAAAGGCATAGAATCTTCGACCATCTAATCTCTGTAAACAAAGATTAATCAGATCAGTTTTAGAAAAGATATTTGACCTTCAGTGTAGAACATGACTACACTCTTGTCAGCACACTATTTCTGAGCATTCAGCCTGCCTGTGCCCTTTTTTCTTATGATATTGGTAATAGTTGGGACTTGCTGTAGTTATTCATGTAAGATTATTTTGTAAGGTCATTATTCATGAAGAGATTGTCCAGAACTCTTGACTTCATAAATATATTGAGTGAGAACAAGCCCTCCCTCCATGTTTATCTCATATATCCCTGTCTTGTGGCTGATTTTACCTATCTTCAAAACAAAAAAACAGAAAAACAGTGGTGTCTCTGTGTAAGGTGAATGTACATTCTCACTTGCCAGTTCATTAGGCTGCTTTAACAAACCTTACTTCTCAGGTGGTTCTTTTGTGAGGCCCCAAATCCCCCTACTACATTTTGAATCTGTTTTTTTCAGGTTATTTGAGAAAGTGTTCTTCTTTGCATGTTTATGGCAACTATTTCAAAGAAAGCCTTATTATCTAAAAGAAGAATGGAATGCAGAAGATAATTCATTAAATTTAAGAGTCATTTTGATTTTGTTGAAAGAAAAGAAGAGGTCTGTGTAAGGAAGACTTACTAAACCTCTTTGGGTACCCACTGTGAGCTAGGTGGGACTGCAAAGCACTTTCATATACATTATCTTCTTTAGGCTTTCTACTTCTCAGAGATAAAAAAAAAAAAGATCACTACTTTAAAAGCTCAGAGAAGTTAAGTGATTTGTGCAAGGTCACACAGCTATTACTTAGGAATTGGAACTTAATCTGCAGTCCAACTATAGATAGTATAGAAAAATCACCAGAGGAATTTCAATTTCAATTTTTACCTGTTGTCTTCAGTACCTTGTCTTACTTTTCATAAAATGAAATCGTTTTTCCTACATAGCCAGAAAAAATCACCTTAGTAATCTCCCTACCTCTCATATGTGTACCATGATTATGATAAGAACTATGAACCTAAGATCTTGTCAGCCTTAAAATCCAGAACTTTCCTGGGGGAATTCAGAACAAGAGTCAGTGAGTCTTCTCCTGGGAATCATGAGGGTGGTGGCAGGGCAGGGGGTGGGGAGGGGCATCTTAGTTGACTTATAAGTTCTACATCTGAACTGAACACAACCTGCTCTTTAAGGTTTCGGGGTGGGGTGAAGTGAAGTCCACCTACACCAGCCATGGCCCACCAATGACCCCCCGCCTCCCCTAGTCAAAATACAAGGTGGGAAATTTTTTAAAAAAGAAAGTCTTTCCATTTTGATGAATTTTATAGTTCCAAATCATTATTATTGAAGTAAGAATCGTAAAATGATCCAAGCATACAAAGTTAAAATTTCAGTATCCTGATACACTTAGAAGTTTGATTTAGAACTTTCATCAAAATTTGAGCCCTCTTTCATGGGGTGGACAGATGTGTGTGTATGTAGGTGGGCATTATCCTGGCCATTATTAATGAGATCCACAGAATAAAATGAAATTTGTGATAAACTAAGTTTTCTGTTTTTTGGATAATATTTTTTCATCGTCTCCCTAGTAATTCATCCTGCTGTCTGTGTGCAGCTAACACTCGCTCCCAAATCGAGTGACTTCAGATTTTAATTTAGTGGAAGCGTTAAAGAAAGCAGATGATTCCCTGTGATAAGTTAAAGCAGATATCTTCTAGGTGAAAAGTTAAAGTCATTTATTAGAGGAGATAGTGCTGTGATATTCTTCAAACTGACGCCCAACACGAGACCAGAATCTAAACGATCGGCTTTGGGCTCACGATAGAGAGATAATTTTGAAATGGATGATCACATTTTACACTGGGGCCATAGAGGCAAGGAATGTAGAACACAGTAATTACAAATTTAGTCTTGATAAAACACTCTCCATCCTGTTTAAGTCAGCAGAGGTTAGCTTGCTCGGATCTCCACTTTTAATTGGTTTTGGACTTGGGTTTTTAGGGGGCGGAGGGCCATGTTCAAATTAGAAGGATCACTGAGAAACCGTGAGCTGAGGGGCAAGCTAGGAAACCGTTATTTGCAGAAGATTTTATGGGGCCTTGGTCAAACACGGATACCTGTGGAACAAAAGTTTTTTTCTTAACCTGAGATGTCAAAAGTTACGTGTCTTGCCAGTAAGGAAATTCTGTGTGCAAGGGTGGTTAATGACATTAAGTGTATGCATCTTAACCATTACATTTTTGCTACGTGTCAAGAGTATGTGGGCATGGCCCTTCCTTAGAGAAAGATTATAGTTTGTCAGCTGTAAGTAAAGGGGATGTATCTTGCTGCTTTTCTAGCAAAGAAGCCATTCCCCTTTTCCTTTCCCCACATTTGGGTCCTCATCTGATCATTAATACTTATCATTGGCTGTCTTCAGCTTTCCATTACAAAAAAGTCAGTGGAATCAAACAAAATTGTAAGCTAAGTTTTAAAATAGAAATAGACATTTTGAAAACACTTTAATGACTTGGCTGCCTTTTGACAAATGTTTGTGGTGTTTTGAAAAAAGCCAAGTTATTTATTTAAAAGCATGCAAACTCTCTGCTAGCTGAACCCCATCGTTTAACAATAAATGATGCTTTTGCTGATAAATGATTCTTTTTATGCAGACTAGCAAATGAAATAGGAGATGATGTCTGAAGGCAGATGAACATTCAACTGCCTAATGCGTGCATCTATTATAATATGGTTAAAAACAGCAACAAACTCCCCAAAATAATCCCCCAAATCCAACCTTAAATTTGCCAGTTCCAGTGCATTTTCAGTGGATTGATGATCTTTATTCTCCCTTTGTTCTCTTTCTTTCCCTTCTGTAGCCCAGAAAGGTCAGTGGTTGAGTGGATTCTTTGACTATGGATCTTTCTCTGAAATCATGCAACCCTGGGCACAGACTGTGGTGGTTGGCAGAGCCAGGTAAGAGCCCTTTTGTTTTGGAAGCTCTTCTTCCTCCCAACTAAAACCAAGAGAGGAAAGGGCCATAGCTATATAGGTTTGTTTTGTTTTGTTTTACCAATAATGCTCTCTTTGTCTAAACTTTCGAAGAATATTGGATTATAGTCATGCCCAACCAAGGCAGCATAACTGAAGTGCTGGTTCCCAGTAGTCATTTACTGTGTCACTCCAATGATGCATTTAATCTGAAGTCTGGTTTTGACACTTCCTTTTTATAATGCTGAAAGAAAAGCTCTCTGAGGGCTGTAAAGCCCAAATACAATAGCCATAGCCCACCAATGACCTTCCCCTTCCCCAAAGACCATTTTCTTTCAGAGGCAGGTGACAAATGAATCAGACTCATCTACCTTTCCATGTAACCCAAAAGATCTATGTAACCTAGAAGAAGTCCCTTCCTGGCAGTGAGATTATTTAAGTAACAAACGTACTATATTGGTTTATCATCAGATTTGAATTGCAAAAAAATAAAATAAATAAAATAAAGAAGTTTGCCTGAAATAGGAATTAGTAAAATAAACTGGGATAGATTGCTGGGCTACCTGTATTTTTCAAATGGGAAATTGAAGTTTCTATTAAATTTTAATACCCCCTCTAAGAAGTGCTTCACTCAACAGCCAGCTCTGCACGAAATCATCTGTAGCGCTCGCTATAATGAGCACCTGCCAAGGCTGATCCTAATCTCGTTCTGCACTGCGGAGACATGCTGCCCCAGGGACCCACATCTGGAACTCACCTTCCTCTCAGGGGCAATCAGTTTTCCTTATCTTGGTGAAAAGTGGCACCTGCTCAAGACTCTCAAACATGCCACATTGGGTTGAGATTTAGATTCTAGCCTTGAAAATAATTCTAGGCTTCATGGTTCTCTCAGTACAGCAGGTCAGCACGTCTTATGCTGCCAATGACAAGGAGCCATCAGATGGCAGATCCAACAGACAGGGTCTTCCACTGTGACTCTGAATAAGAGTCAGGCCTGGAGTTAGCCTAGACTGAAACTCACGGGGGCTAGCTCCCATTTTCTCTCACGTCTCAGGTCTTCTACCTCACCACGGGCCTCCGGGTCCCAGTGAGAACTATTCTTTGTGCCTGGTAAAATTCCATAGGGGGGTGGGGGTACACTGGAGATAGAACCCTCCTACCAGAGTCTATTGGTTTGTTATAGAGGGTCCTTATATCACAGACCAACTTTTTTGAAAATTTGTCTGTTACCTATTCTGCTTCAGTTTTTTGTCTGTAAAAATCATGACAGATTTTAAGCCTCAGAAAGTGAAACCTTTGTTTAGGTCTTTAAGATCCTCCCATGGGAAACAGGAAAATGCTTTACACTTATGATTGGAAGAATAAGGATTGTTCTGTGAGCAAGATCAGTCAAGCTTGGCTTTAGTTAGCTCTGCCATTGTTTATTGCAACACCCACTCTGACTTCTTCCTTTCTTTCCATCTGATGAGTTCTGGGCTTCTTACTCCAAACACATACACATGCTCACAAGTATATAAAACACAAATGGAGCTAGCTTCTTTCAAAAGCAATGGTATTTCAAGAAATAAATATAAATGTATTCTTCTGGGATTGTTACTGTAAGTGCTGCCAAAACTCATCTTTGGTATGTATGTTTGGAATATGTGTGCTATTGGCTGTAAATTGTCTTTTATTATTCCATGGCACCTTGTCCAGGGACACACTATAAAACAAGATGTAGCATCTTCATGTGCTAGCCTGATAAAATTTATATGAAGTATAATAGAAAACAGAAGTTGTTCTGAGCTGTTTTCAAGTTCAATAAATAACTGTAATACTCGGATAAAGATGTTCTTTATTAGGTCACATGGGCCCTAATATATAAGTTATAAGTTACCGATTTAGGGTGGCTTTTGCAATTACAAGTTTCCAGTTGGATTGTTAATCATTGTGAACAGAAATATTTCTAAACCCTCCTGTGTACCTCCTGCTCGTTGTCTGGTTGTCTAGAGGGCTTTTGATTCTGATTCAATGCAGGCAAGTGACGAGGGGGTGGGTGGTCCCCACTCAGGCCCCTGTCAGGCCTCTTGTGATGACAAGAATCCATTTCCAGTAGCCAGTGTAAGACTATCCTTCATGGAAAAGTTTGTTATGGAGATGCTGTGGGGAATGAGAGACTATAACCCATCCCAGCCCTAGCCCCAAGGAATGCAGCTGAGAAAGTGCAGCCTGAATCACATTTTCCAGAGTAAGCACTCACGCCGTACCTTACAGCAACCACCATCCCCCTCTTCTCTTTCTTCCTGATTTTTATCAGGAAATCTTTCTGAGGACCAAGTTAGGAGGGTATCATGGAGCATAGATGCAGAGCCTTTTCCTGGAGAGTTTTTTAAAATTAACATATGTTGGAGATTAAATGTATACTTTTAATATAGATCACCTATTTCACCAAGATTACTACTGCAAGCTATCCCTGTTCCCCTGCTCTCTTCCAATGAAATAGAAAGCTAAGGGCTTATTTAACCACCTCTGCACCCTTGGCACTGCTTTTCATCTTTCATCATCTCCATAAACACCTACACATTTCCCATTCATATACCCAGTGTAAGACCGACTATACTCTCAAATAATCTTATCCAGAACCACAGTATTAGTACTCCATAGAAATGGCAGCTCTATTCCAGCAATGCCAGCTTAAATTCTCGGGTGCCTCCTACCTTTCAGACCTTTTCTCTCTGTCTTCACCAAAGCAGTGCTCTAGAGTGATCTGAGAAATTTCATTTGGCATCCACAGAGATAGGTGTGTGCATGTGTGCATATATGCGCACACACACATCTAGACTGTTGAGTGTAACTCCTGAGGCTCCCCTAGTACAACCCTTGGTTTGAATTTATCATGTGGAGAATAGAAGTGATTCTGAGGGGAGGCTCCCCTGGATTTATAAAAATGTATAGTATTTATCAAATCCAGTCTCAGATTTCACCCCTAGAAGCGTCAGATTTCCCTCTGTTCTCTGTATTTGCAGTCTCCAGTGCCCCCACCGTGATGTTGTGATGTGGGGCTGGAAAATAAATGACTAGCTGTACTGTTTACATATATCAGATTCTTATTTGGGTCATTTTTTATCAGGCTAGGAGGAATACCTGTAGGAGTAGTTGCTGTAGAAACCCGAACAGTGGAACTAAGTATCCCAGCCGACCCTGCAAACCTGGATTCTGAAGCCAAGGTAGGTGACCTCAAGTACCCTGTGCTACTGTGCTTGGAGCTGGATTTCCCTTCTGCAGAGCTTGTGGATATATCGGGGGCATTGCACACCACCAATTTGGGAGGGAATGGTAGTCAGCATCCTTGAGTAATTTCAGACCATCATGTGCTCACTTTTAAGGTGACTCTAAATGGACTGCAATCTACCTGAAAAATTACTTGGGCCTTTACAATGGTCTTGTTGATGCTAGAAAACAGTCTAGATTCATTGCAGCTGAGGGCTCTTTGGTCCCAGATTCTCTGAACACACACATGGGTAAGAAGTCTGCCCTAACGCCAGAGGTGAACACTGCCACCCATCTACTTTTTTTAAAGGGTAGATTACATTCTGATAAGATCCAGAAAATGAGGGTGGGGGAAACTAGGGACGAGGTTACTCAGCAGTGTCACGTCAAATGTTTGCTGATCAACTCCAGTATGGAGAAAGCTGTACTAAGCACAGAAGCGAGAGGAATGTAGACTATGTACCGTTAGCTTGCTTTGAGGACTGGTGTAGTTGAGCCATGTACAGTTGCTTTCTGGAAACCTAGAATGAGGATTCCCAAGACTGCATTCATCCATTAGAAGCAGTAAAGTTTCCTTCTTCCGACTGAGGAGTGGTAGTGTACTCAGGACTTAAAAAGAGGAGAATTTGACAAGTCAAAGATCCAGGATCCTTTGTTCTTTTTTTTTTTTTTTAATTTTTTTTTTTTTTTTAACGTTTATTTATTTTTTTGGGACAGAGAGAGACAGAGCATGAACAGGGGAGGGGCAGAGAGAGAGGGAGACACAGAATCGGAAGCAGGCTCCAGGCTCTGAACCATCAGCCCAGAGCCTGATGCGGGGCTCGAATTGACGGACCGCAAGATCGTGACCTGAGCTGAAGTCGGACACTTAACCGACTAAGCCACCCAGGCGCCCCTCTTCTTTTTTACTTCAAAGATGATCCTTTTTTTTTTTTTTTTGAGTTTTATTTATTTATTTTGAGAGAGAGCGAGAGAGCGATCACGTGATTGGGGGAGGGGCAGAGAGAGAGGTAGAGAGAGAATACCAAGCAGGCTCCACACTGTCAACACAGAGCCTGATGTGGAGCTCAAACCCACGAAAATTGTAAGATCATGACCCAAGCTGAAATCAAGAGTCGGACACTTAACCAGCTGAGCCACCCAGGAACCCCAAAAGATGATCCTCTTGATGAACAACAGTTTTTGTGTATTTGGTTTGGTTGAGTTTTTAAAGTAAACCAGTAAAACTTTGTTCACCTTGGAGAGACTTCCCCTCAAGCTCCATTGTAATTGTGTCTTCCTCTTTGACTTTCCCTAATAGATAATCCAGCAGGCTGGCCAGGTTTGGTTTCCAGATTCTGCGTTTAAGACCTATCAGGCTATCAAGGACTTCAACCGCGAAGGGCTGCCTCTGATGGTCTTTGCCAACTGGAGAGGCTTCTCCGGTGGGATGAAAGGTGATTGGCTTGGCTCTGGGCTGGAGGGGCATAAACTGATCCCCAGAACCTCACAGCACAGAGGAGGGTTTATACTGGGCAGAGCCAATGGATTTCCTGACAACCATCACCCTAGGCTTTTGGGGGATCATACTTCCTCTGAAATATATCTTCTGAGTTGCAGCTTGAGTGGGAAAATTCTGGATGTTTTACAATTCCATACAAAATTTCAGAACCGTCTACTAGTGTTCTCTAGACGGGCTGCTGTTGTGGATTTAGCTTTCCCGGATGAATGATGACTGTTCTGATGGTCCTGGAGAAATGTGATTGTGCTAGTCTCTGTCCCTCTTTTCTGAGCACTTTTTGTTGATGTTATGCTCTAACACTCTATAATGACCAGGGTAGATACTGAAATTAGCCTTCACCAGAAGAAAATGAACAAATTCTGTACCAGAGGCTGTTCTTTGTGGTAATTTGTGGTGTATTTCATTCTTATCCAACAACAGCCCTGGGCCTATGGCTCCAGCATATTAGAACATTATTATACAGGCTCTGTTCTGTGCTATGGGAATCGCTTAGTGATCTCAGCAGCTAGTATCACCATTTACTGAGAATCCTCCCTGTGCACAGCTACTGTGGATTGTTCAGGAGAGCCAAAGGTAACACCTTCTACCTCTTACAGCAGCGAAGCTATCTCTCCAGTGGCCAGAGATTCATGGCCATGCTGAGGCCAGAGACTACATACCAGGAGGGGATGAGTACACTGATGAGTGTAACTTCATTCATGGGGGGAGGAGTCTGGGTTCTGTAGCAGTATAATGAGTGAGGGGAACGGAAGGAGGGAGGGGTTGGCAATGCTGGAGTAGAGTGGTCAGAGATTTGGACATATCAAATGTGAAAGAATGAACCCGGAAATAGCTTAGCACAGGAGCATCTTTGGCTCTGAGGGAGGAAAAACCTGAGGAAGTTAGCCCTTTTATAGGTTATCAGCTGTGTATGGAGAGAGATTAGAGCTTTGTGCCAACAACTTTCCCTTCACCTGGCTAGGAAAAGCCAGACTTCCCTGGCAAAGTATAGAAGACTAGTGTGGTTTTTCTTTTCTTTTTTTTCAGTTGTAAAGTTTCCCTTTGCCCATATTTGCTGGAAATCTACCACATTTTGCACTTTTCTTGGGGGAGACTTGGACTATACATTCAAATTAATGTTTTTATACTTTGATAGACTCTCAGGTGGATTTTGTGACAAAGATAATAAATCAGTGGAAATGCCGTGAAATACTGAAAGTGTAGGTTCAACAAGTCAATCCTGGACATTGTTATTGAGTTCCTACGTGCAAGGAACTATGCTAGCTGCTTCTGAGAAAACAAAACTGAGTCAGAAAGAGACACTGCCTCAAGGAGTCGAGAAAAATGTCTCAGGCAAAATGATAAAGCCACAAAGTATAAACAAAATACTACAGTGTTCAAAAGAGTATGATACTATGCTGAAGTGTTTTTCTCTGGGGGGGGGGAGCCTGAGACTCCTTTCATTCCTTTATATGAGGTTTATTTAGCATCCAGCTTCACTTTATCCCACATTTCTTGGCTATACAATTTACATTAAGACTTAGAGGAGAGAATGCAATGCCGGTACTCCTTAGTTCTCTCTCTTCCCGAGGGCCACTGAGAATTCACTCTTCCTGACCTTCCTTAGGAGTACGTCAGCCTGGCTCTTTTGTCCTAAGGACTTCAGAGTTCAACAGCTTACTGCTTGTAGGAAAAGCTTCAGTTCTACTGCATGTGGCTCAGGCCCAGGTTGGCTGCCAGCCCTGTAACAATAAAAGCAACAACAATTAGGAGTCATTGAGCTCCTTTCGCCAGAAACCGTGCTAACCATTTTATGTGCACTGTCTTACATAATCGTCACAACAAGCACTTCCGAGGGGTAGGCTGTAGTATTTATCTGCCTTTTACATAAATTGAGACTTAGGTTAAGTAAATTTCCCAAGATCATTTAGCTGAAGAATGACAGAGCTGGGAGAGGAACACAGATCTGTCTGACTTCCTCCAGCACAGTTGGCTGAGTTTAGAGCCTAGGACCAAACCAGGTCTACCAGAACATCCCCTGGAATAGATTGTGTAGGTTCCTGAGAAAGTTCTTAGCCACCTGCCTGTCTTCTGCTTTGATGTTGTCCTTGGTCACTGTGATAAGAAACTCCAAGTGGTCAGATAGGAGTTACTTTTTTTCATATTGCAGGAAAGTACATATAACATAATGTTTATCATTTTAACCATCTGTAAGTGTACTATTCAGTGGCATTAAATATATATTCACATGTTATGTAACAATCAGCACTAAATATACCCCAAACCTTTTCATTATCCTTGACACAAATTCTGTACCCATTAAACAATAACTTCCCCCATCCGCCTCTCCCCCCTGCCTCTGGTCAAAAATGAGTTACTGGCCTGATACAGTCCAGGGCCCGTTCTGTCTTCAGAGTTTTGGTGCTGCTGTATCCATTATCACTTAAGATAAATAAGCTTTGGGGAAGATAGAGATCAGTGTAAATGTAGGAAGGGGAAGAACATTGCCTTTCATATTTACATACAGGTCAGGATGTTTTCTACATATTATCTCATGTAAAGGGACCTAAGCTGAGAGTCATTCCATATCCCTTGGGGAGATGTTTGCAGTTTTGGTTTCAATACTGGCTGGGGATTATGCAGGGAGGGAAAATAAACAATTATGCCATCCCTCAGTGCACACAAACACACAGCCAGGAGCCGACTGCACTGTGGGTAAAATGACTCCAAAATTGTGTGTAATGAGTAGGAAAAGATTAGAGACAGCTCTTGCTATGCTGAAAATTGACATTAGTGGAGAGAAAAAAAAAACTCTTTACTAGTCAGCCTAGGAGGTCTAATTCGAGCAGTAAAAATATAAATAAATAAATAAAAGTATGTCAAGATGGTATTGGTGCTTTTTTTCCAATGAGTTCTATCTGGCCGGAAGGCTATTCAGCATAATGCAAAATTAAATTATAAAAACTGGCTGAATATTTAGATGGAAGAGCCATTTGGAAGCAGTTTATTTAGGCGAACCGGCAATGACCCACAACAGGGAGACATCAAGCGTGAAATTTACTAGAAATTAGCACCAGGGTCCCAGCCTCAGCATGAATAGCTTGATAGGATGCAAATCCCAGTGATATTAAGCTGCCTCACTGCTGGTGCTACAGGGTCACTCTCAGTTGGCTTTTCATGTTATACTTATTATTTTTTCCTGGGACAGGTTATAAATAACAATAAAAAAACATTTATTGAAAACTTTAACCGGAATGAAAGTCTATTTTAAAGTCTCTGATTACTTGGATGTTGAAAGACTGTGTCAGCCGGCCATAATGAACTGACATTATGTGTATGCAGCTTGTGTATGCCTAATGTTTACCTTCAGCTTCTAACAGATAATCTCGCCCCAAGCCAATAAGATCTGTTCCAGTTTCAAGAATATGGGGCACTGTGGAAACACCCTACCACCCTGCTCCCTTGTTTGGTACATGTGGCTGCCACAGTTTATCCATGTTGTATAACAATGAAGGCCCCGGGCAGGGTTGGTGCTTGGTTGCTGAGAACGCACCAGAAAGGCTCTGTGATTGTATGCAGATGTGCTTTGCTCACAGTGCTTAGAAAGTACCAAGCCCCCGCCTCTCCACTGAAGAACCTATCAGTATTGTCCATTCTTAGTTGCTTTTCCCATGGCCTGAGAATTGACAGTCAGCATATGCATAGCTTTACAATTCCCTAGACTGATTTCTCACCTAAAGCCTTGGGAATACACTCTCCCCTGCTACACTTGGCTGTACTTTTGCTCTGTCTCAAATAGGAAGAGATTTCACACAAGTATGTATCAGACTATGGCCACACGCTTCAGCGTGCCCTTCAGAATGTACGGTTTGGGGCTGCTGTGGTTGAGTGGGAGCGTGTTGTTTGTAGAGTTTGTTTTGTGTGTGTCAGTTTATATTTTAATAGCCTTTTGTTGTTTTTTGGGTGTTCTGATGGTTGGATTGTGGGTTTGTTGGTGTTCCAGGTTAGATGGAGGCATTGTTTTTGGTCCTGAGCCTGTCAGCTTTAATGAAGCCTGGGGCCCCTTTTCTACTCCCAGTCATGGGGCCTGAAGGTAATTTCTTGGCAGTCAGATCCAAGCCCTTCACATAGCTGTATAGTGTCATCAATACAATTTCTTACTTTTCTGAACATACAAAAAGTCCAGGCAAAATTTAAAAATATTCAGTCATTTTATTTCAGTCTCTTTTCTGGTTTTTGTTTTACTCAGCCATTGTATCAGATGCTAGAAAGCAGCCTTGGGCTCCCGCTCTTTCCTTCCAGTAAGAATGAGGTCACAGAAAGTGGACTTCAAGAATCAAAAAGATCTGGGTTCGAGTCTCATACTCTGCCACTTATTCACTTATTTAACTAAGCCTCAGTTTACTCACGTATAACTTGGGTTAGAAGAACATGGTTTTCTGATAATTAAGTGATTCATTTGTGTGTGTGTATGAAATCATGCTGCCTGATATGCAGTAAACTAGCCATGATGATGAAAAAGAGGGACTAAAGTTCATTTCAGAAAGTAAAACATGCACACTCAGCTTCATCCCAAACTACTTGCATATATGAACTTGAGGGTATCTTTTTAAATGTTTTTTTAAATTATGTTTTATTTTTGAGAGAGAGAAAGAGACAGAGACAGAGTGTGAGCACAGGAGGGGCAGAATCCAAAGCAGGCTCTAGGTTCCAAGCTGTCAGCACAGAGCCCAGTGCGGGGCTCAAACTCACGAACTGTGAGATCATGACCTGAGCCAAAGTCAGATGCTCAATCGACTGAGCCACCCAGGCATCCCATATGAACTTGAGTTTAAAAAATTAAATAAATGGGCATGCATTTTAAATAAAGTCCTTTCAAGGGGCTGGGTCTGTTAATCATAGATAGTACAGACAGATTTTGATGTGGGTGTATCTTTAAGAAACAGAAGTGAGTGAGAAGGCTGGACACTATCTTCGTTTACTTCTAACTTACTTTTTCCTCTTTCTTTTGTGTGCTTTTTTTCTATTGTTTTACTTTCTCCTTCTATCCATGTCTTCCATTTCTTCTCTGTGCATGACACCACTGAGGGCTACTCCTTTCTGTTACTTGTTCTGAGGCTGAGACTACTCTTGGCAGCACTGAAAAATGTACTGCTAATTACACAATTATTTTATTATGTAGCACTGGTTGAAATATCCACTAAAGAATTAATTTAGTTAAAATAATTTGAACTGAGCAATTATTTTCATAACCACAGAATTAGCGTAAAGCGCTTAAAGTCCTTTATTCCCTGCTCTTCATACAGCAGTTGTGTAATTAGCAGTAAATTTTTTTGGTCTTTGCTTTCCTCCCAAAGGGATAAATGTCTTTGCTCTGATCATATATACAGAGTATATGACCATACACATTCCTCATAGGGTAGGGAGTTTTTCCCGGAGCAACTTCTAAATTTCTGGAGTTTCTGAAGTCTTCACAGAGCAGCCAGGTTGGGCAATGGAGAGAGGCATATACTTTGCAGTTAACTGTGCTCACTGATGGTTTGTATAGAGAGAGCCATTTTTACTTTGGAGAAGGTGGCAGTTTAATTTGCCAGTAACTACAATGAAAGCAATTTCTATTTGGATTTGCTCTTAACTTTCTGAAAAATGCTTTTTTGCTCTGGATTTCCAGAATTGATTTATTCCAAATTGAGATCCTTGCTTTGATAGGAAAGTTTGAACTCAGTTGAACCTGTTATTTGGTGTTTAGAAAGGATCCATTGAGGTTCCGCTGAAGTGCTCATTAAACATCTGGAATCGTAAACCTAAGACTTTAGACATGCACAGACTTCAGTGAGCTGGGAAATGGGAAGAAGTCCATAAATTGTTGGGAAATAAATAATAACTGATCCTACTTTCCAAGGACTCTATTTATGCACCAGGGTGCCTTTTCTTCAGGTTGCTCCTAGCCTTGTGGGGGATTACAAAGTGTACTCTTTAGCAAAATGAAGAGGTAGCTCTTCTTTTTGTGTGGCTGTGTGATGTTTCCAGTAAATACGTATGCATTTTAAATGTTTTCTCATATTGATGCCCTGGTAAAAATGGAACTGTTAAAGAATTAACTTGTTTTTCTTTCTCATTATGTTCTTTCCAAAGTGTGTATGTGCTCACCCATTCATTCAGCAGATACTTACTCTGAGCACTAACTATGTTCCAGGCACTGGACAAGACACTGGGGATACCAAGAGCAAAGATGCCATTTTGAAGATTAAAAATTTTGAAGGCTCCATTTCCATTAGCTATACATTTTAAGAGCTTATCATATTCTAAGTATCATGAAGAGACTTGAAAAGAGCTTGAATAGTTCCTTCCTTCAGAAAACTTAATGTAGTGAGAGAGATCACATATTGACATGAAAAATACTCAGTGTCTGTAGAGCAAGTGTGAATTAATATAATGAAACCAGAATCTGGCAATTCAGAAAGGCTATAAAATGGATATGCAATCCATAGGGCTTGCACACTGTCTTGTGAAAGACAGTGCACTTCTCTTGTGTTTTTGAAGATCCTGTAGAGTCTTGTACAGCATTACAGGTGGAAATCCCCATCCTTTCAATTTTCAGGGTGGCCAGACAGGACCTAGGGTGGCTGAACCCCCAGACCTGTCACCTCTGATCTGAGCAGCCTCCTCATGGAGGCACAGCTCACGATATAAATATTGTTTTCTGTGTATACCATGATGTGAACGATGTTTGGAAGCATTGTTTCATGATTTCTGATTTGTCTCCTCTATAGATATGTACGACCAGGTGCTGAAGTTTGGTGCTTACATCGTGGATAGCTTACGGGAGTGCTCCCAGCCTGTGCTGGTTTACATTCCTCCTCAAGCTGAGCTCCGGGGTGGCTCCTGGGTTGTGATTGACCCCACCATCAACCCCCGGCACATGGAGATGTATGCTGACCGAGAAAGCAGGTAGCATTTCTTCTTTTTTTCCATTCACTGCCTCTGAAGGTCCTCTAGCTGTTGGTTTCCTCCTGGAGAACATTATAACCAGAGAACTTTATTTGAATCTCTATTTCCAGAGGGTTACAAGGTCAGAAAAATAGATTTCCTAAATAGTGTCTGCTGGGATGAGAAAGAAAGGAGGTGGGGGTCAGGCTTTCCCAGTGTGGTCCCCCACCCCAGATTCTTTTACCAAGAAGTCCTCTATCCCACATATCCCCAGACTCAGAGAGATTGTCTCCTCTGTTTGTGTTTCAGATAGGCCTATTACTCTCTCTTTCTTAGATATGGGGCAGATGGAACTGAAAGCAAGTTGGTGTAGAAGGACTAAATTGTTAGTCTGGAGTTCTGAAGCCTTAACTGACTGTCGAGCAACTTGAAGCAGTTTTACTCTTCCTGAACTGCTTGTCTGTGGAACAAGCTGGTCGTCACTGAGGTGTACCATAGCACCTGCCTTCTGTGATTCCAAACCGAAGCTGCTCCCTCAGAGTCCAGTGTCGCACTCTGGCACTCTAGGACACTTGGAGAACAGTGTTTACAGCATCCAAAGGACTGCAAAAGAAAAAGTCCCAGACTTTTGTCAAGAGGTGGTCCTTGAAACGACTTAAGTAAAACAGACCACATCCAGCTTCCTTTCACAATCAGTTTTCAGCCCTTTCCAAAATAGGGAAATTTCACATTGTATTTCTTTGACATTTTCCGTGCCACTTCCTGCATCTGATCATTTTACTTGAATACCTGCTTCTCTGTTTCTGCAAAAATTTTAGCCTCCTGCTTCAAATGCTGCTTGGGAGAGTCCAGTAGTTTTATCAAATCACTCAGCTAGCAGTCTACACCCAGGGATTTATTATTTTTAAATCCAAATCTAGCCCCTGATCTGATACCAGATCACAGACAGTTCCTCTGCAGACTGTGGAGCAAGACCACCGGGTTTCAGATGCAGCTCTGTCACTCGTTAGGCTCGGACAAGTCTCTTAACGCCCTGTACCTTAGTTTCCTCATCTGTAAAATGGGAGATAATAGTAACTTCCCTCATAGAGGGTGTAGACTGGGTATAGGACTGCTGTGAAGATTCATGTGTAAGCACTTGGAACAGTGCCATGTATGTACTAAGTAGTAGCTGTAATTTTTTTCAATCGAAAAGCTTTTTTTTTTTTTTTAAGTTGTATAGGGTAACGTTCCTAGTAATAGAACAAAATTAGTATGCACTAGTAATAACCCTGAGACCTCTCCATAGCAGTAGGCAGAATGTTTTCTTTCCTGCTTGGCCCAGCCCAGTGTGTCATCCTGCCAGCAGACTAACAGCTGTGCGTGGGACCGATCAGCATCGACCTCTCATCGCACAGCCTAAGTGCTGGAGGCTGGTCCCCTGCCACGGTGCCTACATCATCTTTTTTTTTTTCTTCCCCCTCCTGGAAAATAATGTGATTCCTGCTACCCTTATCAGCTGTAGATGGTGGAATCTATATTCCTCTTTTGAGATGGAAGTAGACTGGTGTGGTAATGAGAATTATTTTAATTGCTTTTTGCCAGGCTTTTCTCACAACCCACTTAGACACTTTTTGATGCCTGCCTCTCCCTGGGGTTACTCCTGTGAGCCATGGGTGGCCAAAACCATAATGAAGCTATTTCCTGGTCTGCAAATCGTAACCAGCCTCTTTCAGTTGTCTCCTTCCTTTAAAGTGCCTCTATTTCTGTTTTGTTTTCTTTCTCTCTGATCCAGGGGATCAGTTCTGGAGCCAGAAGGGACAGTAGAAATCAAATTCCGCAGAAAAGATCTGGTGAAAACCATGCGTCGGGTGGACCCAGTCTACATTCGCTTGGCTGAACGATTGGGTATGTCTGCTTGTCCTCCTGGCAAATCAATGAGCCATTCAGCTGATTTGTAATGAGTGCATTCATAGGCCAAGGGAGGAGGCACTGAAGCATTTGATCAAATTCATGATAATCTTTATTTACTGTCCTCTATATGGTAAGAGCCCTGGTAGAATGAAATAGTGTATGTAATAGGAGGGAAAGTAGGACCTAAAAAAGCAAAAGTCACCCAAGTTTTCTTCTGATATTTTCTTATAATTCACACAGTCCATCTTTCTGGCCTTGTGGATGATATCCTCATAAAGAACAATTAGCTGGAAGTTGCTGTTGGGGGGCAGGCTAATCAGGCAGAGAATATGCTTAAAAGTCCTCAAAAGTCTTAAGAGTTCTGTTTCTGGTTGTCTCTTTGGACATTTCTGAGGAATGTGAGTCGATGTCATGGGACAGAGAAGCTGGAGACCTACCCAGGTGGAGTTCCAGGGCCATCTCGAGCTAGAGAAACACAAGTAAAGACTACGCACAGCCCTGGGAACATTTGTGCGCACTACTCTGTTGCTCATTTGTTTTTGGAGCTTTGGAAGGGCTGCAGCTTGCACATAGGACTAAACTGTGGGAGCCCTGTGTCAAGTCCAGAGACTGAAATGCATTTCAGGTTCTTCTAAAGCACTGATTATCTGCCTAGACCTCCCATCAAGCCCCTCACTAGGTTAGTGAAGATAAATGCTTGGAGTCCTTTTGTTAGTTTGTTTTGGTTTTGTTTTTCTAGGAACAGAGTGATTGTCTTTAAAAGGTAATGAAATCCGTGAATGGAAGGCATAAAAAGGAGAGGTGCTAGTTCATTTATGTTTCAAATAGTAATTTAATTAATAAAGTACCATTTGTGGACCCTTTATATGCTCACTATCTAGAGACACAAAAACTTCTGAGTGTTTGCCTGCACTCTAGAAGACCGCACATCCTGGCAGTTTGGAGCCCTGAGCCAGGTTGCCTGCCAGACACGGTGACTTGGGTTATAATAAACCCTGTGTGCCTCCCATTGTTTGCCATTAGGTAACAACCACCAATAAGTCTAACCCATCTCAGCCTGATCCCTTTATGGGAAGTGCACACATACAACAAGAATTGGCAAAGCTGTTTCTAAAATCTATTGCCAACCAGAATTGTTGAGGTGGTTTTTTTCTGTCTCTTCTCCAAACAGGATAATTACTTCTGACCAACCCCATACACTTTAATTAAAGTAACTGCAGCTCAAGAGCAAGTTCCTCACAACTGTATATAGTGAGAGCTCTAAAAGCTTCAGCCACTGATAAGCATCTTACTTAGATGGCTCATAATTGCTCCCAGCATCAGGCAGTCGTTCTGCTGTTTTTACCACTAATTCTGTACAAAGCAGCAATGCCACAATTGCAGGACACAGTGAATTGCGTAATTTTCTCTCTCTCTCTTTTTTTTTTCTTTTTTTCTTCTTCTTTTTTTTTTTTTTTTTTTTTTCCCTTTTTTCTTTTTTGCTGGTTTTCTTTCTGGCCAATTTAAAATTTGTCAAAGTCGGTCTTCTTCTGGATCACTGCCCTTTGATATTTCGCGCACTCCATTTGCCACAAACAAGCCGCAGGGCCGCAGTTCATGCTGACTCTAGCAGAAGCAGAGAGAGCTCCATTTATCTTACACTGCCTGCTGAATTCCTACTCATTAACTGGGGGTTCACTGCCTCTTTTTAACCCCCCAATGGCTGTTATCATCCCTTCAGAGTAACTGGGTGGTAGGAAGAGGGATCCTCTCTGACATCTGTTTGCAGAGCAACCGGATGGTGAGGGGTGTGGGGCCAAAGCTTCTTTCTCTTGAAGGAAAGTGATATCGCTCCCACCTTCACCCAGCACCTTTTAACTTTTGAAATACAGGAAGGGGAGAGGGAGGAGATTTCCAAGTGATGGCCATTTAATCATTTGTTACAAATCATCTCATTATCAATTTCCTCTCTGCATTGAAGAAAACCATATTTATTTAACCTTGACCAAAATGGCATTGGAGAAAGAATCCTTAGTCTGCTAAATGTGAAGCAGCTCTGGCCCAGGGCAGGTCAGGAACATGAGAGTAGGTCTAAAATAAAAATAGTCATGTATAAGCCTCAGGTTGCTTGTAGGTAAATTGTTTCACTTCTCTGAACATTAGTTTCTTCATCTAGAAAGTGGGGATAATGCCCCAACCTAGCCACTGTGAAGATCAGATGAATGTGCATTCACTTTGAATCTGTGAAGCATTTTTCAGACATAGGGTTTGGCATCATTTCCTGCCTTAATTATCAGAAGAAGGAGACAGCCATGTTTGCTATCTCTGTGGCATAGGTCTACTTCTGTAGCAAGTGGTATAGGAAAGGAAATACGAAAGAAGTAGAAAAAGTGGTCTTGTCCCTTAAGCGATTTAAGTTTTTCAGGGAGATCATACATACCCAGGTGTAGGTGTATTTGTGAGGTCACAGGCCAGCAAAGATGTAACAGAACATGCCATGAACTCCACTCCTTTCGGGTTCACGTAGGCTTTTGGCTCTTTTTCTCTATGCCTAGAATCAACTGACAAAATACTTTCACAC
Source organism: Panthera tigris (assembly GCF_018350195.1). Taxonomy (NCBI): domain Eukaryota; kingdom Metazoa; phylum Chordata; class Mammalia; order Carnivora; family Felidae; genus Panthera; species Panthera tigris. The sequence continues at coordinate 23,865,060 of NC_056673.1, forward strand.
AAAGTGGGTGCAAATGACCTCATTTTCCAGATTGAGAGATTAAGGCAAAAAGAAGACTTCAATAAATCATCCAAGATACAAAATAAACGTATATCAGCACCCAGAATGGAATTCTGGTTCCCACTGTTCTGCATTTCTCAGGATTTCCTCAGCTGAATACTGAGCGTGATCAAAATTAAACAGGAATTCTTTCCCTTTGTTATCTAAAGCCAATTCCACTGAGAAAAATCTGATTTAGGAGAAAGCCTGTAGAGGTGGATGTTACCTTATGTTCCCAATCTCTTCCCAGATTGGCCTCTGCACTGGGGAGCACACTGTCAGATCACTTAGAGCACAACTGATTTGACTATGTTCAAAAACATAATTACTATTTATTCTCTAAGGATAATGAGTAATATTTAATTTCTGAACAGCTAACTTTGTCTGTTTCATATTTTTTATTTTTAAAAATTGACCTTTCATCATTTTATATACTTTGGGTAGAAGGTGGTGAATTCCTGGTTTGTAGTTCTGTGATTATCATAGCATATGAAAATAGTACATACCTTGGTTCCCGGTGGAGGTAAAGAGAGAAAGAAATGTGATATAAACCCAAATACCATAGTCTGGAGTCTCAGAACAGGCTTGGTAGAGTCCATGCAGGAAGGATAACTATACTACCAGCCTGGTTGCCTTATGGAAATTTGCTTCCTTCTCTGGAAATAGAGCCCCAGCCTCCATGGCCTCTTTGTGTCTCTCTGACATCCTTCTACCTCCTCAGAGAGCTAGGACCAGGGAGTGGTGTGGGATAGGATGGTCTTCCTAGCCTGGCCTCTTGACACCGGAACCTAAGATTTTCTCCTGGATCCTTACCCTTACAAATCAATTGAGAGAGACAGTCCAAGTGTGAAGCAGTCATATGTTCCCCACTGCCCTCTCCCTCAACACAAATAGTCTCTAGGCAAAGGAGCCACTTAGTGAAACTTTATCCTGCTCCAGGCTCACATTTTGAATGTGGCCCTGTTCCCGGGCAGCCTGCCAGGCAGCACCTTGGTGGTGCCCACACAGCACGCCCTGAGAGTGCCGGTCTGACACAGGCAGAGGCCACTCCAGCTGAGCACTGCAGCTGGCCTGCCCCTGGCCCTTCCACCAGCATACCTTCTGCCCAGGGCACCCCAGGTGCAGAGGGAGTACTAGGGCTTGCACATGTCTGTAGACATCTTCCAGAATGCCTTCCCCCCAAGCCTTCTCTTTTAGCAGCCAGATGACAAGAAAAGGACACTTCCTTGGGTTAAGGGGATTCAGGGGTTAAGCTGGTCTTCTGGCAGGAGTGATCGAAGTATCTGAGCTGTGTGTGCTTTTCCATCTCTTGTGTCCATCTTCAAGATGTTGTAAGCTGAAAAGAGCTGGAATTGCTTGTGTGGGTCAGAAAGCAGCATCCTTACCTGGAAAGTTGAAAAGGAAAGAAGTTCTGATACCAGTGCCTGGGATGTGGCCACTTGCCCTGTCATCTGTGGTACACATGGAGCATCCTCACTGGCACCGTGGCCATTCAAGCACTGGTCTCTGGTAGGCAGGCCCACGAGGAGAGATTATGGCATGGTGCCTCTTCCCTTAGTTAGCAGCCGCTTACAACCCACTTCATCACACTGATTCAGGAGCATTTTGGTTTGATGCAATTTGGTTCAATAGTGACAGCATTTTCTGGGAAGGAGAAGGAGTTGTTTTGATCTGATCTATTAATCTGATTGTATTTATAAAAGCACTTGGGCTTGCCTCTTCCTAGGAAACAGTGATTCACAGTTCTGTCAGGCAGAGAGACCAGGCTGGCATTTTGTTGGACTGAACCTAAGCTTCTGCCTGCCTGCAGGCTGTTGTCAGAATATGTCTGAGAGGCACTGTTCCCACCTGGTCCTAGCTGACCCAGAGCCCTGTCCCTGGTAGATTCAGGGGAGCAACAAAGGAAAGGAAAACTGTAAAGACTTTGAGACTTACTGCCACGAGAATTCAGAGAATTCTGTGCGGCTTCCTGACTCTTTTGTGTGGACTGTTTGCATGGGGGGCACGGGGGACAGGGCTGCAGGGGGAATAATAGATTCTTTTATTCCTATTTGGAAATCTCTGGGTTTACTATAATGATTTTTAAAAATATGAACAGCAGAGCACTAACACCATTGCAAGGAACCTAGGGTTAAACATCCCTGAGAGGATCGCTGTTAAAATCAATATGCAAATGCAGCTGTATTTAGATAGGTATGGCCCCCTTTGAAGAAAAGCAGATATATGAAAATGGGATTTTAAAAAAACTAGATACATTGGGAGAAATTATTCCCATTACAAAAGGATTATTTGCTTTACCAAAGGATTCACTGCAGGGTTCCTTCTAAATAGCTCCCTTAAGGCATTTAAAACAGGATCTGATTTACGCAGTTTTTCAAGAATGCTTTTGTGTAAAGAAAGGCACACCTGTGATGGATACAGAAGTAGTTTTGCAAGGTTTTTTTTTTTTTTTCCCCCACCCTATCTTACTATCTTTATAGAGAAATTTCTTTCAACATTGAAAATGTGATTACACAGATCTTTTAAACAGCTACTTATGTTTGTACTTCTGAATCTTAATAAGATTCCAGTCTTTTTTATGCTGATTTTTCAGTCTCAAGGTTGAGGTACGGGTGTGTGTTCTTATATCTGAGATATTCTGGAGCTGAGTGAGGGAGGGTAGTCTAGTCCTTTTCTTTAGTTTCATAAGTATTTAACCAATCAAAGCAAATTGCTTTCTTAGGAGAGGAAGAAGGGCCCATAAAAGTTGAAATTGGGTTTAAATTTACATAAAGCTTCTTAGTATAACTAAAAAAATAAAAAAAACACTTTAATATCACATTCTTTTATAAAACATTTTCCTTTTTTGCCAGCTTAGGGTTGTTGTTACATAAACGAGAAACTGAGCACAGAAAAGAGATTTCTGCAAGGTCACCTAGTGCCTTTAGCTGAGCAGAGAATTTTCAGCCTACCAGTATGATTTTCATTCTAAGCTTTGAAGGTCTCACCCCTCCCCCAAAATCCTACACCATAAGATGTGATCTGCTCGTCCATAGGGTAAGGCTCACCTCCTCCTGCCCTCCTTCAGTGTCATGGCTGGGTAAAAAAACACCTCCTGCTGCAGAAATCAGCTCTCTCCTCAGAAGCTTCTCTTCAGCTTTGACCCCATGGAGGAGAGATGTGGCTTTTCATTATGTCCTGGCCCCAGGAACACCTGACAGGCTGCTGCCCTGTGGGCACTTGTGGGTCAATTTAACTTGTTTCATTTAAAGGGCATTGGCTCTCTATCGCTTCTCAGCCTTTTGGCTAAGATCAAGTATAGTATCTGTTCCTATCAGTTTAATATCTGATATGTCCTCTATCCGAGGACAATATATTAAATGGATTTTTGGAATTAGGAGATGGAATAGAAGCTTGCTCCATCCACCCCACTCGTCGATCTGGTATTGCGATACTTCCAGGAACTGTGCACCTGCTTTGGGGGAAATTTTAAAAATAAAAACTAAATTTAAAAAGAGCATGGGCTCTGAAGCCAGACTACTATCTAAGCCTGAATCCCAGCTCCATGGTTTCCTAGCTTTGCAGCCTTGGGCAAGTTACTTCACTTTTTTGTGCCTCCATGTCTTCATCTGTAAGGTAGCCATCTTTTAGGGTATTTGCAAGGATTAAATGAGATGAAAAGTACTTAAACAATTCTAGCACATAGTAACATCTCAGTAGCGTTAGCTCTTCTTATTGGATCAGAATAGTACAGACTAGTAGTACTCTTCTGTATTTAGTTCTTTACATTGAAATATTTTTTAACTCTTATAGTTATCCAAACTTATGGTGGATTTTTAGGATTTCATGGGGACTTTTTATTTTGGGAAGAAAGAGACGAGAGTAACCTACCTTTCTTCTCCCATTTCAGCCTTTCCCTAAAGTAGGATTCTAGAAAAGAATGACTTTCCTCCCTGTAGCATATTCTTAAACACATTCACACACGCACACAACGACTTGCTTTCCTAAAAACCCTGAGGCCCTGCAATCTGGCTAGAAAAGAAAGAAAACCATTCCAAGATATTTAATTGTACAGGGAGCTTACAGGATTGATCGAGAGCTTAGCTTTTTACAATAGTCCAGTGAATAAGAAATGCTCCTGACAAACGATCAATGATAGGATAATCACTCTTTATCCCCCTCCTCATTCTTACCTTCTTTCTTTCAGGAGAACAGGGTTCAGAAGTCAAAAATCTTTATAGACGCCGCTTTTAAATTAAGCAGAAAATAGACATTGACATATTTGTTAATCTCCCCTAAATCATTACTAGGGCTGGCTGCTTTGCTGTACAAGGAGAGAGGGGCCCTCCATGTGCTACACAAGGGTCTAACTAGCTTAAAAGCAGCCTTTTATTTTTAGAAAATAAAATGTAGCAAACCTTTTCTCCCCCCCACCCCCACTTAAGGCACACAAGTCCTTGACTTTCTCATGTGCATTTTAAAGTACATACATCCTCTACTTCTGTCTTTTCCTTGCTTTGATGCTTTTTTGAGGTAGGTCTTGAACTGCAATCAGAGGCATTACTAAAGGAATCAAACAAGGCAACCTTTGGGGGAATGTTCTGTGATCTTCCTAGTCTCAGGAGGGCCAGAGCATTGCAGGTGTTTATTTCATTATTCTTTTAAAGCTCTGGAATAGCTTGACTGGGTAGACAAGACCTTTGTTAGTTCAGGAGCCAGCCTTCTCTGTCCCTCCAGCTTGGTAAAGCCAAGGCCTTGTTTCCAGAATGCTGTGCTCCAAGCCTGGAAGTCCTCTGCCTCTGTACGCAGTGCTGAGCTGTGTGCTCTTAACACTTTTCTAACACAGTGAAACAAACTCTTCAGCTAATTGCAATTCTGTCGCCATTGGTATCATTTCATGTGGAAGAACACAAGCTTTGAAGGTAGCCAGACCCAAGTGTAAATCCTGACTTTGCTACTTAAGAGCTAGATACCACTGGACAAATACCTTTACATTTCAGAGCTTTGGTTTTCTCATTTGTAAAATAGATGCCCTGTCTATAAGGTTGGGTTGTTTTAAGGATTAGAGATGATGTATATGAAGCAACTTGGAAAGCACTCAGCGACATTAAGGCCTGCCGCTTGGCAGCCAGACCTAGGTCTGACCAGACCTAGGTCTGAATTGTGCATGGTGAGTTATGAGCTATGTGATCCTGAAAGCATTAAGTGTGGTGCCTGGCACATAGTAACTGCGCAGTAAATGTATGTATATGGTACAGACATGCACATATATGTACATGTACAGATATACACATATAAAAGCACAGTGTTGGTTGTTTAGCCAGATGGAGGATATTCTGAGGGTCTAGAACTTCTCATTCATTCCATATCCACAGTCCTACCATCCTTTACCCCACCCACACCTCCCCAGCAGGGCTGTGATTTTACCTGCTGTTATGTTAGTTCTTGATCTCACAATAACACAAGGAGCTACCCTTAAATCTCAGGGCTGCCAGAAGGTTTCAGGAACCCTGGCGTTGGAGCATAAGTGGCCCCAGTACCCAGGAGAGGGAAGTAGATGCTGAGGGTGCTCGGGACTGTGACTATTTGCCATCCAGTACAGAAGTATTGTACAACTGTAGTCCCCCTGTACAACCAGTCTCCTGCCTTGAATCACTGTGCCTGAACTATCTCTATAGCACAAGAGTAAATGACTTGCTCCCCCAAGCTAGACTTATGTTTGATTAAGGAGTAACGTATACAGTCAAGTGACTCACAGAGGATGCCAAGCACTTGCCCTTAATGAGAAGTGTGCATAATTTATAAGTCATGGGCAGGTTTAGACTGAAGAGTAGAAAACAGGGAAGGTGGCGTTTGAAATAGAAAGGCTTAGTGCCTTTCAGTTCCCATGTCCCAGAAGCCATCTACATGAACTTTTAAACACTCCCCAACAGTATCAAAAGGACAAGTTCTTGGATCACTGTAATGAACAAGTCTAGAGTCAGCACTTTCTTAGATGATGTAGAGACCACTGCTTACTCGTAGAGTGAAGTAAACATTTCTATTTCACCCTGGCAACCAAGGAACCAGGTCTGGGCTCATATAAAAACTTTACTTTGGGTGTTCTAAAATTGTGCAACCAAATCCACATAACACTGTGTTCATATCAACGTGAATGTGGGTGAGTAGAATGTAAAGAAAGTTGGAGGATGGATATTTAGTAATGCTGTGGACGCCTTGGGGTATAAAGAAATGGTTCAACAAACATGCCTGATTCAGGAGGTAATCTCATAAACAGATGTTTGAAATGTAACATGGTAAATTTTATGATCAATGTTTACGAAAAATATTACGATAAAGTTTTTAAAAAAAATCTTAGGCCTGCCCAGGAAACCGTTTTAGATCTGCAGAGCAGAAATTATTGAAGAAATTGTCTTGGTCTCAGCTATGGAATGGAACTTCATCTTTATCAGCCAGGAGCCTGCCATCTTCGTTTAGCCTTTTCTGAAATTAAAGAGATTCTGCTACTGATGCACTTACTTGTCCTCTGCCCCAAGTAAACAAGAAGAGACAAGGTAACATAGTGCCCCAAATCTTGGGGGCCACACTGCTGCACCTGAGACCTGGCTCTGCCCCTTCCTAGTTTTGAGACCTTGGTGAGTTATATAAACTCTCAGTGCCTCAGTTTGCTCACCTATAAGATGAGGATAGTAAGAATACCAACTTTAAGGTGGTTGTAAGGGTTAAGTGAGTTAATAGATACAAAGCACTTAGAATAGTGCCCAATGCCCTGTAAATAGTAACTTTGATTTCTGATTTTAGGCATTGGGGAGCCAAGAAAAACATTTTTTTTTAGCTTGGCTTATATTTTAATTTTCCATTTGATAAATTTTACAGAACAGTTACTAGAATAGTACAAAGGACTTCTGATACCTTTTTCTCAGATTCTCCTTGTTAACATCTTGTCCCATTTGCTTTATCATTTCTGTGTGCTCATGTACATGTACTTGCTTGCCCACCCTCTACACACACACACACACACACATACACTTTCTGTGAACCATTTGACAGTAAGCTGTAGATATCATGCTCCTTTATCCATAAATATTTACTGTGTGTTTCTAAGAACACAGACTTTCTCTTATATAACCCAGGACATTTATCTACATCAGGAACTATAACATTGATACAGTACTACTATCTGATTCATGATTCATATCAAGAGTTTACCAATTGTCCCAATAATGTCTTATACAGACTTTGTTGTTGTTTAGATCAGAGATCTAACCCTAGGCCACACACTGATATCTGTTTTCAAGCATTTAGTCTGTTTTATTGTATGTATGTATATGTGTATGTATGTATTTGAGAGAGAGAGAGAGAGTGGGTGTGAGTGGGGAGGAATGGCAGAAAGAGAGAGAGAGAGAGAGAGAGAGAGAGAGAGAGAGAGAGATAATCCCGAGCAGGCTCCATGCCCAGCACAGAGCCTGAGGTGGGGCTCTGTCTCACAACCCTGAGATCATGACCTGAGCTAAAATCAAGAGCTGGATGCCCAACCAACTGAGCTACCCAGGCGCTCATAGTCTGTTTTAATCTTGAATAGTTCTTTGGTTTTACCTTTCATCATCTTGAATTTTTTGAAGACTATAGGCTTGGGGTGGGGGTGGGAGGGGTTGTTTTGTTTTTTAAGTAATCTCCACACCTAACTGGAAAGGCTCAAACTCACAAACCCTGAGATCAAGAGTCACCTCCACTGATCAAGCCAGCCAGGCCCCCCAGGCCACTTTTTTATAGCATGTTCCTCAATCTGGGTTTGTCTTACCTTTCCCTACGGTTAAATTCAGATAATACATTTTTGGCAGGAATATTGCAGAAGTGTTATTTATGATCTTCTCAGAACATCTTCTTAGGAGGCATGTGTCATTTTGTCCAATTCTTGGTGATGGTAATTTTGACTACTTGTTTAAGGTTTTCACTAATAGTAATTTGTGGAGAGATACTTTGAGGCTATGTAAATATCCTGTTCCTTATCAAACCCTCACCCACTAGTTTTAGTATCCATTGATAATTCTTGGCAGAATCGATTGTTGTGATGGCAGCAAGATGGTGATTTTTCTAATTCCATCATTCCTTCTGTGTCCATTAATTATTATTCTGTTGGAGGAGAGGAGAACTTTCCCTTCTCTTCCCCCCCCCCCCAATCTAATTATTTATATCAGGATGCACTCACAGACTTTGATTTCATTCTATAAATATTCTGGTAACTAACATCATCATGTTGTTTATGATAAATTTGGTGCTCAGACTGCCCCAGATTTGGCCAGTGGGAACACCTTCAAACTGGCTCCTATGCCCTTTTAACAAGTCTCCATCATTTCTTGAGTGCTTCCTTGATTTTTGTGACAGCATGTTCCAGGCTCATCTTACGTTTTTCCTGCCCCATCCCTAGAATCAACCATTCCTCCAAGGAGTCTTGGTTCCTCTTACTAGAGAAGAAAAATGTTTGCTTCCCTGTCAAAATTACCGTCATCAATGGTACTACTGAGACAGTCTCATCTCAGAAGAAACCAGTTGGCTCTCCTCCCATGGACTGTCTAGGCAGATCCACCCTAGAATGGATGGGCCTTCGTCTCATCCCACAGTCCTGCTCTCTGCCTGGTGCAGAAAGAAGGCTGCTGAAGTGTTAGGGCCCGATTGTGATAGGTCAGTGATTCCCCTCTGTGTGAGAGCCCAAGAAGAGATAGACTTCAGCTCTCTTCCTCATGGTTTTCAAGTAGTGATGGGCTTTAAAAAAAAAAAAAAAAAGAGGTGGAGGTGGGCATCTAAAAATCTCATAAAAATGAAACTAGGTACTATAGCTACATCCCTGTTCTATTAACATGTGTTTATGTATAGTACTTATGGCTCACTCAGCAGCCCAAGGCTGTTTATGGCATATGATTCATAGTGGCATAAAAAGCAAGGCCTGTTCCCAGACAGACATGCTTGAAATAGAACTTTCTCTTCTGCAACCCATCACATGTGGTCATGTATTTATTTGTCAGCTTTGGTGACAAAGCACTTCAGGTTGTCCCCAACACCAGGGGCTGTTACCTATTGCTCCTTCAGGTAGACTTACTTCTCTTTACTAGGCAGGCAGCTAAATTTTCAGTATTGATTGCAAGGCCCATTCTGAGAGTAATTAGGAAGAAAAGCACAACATAGTAGTACCTCTTCTGGGACACCATTGATTGGAGGGGGGCGGGGGCATCCTCCCTGTCATAAGGAATTCCAGATTCCTTATAGGAATCTGTCGATTGAGGATCCTGTGTGCTTATGAGCTCAGTGATCCAAATGGGATTTGTGGAGTACATTTCTCTTTTTTCCCTGTTCCTTCACTTTTAGCCCAAGAACTTGAATGTCTTTGTCACTCTGGTCAGGGGTTGGTTCTGGCAGTAGCAGCCCAGCAGCAGACTAGGAAACGAGCTAATCTAATCTACTGAGCTAGCATAAGACACACGGATCTGGCTCTAATTAGGGTGGATTCTACTAATTTCAGGTTAAAAGTTTTCAAACCTGAGACTAGAAGCTATGGAGTAACAGCAGCTTGCAATTTTAGGAATCCTTCGGCGGGTGACTTGTATGGACCTGGGAGAAGAGGCTGCTGATCTGGGCCTGAAGGCATAGGGGTTGCTCCCCTACCGTGTCCCATACTGAGAATAGTCCAGCTGCTCTAATGCTGGTCAGCCAGGCATGGGCATGGTGTCTTGCATGGGGAAGGAGGGGCCTGGCTGTCAGTGAGATGATGAGAGACACAGGCCCCCAGGTGGTTGTTTGCACCTGCTCAGGGAAAGACTTGGGGAGAGGGACTCCCATGGTTGCTTTTATAGTTACGACCTCCACAGGGAAAGGAGGACATGTGGGCTCCCCATGGCAAGATAAGGACTGGTCTGGCATCTCAGAGTCCTGTTAGTCAGCAAAGAGGTGGTGAAGACAATGGAGAGCCAGGGCACAGAGGGAGAGGGGCGTTTTTGATCTTCCCATGACTGTGGCTGCTTTTGTGCAGAGAGATTCCTGGTCACCACAGAGTGTGACGGGCAGGTTTATTTAATTGCAGGCACCCCAGAGCTAAGCGCAGCTGAGCGGAAGGAGCTGGAGAACAAGTTGAAGGAGCGGGAGGAATTCCTAATTCCCATTTACCATCAGGTAGCCGTGCAGTTTGCTGACTTGCACGACACACCAGGCCGGATGCAGGAGAAGGGTGTTATTAACGTAAGTACAGTGGTTGCCACTTCTCCTGACTTGTCAAAGACCTGTGAGCAAGCAAGTGTATGTCTCATGCTCATCGGCTCACAAGTGGGGATGGATTAAAACAGCTTGTGCAGATCAAATCGTTTTCAGTTTTTTTGGAGAGACTTTTTCCTTTTTTTTGTATATCCATTATCATCCCCAAAACAATTTTATGATTTACCTTCCCGTGGACACCTTGGGAGGCAAACTCCATTTTGCTGGTGGGAAACTGAGTCTCATGTGCTTCCACTGGGGGCAGCTGCCCAGGTGGCCCTCAGGCTGTGGATTACACCAGTGTCAGGGTTCCAGCAGCAGCAAATTCACATGTGATCTGTGTACACGTTGTTTGAGCCATTCTGCTGCAAACCAATTCCACACTGTCCTGTTTATCTGGAAAGTCATAGCCTCCTCCCTAGAACATCTCAGCCATGTGTGGGGTTAGCATTAACAAGGCCCATTGCTGTGCACAGTGCTCGGGAGAGGGCACTGCAACTCTAAACTGGGGAGATAGCTGCAGGTGCTGAAAGTCACGGCCTGCTCTTAAGTCTCTGAAGGGCTTCCTAGAGGATAAGTTTTTGTGCCTGTGGAGTTCCCTGTGGACTGGGCACTGAGCAGGGATTAGGGCTGAGGTGACTAAGCTTATTCTTGTCTGTATGTAGGACATCCTGGATTGGAAAACATCCCGTACCTTCTTCTACTGGCGGCTGAGGCGTCTCCTGCTGGAGGACCTGGTCAAAAAGAAAATCCACAATGCCAACCCAGAGCTCACTGACGGTCAGATCCAGGCCATGTTAAGGCGCTGGTTTGTAGAAGTGGAAGGAACCGTGAAGGTAGGTGGGTGCCCTAGGAGGAGCCTTGGTGCTGTGCTCCTCACCCCCACCTGAGGATCCCCAGGCCTCTGAAGGCAGAAATGGAAGGGAAACATAGAGACCTAAGCCCTGTTTCCTCCCCACACCGTAACATGTTATGATGGGTTGTTAGAAGAGGTCATCGGACATTTTTTGTTGCTCACTGTATCATTCAGCAAACCTTTTTGCGTACTTTACTATATACCAGACACTGCATTAGGCCCTGAAAGAAAGAGGCAGATACTGTTCCCATCCACACAGAGCTTACCATCTCAAGGGGGAGATGGATTAGCTGAGAGGTCATGTACAACAATGTGGCCGATATTAACCACAGCAGACCCAGCACATCATGGAGCACAGAGAAGGACACCTGAGCCACTCTGGGAAGGAGGAGGAGAGTCTAGAACTTATAGAAGTGGTGTCTCAGCCATCCTGAAAACAAAGTAGGCATGAGCCAGAAGAAAAGGGTGGGGTTAGGGTGGGGACATCAGGGGATCAGGGGAAGGTAGGAGTGGCACGTTTCAAGGGCTGATAGCAAGAGTTATCACACATCTGAGGCACCGTAGATATCTGGATGGCTCAGATCAGGATCTGCAGGGTTGTGGAAACTGTGTTAAGGGTCTGGACTGAGGTCTATGGGAAGCCACTGAGGTAGTTAACGCAGTAGAGTGACATACTCTGATTTGTATTATAGGAAGACCACTCAGGAGGCTGTGTGGAAGGTAGAATTGAAAGGGGTCAGGAGCAAGAAGCCTAATCGAAGGTGATGGTTATTTAGGCAGGAGATGCTAGGGCTTTAGCTAAAGATCTTCTGGTTTCACATCTGAGCTGGAAGGAAATGTCCACTCTGACTGCAAGGAACCATGAATCCCTCATCTTCTTGGGTTGATCTGGTGGAGAGGACACATGCCTTGGACCAGTGACCCCTCTGGGGGGAGGGTTCTGAGACCAGGGTGACCAGGCACTAGCATTTGCCCCTGGAATTGTGGGCTGCACAGGACAGTCTGTGGGAGGATGGGAAGAAAGAGTTGGAACTTTTATTTCTCCATGTCCTTTTACTAAGAAAAATAAACTACCTGTTCTTAGTAGTTATTATATGGATTAAAAGTAAATCATACGCATCATATATAAATTTTATCAGAATATTGGTAGTGTATGCTGAGAATGTCTTTTCCTGATAGCTGTTTTGATCAAAATATTTGGTGCCTATTAGGTTAGAGTACTGAGGGAGGGCAGGCCCGTCAGCCTCTTCCCGCAAAGTGTTGGCTGATGTCCCTGCTGACTGTTCTCAGGAAGGAACTCCAAGATTTGTCGTCATTGTTAAACCCCGTGAATCTGGGTGCTTCTAAGATTCACCTCTGTGTTAAGCCTACCCATTTCTTTACGACTGAAAAGCTTCTTTAGATAAATATTTCAGATGTGCAGTGGGCGAGCACAGCCTTATGCGACGTCTGGTTCAGGTTAAGGTCAGTTTGTGGCATCATAATTGAGTGAGACAATTTTGTCAGTGGCTACTGGCAGCTTCTAGTGGAAGTTGGCATTGAAAGTCACGCAAGTGTAAAATAAGAGGTTGTTCTCGAGTTAAGAGTGGCCGGCTAGGTAAATGGAGTGTGTGTGTGTGTGTGGCCAGGAGAGGCCCGCACCGCCTTCCTACCACATTAGTCAGTAATGGACGTGCAGGGCTTCAGTAAGCACAGGGATGAGGAGAAGGAATAGCTTCCCTCCGAGCATGAAGTGAGTGGATAGGCCCTTCCATTGTTCCTTAGCATCCTGTATCCAGGGGACAGTGTGTCTGGAGAAATAGGTCATTGACATCTTGTAGATATGGAGAGAACTGTTGGCTGTATGTACACAGACTCCATGCTGGAAATCAAGTGTGGGAGACCACCCCAGCCCAATAGGTCAGGAGGAGGCTGCCTGAGACACTGGGAACCAACTATACCCAAGGACTAAGGCTGGTCCCTCCCTCCCGTCTACAAAAGACAGCATTCCCTTGAGCTCTTTAGTCCAGGAGGACAGCTGAGGAGAAGAAAGGAAGGGCAATGATGCTATGATGTGGCTTTGAAACCTCCTTCCGTATTCTGCAGGCTCAGCAGGACCTAGTTTAGTGTGGGGTGGGTGATAAAATCTGTAGCGCCCTTGAGAGAAGAAAGTGTTGCAGTGTTCAGAAGCCGTCTGTGCTGCCTTCATAGAATCTGCTCCGTGTTTGGCAATGGCTTAAAACCTTAAAAATGTTGCCAACCTCTCCCCACTCCTTTTTTGGTTCTTCAAACAGTGATAGATAGCGTGCACTGTGTCTCAGGTGCAAACACTGCCTGAGTCTAGACCTTGGCTTTGCACCAGGAAGTGACCCTCTGATCCTCATTGTGGTTACTGGTAGGGAAAGACATTTAGTGATAGGCATCTGCTAGCCATGTGTGTGTTCTTTTGTCTCAGAGAATTTATTTTTTTGTTTTTGTTTTGTTTGTTTTTATCTTAATTCTGAAGAAAGAGATCTGGGGACAGAAAATTTGAAGACACTGTGATGTTATGTAACTTAGCAGTGCAATTCTTTTGTTTCCCATAGAGGAATCTGTTACTGTGAGTTATAGGATTTTGTTTGAATCCACTGGGATAGTCCTGTTGTAGGAAATAGTACGGTTTATGGTTCAGAGTTTCACTGCAGAGAGGAGAAAAGCATGGCTGCAGTTGCCTGAAAACAGGAACAAGAACTTGGGTTTAAGTTGGGTCATAAGAACACAGTGCATGCTTGTATCACGGGTAGGCTTTCTCTCTTGATTCTTAGATCCACAGTTTGAGGCATGTGGTTTTTCAAACAGACTAATTTTTTTCCCCAGCCCCAAAAGGATTAGAACTCTGCCTGGGGCAATGAGAAGTGGTATTGGGAATCTCACAAACTTTTTGCATCCCAGCCTTGCCATTTGCTGGCTCAGACATATTATTGATTTAAGTTTCCATCTCTTCATGTATAATACAGAGATGATGCTTCTTTCACAGGGTTCAGTGAGTTTGAAATGACATGATAAGTAAGGTATGGGGCACAATGTCTGGCACTCAGTAGACACTCAGAATGTGCCGGTCTGCTCCCCTTCTGCACACAGCATGCCAGAAGGTAAAACATCATAACGTCAGCTAAGAGTTAGATGTATAACTTAATGATCTTGGCAGGAGCCATGAGCATGGTAGATTCTCAGTAAATGTTCTTTGTTTTAAAAAAGATTTTTGTAATGTTTATTTTTGAGAGAGACAGAGACAGAATGCGAGTGGGTTAAGGGCAGAGAGAGAGGGAGACACAGAATCCGAAGCAGGCTCCAGGATCTGAGCTGTCAGCACAAAGCTCAGTGCGGGGCTCCAGCTCACTAGCTGTGAGATCATGATCTGAGCCGAAGTCAGATGCTCAACCGACTGAGCCACCCAGGCACCCCATGTTCTTTGATTTGGTTTGCTCTAACTTAATCCACGATCTAGGATGCCATAGCACATTGCTACTGTCCAGATAGCTACTCATACACTCTTACTCTGGATTTCCAAATGAGATGGTCGGTCATTGGAGGCCCTTGCAAGGATGACTGAGGAAAAAGCACCGTTAACAAAGTTGTTTGATTCCCACTTTCCCCAAAGGCTGACCTCATGCTACCCCTGGACAAAACTTTTGATTTAGGGCCAGGGAAGGAAGAGGGAAGGCAGAACCTGGAAAACATTGTTTGGCCCTCTGTGGGTCTGGGGCTGAGATTGGAGTACCTCTGAGGAGACAGGGTCCACAGGCCACCCCAGCCCACATGGCTGTTTGCTCTTTTACTCCAAAGCCTCAGAAAAAATCACATTGCCAGCAATGTCTCCAGGCAGCTCACAAGGTGAGTTATCTACAGGGCATGGTAATCAGGACTCACATCCATCAGACTGTGCCCTGGTCGCTCTCTAGTCCTCCTGTATATTGAATAAGGAGGGCTTAACAGCTATCCAATACTTAGAAATGAAACTTTCTAAACAGGTCATTTAGATTTTGTACGATAGACTAATTACTACATACAATTAGTGAGGCTGTGAGTAGTGCCTGAGATACTTATCCACTGATGCAGAGAGAGATAAAGTATCTGCTCAACATTTATTGTAAGACCAGTATTGTAATGTTTAATTATCAATATTTTATTGGTACTGAAATGTTGTGATTGGGATGAGTGTGAGGCAAGTAGTGACTTACGGTCCCAAGCCTATTATGAGATTAGCAGCCCAGCATTTCACACTTGCTTAAAATCCACACTGGAATAGTGGGAATAATCAGTCACATTTTCATAATTTTAAGGAGGGAAATTATAATTGCCTTCTTTCTGGGAATAGGGTTGGCCCGTCCTTCTGTATGGCTAGAACAATGAATCTTACAGCTCTGTTCTAGGAGGCAAACAGGGGACTGTAGACTCCCTAATCCAGGGGAAGAGAGCCTTGCTCCTCCTGGGTGAAGGAAGTTAGGTCAAAACAGTACATTAAACCCTCCCAAGTCTGTTAAGAAAAACCTGTAGTGCTGTGGGTACTTAAGTTTTATTCTTACTAAAAATGCTATTGACCAAGATTTGCAACCCTTCGCCTTTGTGTACGCTGCTGTGACCTAAACTTTACTGAGGTTCTGCTTGATGGTTGTCATCCAGTTGTATTTTGAGTGAACAGCAAATCTTTCATACATGGGGACCATATTTTCAAAGAGGAGACTTTAGAGCAACACACTCCAAAACTTGGAGTGTGTTGCTTTAATCCTGTCTAGGAACTTTTTTAATGTTTAATTTAAACACCTAGCATATTCTGTGGCTGCAGGAGGGGAAGGCAGAAGAGTTTTCTCTAGAGGGTAGCTGGCTTTCCAGCATAGTGTCTGAGCATCGTTAGAAGCAGGCATCTCGTTAGCTAATACATTACACCAATCAAGGAGAGTTATCTTAAGCCACAATTAATCTGCTCCCTGGCATATGTTGATAGGAAAGCATCATGCTGTTTCTTAATTAAAAGCAAACGGATTAAAAATGATTAATAAGAGTATTAAATATTCTCCTAAACTAAAGGCTTTGGGATTCTTGGGTAAATCTAGTTTTTTTTTTCTTTTTCTTTTTTTTCATTCTGAAACCCAAGAAGCATTCATTGTTTTATTTCTTACACCACCACCACCACCCCTCCCCCGCCAAATCTGCATAAGTAAGGGCAAGCGCATAAGTCCTCAAACCCTGGAGAAGTCTAAATTACTGATGATAGAGATGGAAATGTCCCAAGTTTGGGTGGCAGCAGCTAAGAGTATCCCAGTGTATCCAGTCCACATGTAGGGTGCACAGGCGCTGGGATGCCAGAGTGAAGACCACTGCATTGTGGGGGAAACCTCACTACCCACCCCCTTTGTCAGTAGAGAGTGACACAGCACCTCCCTTCCTTCAGAACAAGACACTTCCCTGTCATTTGCCTCAGAGATGGCAGAGTCCTGACGGAGGCACAAAGAAGTGGGAAGACGCACTCAGGCTTACACTGGCGTGGCCATCCCACCCTAAGAGAGCTGATCTTTGTAGCCATGATTCAAACAGAGACAGGCACCTTGGGCGCCAGAAAAAGAACTGCACAAAAGGACCAGAAAAGGTGCACTGCTGACCCTTAATCCTGGGCGCCAGAAAAAGAACTGCACAAAAGGACCAGAAAAGGTGCACTGCTGACCCTTAATCCTGGCCTCCTTAATCCTTCAACTGTGAAGAACTCCTTAAGAATTTTTAGAAACGTGGAAGTCAATTACATGACATAATAAATAATCAGTCACAGCTAACTCACCAACTAAGTTAGAAATGAGGAGGTGAGAGTCTGCAAGGAACCATTACTTTAGAAGGCATGAAATAAAATGTTAGGAAACCACACAGTGCTCAGTTTCTGACTGCGTGCTGCCGTCGAAGGGTGTGAAGAAGACATTCCCTCTGTGCCTCACAGGTCCTGAAGTTCCAACCATGGCTCCTGCACCTTTGCTTGTATACAAGGTTTCCTGAGCCGCATCTCAAGCCTCAAAGCCTCTGAGAGTCCCTGATGCACCCACCTATTAAATTACAGCGCCAAACTCATTGTCATTCTGGCTTTGACTTCGTTAGTGATAACAGAGAAGGATAGCGCACCTTTAAATGACGAGCTTTGTGTTTAATTACCCAAACAAAATGACATAAATATGAATGAGCCCTAATGGTGGTACTTGGTTTTCCGGAAACCATTAACAAAACGATTCCTAAATGATTTGTAAAGAAAATGAGAGGAGAGGAGAGGAGAGCAAGGAGAAGGCTATTAGGTTTCTAACACACTCCTGAATTATTATGTAGTCAACTACCTAGGAAATACTCAGCTAAATGATCTCGAAAAAAAGGAGGCACAAGGTGGTTTGTTTAGACTTTCAGGGTTACAGATACCTTGCCCCATTGGAATACTCTCATAGTAAAATGGGTAGGTTTCTGACCTAGTGGCTCTCCCCTAGTAACAAGACTTCCCATACGTCAGTACCCCTCTGTGCCCTGTTGAAACACTTCCACAACCAGGCAACCCATCTGCCACCCTGGCAGGGGCCAGAGACTTACATTTTAAGAATTGTGTCTTACTTCCTCAGAAAAGACACCTTTCATTTTTTTTTTTTTTTTTTTTTTAACACATGTTGACTTTATTTTGTAAGTAAACTCTACGCCCATGTGGGACTTGAACTCACGACTGCAAGATCAAGAGTTGCATGCTGTACTGACTGAGCCATCCAGGTGCCCCTCAGTCAGCACTTTACTGAACAATTTGGGCTTTTGACTGTTTCTCTCAAGTCCATTAGGCAATTACCTTGTCTCACTCAGCCTTTGTGGAATAGGTGGAGACCTAGAATGATAGGACATGAGTCAGTATGAGCACTAACATCTGTAGGGGCCCATGTGGATGCTTCAAAGATGCATCTTGTACCAAAAGAAGGAAAGAGAGAATGAGGAAAGCTCCTGTCCTGAGACCTCTTTCCTCTTACTATTGTAATGCCAGCAATAGTGGAGAATCATGAACAACTTATTGTGCGGTGAACAAGCTTTTGGAGTGAACTTTCCAGATAGTGAACAATCTGGGTGTCCAGCCTGGCCTGGCCCCAGGTGTTTGACCAGGAGTCGTCTTTTTGCAGGCCTATGTTTGGGACAATAACAAGGATCTAGTGGAATGGCTGGAGAAACAGCTGACCGAGGAAGATGGTGTTCGCTCAGTAATAGAGGAAAACATAAAATACATCAGCAGAGACTATGTCCTCAAGCAGATCCGCAGGTGAGACCCTCTGTGGGAGGGCAGGCGGCGGGGGTTATGTAGGAGAAATTGGGCTCGCTTCTTTGGAAGGAGCAAAGATTTAAGGACAAATCATGAAATGATGCCTTACAATCTTTGTGGTTTCTTTCTGTTTGGGACTGCTATAGTTGACCCACAGATAAAAATAGAGCCTTGAAATACAATTCTTTCTCAGCTACTGGTCCCTAGGGGCACTTAGTAATCTCAGCTAGATGAGGGCTTAGTTCATTGTGCCCAACTATTAGCTCCAAGTGCAGATCTTGTGAGAAAAGCTGATTTCATGGCAGTTTCTTGGGGAACTACCTCCTCCCCTCCTTGAGCCAAGAGTTAGCTATATTCTTGAGTCCAGTCTTCTCAATTGAATGGATGGGGAGACTGCTGGGGACATTTTTAAATGTCAGTGCAGAGAACAAATCTGTACCCAGATGGACCTGTTATTTGCATTTTCTCCCATTTGCTTTATCATTTGTGAGGGTGCTTGCTCATATATATATATATATATATATATATATATATATATATACACACACACACACACACACACATATACACCTTCCTATATGCCTACTAAGGATAAGTTACATAGATCATGGCCCATCATGGCCCTTTACCCCAGATACAAAAGTGTGCATTTGCTAATGTGGATATTCTCTTACATAACCACAGTAAGATCAATTTTAGTAAATTTAACACCTAGAGAATCTCTTATCTCATCCACCATTGGATGTAAGATGTTGCTCCTTTTGATTTTGTCTGGTGTTTTCTCATGATTAGATTCAGGTTATACACTCTCCGCTGGAATATTACATACATGAAGTGGCCTTCACAGGGTACCACATCTGGACACCTGAAGCCATCTGTCCCTCCTGACATTAGAATCACCTGGCCAGGATGTTACTCAGTTTCTCCACTGTGTAATTACTGATTTCCCCCCTTGCACCTAATAAGCAATCTGTGGGTAGACACTTCGAGACCATGAAGATACTCTGTTACCAGGATTTCCCCCTGGATCCCCGGTGACTCTTGTCTGATCCCAGACAAGGTTACAAAAGGATAACTTTCCAACTCTACGTCCTTCACAGTCCCCATTCCAGCTGTCTTGTAAGCAGAAAGTCTTCTCTCCTCCTAGTCATGTATGTATTCACTAGTCTACACCAGTCATGAGTTTCTATTTTTTTTAAATAATTTGCCATTTATTATTATATTTACTTCGATGTCCAAAATGTCCAAGACTTAGCCAGTGGAAGCATCTTTGTGCCAGTTCCACTTTTTTGTGACGTGCCCCCATTGTTTGTTTATGTAATTCCTTACTTCCTGACATTTCAAAATGGGTTCAGTCCATCTTGTACCTGCCTTGCTGCTGGAGACTTTTTTCATGTAGGAAAACAAATCAGGTAAGGTGGTGACTGAAGTGTCTGCAGTCGATTCTGTTAGATTATTGGGCAGTTCTTAAGCTACCCTAATCCAGACACTGTTGCCTCTCTTTTCTTCACCATCCCAAATCTTCCTCTCTAGCTTGGTACAGGCCAATCCCGAGGTTGCCATGGATTCCATCGTCCATATGACCCAGCACATCTCACCCACTCAGCGAGCAGAAGTCGTACGGATCCTCTCCACGATGGACTCCCCTTCAACATAGAAAGAGCTTCCTGCCCATCCCTGCCCTGCCTCTGGAGAAAAGGGCTAGAGCTGCCTCTTACACCTGAAACCACTCTGATGAGAAGGCACAGGAGACCCAGCACTGGAATCAAAGTGGCATTTTGCTTCCCCTTGAACGTTTTCAGGTTATGCATGACATATTGGGACATAGGGTCACAAAGTCCCCACTGGTCACACCCATCCCGTTCAGTATTTATTACCCTGTCTGTGACTACAGCTCTTTCTCCCTGCAAGGACCCGAGAAGGCAATGAAGGGTACAAGCATGTACCATGAGGTCTCACTACACAAAGCAGGGCTGCTGCTCCTGTCTATACAGCTACTTGGTCCCAGCCCAGGGAGGTACTCAGCAGCCCTTCCTCACCCCTGGCCCCATGAGCCTGCAGCCACAGGCAGCAGAGGAGGGCTGGAGTGAGGAGGAAGCCTCGAGTCCACGTTTTTTTTTACCCCCACATTCAGCCTGGTACGCACTAGGTACAGGAGAAGAATAGTTCCCAACTTAATCACACCAAGGTACCTATTTATCCTTCATGGAGTATGAAATCTGCAAGCTCCATAGGAACTCGAAGATGAGGGCAAAACCACGATCCAAGAAGCAGACAAAAAAAGGTAGACCAAGTCACTGCTGTTGATTTAGGGACCTCAACTGTGGGTTTGATTCTCTTAGAACAAACAGAAGGACAGTTGACCTACCACTACCTTGCCTGTCACTGCTCAGTTCTCTGCTGCACCTGCTGGGAGCTGCGCAGACAGCGTGAGAGCCGGAGCGGCAGAAGAAGAGCTGGGGGAGTGACCCTTTCTGTCACTACTGGAAAGTTAGTTACTAATGCCACAGGGAGAATGGGCTGGATAGTCTCTCATTTTAGGACTCGTAAGGTTATTACTATTAAGCCTGGAGCTTTGATAGTTATAAAAGGTTAATAGTGCCTACAGAGTCACTCAGCTCTTTTTCCAGGGCAACTCTCCCAGCAGCGGACGTTCCTACTTCCTTTGGGTCTTGTCTCTCCCTGGAATGTCCACAAGCAGCAGGTGTAGCCAGTCTCCCCACAGCTGCTGAAAGGAACCCTGGTGACATCTTTGTTCTGAGCACCAGGAACTGGCCTTCCCCGGTGTGAGCAGGCTTCCAGGGAACACGGAATCCACATGACCTTAAGATTACCTACAACTCCGTCATGGTGCTGCTGTCTTCCAGGCTCACCGGTCCCTCCCTGGCCAGCGGCAGGGGCCTCCTCACCAATGGTAGAGAGAGTTTATTTTCAACAGCCTGTTTATTCAAAGAAAGAGTTTACTGATTCCCCCGTTGGTGTTCCTAAAGCAAGAGTGGCAGGTGATCAGGGCTGGTGTAGCATGCAGTTCTTACAGTGCAGCTAATTGCATTTGTCACTGATGACCAAGGAGGAAATAAATCACTAAGATGTTCTGGAAGCGGTGGTATGAATACTTTCGTACAAGCTACAGTTTTGAGCCTTAACCCTACAGTACACGCACAAGAAAGAGCCCCCTTCTTCAGGAACTGCTTGTGCACATGAGCACTGTGTAGCTGGATACATTACTGACTGCCCTCTGGAACTTGGAGCTTCAGCCAGGCTGCCCTGATGCAAGGTGCAGGTGTTGAGTATCATCAAAGAGGGCAGAAGAAGGTGAGGAACAATGTTCGGTCCAGATAGAAGCATCCACTGTGGCTGGTATCCACTTAAGTAAAAACTGGATTCATCTTGGACCAGATTATACTTTTCTGCAATTAGTAAAATCTACCTGTAGGTGGTACAAACCCCCTGCACACCCCAGCTGGCCTGTGCTTGCCCTGGCTTTTCTTCAGAGGCAGGGTGGGTTATATTCGTGTTACCAATTCCCCTTCACCAAATTATTATTCAGTAAGTGAATATGGTTCCTCTCTAAAAGTCTGTGATGCCTACTCCCCCATCCCCAGAGCACCTCACTGTAGGTCTTACCCCAGACAGGAATTTTTCATGCAGAGAAGTCAGGAAGAGCCATAGAACGTGAGCAATCTGATATCCCCCAGCCCATTATATAGGCAAGGTTACTGAGCTAGGAGGAGTATAAACGATGTATTGAACAAGACTTGCTTGAGCCGAGATCGCCATATTCACTTCATTCACAAAGCAGCCTTCACTTGTCTCGTTGAGCGTTCAATGGACACATACCCTGATGAGCAAGGAGCATCAAATGTATTCTTTCCACGTTTTGTTGAAATAAACCTCCACATTTGTAGAAGAGTCCCTGTTTGTCATTTCGACCCACGCCCAGCCACCGCATTCATGTTCTACTTTAAGCGGGGAGCTTTCAGCACTGGTAGGCTGAGCCGCTGCTCTGCTGCTAAAAGCTGAGCCATTATAGTGACAGAACAGCATGCATGCATTGCTTCTGCAAAGTGACATCTTTGAGAAACTTGGAGGCTTTTCAGATACACATACCCTTGATGGCCTGGGCAGTTTCAGGGGTGTTCTTAAAAGGAACATGAAGATTTAAACCTCTTGGTTTACATGATTTTGTGGGATTTTCTGGGTCAAGTGAATAGTGAACCATATTCAGAGCTCACCTCAGGCCAGTTTTATGGAGAGGTAGATTCTCTTAATAATTTAGCTACTTAATGGATTTTGAATGCTAACTTTGGGCACAAAAAGGCACCAGGAGCAGGAAGCTCATGCTTGTGTACCTTCAACCCTCTGCCTCTGTTTCTCTCTAAATCCATGTGGTTGAAGCAAGAACAAACACCAGTCCCCAAACATTTGCAAAGAAAAGTGGAGGCCACAAGAGATCAGGAAGGGGAAGCACTGGCCTTTGCTAATTATTAAACTCGGCGTGCTGTGTCTGTCTCTCTGGGATATTTAGCAAAGCAAAGGGTGTTTTTTTCCTAAAATGAAATGTTTATTTTAAATATACTTTATATATATTTACTTTATACATATATATAATATGTTGTAAATATACATCCATTTGAATCACCCTAAGGTAGAAGTTCTTAGAGTAAGAAGGGAGATAGATCCAGGAGGAAAATTGCTACTCTTTGCCTCCAGCTGCCGCAGGGAATCCTGGTCAGCACAGAGGCCTTGAGCCTTCTTTCCTCCTCCCTAAGCAGGCAGATCAGAAGCAGACCCCAAGATGTGAACTTTAAGCTGTCCTTGTTCTCAGCTCATATCTGCTGGTGCTTCTGGGGATGGTCAGCAGGAAGAATGGGAAAAGATTCTGCTCCTGCCTCTGGGAACTTGTCTGACACATACAGTGCTTTCTTTTGTAGGGGAGTGCTATTTCTTTCACTGGTCTTTTTCATAAAATTTAAAACCTCCACTGGTACTACTAGAATAGTGAGAAAAGCTTGAACAGCAGGGATTCTGTGATCTAGTCCCAGGCCCACCTACATTTCCCCAACTGAAAAACAAGGACACAGGGATGAATACAGGTGTCTAATGACCATCACGGAGAACCCTAACAGTGTTCCTTCCGATGTGTAGGGCTTGGTGAGAGGCCTGAAGAGGAACTGAGCTGGGAGGTGAACATTCACGCCAATGCTAGCCTTGACCTGGGCAGAGGAAGGGCACCAGTTGAGTCTGCCTGATCTACAAAGTAGGGCAGAAAGTAGTAAGGGCCACATGAGTGGTATGGACAATTAAGGGCTGAAGCCTCCTGGTAGAGAGCAGTTTCCAGATGGGAAAGGAAGGCAAGGTGTCTCAAGTCAGGGCACACACATTTGCCAGGTTATGAAGGGACACTTCCTAGTTGGAAAGGAACAGCATTGCTCTGGGGGAGGATGAACAATGATATGTGAAAAAACAAGCAGCTGACAGACCATGGATTTATTTAAGTGTTAGGCCAAGGAAAAAGATATGTCCTGGAGAGTGGGAAACTGTTGGTGGTCTGGGGCATGGGAAGACCGGGTACAAAAGTTTAGAAAGCAGCATAACAGTGAAAAGACCACCAGCTTGGATGCCAAGAAATCTAGCTTCAAGCCCAGTCCCATGTGTGTATGTCACTGAGCTGGGGGTCACCTAAGATAGTCCAGAACACCCCAGGAGGCATAGAGATAAAACAACTGTCAGCTATTTTCAATACTCTAGAAATCCCACGTGTCCTTAGGCAGCTAAGGCTCACCATGATCTCTGAAGACAGTTTTGCCAAGCCAGCTAGTACTGGCTCATATCCTGGCCAGAAGTTCCAATGGGCAGTTAATGATAAATAATGGGACCAGGACATCATCACAAATGCATGTTTGAGTAGGCAAAATCTTCAAAACCAGGATTCCCTGAGGTTGCAGGGGGTGGAAGGAACTGGGGGTGGGACATAATGGCACCTCAGCTCTGAAAGGACTCAGAACCACCCAGTGGGCTCTGCTCATTGGGAACTGTAAGGAGAGGAAATAGAGTGTAGTTCAGAGATTGTTGTATGGCGGGCTTAATCCCAAACATTCTGATCCTGTCACTGGTTTTCTGGAGTGAGCAGGAAGGACTGGGAGTAAGGAGAGACAGAAATAACGACGTCCAAGCCCTGAATTAGGAAAAAGCTAATAGAGCACTCTTGTCCGTGCTAACACAGAGAGATATTTTCGTAGCCACTTAAAAGAGCATAGACTGGGGGCATCTGGGTGGCTCAGTTGGTTGAGTGTCCAACTCTTGATTTCCGCTCAGGTCATGGTATTGAACCCATCAGGCTCTGCATTGAGCGTGGAACCTTAAGATTCTCTTTCTGTTTCCCCCTCCCTCCCTCTGCCCCTCTCCCCTGCTCTCTAAAATAAAATTTTTAAAAATTCTAAAAATAAAAGCATAGACTTTGGAATAAGCCTGAGCTGTGTTCAAATATCTAGTCCCTCCCCCATTCTTGTTCTTTGGAAAACTTCCTGCCTCCTTAATGTGTGAAATATGGATAACAAAGAACTCAAAGGGGCTTTCTGAAAAATTATCTTAAGTCAGTTGACATGAACCAAGCAGTGAGCATTAGTAGCAAATTCTCAGCATATGTTAGGGTTCTCCATGCTCTGCCCCTTCCTTGTGCTCACAAGATATGGGGCTTATCATCACTCTGGAGTGTCCTCCTAAAGCTTTCAGAGAAACATCCCCCCACTTACCTGAGCAGAATCTAGGGATTTTCTCCAGACACTAAGTTACATGGACACTGAGCAAAAGTGTCATTGAAGAGTAGTATGGTCTGAATGTCCCCCAAAATTGATGTGTTGATATCCAGCCCCTGTATGAGAAGGTGGGACCTTTGGGTGGTGCTCAAGTCATAAGTATGAAGCCTTCATGAATAGGAGTAGTGCCTTATAAGAGGATCCAAAGAGATCCTTCCCTTTTCCATCAAGTGAGGATATAACTTAAAGTCAGGGATCCCAGGAGAGAGCCCTCGCCTGACCATATTGGCATTCTAATCTCAGACTTCCATTTTGTTGTAGCAGCCCAAATGAACTAAGACAAAAAACTGGACCAGGATGGTGCTGCCATTCAAACCTAAAAATGTGGATAAGGAGAGAAAGTACCTCAACATAATATAAACATATGACAAGCCCACAGCTACCATCAGACTCAACAGTGTAAAACTGAAAGCTTTTCTTCTAAAACCAGGAATAAGATAAGGATGCCCACTCTTAATGCTTTTATTCAATGTAGTATTAATGTACAACATGGTGACTACAGTTGATAACACAGTCTTGTATAATTGAACTTTCGGAAGATGGTAGAACTTAGTGTCTTCACGTACAAAAAAAGTGAGGTGGTGGATGTGTTAATTGATTAAATGGAGTGAATCCTTTCACAATGTATACGTGTAGCAAATCACTACAATATACACTTTAAATATCTTACAATTTTGTATGTCAATTATGCTTCAATAAAGTTGGATTTTCTTTTTTAAACTGATACCAGGAGTGAGGAGCTGTAATAAACCTAAAAATGTAGAAATGGCTTTGGAAGAGTTTGGAGGTCCATGCTAGAAAAAGCCTACATTGCCATGAAGAGACCTTTAAACATGATTTGGGTGAGGGCTCAGAAAAGGAAGAGAGCTGTAAAGAATGCCTTCATCTTATTAGAGAATCTCTAAGTGACGGTGAACTGAATGTTGATAAAAACATGGATGCTAAAGGCCTTTCTGATGAGGTTTCCAACAGAAATGAGGAACGTGTTACTGGAAACTATAGGAAAGGTGATGCTTGTTTAAAAATGGCAAAGAGGGGCACCTGCGTGTCTCAGAGTCCAACTTCAGCTCAGTTCATGATCTGGCGGTTGGTGAGTTTGAGCCCCACATCAGGTTCCACGCTGGCAGTGCAGAGCCTGCTTGGGATTCTCATTCTTGCTCTCTCATCTCTCTGCCCCTCCCCTGCCCTACTCATCTCAAAACAAAGTGGCAAAGAACTTGGCTGAACTGTGTTCATGTTCCAGTGTTTTGTGGAAGGTAGAACTTGTGAGCCATCAAATTGGAATTTGGTTGAAGCTGTTCCTTTTTTTTTTTTTTTAATTCTTTTAATGTTTACTTTTTGAGAGAGAGAAAGAGCGAGCAGGGGAGGGGTAGGGAGAGAGGGAGACACAGAGTCCAAAGCAGGCCCCAGGCTCTGAGCTGTCAGCACACAGCCTGACACTGGGCTCGAACTCACAAACTGCCAGATCATGACCTGAGCCAAAGTCGGACACTTAACCTACTGAGCCACCCAGGCACACCATGGTTGAAGCTGTTTCTAAGCAAAGTATTGAAGGTGTGACTTGGCTTCTCTTGAATGTTGACAGTAAAATGTGAGAAGAGAGAAAGGACTTAAAGACAGAATTGTTAAAAGGGAAGCAGAAATGTAAAATTTGAAAAATTCTCCATCTGTCCATATTGCAAAAAATGAGGAAGCATGTTCTGAAGAGAACACGAAGGGTATGGCCAGACAACCCTTTGGTTAACATGGGCAAGAACCTCAGACTTAATCAACCACCCCAGCAGGAAAACAGCCTGTTTGAACAAAAGGGGAAAGAGGAAGGAAAGCAGGAAGGTTGCTGGACTTAGATTTACAGGATGGGACCATAGAACTATTCTGCTTCTAACATGCTCTTTTCTTTAAGGCAAGGGTAGAAGGACCCCAAAGGCAATTCAGAGATCATCAGAGCTGCCTCCTTAGTTTCAAAAGGCGGGGTTTCAATTGGCCAGATGTTGAGCCCCACCCAAAGCTGTGGAGGCCAGACCCTTGCCCATCAGAGCCATGGGGGTGGGGCCCCTCCTGAAGACTCCACAGTAGTGCTGGTGACACTATTCTGGCCCAGGAGAGCTGCCATGTGGACTGTGCCCAGCGAAGCCATGGGGGCAGGTATACTGCAGGGGGCCAGTGTGAAAGATGAGCCTCCCACTCAGTATACCTGGAACGTGACAGGTTGTAAAGAAGATTGTTTTCAGGGTCACCTCGGTGGCTCTATCAGTTAAGTGTCCAACTCTTGGTTTCGGCTCAGGTCGCGATCTCACAGTTTGTGAGTTCAAGCCCTGCATCAGGTTTTGTGCTGGCAGGGCAGAACCTGCTTGGGATTCTCTCTCTCCCTCTCTCTCTGCCCCTCCCTCATACTATCAAAATAAAAAACATTTTCTTTTAAAAAGACTTCTCAGCCTTAAAATTTAATGTTGTTTGCCTTATTGGGTTTGAGACTAGCTTGGGACCTGTCACCTCTTCCTTCTTGATTTATTTTGGAATGAGAGTGTCTATCCTGTGCCTTCCCACCATTGTATTTTGGAAGCACATGATTTGATTTCACACGCTCATAGCTGGTGGGGAATTTACGTCAGGATGTATTATCCCTTGAGTCTCACAACATATCTGACATAGATCTTACTTAGATGAGACTCTGACTTTTAGACTTTTTTTTTTAATTTTTTTTTTAACGTTTATTTATTTTTGAGACAGAGAGAGACAGAGCATGAACAGGGGAGGGTCAGAGAGAGGGAGACACAGAATCTGAAACAGGCTCCAGGCTCTGAGCTGTCAGCACAGAGCCCGATGCGGGGCTCGAACTCACGGACCGCGAGATCATGACCTGAGCTGAAGTCGGCCGCTTAACCGACTGAGCCACCCAGGTGCCCCTGACTTTTAGACTTTTAAGTTGATACTGGAATGAGTTAAGGCTTTGGGGGCTGTTGGGATGGAATAACTGTGTTTTACATGTAACAAGGACATAATTTTGGCAGCTAGAGACAGAATGCTATGGTCTGAATGTTTATACTCCTCCCCAAATTTATTCTGAAATCCTAATGCCTACTGGTGATGGTATTAGTAGCTGGGGCCTTTGGGAGGTACTTAAGTCATGAGAACAGAGTCCTCATGAATAGGCTCAGTACCTTATAAAAGAGGATCCAGAGAGATCTCTTCCCCCTTCTGCCATATTGAGGACATAACAAGAAGTCTGTGACCTAGAAGAGGGCTCTCACACAACCATGTGGTACCCTGATCTTGGACTCACAGCCTCCAGAACTGTTGGAAATAAATTTCTATTGTTTGTTTATAAGCAATCCAGTTTGTGGAATTTTGTTATAGCAACCCAAATGGACTAAGACAGAAAAGGCTGAGCTCTAAGTCTGGCTGTCCTTACAGTAGGGCCTTGAGCAGCTCAAAGGCTTTAGGGGGTCTTGGTTTCCCTAGAATACATAAAGAGAAGACTGAATGAGAATACTCCTAAGATCTCTTCTGTATCTAGAAGGGTTCTAATCTGGGATCCTGGATAAAGCTAAAGTCTGGGTAAAAATACCATATCCAGTGGTGTTGTCAGTAACATTATTAATCTCAGTGGGAAACAACAAACCAGCAGCCTGGCCAAAAATTTAACATATATGAGAAATAAGAGCTTATAGGGAGCCTTATAAGCTCTCCATGCCACAAAGACCAGAGAGGATCCAATCTATCCACACATCACTAACTGGCTGCAATCCTATACATACTTGTAGAGGAGATGCAAGAGGGCCTATTAGAAAGCAAAAGCCAGAGCAGGCTAAAAAACTGCTGTTTTAATGTGCTCGCTCTCTCTCTCTCTCTCTCTCTCTCTCTCACACACACACACACACACACACACACCACAAACATGCACACACACACCAACAGAAGGTAGAAGCCTTAATGGTACAAGGTCTTTGAGCACAACATCTGCCCAAATCTTTGGCTGACCATTAGGTGATTGGCTAACCATTAGGCACAAGGGTGATACCTATGAAGCTAGGCTTAAAAATAAGAACAAGTGGGTCACCTGGCTGGCTCAGTCGGAGGAGCATGTGACTCTTGATCTCGGGGCCATGAGTTCGAGCCCCATGTTGGGTGTAGAGATTACTTACAAGTAAAATCTTAAAAAAAAATAAGAATAAGAATTTTTAAAAAGAAAAACTGAGCAGAGATGTCAGCATCTGCACACCATAAGGGAAACAGAATCCACAGATTTAGTCAAGTTATTAAACAAAGGCAAAAAGAACCTTTGAGGAGAAAAACCAGAATTTTTGCTATATATACAGCAACCATAATTGCTATATTATCAAAAATGTCCAATTTTCAACAAAAAGTTATGAGACATTCAAAGAAACAGGAAAGTATAACCCATCCTCATCTCAGGAGAAGAAAAAATAGAAACAATAGAAACAAAAATAGAAACAATTTCTGTGTAGGTCCAGATGTTGAACTTAGCACACAAAGACTTCAAATCAGCTATTACAGAAAATTTAAAGGAAATTTTGAATAAAATTCTGATATATACTGTAATAGAGATAAACCTTGAAGACATTTATGCTAAACAACACATTATGCCAGACACAAAACAGGAAATATTGTATGATTCTACTTATATGAAGTACCTAGAATTATCAAATTCACAGAGACAGAAAGAATAGTAGATGCCAGAGGCTGAAGGGAGGAGGAATTGGGAGTTATCATTTAATTGGTGCAGGGTTTTAGTTTGGGATAATGAAAAAGTGCTGGAGATGGATAGCGGGGATGGATGCATAACAATGTGAGTACACGTGATGCCACTGAACTGTACAATGGTAAAGTTTATGTTAGGTATGTTTACCACAGTTTTTTTTTTTTAACTGGAGTTTAAAAGTACAATAACCAATGAAAACTAGTGGGACTAAATGGTAGATTCAAAGAGGCAGAAGAAAGAATCAGTAAACTTGAAGATAGAGCAATATAAATTGTCCAGAGTGAAGAACAGAGCCTCAGAGACCCATGCAACATCAGGCATGCCAATTTACATGTGATAAGAATGCCAGGAGAGAAGAGAGAAAAAGGGGCATAAAAAAATATTTGAAGAAATAATGGCTGAAAACTTCCCAAATATGATGGACAACAATCTGTAGGTCCACAAAACTCAATATGTCCCAAGGAAGATAAACACAAAGAGAGCTATACCCACATACATTGTAGCCAACCTTTTGAAATACAAAGAGAAAATCTTGAAAGGAGCTAGAGAGAAACAACTCATCACATATAGAGGAGTAACAAAAAGTAAATAATACATAACAGCAATGGAAGACGAAAGGCAGTTGGCTGATATATGCAAAGTGTTACAAGGGAAAAAAAAAACCTGTCAAACAAGGTTTGACCTTTGACATTTGACAAGGTCAAATGAAGATCCTATATCTTCATTTGATTAAGCATCCAACTCTTCGTGTTGGCTCAGGTCATGATCCCCCGGTCATGGGATCTAACCCTGTGTCAAGCTCCATGCTGAGCATGGAGCCTGCTTGAGATATTCTCTCTCTCTCTCTCTCTCTCTCTCTCTCTCTCTCTCTCTCTCTCTCTCCCCCCCCCCCCCCCCCCCCCGCTGCTCTGCCTCTCTCCCCCACTTGGTCACATGCTATCTCTCTAAAAGAAAAGAAAAAGAAAAAAATAGTTGAAGCAAAAAAAAAAAGGTTGCATAAGACAATAATTATATCTTTGTATTTGGGGGTTTATAGCATATGTAAATGTAATAAGTGTGACAATCACTCAAGGGAAAGGGAAGAAAAAAATCAAGCTATATTAATTTTAAATATCTCTGGTGGTCTGCTGGTTAAGATTTGATGCTCTTAAATAGATTGTAATGTAATCCCTGAACAACCACTAAGAAAATAACTTAAAAATATATAGTAGATGCAAATCACATATCTAATAAGGGTTAATATGTAGTTATTTATTATATAAATAACATATAATTCAATGACAAAAACCCAAATAATCTGATTTTGAAATAAGTATATGACTTAAACAGATACTTCTCTGAAGATAATAGACAAATGGCCAACAAGCATATGAAAAGATGCTCAGCATCACTAAAGATTAGAGAAATGCAAAGCAAACCACAATGAGATATCACCTCACAACCATTAGGATAACTTCTATCAAAAAATGAAAAACAAAACAGAAAACAGTATTAGTGAGGATGTGGAGAAATTAGAATCCTTGTGCACTGTTGGTGAGATTGTAAATGGTGCAACCACTATTAAAAACAGTATGGCAGTTCCTCAAAAAAATTAAAAATAGAATTATCATATGATCCAACGATCCCAGTTCTAGGTATATATTCAAAAGAAAAGCAGGGTCTTGAAGAGGTATCTGCACACTTATATTCATAGCAGCATTATTCATAGTAGTCAAGATGTGGAAGCAACCCAAATATCCATTGACGGATGAATGGATAAACACACACACACACACACACACACACACACACACACACACTGGAGTATTATTCAGCCTTAAAAGGAAAGAAAACCTATTATATGGATCTTGATACATGCTACAACATAGATGAACCTTGAGGACATTATGCTTAGTGAAATAAGCCAGTCACAAAAAGACAAACACTGTATGATTTCATTTATAGGAAATAGCAAAAGAAGTCAAATCCATGGAAAAGAATGTAGGATGATGGTTACCAGGGGCTGGGAGAGGGGGATATGGGGAGTGCTTGCTCAACGGGTATAGAGTTTCAATTTTGCAAGAAGAAAAGTTCTGGTGATCTGTTACACAACAATGGGAATATTCTTTTATTTTTTTAAGTTTATTTTTATTTATTTTGAGAGAGATATAGAGAGCAAGCAGGGGAGGGGCAGAGAGAGAGACAGAGAGACAGAATACCAAGAAGGCTCTGCACTGACGGATAGATGTGGGGCTCAAACTCATGAACCATGAGATCACGACCTGAGCCGAAATCAAGAGTTGGACGCTTAACTGACTGAGCCACCCAGGCACCCCTCTTTTTTTAAAGTTATCCCAATATGGGGCTTAAATTCATGACCCCAAGATCAAGAGTTGCATGCTCTACCAACTGAGCCAGCCAGGCGCCCCAGAATAATCTTAGCACTGCTGAAATATACAATTAAAAATAGTTAGTATATTAAATTTTGTAAGTATTTTTACTGCAATTTTAAAAAAAGAATGAATATATGGTAAAAACAACAGTCGAATTAAAATGGCTTATTAACACAAAAGAAGGCAGTGATGGAAGAACAAATGGACAAAAAACCTTAATTACATTAGATTTGGAAGGACTAAACACTCCAATCAAAAGGCAGAGACTCTCAGACTGGATAAAAAACAAAATCTAACCCTATGTGGCCTACAAGGAACACACTTCAGATTCAAAGACATAAATATATTAAAGGTAAAAGTATGGAGGCACCTGGCTGGTTCAGTCAGTAGAGCATGCAACTCCTGATCTTGGGGTTGTGAGTTTGGGTCGCACATTGGGTGTAGAGATTACTTAAAAATAAAATCTTTAAAAAAAAAAAAAAGGTAAAATTATGGGAAAACATATATCAAATAAATAGTAACCTAAGAGTGCTAGAGTGGCTATATTAATATTGTTAAAAACATACATTGAGATAAATATCACTAAAGACAAAGAGGAACACTTATAATGATTATAAATTCAGATTGTCAGGAATTTATCTAACAATTATAAAATGTATACATACCTAAAAGCAGCTCCCAAATACGTAAAGCAAAAATGGACAGAAGTAGGGAGGAGGGGGAGGGATGGATAAAATCAGTGAAAGGGATTAAGAGGTACAAACTTCCAGCTATAAAAGAAGTATGTCACAAGGATAAAAAGCACAGCATGGGGAATATAGTCAATAATGTTGTAATACACTTATTATGGTGAGCATTTCATAATGTATTTAATTGCTGAATCACTGTGCTGTACACCTGAAACTAATTTAATCTACATCTACTGTACTTCAATTAAAAACAATTTTTTAAAATTTCAAAACCATGGAAATGTCCTGGTAAAACCAGACAGGTTGATCATCTTAGCAAGAGAGCAGTTCCTGGAGGCCAGCATCCTGTGCATGATGAAAATTGCAGAGAGTGATTTAGAGGAGAAACCAGGAAATATACACTATTTTTTTTCATGCTTATTTATTTTTGAGAGAGAGAGACAGACCATGAGCAGGGAAGAGGCAGAGAGAGAGGGAGACACAGAATCCAAAGCAGGCTCCAGGCTCTGAGCTGTCATCACAGAGCCCGATACAGGACTCGAACTCATGACCTGAAATCATGACCTGATCCAAAGTCAGATGCTTAACCAACTGAGCCACCCAGGTGCCCTGGGAAATAAGGCCATAGTAAATATTTATAAATTTGGGTAAAGAACCATAATTATTTATTTTAAACTTCTACAGAGGAGCACTTGGGTGGCTCAGTCGGTTCAGTATCCGACTTCGGCTCAGGTCATGATCTCACAGCTTGTGCCTTCAAGCCCTGCATCAGGTTCTGTGCTGACAGCCTGGAGCCTGCTTCAGATTCTGTTTCTCCCTCTCTCTTTGCCCCACCCCTGCTTGCACTGTGTGTGTGTGTGTGTGTGTGTGTGTGTGTGTCAAAAATAAATAAACAATTAAAAAAATAAAATATTGACAGAAGTAAACAAAAGAAGAAACAGGTAAGTCAACAGTAACAGGTCTGGATCAATAAATAACCTAAACTTCCATCCTAAGAAACTGGGAAAAAAAAAAAAAAAAAAAGAACTACACCCAAAGCAAGCAGAATGAAGGAAAAAATCAAGAGAAGAGTGGTAACTAGTGAAGCAGAACACAAAAAACAATAAATAAAAATTAATATAACCAAAAGTCAGTTCTTTGAAAAGATCAACAAAATCGGCAAACAAGAAGAAATGAGAGAAGACACAAATTCCTGAAATCAGGAATGAAAGAGGAGACCTTGCTACTGACCCTTCTGAAATTAAAAGAATTATAAAGGAATAGTATAAACAACTTTATACCAACAAATAAGACAACTTAAATAAAATGAACAAATTCCTAGAAAGACACCGTTCTCTAAAACTGACTTGACAAGAAACAGAAAATCTAAATAGACCTATAACAAGAGGAGAAATTAAGTTAATAACTAAAAATCTTCCAGCAAAGGAAAGCCGAGTACCGGAAGTCTTCACTGACTAATTTTCTTATCAAACATTTAAAAGAAGAAATACCAGGGTGCGCCTGGGTGGCTCA
Organism: Panthera tigris; assembly: GCF_018350195.1. Lineage (NCBI taxonomy): Eukaryota > Metazoa > Chordata > Mammalia > Carnivora > Felidae > Panthera > Panthera tigris. The sequence goes on from NC_056673.1 coordinate 23,899,566, forward strand.
GTCGGTTGAATGTCTGACTTCGGCTCAGGTCGTGATCTCGCAGTTTGTGGGTTCAAGCCCCACGTCGGGCTCTGTGCTGACAACTCAGAGCCTGGAGCTTGCTTCAGATTCTGTGTGTGTGTGTCTCTCTCTCTGCCCCCCCCCCCCCACTCACACTCTCTCTCTCTCTCTCTCTCTCTCTCTCTCTGCCCCTCCTCCACTCACACTCTTTCTCTCCTGTGGAAATAAATAAACATTTTTTAAAAATTATAAAAATAGAAAGAAGAATAAATACCAGTCTTTCACAAACTCTTTTGGAAAACATAAAACATTTTCCAGTTCATTTTCTGAAGCCAATATCATCCTGATACCAAAGCAAACAAAGACATCACTACAAACTAATATCTCTCATGAAAATGGATGTAAAAATCCTTAGCAAATATTAGCAAACAAAATCCAGCAACATATTAAAAACATTATACATCAGAGTCAGGCGGGATTTGTCCCAGGAGTGCAAAGTTAGTTTAACATCCAAATCAATTAATGTAATATACCATATTCATATAACAAAGGATAAAAGCCACATGATCATCTCAAATAGATGCAGAAAAAGCACTTGGTAAAATCCAACACCCATTCTATATAAAAATTCTCAATAAACTAGGGTGCCTGGGTGGCTCAGTCAGTTAAGCAACAGACTCTTGATATCCACTCAGGTCATGATCTCATAGTCTTGGGATGGAGCTCTACGTTGGGCTCCATGTTCAGCCTGGAGCCTGCTTGGGATTCTCTCCCTCTCTCTCTGTTATGTGTGCACTGTCCCTCTCAAAATAAATAAATAAACTTGAAAACATTCTCAACAAAACTATGAAAAGAAAGTCATTTTATTACCCTGATAAAGGGCATCTATAAAAATCCTAAACTAATATAATTCTTAATGGTGAAAGAAAGGTTGAATACTTTTCCCTCCTAAGATAAGGAACAAGGCAAGAAGAATGTTGATTCTTGCCACTTCTACTCAGCATAATGCTGGGGGTTTTAGCCAGTGCAACAGGCTAAATAAATAAATAAACATTATAGGTTTGTATGTTATAAAGAAAGAATTAAAACTATCTTGGAGCACCTGGGGCTCATTCAGTTAAGCATCCAACTCTTTTTTAACTTTTTAATTTTTTTAAATTTACATCCATATTAGTTAGCATATAGTGAAGCAATGATTTCAGGAGTAGATTCCTTAATGCCCCTTACCCATTTAGCCCATCCCCCCTCCCACAACCCCTCCAACAACCCTCAGTTTGTTCTCCATATTTATGAGCCTCTTGTGTTTTGTCCCCCTCCCTGTTTTTATATTATTTTTGTTTCTCTTCCCTTATGTTCATCTGTTTTGTCTCTTAAAATCCTCATATGAGTGAAGTTTTATGATTTTTGTCTTTCTCTGACTAATTTCACTTAGCATAACATCCTCCAGTTCCATCCACATAGTTGCAACTCTTGATTTCAGCTCAGTTCACGATTTCGTGGTTCTGTGAGTTCAAGCCCCACTCAGACTCTCTGCTCTCAGTTAGGAACGTGCTTCAGATCATCTGTCTCCCTCTCTCTGTCCTTCCCCTGCTTGCGGGTGCATTCTCCCTCTCTCAAAAATAAATAAACAAAAACTTTTCTAAACTATCTTTATTCACAGATGGCATGATCCTATGTGAGGAACGTATTTTTAAAAACTAGAACTAATAGATATATTCAGCAAAGTCACAGGGTGCAAGATCAATATACCAAAAACTCAACTGTCCATCTGTATACCAACAAGGAGTGATCCAAAAGTGAAATTATAGAAATATGCATTGATAATAGCATCAAAAATGATAGAATACCAAACAAGAACAAGAACTTTAACAAAAGAAGTGCAAGATTTGTACACTGAAAATTATAAAACAACACTGAGAGAAATTGAATATAAATAAATGAAGAGACATTCCATGTTCATGGATTGGAAGACTCACTGTTGTTAAGATTGCAGTTCTCCCTGGGGCATTCACTTTCGAATGTCCCCTCTCTGTAAAGAGAACTTTCCTACTATCCTTCCTTTCTAATCTTATATTCTAATAAACTTCTGCCTGCTGCTCAAAAAAAAAAAAAAAAAAAGATGGCAGTTCTCCCTAACTTAATCTATGGATAATGTAATCCTCATCAACATCCCATCAGTCATTTTTATAGAAATTAACAAATTTATACTAGAATTTATATGGAAATGCAAAGAACCCAGAATAGCCAAAACAATTTTGATAAAAATTTGGTGGACTTAAACTATCTACTTTCAAAACTTCCACCAGTATAAAAATAGGCAAATAGAACGAAACAAAAGAGCCTAGAAATAAATCCTCACATTTATGATCAATTGATTTTTTAAATTTTTTTTATTATAGAAATTTATTGTCAAATTAGTTTCCATACAACACCCAGTGCTCATCCCAAAAGATGCCCTCTTCAATGCGCATCACCTACCCTCCCCTCCCTCCCACCCCGCATCAACCCTCAGTTTGTTCTCAGTTTTTAAGAGTCTCTTATGCTTTGGCTCTCTCTCCCTATGATCAATTGATTTTTGACAAAAGAGTCAAGGCAATTCAATTGGGAAAGAATAGTCTTTTCAGCCAATGGTACTGGGACAACTGGATATGCAAATGCAAAATTATATTTTTAGACCCTCACACTATTGGCAAAAACTAACTCTAAATAAAATCTCTGGAGGAAAACATAGGAGGAAATCTTTGTGACTTTGGGCTGGGCAAAGATTTCCTAGATATGAGACCAAAACCACAACCCATAAAAGAAAAAAAATTGATAAATTACACCATCAAAATTAAAAACATTTATGATTCTGGGGCGCCTGGGTGGCTCAGTTGGTTGAGTGTCCGACTTCAGCTCAGGTCACGATCTCACAGTTCGTGGGTTCGAGCCCCACATCGGGCTCTATGCTGACAGCTCAGAGCCCGGAGCCTGCTTCCGATTCTGTGTCTCCCTCTCTCTCTGCCCCTCCCCCACTCACACTCTGTCTCTCTCTCCTTCAAAAATAAATAAACATTTAAAAAAATTTAAAAAAAAACAAAAAAAAAAACAAAAAAAAACATTTATGATTCAAAAAGATAGCATTAATAAGAAGACTAGCAAAACTAGTCTGGAAGAAAATATTTGCAAGTATTTTATCTGATAAAGGATTTATATTTAGAATATATAAAGTATTCTTATAATGCAATCAGACAAGCAAGTCAATTAAAAATGAGCAAAAGAGGGGTGCCTGGCTGGCTCAGTCAGTAGAGCATTCAACTCTTAATATCAGGTTCATGAGTTAGAGCCCCACATTGGGCTTGGAGCCTACTTAAAAAAAAAAAAAAAAGAGCAAAAGACTTGAAGAGACATTTTATCAAAGAAGGTAGATATATGAACACATAAAAAGCTGTTCCACATCATTAGTCATTAGGGAAATACAAATTAAAGCCACATTGAGAGTCAGAGGAAGACAAATACCATACAATTTTGCTCATATGTTGAATATAAGAAACAAAACAGATGAACATATGAGGAGGGGGGAAAGAAAGAGAGAGGGAAACAAACCATAAGAGACTCTTCATGATAGAGAACAAACTGAGGGCTGATGGAGGGAGGTGGGCAGGGATGGGCTAGATGAGTGATGAGCGTTAAGGAGGACACTTGTTGGGATGAGCACTGGGTGTCGTATGTAAGTGATGAATCACTGAACTCTATTCCTGAAACCAATATTACACTATATGTTAACTGACTAGAATTTAAATAAAAGTTTGGGGAAAAATTTAAAAAAAAGCCACACAACAGTCTATTAGAATGGCTAGATCCCTAAGACAGACAAGAACAAACATTAGCAGGGGTGTGGAGTAACTGGAATGCTCACCCATTACTGTTGGGAACAGAAAGTGGTGCAGCCACTTTGGAAAGCAGTTTGGCAATTTCTTAAAATGTTAAACATGAACTTACCACATGACCTTGCAATTCTGTGCCTAGGTATCTATCCAAGAGAAATGAAAACATGTCCCACAAAGACTTGTATTTGTTTTTATCAACTTTATACATGATAGCTAAAATCTGGAAATCAAACATTCACAAATGCATGAACAGATATGCAAAATGTGGTGCAGCCATGTAACAGGCCTGCAGCAAGAACAAATTAACTACCGACATGCGCTGTGGCATGGATGAACCTTAGTGACAGAAGCCAACCGCAAACACTGCACTGTGCAAGATTCTTTTTCTATGAAACACTCCAAAAAGACAACTCCATAGCCACAGAAAGCAGATCCATTACTGGGTGAGACTGCAAACCAGCATAGAGTTATTTGTTGGGTTGATGAAAATGTTCTAGAAGTATATTGATGGTAGCACAACTCTGCAACTTTGCTAGAAATCACTGAGTTGTACATTTACAATGGTGAACCTTATGGTATGTAAATCACACCCCATATGAAAACTGTAGAAGTCTATAACTGGCAAGGGGTAGGGGTGCTCAAACCTTATCGTCAACACCCAGGGCCTGCCTCCCACCTTTGCACCTGTGTCTACAAACTCCTCCCCTGTCACCCACGGTTCTCCCTGCAGAGATCCTTCCAGATGCCCCAGGGCACTGCTTGAAATATGACTGTCTTCCTGCCTGTCCTCACACAAGACCCAGTTCCTCCTCAAACCAGACTTGCGTCCTCTAGCTGTTCTCTCCCAGTATGGGGGAATCTTGTGACTAGGAGCACCATCCCCTGTCTGAAGTTCCTCCTATAGCCCCCAGGTGATCTCCCACATACGAACCGTGCAGGTTTTTTTTTTAATCAGATCCTACTTTTCCCCCCAATAGTTTTTTATATATAAATAAATATATATATAAAAACTTATATATATATTTTATATTTATATATTTATATATTAAATATATATTAAGTAAATATTAATATTATATTATATATTATATTTATTTATATATTAAATATATTATGTATAATATATTTATTTATATATTTATATTCGTATAATATATATAATATTTATATTTATTTGATTTTATTTATATATAAAGTTGAATATAAATATTTGAAAAGTTGAATATATAAAAAATATATAAAAGTTGAATATAAAGAAATATTTATATTTATATTTAATATATTTATGTTATATATTAAATATATTTGAATATATTATATATAAATATTTTATATTTATATTATATATAAACATATATATATATATAACATATATATAAACAATATATATTTATAAACTTTTTTTTAAGTTTATTTATTTTGAGAGAGAGAGAGAGAGAGAGAGAGAGAGCGAGCACAAGCAGGGGAGGGGCAAAGAGAGAGGGAGACAGAATCTGAAGCAGGTTCCAGGCTCTGAGCTGTCAGCACAGAGCCCAACACAGGGCTCAAACTCAAGAATTGCGAGACCATAATTTGAACCAAAGTAGGAAGCTGAGCCACCCAGGCACCCCACGAATTGTGCAGTTCAAACTTCTATTCAGCAGCTAAGCACAGAAATGGACCCTGGCACCTTTCTAGGTTAATTGAGTTACAAGATGATCCTTTTAGGATCAAAGTCATTTTAACAGCTGCTTCTATGACCCATTTTATTATTGACCTTTCCTCAAAATCTACTCTGGTCTGCTACCCTCCAATCCAGCCCAAGCAAACCCTCCCCTGGGCCTGAGAAAGCCTGACCCTGAGGGGAGGGGCTCTGTCACCGGCAAGCGTCCTAGACTGCACCAATACCCGGTACTCACCCACAAATTTCACAATAACAGGGCAGAGGACACCTTGCTTTGGGGTCCTGCAAGTTTTCTGGGGCCTCAATTCCCTGCAGAGCCCCGTTGTTCTTCCCGACAAGCCACAGCCCCGCCCCAGGGCCCGGCTGGACTGTTTTACTCAGCAGGCATGTGAGCAATATTACATCACAGATGCTCCCTCTGGTTCAGAGGCTGGCTGAGTGGCAGGGAGACCCTGAAGAAGCAAGACTGAGCTTGGCCATCAAGGAGCTCCACCTGGAGTCACCGCCCCGCAGTAAGGGAACCTCATGCCTAACCCTGGTCACAACTGCACAGGCTCAACCTCGCAGCAGCAGGGCACTGGGCACCTGCTGCCTGGGTGGGGCTGCTGGTCACCGACCCCTGGAGGGGCGCTGCCTGCAGGCAGATTTCTGCCCAGGAGCTAGAAGGACTTTGCACTGTTTGCCGCAGGCACTACCTCCACTCCTTTATGCACTATTCAAAAGTCAAACCCCCAAACCACTGCTAGGCACACACAGAAATGCAATTATGGGAGGCGGAAACCACTCAACTCCAGAAACGCATCTAAAACTCTACCCTAAAATATCTGCATATTAAACTACCAAGGACAGTTAAGCTTTCAAAGGGAGAAGATCAAAGTGCTGTCATCTTTTAATTTAATCCTTTTGTTGCATCAATGGTCTTAAGAGGGATGAGAGAGATCAAAATAAAAATGGAAACAAACTATATCTTTGTGGCTGTTGTGTTTTAGTCTTTTTTTTTTCTCAATTTGGGCCACAAAATAGGTCAGCTCCATTACTGATCAGCCTTCCCACAAATATTTAAAACAAATTGAATTGCACACCCAATACCCATCACAATTACACCAGGCACAATAACTAAATTAGCAATTCAACAAAATAATTGGAAATGCGATTCTCTCTCTTCCACCAGCCTCCCTCGAGGGTTTAGCCGATCTATGGGGGAAAACTCAGCTTTCCTAATTCTGCAGCTAATTAGAGACACACTTGTAAATGAAGTTGTTTGTCTTAAAGTTGAAATTCTCATCTGGGGGTGGGGGAGAGGGAAGGAGAGAGGAGAAAGTCCTTCCACTCTGGAACAAGTGTATAAACAGGTAGAACACACGCCTAGGTTCTAATTAGCAGCCATCTCTGCGATTAATAAAGCATCACTATTTTATTTTTTACCATCACTTACATGGAAAGGAATACCTTCAGAAGAGCAAGCCTGGCTAGAGAGAGGTATACACTGTCGATGGCCCTTGAGACCAGTTCTAAGGGTCTTGCCGGGAGCAGGAGACCCACCAGGACGTCAGGAGGTCCAGGGATGGAGCCAGCTCCGGCATGGGCTCTCCTGTGTGGGCCAGGGAACCCGGGCCCCCTCCTAACAGGATGCAAAGAGGAGGCTCCCAGGCCAAACAGGCCATCTCCTCCCATGGGGGGCAGTCAGGGCATACCAGGGACCAGGGACCTGCTGGCTCAGGCCCCCGCCAGCCAGAGGTGACAATCTACCTTGGCCCACTTGCTCAGGCCACTGTTGGAGAAGCAATCTTGAGGTTTCAATTAGGCTGTCCTTGGCCTCTTTTTGCTCATTCAGGAAGGAAAATCTCCATTTAATTATATAACGAAGAACTAGGGCTTCCTTTTGTCCCCTCTTACCCTCCTTCAGGAAGATCAGGATGTAACTTTTAAAATGCACCCCTTCCGCGGGGCTCCAAAGGCTTGAGGCACCGGCCATGGGGGTGGCAGGGACTCCTCTCCCACTGCACACACCTGGGCTGCGCACCCCCGCCGGGAACAAAGGCCTGACCTTACCAGCAAGGTCAGCACATGAAACGGTGGCCCCTGGGCCTGGGGAAGCCTCCGTTCCCAAGATCCTCAGAGAACATCACAGCACCCAGGTGGGGGGTGAGGCCCGAGAGGAGCCTGCCAAAACGCTGATAAGTAAATTCAAAAGCACCTGCTCCTTACTGCTTATCTCTTCGAACAATGTGAACTCTGAGTTATCACATTTAAAGTGTTCCGTATTAGCCTTACATTTAGCTCTTAAAACCAAGTGCAGCATGCTACAACTTTAAAGGACACAAGAGTCAAACCAGAAAATAAGTTGAAGGCCCCAGGGAGTCAGTTCCTGGCCTGATCCCTCAGGAAGGAGGAGTGGGGCTGGTTAGCCTCCCGGTCACCCCCTCTGGCCACTCTGGGCACCCAGGCAGGAAACCACTGCCTCCCCACCCCCTCTTTGTACCCCGGCTCACATCCCAGTCACCCCAAAGTCTACAGCAGGGCCTTCTGGCAGCCTGTGCACATACCTGGCGTGGGAAGACACTGTGCGCCTCAGCCCTGGGCGTGCTGGAGCGCTCGCTGCCCCGTCGGTTGACCGCTCACTCCATTTCCAATTTTGGTGTTGGCTGTGACTTGCAAACGGTTGGGAAGTATTTGTCTAGACCCGAGCTATCCATTAGCCACACTGCAAGTGCCCAAAGCCACATGTGGCTGGTGACTAGTGTATGAAATAGCACAGAATGGTAAGATCATATTCCCAACATCCCAGAAAGTTCTATTGGACAGCACTGGTGTAGATGTTCTGGACACTGCTAGGGTTAGAAGAGGCTTTTCCTGGACTCTCCACAGGGGAGTGGAAGGGACCACTGTGGATGGGCAGACCTCAGAGCCCAACAGCTCTGGGCTCCGTATCAGCCACACCTGCCTGCTGACGCGCCTGGCCTTCCGCAGGCAGGACTCTGAGGCCAGCGGCAGAGCCCCAGGAGTCAGTGCCCACCAGCCGCAATCTGCTGCCTTCCTGCCTGTCTCACCCGGGAGAACCAGAACCTAGGAAAGTAACACCACGCCTGGAAAGGGGCTGGGAGCCTGGCCTCCCAGGAGTGCCCTCCAGCCTGTAAGGGGTTTCATCAGACCCGAGTTGGAGCACGCGGAATCTATAGCAGAGGGGAATGAACATGCACCTCGTGGCTGGGTCACCTGCCCAAACAGCCCTTTGCTCAGCCTCCACCAGGGCCTGGCACACAGCGGGCGGTCAACGACATCTGAATAAACGGACACCAACAACATTCCTGCGCCTGCGCTAAATAAACCCCAGTCTTTGAAGCTGCCTTTACTTAGGCACAGCTGTCTTAGAAGTGTTCAGCTGACCTTCGTCTTACTAAGTAGGAGCCTGAGGCCCAGAGGTCAAACGACTTCCTCAAGGTCAAACCCTAGCTGGTTTCATTTCTAGTCCAGGATTCTTTCCGCTCCACCTTTCATTCATATCTGTCCTTTACTCCAAACTCTACATAAACCCATTCCCAGACTAAGTCTGTGTCCCCAGGTCTCTGCCGGAGCCGAGTAACACAGCCCTGAAGAAAGCCAGCACCCCCTACCTTGGGGTGCAGAGCAGAGGAGACAGCCAGCCATGAGCCGGGAGCCTGGTGGCTGGAGTGCACGGAGCTCATCATTTCCAATCCGCCCATAAAGGGGAAGGTGGGGTGGGAAGAGGGGGGGCAGGGACCTTTATGTGTTACTGTCACAGTGCCTCCTGGGGACCTTATATTTTTCTTTCCACCCTATCAGTGCGGCAAGATTGGTGGTGGTGGTGGGTGGTTTTTTTGTTTTGTTTTGTTTTTTTAACACTCTTAAATTTTCTTTCCTGAGAATTCAGTGTCCTTGACCTCGACAAATGAACTGAGAACCCTGAACCCGGGGAGATAAATGAAGCAGACTTGTCAGGAATATAAATGTGGCTGCACCAGTACCCTATCGGCAGACCCCACTCAACGGGCAAGAAAGACGCGGCAAAGGCAATCTACGTGTGTCCAAGAGAAAGCAAAATTGGACAAGCACACTCCCTCCGCCGTGTACTGTCCCCTCCCACCCAGGCCAGGAGCAGGTGACCAGGACTTCATCACTAGAGCTGCTGCACCAACTGAACATGTGCAAATCAGCGGGGTGATATGGATCCCCTGGACTTAGGGGAGATAATGCACTTACCAAGTGGCTGGCAACTATTTTTGAGATGTTATGAAGGAAGAGAAAGTAAAGAAAGATGGAAAGAAAATGAAGTAGATAACTTAAAAAAAAAAAATGACCAAGCTTAATTCCTAACACAACTTCCCCCACTACACAAGCACAGACATAACTTTAAAAAGTATAAGCACAGACTCAGATGTAGAAAACAAGGTTCATTCGCTTGAGACAAGCCTCGCTGCTTGTGTGTGCCTTTATTAAACACAAGTACACACAGGGCAACACTATCAGGGTGTCGGCAGAGGGGCAGGGGGCCGCCCTGGAGTGAAACACTCACGCTTCTGCATCCACCGCCTTGGGCTTCTCTGGGGCATCCTTTGCCTGTCTGCAAAGTTTTGTTGAGACAGGTGACTGCCTCATTTGTGAGTCTGGCCCAGGGAGACATGGATCTTGGCATCACCACATTCCATATACAGTGGCTGCTGTGTCCTGGGGAGTGGTTCCAAGGTTTATGACAAACATCACATTTGGACTCATTCTGTGCCTCGAACTCAGCTCCCTCTGGATGAAACGGTAAGGGGTAAAGAGGCAGTAATCTTAGAGAGGTCTTTGCAATGTATACAGGGACCAAGGAACTCGACCTCTAAAAGGAAGCTTCTTCCAAGCTGGGGATGGCAGAGTCTGGCGCCGAACTGCTTGGAGCTGACTTCCTTCAGTGTTGTTGGGTCTCAGGGTTCCTGAATGATGCCCAACCAGAGGTCTTGGATGGCGACCCCTGGAGAGAATGGCTACACACTAAAGGTTGTATGGAGAAGCCGGGAGGAATGCACACCTACACGAGGCAAGGGAAACCCATCTGAGGGATCCCCAGGATGAGAGCTGTGAAAGCAGCAAGAGCCTGAAAACTGGAGAGGAGAGTGGAGAGCAACTGGCAAGCGATCTAGCAGCAGAAAAAAAGATTTAGAGTGAGATGAGCACTAGGTGTTGTATGTAAGTGATGAACCACGGGAATCTACCCCCAAACCGAGAGCACACTTTACACATGGTATATTAGCCACTTTGACAATAAATTATATTTAAAAAAAATTCTGAAAACATCACAACTAGCTGTTCATACCATAAGCATGAGAGGAAAAAAAAAGATACGGGGGCCGAGGAGGGACATGATGGTGTCACTATTTATCTGCCATCTTTCATTGGAGCATCTCCAAGCACATTGAAGGCAGCAGCTCTTTAATATGCCGATTTGAAGGGTTCCCTGAGGAGCAGGAAATAAACCAAGATTCCTGGGCCGGTCTCCTATTTTCCCGTCCACACCCTTTATTGTGAAATGGTCCAGCCTAAGGCAAGTGAGGAGTGAGGGTGCAAATACGAACCAAGAGCCTTCAAAATAGTTGGACTCTTTCCCAAGGGAAAGACTCCTAAAAATATATGCGAAGAAAAAAATTATTTTGAGAGACAATAAAAAAGCTTTTGTACACTGTCCAGTAACATTATTCATTATAGTAAATAGTTATTAATAAATGTTCAATTATGGGGGATTTGGCTAAGTGCTGAAGATACAAGCCTAAAATGGGATTATTAGTTAGCAAATTACTTAAATGATATCTGTAAAAACATGGAAATATATCTGTAAATATATATATATCTGTATATATCTGTATATATATACAGATATATATATATATATACAGATATATATATATATATATCTGTAAAACCTGTACTATTTTTTGAAGATTCCATTTATTTATTTATTTAAAATATTTATTTTTTTAAAGTGTTTTTTTTTTAAAGCATTTCTTCATTTTTGAAAGGCAGAGACAGACAGAGCACAAATGGGGGAGGGGCAGAGAGAGAGGGAGACACAGAATCTGAAGCAGGCTCCAGGCTCCGAGCTGTCAGCACAGAGCCTGACACGGGGCTCGAACTCACGGACCGCGAGATCATGACCTGAGCCGCAGTCGGCCGCTTAACCGACTGAGCTACCCTGGTACCGCTAAAATATTTATTTTTGAGAGAGAAAGCAAGCAAGCAGGGGAGAGGCAGAGAGGGAGACAGGGAATCAAAGCAGGCTCCAGCCTCCAAGTTGTCAGCACAGAGCCCGATGTGGGGCTCGAACCCACAAACCATGAGATCATGACCAGAGCCAAAGTTGGACCCTTAACCGACTGAGCCATCCAGGCATCCCTAAAGATCTTATTTTTAAGAAATTTCTATACCCAACAAGGGGCTTGAACTCACGACCCTGAGATCAAGAGTCGCATCCTCCACCTACTCAGCTGGGCGCCCCTCTCTTACTGTACCATGAATATTAAAATGCAGAACACTGGTGGTGTATGTGAGTTATGTGGATGGGGCAGGGGTATGGCCGCATGCCTGGGTGTTTTGTTTTCCTTGTTTTTAAAAGGTGAGTAGAAAATTTCAAATAGTCTGAAGTAAAAACCAAGTCTTCCACCCCAGCTGCCCCTGGGAGAAGAGACTAGGTTACTCCACATCATGGCCCCTGTACAGGCAAGATGGCTCTGAAGCACCACTTGGTGAGTAATGAGAAGTGGCTATTTCTGGGTGGTAGGGTTACAGCCAAGACTTATTTTTCCCTTCGCTTTTTCTGTAATTAGTTGTTAATGTAAAATCATCTCAGACAAGAAACCAGCCTTCTATCCTCTGTCCCCAGGGGAGGGGCCCACCACCCACAGGCCGCGGCCAGTGGGCGCTGGGGAGCCCCACTGTGACCAGCTCCCCGCCTCGCCCGTTCCAGTGAGGTCTTTAAGCTCTGTGGCTCGTGAGTGTCGTGCATGAAGTAGTCGGCTGGGCAAAAAGAAAATAAGCAAACTTCACACAAAAGGGAGGAATGCTTCAGTCAACACTGAAAAAGGGCCCTGGATTGAAACTCTTGATAACTGTTCTCACCTCATTTGAAAATCAGCATTAGCTACCAAAATGTAAAGTATTAGTTTTATTAAAATGCAAATCAATCAACTAATCTGTCTTTCTAGTAACAGTTGAATTGCAGTATCCGTGTCAATTAAAATAGTTTCCAATTTATTCTTGGCTGGAAGGAGGGTGGTCTTCTGAATTTTAAAATGCAAGCCTCTCTTTACTGAAAATTCTGTTCTTCCTCATCTCTCCCGATTTTAATTCATTTTAATTAAGCACGTTGGGTTCCAAATATTTTGGAGTACCTGTTTAAATCTTTTCCTTCATCAGGTCAAGAGTGACTGTGACACAGATTCCATCTCTTCAGGAAATGGATGTTAGCAACCGGCTCACCGGAAGCACGGTGTTAAGAGGTCATTTATTGCTGTTCTAATGTGCATGATCCAGACTCCTCAGGCTAGAGGGACAGGATTGGATGTTCTCTATTTTAAAAAGTGATCATTTTGAAGGGAGTAACTGTGGGGGAACTCTATTCCTGTTGATCTTTTGGGTAACTAGAGGCACACTGAAAATTAAACATTTCCCTGACAGTCAAGCCCAAGAGGTAACTAGCAGACAAGAGAAACACATCACCATGTACCAAGGTCCAATTAATGTGAGATGGAAAAACCCTCCTCCCCGCAATCTGCCCCATCCTGAGCTCAGCAGACACTCTGATGTTAATACTAAACTGTGATGCAGATTCCAATGAGGACTCACTTCATTTGGAGCCCAGCCTTTAGTGGTCCCGACACCACGACAGTGATACGTGGGGATTCCCAGGCACTGAGATCGGTCACCCGCTTTTGACATTTCAAAACAGTATCAAAACCTGACGTTACCAACAGTGACCACTCACGCACCACAAATGAATGCACGCTTCTTCTCAACTCCATAGCGCGACATGAAGATGTGGGCCCAGGAGCCGGGAGGTGGTCAGTTGCAGATGCCGGCACGCACGCATTACTTACGCAAGATAATCTTCATTGCATATTGACCACAGCATGCCAATAAATCCCCCTTATGGGGATTTAATTTCCAGCTTTTGACCTCTGGATGAAAAACAAGTGAATCATTTCCTCCTGCTAGATTTACACCAGAGCTGATCTCAATAAAGTGACTTAGGAATGGAGAGAATGGAAAAGGGCTCTGGAAGAATCTTTATGGGTAAAACTAAAGAAGGCAGGGATTTGTATTTGCAACAAAGAAGCAAATACCTCCATGTTACAAAGTCTCGTGGGCATAGTTCATAGGTTTTTGGGGATTCCTTGCTCCTCAGAGCCATGATCAATCACCAAATGTTATCCACCCCGAAAGCAGCATTTCAGCCCAGAATTATTGCTCCTGTGAGGTTTTGTATTGCGAGAGGAGGCTGACTAGAAAAAAAAGTGAAAACCCTCCCAACAAACACCATCACCCCTCTAGAGCCCTGAGTCAGACTTACTCTGCTGCTTAAGAAATCACATGTGGCAGCGCGGCAGTGACAATACTCTTTATTTGTGATGGTGAAAGGGCGTGGGGCACCGGTCCTTGGCAGACTGGGGCAGGGAAGACATGGGACATTTGGTTCCAGGCTTCCCGGGACTTAGCAGGCATGTGCTCTGCACGCACCCCTTCCTGGGACTTCCCAATGTGCTCGACCCTGCTGGCCGATGGCTTCCTCCACTCGGGGCTCGACGAGGAGCCGACCTGGCTAAGGCGCCGTGGTGTTCAGAGGCCCTGCCTCAGGTCCGCAGCGACAGAGATGGGCACTGTCAGTCCCTCTGGCCTTCGTCAGGAGGGCGGAGCTGCCCAAAAAGAGATCGATACAACTCTGTCCTGGAAGACAAACAAAACAAACTGGTTAACTTTGCAAGGTTAAACAAGAACTAAGAAGCTGGGAAATGCCCCAATCGGTTTCTTCAATTGCAAACACAGCCCTGTAATTAAAAATGCATCCCACAGCCCTCACTCACAAATACAAAGGAAGGAAGAACCTAGAAGCGCCGATCAAATAGTAAAATATGTAAATAGTCCGGTGTGGCTAGATACCTGTCTCCAGGGAATGGGTTTTCTATAAGTTTGCCCTTTACAGACAGGCTCTTCAAGTAAGAAAACAAGATTGAATATTTTAATAGGATGTATGAGACTGCCGCACAACGAGGAGGATTCAATCAGACATGGGATGTAGGGGATATGATTTAGTTTTCATACATTTTCTTGGACTTGGAAGTACTTGAAAAACAATGAAAATGACCCAGCAACAAGATTCCAATTACTATCACATGTGCAGCTGTTTGGTGATAGAAGCAAGGCTCTTCCCCACTCCCCTGGCCCCTTTTATCTATTTTCAATCTAATAAATAATTCGATTGGCTAATTTATTTCTAGAGCTGGGTTTCGAAATTTAGAAAATGATAGTATGCCAGGGTCTTGGGCCCTGGAAAATAAAGTATCACTTCCAACCTCTGTTTCTGTTATCAAATGCAACACACATCCAGCCACCTGGCCAAAGCTACGTGTCAAGGCCTGGCAATCTAAAAAGGGGTGGGGTCCCTCCTGCCATGGTCACAGGAGCTCCAGGACACTTCCCCTGTGGACAGAGGGCAGGTTCTCCCTGCGGGATCTGAGGAGGGTGGAGAGCCACGGAGGGAGGAAACTCGGCCCGCCTAAGGCAGGTGACCCATGGCTGCACTCCGTGTGATGGCCCGGCCACTAATCCTCACGGAGGGACAGCAGGCACACAGGGCTGAGGTCCTGTGCCAGTGAGGGAACGACCCCAGAAGAAAGCTGTGCCTGCTGTTTCACACTCTCGAGATCGAACCATAAAAAGACAGCCAGCTGTCGTGGCTAAGAAAACAGGCTTTTACAAGTGGCCTCATAATCGGAGAGCCATCTTCAGCAAATCTGCTTTTCAAAACAAAACAAAACACCAAACCACCACCCCTCAAACAGCTGTGCGGGTTCAGTAAGACTTCAACACAAAAACTTAGGAGTCTGTTTTTGAAGTCATCTTGCGGTGGCTGTGGTTGTGGGTGGGAACAGAGGTACGATCGTTAGAAAACCCAGCAATAAAAATAGCATATTAAAACTTTTTTTTTAAAAAAGGAAAGATCCGAAAGAAGAAAGTCCAGTGGCCCAGAACGTAGCCAAACCCCATCATACTGGGGACCATAGTGTGGGCAGAGGTGTGTGGCTTAGGAAACCGTGGGTCTTTAGTATTATCACAGGAATCTCCCCCTCACCCTGAACCACCAGCCAGCTCTGAGGCCTACAAAGGCCTCAGGTTGACCAGGGGCTCCGTTGTTTCTTTTGTTCCTGTGCTTTGTACACCTGCCTGCTCGGCCTGGCCAGCCGGAGAGCACAAGGCTGGCGGGCGCTTCTGACCAGATGCAAACGAGAGGCAGGCAGCCTCGCTTCCAAAGGCAGTGGCTTCCGAATCACCAGCTCCATCACATGAAAGATGCTTCCCCGTATCGCACCGTGGCCTATTTGCCAATAAGCACAAGCCTCTCTCGCCATTTCAACGCAAAAAATTCAATGGCAATAAGCGGCGCGGGGGGGGGGGGGGGGGGGGGGGCGGGGGGGGGGAGTGGCCACGACAGAAAGGATTAGTATGGCTTTAAGGCTGCACTGGCTGGCAAGAGGGATTGCTATTCAGGCCTTGGCAATCACACCCTTTCCCACCTCTCCCTGCTCCCTGCTCGCCTGCCCCAGACCCCATCATTACCGCCCAGCAAATGCTTTCACTCGGCGCTGCAATCGCAGGGAAGCGCCTGGACCAAGGCAGCAGTTACTGGCCGCAGCAGGGTTCACATGTTGGGAGCAGAGAGTGAAATGCAGAAACCCATGTTTTGATAGAACATCATTTCACACTCAAGTGGACAAAGCTGACAAACATATGCAGCTGTTAGTGGCAAAGCAACTTGGAAAGCTGAGGGGTCTGGGATCTCAAAATAGTTTGAGAGAGACTAGGAGTAAGGGATTATTCCAATCTAAAACCTCCTAGTAATTGCAGCTCCGTGCCTTCCTCATCACCTGCCACCAATCAGGGATCGTCTCTACCCTCAAAGCATCTCAGATTCCCCCGTCCCTCGAGGCCTCCACTAGCCATTCCAGTCTTACCATCGCTTACCAAGAATACGGTGACGGCCTCGAACAGACTTTCCTGTTCCCTTCTCTGCCCGGCCCTCTGTTTCTCAGCCCCAGCACCGTGGCACCACCGGGAAGAAGCCCCCAGGCTCCAACTGCTCTGCTCAGTGTGGCCCCAGTGCGTCTTTCCCGCAGAGGCTCTGTGCGGCAGGACATGCCAGGCTGGACACCGTGGCCGCTCTGAGCCCCAGAGTTTCACAAAACCATGCAGCCCCCTCACACATTTTGTAAGCTGACACAAAATTTTTCTCAATAAATTTAATAGTTACAGAGGATATAATTACCAGAACATAGTGAATACTAACTTTTGAAATAAAACTCTTACATTTTTTTTGTAATGCACCCAATGGAAACTATATGCCATACTGACTCGATACTCATCATCATTCATTTAAATAAGACATAAACATACTCTTCAACTTGGAAATTTTACAGCATCCTCTCCTTTTTAAACTCGTATTTCCATTTGATTCTTCCCTACAGATTTTTGTCCTAATTGTTTTATGCTTGAAAGTCTTTTATTGATCACCCTATTAATACTTCTTGGCCACAAAAAACAAGTATGTAAATTGAAACACATTTTGAAATTTCAGAAGTTGAAATGAAAGTATTAAAAAATTTTTTTTTATGTTTATTCATTTTTTGAGAGACAGCGAGAGACAGAGCACAAGCAGGGGAGGGGCAGAGAGAGAGGGAGACACAGAACCCGAAGCAGGCTCCAGGCTCCGAGCTGTCAGCACAGAACCTGACACAGGTCTCGAAAGCACGAACCGTGAGATCATGACCTGAGCCGAAGTCGGACGCTTAACCAACTGAGCCACCTGGGTGGCCCCTGAAATGAAAACGTTTTAATTTCTTGACACCATAAGGCTCTAGGTAATTAAAAAGTACTTCTGGATTGTGTTATTATTACATAATTATTATGATAAAATCGACATATACCATGGTATAATAAAACATAATTTTGGTGAACATTTAATACATGTAAATATATAAAATGTTACTGGAACTGCATGCCTTCATGATATGGATGAGGCTTTTCATGTACCCGTGGTGAACAGCACTTAGTGCCAGAATGAAAGAGTGCTCAGCATCCAGTCTATCCCTGCTTGTTGGTTTTTGCAGACACAAGTAAGGAGAAAAGTCACGTGAACAAGTAGATGGGCATCAGAGAGTTTCGTTACGGCAAGGTCACCCAATTCTTTCAATTTCTTCTGAATTACATGCCCCCCCAAAGCACATAGTGATCTACCACCAAAAACTGGTTTTAATGATCTTCGAGCTGACAGCTCAATTAGGTTCTCTTGCAATTTTGTTGAAAATAAAGATCTGGGACCATCTGACCCACAGGGACTGGTTACCCAGGCCCAGTGCCCTCCGTTCTCCATCCCACACCAGTACGGAGCCATGCTCTTGCTAGGGGGCCTGGAGTGGGCAGAAAGCCTCCGCCTCAGAGAGGAGGGGCTCGGGCGGGCTGTGTGTCAGGTGAGGGAGACCCACAGCCCCTGCTCAGGTGCATTCCTAAGCAGCCCCACTTCGGGAAAGAGCACACATCTGGAAATCGATTCTCAAAAAATGCGCGTCTACTTTCCCCTTGGGGAGTCTCTGCGCACCCCAGTGTGAAGACTCAGGGGTGGGGGAGCACTGCATACTTCCCCCAAACCCAGACAGGCGTGTGATGTGGTGCCAGTGCGGGGGGGGGAGAAGATAAAAGCATCTGAAAAGGAACATGTCCACATCCCCTTTCCCCATCCCAAGGAAAACAAAACTAAAAATAAAACTAGGTAATAAAAAGGCACCATGGGACAGAGGGTCAGACTGCCTTCTGCTGCATGGAACATTTTTCCCTGCAGCATCTTTCCTAACCAGGATTTAGCCATGCAGAGAAGCTAAACTATCAATCCTTCAGGTTAACCTTGTCTTCATCTGATTCTCTAGGGTAAGTGTATAGTTTAATACTTGAGGTCCCCTTAAGGCTATGCATAATGAACTTGGTTTAAAAAAAAAAAAAAAAACCCACGTAATTCCTGCTCCCTATCACTTCAAGAATCAAGATTTGAATCACTGAGCTGCACCGCCTTCCCCTCTTTGTTCCCTTCCCCCCACACTCCCAGCCTCAGTGGCCAGTGGGAACGTCCACTGTGGAAAATGTATTAATGTTCGTGTCATGCAGGAGAATAACCCACGGAGTAATTAACAAGACTTGGACCTAAGGTAGAAGGTCGATAGCAGGGGCTCTTCCTTGAATTAAAATTTAACTTACCCTTTATTGCAACCTACAAAAGCAAGTAATGAGCACTAACATTTTTATTTCTTTTAAACTGTCATTTAGGCTGTAGAGGGGATAATTACCTATCTCTAGTGTAGTAAGGTTTTATAACCCTTAGTGAGGCATTTTCTAATTTAATATTTTTACTATATTATCATAAAACCTGTTTCTGGAAAAAAAATGATCATGGATTAGCAGCCATTTTCCATAAAGACAGAATGTGTGTGTGTGTGTGTGTGTGTGTGTGTGTGTGTGTGTGTGTGTATCAGGATTAGGTTTATTTATTACAGGATTCTCCTGAAGACACTCAAAGTACCACAGTTGAGCGATCCGTGCAGCACGGTCACTCGGGTGGTGGGCAAGCCTCGTGGCGGCCCGAGGTGAAGTGGGGGGCAGCGTGTGTACAGAAGACTGCAGCCCCAAGTGTGTGCACCTCAGTGTGCTCCCCTCGGTTCCTCGTGTGCACCTCCCACCGCAACACAAACCGGAGCCTTTCATGCTGTTGTTCGGGCAATCGGCACGAAGAGACACGTTAAACCTGCACATGATCTGTGTGGGGCTTTCAATTTGCTAGGTCAGTAGCTTGCAGCACTGGGATACGGAAACAATTGTACTGGCTGTGCTCCAGAACACCGCACTCCTCTTCCTGTGGCCCGGAAACCCCAAAGCTGTCAAGAACCCCCTCTGTCCCCGTGGCCAGAGGCAGGCACTGAGAAAGCAGCAATGCCACTGCTCCCTGAAGGAGCCTGCACAGTCCCCAAAGTACATCGTGTTCCCCGAGCAAGTATTACAGGCAGGAGCTGGAAGCCAGGCTTCCAAATGTGCCAGCAGAGACAGTATCGCTGCTTTCCTGATTAACATTATACACATAATTTGCCCTTGATTAATTTGAAATTGTTCATTTGTTGCTTTGTGGCTGGGGCGGGGGGGGGGTAGTGTCTTCCCAAATACACAAGATGCATCCCAGAATGCGTCCTGGCCCCTCCTCCTTTCTAGCCTCTCCCTCTCTCTGCACCCTGAGGACCTTGTGCTGCACACAAAAGTGGTCTAGCATTTGCTGCCACTTCACTCAAGCCCTTAGGTAGCCATTTAAGAATAAAAACATGATGAAACACACAAAGGGAAAGAGAGACTAAGGGTTCCAACCAGCAGAATCCTGATCAAATCCGAATCCTTAGGGGTCAGTGTAGGAACAGCTGGAACAGAAATTCACACTGGCCAGCAGGGAAAATCATTGGCGATGTAACTGAAGCCTGCCTTTTTTCACGTTTGTGTTCTGAAAACAATGTACTTACTCGTGCTGTGGAAGCTCATGAACACGGTTAGAGGAGGTCCCTGCCTCAAAACACAACACAAACGTATGATATGCGCCTCACACCTATCCGGATGCCTACGTGAGCTTCATTAGACTTTGTAGGAATGAGGAGGCTGTGAATGACACAGCGGAAGCTGAGTTGGGAAGGCGAATGGACCCAGTAAATGTGTCTAGTTAGACGGACCTGCTCCACTGGGAGAGACGTATGAACTTTCTTCCTCACACTGAACCCAACTCTGCCATTCTGTGACTGCCACCCATGGGCCCCTGGCCCTCTGGAGCCAAGAGAGAAAACAGAGCTGACTGCCCTTCCCTGTGGCAGCATTTCAATTATTTGACGGCTTCTCCTAACTAAATCTGTTCTTTGCTGGGTGAAAAGAAACAGTTCATTCCTGCTGTGATGAAATCTGGAGTTCTCTCGACAGTAAGGCCCTCAGATCCTCTGAGCTAATCCTGATGCGCCTGGTGCAGCCTAGTTAATCCAAAGTGGGCAGAACAGGCGACTCTATTCCCTCCTCTGTTCTCACACTTCCCCTGCCTTCATGGAGCTTCCACTCTCTTCCAAATATCGACTGAACAAGATATCTTGCCAATTATTCCTTGGCCCCGATCAATGACACCAAACAAAGCGGTCCTCCTGCCCCTCTGAATGCTTTGTGATCTGCTCCCCAAAACGTAAGACACAAAATAGTACCTTCCTTTAATCTTTTTCCTTCTGCTTCTTCTGACCCAAATCCATTTCATCCATATCAGTGACTTTACGAGTGAGAGAAAGTCACTTGAGAAATGTTTCTGTGGCCTAACAGGGGAAATATATTGATCCAAACGGCAAGCAATTGCCCTGTGCTCCTTGGAGGCTGTGGCAGAGGGTGAACCCCAGCATGTCACAGGAATGGCATCCGAGGCAGACACATGCTGGAACGGGTCTCTGAGACTGGACTGTTAGGGACGCAATCCAAGTGAAGACACACACGCAGCCCTTCTAAGGAGGCAGTGTCAGTTAGTCAGGACAACAGACAGAAATCACGACAGAAAATTTGGATCCTGAATATAGCCCAAAGGTCAGCCCTTAACTCTCTCCCCTACTCTCCTCCCAACATCCCCCAGCAACAAAAAGTGGTTCACAGGCTCCTTTCCTGAAATCTCATCACAATTCCATACCAAAACCCAACACACACACACACACACACACACACACACACACACACGAAATGAAGTTAAAAGAAAAGAAAGCAGCCTTCTCTTACCTAGGACTTATTTCTTAAGAGGATCAAGTTAGCAAAGTACCAGAGAGGACTCCGAGGAGGCCCACATCCATCACTAATTACCTAAATCTGGAGACCAGGCAAGTCTCTAAGCAGCCGCGGGCTGAACCGCAGCCGCCCAAATCCGCCACGAGGTGGCAGTACACGACGTGGTTCTAAGGACTCGGCCAGTGGTGTGGCTCGCGGCAAACTGCGCCCATAAATTACCTAGTGTGTCTGCTCTCATCACCATCCTCCCTGGGCTTGAAGGAGACTCTAGAAGGTCTGTTCCAATTCGCTCTTTTGGTCAGGTCAGAACTAGGTCCTTCAAACCTCTGCAAATGCTTTTAGCCCTGCAGCTTTAAATTACAGATGGTGACATGTGGCCTCTGGCCTGTCTCCTAAAGATCAGACAGACTCGAGATTTATAAATGTTCAAGGAAGCAGGTTGAGGGCCCAAACAAAGGAACTGAAAGGCTGGGGAAAGGAAGGCGAGGGCAGAGGGCCAGGGAGGCGAGACGAACAAGGGGTGGAATCTGTCCCGGTTTCCTCACTTGTGCTCTGTTCTGGTTCCCAAGTCGGCTACACTCACTCCACTCGAACAAAGGAAGAAAAATACTTGAAACTTCTGTCATTCCTACCGCTAGCTTTGAGTCTTTCAAATTCTTTTAAAGAAAAATAATTTACCTTGGTGGACTGGCAAAAAATAAGGGTGGTGGAGATGGGGGGGGGGAGGTGGGGACAGTGGCACTCTAGACAAAAGGGATGTTGCCTCCTTTCCTGTGCATTAATATTCCATATTCCTGGGATGATTTCCACTTTCACAGTTTGACTGTTTTATAACAGATTTGATGCGAGAGAAGACAAATGGCCTCGCTAAGGAAAGACGACAAATCATCTCACTGCTTTTAGCAGGGTTTTCTCTTTATTTTTATTTATTTTTATTCTGTAGCTGGGCTGCAGAGCTCTCTGCCTTGCTGGAGATGTTTAATATTAACGTCAAGCCACCACGATCCCGGCAATAGAGTTGGCCAGTGTTGTGTTTACGGTTTTGTGACTGCCGGCTTCAGGAAGATGAAGCTCCTTGTTCAAACAGCAGCCCCTCTAACAGCTCCTGTTAAAAGCCAGGGGATGCTTCACTGCTTAGACGTGAATCACTTCCTCCAACCGCACTGAAGAGGAGACTGACACGCGAGTTACATTTGTGTCCCTATCAAGGCTGCCGCCCAGCGACCCGGGGCCTGGGGGGCAGCGTGTGCCGCATCTCTCAGCTCCAGTTTAACTCCTACTTTTGGGGGTCAAAACACATGGAAATTAGTGAAGGTATTTACTGGCAACCCACAGAGTTTCAGCAAGGCATTCTATTGCTTCTGGTAATCAGCTGGAGGACGTATTTGACTAAAAAAACCAGCACCATTCCAAACAAAAGCAGTGAGCACCGAGCACACAAAACACCAGGCACCTGGTGGTGTGAGGTACTCTAGGCCCTCGGGGCAAGTCCTGACACTCTCCTCCCTGGGGTGCAAGGATCTTGTGCTCTCCCCTGCTCCTCCTCCCTCTTTGTCTTTTCATCTTCCTCCTGGCCAGGGGTGTAGACCTTTTCCTCGCTTCTATTCTTGGCTCTCCTCTCTTCCCTCTCCCACTCTCCCCTGGCAATCTCATCCACGCTCTCAGCACTAACAATCTCCGGTGGGCAGGACACCCACGGCCGTGGCTCTGGCACCCTCACCTAGACGGGCATTGCATGCCCTGGCCCCGCAGGCTAGGCTTGCTGTCACCTAAACTGCCATTTGTTAATAAGGGCAGCAAATTCTCTATCATTCAAGGCCCACACTTAACTGCTTAATGGCAGGAAGCTACAAAATTACAGGTATCGATACCACATTTTCTTTCTTTTTTTTAATAAATATTTTCTTTTAAAAAAATGCTTATTTTGAGAGCAGCACACAAGTGGGGGGGAGAGAGGGAGGGGAGGGGAAGAGAGGGAGAGGGGGAGGGAGGGAGGGACGGAGGGAGGGGGAGAGAGAGAGAGAGAGAGAGAGAGAGAGAGAGAGAGAGAGAGAATGAGAACCCCAAGCAGGCTCTGTGCTGTCAGCACAGAGCTCGATGTGGGGCTCCATCACGACCTGAGATGAAATCAAGCATTGGGAGCTTAACCGACTGGACCACCCAGACACCCCAATACCACATTTTCTGATTCAAAAATAGAATATGCCCTGAGACAGAGCTCTGGCTTGGGCAGTTTACTTATATTAATTGATAGAATACAAATTGATGCCCTCCAACTGTCAGTCTATTTTGGCTCTTAATAGTATCCTTCTAAGTACTTCTTCCTCTTTTCTGTAAATCAGAAATTTGGAAAAAGGCGTTTTTATTGTTTATTTATTTATGAGTGAGAGAGAGAGTGTGCGCAAGCAGGTAGGGGCAGAGAGAGAGAGAATGGGAGACACAGAATCCAAAGGAGGCTCCAGGCTCCGAGCTGTCAGCACAGAGCCTGATGCGGGGCTCGAACTCACAAACCAAACTGTGAGATCATGACCTCGGCTGAAATCAGACGCTTAACCAACTGAGTCACCCAGGCACCCCGGAAAAAAGGTTTGTCCAAGACACCTGCCACCTAACTTTCCCCAGGAGTAGTGACCAGGATCCCGTGGCCTCCAGATGTCTGCAACAGGGCCATCGCGCCCTGCTTCGTTCACCAACCAGTCACTGAACCCAGCAGTCTGACGACCGATCCCAGTTAGAAGGCTAGTTTTAGAAAGCCTACTTGCTAAGTGCAAACGGAGTAGTGTGCCCCCCTCTGTGCCTGGAAGCCGGCAGAGTCTGTTGTGAGGCACGGCTGCGCCTCCCCTGCAGGACGGAGAGGTAGGAGAGGTAGGCGAGGAGGCAGTGTGCTGCCAAGTGCGTGCAGGAGAAAATGCGTATCGATTTCTTCTTTCTTATAAAGGAGCACAAAGCGCTGAAGAACAATTGCGTGTCCCTGCAGCATTTCACATTCCACGTGAGACAAAGGCCCAACCCCCACCAGCCTGAGAAGCAGAGAGGGGAACCACGCAGCGCTGCGTCTCCTGGGGGTGTGTCAGCGGCCACCACGCGTCAGGGTCCACTGCTGGGACTCCAAACACCTCAGGCCATGAACGCCTCCCCCGCCTCAGATCAAGTCATTTCCCTCACTGGGCTGATGCCGCCTCATCTATATTGGAGAAGAAAGAGCCTTCAGTCTTATTTACCTTTTAAGTGGAGGTGCCCAGAGGGTAAAAGAGTTAATGTTTATAAAGTGTTCAGCTCCCCAGAGGGAGACAATGGATAAAACACAAGGTGTGGTTATGGCTCATTCAAGACCTCATTTCCAGGGTAGTTAGTAATAGCTTCCCATTACAAATGCAGAGCTTCCCAGCACCTTGAACTCAAAGTAGGATGAGGCAATGCCCTTTATTTAAATATCCTTTTTTGGTTTGACACTTACTACCAACACTAAAAATAACAATAGGTAACCAGGGGCTATTATGCCTTGTTAATGCACACACAGAATCCATTCCGGGGGTGCCTGGGTGGCTCAGTGGGTTGGTCAGACTTTTGACTCAGGTTGTGATCTCATGGTTCATGGGTTCGAGCCCCACGTCGGGCTCTGTGCTGACGGCTCAGAGTCTGGAGCCTGCTTTGGATTCTGTGTCTCCCTCTCTCTCTGCCCCTCCCCTATTCGCACTTTGTCTCTCTCTCAAAAATAAATAAACATAAAAAAAAAAAAAAAAGAATCCATTCCACAACTGTTTTCTTCTGAAACCAAACAAATCCTGAAAGCAGTCCAAAAAACTGACCTAAAGCTACAGCTGGTCATGACAGAGCCTGGTCTATAGTCTTCACATTTCCATAGTAACTAACAATTTATAGGAGGGCCACAGAAACCAAACCTAGTGTAGATATCACAGCCAAGGAGGAAACCTACAGTAGAATACAAAGTTTATTTATGTATGTGGTCCTGGAAGTGATGGAAATACACGAGTATTCCTGAAAGATCTTTTCCCGAGGCTCATTCTCCGTAAAAATGACCTCAAAACCTCTCTAAGTAAAGGGTTGGGAATGAGAGGTCCTAGAGCTGGACTCTTCATTTCTGAGGATCTCCCAACATGGCCAAGAGCTAAGAAGAAAATATAGAGCTGGCCCTCAAGCAGTGCCGTGTTTTAGCATGGAGATGTAACCCACAGCTAATTAGGGCATGGCCTGGTGGTAAATGCGACATGTAATATGGACAAGTACAAAGTGCTAAGGGAGCAGGGGAGAGTATATTAAAGGAGTTAGATGATTTGGAGAGATTTCAGTAAAAGAGGCAAAAGCTTTTCCTCATCTGTCTTATAGGACTGTTTGCAAAAATAGTCTTACCAGCAAATTGTAAATAGACTTATAAGCTGAAAGCCTTTAAAGGCATTTCAGACAGGAGATCTACAGACAACTCTTTTCAGGTTTGCACAGAAATGGATATGCTTCTGCTGCAGGCAAAGGGACAATGACCTAATATTTACCCATGTGAAAACATGCATTTTGTTTATTATTTAATTTTTTAAAAAGTTTATTTATTTTGAGAGCGAGAGAGCAAGCGGGGAAGAGGCAGAGAGAGGGAGAGAGAGCGTCCCAAGCAGGCTCCATACCGGCAAGTGCAGAGCCCAACGTGGGGCTCAACCTCATAAAATGCGAGATCATGACCTGAGCCGTGATCAAGAGTTGGATCCTTAACCAACTGACCCACCCAGGAGCCCCACATTTTGTTTATTTAAATAACTGTATGGATTACATTTAAAACAGTCCTTCTCAGAAACAAAAATTTAAAAGAACGTTTCATTCTCAAGACTCTCATGAGCAAGTGCCCAAGTGGCTTAGTTGGTTGAACGTCTGACTTCAGCTCAGGTCATGATCTCAAGGTTCGTGAGTTTGAGCCCCATGTCGGGCTCTGTGCTGACAGCTCAGAGCCTGGAGCCTGCTTCATTCAGATTCTGTGTCTCCCTCTCTCTCTGCCCCTCCCCTGCTCACATACTCTCTCTCTCTCAAAAATACACAAACATTAAAAAAAAAAAAAAAAAGACTCTCATAAACAAGAAGGACTATTTTTGCTTTGTAAAGGAGACTGAGCCACATAGGGAAGCCTTCTTTGGGGTGGCACTGGATGAGTGTTAGTGCAAAACACACACACAAGCACTCTCCTGCATCAACCCTCTAGCTGAGAGAGGCTGGCATCAACTGGGAAGAGACCTTAAATAAACGGTTTTGCAAATAATACTTGTGCTACAAAAATGTTATATAATTAAGGCAAGATAAAACTGGAATCAAATTATTCCAAATGTACGAGCATAAAACCTTGACACAAAACCAAGTACAAGATTACAGTAAATATATGTGTACTACTTTGACTTACAAGTTAAACATTCATTTTTTTCCCATTTTTAAATAGTTTATTTAAGTAGTCTCTACACCCAACATGGGGCTCAAACCCACACCCCTGAGATCAAGAGTCCTATGCTTCTCCGACTGAGCCAGCCAGGCACCTGACAGGTAAGCATTCTTAGTGAGAAGAAAACCCCTATCAAGTGCTTTTGTGAGCTGTGATAAATACTGTTCCAGAGGAACAAGTAGAGACTCCAGGAAGAGCGAGCCCCACAGCCCAGTGTGGGATGGAGAGGTGAACCTAGGCCTCCCTGGTGGGGTCGGTCAAGGACTATGAACATTCATTCCAACAGGAAAGGACTGAGGGTGGGAAGGGGTGAGGAGATGCCCCGGTTAAGAGAGCAGAGTCAAGAGACGCAAGCAGGAGTGGGTGGAGGAGGGGCTGTGGGGGCAGGCTGACACCGGTGAGGACCATGAGGGGCAGGGCCGAACAGTACGGCTTGAGTTCTGTAGACGACAAACAACAGAGCAGCTCCACTGTTCTGGGAAGGTTCACTCTGGCAACAATCCACAGGCCTGACCACATGACACCGAGCGGTTAAGAGCCTGCTGGTGCAACAGTCCACATGGGAAGGAGCAAAAACAGTTGGACTCAAAAAGAAGCAGAAATGGTAAATAGGGACCATTGAACAGAATATTAAAGTTCCAAGCAGATTAAAAGTAAGAAAAAAAAATCAGATGAAACCAAGGAGAACACAGGTGAATATCTGATCCTTGGATACAGCAGGGCTTGACTGGCTAATCATAAAAGCAATGGAAATATTCTAAAGAAAAAAGGTTTTATATATTTGATTACATAAAAAAGGAAAAATTATATTGGGGCGTCTGGGTGGCTCAGTCGGTTAAGCCTCTGACTTCAGCTCAGGTCATGATCAGGTCTGTGAGTCTGAGCCCCGTGTTGGGCTCTGTGCTGTCAGTCCAGAGCCTGGAGCCTTCTTTGGATTCTGTCTTCCTCTCTCTCTGCCCCTCCCCCACTCATGCTCTGTCTCTCAAAATATGAATAAACGTTAAAAAATTTTTTTTAAAAAAAGGAAAAATTATATGTGACCAATGAAAATCATTAACATCAACAGGCAAACAAGATAGGATTTTTTTTCCTATCTTGTTGGAATGAAATACAGTATAGAACCATAATAGATATTACTCATACAAATTGCAAAGAAAAACTAAAAGGAAAATAAGCAGAGTATAAAACAGAAATATGAATGATTAATAAATATACATACACTTCAAGTTCACTATTAAATGAGAAAATAAACATTAGATACTTAGTTCAGTGGCTAGCACAGTGTAGGTCAGTCAAGTGTCACTTGTTACTAGCTTATAAAGCAGTAAATAACTTTTAGCACATCATAATAGATAACACTTTTGAAACATAACCCTCCATATTAGCAAAGGTATAATGACAAACCTTAACCGGTGAGGGAGCAGGAGCATGCAAATTAGTACAACTAATCAAGATCATTAGGAGGTTTATGCCTTTGATCCAGGAATTACCCTTCCAAGACAAGAATGTATTCTAAAGACTCTAGCAAAACTTAGAACACAGATTTAAAAAAAAATTTTTTTTTTTTTTTTTTTTTTTTAGAGAGAGAGTGAGACAGAGAGAGCATACAAGTGTGGGAGCGGGCAGACAGAAACAGAGAGAGAACTGTAGGCAGGCTCCACGCTCAGTGTGGAGCCTGATGTGGGACACCCCAGAACACAGAATTCTGTACAAATATGTTCACTGCAGCATTACTTACAAAGAAATAAAAATAATTAGAAACAATCTAAATGTCCAATATTCCATAATTTAATATTATAGAGCTATTCAAATACCTTTTAAAAAATGGTGTTAAGGGGCGCCTGGGTGGCGCAGTCGGTTAAGCGTCTGACTTCAGCCAGGTCACGATCTCGCGGTCTGTGAGTTCGAGCCCCATGTCAGGCTCTGGGCTGATGGCTCGGAGCCTGGAGCCTGTTTCCGATTCTGTGTCTCCCTCTCTCTCTGCCCCCCCCCCCCCCCCCGTTCATGCTCTGTCTCTCTCTGTCCCAAAAATAAATAAAAAACGTTGAAAAAAAAAATTAAAAAAAAAAATGGTGTTAAAATGCTTAAATATAAAGTTAACCAGAAAAAGGGATTCAAACATATATGCATCTATCTTTATAAAATACACACACACAAAAATTCTCCAAGAAAACATATAAAGGGGATTCTGGGTGGCTCAGGAGGTTAAACATGTGAATCTTGATTTCGACTCAGGTCATGAATGATCTCAGGGTCGTTAGATTGAGCCCCACATAAGGCTCTGTGCTAGGTGTGGAACCTTAACATTCTCTCCCTCCCTTCCTCTACCTCTCACACACTCTCTTTCAAAACAAAACAAACAAAACATATAAAAGCATTAATGTTCAACTCTCAATAGCATATAACATGAATTTTTCTTTGTCCTTACTGTATTTTCCAAATTTTCTCCCATATGCATGTATTGTTTTTATTACAGGGGGAAAAAAAGATACTGTCTATAAAGAAAGTAGATGACCTGAATACGGCAGGTGTAGAACTATAAAAGCAAGCTGATAGAATATATCAGATTTCAAAGCTGATTATAAGGTTTAGGGTCTTTGTTTAAAAAAAATTTTTTTTTAATGTTTATTTATTCTTGAGAGACAGAACACGAGCAGGGGAGAGACAGAGAGAGAGGGAGGCACAGAATCCAAAGCAGGCTCCAGGCTGAGCCATCAGCACAGAGCCCAACATGGGGCCCGAACCCACAAGCTATGAGATCATGACCTGAGCCAAAGTTGGACGCTCAACTGACTGAGCCACCCAGGTGCCCCAAGATTTAGGGTCTTTGTAATCAGAAGAAAAGTGTAACCATAATGGCATGTTATCCTGTGATTCATACTAAAATGTGAATGACTTATTAGGCAAACCTCCCCTATATAAAAAGCATCTCTATTATAAAATTTAAAAAAGGAAAACAAAACATCATTTTAATCCAAATAAGCCCCCCCCCACAAGTTTTTAATTGACAGAAAGGTTCTTGTATACATATTGAGAATGGGGAGAAGCAGCTTCACTTTGGCACATTATCCCACATATCTCTAAAAGCTTGCTCATGTCTTGGAGACAGCAGCAGGTTTTAATTCACATTCCTAAATGCATATACCAGCTCCACTACTTATTTGCTATTTAACTTGGGCAAGTTACTTAATTGCTCTATGCCTCAGTATTCTTATCATAAAATGCAGATAATGTCAACCACTTCAGTGGTTTCTTTTAAGAACTGAATGAAAAGGTACATGAACAGCTTAGCACCATTTCTGGTATATAGTAAATACTCAATAAATGGAATATGATGTTATTACTCTGTGTCATTTCACTGCAGACTTAGGGTGGATAACTCAGAGCAAAGGATGAATGCACTTAGAAACAGAAATGGTCTAGATATCTTAGCATCCTAACGCTGGCTCAGTGATCATTGAGGGAAATACAAAAGTAACGTGAAAACATTTAGCCCCTGCAGGATACTTAGATGTGATTAGTACAATATTATAAGATATTATATTTTAAAAGATAGTAATAATAAAACACCAGAACTTAAAAACAGGAAGTCCTTAAGAGAAACATTTACATTCACTTTAAAGAATGTGAAAGATCCCTTTGGGGGAAAAAACGGACTCACAATCCTCTGAAGAAATGATAGGAATTTAACCGAAATGAGAACTATAGTCAAGAAACCCCATTTTGAGGACAGATTTATCTGTTCAGCATCTACAATCTCTTTCTAGAAGATGTGCTTTTATCACTCTATATCCTGCTTGGAACCAAGGCTTCAATTTGAGAATGCAAATTCACTAGAATTGTGTAAGACTGAACAGTAGCAAATCAGGAAAAACAGAAAAAAACAATGGCAGTTTTCAATCCAGTTTTAAAACTCTGTGGCCCACGTCTCAGGTTTGAACTTGAGAATGTTTCCTTTGTCCTTTCTGACATTACTGGAGGAGGAAGGCCCCAGGCCTCCTATCTCTGTGCTGGACGCCATCTTTAATGATGATGTATGGGGGTCCTTTCCCCTCAGTGCTGCTGGGGGGTCAAACATGTGATGCTGCCCGCCTGAGTATCAACAAGCGAATTATAAACTGTGTCAATCCGAGTTAATGCAAAGCTGTAATCCTCTTTAACAAGAGATCAAATCACTGCTGTGAGTTATGTTCATTCTGTAATCTGATAAGAAAGAGAGGGAGCCTCTAATAAAAGAGTAATGGGAGCCTTTAATGACGCTGGTAAAAGGCAGCACCAGTGAAAATATTGCTCTCGTTCCTGCTGATTAGATCAATGTTGCATATTTGCCTGGACTTGTTTCACCTGTCAGAATAACCTGTGTCTTTTTAGGAGATAAGAAGCCTCAGAGAAAGCATCTGTATCTTAACCATTCTTGCTTGCCAGTTTTTAACCAGCGAAAAATGCTCTGTGGAGGGTACTTCTGGGGTTATTAGCTGATGTGCTCTCAAATGCAGAGCAAACTACACCAGAATATATCACCATGATTCAATGCCAAATTCTCTTAAATAAAGGGGTAAAGTAGGCAAAGGGGAGTCAAAAATGGTCTAAGTAACCTCTGGGTTACCAATTAGGGGGAGAAGAATATCATCAGTAGAGTGGTAGAATGTGCCCATATTTAGGGTGCAGACCCACACACAAAAAAATGGCAAGCGGAAGATAAATTGCCTGTACAAATTCTATTATACCAAGACACCTCAAGAACAACGTGGCAGTGATGTTGACAAAGCACTTTACAATGCTGGATTACCTTTGTACGTTTCTTTTCTAGAACTCCAAATGTAAAACAATAATGTATTTGGTGCCTAGTTTTCATTAAAGGATCCTCTCCTTGTTTTTTTTTTTTAATTTTGTTTTAATGTTTATTATATATATATATATATATATATATATATATATATATATGCGTGTGTGACACACATACATATGGCATGAGTTGTGGAGGGGCAGAGAGAGAGGCAGAGACAGAATCCAAAGCTGACTCTAGGCTCTGAGCTGTCATCACAGAGCATGACGTGGGGCTTGAACTCACCAGCTGTGAGATCATGACCTGAGCTGAAGTTGGACACTTAACTGAGATACCCAGGCACCCCTCTTTGTTCTTTTGTAACGCCAGCAAGCTTCATAACAGGAGTAGGGAAAAGCGTTTTTTTATTGTAGGGGAGAAAATGGGGGCTAACATGGAAAATCTTAGTTTCTATTGAGAATTTCCTTAAGTTCTTTGCAAAGGAATGGGGAACTATAAAGTGTTAATAGTGTTACCATTTTTGTAATAAGAAACAAAGCTTCAAACAACAACAAGAACAACAACAACAACAAGTTTCTCAAGAAAATGCAATAACCTAGCCTTGTAACAGAGGGTACTAGAATTGGGTTTCTATAAGAACAGTTGTCTGAAGCAGCAGTTAATGCTGCAAACACCAAGTTTCTTTGGCGCATTCGAGCTGCTAGTTGATGCTGAGACCACCCCCCCCCCCATGCTGACAGCCAGAATGCTCTGTGGAGGGGCACACCATGGCAACAGAGAACATGGCACATGTGGACTCCCTTCCCAAATGTGAGGTGGCAGCCAGTATGAGGAACATCTCTGGACCTGTCTCTGAGGTCTCCCTCAGAATTTGCTTCTCCCTGTTACACCAGCATTTTACCATCTGACCCACATCAACACAACAGAAAAACAAGAATTAACTTCTTTAAAAGTCTGCCTGAGAGGGTCTTTCAAAAACACAGGCAAAATAACCCCAGATGATTATTTCCACAACCTCCAAATTCTTCATTTTGTTGCAACTATAATAAGAGATCATCTGAATTTTTACTTCAGACTCTCTTTGGTCTAACATCACTCCAGGGGATTCACACCACGTAAAGTAAGCTGTTTCTAAAATGTTGATAAGCTCAGAATAACTTTAGTCATCAGAGAGGCTGAACAG
This sequence comes from Panthera tigris, assembly GCF_018350195.1. Classification (NCBI taxonomy): domain Eukaryota; kingdom Metazoa; phylum Chordata; class Mammalia; order Carnivora; family Felidae; genus Panthera; species Panthera tigris. Next base: position 23,932,584 of record NC_056673.1, read on the forward strand.
CAATCCTGTAAATCATGCAAGTAGCACCCTGACCTGTTCTCAGTGGTAACAATATACTTAGAGGGATTCTCTCCCAAAGAGACACCAAACCTTTTCTCCTCCTTAGCCCATGGATAACCCTGTCGTCTCTACAATATCATAGGATACTTTGCCCTCTTAGCAAAGATGACTCAAAGAGCAAACAGTAGCTGCTCTGAGAGCTGAGCTGCCCTGTATCAAGGGCTTGCCAAAGTCAGTGATCATTGTTAGGGTCATAGTAACCTCCTTCCTTGCATGCAAACATGGAATACATTGGCAAAGTGGGATTTCTTTTGTTTTCTCTCGGTACGGGGGATGTTCATCAGGCCTGCAACAGAAACCACCTTCCTACCTCCTAATGTTGTAAAGATCTACTGGCCCAGCACAAATGAAGTATCTCGAGTTACGCGTGACTTTCTAACATAGGAGACACATAAAGGCATAAAAGCACATAAAGGCATTAAATTAGTATACAAAGTTTATCCAGAAAAAATGCCCCCAAAGGAAAATTTGGTAACACAGGGGCATAAACTGGGCTACTTTGCATTTAAAAGGTGTTTTTTTTTTTAAAAACATATTGCTTGAATATAAAAACTGCTAGCACGAGAAAAGAATATGTATCAGCAGAAATTAACTAAATAGACAACACTACATAGACCACATCACAGGAGACACAAAATGAAGATGCCACTGCCTTTTTAAAGATCCTTTTAAAGATAGCACTTCTTTCTCCACTAAGGGTATTTTAATAGCCAGGGTTAAAGATCTCTTCTATTCTCTCCCTTAATGAGAACTACGTTCCAGTTTCAATTCAAATTTGACCGAGTGCAAATTATTTTTTAGCTCAAACTGGATGATTTTAGCTCAAATTGGGGATCCAAGGACGGGTAAACAACACTCAGATTCTGCCTCGCTTCTCCTCCAAAAAACCCCCCAAGCATTGGGAAATTCAGGCATATGTGTGGAACAATAAACTGGAACCGAGAAACAAAGAAAAGAGAAGGGGTTCTCTCCCCAGACTTGGCTAAGGTGGGAACCACAGGTGGAGCTGCCTCTGGGAATGAGAAATCAAAGGGCTAGAAAATGTATGTGTGTTTTACCATGATTAAAAAAGGGGGTGGAGGGTACTAGTCAGAGATGAAAAAGCCAGTTTTATCCACATGGTCCATAGGGCAGAAACCATAAGGGAGAGATCTTCCATTCACAGACTTTAATACAGAAACAATCAAGACCTTCCCATTTCTTCTCCATATTATTGATATAATTTTCTGACGGAAAATGTCCTTTTTTCCTGGTGATAAAAAGCAGTGTAAGCTTATTGTAGAAAAATTCCGAACACCATGGAAATACACAGACCAAAAAGTAAATGTGTTTTCTCCTCCCTGCCACCCAGCAACAAATACGTGGTGCGGCTGCTGTACACTGCGTCAGAGCTTCTTACTTTGTAGTGGAACTTCTATGAGTCCATCCTCATGGCAAAGGACTGGACCAAAACACAAGTACAGAAAACAAAACATTGGGAGTCTCCCTCACCCCTTCCCTCATGCCATTCCTTTCCCAGAGGTAAACACTGTAGATATTATGATGTATGGTCTTGCCAAACATTTCCCTAAGCACTGTAACGTTTATATACATGTATGTACATATATGCCTGTTTTTATCTTTATTTTTAAAACAAGTGGATGGTGTTACAAGCACGGTTTCTTTTTCCAGTCAACAAAATAACCTGGAAATCCATGACAGCACAATTGGTTTTTTAAAGTATCACTTTTTTTTCTATTACATGTATCTATTTAGTCAAAAAGGCGGATTCTAGTATAGTATTTTATAGCCTACTTTTCCATTGAACATTATGTTAATACCTACAGCACTACTTTGTCCTTTAAAAGCTCTTTATAATTTCACTGTGATTTATTTAACTAGTTGCTTATTGGTCATTTAGTTTCTTATTTTCCTCCATTATAAACCATGTTGCAACAAACATTTTTATTTTGTTTTGTATTTCCTATTTATTCTTTTACTGAAATATAGCTGACACACAATGTAAAGATTCTTGATGCAAATATATTTGCCGACTTGCTATTTCCTTAGGTCAATTCCTAGAAGTAGATTTTTCTGGGTCAACAGGTAAGTATACATTTAAAATTCTGAAACACATTGCCAAATGGCCCTCCAAAATGATTTTTGCCAATTACATTCCCGACAACGGTATATGAAAGTGTTTCCCCATACCATCCACACTGAGGGTTACCAAGCTTTTAATGTTTTGTAATTTTATAAGGAAAACAATGAAATATCATTTTAACTTGCATTTTTTTTTTTTTTTAATTTATCCTATGTGTGTGAGAGAGACAGAGAGAGAGAGAGAGGCAGGCAGGCAGGCAGGCAGGCAGGCAGTGTAAGCAGGGGAGGGGCAGACAGAGAGGGAGAGAGAATCCCAAGCAGGCTCTGCACTGTTAGCACAGAATACGATCCAGGGCTTGATCTCATGATCCTATGAGATCATGACCTGATCCAAGATCAACAGTGGGATACTTAACCAACTAAGCCACCCAGGTGCCCCTAATTTGCATTTCTTTGATGAATGAGATTGACAGTCTTTACGTTTTTTGAGATTTTTTAAAAATGATTTCTAAGTTTGCTTGTTGACATGCTTTGCCCATTATTTTTACTGGGATATTCTTAGACACTTCTAAAAACTCTTTACATAGTATTTTACATAGTAAAGAAAAATATCATATTTTGAACTTTTCCTTGCCAGTTTGTCATTTACTTACCACTCTGTTTCAAAGTCTTTTTCAATGTGACTTAAGGCAGTCAGATCTATAAATATTTTTCCTTACAATTTCTGGCCTTGGTGTCATGCTTACAAAGCCCTTTTCTACCTCAAAATCATAAAAAAATTCTCTATTCATATATGCACACCAAGAACGACGTATCTGTAACTTAGCAAAACTAAAACTATTCATTTGAGAAAAAGTGGTATACACTGATACTGATATTTTAACAATTATAAAAGTTTCCCATCCTTCAGTATATTTTGTTATGTACAAAGTAAGAGACAAAACAGTACAGTAGCAGATAGTCTCCAGTTATGGAATTACTCGAAGAAAAACAAAATAGGCCAAGCCATGACTACCTCTTTCTTAAGATAAAGTACAACACCTATTGGCCCTGAGAGTTTGCATACTAGAAGCAGAGAGAGCTAATAATGCAGTTACTCTACCCATAGTCAACCTGGCTTATTCAGACTATGGAGCATGAGCAGTTATGTGGATAAATGCCTCCTATCCCTGGGAAGCACAAAGGGAATGGAGTGTGCTGCAGTAAAAACACATGCTCAGTTGTCCAGCTACAAGACTTTTATTAAATTCCTTATTAAGTGGGCTCAACAAGCTGGAGAACAATGCTGATAATAAGCAATCAGTCCACAAGAGACAACCTTTTCCCCCCACCAAAACTGAACGCCGGAAGGACTATCACCCAACAAATGTTCCCAACCCCTTCTCCCTTGCCTGCTCTACCTGAAGGAGCAACTTAGCACAGTTCTATCCAATGAGATATAAGAATAAGTTTAGAAGGGATTCTGGGGAAGCTTTTCCCTTTCTTTTCTTTTCTTTTGTTTTTTCTTTGTTGTTGTTGTTTACTTTTCTAATAAAAGAAAGTAGGTAAATCTGACATCACTTCTTTCCTCTCTTCTTCCTGCCCTGAACATGTCTGATGGCTGAAACTGTAGCCGCCATCTTGGGACCACAAGAGAAAGACCAAGAGATGCTGGCCCTTATATCATTGAGAAGGGAAAACCACTGGCAGGAATTGCATGCTACACCTACAATTTTTCTGTCAGAAAAAAAAACAAAAAACAAAAAAAACAAAAAAAACCCCCCCAAAAAACAACCGCTCACTTGCTTATGCCTCTGCAGGCAGGTTTTAAGTTTCTTACAGACAAAGTCCAACATGATCCTAAATAAAAGAGCCATTTTCAAGTAATCTTTGGCTAACACGTGGTTGCAACCCTCAGATATTTTAAGTGAATAAGTAAGATTTAAGAAAACGAAGTGCCCCTGGGATATTAGGTAATTCAAGAAAAATCCCAACTAAGAAGGACAAAAAGTTGATTTCTAAATGATCTAGTAGTAGTACTATATTCAAAAGATGGCACTAATATTTAAACTGGGTTTCACTTTATGCCTGGGGGAATAATGTTTCCTTAAATGGGTTTGTTTTAGTTTTAAACATCTAGTTTTCTTTTCCTTTGATGTAACTTTTCATGTTGTCTTGACAGGGATTTTAAGTTGCACTCAATTTACTCTGTAATTTTAAAAAACAGACTGGATCCAGAAATAAGCGGAAATAAACAAACAAACAAAAAACCCCAGCCAGCCAGACAAAAGCATTCACTTGCAAAAAGCATAGGCGAGCATGCATAGTCACAAAGTTCTGACCGGAAATGAATTTAGAACCTTCCATAAGCTCTTTTGTACTTCGGGATACTGAACAAGGGCAAACAAAAAATAAGTAATCACTGTGTTCACGTAAACTTGCAGATCTACTACTTTTCAGGCCAGGAGGGAAAATCTGATGTGGTTTAGTAGCAAACAACACTCTCATATAAAAAGGTCAAATGTACCTTGAGAAATAAAACTGGCAGACTATTATGTATTTACCCTAGGACTAATAATTTCACTTGGTAAAGATTTATGTTTACAAATGTCTACCACAGCATTATTTACAGCAATAATTAAAAATAACTGTCCAACAACTAGTGAATGGTTAAATAAGGAACATAAAAATATTATAATCATTTTAGTGACATGAATATGCTCACAGTATACAAAATATTTAAATGAAAAATTCACAACAGAATATAATTTTAGTTATATTCTAAAGAAAAATAAGAATATACTCGAAGGGAACTCATAAAGACTGAAAGCTGGCCAGCTCAGTCAGCGGAACATATTACTCTTGATTTTGGGGTCATGAGTTCAAGCCCCAATTTGGGTAGAGAGATTACTTTAAAATAAATAAATAAATAAAATGAAATGTTTAAGAAAATTAAAAAAAAAAAAAAGACTGAAAGGAAATATTCAAAGATGCTACAGTGGCTCCCTCCTGCATGTGTACATACTTACATACACACATTTCCTAGCTGCCTATGCTGAGAGAACCTAGCAACAGTGAAACCCAGTGACAATGAACACCCTTAGCACACAGATCTTGGTTTCTAAATACCACAATCCACAAAAAAGAATCAGGGTTCCTTGGAGAAAGACAGACTCCAGGGTTGGAACAGGGAAAGTATAAGACAAGCCTAGAATATCCTGTTAGAAAGTAAGAATGTACTCAAGGAATGGGGATATTTCAAAAGGACAAAAGCCAGCTTGTAAGGGCTTCATTAATGCTGAACAATTTTAAAACAAAATAAATGATAGTAATAGATTATAATTCACTGAATAAAAAAAAGCAGGAGTTCATACTAATATAATGAATGACAAATAAATGAAAGAGAAGGGATATGGCTAAATAAGCAATATTATAAACATATTATAATGTAGAATGCCAACTAATAAATATAGAAGGAATTATTCTCTAAAAAATGGCTAATTATTAATTGTTATATTATGAGGATACATTTCTTGGATATATTTCTATTTTGTTTCAGTTTTATAAAATGAGCATGTACTTCTTTTGTAAAAATACTAAGGAAATCCTCAATGGCAGTCTGAACAAACACAACTTAATACACATCTCTAGAGCAGTATCAAGCCATTTTAAAAAAGGAGAGCAGGAGCGCCTGGGTGGCTCAGTCAGTTAAGCGTCTGACTTAGGCTCAGGTCATGATCTTACGGCTTATAGGTTTGAGTCCTGTGTCAGGCTCTGTGCTGACAGCTCAGAGCCTGGAGCCTGCTTCAGATTCTGTGTCTCCCTCTCTCTCTCTCTCAAAAATAAATAAACATTAAAAAAAATATTTTTAGGGGTGCCTGGGTGGCTCAGTCGGTTAAGCGTCCGACTTCGGCTCAGGTCATGATCTCACGGTCCGTGAGTTCGAGCCCCGTGTTGAGCTCTGTGCTGACAGCTCAGAGCCTGGAGCCTGCTTCAGATTCTGTGTCTCCCTCTCTCTCTGACCCTCCCCCGTTCATGCTCTGTTTCTCTCTGTCTCAAAAAACAAATAAAACATTAAAAAAAAAAATTAAAAAAAAAATTTTTTTTTAAAGGAGAGCATACGCACAAAACCCACAAACACACAGAGCAAGTACAAGTGCTGTCCTGACCCGTCTGTCTGTCCTAGAGAAAAGCCCAGATGTCCTAGGCAGGTGGCTAAAGTTAAAAACAAAATAGCAAAAACAAACAAAAACCCACCAGAGGCAGCACTGATATTTACAGAAATTTTGTTTTGGTTTTACAGTAATTATGGGGTGAAGAGATGTGACAAGGACCCTTGCTATGATGCCAATGACAAATGGTTAACTGATAAGAAGAAATGGAGAGAGCGACAGGCTGTAGAACAGGTCAATATCAGGCTGTCATGGAGCCATTTGAGACACATAATTAATCTATTACTCACCTGGCATCATCATTCATTGTAGTTTGGTCAATAGGTGCCATGAAGCTTAGTAGCTTGCTAAGGACGTGAAACCTAAATAAAGCAGGAAACAAACAGGCAGCAACATTAGTAACTATTAACCTAGAAAAGGAAACACATTCTATGAGCTAACAAACTCCAGAACTGACCACAGAAGCATTTGGCTCCAGAATGAAAATAGGGAACAATTCATTGGCACATACTAATCACAACTGTATTTCCCTCTAGTTCTTTTATATTACAGAAGTCTGATAAAAGCACATTGTAAATGACAGTAGTTCAACACAGATTCATTTACATCACAGTCCCCAGAAAGAGTAGACACACTTACGCTCTTGAGCAATATACTAATCCTCAAACATTACTCCAGACAGAAGACAATAAGGACTTGAATACCCCGTTTTCCTCCTCTAAGTATATCCTCATCATTTTTGGTGTCATTACTAGTAGTTACTAGTGTAGGTAGTAGTACAACACCCAAGTTACAATGCCTCACCACCACCATCACTCACTAGCACTAGTTCCCTGAGTCAGAGAAGGCTTCTAGAATTCCACACCATCTCTACTTACTAGACCCAGTTTTTCATTTCCCCCATCCTTAAATGAAGGATTATATCTGAGTACATAACAAGTTTGATCCCTAGATCTTCCAAGTCATGGTGTTATGGAAATTTAAATAACATCACTTCCACTTCCCACCAACAGGAAAAAAGGGTATTTTTGTATGGAGTGCTTCGAGATCCTCCAGAGAAAGGAGCCGAACAACTATATGACCTTATACAGACCAAATTATACAGAAGAGAATTAAAAGCAGCTAGCCCTTTCTGTTCATTATAATAGAAGAGGATGTACGACAATATGCATATTATAAAATTCTAACCAAAAAACTCTACTTGGGGGGCATTTGGCTGGCTCAGTCGGTAGATGTGATTCTTGATCTCGGGGTTGTAAGTTCGAGCCCCACATCGGGTGTAGAGATCACTTTAAAAAAATCTTTTAAAAAACCCACAAAATTTTACTTGAACAGAACACTATCCACAAACAAAAATATGATATTTTCGTGTACATAATATGTATTTACAGTGTTAAAAATATTTTTACACGTATCAAATAATTTGATTCTCTACAGTACCACCCACAGCTGAGCCTCCCAAATTTCATTCTTTTTTTAACAAATGAATTTTACAAGAATAATAGTAACGAGATTTCCTTCATTACAAGAGTAATAGAAAATGTATAAATTCATTATAGAAAATATGGAAAAAAACCAATGAAGCACACACAAAATGTATAGTTCCTCCACCTACAGACAGTTGTTAACATTTTGATTAGTTATGTTTGTTTTTCATAGTGATGCTGTTATTTACCCACACACATACACACACATAAATTTTGTAACTTCTTTTTTTAACTTAGCATTGTAAACATTGTCCCATAACAGTATCAGAATAGCTGAATACAATTCCAGGAGTGGAAATACTATAATACATTTTTGAACACGTATATGCTCCCAATTCTTCATGTTTCATAAGATGCAAAAACAAAATCTCTATGCATATCTGTTTTTTTAAATGTTTGCCACCTCCTAATTATAAAAAGTAATATATAATTCTTACAAAAAGAATCCAAATACAGAAATGTATAGAAAACTGACAAGCCTCCTTCAGCCTTACACCCCAGAAATAAACACTATTAATTAAAACTGTTAAGTATGGCTGTAGAATTTTCTATATATAAGACAAAAATAAACTTAACACGGTTTTCACATAAAAGGGAGGTTGTAATATACTTGATATTCTGCATTATGCTTTTTTCCACTGAACCTTGCCATATTCTATTCTTTTCCATAGTTGTAAAACATTCCATTGTTAATATAATTTATTTAATCTCCTATTGATGGGCATTTACATACACTGCCCCCCTTTAAAAACCATACTAAATAGTGTTAAAGTGAAAATTCTTATACATTAATTATTGTATGTTTGTTCACATAAATTTCCTTCGGGCAGATTTTGAGATGTGAAATTGCTGGTGAATCAAAAGGTATATACATAGTGAAAGCTGAAACACGGAGCCAAAATACCCTCCAAAAGGTTATGTTAATATATGAGACTATAAACACTCACATCACCTTTTAAGTAATAAAGCATAAGTACTATTAATAAATGCATTTTAATGTCTTTAGGCTTCACCAAACCTTGGTGTCCATCTGAAAACATGAATACTGTTCTTGGCTGTATCCAAAGAGAGGTTTAATTCACTCTCTGGACAAAGACTATGATGAACTCTACTCCACAGTTGTATTGTCCAATCCAGTAGTCACTGGCCACATGCAGTTACTTAAGCACTCGAAACATGGCTAGTCTGACTGCTGCAAATGTGCCTAAATGAGAAAAGTGCACCAGATTTTGAAGACTTGAGATGGAAAAAAGAATATAAAATATACCATTAATAATTTTAAAATAATAAATTAATAAATTGTTGAAATACTGAGTAATATTTTTGATATTGGGTTAAATGAAATATATTATTAAGCTTAAGTCCATCTCATTCTTTTTACTTTTTAAATGTGGCCACTAGAACATTTAACATTATATATGTAATACATATTCTTATTGGATGATACTGCTCTGTGGAATACTTTTACATTTTAATACAGTATATTCAATAACTATTAACAGCATGATGAAAGACAGACTTTAAGAAGTAATCACATTAAAGATGATTTAATAATGTGTACTTAATGCAATAGATTTCATCTAATCTCAGTGCTGCTGAGGATGGATGCATGTTTTAGTATTAAAAACACCTTTTAACAACCATACCAAGAAAAGACAAATGTAATTTTACTGCAGAAGAACAGACAAACACAGTAAGACATCCTGTTATTAAAGGCCTGAGTTTAATTTATTTACACTAGGAATTCTGATTAAATCATGATCAGATCTACTTACATATAATGCTCAGTAAAAGTACTGATAATCGATAATTACAATTATTTTCCCAAACCAAAATATTCCTTTTTAAAAAATAAGTTACTTTCTAGCACCCAACTAACAAGTTGCCACGTCCAGTCTGACAAGGCTGATGCCACTGACCTGCTATCATTTAAACTGATGTTTTCACAAGTTAATGTTCATCTTTGCTATAACATTTCTGGAAATCTTCTCTCTCCAACTCTATCACAAACAAAAGAGAAAACTTGCTCACTAATGGACCTAGTATCGGTGATGACAGCTGGGACACCTACCAGCTCTTCCTGAGGTCTAATTTAAGGAAGTTATTTATAATATTCCCATGCGGCCTGGGCCACATGTTTAATCCTTCGGGCCAGAATGCTAATGTAGCCATTGCGTCATTTTAGTACCCGTATAGGCCAGTGTGTCCTGCCCAGAGAAAGAAAACAGGCCACAGGTTAGAAGCATGGGCTCTGTGGAGCGCCTGGGTGGCTTAGTCGGAGTAAGTGTCCAACTCTTGATTTCGGCTCAGGTCATGATCTCATGGTTTGTGAGATGGAGCCCCACATCAGGCTCTGCACTGACAGCATGGAGTCTGCTTGGGATTCTCTCTCCCTGTCTCTGCCTCTTCCTCGCTTGCATGTGTGTACACACTCTCTCAAAACAAAAGACAGATAGAAGCATGGGCTCTGCAATCAGACCAGTTAACTCAAACCCCAATTTGCTACTTACCAGCTCTGTATGGGCCATGTGAGTTACCTTCTCTAAGCACTTTACAGAAATTAGCTCATCTAATCTGATAACACCCTCCAAGATGCGATTTTTATTAATATACTCATTTCACAGATGAGGAAACTGAAGCACAGAGATGTGAACTGACTTGCCCAAGGTCTCCAGGTTGGTAAGTAGAAGACTCAGTTCAATCTGACAGTCTAGCTCTACAGTCTGTGTTTTTTGTTCTCTCTGCACATAAACTGCATAGCAGTACCTGACAGTGAGTTTTACAAATGCTGGTTATCACTATTGCTATTAATAAAGAACACTCTCTGATTCTGACCACATCCTTCATATTCCTGGTCACAGGAAAGCAAGATGAATATGGATGCTAAAACTACAAGACAATGCAAAACATATGACCTTTTTTTAAATGTTTTAATTCAATAATTATTTGTATTAATTTTAGACTTATAGAAAGATTGCAGGAGTGCCTGAGTGGCACAGTTGGTTAAGCATCTAACTTCGGCTCGGGTCATGATCTTGTGGTTTGTGAGTTCGAGCCCTATGTCTGTCAGCACAGAGCCTGCTTTGGCTCCTCTGTTCCCCCCTCTCTCTGCCCCTCCCACGTGCACTCTTCCTCTCTTTCTCTTTCTCAAAAATAAATTTAAAAACACTAAAAAAAAAAAAAAAAAAAAGAAAGACTGCAAAAATAGTAGAGAGTTTACGCATTCCCTCACCCACCTTCCTCTGTTAACAATTTACATAAACATAGTGGATTATCAAAATCAGGAAATTAGCATTGATACAATCCTACTACCCAAATTACACAGCTTATTCAAATTTCTATTTATCTGAGAGTCTTTTTTCTTTCCCAGGATCTAATTTAAGACCCCAAATTGCACATACTTGCAACGTCTCCTTAGTCTCCTTCACTCTATAAGAGTTCCTCAGTTTTCCTTTGTTTTTCAGTGACTCACTACAGTCTACAGAATAAAGTCCGAATTCTTAGCATGGTCATGACCTAGCACTCAGCTACTCATACAGCCTCCTTCATCTCCTGCCATTCCCCCATATTCACTTTAAGTTCCTGTCAAAATAAATTAAATTACAGCTCCTAAAATGGTATGTACACTCTCAAGTCTGTGTTTTTGCAAATGGTACTCTCTTTGGCCTTTCACTAGGCTAACTCTCCTAGCGTGCTCAGTGTGAAATGTGGATGGTATCTTACAGGAAGTCTTCCTGAGCAGCCTACATCTCCCCATGGGCAATGGGGTGACCACTACACCAGGGATCCACCAACAGCATCACTGTCCACTTATTGCTTGCCATCCTCTCCTGAGGACATACTCCTTCAGGGCAGAATGGGTTTTACCTGGCACCTCATATGGTTCCTAGAATTTCAGAAGGAATCCTTTTTATATTTTAATTAACCACTTCTTACATTTTAATGTTTAACCTGGTTTATTAAATAGAATATCTGTCTCCCACTTGTCTGTTGCCAGAATAAGATTGTCAATGTCTCTGGATTTATGGGGATGTGTAAATCTAAATCACTATCAAAATGCTATAAAACCAGATCTACATACTTGCAACTCTAATGAACAGTTTAATGAGATGAGTCTATTAATATACAAAAAACGGTTGCTATTAAAATAAAATCCTGGTTTTTTTCTTTCAACTTAATAAATAATAACTGTGATAAGTATATTTTGATTTGGGAAACAAAAGACTCATGTTCTTCTAAGTTATTTGCCATGCTAGAAAAGTACTCGGTTCTCTAACACTCACCCGGACTTCTTACTCTGTGCTATGTTTACGTTATAGCCATTCCTTCTTACCTAGTGAGCATGTTAATTTTAATGACATAATCATCCAAAAAAAATTTCTGGCTGACTAATGTCTACAAGGAATTACAATAGATAGATACGGTTGGAATTGTCTTAAAGAATAAGGGAGCACAATTCTTGCTCTCAAGGGGCGCATACATATAGGTACTTGCCCCAATATAAAATTCATAACAGTAATGTAGAAAAGAGATCTTCTCCTCTCTCAATTCTTCTAATGACTGTATATTTGCAACAGCAATACCAATAGGTAAGTACAAGAGAAACCAAAGAAATTAATACTTTCGAATGCTTTCTACATACCAGACATTTACACGATTTAAAAAAAATTTTTTTTTAATGTTTATTTTTGAGAGAGAGACAGAGAGACACAGAGACAGAGAGCAAGAGCAAGCATGAGTGGGGGAGGGGGAGAGAGAGAGGGAGACACAGAATCCAAAGCAGGCTCCAAGCTATGAGCTGTTAGCACAGAGCCCAACATGGGTCTTGAACTCACGGACTGCGAGATCATGACCTGAGCTTAAGTCGGATGCTTAACCAACTGAGCCACCCAGGTGTCCCTATAAAGTAGGGATTATTATCTCTACTTAGTAAATAAGAAAAGTGAGGTCCAGAGAATAAAGAACAACCAAAACTGTGTGGCCAGACAAAGCCAGAATTTGAACCCAACTCCCAGGATTCTGGGTTCCTCCCACTAGAGAACATTTATAGCCTCATAAAGCTACAGTTTTAAAAGCACGGTACTGGAAGAATGCCTGGATGGCTCAGTCAGGTGAGCATCTGACTCTGGATTTCAGCTCAGGTCATAATCTCACATTCTTGAGATTGAGCCCCACGTCGGGCTCCACGCTGAGTGTGGAGCCTGCTTGGGATTCTCTTTCTCCCTCCCTTCTGCCCTGCCCGTTCCCCCCTTCACTCACATCCTTGCTTCTCTCAAAAAACAAAGAAATAAAAGCACAGTACTGGAGAAAAATCTGATCTACGTTAAAGAGTAAGTCTGGCTCTGTAGTCCATGTTCTTGGAATCATCCCACTAAAAACAAACCTGGAGAAGTACGAAGACTTGGAAATTCTGACATATTAAAAAAGTTAAACAAACTGTAAAATAGAACCTGAAATTTAAGAAAGTGACTGAATAAAAAGATGATGAAAAGCTGCTTTGCGCTTCTGCAAAGTTAAAGAGAACTACATATTTCCTGGTGAGTTTAACTTAAATTAACAGGTTAATTAAAGTAGTTGTGAAAAAAAATAAAGTAGTTGTGAAATCTGCTTCTCTGAAGTTATTTAAAAATGAGATAGATCCACATTTGTCTAAAGGCAATCCAATGACAGGCAGGCTCTAATAAGGATATGGGATTAGCTATCTGTCTAAATTGTCCTAACACAATGAGTTTAAGATTTTTCTTCCATGTGCACACCAATTACAAGAAGTTTCTTTGACATGCAGGCTTTGTAAGAATATTACATAGCAGGCGTATAATATCATGTATCTGTGCGCACACACACACACACACACACACACTCACACACACAGGATTGAGGGGTTTCCTATAGTCAGAAATATGTTTTCTCATAAAAATTGTATTTCTCGGCGCCTGGCTGGCTCAGTCAGCTGAGCATGTGACTCTTGATCTCAGGGTCATGAGTTTGAGCCTCACTCTGGGTGTAGTGATTGCTGAAAAATAAAATCTTAAAAAAAATTATATTTCTCATCTCATTTAAGCACATTGTTAACATTCTCTGGAATCTTCGTTTATATATTCTTTGCATAGTGTATACATGTATGACATCATGAAAATGGACCAATTCTATTCTAAATAAGCATCCAAAGTAAAATTGGTAAATTGTTCTATAGAAATCGCTTTTTAAATATAAGACAATTTCAACTATCCTATCTTGTTTTCTTATTTCTCTTTCAGGAAAAGGCAGGCATTATTTAACCCATCCCTTCACAACAGCAAAAAGGAACAGAAACTATAGTCTTAGAGTATGGTATTAGAGTGAGAAAAATTGAGCCTCATGAAAAGCCACCAGTATTGTTTTAGTTATTTTTCTGATCCTTAAAAACAGAATCATCAGAAGAAATAGAGAAATGATATAACAGCCTTTAAAATACAAAAGATGTAATGTAACATGTGAAAATTTGTTCTACAAAGTAACTCACCGAAGTTTCCTTCCTTTGCTGGCTTTCCTATCTACTTTCTTGTGGATTTTGCTTCGCAATTTCTGGATCGCAAGCCACTGCCTGGGAAATTCACAAGCAATGTTATGCATCATCACAAACAGAAATAGTTATACCTATTGACAAATTGGAATTTTTCTCACTAACAACCTTGCAGAAGGAAATCATCAACCTACATCAAGTTCCTCAAGATAGTCTGGGGCCAAAGTGACTAATCAATTGAAGAGGATTTGTGCAATGGTAAAAAAAACAAATGGCAGCTGGGACATTCTACAGCGAATTTGGTTAACAATGCTCCTTAGTGTCTAGAGTTGCTGTGACAAGCACTAAATCCAGCAGTCTGCAGGAAAACCCATCAAACTGGGTATAGCTGCTTGGGTTTGCTTTCAGTGTTTTAGCTGCACAGCATGTTCTATTACTATTACTGCAACTGCTATTCAGCCTGAATACACGAATTCTTCAATTTTCCCTTTGTTAATGCCCGTGTGTTTTTTCTTGCACTTTCCAATTTTTGCTAATTTTTTAGAATTATCCACTACTGACACTAGTTTTACAGCCATTTTGTTTATTTAACTTTCATTTCACCTGTGGTATTTAAGAATGTGCTGCTGAGAGGTAAGGGTTCTTTCCCTCCCATATAATCTCAATATGACTTGTCACACTTACAAAAAAGTGAACAGTAATCCTTTACTATCAAATATGGAGTCAGTCTTCAAATTTCCCAGATCATCTCAATTTTACAGTTAGTCTGTTCAAATCATGGCCCAATATTCACATATTCTATAGTCCTTTTAGATTAAAAGGAATTAATCTTTCAAAAAAAGGATACTGGACTAAGAAAATCTTCATAGATTCCTCACATGAACAAATTCCTCACATGAACAAATGTAAAAAAAAGGAGAAGCAGCAGCAGCTAAGTCATCTTACCTGATTTATACAACGGAAACTCAACATCAGAAAAAAATAATCTAGGGAAATCCAATTACTGTAATCTTAATATAATCTTAATTACCATAATCTATTTTATTGTAAAGTCAGATAAATGTACAATATAATCACCACTTAAATGCAATTTGCTGTATCACATTAAATTTATAGTGAGCAGCTCTCTATAGCCTTCCAGAGATACACAAAATATCAACAATATCCTACCCCTAAAACTCAAAGAATGTTTTACTCAAATAAAATTATTTCATCAACACAAATTTTTCATTGCATTCTCAAAATGCTGCTCTGCCCAGAATCCCATCCTGGCACTTGCAGCTTTTGTTTCCTTTCATGCTTTTGCAAATTATAGCTCACGGCTATTTAAATGTACACTATTCATTAGGTAGCACTCTAAATGCCCTTTTTATTTTCCAACCACAGGATGAAGCATACACACAAGAGCCTTCCTTCACTACTTTACATTCTACCCTGACATCTGGGTAATGCTGCCACGTTCCATTTCTAATTGTGCCGGAGCTCTTACTGAAGGGGTGGAGGTCTAAATTAGGGCAGACTCAAACAAAGCAGATTCAACTATGAGCAAGGAACCTGTTGTGCACAGTGTCACATTCTGAGGGCCGAGAGCACACATTTGGGTGGTTACTTTTTATCCACTGGTCAGAGGTTGATACAGATACAATCACCGCCCAAATCAGAGAGCAAAGGGCATAAGGAGGACTCTGAAAAACACACTCTAAAACAAATGCATATAGGTGTTTTATAATCTCTCATTCAAACTGCACTTAAGGCAGGGTAGGGTAAACAGGATTTCCATCGCTTTGTCTCTCTAGCTCTTATTATCTTGCTTAACTTTTATAGTTACAGGGCTGATCACTGCCTTTGAGGCAGAATTAAAGGGACTGAAAGAGAGAAACTATTATATAGGGCTGCTTGCATGAATAGAAAGCCGTATCTAAATTACCTTCCCATGGCCACTTGATCATTGGGATCCAAGGAGCTGGTCTTTCGTTCTATGAGTTCTCGAAGGAGCTTGTGGAAAAAGGAAAGCAACTGATTTATTTATCATCTCCCAGCACCAACTGACTTTAAAAGGGCATAGTAGGGGGGCGCCTGGGTGGCTTGGTCGGTTAAGCGTCTGACTTCGGCTCAGGTCATGATCTCACAGTCCGTGAGTTTGAGCCCCGCATCGGGCTCTGTGCTGACAGCTCAGAGCCTGGAGCCTGTTTCAGATTCTGTGTCTCCCTCTCTCTCTGCTCCTCCCCTGTTCATGCTCTGTCTCTCTCTGTCTCAAAAATAAATAAATGTTAAAAAAAATTAAAAACAAAACAAAACAAAACAAAGGGCATAGTAGGAATTCTGAATGGCATAGTGACTGCTCTAAAACTACAATCAATAAGGGACAACCCAGTGGCAAGAGCATGACTGAATTCCCATTAACCCTTTCATATTTATATATCTTTAAAAAGGTGGCTATAGCAATAGCTGAGAACAGAAGTCCATTTGGAAGACTTATTGTACTGCAGTTCATTTCAAAAGGATCAATGAGTGTGCAACATTCCCTTCATTGTTTTTATGATTAGTTTTGTCCATCTCATCGATACCGATGGAGAATCTTTAAAAGGTCAGGTGGAAAAGGCTGTATGGCAAAAAGGAAAATGCATCAGCTTCTCACCAATAGGATAATGGTACATGGTTAACTTCTGACCTATAACCTCCAACAGCCAGGAAGGTCATCCTCAGGCAAAAGCCTTTATTACATGTAATTAAAAGTGTGAACTTCATTCTCTTGCTTCCCATGGCTGGTACTCCACCATGCTTACCATGAAGCGATTCAACCACATATGACACTCACACATTCACGGCCATGACAGTTATAAGAGGGAACCTAACGAAAGTCACACGTGTTGTACTGCAAATATGGGAGAACCAGTCTCTCGTCCCATACAGTGAGCTCCATGAGAACTCTACATTACTCTCCTACTCTCCGCTTAGTCCTGGTCAGTCTACTCATCTGACCCGAGTGTAAACCTGTAACTTTCACACAGACTTAAGAATCTGCATTGGATCTTAAAGTCCTACTAGGTGAAGAGGAGTAATGTTTAAAAGTTAAACATTAGGGGTGCCTGGCAGGCTCAGTCGCTAGAGCATGTGACTTTTGATCTCAGGGGCATGAGTTCAAGCCCCAGGTTGGGCGTGTAGCCTGCTCAAAAATGAAGAAAGGTTAAACATTAAGGGAGGACAGTTTTAAATTACTATTAAAAAAAATCTAGATATCATCTCTCCTATACAAGTGCTATGTGTAGGGAAATAGCAACAGAGATTAAAATCCCAAAAGTCTTCTGAGAGAAATCTAAGCGAAGACACTAATATAATCCTGCTAATCATCTGTCAATAATATAGGTTTGACTTTACAATGTGTTTCTTCACCAAAAAAGGTCATTATTTTGTAGGTGAGGCATGGTAGCAATACAGATATTTCACCAAGTTAAACAGCTGAAGTCTGTGGGAGGGTAAAGAAGGAGGAATAAATTCCTATGAAAGTAGTTCACTCTCTAATTTTCATTTGTTTATGTAAGTAGGCACTAGAAGAAGTAAAACAAATTTATAGAAATGTTCATCTCCATATAAGATGAATCTTTATTGCAAAAGGGAAAAGGATATCTCAATCGCAATTAAAAAACCTCCTGTGATGCTTTTTCATTTGCTTATTTTGGACATTATTACTACAGCAATTACGTTTAAAAATGTGGGGACCAGAGGCCACTGGTTTATTATCACTAGAAAACAGCAAGCTATTTCTCTACCCTGTTTATCTGATTGATTCCCAACATCTTTCTGGCAGCCAATCTATCAGTTTATCTCTCCTACTTCATCACAGTCACTTCTGGCAGCTAAATACAAGATCCAAATCCAGTGTTACACAGACATACGACACAGTAAACCTATGTAGCACTGCTACTCTGTAAACGGCTGCCCTGAAGGCTAAGCCAAAATGGGCTTCTGGTTCCTAGTCAATATTCTGTCAGAAGCAAGGTGGTGGGGGTAGAGGGGGAGAGGTTAATAATAAAACCAGAAGAAGGAGAAGAAAAAGAATAGAAAGAAAACACTAAGAAAGGAAGGGAAATAACGGAATGACTGCATCTCATTGCCCTTACCTTGTTCCGGCCACAGAAGAGATTATAACAACTGTTCCTGGTTTTCCTAATCGTCTCTGATCCCTTGAGACTGGGGCTGTCATGGCCACTGGGAGCAAGTGCTCATGGAAGGCTGCCCCAGCACAACAGGGGTGATCCTCTGGAAGAAAGCCCCATATGCCCTTCCCGAAGGCTGGAAATTGAAGCTGCACAACCACAGTGGATCTATTACATTTGCAGTGGTCTCTGCAATTCAAACACCACGTTGGTGCAGCATTTCTTTCAAGCACTCTGTGTACTTTCCATATTCTGGGCTGCATTTTCACTACCCAAGTGCCCTGCACAGCTGTTCTTAGCCATTCATGACAAGGAAGATGATTTTACTGGTCAATCTGGCCAAGTCTAGTTTATTCAGTCTGGTGTTTCAGAAGATCCTGTTGTGTGCAAGGTAGGAATAAGAAAGTAGCGAGAAAATACAAGTGAACAAACCATTCCCATGGTGCTTGCTATTTCCCACAGCTGACGCAATCACTGGGTTTTAATTTAATTAGGAAAACTGCTTTCGAAGAAGTTGCTGAAAAATTAAGCTTTAGGAATATTGCTGAAGAATTTAATTTTGCCTCTCAGTTCAATTTTTGTAGCTTAACTTTATGAATAAACTTCCCCATTAAAATACAGGTTTCTGTTACAGTTATTGGAGCTTTTTATTCCAACAATGACACAATATTTGTAATTTTCTTTGTGACTAGGAAAATGGGGACATGCGTGAAATATTTTTGTCCCAGTCTGTTTTAATTCCAGGGTCAGCTCACAAAAGCTTGATTGTTTCTCTAGTTCTAGGGGAAAATCACAGATGTAGTTAGGTTTCCAGGTCAGCCCACAAAAACCTATTTAACCTGTAACAACATACATGAGAAATAGCCCTGATAGTGCTGTTCAGCATCCAATCAGCATTTATAATACTTTGTCTAGAAAAATGCATGCCAGAATCAGTTAAAAATGGCAGACTGAACACATTAGTTTATCTCTTCTCCCTTCTCAACCCCTCTAAAAGACAGGAGAGGAATAAAACAAATGTATTAACCCATGAGAAAGAAGAGGAAGGGAGAGTTAATGAGAGCAGATTTTCATAAATTTTTCAGAGACAGTCAGGAGATAGAAGAGTAGAAGGTAGTTATCACCAAAGTGCCCAGAGGGAATAAGAGGTGAGGGTGGAACTAATTAGGCCCATAGAATACCCAGGAGGAGGCACAGTGGCAGAAGTGGGAGGGACGGTGCCACTGGGCCCTGACTATCCCACAAGTGACTAACCCCTCTACCAACCCCTCTCACGTGGAGAAAAGTTTTCTTCTCTGGAAAAAATGAGCCCCAGAAGCTCCAGATGTAAGGCTATGAGGTAGCAAAGGCTGGGATGCAGAAGGGAAAGGTGATGCCCATCTTCTGCCTCATTCCCTGACCCTACACACAGAATGCCGGCACCCAGACACAAAACCTCCCAGGCAGGAGAGTGGGGGGGAGGGGCGGGTCCTCCCTGGGAGAAACTCCATCGCTGATCCCTCCTCTCCCCAGAAAATCACATCTCCAAGTTCTGCCATTTGAAGACAATTCCAAACAGGAGGTTTGTTCACAGTATAGCTCAGGTTTCAGAGACACTTGGAATGTCTTACTAAATATTAAGAGAGTTAAGGATCACTGGCATCTGAGGAAAGGCTCAGACAGAGACCAAAATAGGACGGAAAAAAGGGGACACAACAAAGCAATGTGGAAAACAAAAGAAACCTAAGGAAAGGAAGAAGAATAGACACTGTCGGAGAAGTGAAAGAAGATACACTTCCCTAAGAACAGGAGGCTATGAGAAAAGAGTAAAATAAGAAATTCAACACGAAACAAAAAAAATTTAAATTGCAAAGAACTGGAAGATAAATGTGCAAAAATCTTTCAGATCTGAAACAAAAAGGCAAAATGATAACATCCTCCTGCTTATTTGTGTTTTTGGCGTGATTTTTTTCCCCTTGCTTGTATGTAAGAGAAGAAAAAAATTTAGAGGACAATCCAGAATGTCAAACATCTGACTTTGTTAAGGCTAGGAGAACATAATTAAAGAAACGGTAATGACAATTTCCCAAATTGAAGGACAGGAATGAGCCTGCAAAAATCTAGTACAATGAATGAAAAAAGACCTTTCCCAAGACACATCATCATGAAATGTGGAACACTGGAAGTAAAGAGAAGATCCTAAATGCTTACAGAAAAAATAGGTCACATATAAAGAGGGTGACCACATGTCCCAGTTTACCCCAGAGAGTCCTGGGTTTATGCCTGTTGTCCTAGTATTCTTTCAGGCTAGCACCTCAAATGTCCCAGTTTTGACAATAAATTATACAGTCACCCTACATATTAAGGAATGAAAACTAAATGGGATTAGACATTTCAACAGCAATAGCAGGTACGGAAGGATTGCAGAGCAATGCCTTCAAAATTCTGAGGAAAATCACTTTCAACCTCAAAATTCCATCCACAAAGTATTACCAAGTATGAAAGTTACATGGAGACATTTTCACACATGCAAGAATTCAACAATTTTCTTTCCACACACTCTTTCACAGGAAGATGTGCTTGAGTAAAATGAGCATGTAACAGCAAGAAAGGGAAAGACAGGAGACGTCAGAAAATAGGTCTAACTCAGGAAAGCAGCAAAGGCAGGTCCCAAGACTACTGATGGCAGGGGCCCAGAGAGCAACCATTCCAAAAAGAACAGAGTCCAGAGAGCTCTAGAAATAAGGTCTCCAGGGAAAAGGGTGGGTGGGTGGGGGAATAATAGGTTAGTTTATGTATTCAAGGCATTTATTTGGTGTATGTGGGGTGGAAACAGATACACAGAACACAAAGTCTATTTTTAAAAACAGGCCTTATTATTCTAGGAAAAAACAAGCATGTAAGGAAATATAATCATAGTACATGTGAACATTTAGTCATCATATTGTAAACAATAAATCTTCACAAAACTGTGACAATAAGTACTTTAAGAAAATGGAGGACAGAAGTGTGGAGGTAGTAAGTACAGAAGGGCTAGGACCTCACTACCATAATGGGAAGTCAAGAGATGATTTGATAAATGACTGTTGATAAATCAACAATAGTATAAACATACTATTTAAAATATGCAAGTAATAAAAAACCTAAAGCAGTGGAAGTTTTTCCTTTCCAAAACTTCTCAGCACCATATTTTACCATTTTTTAAACAATAGATGACCCAAGAAGAATTCGTCAGTTATTTATTTAGCAATGTCTGGAGGAAAGAGGATACAGTAGTCCCCTGCCTTATCCTCGGTTTTAGTTACCTGCTGCCAACTACGGTCTGGAAGCAGATGAGCCTCCTTCTGATGGATCATGAGATAGATGTAGCCTAACGCTACATCACACGCGTACGTCATTCACCTCACTTCCTCTCATCACATAGGCATCTTATCATTTCACATCATCATAAGAAGGATGAGTACAGTACACTAAGGTGTTTAGAGAGAGACCATATTCACATTATTTTTATTACAGTATATTGTTATAATTGTTCTATTTTATTATTAGCTATTGTTATTCTCTTACTGTGCCTGACTTATAAATTAAACTTTATCACAGGTATGTATATGCAGAAACAAGCACAGTATATTTAGGGTGCAGTACTATCCACGGTTTCAGGCATCCACTGGGAGTTTTGGATCATATCCCCTATGGATAAGGGGGGGGAACAGTGTAGGTATTCTGAAAAATCTTGAAAGTTTGCAAATTCACACTGAAAAATTTCATAATTCCTACGGGGGAAAAAGGACGGGATGATCAAGGATCTACTGATGAAAGCTCTTCTGAATATTTTTCTGCTCCCTAAATTAAAACATGGCAACACACTAGAAATACCAATAACATTTATTTTGACTTGCTGCTGATGCCAAGTAATTGTTAACAATTTTATTGAGATACAATTCACTTACTATACAATTCACCTATGCACAATATATATAATTCAGTGTATTTTAGTAAATTCACAGAGTGGTGCAGTCACCACCACATTTAATCTTAGAACAATTTCATCCCACCTAAAAGAAACCCCAAACCTATTAGCTATCATCCCCAGTATACCTCTCTGTCCCCCCACCCCCATACTCCCATATCCCTAAGCAATCACTAACCTTTATGTCTTTATGATGTGCCCATTCCGGACATTTCATATAAATGTAATTTAATTTATGGTTTTTTATGACTAGCTTGTTTCACTTAACTAACATGTGTTCCAAGGTTTATCCACATTGTAATATATGTCAGTACTTCCTTCTTTTTTATGGCTGAATGATATTCCATTATATACCATATTTTATCTATTCATTAGTTGAAGGACATTTGGTTGTTTTCACTTCATGGTTATTGTGAGTAATGCTCCTATGGACATTCATTACAAGCTTTTGTGTGGACATATGCTTTCATTTCTCTTGGGTATATACCTACAAGTGAAACTGCTATGGTTAACATTTTGAGGAACTGCTAGGCTGTTTTCCAAAGCAGGTGCACCACTACATTCTCACCAGCCATGTTTGACAGGTCCAACTTTTTGACATCCTCATTAGCACTTGTTATTACCTGACTTTTTGATTATAGCCATCCTAGTGGGTGTAAAGTATTATTTCATTGTGGTTCTGATTTGCATTTCCCTGATGGCTAGCTAATGAGGTTGGCATCCTCTTGTGATTACTGGTCATTTGTGTATCTTCTTTGGAGAAATGTCTATTCAGATGCTTTTCCCATTCTTTTAGTAGGTTGTCTCTTTATTATTAAGCTGTAAGAGTTCTTTATATATTCTAGACACCAGTCCCTTATCAACTCCCTTTCTTTAGGCTGTCTTTTCACTTTCTTGATGGTATCATTTGCAATAGAAAAGTTTTTAATTTTGATGCAAGTCCAGTTTTTTCTCTTGTCATTTGTACTTTTGGTGTTGTATCTAAGAAATTAATTCATAATCCAAGGTCATGAATATCTACTTCTGTGTTCTCTTCTAAGAGTTTTATAACTTCAGCTCTTGTATTTAGATCTAGATCCATTTTGAGCTAATTTTTGTATATGGTGTGATGTAGGGGTCCAACTTCATTCTTTTGTGTGTGTATATCCAACTGCACCATTTGCCAAGAGATTATTCTTTTCTCCATTGAACTGTTTTGGCGCTCTTGCCAAAAAACAAGTGATTTGTAAATTTTTGTTTTATTTACTTTTTAAATAGGCTTCATGCCCAGCACAGAGCTTGAAATCATGACCCTGAGATTAAGACCTGAGCTGAGATTAGGAGTTGGATGCTTAGCTGACTGAGCCACCCAGGCATCCCAAAACAAGTAATTTGTAACATTTGGTTTTATGGCCATATATTCACTGGCTTTCCAAATTTGTGACCTACAGTTATTGATTCTTATACCGCTCAGGCTTCTATGGTTCATAGCCAGATTCTTAAGATGGAAAAACCTTGGGACAACTCTCTCCAACTTACTCAGCCTAGCTGAGTCAGGATTTTTCAAACTCTGTCCCCAATACATAGACTGCATAGGAAACAAGTACAGTCAACTTCTCTTACATGTATTTCAGTCCCTCTCTCCCTGAGCTACAAAAAGCAGACTCATAATGCTTGGCTTTACTCTTCCTTCCGTTTCCTCTTCAGCTCCACAAGAAATCTTAGTGAAAATGTATGTTTCTGTTCTGCCTCTTGCTTTACTAAATGTTTCTGTTCTCAGCTCTCCAGTCTTTCAAATTAACCCCCTCACTTTCAATTTTTATATGCTATATTTAAAGTATGCAAAAAATAAATCCACATACACTATAATTTCAAATAGCTGGGTAGGAATTACTGTACATGCCTATAGTATAAAACTGCCAGAAGGTGACCCACTCCCCACAGGTAACTATTTTTTCTGTTTTCTTTCCACATTGCCCACTCACTCCTCAACCAGCTCCATAACACCTAAATTTCTGTCTCCATTGTCCTAGTGAAACAACTCATGCCAAGGTCTCCAGATCTCCATGTCTAATGGACATCTGTCATGACTCATCCTACTAGACTTCTTTTTTTAAATTTATTTATTTATTTTGAGAGGGGGAGAGAGACAGAGAGAGGAGAGAGATAGAATCCCAAGCAGGCTCCACACTACCAGTGCAGAGCCCAAGGTGGGGCTCGAACCCACAAACCGTGAGATCACAACCTGAGCCAAAACCAAGAGTCAGATGCTTAACCAACTGAACCACCCAGGCACCCCTACCCCTCCTACCAGATTTCTTGAAGCAGCAAGTGATACTGTACATTCTTACCTTCCTGAAACACTCTTTCTTGCCATCTTTGAGGCACCTCCCTGTTTTTACTCCATATTCAGCCATCTCCTCTGCCCAAACATTGCATGCTAGCATTCTTTAAGACTCAGTTCCAAGCTGCCTTTTCCTCTCACTCTATACACTTTCCCCAAGAGTTACATTCTATTCTCAAGACTTCAATGATACAAGAGCTACCCCTGGAATTCCTTTTCCTTTACATTCAATATCTAATCTGTCTCCAAGTCCTTTGTATGTGATCCACTCATTCATGAATCTGTCCATTTTTATCTATCTCCACTGTCTATATCCTACTATAGGCTATCATCGTCTTCATACATTCCATAAATATGTATTGAGTACCCTGGGAAGACAATGTAAAATAAAACAGACACGGACTCACCTGAGTTAGTATATGATTTCCGCACATTTACTCTTGCCCCTCCTCCATTCTGGTCTCCTAATTAGAGCCAGAGTAATATTTTTTAAATGCAAATATGCCAGAGGGTAAAATTCTTATTGCAGCCTAAAGGCCCAATATGGTCTGGTCCCTTATCTACCTCTCCAGCCTAACCTTCCACCTCCGTGCTCCTGTCCCACCAGTCTTCTTTCCGTACCTGAAATGCTCCCAGGTGCACTCCCGCCACAGAGCCCTTTATGCAGGAGCCCTGCCACAGGTGTGCTTCCCTAACCATTTACCTGCTTACACCCCGCCTCCTCCTCCATTCATTAATGGCAGTTTAATCATCTCTTCCTTAAGGAAACCTTTCTTTTTTTAATGTTTATTTATTTTTTTATGGGGGTGAAGAAAAAGAGGGAAGCAGAGAATCTGAAGCAGGCTCTGTGCTGCAGAGCTCAAACTCATGAACGTCGACATCATGACCTGAGCGAAGTCGGATGCTTAACTGACTGAACCACCCAGGCACCCTCTTAGGAAAGTCTTTCTTAACCCCACCCTCCACACACATACACACTACACTCGTACTTAATCTACACTTGTTAGTGGATTACTTGATTAATGCCTATCTCCTCCTCTTATCGAGAGTACCACTATCTACCTAAGCAATTGTTTTGTTTTTTGTCATTACTATTATCAGCAAATCCTCCTCCCCGAACAATATTCTTCTCACATGTCTTACAGAGGGCCCAGAGAAGTGGGTGGTTTGTTTTAAGTGGGTGTTTTTTCCTCTTCATTTAATACACTGTTCTTGACCTATTTATTGATTCATTAATAATATAGTCAATGTGCATGAATTAGGAAAATAAAACCAAGATCCTTGAAGATTTGAATATGTCCATGAAAATTTACTTTGTACAAGCTACAGAACTAAGTCTCTTTGTGCAGTGCACCCCCAGCACTGCAAATATAAATTAATCCATTTCCTTGCATCATCTCAAGAATCACCTTTTTAAAACATTTTTTAAACATTTTTATTCATTTTTGAGAGACAGAGGGAGACAGAGCATGAGGGGGAAAGGCAGATAGAGAGGGAAACACAGAATCGGAAGCAGGCTCCAGGCTCTGAGCTGTCAGCACAGAGCCTGACACGGGGCTCGAACTCATAAACCATGTGATCATGACCTGAGACAAGTCGGATGTTTAACCAACTGAGCCACTCAGGTACCCCAAGAATCATCCTTTTTTTAAACCATCCTAAGAGTACTTGAATTAAAAGTACAAAAACAAAAAATTAATCTAAATGAATTAAAAGATTTTAAATCACTTCTCATTCTATTCATGTTAAAATCATGTAGACCTATTCTCCCTCTTGGATCTCATTTCCTAAAGGAAGTGTTGGTTCTTCTCTGGAAAAGAGAAGGAACAGACCTTTTGTGCTTCCTCTAAACCATCCAGACCCTCTTTCTGCAATCTCTTTGAGTTGGTCCTTTTATTATAAGAAAGGTGTCTTGACATCTTCATAATAAAAACCTGAATTAATTTCAATATAGTGTTTTTGAGAAATACAGAGTGAGCGGGGGAGAGGCAGAGAGAGAGGGAGACAGAATGCCACCCTGACAGTGCAGAGCCTGATGCAGGACTTGAACTCATGAACTGTGAGATCATGACCTGAGCCAAAACCAAGAGTTGGACGCTTAATCACCTGAGCCACCCACGCACCCCTCAACGTTTATTCATTTTTGAGAGACAGAGAAGGACAGAGCATGAGCGGGGAAGGGGCAGAGAGAGGGAGACACAGAATCTGAAACAGGCTCCAGGCTCTGAGCTTGTCAGCACAGAGCCTGACGCGGGGATTGAACTCACGAACTGCGAGATCCTGACCTGAACCGAAGTCAGACGCTCAACCGACTGAACCACCCAGGCGCCACCCCAGGCACCCCTCAAGATAGTGTTTTTTATTTAAACATTTTTTTATTAAAAAATAAATAAACTTTTTTATTTACAAAATACGTTTTTCAAATTCCAAATTTCAGGTTCCCATCTCCCATTTTCTAAGATCTAATGATTCTAGATAGTGTGCTGCATGGTTCAGTGTAACTGTAAATATCTGCCCACGAGTCAGTATAATACCATGGCTTTGGTGTCTGACAGATCTGGGTTCCGAATCCAAACTATGCCCCTTACTAGCTGTTTAATCTGGGACAAGTTATCTGACCTCTCCAGAGACTCAGTTTCCTTTCATAAAATAGTAATAATTTTATCTCATAAATTTCATTTGGTATTTTAGAAGATGATGAAAGTAATACACTTAAGCAAAATATAAGTATTCAATAAACAGAAATACTGGGGTGCCTGGGTGGCACAACTGATTAAGTGCCCAACTCGATTTCAGCTCAGGTCATGATTTCATGGCTTGTGAGTTCGAGCCCTGTGCTGACAGTGCGGGGCCTGCTTGGGATCCTGTCTCCCCCCACTCTCTGTCCCTCCTCCATTCATGCTCTCTCTCTCAAAAAATAAACTATAGGGGCGCCTGGGTGGCTCAGTCGGTTAAGCGTCCAACTTCAGCTCAGGTTGTGATCTCGTGGTCCATGAGTTTGAGCCCCGCGTTGGGCTCTGTGCTGACAGCTCAGAGCCTGGAGCCTGTTTCAGATTCTGTGTCTCTCTCTCTCTGACCCTCCCCCATTCATGCTCTGTCTCTCTCTGTCTCAAAAATAAATCAAGGTTAAAAAATAAATAAATAAACTATAAACAAATAGAAATAAATAAATAAATAATAATATTGTCAGCATCAGATAACAATACTCACCAATAATCCACCAAATCTCACTTGGGACAAAAAACTCAACCCCCCACCCCCCTAGCTAAATCACCACCACCATAGATGCTAATAACGAACAAGTACAATAATTCCGTTTTCATTTCTACTGATTAGATATGAAATGAAGAAAAAGTAGAATGAAGAAAATGTAAAATGCACTGAAAATTCACAAAAATGGTAAGTCACTATTTGAAAAGTATGCTACTGGTGGTAGAACTTTTCCAAACTGGACCATGATAAATTGGAGCAAAAGTGATCCTCTCCTTCATCATTTGTTCCATTTTAACAACTAACTGCTATTCCCTGTGACCTGCAATTCTGGCCACATGATCCCCTACACTTAGTACTTCCCCCAGCCATTAAAGTTCTCTGAAGACCTGGATCACATGCCATCTCCTCCTCCCTGCAGCCTTCTTCAACTCCCTCAAACTATTTTTAATTTCTCCCTCTTCTAAATTCTTTCAGACCCCCTCACCAAGCATGCTGGTTGGTTATGTTTTCGTCATTTCCTTTGCCTGGCTGTAAGCATCCTGAAGGCAGGTTACAGTCAGACTCAAATTCTCACCTCCCACAGAACTCTGTGCACTGCCTTGCACACAGCAATTATTCAATAACATTTCTAAAATGACAGAGTTAAGTAGCAAGCATTCTTGTCGATCCTGTAATCAAGGATGAACAGTATCCAGCTTCTGTAATGACAAGTACAATATTTACAGGAAGAGTGGTACAGAGAAGAATGGAGAGAAATCATGATGTGTGAATAGAATTCAAGAAGCATCTTAATACTGACGTTACAAATAGCCTGCCTTTGGTTACTAAAATAAGAAAATGTATAGCTACAGGCTACCACTGAAAAAGTCAGCCTGACTCTGCCTCGCTGCCCTTGGTCTTTAAAGATTTGATTAGTTTTTCCACCTTCTGATTCAGTGCTGCATCATGCCTCCACTCCAGAGCTAGAGCTAAGTAAGGCCTGTGATTTGGAAGGGATGATAAATTCATCGACTAAATAAAGTAACACTGTTTTCTCAGCACAAGTTCTAAAATATTTCAAAGGCTGTGGTATTTCACTAGCCTTGGCCATTGGGGTTAAAATTTATTAGTCAAAACAGAAAACTTGCTCATCAGATCCCATGTATTCCATTAGGCATGATATATAATGTCTCCCAATGTCTAATTATTAACGAGGACTGTAAGTAAATCACAATCAGTATTAGGTCCTGATGTGTGCAGACAGGGTAAGAATTAAGCAATTTGGATGCTAAAGAATTTCTTTTTTGCCAATTTGCTTTTCCTTTCTTTTTCTTAAAAATAAAAAGAATTTTACAAGCATCAAGTGGCTACATTAAGCCACTCTTCCTAATCCATAACAAAAGTAACAATGTACAGAAAGTTCTATTGTTTGAAATTTCCAACAGTTCCCATTTCCAGTATTCTGTCCCTTGGTCAGAACATCCTTCTGGTGTGTATCTTTTTTCCCTTCCATATTTAATAAAGGTGAACAGAAGAGTTAAATATCCTTTGGGAGCTCAGTTCAGTCACTGACTATTCTGGGGCACTCTTGGGCAAGTTTCTTTTAATGGCACCAAACAATATATCATTTGTCTTGGAAGAATAAAGAGGAAGTCATTCAGAACTAGAGAAGATTTTACTACAGGGATTCACAAGTAAGAAACCGGAAGGGTAGTACTAACTTGTGTTCCGTAATGATGTCCTTTAGGATGTGAAGCCCAGCTGAAACAAAGCTTTCCCTGTCTTTCCGGCATTCTGCCTCTAGCATTCATACTCCAATAATTCTTCAGCCCCACCAGGATCAATAACCCATTGATTCTGCCACCTTTTCAGCAGCCTGCCTCTTCTCACATGCTCACTTCCCTCCTTCCTCAGGTGGAAGTGATTCCACAGGCCATCAGGAAAATCACTCTTGGTATACATTCTCAACTCCCTTGCATGCTGTCCCTTTGTCAAACAGATTCACGATCCCTTGGGAACTGATGGGTCTTGGAATTCAGAACTTTTAGGATATGAGGAAGATAATACAGTGTTAAATAAAATACAAATGCCCCAGCAGAGTCTGGGATAGCACCCTAAAATCAAGCACATGAATATTTCTGCAGCAAAATACAGGAATCATCCCCACTAAGCGGGATAAATTAAAGCCTAACAAGTTTATAATAGCTTCAGGTCAGATGTTGCCACCACAAAAGTTTGCCAAACTTACTAAAAACAAGCAAACCAAACAAACCAACCAACAAACAAAAACAACAAACTGAGTTTTCAGAACTTTTTACATTTCAGAATTGCAGGTAAAGGATTAAGTACCTGTACTCCCTTGGCAAGCCGCCCCCCCCCCCCCCCCGCCCCACCCCAACCATGTTAAACGTGCATCCATGCAGCTGAACTGCCTGGAGAAAAAGACAAGACCATGTGAATGGGATCCCCCATTTGAAAGTCATTAACCCTGACCTCATGTGGATCTTCTGTGCTACCTGACAACTCCCCTGTGGGTTTCCCTTCTACTCACTCTCCCACTCTGTTGGGGGACTCTGCCATGCCTCCTCTTTTCTCAAACCTCCAGCCTCTGCCACATCTTCTCTCAGCTTCTTGACTCATAAAGTAAGACAAAAGGAGACAAAAGCACCTTGATGAGCATTTCCACATGATTCCACAGTATCTCCTTGCAAGTGTACCCGTATACTCTGCCTTGCCTCCTCTATGTATGGATGAAATGTTTGTCAGAACAACTTCTCTGGACTTGAATACTCACCACCAATTCTCACCTCCATTTTCCCTCCATTGAATCATTTCCACCAGCAAAGTACATTTCCTCTCTTAAAACAAAACAAAACACTCTCCCAAACTTTCCCTTTCAGCTGCTCCATTTCTCTATTCTCTTAACAGCAAGCCTACTCAAGAGCTGCCTAGACTCAGCATCTCCAATTTTTCTCCTACCATTCCTTTTTGAACCCACTTTATCATTCTACCAAAACAGTTCTTGTCAAGGTCACCATGATTTCCACCTTGCTGACACCAATGGTCAATTTTTCAGTCCTTATGTCACTTGTGCACACTTGACATAGGTCATTCTCTTCTTAAAAAAAAAAAAAAAGCTTTATTCAGATATAATTCACAGACCATATAATTCACCAATTTAAACTGTATGATTCAGTGGTTTTGTATAGTCACAGACTTGTGCAACCATCACCACAATCAATTTCAGAATATTTTCATCACTTTCAAAAGAAACCCATTACCCATTACTTTTCACTTGCATTTTCCTCCTATGACCCCCAACCCTAGGCAACCATTAATCCACTTTCTCTCAATGCAGATGTGCCTACTCTGGGTATCTCATATACACAGATCATACAATAGTAGTCTTTTGTCACTGACTTCTTTCACTTAGCATACTGTTTCCAAGGCTTATCCATGTTGCAGCAAGTCATTGGCACTTCATGCCTTTTTATACCTGAATACCACTCTATTGCATGGGTATACACTTTGTCCAACCATTTATCAGTTGAGGGACATTTGGGCTGCTTCCTTTGTGGCTATCATGAATAATGCTGTGAATACTCATGTACAAGTCTTAGTGTGGGCAAATGCTTTCATTTCTCTTGAGTATACACTTAACAGTGAAACTGCCACGTCATAGGGTAACTCTAAGTTTAATGTTTTGAGGAACAGCCAAACTTTTCCACAGAGGCTGCACCAATTTATATGCCCACCAGCAATGTGTGAAGGTTCCAAATTTTCCATATCTTTGCCAACACTTGCTATCATCTTTTTGATTATAGCCATCTTAGTAGTGTAAGGTGGCATGTATTCTGCTTTTGATTTGTATTTCCCTCAAGACTAATGATGTTGAGCACCTTTTCCTGTGGTTACTGGTAATTTAAGTATCTTCTTTGGAGAAATGTATACTCAGATCCTTTGCCATTTTTTATTGAGTTATTTATCTTTTATTATTATGTTGTAAGAGTTCTTTATAAATTCTAAACAACAGTCTTTTATCAGATATATGATTTATAAATATTTTCTCCCACAAACGTTTTTGTGGGTCTTTTCACTTGCCAGAGGGTACGTTTTGT
This sequence comes from Panthera tigris, assembly GCF_018350195.1. Classification (NCBI taxonomy): domain Eukaryota; kingdom Metazoa; phylum Chordata; class Mammalia; order Carnivora; family Felidae; genus Panthera; species Panthera tigris. The sequence goes on from NC_056673.1 coordinate 23,964,605, forward strand.
AGGACCAAAGTTTTTTATTTCAATCAAGTCCAATTTATCTATTTTCTTTTGTCACTTGCACTTTTTAAGTCATATCTAAGAAACCATTTCCTAACTAAAGCTCATGAAGATTTACTCCTATGTGTTCTTCTACAAGTTTTATACTTTTAGCTTTTACATTTAGGTATGTGATCCATTTTAAATTATTTTTTGTGTAGGTGTGAGGGAAGGCACCAACATTCTTTTGCACGTGGATATCCATTTGTCCCAGCCTTATTTGTTGAAAAGACAGTTCACTTCCCATTGCACTGCCTTGGCACCCTTGTTGGATGACCATAAATGTAAGGGTTTATTTCTGGATTCTCAATTGTATTCCACTGACCTCTATACCTTTTTTTCTTTTTTTTTTTTTAATGTTTATTTATTTTTGAGAGAGCACGCATGCACAGGGCAGGGGCAGAGAGAGGGAGACAGAGGATCTGAAGCGGGCTCCACTCTGACAGCAGAGAGCCCGACGTGGGGCTTGAGCCCACGAACTGGGAGATCATAACCTGAGCCAAAGTTGGATGCTTAACTGACTGAGCCACTCAGGTGTCTCTCTATATACCTAACTTTGTGTCAGTACTACAACATCTTGATTATTGTAGCTTGGTAGTGAGTTTTGAGATTAGGAAGTAGGAGTCTTCCAGTTCTGTTCTTTTTCAAGATGGTTTTGGCTATTCTGGGTCCTTTGCATTTCCATGTGAATTTTAGGATCAGCTTATCAATTTCTACAGAGGCAGTTGTAATTCTGATAGGGACTGTGTTGAGTCTGAAGATCAGTTTGGGGAGTACCACCATCTCAACAATATTAACTCCTCTAGTCCATGAACATGAGATGACTTTGTACTCAGTGTATTCAGGTCTTTTCAAATTTCTCTCAGCAATGTTTATAGTTTTCAGTGTACAAATCTTTCACCTCCTTGGTTAAATTTATCCCCAGGTATTTTATTCTTTTGGATACTATTGTAAATGTAACAGTTTCCCTTTTCAGATTGCTCACAGCTGGTGTACAGAAACACAGTGGAGTTTTGCATGCTCATCTTGGGTCCAATTTTGCTAAATTCATTTATTAGCTCTGGTGGTTTTTTGGTGGCTTCTTTGGGATTCTCTATATATAGGATCATGCCATCTGCAAATAAGAGACAGTTTTACTTCATCCTTTCCAATGTGGATGATTTTATTTCTTTTTCTTGTCTAACTGCCCCGTCTAGAGCCTCCGGTACAATGTTGAATGTTAGTGGCAAGAGAAGACATCCTTGTCACATTCCTAATCCTAGAGAAAAAGCATTCCTTCTTTCACCAATGAGTAGGTGAAAGTGGGTTTTCACAGATGTTCTTTATCAAGTAAAAAGTTCCCTTCTCTCCCTGGTTTGCATGTGTTTTTATCATAAAAGGGCCAAATGTTTTTTCTTCATCTATTGAGGTGACCACATGGTTTTGTCCTTTTTCTATAGATATGGTGTATTACATTGATTGATTTTTGATGTTAAACCAACCTTGTATTCATGGACTAAATTCCATTTGGTTATGGTACATCATCTTTTTTATGTGCTGCTGGATTGAGTCTGCTAGTACTTACTTTATGGACCTTTGCATTTATATTCATAAGAGATACTGGTCTGGAATTTTCTTGTGCTGCTTTTGTCTGGTTTTGGTTTCAAGATGATACCACATTTCCTCCTTCTTGAAACACTTTTACATGGAACCTGGGAAATCACTCTTCCTTCACTCTCTTACTGGTTGCTCTTTCTCAATCACCTTTGCTGGCTGCCCTGTATCTCCCCAACCTCTAAATGTTTGAATGTCCCAGGATCAAAGTTTGAATCAATTCTTTTTTTCTCTCTCGCTTCATTCTCTAGGTGATCTTGTTCAGTCTCATTGCATTAAATACAATCTATATGCTGATGGCTCTCAAATTTATACCTTCAAGCCCAGATCTTCCTACGGACTCCAAAATTATACATATAACTACCTCTTCAACAACTCCACATGAATGTTTCCGAAGTAATCTAAACTTAATATAACTGATAATCAAAATAATTAAAGCCAAAACAAGTCTATGGGGGGGGGGGGAAGCTTAATAAAACCAAAACTGAGTTCCAGCTTTCTCCTCCAGATTAGCTTCTCTCATTGTTTTCCCCATCGCAGTAAATAGCAATTTCCTCCTTCCCACTGCTCAGCCCAAAAACCTTAAAGTAATTTGGACTCCTTGCTTTCCACACCCCATATGAAATTCAGTGGCAAATTCTGTCAGTTCAACTTTAACGTAAGTTCAGAATCCAACTACTTTGCACTCCTTCCAAAACCACCCTAGTCCCAACTACCACCATCTCTTGCCTGGATCATCACTAGAGTCTCTTAACTGGCTTCTTGTTTACCACCTTATGCCCCTACAGTTTATTCTCAACACAGACAGCAGAGTGATTCTTTTAAAACATTAGTCCAATCATGTGACTCCTCTGTTCAAAACCCTTTAGTGATTTCCCATCTTAGTTGCAATAAAAGCCAAAATGTTACAGTGGCTTACAGGTCCTATAGTACCTGGCCCTCCATTACCTCTCTTTCCTCCTCTATCACTGTTTCTTGCCTAGTCTACCCCAACGACACTGGCCTCCATGAATTTCCTAGAACATGCTAGCCTCCACCATGCCTCAGAGCCTTTGTACTTGCCATTCCCTTTGTTCCCAACACTCTTCCTCCAGATACTTGCATGACTGTTATTTGTTTCCTTCAAGTCTCTGCACAAACACAACCTTATCCCCTGAACATCCTACAAAAAAACAGTGACTGTCCTATCTCTACCCTGGTATTCCTTTCACCCATGCCAGGTTTTAGAATCTTCTACTGTACAGTCACAATATATTTCCCCTTTCATCCTATCTCTGAGCTAGAATGGATGCTCACATGGACAGAACTTTGCTTTGTTGTAGCCTCTAACAGAGCTCCAAGAGAACTTTCTATGATGAGGAAATATTCTGTATTTGCATTGTCCAATACCATAGCCACTAGCACATGTGGCCACTTGAAATGTGGCCAGTATGAATGAGGAACTGAATTTTTAGCTTTATTCTATTTTAATTAATTTAAATTTAAATACTACATGTGGCTAGTAGCTACCGCATTGGCTAGCACAGCACAGCCTAAAATAGCAGTTAGTCAAAAATACATAGTAGGTATGCAAATATTTATTGAATGAATGATGGAAGGAAGAAAGAAATCTGAAGGTTTTTTTCTCCTTAACTTTTTACTATATAAAACTGCAGAAATACACAAAAGTAGGACATAGCAAAATGAACCCTCCAATACCAATCACCAACTTGAAGGCTCTTCTAACCTGAAATAAGTTTCAGTGGATACTGACATCTCAATTCAGCTTCTAACAATTACCATATTCTTGGAAAATAGAGAATTTATATTATCCAGAGTTTATATCAAACAGCATCTCTCATGGTCTTGAAGAGATTATAGAGAAATGACTTTAGCAATCAGATCAGATATATGTTGGGGGAAAAACTGGTATGCAAATCAGTGCTTGAGGCAGACACATACATGTATGTTTTTATATCAAGGACCTGATTACTCTCTTCCACCATTTACTTTCTCCACATAAATTTTAATGAAGTCACACTCTTAAAGGAGGAGCTATGTGACCATACAAATTAAGAGAGAACTTCACTCTTGTAAGATGACACAAATTCCTTGGGTAGGGATTTTGTCTTCTTAGTCTTTAAAAACCTATCACCTGGTATAATAAATGTTAATTGAATGAAGTTCATAATTGCATAAAAGTGATACATATGAACTGTCAGAGTGCAAACAGATACACTGGACCTTTCCTAAACAGATATATTCTGAAAAGGAAATTTTCAAATGGATTTTCAACATGTCAGATCAAAACGCAGTTTAATATGCTGAAAACAAAAATCAAACCCGGAGTACGAATTCTTGGATCTCAATGTTCTAACTCACTAGGTGGGGTGATCCTTATACTAGTCATATACTTGCTTTAGGCTCCAGTTTGTAAAAAGACAGTTTGGCCTTGATGTTCTTCAAAGATGCTATCTAACTTTAAAGCAATTATGTTCTATCCTAGATCCCCAATACACAAAAATTTTAAAAGATGCTTATTAACTTCTTTCTATGCTAGATCGTTTCCCCTAAAATTTACCTTAAAGGAGCTTTACATTGCAGGTGATTTAATATGAAGACATCATAACCTACTTCAGGGAAGTAGTGTTCCCTGTTTCTTGAGAAGTACCAAATTCTTCACTTGGGGCCACTAAAATACTGCTGGAGTCCTATGTTTGATTTACACTCAGCTGGATGACTTTGTGCTTATTAGTACAGAAAAGGCAATTTTGGCCACATATTTGCCTAGTAAATTCCCAAGATACCACCTGTGTTTGAAAAAGTTTCTTCAACAGTTCTAAGCCAATTCTTACCTCTTTCCTAGCTGGCTCCATAAAATGTACTGTTTCAGGTTTTTTTCTGAGGTTTTGCCTTTGTTAAACGAGGTAGTATTACTAAAGTCGTGCTCTGGTGTTTTTCAAAGCAAGGAAACAGAAAGAAATGAGGGCCAGCCATGTAAACCTTCCCTTGACATTACTGTTGGATGAAATTTCTGGACCTTGCATTTAAAATGTGGCTTTGAGGGGTGCCTGGGTGGCTTAGTCGGTTGAGCGTCTGACTCTTGGTGTTGGCTTAGGTCATGATCTTGCAGTTTGTGGGTTCGAGCCCCACATCAGGCTCTGTGCTAACAGTGCAGAGCCTGCTTGGGATTCTCTCTCTCTCCCTCTCCCACTGCCCCTCCCATGCACGCTCTCTCAAAATAAATAAATAAACTTAAAAATAAAATAAAATAAAATGTGGCTTTTGGCCTCCTATTTCGTGCAGCTTCCACAATAACAAGCCCAGGCTAGCAGTCAAATGCCAATATTGATGCTGACTTTGGGTCTAAACACTGACAGATCAACAATGGCAGCACATAAGTTAGAATGTATCTCAAATAAAATTCTTATACATGGTACACAAAATAATCTTGTAATTAGTAAAACTAGAGTTGAATTGGACACTGGTATTTGGTTTGGGTTTTTTTTTTTTTTAACATCTATACTATGCCTCAAGAAACCTAGCTGATTAATTCTCTGCTACATGTTTAGCCATGATATCAATTTTCAAGTTTATGTATTTCATATATAAGTCCGCTCTAAAATAATCATAAAGGTCTATGTGTAGTAAGTCTTATCAAAATTTTTAAGCTTATTTTTATCTATCTATTTAAGAAAAAAATTTTTAAAAATGTTTTTTAATGTTTATTTATTTTTGAGAGAGAGAGAGACAGGGACAGAGCTCAAGAGGGGAAGGTCCAGAGAGAGAGGGAGACACAGAATCTGAAGTAGGCTCCAGGCTCCGAGCTGTCAGCACAAAGCCCGACGCGGGGCTCAAACTCACGAACCGCAAGATCATGACCTGAGCCGAAGTCAGAGGCTCAACCGACTGAGCCACCCAGGCGCCCCTATTTTTATTTATTTTGAGAGAGAGATAGAGAGCAAGTGGGGGAAAGGCAGAGAGAGAGAGAGAGAGAGACAGAATCCTAAGCAGGCTCTGAGCCGTCAGTGCAGAGCCCGACCTGGGGCTGGAACTTATGAACTATGAGATCATGACCTGAGCCGAAGTCAGACACTTAACCGACTAAACCACCCAGGCACCCCTAAATTTTTTAAAATGTTATATTTATTTTTTTGTGTGTGTGTAAGTGTGAGAGAGAGAGAGAGAGAGAGGGAGAGAGAGAGAGGGAGAGAGAGAGAGGGAGTACGAGCGGGGCAGGGGCAGAGAGAGAGGGAGACACAGAACCCAAAGCAGGCTCCAGGCAAACCATGAGATCATGACTTGAGCCAAATTTGGATGCTTAGCCCCAGGTGCCCCAAATTTTATCAAATTTTCAAGAAACATAACTCATGTTTCAAGTAAGAGTAACATCTAAAAGTAAAATTAAAAATGAAATACTGCTCTGAACAAAGGTATCTGTTTTTTGACAACTAATTAAAAGGAACAGGTTCAAATTAAACTTTGAAGTATATTATTAACCATCAACTGAACCACTGGAAAGATACATGCCAACAGTAAGAATATTGTATTGCCATTAACCATAGGAATGGCTTGAGACATCTTACTCACACTAAGATCTAAATGTATGCAATTAAAGCCACCATATCAACTGTCCATATTAATCACTCACCAATTTAATTAAGGTAAACCATCTTGTCAGAAAGCTTGCCTCTTCTCTCTTTCTTAACATTATCGACTTTTATAGTTCAACGAATTAGTAATTACTTGCTTATGCCACTATCAAATGTGTTGGATACAGAAGTCCAGCATGTGGCAAGGTCAGTTATAGACATGTCCTGATGGCATGTGAAAGGAGAAATTTAACCCATCAAAGTGGTCGTCGAAAGAGCAAAACCTATTATGCCTTTCTCTAGACACTCCTGGTTAAATTCAAAGTGACAGGACAAACCAGATCAAAACCAAACAGAGCCAGAAGCAACATACAAAATCCTAATGTACCCTTAGAAATCCAGGAATCGATTTGTCAATATCTAAGCTCAATTAGCCCTTTCAGAACAAAATACCTCATGAAGTGACAAGAAACTAGTTTGAGGTCTGGGATATGAAAAGAATAAAAGCAGTCACTTTATATAGCTTATTGTTAAGTGCAGTCATATCTCAACCTGGAGATATTGTGGGGATTAAATAAAGATGTATGTCAAGTACCTATCTACTAAGCCAAGGAGATGGCACATAACCAATGTTCAGTAAATGTTAGTCCTTCCTCAAATCGTTAAAGGATGCAGACTTACCAAGTCAAAGATCAACTGATGGTTTAAAAAAGCAAATCAAAGCAAAGAAAAACCTTACATGGTGATATAGACAACGTATCTTCTAGAACTCAGCACACAGGATAATGAAAATGAAAAACAGACACTGAAAACATTTCTCAGTGGCTCATCCTTTGTGGTCATTTACAACCGTCCTGTTTTGTGAAATTGTCTTTAGGGATGAGCTTTGATAAGAAATAGGCCAAGTGCAAACTAATTCCACTTGAGAGGGAAACTGCAATGCCTACAGCAGGTGAACAGTTTCTCTCATGAAATCTTTCCACTGGGTATACTTCAAGCTTTCAGCAATTCCAGTTTCCAGACAAACCAGTAACACAACTATAAAGCTAATTTTTTCATCAGAATTGTTAAGTAACAGGAGTTCAATAAATCATTTGCCTTCTAAGAAGAAAAAAATGACTTTCCAACACAGATAATATTTCTTCTGGTTATAAGAAAATGATGCTTATTTACAAACCAAAAGGTATAATACTATAGTGAAGTCTTTTTATGGCTCAAGAATGAAATATGTAAGAAATAAAGGTACAGAAAGAACAGGACTCGGTCTAAGAAATCTTGAGATCAAGCATTCATGTCGCCATTTACTATACAGCTTCCAGGAAGTTACTTAACTTCTCAGGGATGCAGTTTCTTTTAAGGTTCTTTCAGCTCAAAAATGATATGATTACTTACGATATCTGATACTCTTCAGTGTCTGAGTATGTATACACATACACATGTCGCTTTATTAAATAATACAGATATATTTTCAAAGTTGTAGTAATTAAAGGCCCATTATGAAACAAAGGGAGAGAGAGAATGAATGAATGAATGTGTGTGTGTGTGTGTATGTTGGGTATTCTGACCCTGAATATCATTCTCAGTAGTTAGGGCATTTACACAGCTTGAATTAACCAAGTAAGCCTTTAAACCCTTACAATGAAACATTAAAATTCAACGTGGCTATAATCTCTTCCTTACAAAACATGGACCCAAAGAGTCTGGCTTCAAGTATGGTTAAAAGAAAAAAAAAAAAAAAAGGCGAAGTGTATTATATTCACCACCCAGCTCTTCCATATGACCACATTAAAAAAAAAACACAAATGAAAACTCACAGGCCCATTGTAATACATTGTGCCACTTCTGAATGCAACACTTAGCTCAGGCTTACTACTCTGACAAATAAAGGAAAGCACTTTATGAAGCCAATTTAATTGGGAGGTGACAGAAAACATACAGCCATTTTCTTTAGCCTTATCATTGAATTGGCTTCAGCTCCAATCTCGGGCAAATCCCACTCAACAGAAGAAATTAACCAGGTCAGCAGAACAGGTGCTGTGCTGTGTCTGTCAAGGGCCTGGCATCACCACAATTACTTGCACACAATGAAGCAGTAATCTTCACAGATCATCTCTCCCAAGAAGTATATTGGGGAGGGAGAGGAAAACTGAAGGGAGGCGGGGGGAAAGTGGGAAGAATAAGAGGAATAGGAGGCAAAGAGAAAAGGCAAGAAGAGAAAATGAATGTGCAGCTGCCTTGCGGCTCAGCAGATGTCGGGATGTGATGTACGAGGCTAGGATAAGCTGTCGGAGCCCGCTGCCAAAGAGTGGTAAGTGATTAAAGCCTGCACAGTTCTAAGCACCATATTTAGAATCTGCGGGGTTTCAGGACTTGCACCCATTCCTTGCTGTGCTGCCAGATGTTGGCAACTGGTCCAGTTCCTACTGACTGTGCATGGATGGCAGCAGTTGGTGCAGCAGCAAAGCAATCTGGAATGCTTCCGGAGATGCTGTACATTAACAAGTGTCACCCATCATTCACCTTTACAGAAGGCTGAAACAACTCCAATTTGCTGCCACTTCCCTCTTGGGAAACGGCCAAGATAAAGTTGCGCCTGGCAGCCCCATTTGTTTCACTCAGGTGTTTCAGCTGCCTTGCTGACCTCTATTAGTTTAAGTTTTAATTTAGATTAACCCCAGCACCCCAATTAACCAGCAAGGGGAAAAGCTAAGATGTGACTAGTCATAACTCTGAAATCAGAATTTATCGAAGGTAAAATTATTAATTGGGATGAAGGGCCAATCAAGTAATGCTATTTCTTTTTAAACAGACCTCTAGGAAAAAAAAAAAAAAATCAGACCAAGGATTGCCAGTGGAAGCAACTTCTTTCTCCCCAGTAATTTCAGTTTATTTTATTAAGCCTATTTAATTTATGATGCACTTTCCATCGAACAATGTACACTTCAATTAATGAAGACTGGAGCATTTTTGATTGTCTCCCATGATCTCACACAGTTATACAGCATTAATATCCCATATCAGGTAATTCCTTATAGACACTCTAGAACAAAATAGAGTTCCCTACTCTTCTGACAAATGGATATAATAAGAGAAGAAAAGGAAAAAAGAATCAGGACCTCTGACTAGGAACACCTGAGGCCACACCAATCCTCTTTCTTACACCCTCTCATCATTACTTTTAAGGCTCACTTATGGCAATAATTTCATTGAACACTCCAGAGTGAATAGAAAGATTATTAGAGAGTCTCTTTCTCTTCTAATGGCAAAGACTCAGAGGTATCCCCTACATAGAATCACCTGTTCTATTGGCCCTGTAGTGTAATTTTCCCAAATTTTTTCCTTCATATTCCCAATACATAATACATCATGGCTAAACCTTCAACAAGCAGTTGAAATTCCTTGGCAAAGTTAATACACTAAAAATTCAGCAGAGAAAAAAAGGGTATCTCGATAAATAGTGGCTCAACAAAAGCTGGTGCATCACTGCTGAATAGCCTCCTTGATTCCCAGAGCTAGAAAGGGTACATCCTAAAGCAGATTTCATTAAGTATAACTTACCCAGAGACCCAGGATTACAGGAAAATATTTTAGTTCTTTAGAATAGCCCAAACTACATTCAGAGTCACCAGCATCATTAAAAAGAGCAGCATGCCAGCAGACAATATCAAGGGAAAGAACTGAGGGACATTTGCAAAGAGGTATCAATAGCTGGGCCATATTTCGACTTCTACCAATTCTTTCTGTCTTCAAAACATTACACTGTAATTATAATCAATGGTAGCAGACAATCTCAATACATATTTAACTGATTTGAAGAGGCACCCCCCCCCCACATACACACACACAAAACACAAGAGACTTAATAGGTAATAGAACCAGAAGTTCAATTCAAGAACTCTGGGATCCCAGCCCTTTAGCTCCATATCCCAATCTAACAGTAATAGTACAAGAAACCAAATAACTAGCAAAAAGTCCTCTATTACATTAATATTCTCAAAAATGTCTGAGAAAGAATGAACCACCTGACTTGAAGAAGCTCAGCTGTTTTACACATAATTTATACTCTGCAGCAACTAACAAAGTAGCTGTAGTTGTTTTCATTTCAAAAGGAAAAATACAAGACAGGAAAGGAAAAACAGATTCAGAACTACACAGTAAGTCAATTCTGAAGACAGCACTTCTAACTCCCTGACTCGATCCTCCTTCCAAAGCAGACCAGAGAATTCTATGAGCTGTTTTAAAATGCTAACACCTGATCTGTAACAAAAGAAAAGAGTATGAAAATTATACCTGGTGGTAAAAGTCATCGTCATCAAAGATTTCTCCATCCAAGTCCTTCAGGTGGGCATTGGCAGGGGCTTGAGGAAGGATCTCCTGAATCAAGGAGAAAACAGGAAGGAGTGAATCCAAAAAGGTTATTGAAGTAATGTAGCTACTACATATAATGTGTATAACAGTCAAAACACTTTTCCTTAAGATATAAAGAGCTCTTAAATTAAAGAACAAAAACATTCCAATAAAAAAGTAGACAAAAACATTAATAGGCACTTGACAGAAAAAGAACCATAAACGATCAATAATCATATAAAAATGTTTAACCTCATTCTAATTAAATACATGAAAATTAAAATAAGAAGACACCATTTTTCACTTCTAAAACTGGCAACAATCAGTACCAGAAAACCCAGCTGGTGGAAATGGGAACTAATACAACCTTTCTGGAGGGAATCAGTAACACGTGTCAGGATTTAAAATGTGGGGGCGCCTGGGTTAAGTTAAGCATACAACTTCGGTTCAGGTCATGATCTCGCAGTTTGTGGGTTTGAACCCCACGTTGGGGTCTGTGCTGACAGTGTGGAGCCTGCTTGGGATTCTCTCTCTCTCTCTCTCTCTCTCTCTCTCTCTCTCTCTCTCTCTCTGCCCCTCCCCCACTCATGCTTTCTCTCCCTAAATAAATAAACTTTAAAACGTGTACTCTCTTTGATTTGCTATTTCCACTTTGAGAAATCTATCCATATGTCCACACAAATACACATATTATAAATGCTCATGAATGTTTCCAATAGCACTGTTTCTAAAGCTGGAGACAACAAAAATATCCACTGTTTAAATAAATTATAGTACACACCCATAAGAAGGAATGTTCAGTAGCCATTAGGAAAAATGAAATTGATCTCTAGATAATCGATCTCTAGGAAAATTTAAATTTAAAAATTGTAAGATTTTACATATAGTTTATAATATTTTATATATTTATAAATACACATATCCATTCCATTTAATTAAAAATATGTAACCATATTTCTACATAGATATATGTGTTATATGTGTATATAGTTATATGAATAGAAAAAGCTTGTTATAACTGAACATTGGTTCAATCTAAGAAGCGGAATTTTACTTTTCATTTTAAATTCTTTTGAATTTTGAAAAAAATTATTAAGTATATATTTCTATAAATAAAAGTTTCCTTTAAACAAAAGAATTTGTTCTAATTTTGGATCCTTTTCTGTAGTATCTACATGTCCAATATAAAGCCTAAAGTACACACTCACTTCAATACTGACATTTCCAAAGAAGTAGCTTTAAAACTGAATTATAAAAACTGGATTATGAATGCTTCCATTACCAGACTCCTATCAAACTCAAAAATAAGAGAAGACTACACAGAAGTTAACAATAGCTCCATTTTAAAAGAATTTTGTCCTTCCATATACTCTTTGTCAACAATCTAGTAAAGTAGTGCTTTTTCCCTTCCTTTCACTAACTTCTTATACCAAGAATGACATCTACAAGCAGGTGATCAGATTTTTCAGCTAATTAGCCTCATAGAAACTATTCACGGTAATCACCCAGCATCACAGAGCTCTTACCGGTTGTCCTGGCAAACTCTCCGGGACAGGCTGCGCTGATGGTTCAGGTTTGCCAAGAACTCGGTAGATGGAGCGCTTGGTCTGTGTCCTTCGAAGTAATCTTTCTTTGTCCATCAGAATATGATCGATCTGAGTCAAGATTGAGCGTTCAAAGGCACCAAAACCCTGCAACATTAACCAGTGTCAGATAATGCAGAAAGTGTGTGCTGAAGGCAGCTACGTTGGTTTCTCTATCTTTCTGTGTCAGCAGAGAAACAGACGATCCTCCTCTCAGGAGGGACTTTGTATTACAGACCGAGTTTCTGAATGGCTGTAACTGTTCTCAGGAAAAAAAAAAAAATTAGTCTTATGCAGGTTGTATTACTTTCCTATACCCAGAGAGTAACTTCTGCATCTTTCATAACTGTTTAAAAATCTACTTCTTTAAGTAGTTTGTGTTCCCAAACATCTGAACACTTATGAGGCCATAATTTCTAGAATAAAATATTCTTTCTAATAAAGTTAAAATCCCAGGTCTGAATAGTATAAACCCCAATGGTGGGAGTTCAGTAAATTTTCTACAGTAATGACCGATTACTATTACATCATGACATTATAATGAGCTACATAAATATAAGATACATGAGCTGTAGTTCCAATTTCTTAAAACTGCTTCAGGTGGCCACAACCTCTGTTACACACGTGTACTTACATGCGCGCACGCACACATACACACACACACACACACACACACACACACACACACACACACACACACCTTCCCCAGTTTTCCAGAAGCCAGCTTGGTTTTATCATGCCATTTCTGAAGTGTGCGGTTCCTATAGACTGTGAAGTCGGCAAAACGCTTAGCCATGAAACTGGGATAGTCCTCCGTTTCTAGCTTCCTCTTTGGTGGGGCCTTTCTCTGCTTCTTCTTCTCTTCTACTAGTTCTTCATCTTCACTGGAAATCTCTTCCTCACTAGAAAACCAATAAGAACACTAAGTCCAATGAAAACAAACATTACCCAAATAAAAAGCTAAGCTCACATGATGTCGAGTATTTAGGCCTTCCCTATTCTGTCTACATTTTCAATAACATCATAGATGTGAGGATGGCTTTTTCTGTTTGAAAAGAATGTTCATGAGGTCAATCAAAAACTCATGTAACTTTTCAAATAAATATAAAAACTACTAGCTTAGAAATATTTTTTTTAAGAGGTAAGCAAACCGTAAAAATAAATGAGGTTGTAAAAACATTATTAGAAATGCATATGAACCAGGCCTCTACTCTTACAAGATGGTCTTTAAAAATTAAACACATAATCATACTTTTATGACCTTAATCCCCAAATCAATAAGGGCAATGTGTCTCCCTGCAACAAATTGTTCAGGAAAGCTGAATAATAGTAGTCTAATCACAGGAAGAGAGCCAAATGTGAAGAAAACTCAAAGGGGTAGGCAGCAGAACGGAAAGTATGTTGCAATAAATGCAACTTCCATGAGAAAGTAATACAACCTCCACCTATCAAGCCAATTGCCCTCAATGGACTACTGACCCCAATACATAGTAGGTGCCCAATAAATGTGAGCCTACTTATTATCCCTGCAACTAACTCAGTGGAAAAGAATGGAGCAAAAGATAAGCCCAGGGGAAAAAAAAGCAAGCAGGTACCATACACAGCAAGTTCAAACAATGGGTGGTACAGGGGGGTGTGGGGAAATCCTTCATCAAATGTGACAATTTCAGAAAACAGGTTTACTCTGCTCTTTTCTGAAAAATTTCTACCCTTCAAAATAACTACTTCTTCCCTCACTGAAAAGGAAATGGTTGTGACCAGCAATTCCATGGTATTGGCACAAAGCGCTTCATAAACATTAATTAAGAATATTGGGGTGCCTGGGTGGCTCAGTTGCCTGAGCATCCGACTTCAGCTCAGGTCATGATCTCATGGTTTGTGGGTTTGAGCCTGGCGTTGGGCTCTGTGCTCACAGCTCGGAGCCTGGAGCCTGCTTCAGATTCTGTATCTCCCTCTCTCTCTGCCCCTCCCCAACTTGTGCTATGTCTCTCAAAAATAAATAAACATAAAAAAAATTAAAAAAAAAAAAAGAATATTAACAATGTGCTTTCATCTCCCAATTTAAACAGATCTAAAGAGAAGGCAAGCGTTTTGCAGATGCCCACAAAGGGGAGCAAGTCCAAGTAAATATAAAAATGAAAAACCCTATTCCCAATTTATGTGCTATCCTGGCCACCAGTTAAATATAAGAGGCTCTTTCTGTTTTAATTTTTTTTTTTTAATGTTTTTATTTATTTTTGAGACAGAGAGAGACAGAGCATGAATGGGGGAGGGTCAGAGAGAGGGAGACACAGAATCTGAAACAGGCTCCGGGCTCTGAGCTGTCAGCACAGGGGCCTGATGCGGGGCTCGAACTCACAGACCGCGAGATCGTGACCTGAGCCGAAGTCGGCGCTCAACCGAATGAGCCACCCAGGCACCCCTCTTTCTGTTTTACTAACAGTAAGTCTGACATCTGCCTGCAGAGGATTTGGCTTTTTCATAAATGATGGGAAACTATTCAGATTAAAATAAGCAACTCCATAGCTCCATTCTTTCCTTACCTTACTGCTTTGGCCTTTGTCCCATCTACTAGATATCTAGTGTCTGGGTACTGGAAAAGTAACTCTTCCTGAAGATCTACCAATGACCTCAACAATGCTTTAAGGGCCTTGTGACCTGGGAAATAGAGCACAGAGAAGGAACAATTTATTATCTACAATTCTCCAAAATAGGCAACGACTATAACCCATGACTCCTGAGCAGTTCTGGCCAGGATGGGGGGGCAGGCACAGGGTACCCACAGACTAAGAATTCTCTGAAATACCAAATTCCTGAAAGGAGATAATAACAGTGCCTAACTCACAGGCTTGTTGTGAGGAACAGGCGAGGTAACATACATAAGGTGTGTAGGGAAGGGTCTGCAATAAATTGTGGGTTCTTAAATTTAGTCAGATTGACAAATTCCTTCCCTGTCATCATAACCAGTCATTTTCCCCTATGGTGTTAGTTTCTACAAGCCACCAACCTCCTGGATTATCCCTCTATCAATCAATTCCTTAAGCAATTCCTTCTCTTCCAAACAGCACAACTTTGTCCTGGGATCCCTACCTCCACCACTGTCACCGCCGCCACCACCCTCCTACAGGAGATCTCATTTGCCTATGGTCTGAGGTGCCAAGTCATTCACTCAATCTCTCATACATATTCTTTCATTTTTCAATTTCTTTAATGTTTATTTATTTTCAAGAGACAGAGAAACAGAGTGCGAGCAGGGGAGGGTCAAAGAGAGGGAGAGGGAGACACAGAATCTGAAGCAGGCTCCAGGCTCTGAGCTGTCAGCACAGAGCCCGATGCGGGGCTCGAACCCACGAACTGCGAGATCGTGACCTGAGACGAAGTCAGATGCTCAACTGACTGAGCCACCCACCCAGGTGCCCCTCTCTCGCACATGAAAAGTTCTTGTTCACATATGAAAACCCAAGCTAATGACTAACTGTTTGCAGTACTGAATTCTGTATTAAAAATTTTCACATCTAGAACATGTTCTTACCTGGTTCTTCTCGTAGCCGACAGGATGCGTTTGTAATAAAGCTGGTCAGGATTAAGTACACAGTCTATGGCTAAGAACTTTCAGAATAAAAACTGGCCCTCTGAGAACTGAACTCTTACCTTCTTTGTCAGCCTAAGCCTACTAAAGGGGCTAACTAGACACTGATAATCACTATTTATGCGTTGATAGCACTCAGACGTCTCTCCTATGATCGAGCTTCCACACTTCCAGCAACTGCAAGAAAATCTTCGCATGGATGCTCCATCAGTCCTCCAAATATACCACATCAGAAACAGAACTTTTCTCTTCCTACCTAATACTTCTCCCTTGTCTGATTTTCTCTTCTGTATAATGTGTTTTCATAGATCACTGACATTTTGGTGCCCTTATTCTATAGATTTAATCCATTGCTAAATCGTGTGATTTTCCATTCTTATTATTACTAATAGCTGTCCATTCATCTCTGGCCATGCTTCTATCACTCCTTCCCCCTTTCCCTTAAATAACTGTAACCTCACAAGCATCCCTACTTTCATTTAGCAATGCCTACATTCATTTTTATTTTACATTCGATAGGGACTTCAGCCCACACAAACTTCAGTTAGCGTTAATCAGTTTTTAATGTCTTTTCTAGAAAAGGCTACATCTTGAGACAGAGCCCATATTTTCCAAAGGGAAACCAGAAACTTATTTCACATTTGCAAAGTAGTTTTTAAAACTCCCAAGACCTAACCTTGAAAATCTTAAGTAAAATAAGCCAGTTGCAAAAGCACAAGTACTGTGTGATGCCACTTACATGAGGGACCTAGAATAGTCAAATTCATTGAAGAAAACTGAATGCTGGTTGCCAGGGGTACGGGGGAGAGGGGAATAGATAAGAGTTTCTGACTGAGATGAGAAAGTTCCGGAGATGGATGGTGGTGGTGCTGGACAACCGTGTGAATGGACTTTGATACTGAACAATACATTTATAAATGGTTAAACTGGGAAATTTATGTCATGTACATTTTACCATAACTGAAAAAGAAAACACTTTCAAGTGATCCCAAGACCAGAGGATAATAAATGATTCTATCATCCCCATTCATCTCTGTATAGAAAAAAATCATCTATAATCCTTCAATCTTGAGCTTAGTCAAAAAAGAACAAGAAAAACAACGAAATATTATTCAGCCCTTAAAAAGATGGAAATTCTGACACTTGTTACAACACATGGATAAACCCTGAGAACATTATGCTGAGTGAAATAAACCAGTCATAAAAAGACAAGTACTATATCATTCCACTTCTATGAGGTACCTAGAGTAGTCAAATCCATAGAGACAGAAAGTAAAATGGGGGTTACCGGGGGTTGGGGGAAAGGGGAATGCAGACTTTAATGGGTATACAGTTTTAGGTTTATGAGATGGAAAAAGTTCTGGAGATTGGTGACACAACAATGTGAATGTACTTAACACTACTGAGCACTATTGTACACTCAGAAATGGTCAGGATAAATTGCTGAATCACTATGCTGTACACCTGAAACTAATATAACACTATATGTTAACTATACTAGAATTAAAATTAGAAATAAATTTAAAAATTAAAAAAATGGTCACGATAAATTTTATGTTAGGTAAATTTTAGGATATGTGTTTTTTACAATAAAAAATTTAAAAGAACAAGAAAAGCCAAGTGTCTGTCCCTGACTTCCTTGAGGTATCATGTGTCCATGATCTAAAATATGAAATCAAGAACCATGCAGGGAAGAAGCTGCAAAGCAGAGTCTGTAATGTTTATAGCTGCTTGCCCCCAAGAGCAAGTCATAATTTGACTCTAACATGTAGCATAACCAAGAAGTGTGAAAACATCCAACGAAAAGACTACTACTTTTAAGGGCCACTTTCAAGTAGCTATACAAGCCTTTTTATTTTGTTCAAGTCAGTTTAAAAAAATCCATTGCAGATATATTAGACAGCATATCAATCCAACAAGAAAGCAGAGAGCCAATATCAGTAAATCAAAGTGTGCCTTTCTGTTAATACTCTCTCATATGTTCTCATTTTATACACCCCTTCACCCAGTCAGAAAGTAGCCCTGAAGTATTTAAGCTCCATTCAGGGATAGCACCACAATGCATCAAAGTGTCAAGAGACCTACAAGAGATGAAATCTGCAATTCTGTGCTTCTAACCACATACACACACACACACACACACACACACACACAGAAGAGGAAGAGGAAGAGGAAGAGGAAGAGGAAGAGGAAGAGGAAGAGGAAGAGGAAGAAGAAGAAGAAGAAGAAGAAGAAGAAGAAGAAGAAAAGAAGAAATAAAGAAAAAGAAAAAAATGTTTATCAAAGTAAAGTCACCAGTGGCCAACACATGGACAGCTTCCTGTAAAGGGATATGGAAGAAAAGAAAAGAACCCAATTCTCATTTCTTTGCAATATTAGGGTTACATTTTCTTCTGGTAAGATTTTATGTAAAATCTGAAGAGACAATGGACAATCCTTTGCTGGATGCGGCAGGCCTCCTCATAGCCACAATTGACAAGAGTGAGGAAAGACTTTCCCGGAGATTCAAATCCAATGGTGATTCTTCCCAGCCTAAAAAATAAACTAAACCAAACCCTACCCTCTTTTTGTCATTCATATCGGACTAAATTCTATTTGTTCAACCCTATGAAAAATAAAGAGAATGGAACCAATGGTTTCTAATTCACCTCTAATTTTTCCCTAATTACTGTCAGAGTTAGCAGTTAAAAAAGCAGCAAAGAAGCATATACTTTCTTCTCTCTCCCTTTTGGCTCAGGGCCACAAAACAAATGGAGACTGTCAAGGATATATACGTTTATTTTGTCCTACATGGTCCACTTCCAGAGGCCTTTCCCTTAAGAGGAGATTAAGAAGGACATATGCCTCACCATATTATCAAGATACAACCTCAGCGTCTGGGCACTGGCTTTAGGAATGATTTTCTAAGTAGAGAATCAATGGAAAGAGTACTTTACTAAGGGTCGGGAGCCCTGTATGCTAACTGACAACGATTACTAACTAGTCATTTTATACTGAGTGGACCAATTTAATCTCTGAGTCTCAATTTTTTCATCTGTAAAATGTAGATAATCCTTTGCCTGTGTATCTCACAGAATTTAGGTGAAAAATAAGAAACATGTCTTTTACAGGTTAAGGCATTTTATACATTTTTAAATGCCGTGGACATAGAAAGTGTATGACTATCAAAAAAATCATCAGCTTTCACATGGTGAATATCTTTAAGTTCCACTTATGCTGCTCGACAGTGCTAGGACTGAACTGGTATTCAGATTCCTGTATTAAGTGTTCATTTACATGCTACCCATATGCAAGCATTCTATATATAAAATGTCACCAATCTAAAAACCATTTTCACCTAACAGCTTTATTTTTTTCCCTGATTCATCTTGGCTGTTCAACATAAACAAAACTGTAGGCAGAGAATAAGTTTGGACACAGGCACACAGTTCATTAATTAGATTATAAACCAATAACACAACTTCTGGCAAGGGGATTGGAGGGGGAATGGCAACAGTGAATTTATAACTAAAATAAAGCTTACTTTATCAGTTTTTAAATATCCATACAGTTATTTTTAAAATAAACATGAAAACATACAATTATTTATGTACAAGTATACATAACTCCCACATTCCCATTACCCCAGATAAATACTATGAACTAGGATGTATAGATTACAAGAGCATTTTTTTCTCCTTCAAAAGTAACTCTAGAACCAGAGCTAAACTATAGGTCAAAATGACACACGATATATTGGTCTGAGAACAATACTTTTCATTCAAATCCACACAAGCCTGCCACTTGCACTAGTCATCCCCGGCAATTAATCCCCCAAGAAAGACGTTTGATTAAATCTTTTCAAGCAAATCCTTTGCTTTGCTTTTGTTAGTTCACTTCTTGTCAACATCTATTAAAATATGCCTTTAATTCTCCCACAATCTTAAAAAACACCGATTCCACTGTCTTCAACTTTAATCAACTGTATGGCCAGCATTTTTCATTTCATAATAATGTGCTGCTTGGAATTCAAGAGGCAGGCTCGGCATCAATCATCTGGTAAGAATTTTTCCACTGCAATAAATATGCAAATGAGGAGAGCCAGTCAGTCGTATTTCAGGCCCGACTTGCTAGTGTTTTAAAAAAGACACAAATTTATTAATTGCCGGTGGCCAGAGGAATCCTATTACTTTGGGCATTGATTACAAAGCTGTGTGAGTGATTATTGTGCAACTCGCGGGCTACCCAGGCATGAGGAAAAATTATTAAAGCAAGGCAGAGATTATCAACTCAGAATAACAATAAGCCTTAACATTTAGGCCCTAACTTCTTCAACAAAGAATTACGTGAAGGCTCCACTGTATCATAATTCCGAACTCTGTCAGTATTACTGTTTGGGCTTGTTCTATATTCCCCAAGCAGAATGGCGTCACCAGGAAGAAAGAGTACTGCAGGTTACAAATTCCTGCACACCAACCATATGGATGAGTTGCTATCATCTCCAATGTGTGTGCAACTAGAATTCTGATATATCCATGTATCCTGCACACGTGCGGGCGTGTGCATATATGTACTCCCAGATTTGGGTAAGTAGATGTGTCATCATGAGGACTATGGTTTTTACTGGAATAGTATAAGGAGTTCTGTCTCTGCTGGTTGGTTGGTTCTGTGGACCAAAAGTAGAATTTTTTTTTTTAATGGTCCAAAATATCCACCAGGATAACTTTTCAAAGCGGAGCACGGGGACTTATATTCTAAAAGCATGATGGCTAAGCCAAAGGCAGCCCTGAGTTTTCATACCTCAGGGGGCACCATAGTGGAAGGCGTGCAGTCTATGGAGGAGTCTATGGAGGAAACGGTTTGATAGGCTAATTCTGAATGCAAAGTGTTTTTGTGAGAAACATTCAACCCAAGACATATTAAATCAAGTAAGAAAGAGGACTCAGTGGACAAAACTTATTTTTTTCTCTTAAGAGAATGATGTGGGGAATTGGGGGAGTAAGTGGAAGTTGAAATAAGGGAGAGAGGAAGAGACGTATGATAAAATATGTTGGGTGAGTCCCCTCATGGAGAGAAGCAAAAAGCAAAAAACAAAACAAAACAAAAAATCCTTAACATTTTACATTACTGCCACACTAAGTAACATGATAGATAGTGTGCATTTGAGTTCTGTGGAGGGACATCCCACTCAAGCTGTAATTTCTGACCAGGCATGAATTTATAAGGAAGGGAAAAGAGCTGCAGAATTTCTTAGGTTTCCCTGAATACTCTCTCAAATACCTTGATGAAGTGTGTCAATAAATCCTTAAAAAGCCCTATAGGACACAGCAATCTAACTGATCAATGTACTTCCAGAAATCCACTACAGTTACCTTCCACTCAACAGGCCCCAGACAACCTCCACTGCTCCACGGTACTTTCCTAAAAAGGGAAATTTATTTTTCCCCGTTAAATTAAAGAATAAATGCTGAAAATACAAGGTACTTAAAACCCAAGCTTATATACAAATAATTGTTTACACTGTCTAACGAGAGTTACCAAGGGAGAGAAGGGATACTTTCATTTTTGTTGGGTACATTTTTGAACTGTTCAAATATTTTATAAGCATATATTACTCTTATAATTTAAAATATTATTGAAATTTAAAGTAAACTGAAGAAAACTTATTCAAAATAAAATTAGAATCACAATCCACATAACCCTGTCTCTTTCATATAAAATAGTCTGATCCTTTCTAATTAAAAAGCCTTTAAACAACCAGCCTCTTAGGCAGTGAAACTACTCCTCACATAAATGTCCAAATTCTCTCTATAGGATGAGTCTGAAAACAGGGATTCCCAGGCTGAATGGGTCACTCCTCTCTCAGTCTCAGTCACACTACGGCTACAGCACATGTCATATTGTACAGAGTCTGACTTTGCCACGTCGTAAGCTACTTGAGAGCACGGACCTCGTCCTGTCACTCTGGCATCCAACACATCTCCTGGGCCATAAGAAGTATTCAACAAATATGTTTGCTCCAGAGAAATGATGTCAAAGTTACATGGCAGAACTTCCAATTACACTATCACTTCCAAATCTAAGTGCTGACAAGCCAACAAAATGTGAACTACATATTTGCTAACGTCAACAAGCATGTTTCCTCAACAAACTGACTTTTGTTAACAAAAGCAACAGTAATCAAACTGAACTTTTTTTCCTGTAACTAGAAGATGTACAGGCTACTTCCAAGAGTCTCAAGACCATCGTATCAGATTTAAGAATTTAACAAATGTTACAATGCATTCACATGAAGACATAGTAATCACCACTTGGATGGTTAAAATGAGGCTCAGAAAATAAAAGATTGCTTTTATTTGTGTTTCTTTTAATACTAGGAAGACTAGGCATTATTCATTTGCCAACCTGAAATGGAAACTTTGAGAGGTTGCCTTCATGTAAAAACACTTAAATATTTATGCCTTAAACATGGTTTATCGAGGGGCACCTGGGTGGCTCAGTCAGTTACGTGTCCAACTTCGGCTCAGGTCATGAACTCGTGATTGGTGGGTTCAAGCCCCGTGTTGGACTCAGAACCTGGAGCCTGCTTCGGATTCTGTGTCTTCCTCTCTCTCTCCCTGCCCTTCCCCTGCTTGTGCTCTCTCTCTCTCAAAAGTAAATAAATAAACTTAAAAAAAAAAAAGGGGGGCACCTGGGTGGCTCAGTCGGTTGGGCGGCCGACTTCAGCTCAGGTCACGATCTCGCGGTCCGTGAATTCAAGCCCCGCATCAGGCTCTGTGCTGACAAGCTTGGAGCCTGGAGCCTGCTTCAGATTCTGTGTCTCCCTCTCTCACTGGCCCTCCCCTGTTTGCGCTCTCTCTTTCAAAAATGAATAAATGTTAAAAAAAATTTTTAATAAAAAAATTAAAAAAAAAAAAAGGTTTATCTATCTCCACACCCTACTATGAGCTCCTTGAGGCAAGGATTGTAAACAAATCACCTTGGTATAACTGGTGTTGGCAAATGGCAGGCTGCAAGTTGCTGAATGAATAACTGAATAAAAATGGCATCCTAATAATTTTCTTGGCATGCGTTTATATGTGCATTTCAAGCCTTCAAAAAGTAACCGTAAGTATAATATTGGTATTCGCTTACATAACCCTTTTAAGAAGAAAGAAACAAATACCTGGCCATGATGCTACAGCCTAAGAAAAGATGGTACTATCACTGTTAACAGTTAACAACACAGAACCCATAAAGTGGCAGGCACTAGCCTAGGCACTTTCCTACCTAGTCATTACATATCTCGCTTCAACCCTCACAATGACCCTTTGAGGTGGGTACTATTATACTGCCATCACACTGATGAAGAAGATGAAATACTACTACAAGCTTTAGAAAGAACTACATATTTTTCATTTTCTAGATCAATGTATCCTTAAATGGTTATGTGTCAAAAACTATCTGGAAAACAAAGTATAATGCAATTTTCAATTATAAGATGATAAAACTGCCCTCCCCAATACCACTACATGATAAAAATGAAACACAAACCAAAATACTAGTGAGGCTCTGTTAAAATGTTATGTCCAAATTTGATTTCTGCATTAGAAAAAACAAAGTGGGCAAAAGAAGGCCAAATCATATGGACAGAAGGCAAGTCCAATAAGGCAAAGTAAAGGGATATTTGCTTAATCTGAAAAAGATAATGTTAAAAAATGATTAATAGTGTCCAAAATTCAAGTGGCTAAACATATCAGAAATCAGAAAAGATGCTTGGCCTCACTTAAATTAAAAACACACACACATCCAAACACACACACACCCCATGACTTAAAACAACATGATATTTTCTGATACTACTTGAGGCTGGCAAGAATGGGAGGAAAAGGGCTCTCTCCATATACAACTGATAAGAGTTTAATTAGCACAACATATCCAGAAAGCAACCTGGCAAAATGTATCAAAGGTTTACACACGTATACCACCTGACCCTACTATTCCATTTCTAGAAATTAATCTTAACAAAGTAATCAGATAAGAAAGCAAAGAGGCAAGTTCAAAAACACTATTTTTAGCATTGTTTATAACAGATAAAAACCTGCAAACATTTTAAGTGTCCATTTATAGGGGACTGGTTAAATTAATTTAGTTTAGCCAGATAACTTTCTATGTAGCTGTTGAAAAGGATAATTATAAATGGAACTTGTTCTGAATAAACTAAGTTATAAAATACTTTTGAGAATAACTGAAATAATCTGAATGTGGAGAGGGCATATCATTAGGATTATTAGGAAGTATTAATTTGGTTAGGTGAGATGACAATGTAAGAAACATTCTCATTTTTTAAGAGCCATTTATAGAAGTATTTAGAGGCAATGCTTCCAGTTCTGTGTCTCCCTCTCTCTGGCCCTCCTCCACTCATACTGTCTCTCTCTCTCTCAAAATTAAAT
Organism: Panthera tigris; assembly: GCF_018350195.1. Classification (NCBI taxonomy): domain Eukaryota; kingdom Metazoa; phylum Chordata; class Mammalia; order Carnivora; family Felidae; genus Panthera; species Panthera tigris. The sequence goes on from NC_056673.1 coordinate 23,988,735, forward strand.
AAACATTAAAAAAAAAAAAAAGAAGTATTTAGAGGCAAACTGGCATGATGACTGTAATTAATTCTAAAATACTTCAGGAAAAAGAAAACAAAGATAGCCAAGCTTTTTTTTTTTTTTAAAGGAAGAAAAGGTAGATTTATATTCATTAACATGGAAAGATGTAAAGTGTGATGTCATTTATGGTTTAAAAACAGTTTAGGGGCACCTGAGTGGCTAGTTGCTTGAGTGTCCGACTTCGGCTCAGGGCATGATCTCATGGTTTGTAGGTTCGAGCCCCATGTTGGGCTCTGTGCTGACAGTCCAGAGCCTGGAGCCTGCTTAGGATTCTGTGTCTCCCTCTCTCTCTGCCCCTCTGCTTCTCGCACTGTCTGTCTCTCTCTCAAAAATAAACATAAAAAAAAATATTTTTTTTTTAAGTTTAAATGGACATAAAATGTCTAGAAGGATATACACCAAATTGCTAAAACTGGTTATCTCTGAAGAGTACTATTGACAGTAGGGAAAAAAGAAGACTTTCAGAGTCCATGTTACATATTTCAGTACTGTTGGGGAGGAGGGGGAACAATACTGTTTGAAAAAAAGGTATTTTGGGGCGCCTGGGTGGCTCAGTTGGTTAAGCGGCCGACTTCGGCTCAGGTCATGATCTCGCGGTCCATGAGTTCAAGCCCCGCGTCGGGCTCTGTGCTGACAGCTCAGAGCCTGGAGCCTGTTTCAGATTCTGTGTCTCTTTCTCTCTGACCCTCCCCCATTCATGCTCTGTCTCTCTCTGTCTCAAAAATAAATAAACGTTGAAAAAAAAAAGAAAAAAAAGGTATTTTTACTACACATTTTACTTTTATGACTATTAACGTAACGAAGATTAAATATATATATTCAATAATACAAAGAGGTCTTCTGAGGTAAAGTAATTCTTCCTGTCCACAGAAAATCAAATAAGGAGAAACAGATTAAAACAAAGGCCAGGGAAATTAGAGGTAGTCATAAGTTTGATTGATAAGGGGATCAGCTATCCCTAGTACTAGTTTAAAATTTCCCCTGTATAATTCGCAAAAGAAATGCCAAGGACCAATAAATGTAAGGAAAAAAATGTTTACCCTCATGAAACACTGGGAAGTGTAAATTTTTAAAAATGTGAACTAAAGGGGCACCTTGGTGGCTCAGTTGGTTGAGTGACTGACTTTGGCTCAGGTCATGATCTCGCAATTTGTGAGTTCAAGCCCCACATCAGGCTCTGGGCTGACAGCTTGGAGCCTGGAGCCTGGAGCCTGCTTCAGATTCTGGGGCTCCCTCTCCTCTTTGTGCTCTGTCTCTCTCAAAACTAAATAAATGTTAAAAAAAAAAAAAAAAAAAAAAAAAAGGTGAACTGAAATAAGCAGAAACCATTTTCTATTTATCAAAGTGACAAAGATGAAACAAAACAATAAAATCCAGTGTTGACAAGGATATAGGAAACTGACATTCATATAAAGAAGGTAAGAATGTTAAAGTGATACCACCTTTCTGGGGGGTGACCCAGCAATATAGATCAAAAGCCTTAAAATTTCACATATCCTTAGAACACCTACTAATTCCACATCTAAAAATTTATTTCATGCAACAAACTGATCATGGATGTAAGTAAAGATTTAGTAATAATGATATTTATTACATTATTTATAAAAATGAAAAACTGGAAACAATCCAAATGTCCAACAATAAAGAACTGGTTAAACTATCCAGATGATGCAAAGTCTATGCTGCCATTAAAAATAATGCTGTAGAACAATATTTAATGACACGGAAAAATATTAATAATCTTTGCTAAGTAGAAAAAACCAGAATATAGAAATGGCAAACTGGCATGATGACTGTAATTAATTTTAAAATTATTTTAAAATTATTATATATATTGCAAAACAGAATATAGAATATGGCTCCACTTTAGTTCTAACTACATACTCACGATGGGGGGAAAATCGGAAAAGATACATACCATACAACAAAGGGCTAAAAGTATGCTGGGATTAGGGAAGATTATTTACTTACTTTTGCTTTGGCCATTTACTGAATTTTATATAAGGAATGTATATCATAGTTATAAGGAAAACCCTAGTGATCTATTTCTCTGTCATTTAAAAAAAAAAAAAAGGCTTACCACCTACAGGAGAGGGACTAGATGAGCTGACCCCCAGGACCCTTCTGGCTCTCCTACTGAAAGGCAGTGTGTGGGAAAGATCTGAGAAAAACTGAAGGATATAATTACTACTCACTCTAAAACTTCTGTTTTACAACAAATTCATCTCCATATTGCTCCTGCCTCAATGATCCTTCAAGCTCTGGCCTTTATTCCACTTCTTTATTCCCTCATACTTAAAAAACAACAACAACAACAACAACAACAGACAAGAGAGTTAAACTGCGTGCGCTGTGATTGAGTGGTGTGGCCAAAGAGCAGAGGTTGTGAAGCGGAGGAGACCCTGGATTCCACACTGCCTCTGCCTCCAACTAACTGGGTGACCTTAAGCAAGTTACTTAACCCTCTCCAAGATTTCACTTCTTCCATGTGTAACACAGTCATTAGCACCTGTTTCACAGGCTGCTGTGGGGACTAAAGGAGACATTTGTGAAGAACTTAATACAGTGCCTGAACAATAGTGCAAAAGTACTAAATGGGAGCTGTTTTTATTATTTGTAAGTATAAAGGCATCTGGCATTGTACTTGCACAATAATACCAAGATAGAAGTAAACTGATCATCCTGGTTCTCAAATTGTTGTATTTGATTTCTTTTCACTCATGTTCTTATACCTTATAAACCTTACTGAGGACACCAGAAGTGCTTTCTAATTAGAACTTGAGTTACAACGTTTGTCTCTGCCCTTGCCCCCAACCCTCACCACATAACATTTATGTACCATCTTTATTTTTTTTAATGTTTATTTACTTATTTTGAGAGAAAGAGGAAACACATGAGTGGGGAAGGGGCAAAGAGAGAGAGAATCCCAACCAGGCTCCCTGCTGTCAACCAGAGCCCAATCAGGGGCTTGATCCCATGAAATGTGAGATCATGACCGAGCTGAAATCAAGAGTCAGAAACTCAACGACTGAGCCACCCAGGCGCCCCTAGGTACCATCTTTAGAATGTAAGACTCTTTAAGACTGTCTAAACAGCTTGTCTACTTATATAAATCTTCCTTGTATGGGGCACCTAGCTGGCTCAGTTGGTGGAGCATGCAACTCTTGATCTTGGGGTTGTGAGTTTGAGCCCCACATTGAGCATAAAAATTACTTAAAAAAAATAAAAAAATGTATATATTGCTTGTATGAAATAGTATAAATAGCTAGTAAGAACTCTTTTCAAAATAGTAGCATTCTGGATATTATCCAGAGGCTAATTTATCCAACTGCCTCAAGAAAAAACAGAATGTGGTAGATCTGAAATTAAACGCCAAGCAAAACAATCAATATTATATGAAAGCTAATTAAAAATTACCAAAGAACTCAAGTTAAAGTTAAGTGCAGTTCAGGTATAGGAAACTTTCAAAGCAAATCATACGGACAAACTTACCTGGGGTCAAGTTAAAGGTAATTCTTAAGTAACCTTACAGCCTATGTATTTTTTTTTTTTCTCAGACTGGTCTCCCCAATCCCTCTCCTCATCAAACTTCCACTAAAACTCAACGGAAAAAAAATATACATAGAAGAAAATATATACATATTAAAATGTCTGGAATAATAAACCTCATTGTTTTTTCTGAGAAGGATTTGGGAAAGTGGGAGAACTTTCACTTTTTCCTTTACATACCTACATATACACACGCACACAGTGAATATTACATATTTACAGTGAATATTACTGTGAATATTACATATACACACACTTAAAAAAAATATATGTAAAGATTTTACACACACACACACACACACACACACACATGCACACCTATAGTAACAGAAGAACATAAGGACAAACTTAAGTCCCACAAAATCCCTAGCAAGTTTCATAAATATCAGAGAAAAAAATGTCTCTACTCCTGAAAATGCTTTGCAGCTTCTCATAGTATTTTTAAAACTAGACTACTATTAGGAAAATGCATTACGAATAGATAAGCATTAGCCATGGCTGAGACCAGAAAGGAGGAACCTGCTGAACCAGTGATCTGATTCTATGCTTCCAACTGCTTTTTATACTCTCCTACACAACAAGATGGAGATCACCTTTGCCCAGACTAGGCGTCCAAAAGAAATGGTTATAATAGAACCCAAACACTATGGAAAGTGATTTCATGAAAAAGCAACTAAAAAGAGGAATATTGTGAAACAGCTTAGTTGACATAAGCACAGGGGGTATGTTTGTCTAAATCTCTGGGGTCATGTGGGTTATGAAAGGTAACCTCATTTATCAATATAACTACTATTACGCAGAGGGAAAAAAAAAGTCTGCAAAATCTGAGTAAACAATTACGACTCCACGCTATTATGCCTCCTACATTCAGCCAAGTGCAACAACCAACAAAAACCAAACACATAAATTCTCTATGTCTTCCAGGGGGATTTTTCCCTTTTAAACAAAGGATTTACTTTCTACTCTTCCACTGTGGCCCTCTCATTTGGATCACTTGTTCCTATTTTGGTCCAATGTATCCCTCAGGAGTTTCAATGAGTTGTGAATTAATTGTTATTCACAAGCAAAAAGAAAAAAAGAAGAAGAAAGAAAGAGAAAAAGCAGGATTAACTGCAATTGCCACTACAACTGCGAAGCGTGCATCTTACACTTTCACCATGTAAATAATGCACAGATCCTGCGGGAACATGCCAAACACCAGGATCCTTAATTAATGGAGCTCTTTAATGTGCAAATCAGGAACAAATTGCAAGTTCTGACTTGCATTGATTATGAAAACATTAATTGAATGAGCAAGACCCTAAAAAAAAAGGCAGAAGCCTAAGCCTTCGAAGAGACCAAAAGAATACAAAGCTCTGGAAACCAAACAAGTCTGACCGATGTTGAAAATGTAAACCTACAACTGAGTGCTGCTCACTAGCACACAATGAATTTAAAAACAAGAAACAGAAAACCAACCAACAGTTTGATCAGAAGGCAATCACTATAAAAGCATCTAGTCCACCAATGTCTTGCGTTAAGCAGAAAAATGAATGCTTACTCCAGAAGCTCGACACTGCTTTAAGAGAAAAAAAAAATCACTTTATATATACACACACTTATATGTATATAGGTATAACAAAACAATGCTGTCTCTTTAAAAAGAAATTCATCCTATATAAATTATAGCCATAAACTTTTCCTGCAGTGCAGCCTAATTAATTCTTGTTCTATACACAAAGGGAAATGCTGGGTGACAAATGGGTGTGAAGCCAGAAAGCTGCCAGGTCTGCAAAACATTTTCTACTTCAATTTATAAGCAATTTTGCAGTAAATCATCAACCAGAACCTGGAATCTTAGGAATCTCTGAGTGTCCAAACCACATTATATCACTTATCAAAGAGAGAAGGAAAAAGAGTTTAAGGACATCTCATTTTTCAGTTCTAACCCACATCAAAATCTAGAAGCTCTGTGTAATCTATTATTCTCTTCTGGGTAAGGTTTTAGTAGCAAAGATATATTTTTCAAGCAAGAATGACACTATAGGGTGATGTAGCCCATTCTCCCATCCCTAGGAGTACTGTATCACGTATCCATTACCATAAGAAATATTCCCAGACTTATCTGGGAATAAGCACACAACCATTTCCCCCCACTCCCTCAATCCAAGCAAAATGCTCACAATCAAGCCAACCTAAAGGGTTCAGTGGTGAGCCACTGTGGAAAATCAGGTGGGAAACACTCCAAGGAAATGAGTCTACTGAAGAGGAAAATAGAAACTTACAGGAACAAAGAAAGCAGGGCTGCCCCTTTGTAGTCAGACCCTTCATCTGCCCCTAACCTCTGCCAGACCCTCACGTGTTCTCCATCCTTACAGTTTTACCTTTTCCAGAAAGGCATATAAATGGAATTGTAAAGTATTGAGACTGGCATCTTTCACCTTACCATAAGACCTTTGAGATTCATCCACATTTTTGCGTTTATCAATAGTTGGTTCCTTTTTATTGTTGAGTAATGTAACACAATTTATTTATTTGCCTACTGAAGGATATTTGGGCTGTTTCCAGTTTTTGGTGATTATGAATAAAGCTGCTATAAACACGCACATACGAGTCTTTGTGTGCAGGCAAGCTTTCATTTCCCTATGGTATATATCTAAGCAGGACTGCTGGACATCTGGTAAAAAATGTTTAACTTTAAAAACAAAACCACTCAACTCTTATCCAAAGTTCCTGGACTATTTTGCATTCCCACCAACAATATGTGAAAGTTCGAGTTGCCCTCCATCTGTGTTGTCACTTGGTGTGGTCAGGGGTTTGTTTTGAGTCATTCTAAGAGGCAGGGGCATCTCATTGCAGTTTTACCTTGCATTTCCCTCAACACTAATGATTATGTTAAATATTTTTTCATGCACCTCTCTGCCATCATATGCTTTCCTCAGTTAAGTTTCTGTTCAAATCTTCTGGCCCCCCCCCCCCCCCCCCGCTTTTTTAATAGGTATTTTTTTATTGTTCAGTTTTGGGAGTTCTTCATATATTCTGGATGGAAGTCCTTTGTCAGATGTTTCTATTTTGCAAATATTTTCTCTAAGTCCGTAACCTGTCTTTTCATTCCATTAACACATCTTTCACAGAGCAAGAGATTTTAATTTTGAGCCCATCAATTTGTTCTTTTATGGACTACACTTTTGATGCCATTATCTAAAAACACTTTGCCTCACCCAAGGTCATCAAGATTTTTCTCCCACATTTTCTTTGAAACATTTTACAGTTTGGTTTTACTTTTAAGTTACTGATCTATTTTGTGTTGATTTTTGTATAAAGTATGAGCTACAGGTTGAAGTTCATTCTTTGGCAAATAAATGTACTATTGTTGTAATACCTTTTGTTGAAAAGACTATCCCTTCTTCACTGAACTGACTTTGCAACTTTGTACAAAGTCAATGGTCCATATTTGTGTGAATCTATTTCTCAACTCTATTCTATTCCACTGATTAAAAGGAATAAATCCACAAAAAGAAAGGACAAAGTATGAGAGAGAAGACAGCTTAAGCTAAGAGATTCCTTAGCTTAGCTTAGAGAAGATTCCTTAAGCTAAAAAATCAGTAGAACTATTACAGAGTTATTAGAATGTCTAAATTTTAAAAGACTGACCACACTAATTGTTTATGAGGATGTGGAGCAACTGGAACTCTTATACTCTGCTGGGGGGCTGTAAAGTGGTACAACCACTTTGGAAAACAGCTTAGCAGTTTCTCTAAAAGTTAAACATATACTGGGGCACCTGGCTGGCTCTGTTGGTAGAACATGCAACTCTGAATCTTGATACTGTGAGCAAGCCCCACACTGGGTACAGAGATTACTTAAATAATAAAAAGAATTTTAAAAAAGTTAGGGGCGCCTGGGTGGCTCAGTCAGTTAAGCATCCAACTTTGGCTGAGGTCATGATCTCACAGTTAGTGAGTTGGAGCCCCACATCGCGTTCTCAGCTGTCAGCGCAGAGCCCGCTTTCACATTCTCGGTCTCCTTCTCTCTCTGCCCCTCCCCTGCGCTCGCTCTCTCTCTCTCTCTCTCTCTCTCTCAAAAATAAATATAAAAAAAAAAAGTTAAACATACACTAACCATTGACTCAGCCATTCCATTTTTAGTTATCCAGGAGAAATGAAAGTACATGTACATATTAAAACATATACACAAATGTTCACAGCAACTTTATCTGTAATAGCAATAACTGGAAATAAAACAAAATGTGTATATCCTTAATGAAACACTGTTCAGCAACAGGCAATAAACCATTGACATATGCAAAAATATATGATAAATCTCAAAATAATTACACTGAGAGAAAAGACCGACAAAAGACCAAAAAAAAAAAGTACAACCATATAATTCCATTTGTATAAAATTCTAGAAGACACAAACAGTGACAGAAAACAGAATAGTGGTTGCTTAGGGACAGCGAGTCAGGAAAGAAAGATTCTAAAGAAGCTGAGGAAACTTCTGGGGATGAGTAATATGTTCATTATCTTCATTGTGGTGATGGTTTCATGGGTGTATACACATGTCAAATTGTACAAATGCTGACAGGTTAAGTAAGCTGAGGACTGAGAACTGACCATTTCATTTAGCAACATGGGGGTCATCTGTGACCCTGGTGAGCAGTTTGGATAGAATGGCTTGACTGGAATAGGTTCATGAGAGAATAGGAAAAAGGGATCTGAGATCATGAATACAGACAATTCTTTCTCGGGATGTGGCTTTAGAGGGGAGCAGAGAAACGGGACCCATAGTTTATCATATGCCAATTATACCTCAAGAAACCAGGCCTGTCTGTTTTTAAGTTTTTCTTTTTTTAAATTTATTTATTTTGAGGAGGAGAGAGGGAGAGAGAATCCCAATCAGGCCCCGTGCTGTCAGTGCAGAGCCCAACGTGAGGCTCAACCTCACGAACCGTGAGATCATGACCCAAGCTGAAATCAAGAATTGAACACTCAAATGACTGAGCCACTCAGGAGCCCCAGTAAACCAGGTTTTTTAAAAAGTCAAATTAATAATGGACATAACAAACCTGAGGCTGATTCTGGTGTTAGCAGTGAAGAAGAATGAGAAGCAGTCCCCTTACGGTCCGTGAAAAAAACCGCAGAAGATTCATGAACTGGCAGTGCTGGGCACCTCTAGAAGAGGAGAGCAAGACAAGGCTAAAAGTAGTCAGTACACTAGATCCTTTCCCGTAGGCAGAAGCTAAGAGCTTTATTCTCTCAAGAGAGTTAAACATAGCATCTCTAGACAGGAGGACACAAGACATGGTAGGGGGCAAGGGCCTAATATTAAAAACAGAGGGAGTAAACTGAAGTTCAGAGATTGGATGCTGAGATCCCCAACCTGCCCACCTGCTAGAATGCCAGCAGCCAGGGAAGAGACAGAAAGTCCTCTAGCTACTATGATCCCATAAAGAGCAAAGATGTAAAGATACTGACACTGGGGTTCACCAAATATGGTCCACATAGATTACCTTACAATGGAAAACACAGAAGAGACCTATTCAAACATACAAAACTTCTAATCAATGTTTCGGTACTCTACTCTTTAAGTTTTACTTATTTAAGCAAACTCTACACCCAACCTGTGGCTTGAACTCATAACCTGAGATCAAGAGTTACATGCTCTTCTGACTGAGCCAGCCAGGTGCCCCGGTACCCTACTCTTAAAAGTGAACAGAGAGCAAAGGATCACCAAACATCTAAGAAAAACATCTATCATGTTATACAGGGGTTAAAACAAAAGAAAAGAAAGCCTAGAGGGCACAGGCTATGTAGAAAGAACACCTAAGAAATTATATATCATGTATATCCTCAGAGAAGTAACATTGAAATGACAGAAGAAATTAAAATACTGGATGGAAGGGTTTGATAATAAAGCTGAGGAAGTGTCTTAGAGAGTAGAACCAGGGGCACTTGGCTGGGTCTGTCAGTGGAACAAATGACTCTTGATCTTGGGGTCATGAGCTTGAGCCCCACATTGGGTATAGAGATTACTTAAAAATAAAATCTTTAAAGAAAGAAAGAAAGAAAGAAAGAAAGACCACAAAAAAGAAAGAAAAGAATGGAAAATTGAAGAGGGAAAAAGAAGGGAATCAGAGGAACAGATTAACATCAAATGATAGGTCTTCCAAAAAAAAAAGAGAAAAATAGAGGACAGAAGATCACTAATAAAATAATTTCAAGGAAATTTCCAGGACTGAAAGGTGAATATCCAGGTAGAAAAGGCACTGTGAGTATTCCACACACTGGATAAGACCGACCTACACCAAGGTCTGTTGGTGCAACACCATGAAATTTCAGAATTCTGCAGACATAGAGAAGTCCCCAGTTTCCAAAAGGGGAGAAAGAAAAAGTAAGATCAGGAGGAATCAGAATGGCTTCTGACTTATCAAAAGCCAACTTTGAAGAGGGGAAGGAAATGGAATATGTTACAGAATTCTATAGATAATCAATCAATTGTGATGACAGAATAAAGATATTTTCAGACAATCAAGATCTAAATAGTTTACCTCTCCTGCACCATTTCTCAGCAAACTACTGGCGGATGCACTTCACCAAAATAAGGAAATAAGCAAGAAAAATCCTAAAAGAGGGGCTGCACAGAAGTGAAAAGCTAAGGGCGCCTGGATGGCTCAGTCGGTTAAGCGTCTGACTTTGGCTGAGGTCATGATCTCACGGTCCAGGAGTTCGAGCCCCATGTCAGGCTCTGTACTGACAGCTTGGAGCCTGGAGCCTGCTTTGGTTTCTGTGTCTCCCTCTCTGTGCCCCTCCACCCCCCACCCCCCGTCCCAGCTCGCGCTCTGTCTCTCTTGCTCTCAAAAATAAACAAACATAAAATTTTTTTTTTTTTTTTAAGTGAGAAGCTAAGGTTGTCCCCCGGGTGATAAAGGGAGAAGCCAGCATGATAGCTGGGCATCGGGGAAGGTGAACAGTCCAGATTAGAGCAGGTCAAAAGGCTCTGGGAGACACTTCTTCAGAAAGATAAATTGGCAGAATCTCTGATACAACTGAGTATCTTGAGGGGAGATTTAGACAACTAGAGAAAAGTTTGGGCTTGAATAACTGCAGAGAAGTCAATACAAACAAAAATGTAACAATTATTAACTCTAGAAGACAAAATGATGTGTGGGAACAGACAAATAACCATAGTATATATATTACATGGCTCTGCTGTGAACAGTGTTTACACAGACATAATCATGTAAATACTGACTATTGATCTAACCAAATTACAATATACAACCACAGAGGGATAGAAGTTATCTATGAGTGTAGTAGGAACGAGAGCTAAGTCCTCATTTTCATATGAAGCACCAACAGATAATGCCTAAAACTGAAAAATCAAGCAGAAACAAAACATGTTAATTAGAGATATGAACAGAAATCTATGGATTCCAAAAAAATACAATAAAATAATTAAAAATGGAATTGCTGCTTTGGCATAGTAGGTTCTGGCAAGGGAGTAGTAGTCCACAGGCAGCAGGAATTGGTTTTCATATCACGCTTTATAAAATTGACTCTCTAAATTATATACATATAAAAATTGTGTAAAAATCTGAAAGAAGAAAGAGGTAAAAATTCTTAAAATTTTTTTTAAAAATGGGGGGAGTGCCAGATTGGTTGAGCATCTGTCTCTGGATTTCAGCTCAAGTCATGATCCCAGGGTTGTAGGATCGAGCCCCATGTTGGGCACGGAGCCTGCTTAAGATTTTCTATCTCCCTCTGTCCCTTGCCCCTACTCACATGCTCTCTCTCTCTCTAAAATAAAAAAGATAAAAATAAAAATAAAAAATGAGGAAAGAGATGGCTGGCTGGCTCAGTTGGTCATAGAATATGAGACTCTTTTTTTTTAATGTTTGTTTATTTTTGAGAGAGACCATGTGTGCGCATGCCTGCAAGCGGGGGAGGACTAGCGAGAGGGGGACAGAGGATCCAAAGTGGCTCCACGCTGACAGCAGTGAAATGGATGTGGGGTTTGAACTCACGAACTGCAAGATCAGGACCTGACCAAAGCCACAAGCTCAACCGACTAAGCCACCCAGGTGCCCCGAGCATGAGACTCTTTATACTGGGGTCATGAATTCAAGCTCCACATTGGGTATAGAGATTACTTTAAAAAATAATACATAAATTGTTTAAAAAAGTTTTTAAAGAGGAAAAAGTCCAAGGGAAACAGAAAAGCTGGTGGAGATAGGAACAATTCTAGGAACTAAAGTAAATATAAAACAAAAACAAAAACTTTTAAATATATATAATATACTCTAAGTATGCTAATTATATAGAAAAGGAACATTCAGGGGCGCCTGGGTGGCTCAGTCGGTTAAGCGTCCGACTTCGGCTCAGGTCACGATCTCGCGGTCCGTGAGTTCGAGCCCCGCGTCAGGCTCTGGGCTGATGGCTTAGAGCCTGGAGCCTGCTTCAGATTCTGTGTCTCCTTCTCTCTCTGCCCCTCCCCCGTTCATGCTCTGTCTCTCTCTGTCTCAAAACTAAATAAATGTTAAAAAAAAAAAATTAAAGGGGTGCCTGGGTGGCTCAGTCGGTTGAGTGTCCGACTTCGGCTCGGGTCACGATCTCGCGGTCCGCGAGTTCGAGCCCCGCGTCGGGCTCTGGGCTGATGGCTCAGAGCCTGGAGCTTGCTTCTGATTCTGTGTCTCCCTCTCTCTCTGCCCCTCCCCCGTTCATGCTGTGTCTCTCTGTCTCAAAAATAAATAAACGTTAAAAAAAAAAAAAATTAAAAAAAAAAGAAAAGGAACATTCAGAAAACAAAAGGCCTCTTACAGATTAAAATATGATCACACACAAAAAAGAACTAGAAATCAAACTCAAAATCTTTTAGGACATGGAAAATCACAAAAAGATGGAAAATGCTAAAGAAACACATAAGAGACATGACCCAGGTTTAGTATCTAAAACAGAGAAGAGAAAATGAAAGAAAGAAAATTATCAAAGAAAGATTAGAAGAGGATTTTCCCCAAACTGAAGGACCCCAGTGTTCAGGCTAACAGGGCCCAGGAAGTACTCAGCACAATGAATAAAAAAGGACCCATACCTAGACATCTCTTCAGGTAATTTGAGAAAACCAAAAGTAAAGGAAAGATCCCAAACATTTCCGGAGAGCAAAACAAGCCAGTCACAAAGGAATGAAACTCAGAGCAGCATCTACCTTCTCATCGACAATACTCTGATGACAAAAAACAAGAGACTGTGTGGTAGGCTGAATGGTCCCCCAAAGAGGTTCACATCCTAATCCCCAGAACCCATGACTATGTTACCTGACATGGCAAAAGGCCTTTGCAGATGTGAATAAGGATCTGAGATGGGAAAATTATCCTGAATTAGCCAGGTGGGCCCAATGGGGTCACAAAGGCCTTGTAAATGAAAAGTAGTAGGGTCAGAGTCACAAAAAGAGAGGTTAGAAGAATGACACTGCTGGTTTTGAAGACGGAATAGAGCCATGAGCCAAGGAATGTGGGCAGCTTCTAGAAGCTGGAAATGCCAAATCAACATTCTCCCCTGAAGCCTGCAGAAGGAGCACAGCCCTGCTGATGCCCTGGTTTTAGGACTTCTCACCTCCAGAACTGTAAGATAAAAAATAAATAATTGCATGCTGTTTGAAGCCACCAAGCTTGTGGTGATTTGCTGTGGTAGCAATGGCAAACTAATACAGAGCAGTACTTTAGAATTGTGAGGGAAAGTCATTTTCAACCTAGAAATTTGTGCCTAATATACACAATGAAGGGGCGTCTGGGTGGCTCAATCGGTTAATCATCCGACTTTGCCTCAGGTCATGATCTTGCTGTTTATGGGTTTGAGCCCCGCATTGGGCACTGTGCTAACAGCTCAGAGCCTGGAGCCTGCTTCAGATTCTGTGTCTCCCCCTCTCTCTCTGCCCCTCCCTTGCTCATGCTCTGTCTCTCTCAATAATAAATAAATGTTAAAAAATTAAAAAAATAAAATAAAAGAATATAGCAAGGAAGAATGGGGGCAGAGTGTTTTTAAATCTACAAGAACTCAAATAATTTACTCCCCACACATTTTTTGGCCACAAACTGACAAAGTAAACTGAGATAAAGGAAGACAAGAGAGCCCAAAAATAGCTTTATCCAAGAAGAGCAACGAAAAAAAAATTCCAGGTGTACAACTGTGCACTAGTCCCAAGAAACAATAACCAGTTCAAACTGAGAAAACACAACAGAAGAGATGGCGCAGATTTGAAGTTTGGGGAAAAAAGACTGAGCTGAAACTGAGCTACAGGGTCAGCGGGTTAGGGGAAGTGAGGATTAGAGACCTAAGGAGAAAATGATGTAATAAATTAATAGTCTGAATGTGAAGCAAATGAAAATGCAGCATGGTTTTAAGCAGCTGATACAGGGTTACTAATAAAAGATCTACTTGAACTAGGAACTTGAACCACACTAAGAACGCTGTCCTTTCAGTGGCCCAGGAACCGTGACTCTGAACACACAGGAAAAAAGTGTAAGTCTCCAGTTCTTCCCTGCCCAGCAATTATACCTTACTTGCATGGTAATAACACTGTAAACGCAGTTTACTGGTTTTTCAACTCCTGGGGTCAACACACGGATAAAACACTGGGCTCCTGGTTGCAGCTGCAGGCAGACTGTAAAACTGCAGTGGAAAGAAGATGGAATGACTATTTCATACATCTTCCTCAAAGTTTCTGCTATCTCATCCCCTATTCCTCATTCACAATTTATGACCTTGGTTTCTATTTCGAAGAAAATAGAACAATCAAAAGAGACTTTTCAGACTCCTACCTATCGGTGTCTATTTATACACTACCTCCCCGCCTGTCACTACAGTTAAACTGTCCATACTGCTATCGAAGGCCACCCTTCCTGTGCACTAGTCCCATCTCCACTTACCTACTCAAGGGCATTGCTACAGCAGATGGATCACTCTTATCAACATGAAAACACGCTGTTACTTCCCCGTCTCAAAATAAACAAAAAACACTTCTTTCTTGACTCCATATCCTTCTCCACCTAACATCCCATTTCTCTGCTCCCTTTTAAAGCCATATCCCTAGAAAGAGTTTACACTCTCAGATCCCTTTTTCCCATCCTCATGCAAACCCATTCCCGTCAAGCCTGTATCCTTCCCACTCCACCAAAACTGCTCACCAAGGTCACAGCGGACCACTGTGTTGCTAAATGAAATGGTCAATTTTCAGTCCTTTTTAACCTGTCGGTAGCATTCTCATCTTTCATACCAGAGAATAAATGAAGCAAGAAACAGAGATATAATCAAGCTACCTAAAATTATAGAAGCAAACAGAAAAAGAATGAGACTAAATGCAAGGCAAAGGGCCACTGTTGTCTTCCTGAATGCTTCTGTACCACTTGTTCATTCCTGTATGATATTAATGAAATGATTTAAGCATAGTTTTAAGACAATAACAATAACAAAGGACAGTAGCATCTTAGGCAGTGGTTAGGTTCTCAAGTCTGAGCATAAAGCAAAAATCAAGTTCTGATAAAACTACTTGAAAATCACTAAAACGGCTCCTAAAGTTCAGCACTGTACGGTCTCTAAGCAAGTTCGACACAGGCAGTTCCGCCCCCTCAAACTCTAGGGCACACAGTTATTTCAGCAATTAAATACAGATGAGTACATTTAGGGACCATGCTGTACAAAGACTGCATTCTGTAAGTTTAAAAAGCAGATTCAGTCTGTCTGACAAGATGCTCCCTGGAGAGGTTCAGGCTTAGTTGGGGGCACTGGCTCACTGGATACAATGGCCAGCAGAATTTCTGTCACTATTTAAGTTGTTTCTCCCTCTTCTTATTTGGCCAGACATCTATAGTTAAAAGTGGGTTCATTGGGGCGCCTGGGTAACTCAGTCGGTTAAGCATCTCACTTCTGCTCAGGTCATGATCTCACGGTTTGTGAGCTGGAGCCCCACGTTGGGCTCTCTGCTGTCAGCACAGAGCCTGCTTCAGTTCCTCTGTCCCCCTCTATCTCTGTCCCTCCCCTGCTGGTGCTAAATAAATAAATAAATAAATAAATAAAAACTTGAAAAATAGTGGGTTCATTATATGTCCGTATAATGAGGCTCCAACATACAGTGATTTGCACAGCTTCCCCGTGAATACAGCAGGTTGAGTAATCCTATTAGGGAACCACTGCTATTACCAGCTACTACAAGTCAGGGTTGCTTCCTGCTCCTGTGGCCAAAGACAACCCTAATTCCTAAGAAACCCAAAGCAATAAAATACATTTTCTGACTAGACTGGTTTCAGCTGTTTTCGAGCTTCCACAGCTCAGTGATCCATCTAGGGCTCATCTCTCCAGGGTAGGTGGAGTCACTGCCTAGGAATCTGACACTCTCCTCCAGGTCCCATCGCTTGCTCACTTCGGAAAAGCACTTGCTCCGTGATCCAATCTCACTCTCTATAGAATATAAACGCCTAATTAGCCAGGTTGGACAAATTAAGTA
Organism: Panthera tigris; assembly: GCF_018350195.1. Taxonomy (NCBI): domain Eukaryota; kingdom Metazoa; phylum Chordata; class Mammalia; order Carnivora; family Felidae; genus Panthera; species Panthera tigris. Next base: position 24,004,815 of record NC_056673.1, read on the forward strand.
CTAGTCAGTAGGGTCTAAAAATCTTCCTACATAAGACTCATTCTCTAATAAACAAAACATAGCACATATTTCAATGCTAAATCAACAGGTATTATGTAAATATCAGACAGAAGTTTATCAAGAAATGACTGCCTTCATTTCCCACCTACAGTTGAGGAAAAATAAGAGATCAATAATGCTGTGGTGGCAGGAGAATAGGAAAACAACAGTCACAGATGAGAATTTCAATTGTTACATTTCTTCTAAGGGCCAATTTGGCAATATATCCCGAAAGCCTTAAAAAAACAAAACAAAACAAAACAAAACACAATCTCTTTGTCCCAGCAATTGCATTTCCAGGGAATATAGATCTGTGCTGTCCAGTACAGTACCCATTAGCCACATGTGGCTATTGAGCTCTTGAAATGTGCTTAGTCCAAATTGAGATGAGCCATAAATGTAGAATACACTCAGGACTTCAAAGATTTAACATGAAAAAAGATACATAAAATACCTCATTAATATTTGTATATTGACTACATGTTAAAATATTTTTGATATATGGGGTTAAATAAAATATACCACAAGCTAATTTCACCTGTTTTCTTAGACTTTTTTTAATGCAGTTACTAGAAAATTTTAAATTACATATGTGGCTTACATTATATTCCTACTGGAAGGGCTACTTTTAGACAAATTGCACAAATATGTATGTACAAGGATGTTTATCAAAGCACACTTTATAAATGTGAAAAACTAGAATAAACCTAAGCATCCATCAATACAGACTGGTTAAATAAATTGCAGTAAATCTATAAAATGGAATATTCTGTAGCCACTGAAAATGCTGATGTACATCTAAATATACTGACATGAAATGATATATTAGGTAGAAAAAAAATAAGCTTACAAAATAGTACATATTTATAAGATTCCTTTTTCTTTTTTTTAAGGGAGCACGTGTGTGTGAGCATGTGTGTGTAAGCACAGAAAAAGGTCTGAAAGGTTATTCATCAAAATGACAACCATGGTTACCTCTGGGCAGTAGGATTACAAGTAATCCTTATTTTCTTCTTTATGCTTTTATGTATTTTCTGAATTTCTAAAGTAAGCATGACATAATTTTATAAATGAAATAAAGATATTTTTAAAAATGAGCCATCAGCTGAAACAAAAAGTTCAGGCTTATCTCATTTTTGCTAGATGAAGTCTACAGTAACAAGGGTCCTTAATCCTACACAATGCTACATTAAGAGACACTTGCAAGTACCTCTGTCCCAAGCTATACTTGAACTTATCCCAATAAAGAATGTTTCAGGGTTCTACATATCATTTGTGAAAAATCTGCCATGGACCCATAAGGTGTTAACTGAGAGAACGCAGAAATAGATGTTCACGCATTTGTCACTTAAAGCAACTAAGTAATTTTAAAAGGTGGGGGAGTTTCACTGATAATATTAGTTGCCTATGGGATGGGGAACTGGGTGGCAGTTCCTGAATGGAACAAGGGTGGCAAACAAAATTTTCTCTACACAGCCATTTGGTATCTTTTATATTTTGAGTGCTGTGAATCTACTTCCTACTTTAAAAATAAATAAAACTTAAAAAACAAAACAGAAACATCTATAAAGACTCCATGAATGCCCATGACTTACTCAAAATCTAAAAAGTTATTCTTAAGGTGTCTACTAGTGCTGAGGTCAAATTAACATTAAAAATTTTAGTCTGTTCAGGTCAAAATAGTTGAAGGCCTGGGGGAAGGGCCACAGAGCGAGGAGACGGTGAAGATGGGGGGAGCAAATACAATGTAATTTATTAATAGTGGAATTTGGTTTTATACTTGTAGGCAAGTAAAGAATTCCAACACTTCCTCTATATTTATATTACATTATGCTATGTTCCTGGATTTTTTTGCTTATGGGAAATAGCAAAATGTCAACCATTGTTTCTATTAAAGGTCTTTAATGATACTGCATTTTAGACCTGTAATGAAACATGGTGCTCACTGCAGTTTGTAATGCATCTCATTAAATACATTAATAACATGCATTTCACTAAAAGGTCAACTTATTATGGCTGAAGTTCGGCTTTCCTTTTAATCACTTCATTTAAAGCGATAGAGCAAACTCTGGAAAAGATCGTACAGTGCGCCTGTTACAGAAATGCTCTCTCAATTCTCTCATCCATTAATATCAGTTATGCTTAAGAAATCACTGTTAATGTTTGTATGTGAAATAATAGTATTGTAATTTTTTTAAGAAACTCTTTTAGAGTTACATGCTGATTTATTGATAAAATGATAGAATACCTAGTATTTGCTTCAAACTAATCCAGAAATAGGGGGAGAGTTAGTATATAGATGAAATAAGATTGGTCAGGAATTGATGATTGCTTAGCTCGTAATGGTATGTGGGTTCACTGCGCAATTCTCCACGCTTTGGTACAAGTTTGATATATCTCATAATAATTTTTAAATAAGTCATGCTGAGGTTTCCTTAAGTAACTTGCCTTCTTCCTTATACACTGCTGCCAGCAACATAAAAGACCTGCCTCCTAATACTGCAGAACTGCAGAAAAACAGAGAGGAAAAGGTAATCTCTTCAGAGAAACAGTCTTGCCCACTGAAAAATCCCTTAATTTTGCTAAGGTTACTTTATGACTTACCACTTATGCAACTCTTAAAATACCAAAAAATGTCTTTGAAACTACCTAACGCTTCCAGAGCTGTAATTACCAACACGTAACACCAAGGTGATCGGGGACTAAGTGCGTGTGTGTTGGGGAAGGAAGGAGATAACCTGTTTAGTCTCAGAAAAGTAGAGTTGAGGGTGCTGAAGTAAGAATGGCATGCAGCTCAGGAGTTTACTGTGGCTAAAATCTGCTGTGCTAGAGGCTACCATTACTACGTAAGAGTAAACGGCAACGCCAAGGACAGAATACATCAAGAAAACCCAACCTGAGAACAGGTTCCTGCACACGATGAAACGGGCATTGAGAGAATAAAACAAGAGTCTGAGGTGAGAAGAAATCAGAAAGGCAGGAGAACCCAAACAGCATTCGTAGTGTCACTAAAGCCAAAGGGAAGTATTTCAAGGAAAAGTTGAATGCTTCAAGGAGGCAGTGGCTGGGTTTGGTGACAAGGAAATCTCTGGTTATCTTTCTGTAGTCACAAGACAAGGGCTGAATTATAAGCATTACAGAAGAATGTAGCACTACACTTTCCAGAGCAAATGCATAAGTTATGTAGGAGGTTTGAATTCTAATAAAAAGTCAAAAAACACTGAAGACAGTGGGGATGATGGTTATTACACTGATATTATTACACTGATGCATATTACACTGATAACCATCATTCACATGGCTGATCATTACCAAACACCACCTTCAGCAGAAAAATACCCACACCTAACAGTTGTGGGGTGCAATGTGCCAGACACTGTGCTAACGCTTTCCGTTGATCATGCCCATTAATTCTCACGACCGTACCATCACCATTTTACTGCGAAGTTAAGGAATCTTGCCAAGGTCACAGTTAATCCATTGCTGAGATGGAATCTAAAGCTAGGCAGTCTAACTTTAACTCCTAGAAGGCCAAGCAAACGGACAGGCGATTTAATTAAAGACAGTAAGTTCCAGTGCCTATTGTGGGGTCAGTACAAATTCAGCCTGTTCCACACCAGCTATACAGCACAGTTTATGGTGCATCCAAAGTAATGTAGCCCAGAAATTTTTCTTAAACTGTTTCTCAACACAGGGAGGTACACAACGTATTATGTCATACTGTCATAAGAAGATTGAAAATAAACAAAAAAAAAAGCTACCCTGGGGTGCCTGGCTGGCTTAGTCCATAGAGCATGCAACTTTTGATTTTGGGGTCATCAGTTTCGAGCCCCACCTTGGGTGTAGAGATGACTTAAAAAATAAAATCTTAAGAACAAAAATTAGCCACCCTTCAGATGTGCAGAAATACTAGTATTAGATAATACTAGTATTTTCACTCTCCTATCTTAGAATATATGTGACACCAAACAAATGTTCCTTTCTTCTTCCTCCTCCACTGCAACCCACCCTGTCAGATTCATAGACATCTGTCACATTAACTGGAATTCACCAATGAGGCAAAGAGGCAATTTGGTTAAGTACAAAAAAAGGCAGATTAAGATCAGAATAGTTACAGGGGTGCCTGGGTGGCTCAGTCAGTTGAGTGTGTCCAACTTCAGCTCAGGTCATGATCTCACAGTTCATGAGTTAGAGCCTCACATCGGGCTCGTTGCTGTCATATGCGAAGCCTGCTTTGGATCCTCTGTCCCCTCTCCGTACCTGGCCCCGACCTTCCTCCACACCCTCTCTCTCAAAAATAAACAAACATTAAAAAAATTCATAATGGGGCGCCTGGGTGGCTCAGTCGGTTAAGCGTCCGACTTCGGCTCAGGTCACAATCTCATGGTCCGTGAGTTCGAGCCCCGCGTCGGGCTCTGTGCTGACAGCTCAGAGCCTGGAGCCTGCTTCAGATTCTGTGTCTCCCTCTCTCTCTCTGTTCCTTCCCCGTTCATGCTCTGTCTCTCTCTGTCTCAAAAATAAATAAACATTAAAAAAAAAAATTCATAATAGTTGCAAAATAAAAGTTAAATAATATTAAAGTAGTTAAAGGAACTAAATTGGTACCCAAGAATATGTCCACCTGACACTAACTAACCCTTAAAATATCAATATTTTAAGATGAATCAAAAAAAAAAGGGAAAGGCTCAAGCAAGAAGAGTAACAAGTTACAAAATGGGAAAGGTCTCCTCACCAAACACTTCAAACATTTAACCTAGAGCAATTAGGTCCCATCCCAAAGCATACCAGAAATTAGGGTACCAAGGCATTAAAAATAGTAGAGAAATGGGGCACCCGGCTGGCTTAGTCAGCAGAACATACAACTCTTGATCTTGGGATCATGAGTTCGAGTCCATGCGGGGTGGAGAGTTTACTTCAAAAAAAAAAAAAAAAAATTAAAAGAAAATAGCAGATAAGTAATCCAAAAATCTCACAAATTTTGAAAACTGCCAGCCTATCTTTTATTTAAGGGAGGTAGAGGTAAAAGGTGAGTTTGCAGGGTTCCTGACTTCAAGTACGACAGGACATCTAAAAGCTAGACCCTAGGAAAAAATTCCTAATTAAAGCGGGTATTTTGGGGTGCCTGGCTGGCTCAGTCAGTAGAACGTGCAACTCTTAATCTTCGGGTCGTCAGCTTGAGCTCCATGTGTGGCACAGAGTTCACTTTAAAAAAAAAAAACAGGTAGGGGTGGCTGGGTGGCTCACTCAGTTGAGCGTCTGACTCTTGATTTCAGCTCAGGTCATAATGTCATGGTTCATGGGCTCGAGCCCCACACTGGGCTCTGCACTAACAGCACAAAGCCTTCCTGGGATTCTCTTACTCCTTCTCTTTCTCTTCCCCTGACTGCCCCAAAATAAATAAATAAATAAACAACAACAACAACAACAACAACAAGTATTCTCTCATAAGAAAGCTTTGCAGAACCCCCTACCCTAAAAATCCTACATATTTACTTCGAAGTTTGAGATGATCCTATCTGGAATCAGATGTCCTTCTCGGGTCCCTTCCAACTCTAATCCATGATACTATAAAAATAAGTTGCTTTTTTTTAAAAATTTTTTAAAAAATGTTTATTTTTAAGAGAGAGACAGACGAGAGAGAGAGAGAGAGAGAGAGAGAATGAGCGGGTGAGAAGCAGAGAGAGAGGGAGACACAGAATCTGAAGCAGGCTCCAGGCTCTGAGCTGTCAGCACATAGCTGGATGCGTGGCTTGAACTCATGAACCACCGAGATCATGACCTGAGCCGGAGTCAGCACTTAACCAACTGAGCCACCAGGGGCCTCTAAAAAGAAGTTTTAAAGAGCAAATGAAAACACTTAAGTCTCAACATGCAGATAAGGAATAGCAATTCCAATCCAACCACAGTGCACTCGGCCCAAATCGCCCTCTGCCCCCATCCTTTAGGGCCCTTGGGCACATAGCACACAGACCACAGGAGGCAGTGTGGTGCAGAAGGGAGACTTCTAGACCATAAGGCAGGAAAGCTGGAGTTTGGTCTGCTGTGCATGAACAAGTGCTATAATCTGGGCCCTGGTTTTCTCACTTGTAAAATCAGGGGCCTGAGAGCCAAGTAATTTCTAAATTCCTCTTCCATAATTCTCAGGCTTTATAGCTCAGCACTTCTCTCCCAAAATTTTTCCTCCCTCTGCAGTCATCACCTTTCCTCACTCTGTGTAACCCAAAGGGAGACATAAATAAGACCATCTTAGCATGTTTTCTAGAAACCTTCTAACAAAGGCATCTTTTTTAAAAAAGATATTTTATCTATTTTGAGAGAAAGAAAGCACACAGGAGGGGGAGAAAGACTGGGAGAGAGAGAGAGAGAGAGGGAGAGAGAGAGAGAGAGAGAGAGAGAGAGAGAGAGAGAGAATCCCAAGTGGGCTCCACACCATCAGCATGGAGCCCCATGTGGGGCTTGAACTCATGAACCGTGAGATCATGACCTGAGCTGAAATCAAGAGTAAGACGTTTAACCAACTGAACCACCCAGGCACCCCAAGAAAGGCATCTCTTAAGCACATGATACAACCACTTTTAATGAACTGGGATCAGCCATCCCTTATCTCTTGTTCTATACCTGTGGGTTTGCACATAGTGTTCTCTGAGCATTAAAGAAGTAACTCAGAAAGCCAAAGGCAAGTGGGGGAGGGAAGTGAGGGCAGGTTAAGAGAAAAGTGGAATTGGCATCACTTAGAACTCAAACCATTTCAGTCAAAACTGTCTTTGTTTAATAAGAGTTATAATGCTTTTTTTTTTTTTAAGGTAAAAACTAGGGGCCTGGGTGGCTCAGTTGGTTAAGCATCCAGCTCTTGATTTCAGTTCAGGTAAAGCTCTCACAAATCAGGAGATCGGTTCGTGAGAGCCATCTCTTGAGCCCGAAGATGGGCTCTGCACTGACAGCGTGGAAACTGCTTGAGATTCTCTCTCTGCCCCTCCCTTGCTTGCGCAGGGCACCCAAGGGCTGTCTCTCTCTGCCCCCCCTCAAAATAAATACATAACCTTAAAAAAAAAAAGTTAAAAAACTACTCTGTACTATATTATCACTAAAACCAAATACTCTCTTCTTCAATTCTGTGGTGCTGCAAATACAGTCCCAGTGTATCCCAATGTATCCCAGTGGTTCTAAAGTATCTCCATATGCCATAAATATTCTTACTATTTTTTAGGGCGCTGGCAAATTCTGGGCCACCTTTGTCCCTGAAAATAGGGAAAACATCTGGTTGAGGAAGCTGATTGGTAGTCAACAGAGCTTTTTGAAGCTTGATCCGTCCTTCCAAGAGCTGGTCCCACAGAGCTGAGAAAGAGAAAAGAATATCATTCGTTACAAAAATCTTCCCAGTGGGACAGATAGGGAGAGACAAGAAATCACACGAGTCTCTGCAAAGCACAGCTTTATCACAGCTTCATGCCATGAAAATACCCTCCGTTACAGGAAAAAAACTCAGTATCTTGGAAGCAAATATTTGCTACGAGAGAGGGGTAGGCTGAAGCCCAAAGAGAGGAGAAAACTGTTTTCCCCTCAGTATTCCACAGCCGCCAAAGTATGAGAACAGAACCAGCTAAGCGGCTCAATGTAGAAAAGGCTGGCTACGCACAGAAGAATGGGGCTTTAGGCCCCTAGGTAGGTGGGGCACAAATTAATTGGAAGGACACAAGAGAAAAGGAAGAGCCAAAACAAACAAAAACACAAACAGGAGATCAAATGCAGACACTGCGAAAAATAAGCCACCAGCAAACCATGTACAAACCTATCTGGTTCTTCACAGCTCTTCCTTTCTCCACTTCCTCGGAAACTCTGACACTGGAGAAGGTCATCACTACTCCGTCATCTTCACTATTCCTGCCTTCAGCCCTGTCTTCCTCTCTCTCATTTGTGGAGTCTTCCTCCCCGTCCCCTTCTTCCATACCAGGCTCCTCCTCTTCATCTTCCTCCTCCTCCTCGCTGCTACCAAGGTCATCCATTCCCTTGGTGAATTTTTCAAAGTCACTGATGCTCTGGACACTAAAACCCGGTGTGCTCTCAGAGCAGCTTTTGATCCTCTTCTTCCAGGCCAGACTACTGTCCCTGTCATCACCACACTCCTCTTCCTCAGCAGCACTCGTGGCATCCTCATCAGATCCCTCCAGACCCAGCCCCTCTGAACCTCCATCTCCAGACTCATCCTCATCAGATATTATTTCCTTGTCTGAACAAGAGCAGAAAGAAGAAAAAAAAAAAAAACAACCCAAAAAAACAGATGTTACTTTGAGACAAATATTAGGCCACACCTTTCATTTCAAGTAAAGGGCTGCAGCATCCATCAAAAAAATAAAATGTATGGTTGTACTCAATTCAAATATATATTATACATTTACTACCTATAAGAGGCTAAGGAAAAAGCAAAGATGAACAAAACGTAGGTCCTACCCTAACAAAAGGTTCTAGTGGGAAAGACAGACCCATCAAATACAGACAAGAACTGACAAAGTTTTGATAACCCAGAGGAGGGAGAAATTTTAACTGTGGGGCAAGGTCTGGACCTTGAAGAATGGTAAGATTTCAAATAAGGGAATTAACAGTTTTCCCAAACCTATATCTGAAATATAATTTATCATTAACTAACCCCAATGTACAATCTCTCTCACACCAGTACACCCTATTTATTACTTACTTAAGCACCTATTATCAGCCAGGTGTACATAAAAGCTAAGGAATGACAAATACAACGTAACACCTGTGGGGTGTCACAGTCTGGTAAGAGTGGTAGATATGTTTGACAATATTCATATCACTATTATCATTACAGCATCATCCGTACACAGTGTATTGGAGGTGAGTGAGGGGATGGGTAAAACAGATGATGGGGATTAAGGAGTGGACTTGTGATGAGCACCGGGTGTTACATGTCTTGAGTCACTAAATTGTGTACCTGAAACTAATATCACACTATCTGTTAACTAAATGGAATTTATTTTTTATTTAAAAAGTCTTTTTTCAGTGCGTATCTTATTTTATTTCATTTTAATCCAAGTTAGTTAATATATAGTGTAATGACTATTTCAGGAATATAATTTAGTCATTCATCACCTAACTAAATGGAATTTAAATAAAAATTGAAAAAAAAATCCTAGTGCCATTAGTACACAGTGTATGGAAGAGGATCCAACTAACATGCTTGGAAGGATAAGGAATAGCTCCATGTACAGGAGATACTATAATTTTATTCATTAAGCATAAGTAACAGCTGATGTGATAGGTCTTCAGTACTTCTTTAAAAAAAAACTACATATAGGGGCACCTGGGTGGCTCAGTTGGTTAGGCGCCTGACTTTGGCTCAGTCATGACCTCACGGTCTGTGGGTTTGAGCCCCACATTGGGCTCTGTGCTGACAGCTCAGAGTTGGGAGCCTGCTTCAGATTCTGTGTCTCACTCTCTCTCTCTCTGCCCCTTCCCTGCTCGTACTCTGTCTCTCTCTCAAAAATTAAACATTAAAAAAAATAAAATAAATTTAAAAAAAGAAACTAATCCTTTAAATTCTTTAAATGTATGCCATTTCTCAGATTAAGGAATATTCACAGAGTAGCAGTTAAGAGTCAGACTTGGAGCCAGACTACCTTATGTGAGTCCTGGCTCTTCCCCTTACTAGCTCTATGACCTTGAGCAAGTTACACAACCAATCTGTCCCTCAATTTCCTTACCTTTAAAATGGGGATACAGGGCGCCTAGGTGGCTCAGTCAGTTAAGCGTCCGACCTCAGCTCAGGTCATGATCTCATGATTCGTTGAGTTCGAGCCTTGTATCGGGCTCTGTGCTGACAGCTCTGAGCCTGGAGGCTGCATCACATTCTGTGTCTCCCTCTCTCTCTGTCCCTCTCAACTTGTGCCCCCCTCTCTCTCAAAAACAAACTTAAAAAAAAATAAATAAAATGGGGACAAATACTAGCAACTTCATAAGTTATTGAGAGTATCAAATGAGATGATACATGTAATGATAACAGTAACAACATCTTTTGAAAACTGTGTTCTAGTCTCTTAGAACTTAAAGAGCTACCACAATGCCTGACACATGGTGAAGCCCAATAAGTATTATAATATGTCTCACAATTGGCCCCTCTATCAGTCTCTAGGCAAAGAATGTGAAATGGGCTTACCAGGAGCCCCCAGAACCATAACGGGTAATCATCCATTATCCAACTAATCATGGATATCGTGACCTGAATGATAGTTTTTTTTATATCATCTGTGCATTCTCAGCCTGGCACCTCTAACCTCTCTAAAGGGGGGGAAAAATGGCATCCACTAAGTAACCACCATATCCAGCCCCTTCTTCCATTGAGAAACTTACAACGCTAATGCTTTAAAACTATAAGCTGATGGGGCACCTGGCTGGCTCAGTTAGAAGAGCATGCAACTCTTAATCTTGGGGTTGAGAGTTCAAGTCTCATGTTGGATGTAGAGATTACATTTTAAAAATTTCATAAAAAGAAATAATAAAAAATAAAACTATAAGCTCATGTCCTCACATCCTCCTAAGGCCCTTGCAGGGGAGAGGGAAGGATTTTATTATTTTTACAATGGCAAAAAATGAGTTTCACAAACTAGTATTGAATTATATAGTGACCCAATGCAAGACTCGAAAAACCAAAGGAAAAGGGTCAAAATCCATGAGTAGCATGCTCATCAGACGCAATTCTTTCTCAACACATAGCCCTGTCCAATATCCATTATCTTTTCTTTCCATTTTATGGTGAACCATTAACCTAAACATAAGGATTATATAAACTTAATAGCTTTGAGCTTTAGAATCCTTAGGAACTGAAATTAACTACCTCTTAAGGTCCTTTCTAATGCCAAATCCATGGTCTCTCCTAAGACAGTAAGTGGGGGCACACACACAGACTAATCATCCAAAACAAAAACAAAGACAAAACCCCGCAACTTTAACCCTAAAATATTAGGAAAGAAAGAGAAAGCAACATGCAAATACGTCTACTCACCAGATGAACCTGGCAGTGTCTGCTCCCAGGGGTCTTCCTTCCAAGCTTTTCTAGAGGTAGTCTTGCCAGAATACCTTTTGTCTGTGTCCAAGAGGGAGGCTGATGCCAATTTTCTAATGCTACCCACTGCCAGAAAATCACCTTCCCCATCTTCCCCTTCATCAAACCTGTCAATCACTCTGGCAGCAGTGGCTGTAGGGGAGGGGTTGGGGGGAGAGTAATCAGTATCTCCAGGTTAGAAGGAACTTTAAGAGTAACCCTGTTCAACCCTTTCAACTCACACTCTACAAAATCCCCACCAACTTCCAGGAACAGGAAACTCATTACCTCTCAAGATAGACCACAGTCTTACTGCTGTTCTTGAACAGAAAGTTGACCTCTGCGCCTACTAGTTGGACATATTTCTATGCCTTGGATTATAAAAACTAGCCTAACTCCTCTTCCATTTGTGACAGTCGCTAAAATATTTAAGTCAGCCATCTATCCTCACTCCATCCCATCCCTAAGGGAGTCTGCTTATCCTGGCTCAACAGCCCTAACTTCTTCAACTGATATTCCTAAAACACGGTCCAGCACTCACATTTATCCTTCCTTATTCTTCCTTCCTCACACTTCTCTGATTCAAGTCTAAAGCAGGATTACTCCCAACTAGACCTTGAACATCAGCTTACAGAACAGCCGTCCCATTCGTCAGCCCCTGAGCAAATGTCTTGAGGCCTAGGGAGGCTTAAACAGCCCCATGGAATCCCACTGCTTCCTTCAATCTCCTAGTAAGTTCCTAGGGGCAGGCCGACTTAAAAAACGGTGAGACTTCCTTCTCATTTCTAACTTAATACCGGTAAGCGCATCCTGAAAAGATAACTTCCAACCAACTACCAGACCCCCTGTTCCCTGCTACAGCCCTCCAAGTCCCTGGGATGCTCCAGCCACCCGAGCACCAAGTCTGGAGTGCGGCTCAGAAGGAAGCCGAAGTCCTCCTCCTGAGCCCGGCCAACCCTCCCGGGAGGCCGTTTTCCTCTACGCCAGGATGAGCCGAGTAGGCCAGGCGGCGAGGCCTGGCTGCCGGCCTCTCTCGCGCCGCCCGGGTCTGCCCGAGGCTGGACCCACCGCTCCGCACGTGGCTTTTCCCCAGTCAGGCCTCACCCTCCTCCGGGTCGGCCTCAGGATCCGCCTCGCGCGGGCGCGGGTTCAACAATTGTTCCAGCTGCAGCGCCAGGGGCTGCGGCCCCGCCATCGTCACCAGGTCTCGCTCTGCGCCGTGCCCGTCAACGTGCAGCCCCAGCCCTGGCCCCGGCCCGGACGCTCTCTCCCCGCCGGGCCCTGTTGCCCAGAGACTACTCCCCCGAACAGCCAGGGACCGCAGACAACCCCGCTCTCGCTCTGGGCCGGCCACTTCCGGGAGGCGCGCGCGAGGGGGCGGGGCCTGCGCGTCACTACAGGCGTTGCTAGGAAGAAGGCGGAAGCGCGCGGAAGGCTGAAGGGATTGTCGCCATCCCGGCGCGCGTGCGCGTGCGCCGAAGGGGTGTGTGAAGTGGTCCGGGAGCGCGCCAGGGCACGTGGCCGCCGTTGGCGCTGAACCGACGTTGCTTTGCGCGCGACCCTTGTCCCCTCGTATAAAATATGCTTCAAGATTTGTCCGAGATTCGCTTAGAAATAAAGTGTGGTGTAGTCATGGCCTATCTATGGTGGCTGTTATGAAAAGAGGAGGGAGTAAATAAAGGGTAAGCACTTCCAGCCTCAGGTGCGCTTTCGGGCACTGGGACCAAAATAGGTTTGACATTTAGCAGTTTAACAGTCTGGAGGAGTCTGGGGCCGGGCACACGCCTCTGACCCTGCGGTGGTCGGGATTTAAGAATCCTACGTCAGCGATGTGCATGTGTAAGTGTACGGCGGACTGTTGGCGTCCTTATTCACAGGAATAATTAGAAATAACCATGGTTGTGCCTAAATAAAGATCGTTCTGTAGTTTCTCCAAGTAGCCTTGTCTTAGGGAAAAGGGGGGTGATGGTGGCGATTACTCTATTGCATACCCTCATTATTGATATCTGTTCAAAGGTGAGAATATACTCAGACACTTGAAACTGGTGCACAAATGCAGAAAAACTCATGTCTACTGTATGAGAGGCACAGGTAGACTCAAAATATAGAGACTTAATAGGATCAATTTAATTACACCCAGCCACACGGAAAGATGCTATCCCTTTATATTCTTTCTTCATGAAGCATTCCCTAACTGCCCGCTGTGTGGCAGGCACTGCTAGATGAGATACAAAGATGAGCAAGTTAAATTCTCTCCTGACAGTGATCAGCCCCCCCCCAAGGGGGGCGGCGGGGGCGGGGGGGGGCAGACAAACTTGTAAACAGAACTGGCAATAAGGGATAAGGGTGAGTACAAAGTGGTCTGTTCCTTCCAGTATCTGTTTGAGGTCACCTGTAGAAACCTTGAACAACCCCCCTCAAACAGAAACTGCATCAAAAGAGTCAAGAAAAGAGACGTTAAGGGTGCCAGAGCAGTTGGATCCCACAGCTGACAGCCTGGGAACCCTCAGCTCACCAGTGTTTCCTGTGGAATTTAAGGGAAGTGAGGGTCCCTGACTTTCACAGTCTTAATATGCCCTCAAGGTCAAGAGCAATGAGAGACCCATCCCTTTAGTGTGGCTTGTTTCATGTCCCCTTCCCAGGTGTCTGCAGAGGGGAAGGAGAACCAGTCTTAGGGCAGATTCCTTCAGACTTGAAAGAATGCCAACCTAGGACAGGAGCACCTAGGTAGGGGACTCAGGCAAAAGCAAACTGCTTTTTACCAGCAGCAAGAAAATTCAGGCTAGAAAACAGCTCCCCCGCCCTCCCCCCCTTATTTTGTTAACATATTCTCCGTAATTGCAGCCTGGTGCCTGCTGTCTGGAGCCTCCAAAGCAAAAGCATGCCCCTCAGGCTGCAACAGGGAGCCATTGCCCTGGGCTTCAAAAGACAAAAATGTATCTCTCCACATTTAGGAAGCTACTTCCCCCAATCCTCTTCTGTTCCTATTTTGAACAATAGTGCTTAGAATCCTTGCCTTCAGGGTAAAGAAAAGGGAGAGAAGGGGGAAGGGGAAACAAGACAGGTCAGAGACCACCTCTAAGCTGTCGTGCAAACAAGACACACTGGTGGCTGGCTCTGGGCAGAAAACGCCCTAGTCCTGCTTGTCTATACTCTCCCTTCACTGTCCTGGTCTCCTCTGACTTGGGAAGCCTTTGGAGGAAGGAATCAAGACTACGCTACTCCAGTCACACACATCCCAGGGTCCCCCAAATGCTTCTGCTTTCTTACCCCATACTGAGGGGAGAGGGAAAGAAAGAGGAAAGAATTCTAGGACTTAAGATGCAGCCGAGAGACGTTGAGACCTGGGGCTGGAGAGCATCCTCCTGAATGCTCTCTCTAGGGGGCCCTCCCTGCCTGCGTTCCAGTATCTAGAGAAATGAGGAGGGATTTTCCTGATGGGAACGGATCTGGAGATGGAGGGTGGACTACAAGAGAGGATACTTCAAAGACTATGCCTCCTAGAAGAAACTTAAGCCTCTAACTGCTCTGGGCGTGAGAGCTGATGTGAAGATCAGAAGGATGGGAATGACCGGGAGCACTCTCCCCAAAGAACAGTCTTCTCCAGAGGCAGTCAGAGGGTCTCCCCATTCACAGTGCTGCTGCCTAAGGGCTGCAAAGTGACAGAGAGATGTAGGGATAGCAGAAGATGGGCAGGAGTGACATTGGATTGCCCCCCACCACTGTCCCAATCAATTCCTATGACTAGGAGTTTCAAGAGGTTAGGGAAACCAGGTTCTTACCTGCCTCTCTTCTCAGATGCCATCAATCTCCAGGTCCCAGGTCCCTACCAATGCCTGTCCTGGTCTCCAGGAATAGTTTCCCTTCACTTTGTACAGCCCTAAAGCAGTCCCCAGTCTCCTTCAGCCTGGAGAAGTTGGTGGGTGAGCTTCGGCTCCCCAGCCCAGGGCAGATGGTAGCTTCCTGAGGCTGGAGCCCTGAGGGCAGATGGCCAGAGGCACAGAGGTGGCAGCTTTAAGATGGCTGCAGGGAGAAAGCAAACTGCCAAGCCCAACTAGAGAGGAGACTGCCCTCCTAGGAGGGAGGGGACCACCTTGTTGCTCCTCTGTGGCCCTTGAGCCTCTCCCGGGAGCCCCCAGCTGGGCTGCCTGGGAGTGGTGCAGCGCTTCTCTGCAGCTTAGGGCCAGAGGTGGGCATCGCTGCTCTGATGGGAAGGAGAATAGTCCCTGATATCTCTAGACCTCCTCCTCTCAGGTGGCTCCAAATTTGACTACTAAGCTTTGCCACCTGTTCAGGTACTTATTAGGGTTCAGTATCCAGAGCCAAGAGGGAAAGACTGCCCTGCTGCCACCGAGTGAGAGAGAGGAAATGAGTCCACACTGAGCGCCCAACTCAAAACGCTTCTTAACAAGTACCCGATTCCACAATAAAGCTGCTAAATAATTCAGCAGCCTTGATAGGAGAATGCAGCTTCCCATGAGCATGAGCGTACGTTCAGTTAAATGAATGTCTTTAAAGGGGGTGGCCATAATGAATAAGTTGGCTGTGATTTAATGTATATAAACGCTAAAAGGGCAAAAACAGCTGATCCAGTGATTGGATACAAAGCAGATAAAGAAATGTGCTGCATGCAGAGGCTAGGAGTTTCAAAAGTCTCCCGATATTTCATAAATTTGGATTTTTGAAAGAATACTGTCAGGTTCCTTGCTGACAGTCCTCCCATTAGATAAGCCGTCATATGGATGCAGTAAAATATTGCTTATTTTAAAGGCTTCTCTGCAGGAAAGATACACTTGGTTGTGTTTTAACAAAATATGAAAATGACAACGGAAATTATGTGCCATTTAACGTAAAACCTTTGATTTTTAAAACGAAATAAATAACCCAGACTGAAATCTAGGTGATATAGAAATGAAATTCTGGAACTCAAATAGAATCTAATATTAAAAACACACACGTATTTCATAGTAGATAAATATTTAAATTCCTTCCATGTTTAATGAAGGCTTGGGAGGGATTGAAGTACTTTTCAGAACATATTGGCAACTCCCAGGTAAAATTTGATTTCTTTATTGGTTATTTTTGCTCATCTTTCAGAGAAAGGTAATATGTATCTTGTGCCAGATGAAATAGTTTTCCTTCTAGAAAACTTCAAATGTAACAAATACTATAAAACAACTACTTCATATCAGTTCTCTGAAAGGGATTAAAGTATTTCATTTCTAGCTGTACCCTACATTCATTTTACGTTATCTTTTAAACCACCAAATTGGAGAGCAGGATTATCTATGGGAAGTGAATTGAAACTGAAAAGGACCACCTCTAACTATATATTTACAAGTAACTGACTATCACAAGTCCAGTTTTGCACGTGCAGAATGGGGGATAGAGACAGTGCATGGGCTCTCATGCCTAATCATACCCGGACCAGGAGCACTCATTTTTAGCCATGGATTTGATTTCTATTTCAAATTCTATATTAATTTATCAGCAAACAGCTCTTCAACTGTATCAGTTAAATCCACAGAATGCAAATCGGTAGTTAATAACAGCGGGAAGCCACGGAGAAAAGCTTGGCTGGCATTAGCAAGGGGATTCAGCCATAGCCAAGGTAAAAACATAGCCCAGTCCTGCTTCTCTTCCCTCTGGGTTCTGAGGTGTCATTCAGCTCCCCATCAGGCCTCACCTCTACTTGTTAAAACATCAAATAACACACCAAATATCTAAACATCAGATTTTCTATTTTTATTAAAAACTCACAAATTTATTCAACATGTTTTCTTTCATACAGTGAATGGTCTAATATGCACTGGAGGTCACACAAGCTTAGGTTTATCAGAACAATAAAAGACATATGAGAAATTTAATATATAAAGAAAAAAGTAGCAGCTGTTGACTGCATATTTGACCATAAAATTTAAATATTTTGGACTTTTATTTTAAAGACACAAAAATAAAACCTGTGTGGGTCTATATAAGTCATATTAACAATTCCATGAATGTTCAACAGGACTAAAAATTAGCAAAGATGTTTTTTTTTTTAAACCTTGTAACACTTTTTTTCTTTTTTTTTTTTTAACACTTTCTCAGGTTGTGGTGCCAGGCACCTTTACAGTATTTGTGCTATAATTATTCTATTTGGCAAGTGTCTGAATATCATGTTTTCTCTTTGCCTTGTGTAAACAACACCTTTTTACATACTAGCACAGTGAGCTGCGAGCCCTGCAAATCTGTCAGAACATCTACAGGAAAAGAAAATGAACAATTTTGGTTGATTGCTCAAAACATTTTGTTTTTGAACAAGAGGTTTCAAAACAGGATATATTAATAAAACACTGAACTCCTGAATTTAACATTATACGTAAACAGTTGACTGTTTTTAGTTCAATAGTCTTTTTTTTTTTACTTTTTTTTTTTTTTTTTTTTGTATGTGTGAAGGTAGAATACTTTCTTGTACAGTTGATGTTCAAGTCATTTTACTGAGAGGTCTGGCTAGAGACCATCCTTATCGAGGGTGTCTGTGTGTATCTGTGTGTGTGTGTGTGTGTGTGTGTGTGTGTGTGTGTGTGTAGAGCTTTGTGAAGGTAGAAGAGTTGATACTGAGGGCTTTACATTTAGAATTTTGCAATTTTCGCAAAAACAAAAACCAAAAACCCAGATAGACAAAAAATATATATATATATAGTCCCACCTGATGCACAGCAGGTCGGCGTTTCTGAAGCTATAAGAGTTTGTTGTCGCTGTTGCTGAACTCTGAGACAACACTAGTGAATTTCCCAGAGCCAGAACCCTCCTGGCTGGCCCGGGAGCGCCCCGGGCTGCTCCACCTCCCTCACCCGGCTGCGCCTCGGCCTCCCTCCCCGCGGCTCCCGGCGTCACCACTGGCTGTGCGCCCCCGCCGCCTCCGTGGCTGTTTCTCTGCAGCCCTCTGGCCAGGTGCGCAGGCTCGAAGAGTCTTGCCCCGGGATCCGGGTCCAGGTGGAAGATGGGGAGACGTCTGAATATCTCTTCCGGAGCCCCAGTTCTGCACCTTGCCAGTCAGAGCACGGATCCCAGTTCTACTTCCAGGAGGATTTGGATTCTGTTTCTTGTCCCCCTTTCCCGTCTGGACTCGCCAGACGGAAAATGGTCCCCGAGGCTGAAGGAAGTGTGTGTGTATGGGGGGTGGGGGGGTGACTTGCTTTTATGTTTTTTTTTTTCTTCTTTTTTCTATTTTTCTTAAATAAAGGTTCATTTCTGTACAACCACGAACTCCGCGGACCGTGCGAGACCCCGCTACCACACGGCCGCCTCGTTCATTTCGGGCGGGTGAGACAGGTGGTTCCCGTAGCTCGCCCCGCCGTTGACCGACAGTGATGAGAAGGGCGGGCTGGGCCCGAAGACCTCAGCCGACATTGAGTGTAGAGGCCCGGGCAGGCTGGGCTCAGGGCTGGGCGAGTCCCCGGGGGGGTGCGCCAGGATGTCAGTGAACCGCTGCGCCTCGCTCGACGGGTGGTGGCCCGGCAGCGGGTGCTCCAGGCCGCCCAGGGGCGTCCCGGAGGGCCCGGACGACGGCACGAAGGGCAGGTCCACCGGCGTCTGAGCCTGCGAGGACGGGGGGCCTTGCGGGAAGAAGTCATAGTTGCCCCCGGGCCCGTAGTACTCGCTCTGGTAATCTGCGGAGCGGCGGGGAGGAGGGTGTCAGGACGGCGGAGAAAGGACGCGAAGGACAACTCGGGGAACTCGCCGTCGCGGGCTCCCCTGCGGCGCTGGCCGCGGGGAGGAGGCTTGGTGCAAACAGCGGAGCTGCTCCCGGCCAGCTCGCCCGCCTCGTTCGCGGTCGGGAATTCGGCCCTCGCTCTGGACTACCTCCTCTTGATTTACCCTCCGGCCTTCCCCATCTCCCCCACTCGAAGCGCCTCCCGCGCTGCCACCCGCTTCCAACGAAGCCAAGCCCGGCTGGCCGCTCCCCGCCTCTGGGCTGCACACTCACCTCCGTAGAAGGAGAAGGGTCCGTTGGGGATGAGCTCGCCCGGCTCCAGGCGGTCCACGAGCGGCCGCATCCGGCGCGGACTGCGGAAGAAGGCGTGGCGCCGGGCTCCCAACGCGCTCAGCTGCTTCATCCTCCGTTCCTTGGAGCGTCTGTTCTGGAACCAGACCTGAAGCAGACACGCGGCGGGGTGAGGCTCGGGAGACACCCCACCCCCCACACACACACACACTTCGGATGCGGGGGCCGATCGGCCCCTAACTCCTCTAACCGCTAGCTGGACTCAGGGCTCCGCGCGCGCGCGCGCGGCTGTGTGTGTGTTGTGGTGCGTGGGGGTTATGTCTGAGTAGGAACGCCAAGGGCGGCCCCTGAGCCAATGGTATACAGGATTC
The DNA here is from genome assembly GCF_018350195.1 of Panthera tigris. Lineage (NCBI taxonomy): Eukaryota > Metazoa > Chordata > Mammalia > Carnivora > Felidae > Panthera > Panthera tigris. The sequence goes on from NC_056673.1 coordinate 24,024,271, forward strand.
CCGACTGGGGACCTGGGCAAGCAGCCCTGCCCGACGTGAGGCAGTCGGAGTTGTTTCCAATATCACACTGTCACAGTTACATCTTCTGGGGGCTGTACACACATAGACACTCAACCTCCCCAAATAGTGTCAGACACACGCGGTTTCCCGTCCAGGGTCCCTGGCAGCCCCCTCCCCCATGACGGTGAGAGAGAACTAAACAGCCTCCTGCTGACACCCAGTCTGCCAATGATAGTGACACTAAAACCCACAATCTCCTTTTCAAATCCATGCAAAATCTCCCAGTGCCGAATATACTTATCCTCAGCCTCTCACTGAAAACACAGACACGCAAACTTCCCTTCACTATGCACATGTTGGCACAGCCTCTCAGAGGCTGCAAGGAGCGTGGCGGCCTGGCTGTGTGTGCCTCCCAGCCTCCCAGGCACATCCACCCACATCCTTGCAGAGCCTCCACGGGTGAACCAGACACCTAACCTTGGGCCTGAGTCTCAGGCCCAAATCATACGCAGCCTGGAGTCCTCACAACACACTGGCACAGCTGCCCAGATGCCCACCTTCCCCCTACCCCATCCCACTTTAGACCGCCAGACGCTGAGCTGACTCCAGCTCGGACCTTTTCCTCTTCAAACCAGGACTCCCCCCCCCCACCTCTCTCGGGAGAAGCTCTGGGGCTTGTCTAACCGCGGCAAGAGACCCACAAAACAGGGGAGGGGGACACAGAGGGAGATCAGTGTTGTGGAGGAGCCACTGGAACTGACTCACTCCGGCATGCTCAGAGAACTCTGTGTTCCTCATCTCTGCAGAAGAAAGGGTCCCAACTCCCCTTGCAGTGTCCAACAATGTCCCCTCCCCTGGACACTTGCTGAGCTCACCGTCCCCCCCCCCCCCACTCTGCCACTACCACCACCAGCTTTGGATTGGGAAGTGGAGCAGGCCTAGGGATTTCCAGATGCTCTATGCCACAGGCCGCACCTCACAGGTCGCCAGGGTAGGGGTGTGTCTGGGCCTCTCCACTCCTCCCCCTCCAGCCTCCCTGAACCCGCAACCCTGCTCGAGGCTGGGTTTCCCCAGCTAGGCCTGGATGCTGGTGTAGAGGAGCCTGTAGGTCTCAAGGGGAACTGAGTAGCATGCCCAGGCCCCGACCTGGATGACACGCATGTTGAGGCCAGTCTCCTGAGCCAGCTGCTCCCGGATATGGCGCGTGGGCTTGGGAGTGGCAGCAAAGGCTGCCTTCAGAGTTTCCAGCTGCTTCGCCTTGATGGTGGTGCGGGGCCCCCGCCGCTTGGCGCCCAGGTTCTGGTCATCATTCTCATTGCTGCCCCCTTCCTTGTCGGATACGTTGGCGCTCTCCGAGTCCTTGGCATCATCCTGTGATGGGTCTTGGGAGTCTGGAGACAAACTGGGGTCGCTGCCCGTGGTGGCTGGGGAGAGGGAAGGGACAGGTGAGCAGCGGCCTTAGTGGGCCTCCTTCCCCCAGGAACCCCACCCCTAGCGAGTTGGGAATTGGGGCCTCACCCGAGTGGAGGCTGTTCTCTTTGGCGACACTGCTATTGCTTAGGTAATCCTCTTTGCAGACAAACTTGTTCTCGTCGATGATATAGAGCTCCTCACCAGTGGACAGCTGCTTGTTACACATCATGCAGGTGAAGCAGTTTAGGTGAAACACTTTGCTCCGCGCTCGCCGTACCAGGTCGCTAGGGGAGATGCCCTGCGCGCAGCCGGCGCATTTGGTACCGAAACATCTGCGGAGTGGAAGAGGACGGGTTGGTGAGGAGCAGGGCGGGCGGGGAGAGGCCGGGAAAAAGACGTTAGAGAAAGAGAGAAATAGAAAGTGGAGGATGAAGAAAAGGATGGGGGAAAAGGAGACAGCCAAAAAAAAGAGGCAGAATGCCGATCAAGCAGGCAAGAAGGCCGGAGAGAGCGCGGGGCACCAGTGAAAAGTCAATGGGGGAGATACACATGGTTACGGTGAGAGAGCGAGGGGCCCAAGCTGCTCCCCTCCCCCACCAGGCCTCATGCCCAGTGCTGTCCCAGAGGAAAAGAGCGCCGCGGAAGAAGGCGGCAAGGCGGCTATGGGAAGGGGGAGGGAGGCACTTCTTTTCTTATTAGATTCAGAGAACAGTCAAATTTTAATTAGAGCTCCATGTAAACGCGACCCGAGCGCCGCTTTTCTCTCCTAGCGTCGCCTCTCTTTCACTGCACAAGAACCTGCGCATAGGCTGGGGGTTGGCAAAGTCCAGTCCCACCGCGGGTGAAGAAACAGCCGCGGAGCACGCAGACGGCTGCAGCTGGGCCGCCGCCACGTTCAAGCCCAAAGCCCGGCAGGTTGGCACAAGCTAGAGTCACCGCGGGGCTCTAGGTGCTGGGCTGCGCTTTGCGGGAGCCAGGCCTTTGGGGCCCACTGGCAGCTGGCACCGTTCGCTGTTCTCCGGTTCGGCTCCAGCCAGTATTGGGGACACCAGGTGCGGTCAACCGAGGTTCAGAGGCTCAGCCCGCGCTTGCTCCGGGCAAAACCAGCCTGCACAGCGCTTTTCTCCATGGTTCCCCGCAATCAGAGCCACGCTTCCCGGGGACAGTGTTGGGGACAGCGCGTTCTGGGCCTCTGAGCAAAGCGACCTGGATGGCCTCGCACCCCCACCCCTTCTCCCAGTTTGATCTGTCACCAGAAACTCAGAGAAAAGCAGAGACCAAGTCAATCGAGTAAACTGAGAGGTTTCAAACCAGTACAGAGGAATTAAAATTCGCATTTGCTTCTGTTCTTCTCGGTTAACTTGTGTGTTTGTGTGGATTTCGGGGCAAGATAGTTTAAGAGAATAAATTAAAACGCTAAACTAAGGAGGGGCGTCTGGAGAAGTCTCCCGGCTCACACGAGCCGGCCTCGGTTTTTCCCGGTTTCGGCAAGGAGGTAGTGGGGCGAAGGGAAGGCGGGCAGTGCCTGGGAGAGCTCCGAGCGGAGCCTACGCCACAAAGCCGAGGTTCGCGTTGGGCGGAGACCGAACCTCCCGCCAACCCAGGCAGCCGGGAAGCCCAGGGAAGGGTCTTCCCGGAGGCTGGAGCCTTGGGGCATTTCACAAGCACCTAGCAACTTGCCTAGGCCGGCGCTGGGAGGCTGTTCGGGGTTTCAAGAACACCCTGGGATATGCAGGATTGGCATTAGGGCTGGGTTTTTCCCTGCCGCCACCAAGGCACAGGACTCAGACACTTTACGCAGAAGCCTCTGTGGTTCCCGCCAAGAACCACTTCTTCTTTTTGGAGGCAAAAAGAAGTGGCTTGGATGTAGCCCGGGCTTCTAAGCCCAGCCTGGAGGGCAAGCAACCTGGGAGGCTCGGAGAATGCAGTTGTTGGAGAGCTCAGAGCGGGGAAAGACCAGAGGTGGGGTTACAACGCCGGAGGCTGTGCTGCCCCCTTCTAGGCTTGGAGGGGCTTCTAGGCGGAAGTGGATTCAGAACCTTTCTTCCCAGGCACGTGCAGCTAAGCCCAGACCCACAATTTCCAGGAGGCAAGCAGGGCCACCTCCCGGGTGCCCTGTGCACCAGCTGACGAAGAGGCGGGTGCCCATGGGACTTGGCTGCCCTCTCCAAAGGCTGCTCCTAACGCGGTTGCTTCGGCCACGCTGACCTCTCATCCGAATCTGGCCGGCAAGGGCCCTCGGGGAGGGAGCAGCAGAGGTGCCCCAGGGAAGTACTCACCGGAAAAAGTCGTTCTTGCAGTAGAGCTTGCCTTCCCGGGAGAAGCACTTCTCGGTCAGGTTGCATTTACATTCACAGCACTGGACGCACTTGACATGCCAGGCCCTGTCCAGCACATTCAAGAGGAAGCGGTCCAGGATGGGCCTTTTGCAGCCGGCACAGTGCACCATGGTCTTTGGTTTTGGTCGGGTGAGGCCGGGAGAGAGAAGAGCAGGGAGAGCCTAGGGGATACCTCCCAAAGACGATAGCAAGAGCTCCCCAGCCCCTCCAGAAAAGAGGAGACACACTGGGGGTGCGGGCCAAAACCGGCACCAGGAAACCAGAAGGGGGTGAAAATGAGGCTGATGCGAGGCGGAGGGCACCTCGGTGGAGTGTGCAGCCTGGGAGTCCCAGGGCCCCGGGGCACCGCAGCCCCGCCGAAGCTCCCGGGGCGAGGAAGAGTCTCGGGCCGGCGAGAAAGCCACTCTTCTGCCCAGAGCCCGCGGAGGAGTGAAGGTCACCGAGAACGGCGACGGGAACAGAAATAAATAAAACGGAGACGGAGAAGGAAAAGGACGACGCAGCGAGCTCGGGTCGCAGGGAGAGCGCCGTGGAGTTCTCTTGGGCTTGAGGTAGAGCTGTCAGAAGTCAAAGTGCATCTGCTTTTGTCGGAGTATGAGGGCGGGTGTGTGTGTGCCGGGCTGCCTGCCACCGGGATTTCCCCTCCTCTTTTTATAAAAGAAAAGAACAAAACGAGTAGAGAAGCTTTGGATCCTAAACTGCCGGCATCGCGCAGCGGGTCCGAACGCGCCGGGCGCCCGCCGTGGGCCTGGGGGAGGGGGCGGGGGCAGGCCAAGGGAGGGGGGAGGGAGGGAGGGCAAGGCAGGAGGAAGATCTCGTTGTTGATGGTTGTTGCGGCTTAGGTTCCCCCCCGTTTGGAGAAGTGTTTGTGTCAGTCGAGATTGCAGAGGGACAACTCCAGGCGGACGCAGCCAGGTGCGCTGGCTCACTCCCCACCGCCCCAGCCCCGTCACCTCGGCCCGTGGCCTGCCTGGCGGCCTCCGTGTTTTCGGGACGGCCCTCCCTGCTCCTGGACTCCTTCGGGGAGGTGATACGGTCTGGCTCCTCACCGCGCCTGGCCGTGCATCGTGGCTCCAGTCACAACTCGCGGCCGCCTGGGCGCGCAGCCCCGCATCGCTCGGCCCGCGCTCGGGCTGCCTGCGTCCAACCCCACAGTCGCGCGACTTTCTTTTCCTTTTCCCCCTTTTTTCGTTGTGGTGGCAAATCTGGGTTTCCTTTCTAGCCTTTCCTTCCTTCCTTCCTTTTTTTTTCTTTTGCAGCGGGAGGAGTCAGGGGGAGGGGGAGTAGCTTGGAGAGCTTTAAAAAAAAAAAAAAAACGTCCTGGTGCAGCAGCTACAGTTCTGCGAGGCTGGAACAGCTCAGCAAGGGCCGCTGCTGTCGCCGCCCAGGCCGCAGTTCGTTGCTGGCTGTCCCCGGACAAGCGTCCCTCTGTCCCTGGTCTCCTGGCCCAGTCCGCCGCCCTGGCGCGTCTCTCCCCAGCTCCGGCGGCTCGGTCACTGCTCCTGGCTGTTGGCTGAGCTCTGGAAGCCCCCTCGCCTTAATGCAGCGCCCGCCGACGTCACCGCGGCCTGCGACCAATCAGCGGCTCGCGGTCCCTCTGTAAACCATTCTGCATCCCCCGGCCGGGGAGAGTGCCGGGAGACCGCGTTTAGAGGATCAGTGGCGGCCGCATCCGCGGCCGGGCGCGGTGCGGGCGGCGGGCAGCGAGGTGCCCGAGCCCCTCCTGCTCCGGTAAGGCCTCGGTTTCGATGGGAAGGACTGAGAGCGCGGGAGTAGGAGCAGGCGGAGGGTAGACTACAATTGGAAGGTGGGATTAATCTAAGGTTGAGCCTTGTTGAAGGTTGGGGTGCAGCTGGGTCCGGGAACCCCGGCGGCCCTGGTGCACTGTTTGACTTTGCAGTTCAGCGGGTGTTGGGCTTTTCTCTCTCTCTCTCTCTCTCTCTCTCTCTCTCTCTCTCTCTCTCTCCCCCCCCCCTTCTCGCTTTCTTGGCCTAGAAGTTTGTCCCGGGCACAGCGCGCGTCTTTGGGGGAGTGGGGGAGGGAGGGCGTTTGGCAGCAGAATCTTCTCCTCCGGTCCCTCCAGTGCCTCTTCCCCCAGTGCATCCAGAGTCCACGGGTCTTGGTCTCCCGGAGATCTGGGTGTCTGTTGCCCGCAGCGCGGTCTTGGAAAGTTGATTCCGGCGGTTTCCTGGTGGGGGCGGGGGAGACCGGAGGCGCGGCGCCCGGGAGGGGGAAAGGAGTGGGTGGGGAAGCGCCTCGGGTGAGGAGTTGCAACCCAGGCGAGAAGTTGTGAGAAAACTGTGATCCGGAGACACCTTTTACATACAAAAAACAAACGACTAGGCGGGAAACCGCAGGGCATCAGTGGCGGCTGGTGGGTGGTGGTATGGCAGCGGGAAGCTCCGTCTGGAGCTGCACTGAGAGGCTGCAATGGATTCGGGTGTGCAGCGTGAGGGCAGAGTGGGCCCGGCTCCCCTCCTCCCCCGTTCCAGGCTCTGGGCTTGCCACAGCTTCCCGAGACCACCGCAGACCACACCCCCTGTAGTTCACTCTTCAGGGAGCCCTTCCTTCCCGAATTCCGAATATGACCCTCGGGACCACTGCCCCGGGGCCGGTTATTCCAAATGTGGGGTTCAGGTGCGGGTCCTGGGAACCCCAGCCTCCAAGAGTCACTCTATTTCCCTGGCCGAGATCAGTCAAATTCCAAATTCCTTTCCGACAGCACTACTTCTGTGCCAAACCGGGATTTCTCCTGAGGTCTGAAAGTGTCAGGGCTGGGCAGTCCTGTTTTTGCTCCTCGTTTTTTGTTTTTGTTTTTGTTTTGTTTTGTTTTGTTTTGCTGGGGGGGGGGTGCTAAGAAGACGCATTCAGCCCTACCGTGGAAGAAAATAAGGACGGGCAGCCAGCCAGGTCTAGCTGGCATTTTGGAATTGGCCTTTCGATCCCAGTAGTGGTGTGGGACTCAGAGATTCCACACAACGGCCGGGGACTAAGTTGGGGGAAATGCGCGCTGAAACGCAATTACAACGAACCTGAGCGGGCCTGGGATCCAGCTCTCAGCAAACCGAATACCCTCTTCGGACGAACCGGGTAGCCGCTACAGCGAATTTGGTTTGCGCTCTGTGGGAGTGGAGTTTTAGGGCTCCGCCCACGCCCCTTCTCTGCCTTCGAGCTTCTGCCCACACCACCCTGCAATCTCGAGGCCGCCGTCAGCCTCCACCTTGCCTCCTGCTTCACCTTTTCATCAGGAGCCAAAGCCGAGGCGGTGTGCGCCTTTTTGGCGCTCCGCGCATCCTCACCTCTGGTTGCCGGGCCTCTAACAGTTTCTCGACAGCCCCTCCACACACACCTGGGCTGGGGCTCCCGGATGCAGGGAACGCGGTGTTGGGGCTGGTTATCTCTCTCTAATCAAGACCCCCCCTGTGGGCCTCTCTCAGGGCCCGGCTCAGGGGAGGGGTAAGAAGGGAGAGCAGTTCTCTAACCCGGCAGCCCAGCTTCGCGAGATCCGACTGGGTTTTCGTGCTCCTGGGGCAGACCCAGCGGGACAAGCCGATTCGCACCCAGTGCTCCAGCACGTGCGGAGGCGCTAGGAGCTGCTTGGCTCAGGGGTCCCCATCTCCTCCCCTTGGAGCCCGAGGTGCCTCCCCAGCCCGCTGGGTTGGATGGGGCCCGCGGGGAGGAGCTGGTCCAGTCGAGCCATCCCCACGCTCTCCGCCCCCCCCCCCCAGCTGTCCTGGTTCTCGCCGCAGCGCCCTCGACCAAACCGCCCCTTTCTGGAATCTAAAGCCTCGGAGTCCCGAGTGGCTCAACCCCCGCCCCCGTCCCAGCTGGGCTCCTTCTCATGCAAAGCAGAGGGGCCGCGGGGGTGGAGGGCGGTCGACAGGGACCTACGGGGAGACAGCTGGACCCGGCTGCCGGCCCTTCCTGAACCCAAGGCCCGCTGTCTCCCTTCGAGTGGACAGCAGGGGGTTGCTCCACCCGTTTAGGGGTGCAGGGATCTAGGGACATCGGCATAGGCCGGGGGAAGAGGGCCCCTCCCTGCTGGGGACCAACGCGGTAGGGGAGTTGAGAGGACGAGGACAGGATGCAGGCTCTGGGGCATCAGGCTCTGTTTGTCCCTGTGTCCAGATGGTTCACTAAACAGGTCTGCGGGAACCAGCCCTGGCGGCTACCACAGAGTCCGGCAGCGCAACTCTAGGCGCGCCTCTTGGCTCCTGATTCTAGTCCCGATTTAATGCCTCCGTGGCGACAGCACTCTGTATTAATGCGGTTTTTTTTTTTTCGTTTCCATTGAGCTTTTATTTTAAAACGTATTTAGTCGTATAGACATGGACAGAAAACGGACCCAGCTTTCCAAATTAGCCGCTTCTGAAGGTTCGCAGCCCAGCTCTGTATTTAAACCAATGGCTGCTCCGTGAAGAGCGCCAACCTCCCCTCCTTACTCTCACCGCCACACTTCCTGCCAGCGTCCTGAAGTACACAGCGCTTTCCTACGCCAGGACCTCCAAGTCGCACAGAACCACAACCACGCACACCGCCCCAGGGCCTGTAAACTCTGCGCGGGTGCTGTGAGAGTCAGTTTCGAGGCGGAGTTTTCGCTCGGTGGCAGCGGAATAATCCTCTCCACTTCATCCCCAGGCTTTCTTGGAAAAGGCCCCAGAGGGGCCAGGAAGCGCCTTTCACAGTTCCAGTCTCCCTTCTGAGAAGCGCCTTGAGGATCAGTCCGAGAGGCCGGACCCCGCTGGGGAGCTGGGGTTGGAGGGGGTTCTGCTAGCCCTCCCCAGCCGCCCTGCAGTTTGAGAGGGTTGAAGGCGTCCTCTCTTGCAGTCCGCTTTCCTCCCGCGACCTCCGTGGTTCCAAGCCCTAGATCGCCTGGCTCCCTGACGTTCTCGAGTGGCTTGCGCGGCCCAAGAACCCAAGCCTGCCCCGCACGGTCAGCTGCTGTAGATCGAGAGCCGCGCCCGCCCCTGGCCGCTTCCCTCCTCGCCCACTCACTCACTGTGCAGCCCACCAGCCCCAGAAAAGGGCGGCGAGGCCGTCAAAGGAGGCGCTTGGGGCGGAGCGGACTCTAGGCGGTTAACTTTGCGGGGCGGTAGGAGTGGGGCGCAACCAGCCTCGCCGGTGCAGGCAGAGAGAGGAGAGAGCGAGCGGGTCGTCTCGAGTGGTCCGGGAGGCCGCACAAACTGCGCACAGACCCGGTAGGACGTCGCGGATGGGCACGGGAAACTTTGGCCCAGGGCCCTTGGATCTGATCCTACTTCTCCAGCTCTCTCCTTTCCCTTTGCTCCTGACTCAGGTTGTCCTAATCTCACTCCATCACTCACTCCTGGTGATGATCTACGTGTGTGCACCACTTTACAGTTTATATCACTATCTCCCCTGAACCGCATAGTAGGAGGGGGATTGGTTTTAGCTTCTTTTTCCCCAGGAAAGAGAGCCAAGTTAGGGGGTTTGCCCGAGATCCCTGAGCCAGGGCACTGCTGAAGGTGAGAAATTTGGGGTTGGGGCTTGTCACCTTGGATTGCTGTGCACTTTGCCCCAGCGGTGGCTTCCAAGTTGGGGATGGGAGAGGGTGGAGGACCGCGGGGCCGGGAAAGGGCAGCATCCGGCCGGGGCTTCACGGTGTGAGCGCTCTGGCTGGGTAAACAAGGCTGGCTTCCCACGAGGGCTGGGGAGGGGGGGTACCCTGGGCCGGGGCTGGGGGGTGGGGCGGGCAAGGTCAAGCGTGGCGATCTCAGATGGAAGGCAGCGCCGCGGAGCAAAGACCGGTCGTTGATAGTCACGGAGGGGAGAGAGAGAGGGACAGAAGTGAGTGGAGAGGGACAGAGAGAGGGAATAAGGACAGAAAACTAGGGAAAAGAAAAGCAATGCGGAAACGCATGCAGGGATAAAAGGAGGGAAGGGGCGCTGGGGGCAATGCTGGGAGGAGCAGAGGAAAAGAGAAGAGACCCAAAAAGACACCCACACCCAGGCGACATAAAAAAAGCGGCGGGCAGGGAGAGGTGCGCAGCCGAGCACCCGCAGGTGCTGGGGGGGACATCTGGCAGGACTCGAGGGTGCGAGGGTGTGTGACAGTCGTGCTCGTAGGCGGGAGAAAAGGAGGCAGAGTGTTTGGTGGGCGACTCAGCGCCCGTGGAAAAGCGTGTGAGCGGCTCTGGGCAGGAATCCAACAAATAAATAAAACGTCTAAGCGGCGTGACAACAATGTGTATTTGGGTGCGTGCCCGTGTTCCTGTGTCTGAACACACACTCACACCCGGTAAGGAAGACAAACGGGGCTCGCGCCTCAGAGTAATTAATCCTCTCACTAATTGACTCTCTCCCCTTACCTAATGGTGGTGGTCAGTGCCAACATCTGGAGAGATATCAAAGAGGGGGGACCCCCAAAGCTAACTACGTTTGGGACTGGGATTGAATTCTTTCTGGACTTGGCAGCTCGAAATCCTCCCTCCGTGGGGGCAGAGTTCAATAGATGTTGCTGCCTCACCAGTCTCTCCATGTTTGCATTAATGAAAATCTCCTCCTATTAGGGATGGCCAGGAATCGTCCACATATGCGCTGAAGCCCTTCATCAATCTCAGGCTGAAAGCCACCCACTTACACCTCTGCCGGACATTTCCTACCTTTAGGCAACACCAAGGCTCCCCCTGCCCCACTGTTCCCCCAGAAGCCCAGGCCCTGCATTCTCTCTGTCATGACTTTGTCTTCCCCAGAGCCTGGGTTGTGTCCTGCAGCTCTTAGTAGAGCAGGTGGAAGTTTTGAATGGGCTGGGAAGCAGCCTTGGGTAGATGGAGGGAGACCGGCAGGAGAGTTGAGGTCAGGGCAAGGATAGGAAGAAGCTTCTAGAACCAAACTCATTCAGACACAGGTGGAGAGACACAGAAGCCCAGGGGAGAGCAGTGCACCTGGCAAGAATGAGGCCTCTGGGGACAGAGTAGAAAAAAAAGGTAGACACCGTGCACCATGGGAGAGAGCATCAAGTGTGTGGGAAGGCAGGCAGATGACCATGTCTCAGTGACTGTGAGGGGAACAGTTCCATCAGTGTGTGAGCATGGGGAGGGGTCCCTTTTAATTTCTCCTATAGCACCCTTAGTTCTCAGGGCTGGGGGAGGAGGCAGTGAAGAGAGTATTGGACTTAGATCAACCCCTTGATAGTGGAGTTGGCCAGAAGGGGCCCGGGGCCCATAGTCTGTTTGGTGATGCAGCTTTGAGGCTTGGGTTTGGGAGGTGAATGTCAACTCTCACCCCATTGAGGTGGCAGCCCTCCTCAGGGGCTAAATAAATAATTAATTGCTGAGATCCATAACCTGCTTAGCCTAGGGAGAAGAAGGAGCAGGGAAGGGCAGCTCCCCAGGAAAAAAAAAATTCACTTCCCCCTCCCCCACTAAACACATTCTTAATTGTCCCTCGGGAACATTTGTACATTTGACCAAAGCAAATCCCCAAGCAGTAACAGCAGAATTCGTCATAGGGGCTGGCAGTCCTGAGAGAGCTGGGGGTCTGGGAAGGGGGAGGTGGGAGAGATGGTGGGCATGTCTGAGGAGGTAAGAAACTTGGCTCTTCTCTCCCTGTCTCTGTCATGCTTTAGAAAGAAAGTGAACAAGAGGAATAAAGTTCCAGAGGAAAGAAAAAGAAGGGCATATAAAAGGCAAATCCAAATCAGGAAGAAAAGAAAGTGAAGGAAGAAAGAAAAAGGCGGGGGTGGGGTGTGGGGGGGAGACATGCTAATAAAAAAGGGTGAAGGCGGCCCCAGGAGGCTGGGCCTCGTCCCAAACCATCCGTCTTCATTGTCTCCGTGTGTGCTAAGGCAACTCCGGCATAAGGAAAAGCCACTATTGGAGCCGCGGCTTTATTTTATATCCTATACATCAGGAGGGAGGCAAAGCTTTATTTTCGCCAAGAGACAGATATTTTATTTCTCTCTTACGGTTTTATGTGTGAGAGATGTCAGGTTGCCACAATGGATGGCTAATGCATAGGCAAGAGGAAGCCGTGTTGGCATGCTGTGTGTCATGGGGTCTTGGGGGGGTGAGCGGGCCTGGGATTTAGGGCTGATGGGACACTCTGGGGGATTTCTGCTAAAACATCTCTCTTCATAAATCCAGAAGCATGGTCAGCTCAACAGGGAGAAGAAGGAGTTTTAGAGGGAAAAGAGTTGGGCTTAGAAATAAATGAACACACAAAGGAGCTGCTTCCCTTCCGACAGGCTGGGGCCACGGGAGCAAGGTGGCCCTGTGGAAAAGCAGAGACCCACATCCAAACGCACATGTGCCGTTCGCGAGGCAGTGTCTTCCTCCAGAATCCACTGTCATTGTGCTTCCTTTCCCCGTTTTATATTTTTCCACCTTTTTCTTCCCCCTGTTCATCAGAAATCTTTTTTCCACCTCCTCAGAGCCTTAGGGGGAAAGAGCTATTAATTTGCAAATCATCTGATCTGTGAAAGGATCAAGATGCCTGTTTTTCACCGCTAAATCCAATGTCTTGGGTGGACACACATATGCACACATGAGCCCGTCATGCTGCGAATCCAGAGGGTGGGGATGCCAGGTTTCAATCCAAGAAAAGTGCCCCACTCCCTGCAGCTCCCCCCACCTGGGACCTGTGGCTCGAATTAAGCCTTAGATCCCAAACTGCATAACGTTCATGTTCGTATTTTTGAACCAGAGAGAAGGGGGAGGTGAGGGGACAAAGAGAGATAGGGAGGTGTGTTAATGTACATGTGCCATTCAGGACTTGGACTAGTCTCCCTACTTCCAACCCCCCAAACCATTTTTTACAAGAGTTGCTTTTATTCATTCTCAGGTCCTACTTTTCCAATTTTTTTTTTTTTTAATTTCTTGGTCTATAACCACTGTGGCACAGAAAGGAGATCATGCTCTTTTCCTCTTTGCAAGGGGGATGAGAGGCGGCTTTGGATCTCTAGACAATGAACATGGGGGACCCAGCCACACTGTCCTGAGCTGTGGCATTTGGGGAAGGCATTTAGCCTTTCTGGGCCTCAGTTTCCCCATATGTATTGGGCTAAGTGATTGCTAAGGTTCCTTCCAGCATCGACCGAATGAGATAATGTGTGAAAACATTTTGTAAACGCTAAAGCTGGACGAATGCCAGGGATTATTATACGATTCTAATCAATCCTCTTTTCTCCACATGGATCTTGGCTGTTTAGCGCCAGCAAGCAGGCTAAAGAGGGCTGAAAGCGAGAAAGCTTAGCGGAGATGGAAAAGCTCTGTGGCATGGACAGAAAAAAACCCGGCACCTCCAGAAACATTCTGTCTCTGTGTGCCCCCCAGGCCTGGTCGGAAGGGGTGGGGAAGAAGAGGAGGCCTGACTTCGTATGACGCATGTCAGTCCACATGGAGGCAGAGAGTATATTTCTTCTAAAGCATCATTTGTCTCCAAGTGACTGACATAGGAACCTGATGTGAAGGCGATCTGCGATGGTTTTTTCCAGGAAGAAAGGGAAGAGCAAGGTGTAGCTGATTAGCAAGTTAATTATTTCAGTATCCCAAGGGTTCCAGTGTGGTGGTAAGTTGTCCAGCCCTGGTGTAATTTCACAGTCCATGCATTTCCTGGTGAGCACCTGGGGTGCCCGGGTCTGTCTCTCTCTCCATCCACCTGCCTCATGTCTTCTTGACACACCTGGGGAGATGGGTAGGGCTGGGGAGGTAGACAGAGTAGTGCACATATTTGGCCTAGGCTGGAGGGTGGGGGGGTGGGGTGGGGGCCGACAGAGAACAGAGCGGAGGAATCCTCTACCTCCACTGAGTGTTTAATTATTTGGCCTTTCCTTTTTCTTAAAAAAAAAAAAAAAAAGAAAATCTCTTGTTTAATAAATATTAATGAAGCAGGTTCTCAGAAAGTCGAGTTGTTGTGAGGTTACTTCCCCACACTCAGCATGGAGAGCGATTGGGTATGAGGGGCCCCTTTTGCCTCTTACCTCCTCCTACCCCCCCCCCCCACCCCCGCTCTCTCGCCAATGCTCATGTTTGCTTTCTCAACTCTGGCCACCGCTTGGTCTGCAGCGGCCTTCTCCAATCTGACTTCCACGATCTGATTTCCCCTTGTGAGAGGGGAGGGAGGATTGTGTGGTCTAACGGATGCCTCCCTCAGAGAGATAAGTTGGGGATGCTAACGTTAGTCCCAGAATCCCAGAATGAGCAGCTCCTGCCACTCTCACTCTCTGGGCTGGTAGGGCCAGCCCCCCTGCCGTTCCTCCTGAGGTGGACGGAGGGAGGGCTCCACAGTTTACTTAAGACTGGTCCCCATCTGCTCAGACTGGCCTTTCATAAGGGGAGGGATTTATGCAGTGTCCTTGTGCACAGACCTGGGATTTGCCTGAAAACCTCGGGCCTCCAAGAATATTGTTGAACGCTAAAATGTTCAGCCACGGAGATGATTCATGATTTGTCTGCATGGACAGGGCGTGTGTATGAGAGAGAGAGAGAGAGAGAGAGAGAGAGAGAGAGTGTGTGTGTGTGTGTGTGTGTGTGTGTGTGTGTGTTGCGGAGAGGCGCATATGTTGATGGGTGCTTTTCACCATTCCTACTTCTAAATCCAAACGTTAGGAAACTTTTCTTTTTCTGTATTTACTCAGGAGATAGCCCACGGCACCAGCCTCCGGAGAGTCCACTTCCTGACTTCAGCGGTGTGAAGACGATACGATACTTTTTTGGTGCTGGCCTTCAGCTGTCCCCCAAAGAGGTTGGCTGATATCCCTGCTTGGTGGAGAGGGGCCGGGGGCTATCTGGAAAGATAGTTTTGATGACTGCTTCATTGGGGGTGGCAGAGGATTTGGGGAATGGGGCTGGGTGAATTGCTGTTCAAACTACATTGGGCTCTGTTTATCTCAGAGGCCTTGGGGATCTCAGTAGGGGAGAAGTTAGAGAAACTTAGAACACAGGAAGACAGGTGGAGGGAGTTCCTTGGTTCAGTCTTAGTACTGCCATGCTAAAATGAAGCCCAGGGATGGTAAACAAATACAACAGAGCAGGGTTTTTGGGTTCCATGTGGGACCTTGGCCCTGGTTGCTGGGAGATTAAGAAGTCCTTTGCAAGTTGTGGAAAGACCTGGAAGTTCCATTTATTCGTAATCTTCGGGAAGTAAATGTAATCTCTTTTCGCTGCCTACTGGCTGGTACTGTGCATTTCTGGCTTGTATGAGCCTCATTTGTGGTTCTGCCATTTTCTCGTTCACGTTCCAGTTTGGACTTGCAGATGAAGACCCCCAGCCTTCCCAGCTCTTGAATTTTCTTTCCTCCCAGGCCATTCATAATTTAGCCAACAGCCTAGGCCATGGGTCGGCACACATTCTGAGAGGTGAGCTGGGCAGGCCTGTAACTACGGGCGAGGTTGTTCTCATTTGGGCTCAAGGGACGATACAGCTTCCCCTTAAAAAAGCAGCAGGGAGCCATTTCTGTGAATCTTTTAATGAAGGATTTACTACTAATTTGATAAGTTCTGTGCTCTTTTTACTCATTCTGGATGAATAACTTTGCCAGTCAACCCGAGGGTCTGCAAAACCTATAAAAATGCTTCCTTTGGTCTCCCTGTTTTAACACATACTGGGGCTTGGGGCTGTCAGCCTCTGACAAACCCAGGGAGGAGCAGAAACATTCCAAAGACCTGGTCTTAGAATGTTATCTCTTCCCCTACCCCAAATCCTCACCCTCCATGTTATCTGTCCTTATTGCAAATGCAGAGACCTCCTAGGGAAGTGTGAAGGGATGGGTCTTAATCAGGTTTGGGGAAAGGAGAGGAAGTTGAACTCAAAGAAAGGTAGGGAGAGTCAGAACGTTAGAGGACGCTCCTCTGTTGTACTTCTTGTGTGTTGTATATGATAGATCTCCTACAAATTACGCATTGGCTGCGGTAATCTACAGTGTATAGGTTGGCATTTGCCGAATGCTGCTTGGCCAAAACAGTGTTAAATAAAATTGTAAGAAATGCTACCAGGGCCTTGCATGGGTTATTTAATTCTATCAGTGATAAACAATGTTAATGTGTAGCATCTCAGCTGGCACAATATCATGTTTCATTTATGTATGCCGAGATATATTTAACCATGAAAGATAGAGTTTTCCAACACATATATTTCCTAATGATTACTTAGAAGAAATGTGATGGGAGCGGCAGAAACCTCTTCTCTGCACACACAGACTGCCAGGAACACATATTCACGTGGCCAGCCAGCCACGCACATACTGTCATATACGGACCTCCACGGGTAAGTGTCAATGTCGATCCTATAAGTGTAGATCCAGCTGTATGCACTTGTACACAATAATGCACACATATACCAGCGTTTTAGAATCTTTGGTACATTCACACGTGTGTTCTCCCATGCTGCTGCATAGACAGATGCTGATATGAACACGCAGACCATCCCATATGTGGGCATTGATATGTACACAGGTAAGCATTATCAATGCAGATTCTCATGAACCGAGAAGAATGAGTGCCCACATGCAGGAGAAGACTACATAAGCGTGCCTCTGTGCACCTGTGCGCATTTGTACACACACACGCCCCTGCTCTGGGGTATACACTGAGGACACCCTATACAACCATGGTGTAACAGCTGCCCTGTTATTCTTGGAGGTTCCAGAGAGGGTGGACGCTATTTGAATTGGTCGTTTGCCCTGTATGAGCCCTGAGGCCTTCAGAATGGAAGGCCAGAGGAACAGGGTCAAGATGCCAGCGTGCCTGGCCTCTGAGGAAAATAGTATGAAACCGTGGGGGATAGGAGAAGAGGGTCGGGTAGTTTGTCTCTGCAGACAGAGATGCCTCCAAAAGGGGATCAATCTTTTATTCACTCATTTAATGTCAGGACACCTGAGTGGCCTCTGGGGGCCTGTTTCTGCTGCCAGTTATCTGGGTGAGCTTAGGTAACCTGCTCTCTGGGCCTCATCTTCTGCCTCTGGAAAGTGAAGTGTTGGCCCAGACCAGTGGCTTTCAGCCCCAGGTACACAATAGAATCATCTGGGGAGCTTTTTTAAAAAAAAATACAGACACCTGGGTTCCATCTCAGACCAATTAGATCAGAATCTCTGGAGGTGGGTGCCCAGCATCTTATTTTTTTAAAAGCACCCCAGGTGATTCTATATTCAACCAATGTTGAGACCCACTGGCCTAGATACTCTCTAAGACCTGTCTTGCCCCAAAACTCTGCACTATAGAGGGAACTTTTATATATAAAGCACCATGCTGGGCACCAGGGTACTCTGCTGAAAATTCTAATTCACTTGCTTGAGATCATACAAAGCCATTAAAGTCATTCATCTTTCAGTTCCGGAAGAGGATCGTTTTTGAACAAACTGTATTTATCCTATAAAAACTCATGCCCGTGTTTCCAGTTGTCTCTTTGTTTCCCTCCATCTTTGTTCCAATCTTCCATCTCTCAGACTCTCTCACTCATCAAACAGTAATTATACGCCATATACGCAGATGCTATAAGTGGGTGCATGATAACTGTGATAGATACCTTGCTACCTGCACATACTTCATGTCTAGCTCCCCACCCAACCTGTCCAGCAGCACCGTATTTTTAGCAGGGTAAATGACAAGGCACAGGCCCCCCGGGGGGAATGTTTTCTCCCTCCCCCAGCCCTGAGTCAGAGAATAGCAGCCCCTCGGCCCGTGCCCCAGTTCTGGAGGCTGGTGAGGTGGCTGAAGAAAGCCTTGAGCTGCGTGTCCTAGAAAGCTGCGCTCAGACTTGGGCCTTTGGGAATCCTACCTTAATATTCTCCAACAACCGTTCCCCAGGCAGAGCCAGTCCCCCCTTGAAAACAAATCTGCTCGCAGCCGTACCTGTCAGAGGAGGCTGAGCCCAGCTGGGGCGCCTCACCCACATGGCAGGTGGAAAGCACAGCCAGGACAAGTGGGCTGCCACTTTCTCAAGGTGGGGATGCTTTCTCAAGGTGGGGATGCTAAGGAGAGTAGGGGCAGGGGCTCTGCCTTTCACTTGGGGATGGGGGAGGGGGAGGGTTCATTCCAGATGGGGGGCCTCCACTTCTCCCTCAGTGCTGGCACTCCCCAAAGTTGATGTTTGGGCCCCTCCCAGAGAAACTCAGAACTGGCTCGTTCTCTCTCTCTCTCTCTCCCACTCTCCCCCTCTCTCTCTTCAGCTCTGCTGGCTGGCTCACGAAGAAGGCTAGGCTGGGTTTTCTCTTGAAGGCATTTGGACTAGTTTTCTTTAGGGACATTCCAGTGTGGCTACTGTTGCCTCACTATCCACATGGGCCCTGCAGCTCATGTTGGGGCCTGAGGCCTCTGTGGGTTCAGCTCGAAGCCTCTCCTCCATGCTTGCTAACGATTTCTCCATTTCCCTCTTTATTTTTTCCCCTCTCTTTCGTTTTGTCCCCTTTCCCCCACCGATGACATGCCGGGTCGGGTCTTGGCCCCCAGAGAGGCCTGCACGTAGGGCGGAAAAGGTGGCTGATCACAGCAGACACCTTGGGCCGTGCTCCCCTTCCTCCTCTTCCCTCACTTCCCTTGCACGGAGGGCAGGCCTGGTGCTAAGGAGGGAGCCCCAGACACAGCACAAGATCCTCAGATTCTAAATCTAGGGCCAGAGCCCAGCTTCCCACGCCTGTGCCCCTTCCCAGGGCCCATCTCCCCTTGGGCCTGGGGAGCATCACACCCCAGGATGTGATGGATTCCCCAGGCGCCTTCAAAGGACTCCACATTTGTTTGCAATGCAGACCTTGAATCCTGCTCTGGTCATAAATGTTGTTTATTTTGACTAGGACCTACTGAAAGGGGATTGGGGGTTAGGGAGGGCACAGAGAGGATGCCTAGGAAAGATCATAAAACCATTAGCAGGACAGGGCTTTTAGGGGTCACAGGATCATAGAATTTTCTGGCTGGAAAGAACATAGGCCATTAGGAAGGTCAGAGATGACCCTTTGTCAGCAAAAGGCCTCTAAGTGCCACATGGAGCTAGGGTAGGGAGCTTTGGGTCTCTTTCTAGAAAGTGGACACAGGGTGTGGGGGCATGACCCCCCAATAACCTTACAAGGGGTAGGCGATAGTTTGCTGAACATGATGGATTTGCCCTCCCGGTGGGAAGAACCAGTTGCTTGAATGTGCAGTCGAGCCTCTTGTTTGGGGGACCACTCCCCCACACAGCTCTGGGCAAAGGAAATAAAATTCTGCTTCCACCATTATTTGGAGCAGCTAGTTTATACCAGGTGCTAAGCCCAATGCTCTTCCAGTACCTTCAAAACAATCTTGAAAGAGATGTGATCTCCATTTGGCAGAGAAGACAAACTGAAGCTCAGAGAGGGGAGGTGGTTTGCCTAAGGTCACACAGCAAGTTAGTGGTAAGGCCGGGACTAGACCTTAAGACTTTGGGTTCTTTGCACCTAATCTCCTTCCCCCCTCCTCTCCCCTCCACCACCTGGTTTGGTCTGGTCCTCGTGACCAAATGGGAACAGGGCTCCCTTCTCTCTAAAGCTCATGGTGGGACTCAGGAAAGTTCATGAGCAAACATCTTTTCTAATAAGAGAGAACATCAGAGTCTAGGGCTCCTCTGGTCCCTGGCATAGTCCTGGCTCAGTTCACAGAGAATGTGCTCCCATAAATCCTGCCAGAGTCAGGAAACCATCTTGGTTGCCCGTTATTTGCTGTGTGACCCAGAGCAATTTACCTCACCTCTCTGAGCCACACCCTCTGGAGCCATCTCCAGACCTGAGGTCTTTATGGAAGGTGAGCTTTGGTGGAGGTGGTGGCAAGCTAGCTGACCTCTTTTGAGTCCCTCTGTGGTGTCACAGCTCTGGGGGGTGTAGGGGGGGGAGATGAGATGAGACTTGGTTTTGCCCTCAAGGCTGACTCAGGTCACCAAAAAGACCTGTCAAAAGCAGGCAAGGCTAGGCTGGCTCAGATCCCTGCTGAGAGCGGGAGGCGGAGAGCCAGGGCGAAGGCTGGGCTGTGAAGAGGCAGCTTAAGCAGCAAGTTTTTTCCTGATCCCCTGACTGTGTAATCCAGTTGCTTGGAGAATGGAAAATCCCCTTCTCTTCCCCCAGCACCCTCCCCCACAAAGGCCTCCTAATAGGCCTGCCAGCTTTGGGGTGCTAATCTGCCCAGATATCACTCTGAGAACAGGTTGCCAGGGGTCCCAATCCCAGCTGCCCCTCTGTGGAAGATGGGAAAGGGTGGGAGGGGGCAGGGGTCTGGCGACTTGTGTGTGTGGGGTCTCCTACTCTCTGGCCTACCCAAAGGATCAGGGACACTGATGGGCCTCTGTGCTAAGGGAAACTTCAGGGACGGGGACAGGGGCAGGAGGGCTGGGTCCCGGGGCAGAGGTGCCTTGGGCAGGGCTTATTATTAAACAGCCCCATTATTTCATCCAGCATGTTCCTTTCATTTTTATTTGAAGACGGCTCCCTCCCCAGCACCTTCGCCTCCCTACCCCCTACACTTTCACTCATCCGTCTCCTGAGCCGCTGACAGCTGCCCTGCGGGTGAACTCCTGATCCTCCTGTGTCTGGAGAGACCCTGGGGGGTGGTGGTCAGGCCAGAGCGTGCCCCCTCCCAGCTCCCCGGCCCCCAGCCCCCCACATACTCATGCCCTCAGGATAGAGCCACCTCGGCTGTAGGAACATACCCAGAAGGAAGAAAATGAAGGAGGGAAGGAGCCGGCAGGAGGACCAGGAGGAGGATGAGAACAGAAGAAATGAAGTGGGGGGAGAAAAAGAAGGAAAAATGAAACTAAGAAGCAACAGTGAGAGAGGGAAAGAGGGGACATAGGAAGGAGAAGAGAGAGGAAGGAAAGGAAAGGAGGAGGATCCATGGAAGGAGGAGGGTGGGGGGTTAGGGGGCTGCACCTGCTGCCAGAAGCCCAGGTCTCCCCAGATGTTCAGGATGAGGCTGGATGGGGCCCCACCCCCCAGCTCCACCTCTGGGAGCATAGCCCTCCCTTTGGCTGAAGGGCAAGCCCCAGGAGGCCACAGATTAGTGCCCTGGGTTGTATCCACGGTCTCTTGCTTGTGACGGTCAGGGCTGTGAAGACCAGCCAGGTGGGACCCTTCATTTCCTTCCCAGGATGGTGACTGCTTCTTCCTGGTCCTCATGCCCATGCCCACCTTAGCTGGCTCACGGCCTGTGGCCTCTATCCTGCCTGCTCCTCTTGGGGAATTGGTCCTAATTGTTGGGTTTTATGATGTTATGATGGACAGGGCCTTAAAGACCAAGTGTTTCCTATTCCTTCGCTTTACAGATGGGAAACTGAGGCCTAGAGAGGAGAAGGAGCTTGCTTACAGTCACATTGTGAGTTAACGGGGAGCCCTGCCTTTCTAACGTCATGGGCTAACGTGGAAACAACAGCCAAAAAGGAATGGGGGCAGCCTGATGTCTCTCTGGAGAGGGCCGACATTCGATCTGTTCTGCTGGAAACACTGCCATGGCGTTTTGTATCCTAAGTGAGGGAAGACATTTGTGACTACAGTAGTTAACCACATTCTGAGCACATGCCAGGAACTTTGACATATATTGTTCTCAGTAAATCTTTACACATATCCTGTCAGAGGGATATTCTATGTCCTGCATTTACAGAGACATAAACCAAGGCCCAGAGACATTAAGTACCTTGTCCAAATTCACACAGCTAGGAATTTGAGATGGGATTTGTTCATGCCATGCTCTATCTTGGATGATGATGGCCAGTGCTCTCCAACCTCCACCCCATTCTCAACACACCCCCCCACCAAACTCCAGGGGTTAGATCTGAGACACGCCCCCCCCCAATCCTGTACAGGACTGATATTGTCAGGGAGAACACAGGTGGGTAGAATCCTCTGACCATGACCCACTGACTTCCACCAAAGACCCCACAAGGACAAGGGTAACGTCCCCTGAGACACTGTGTGATTTATCTGGTGATATTGTTATTTTATGGGATGGGCCAAAGAGGTGTCAGGAAGCAAGTTTGCTGTAAATCTCCTCTCTCTGCTCCCTTTCCCTCTGCATGTCCCCTCCTAGGATTTATGGTGGAAAATGTCCAGAGCTAGGGACTCGGGGCTTGGGTTCAGGCTTGGGGTGGGAAGGCAAGAGACAATACATCTTCCTCCTCTGAGATCTGCTAACCGTGTGTGTACGTGTGTGTGTGAGCACTACCCATGCTCCATCGCAAGCCTGCAGTGTATACACCGCAAAATCTTTATTAAGACCTCCATGGCACTCTAATGGCTTTGCAGACAGAGCATATTGTCTGCACTCGAGGTGTGTTATGGGAGCCACCCCAGAGGCTGGTGCCCCATGTGTGCTTTCCTCACTGGTGGCTGTGAATTTCTGAATCAAGCCAGGAACCTGGGGGCAGAGCCCTTTGGGAACAGACCTGTGAGCCATATGCAACCTTGGAGGATGGGAAGAAGCAGGGGGCTCCCCATGGGGCAGGGGGCAGCTGGAAAGGAACTGCTCCTGGGTACTTTTTGAGATTAGGGAGGCAGGTAGGAAAGCAGCTTAAAGTTTGCCTTTAATGGGGTGTCTGGGTGGCTCAGTCGGTTAAGTGTCCCACTTTGGCTCAGGTCATGATCTCACAGTTGGTGAGTTCGAGTCAGGCTCTGTGCTGCCAGTGTGGAGCCTGGAGCCTGCTTTGGATTCTGTGTCTCCCTCTCTCTGCCTCTCCCCTACTCGCACTCTGTCTCTCTCTTTCTCAATAAATAGGCATTAAAAAAAAAAGTTTGCCCTTAAGAGACACCAAAGCTCCTGTCCCTGGGGAGAGTAGGCCCCGGACAGGGAAGTCATCTTGGCCTGCACTGTGGATGCGGTGCTCCAGCCTGGTGCCCCGGAGAGATGCAATAAGCTGCAAAACCTGACTCCTTACGTGTAGAGAGCCTGGAGCGTGGACATCTCCTTGCTGTAGGGTCTGTACCAGGAGGTGAGCAGGAGAGGACCAGTGGAGACTGAGGCGCCATCTCCCCCTTCGCAGCTCTCCCCCCATGGTGAGCTTCCTGGGCTGTGAATGCCGGGTTGTTTGCATGGAGCTGAGCTTGGCCAGCTCAGAGGCTGGCAGACACTGGCTGCAGCCAGAGGTCTAGAGACCACTCAGCTCAGAGAGGGAGGAGGAAGAGGAAGGAGAGGGAAGAAATGCTGAGGAGGGGAGCGGAGGAAGGGGAGAAGCTAGGGAAGGCCTTTCCTGACTTGTCTGTCCCAGCTCCCTTCCCCAGAGGCCTCTTCCCTCTGCCAAACCCCCTTCCCATCACAGAGCTCCCTGCACAGGCTCTGGCGGCCTCCACTTCGTCCTCTCCATTGCAGGGAAATTTCTCCAGAGTGTGCGGCACCCAGAGGACATCACTTGGGCACCCCACAATTCCCATGGTCCCACATCCAGTGTACAGAAGAGCACTCGGTGAATCCCAGCAAATGAATCCAGGAGAAAGGCGGAGATGTCGCTCTCCGTGTTAATACCAGGTCACTCTCCCTCTCCATTTTTTCCCCTGCTCCTCTCCTGGATGCCCAGACCAGGGCTGCGCTGTGTCTCTGGTTAAATATATGGAATTATCTATTACAATACTTCAATATTTATTACATTGATTTCTCTTTAAATGCTTTGTAAATCATAGCAAAAAATAATGGCCTTCCAACAGAGAGTCATATACCGTAATCAACTGGAAGAAAGTCGGCATTGTAATTTAAAATAAAAAAAATCCTTATGTGAGTCTCTCGTTTAAATTAAGAGACAGGACGTGATTCAAATAATAAGACCCCAGTGAGGCTGGTTTTTCTTGGCAAATTAGTAGAGGTTTTAACTGGAACTGAAAAGGTGTTAAGGTGGAACACTGACCTTATTAGACCTTAATTATTTTCTGTTGTTACATTCCTGGAGCAGAGGGTTTTTTTCCAAAGTGGCCATGTTAAGCCTCATCGGAGGAACTTTGGCTTTCGAGAGATATCATTTCTCAAGAGGCATTAGTGGGATAAAAAGCAGACACTTTGCCTGTGTCCCTTTTCTTCATGCCAGAGTTTCCAGGGCTCCCAGAACTCCTGGTCTAGAGGCAACATTCTTGTCCTTGAAAGCTAAAAATTCACCTCACTGCATCTCGGGCTTCTTACGTTCAAACTTCTAGTGGCAGCCTCTTCCCCTGGATCTATATCCTCTGTCGACTAGTGAAGCCCGCGTCCATCTGGCCAAGAGAGGAAGGACATGTGTGCTTTTGCGCCTGTGTGCGCGTGCACACACTGGCTGTGGGGACACAGCCACCTCCCTCACCTTTCACTGCAACCTTTCTGCTCTGCTTTCATGGCCAACTTTGGCTGATTATTGGTCCCAAAGCTCTCCAGACCTAGCCCAAGATGCCAGGGCACCTGGAGATGAACTCAGCAAATGCCCTCCTCTCTAAGTGGAAATAATGTGAGTGAAGTCCTAGCTCTATGCCTGGCACATGGTGGGCATCCAATAGTGCTGCTTTTATTTTTTGCTGGAAGGAAGAGCAATCAGAAAAAAGTCTTTTCCACTTGCTTCCAGACCCCCCCCCCGCAACATATCCTACTGGCCCTGGGGTGGGGTACAGTGGTAGGAAAGAAATACTGAGCCCCAAGATGCTTTGGTGCAGACTTCTGTTCCACAATCACACATCGCTCCTGGAAGATAACCCAGCTGAGCTCTTTTTTTTTTTTTTAATTAAAAAAATTTTTTTAAATGTTTATTTTTGAGAGGGGGGGAGAGAGAGAGAGAGAGAGAGTGACAGACAGCAAGCAAGCAGTCAGGAAGAGAGGGAGACACAGAATCTGAAGCAGGTTCCAGGCTCTAAGCTGTCAGCACAGAGCCTGACTCGGGGCTCGAACTCATGAACTACGAGATCATGACCTGACCTGAAGTTGGACACTCAACCGACCGAGACACCCAAGCTCCCCATGCTCTTTTTTTTTTTTTTTTAAATTAAACTAAATCAGTTCCATTCCTCCCACGGGCCTCCAAATAGACTTTGGATTTGATCAGAGAGAGGGAGAACTTTTTCCGAGGCCTGGTGGTTCATCACCCTACAGAAGAAAGTTGGGGTGGAGGTGGAGGATGAAGTAGAGTGATGGCAAAGCCCTGGGGATTGGGGGACCGAGGCTGTTACTGGTGAGAGGGCTCCCCGAAGGAAGAGGTATATCCCAGCTTGCTTTGGTTGTCCATCAGCTGTGAAAGTTGAGGCTTGTACTGCAGAGGTGAGACCTGTATTCTTCAGAGGATATCCAGAATCCTAGAACAGCAGGTCTGAAAGGGTTTTAGAGACTATCTAGGCAGACTCTCTGGCTTTATAGAGGGGACCCTGAAGCAATTTGAAATGATCAAACACCCTGCCTGAGAGTCCATGGGAGTGCAGAGTCGAGATGGTGAGGGAGGGACACAAAAGCTACAGGTACTGTGGTCTCTGTCCCAGGGGGGGCCTGCTGGAGTCCTGGAGTCTTGTCCCAGCAGGGGTGGGTCAGTCCCTGCCCCTGGCCAGCCGCAGTGACCCTTTCTGGACCCCATTCGTGCCTTTCATCACTCAGAAAGGCCATGGAAAAAGGACATTGTGCCAAAAGGAGCCAAGAGTCTGGGCTCCAGCCTCAGCAACTGCATATGACCGAGGAAGTACTTCTCTCTGAGCCTGTTTCCTCCCTGTCCAGAGTGCCGAGTGAGAGGCTGGCTGTGCAACAGCTTTGTAAGGATGTGCTGCACAGGTGGGAGGGACTTTTGTGGCCAGCCTGGATGCAGAGCTCCAGATGTAGAGATAATTTAGTCAGACTTTGATTTGTGGGCTCAGATTGAGTTTTGCTTCCCTCTCTTACCTTCCTTGTGGCTTAATTCCAAATTCTGCCCTCACCCCACCAAGATGGGACAAGAGAGGAAGCTTAATTATCCAATAACATGACTGTAAAATAGACAGGTATTATTATACCCATGATACAGATAAATAAACTGAGGCACACATAGATTAACTCTCCGGCCCTCCCCTCACCCCAGCTGGTGAGAGGCAGAACTGGGATATGAACCCGTCTTTCTGACTCTGGATCCATCAAAATCCCGAGTGGCAGGGATTACATACACAGTGGAATATGGGCTCCACAGGGGCAGGGGTTTACAGATGATTTGTTCACTGTTGTATTCCCAGCCCCTCGAATTGTCCCTGGTACACAGTGACTAATAAATATTTTTAAATGATAAAGGTCAACTTTAAGGGAAGGTTTGGTATATCAAAAGTGAGTTAGCAATAAACAACTTACTGGGAGCTTTATCTTACATCACAGTCTCATAGATGGTTCTGCGCAGTAGAGAATTTGGGGTAGTATTTCATTGTCCATGGGAGCCCTTTTTGGCTGTTTTTATTTCCAGTTACCACTGTGCCAGAGGTTTGGGCCTCAGATAGTGGTTAAGCAAAAAGGAAATAAAATGAGGAAACGGCAACACTGGCGGTAGCATAATATCTTTGCAGATCTATGCAGATTATATTCAAATGATGTTACAGAGGCAAATACTATCTTTAAAAAAAAATCTTTATTTATTTTGAGGGAGAGAGAAAGAGGGGGGAGGAAGGGGCAGAGAGAGAGGGAGATAGAGAATCCCAAGCAGGCTCTGCACTGTTAGCACAGAGTCCAGTGCAGGGCTCAATCTCATGAACCCATGAGACCATGACCTTAGCCGAAACCAACTGAGTCACACAGGGGCCCCAAGGCAAATACTATCTTGCTCCTTGGTAGAGCCCCTGGGGAGACCTTATGGAGAAGAGGACACCGCATGTTTTCCTAATCAATTCATCCTTCAACTTTATTTCTAAAGATATTAGCCCTTGATGCAAAGGCACCAACCTTTCATTCCGCCAATTTTTACTGAGCACCTACTATATGCCTATGCGTTGGGTTAGCTCCTGGCAGGTACAGAGATGCCCAAGGCATGGTCAAGAGCATGGTCAAGGCATCAGGAGGCTGCCCTCAGGGCAGCCGGGCTGGTCCAGCAGCTTGCTTGGCTCTTCCTTCTCTCCTCCCTGGTGCGCAGAGTCAGCATCTTGCCGCAGGTGGGTCTTTCTCCCCACTGCCATCCTCACTTCTCACCCTCCACCCCCAGCTCCCAGGCCTGCTGAAAAGGTGCAAGAGGGAATCTGAGAGATTCTATGCTGTTTGTTTTGGGTTCAATGGAATCTCATTTACACGTGTTAATTGCAACTAATTGGCACTAATTGGATGAACAGGAAACCCTCTGGGAACACTCATACCTTTAATTTGTAGTAAATATCATTAATTAACATATGCTAATTAGATCCAATTAACATTGATTAAGGGTTTCCAGCTACTTGGAAAGTACAACTAACTCTGTGTCCTCCTCTCTTGGTTGCCTGAAGTCAGCACAAAATACAGTATGTGAGGTCTGGGCAGGGAGAGGACTACCCTTCTGGAGACATCTCCGTGTCGGGGGCAGTGCTCACCCAAGCTGGGTGCTTGGAGGATGGCATCCTGCCCTCTCCCTCCCCAGGGCAGGGGGGTCTGCAGGGGTAAGGGCTGCAAGGTTAACACTTCTCAGGGAGTGGGAGAGTCTGACTGTTGGGAGGTTCTCCCCTGGGCCTGGCTCCCAGTGTGGGTTGAAAGGGCACGCTAGAGGTCAGCCTGGCAGGGAGGGTGAGGCTGCTGAGACCAGTGTTTAGACTCCTCCTTCAAAGATGGTGGAGGGTGAGACACCCATCAGTTCAAGTCCTGTGTGGCACATGCACACAGACACACGGACACACACATACTCCTCCTCTTTCCGACAAAGGTGTGTGGATGTTGACCTCCTCTATCTGACACTGATGTGTGAATGGGGACACCTCCTTGGTCTGACAGACACAGAGATGGTGGGGCCATCTCTGTCAGGCATCTCCTTTGTCCATTTTAGGATGTTTTTCACTCAAGATTGGGATGATCAAATTATCCAGGGTATTGGTGTCGGATTAAAAAAAAAAAATCACTTGCCTGGGAACCAGAAAGCTTTTAGGTTTACTTTCACTTCTGTTACCAACTAGCTATGAGACTCTTGGGTTCATTAAAATATATATAAATTGTTTTTAGTTCAATTACAAAAAAACAAATATTTACTGCAGACATCCCCCCAATCCCCCGTCCAAGATCACCCTTCCTGTAATAGGCTTCTAAGGCCTTGCCTTTCCTTTTCTGCAACATTGACTTTACTGCATCATGTCCAATGTCCGTCTTCATCAACAAGCTACAAGTTCTCTAAAAGCAGGGTTTGAATCTGGCTTGTTCACTGTGGCACTTCATGGGCACTAAAAAAGCTGCTAGTGAGTTAAATAATATGTGGGATGGGGGTGCCTGGGTGGCTCGGTCAGTTAAGCGTCCAACTTAGGCTCAGGTCATGATCTCGTGGTTTGTGAGTTTGAGCCCCGCATCAGGCTCTGTGCTGACAGCTCAGAGCCCAGAGCCTGCTTCAGATTCTGTGTCTCCCTCTCTCTCTGCCTTTCCCCCACTTGTATTCTGTCTCTCTCAAAAATAAACATTAAAAAAATTAAAAAAATAATATGTGGGATGAAAACACATTTGTTGAACAAATGAATGAACACATAACACAAAGCCATTGTTAATTTCAACCACTGCAAAGAAAACAACGTTTGTGTGGTGTGTGTATATTTACATTTTATATATAAATAAAATATGTTATATATATCAAACCCATACACATAACATGAATACCTTTCCCAAAAAGCTTAATGCAGTTTTTCTCCAACAACTTTAATTTTTTCTAATGTTTTATTTATTTTTGAGAGAGAGAGAGAGAGAGACAGAGCGTGAGTGGGGGAGGGACAGAGAGAGACAGAGACACAGAATCCGAAGTAGGCTCCAAGGCTCCCAGCTGGCAGCACGGAGTCCGATGTGGAGCTCAAACTTGTGAACTGTGAGATCATGACCTGAGCTGAAGTCAGATGCTTAACCGACTGAGCCACCCAGGTGCCCCTGCTCTAACAACTTTAAAAGCATCAGTGTTCCAAACTTTAAAAACCAAAGAAATCATTTAGAACTTTAATTATTTAGATCTGTTGCCCACTTCTTTAATTTTGTGAATTTTGAATAATAATGTTTTAATTTCAAATTTCCATTTCAGTCCCTCTGAATGAAGGTAGCAAACAGTGACTCAACCATTAAAACTAAAAGTTTGCTATTAGAAATTCACAAGACTAAATTGAGAATTGAGAATTGTTCTTCCCTCTTTCAACCACTGGGTAAATTCTGCAGCCAATTTTCTCATCTGTGTGATGTGGCTACAGATACTTACACTAACTCTCCAGGTCTCTCATGTGGGAAGTGTGGGTGATTTTGTAACCCAAGGAAAGGAGTATTTTCCAGGCCACTTGAGAAGAAAAGCCTTTCTAGCTCCTAGATCCGAGCTACTGGCTCTGATGGACAGAGATAGGGGCCCGAGTGGGGCAGAACCCGGCAGAAACCTCTCCTCCAACGGGACCTCTGTGGTAGTTCCTTATTCACCTAACTCAAGGAAATAGGGCTGCCCTGAAGGGGTTTGGGATTCAGTGTTGGAAAGATTGCCCTGTGAGGGGCATGGCCCCACAGAGGGAAAAGTGGATTAAAAGCCTTTGCTTTGAGACAAGCCCTCTTCTCTTTTACACTTAATCCTCCCCCAACCCAATGATTCAGGCACTATTATTATCCCCATTTCACAGATAAGGAAACTGAGGCTCAGAGAGGTCAATTATGTGTCCTTGCACACAGCCAAATGGCAGAGCTACAGTTTGAACCAAAGTTTGGCTGCTATGTGCTGCCCCTTTCTCCTGCCCACATTTTTTGGTGCCTGCAGAATGGCTCCAGGAAGTTGTGGCTCCTGGGATAACTGTCCCCGAGGCCGGGAGCTCCTGGCCCCGCTTAGGCCTCAGCATCATTGCCAAGTGGACACCCACATTCCTGGCCCCCTCCCCCATGAAAATCTGAGGTCTGAGGGAGAGCTGCTGGCAAGGTTCACAGCAGCTTAATTACCAAAGTGATTTTGATTTGTTTTTGTTAATTGAAATCTCATTAAGCAAGTAATTTACTCCAACACAGCTCAGGAGTCCACAATTCTACGGGTGAAGAGGCTAAAGGGGTTTTTAGAACTCGCCTTCATCTGGGGATTGTGTGTCTTACTTTGTCCCGTGGCCTGTGTGTGTGTGTGCGCGCACGTGCATGTGACTGGGTGCGCATGTGAGTGGGTGTGCATGACATGCACCTCCTGTGGAAGGGCCCCTCCAGCTGGCCAGGGGCACCCTTTCTCCTTCTTAGCCTATACTCCCCTGTCCCACCACCCAGGGCCCTGGACTCCACCTGCTTTGTCCCGTACCGTGGGATGATGAGAAAAAAGTGAACCCAAGCCATCTGTCTATAGAGTGTGCGTGCACCCAGGTGTATGGCCTGTGATATAGACACACACACAGACACCATTTGGTATTCGTCTGACTTTGTGGCAAGCACTTTTCTAGGCATGAATTGGAAACACACTGGGGGCATAGACAGCACCTTTTAAGGGAGGTCTCTTCTGAACCCTGGACTTTTTGAGTTCACCTGCTAAATGCCCCTCTGGGGTCCTCTTTCCTGACTTGGATCTCACACACTGGAACCCCTTGCCGTGGTCCATGGTCATGCTTCCCTGACTGTAAACTCCAAGAAGGTGGGAGCCACTTGGCTTCTTCATGGCTGTGGCTGTGGTTTTGCTGTGGGGGTTTCTTACTGGGTTTGGGGTGGGCGATTGTTCATTGGATGGGACTCTACTGGGAATTGCAAGCCTTTTAGCATTCCTGGCTTGCTTATTTAGTACTGGGAGCATGTCTCCAAGTAATTGTGATAACCCAAACGTGCCCTCTACATGTTTCCAACCTTCTCAAATGGAGTGGGGGTTTGAGACCAAGACAAGTGCCCACACACTGCCTGGCACATGGTAGGTGTTCTGGGAGCATTTTGTGAACGGGTGACTGAGCACGTATGAGTGGCGCCTCTGATCTGGTCCGTATTTCTCCACTGCGTGTGTGTGTGACTTAGCAATGCGTGTGTACTCCTGTGGCCTGTGCCCCTGGGTGCGCTGGGCAAGGAGGGGGTTCTGGGCCCCGTTGCAGGCCGGGGCCCCGGTTCTCCAGAGCTCTGTCTGCACCAGGCATCTTCCCTCTCTCCTCGTGGCCTCATTCCCTGTCTGCCTCTCCCAGTCCCCCGCCACCCAGCTGCCTCCTCCTTTTGCCCCCGACTACGGCCACTTGGTAGTTTTCCAGGCCTGACATTTCGAACATGCAATGCCATATGTATTGCCACTCTCAGGTAATTATCACGTAAAATTAAGCTAGTCTTGTACATGAAACCAGCAATTAGCCAGGGATTGAAGGTCAGGGAGAGCTCGTTTATAGAGTCGCTAACAAAATGTTAAGTGGAAGTGTGTGTCAGATGGGCCAGGAGGCTGGATTAGCCGGGGTCGCAGCGGTGGGACTGGAGAGCCGTGGAGACTCCCCACTCTGCAGCGCTGGGCACAGCAGGAGGAGCTGGGGATTTATGGCTCTCACTTTTCTCTTCCAGCTCTCAATCTGGGGCATGGCTTTGAAAGGAGGTTGCTAAGCCTGCTAAATCCTAGTGCACACCAACATCCCATTCATCTGGAAACCTGCTAGGTCCTGCCTAAAAGCCTGTGTGTCAATCCTACCTCCTGCCTGGCTGCCCACCACCCCAGCGTTTTACACCGAAGCCTTTCAGATCTGCCTTGGGTATCTGAAGCCAGGATGATCCTTCAAGACTCAGTAACTTTGCCCATGCCCTTCCCTTTGCTGGGGACACCTTTCCCTCTCTCCCAACTCTCTTATCATCAGCCTGCAAATTTTCTATTTCCCTTCCCACAATTTCAGTTCTTGTGTCTCCGGGAGCCTTCCCAGATGCCCCAGCCCCCGCCCTGCCTCAACGCCCCGACTTTATTCCAGAAGAAGTTATCTTCACTTTTGTACCATAAGCGTATCTCCACTGTTGTGCTTATACTCGATGGCAATTGATTGGTGATTTGTCTGTCCCCCACTACTGGGCTGTGAATTACTTATCTCTTCTGGCAACCCGGATGTACTCAGTAAATGTGTGTGGGATGAATATAGAAATTACTCCCTTTTGCTCTCTGTTCTTTTACATATCCTTCAAGGTCCTGCCCAAATGCTACCTCCTCTGGGCAGCTTTCCTGAATTTCCTTCCCTGGTAGGATGAATCATGCCTTCTCTGTTCGCATAGCATTTTGTATATATTTTATTACTGCACTTGCAAATTCATTATAGATCTACTCGGGGCTACCACGTTGCCCAACTCTAGAGGGTGACATTCACATTGAGGAAGTCAATGCAGAGATGGTGCCCATACTTGCCCACTAGACAGTGACCTTCTGCAAAGCAAAGACCCTGTAACTTTGCTAAAAGCCTGCATATAATGTGCTCTCATTGGCCACCTTAGCGGCCATTCAGTGTAGGTATGCAATAGACATGCAATAAACGTGGGTTTAGTTATTGACCAGGAACAGATGGTTCAGTGGAGAGAGCCCTGATTTGGAAACTGGGAACTGGATTCCAGTTCTAGCTCTGCCACTAGATTGCTGCGTGGCCTTATGTGAATCACTCAGCCTCTCTAGTCCTTATCCTTTAAAATCAGGTTTTATGTGTCAAAGTGCCTGGGACAAAGCCGGTGCTCAGTGCATGTTAGTTTCCCGCCTCCCTTTTTTCATCTGTAAAATGGGAATTTTAAGATTCCTTGTGGTGTATAGAATTATGGGCCTTCAGGATTAGAAGAAGTCTTGACAGGCATCTGGTCTAACCCCTGGCATCTCCGATAGATGTTCATCTGGTTCTGGTTCATACATCTCTAATGCCAAGAAGCTCACTTCTTCACAAAGTAGGCCATTCTATTTTCAGACAGCTCTGCCTTCAAAGAGAGCCCCTTATCTTACATTTGGCTTTCCAGAACTCCCATTATAGAGCCTTGTTCTGCATCATGCAGCCAGGCCCATTGCCCAAGAAGATATTCATAGATGATGATCTGCCTCAGACCTGCAGACACAGCCCCATCACCATCACCGTGACTTAAGTTCAAGCCCATTCACCCCCTTTGTTACCCTCCTCTAAGCTTGTTCCCCTTTGTCCAGAGACCTCTTGAGATGGAGCATCAGAACAGCATAGTCTATAACCTTCCTTTGCCTAGAACATGTACTTCTATTAAAATCCGGTTGGGGGGCACCTGGGCAGCTGGGTTGGTTAAGTGTCTGACTCTTGGTTTCAGCTCAGGTCATGATCTCACGGTTCGTGTGTTCAAGCCCCGCATCAGGCTCTGTGCTGACAGCACCTGCTTGGGGTTCTCTCTCTCCCTCCCTCTCTCTCTACCCCTTCTGTGCATTCTCTCATTCTCAAGGTAAATAAATAAACTTAATAATAATTAAAGAAAGAATCCAGGTTGGAACCCAAGATCATGTTATTGGGACCTGTATCTCTCTCAATCCTAGCAAGCATTTCACCATGGAAGACAAAGCTGGGAATGAGCAGAATTCTTCTTAAATTTTATTTTACATTAAAAAAAAGTCTGCAAAAAGAAAAAAAACACTATAAACAAGTCCAACTACAAATGACAGGCTAGGGAAAAATTATTTGTAACTCATATCATAGGCTAATTTCCTTAACAGATATAGAGAATCCACAAATCAATATGAGAAAGATCCACAACCTAAAAGAAATAGGAGCAAAGGATAGATAATTGATAGAAAAGGACCTGAAAATTGTTGCTAAATATATCAAAAGATGTCTAATTTCATTAATCATAAGAGAAATGCAAACTTTTAACATGTCACTTTGGCAGAGATAAAAAAACGTGATAATGTTTTGTCAGTAAAGGGTGAGGAAACAGACACTCTCCTCCTACATTGCAGGGGTAAAACCTGGGACGACCTCTCTGGGGGGAAATGTGGCTTTATCTACTAAAATTTAAAAATGCAGGGAGATTCTGATTTGGGATTCCACCTCTAGGAATGTGTCCTGCAGATTTACTTACACATGCACATCGGAAAGCATACTCGACAAGGCCAGGATATTTTGCCTGTTTTGTTACCTTTTCTATATTTGCCACCTGGATTGCTGCCCAGTACATAGTGGTACTCAATAAATAGCTGTTTAATGAATGAATGAATGAATGAGTATGTAAAATGACATATATTCCAAGTTATTTATTGCAAAATTTTCGGTGAGAGCCAAACCCCAGAAATAATGTAAGTGTCCAATGATTATGGAATATAATACTGCTGTTAAAAAGATCCAGGCACCTCTCCATGTGTTGATGTGTATGGACCTCCAAGATGTTAATCCTAGTATGTGAGAAAATCAGGGTGCAGTACAACGTATGTAATAAGAACACACCTGGATATTTGCTTGTCTATGTATAGAACATCTCTGGAATTAAGTTCCCAAAGTGGCCACTGTGCTTGCTTTTGGATAGAGGAACTGGGGTCGTGGTGCATGGTGTTGGGAGTAGCTTTACTTTTTCCGTTTATTCACTGAGATTCCTTTGAATTTTAGGTCAGGCAAGTGTACTACCTATTCAAATCAATGAATACAATTCAAAATTTAAATTCCTTGAGCCAGGCTCAGGAATGAACCCTGTGCTTTTGGGCCTCTACACTCGTGCATGCACGTATCTGCACATCTCCAAGGATGTACGTGTATGTGTATGCATGCACGCACGTACAATTCCAATTTCCTTTGCTCACGACTGTGGTTTAGCCTTCCTAAATGAACACAGCTTGTGAGGACTTCCCTTGCTCAATAATCTTTGATGGCTCCCTATTGTCTATAAACGTCCAAACTCCCTGTCCTGGGTCTCTGGACCTGCTGTCATCTGACATGGCCTTCGCACAAAAAATGCTCTTTCAATGCACCTGCCAGCATTCCAGCTGCACCTTGGACTATACTTATTGGGAAATCAAGAACCCCTCTCCTTCACAGCTGCAAATCATCCCCACTCTTTAAGACTCATCACACACCTCTTCCTCCAGGAGGGCTTCCTTGATGTCTCAAGCTGGAAGCGGCCTCTCACTTTTTATCTGCATCTCTCTTACAGCATTTAGGTTTCTTTTAGCCTTATATGAAAGCTATTTCCATACCTGAAAACTGTTCTACGCTATTGGAAAGAAGGCAGAGTTCAAGTTTGATTCCTGTTTGTATTGTCCTCAGACTCCAGTGAAATGTCAGGCACATAATAGGTATTCAAGAAATGCTGAAGGAATGCATAGCCCTAAGTCTAGGGGGTGGGTAAGTCTGTCTGGTCTTTGTATCGTCTGAGCCATCATTATCATCCTCGTCATCACCAGGGAAAAGCCTTTTGCAGACCTACTTGTGCATGGCCTGTGTGGGGCCTTCTGGAGAGCGGCTCAGCATGAACCCACTGCAGCCCATCCACGCCCACCAGCCTGGCCGCAGAAGAGGGGCCCAGACGTGACCAGACGGTGAGGCAGCCGCATTCCAGACGGATGAGGCACGCCTGGCAAGTCACATGTCTGGCTCACCAACCCACCTGCAGGCACTCAAGCTTTACGGACCCTCAGGCTGACCTGGGGTTCGAGTCCTCACTCTCTCTGTGACTGTGCAAATGGCAATTCTATGAACCTCAGGGTCCTCACCTATGATATGGGAACATCAAGGCCTGCCTCATGTGCTGCTGTGAGGACTCAAGAGAGTGTCTGGTAGGCTGTAGGCCTGGCATCTGGCAGGTTCTCAGGGGCTGATTACCCAGAACCCAGGGCTGCCAAGCCACAGACGTTCAGGAAGTCACATCAGCCCAAACTAAACCTAGAAAGGTAAATGGATTGCCAAAAACCCCATATGCCAAGCAGCACTTTATTGCAAAGCCAAACAGATTTTTTTTGGCTCCACCATTGTTTGGGATTATTTTGCCACAGTTAACGCTCTGTGAGAAGTCGAGACCCACCCAGGGCATGGTGTATATGGTGGATACACACGTGAATGGACTGTGCACAGGTACACAAACACCTGGATGTGTGTGCTTATTGTGTAGAGGTGTGCGTGTCCACTCACATGCCTGCGGGCTCCCCAGGGGTCATGCATGGGAGTGTCCACGTGAGTGTCCACGTGTTCACACACGTGTATCTTTGCGTATGGCCATTCACACAATAGTGTTGGCCTGGGTAGACTAGAGCACGCTGTCAGAAGGAATAAAGGCTGGGCAGAGAAAATCTGAGAAAAGATGGGGCAAAAAAGGAAAAAGACGTTTAAAGACTAAAAATGTGGGGGAAGGGTGAAAGGCAGTCGAGTGTGGGGGCTAAGAGCATGAATGCGAACCTCTCCTGGGTGGAGCCCTCCTTCTGCCGATCCCTAGCTTGTGGACTTGGGCAGGCCATGCAACCTCTCTCTGCCTCAGTTTCTTGAGGGCTGAATGAGTGAATACAGGCAAAGTGCTCAATGGAGCCGGGCACAAAGTAAATGCTGGCTTAACAAATGGTGGGGAGGGGAATGGCACCCACCAAGACTCTTTGCTCAGCTCCCAGCTTCTCTCCCTCCTCCCCTCTCTCCCTCACATTGAGCTTCCCCCCCCCGCCCCCCCCTCCCCCGCAACCCACAACATCCTGGTCTTTGCCAGAGCCAGGCTGGGTGCAGGCAGTGCATGCCATAGGCAGGGAAAGCGAGCCAAAGGGAGCAGGAGGAGGTAGAGACGCTGGCTCGGAAATGTGGCTTCTTTCTTTCCCGTTTCCCTAGCCATGCTCCCAGAGGCGGGAGGTTTGGGGGGCGGGCAGTGGGAGGGCTCCAAAGAACAGACAATCCCAGCTATTCCCTGGTGGGCTGGGGGTCAGGCCCCCTCCTCGCTCCATCTGCCTCTGCCACAGTCTGTGCCATCCGGCCTGCCAGCCCAGCCCAGCCCAGCCCAGCCCAGCAGGCTGGGATCCCAGGCTGTGCCAGCTCCGGCCCTGCTCGGGGTGGGAGTGGGCTACAGTCCGGGGTCTGTGAAGGGTTCTGCCACTTTTATTTTTCCATATCTCCTGTTTGCTTTTGGAGCCCAGGTCTTCCCAGCCCTGGGGCTCTGACTCTGGTCTGTGCCAGCCTCTGGCTGTCTCTCCGTCCCTGCATCTCTGCCACCACCTGCCCGGGGGCTCCTGCCAGCTCTGGGCTCAGAAAGCATCAGGCGCTGTCAGCCTCAGCTTCTGCACACACCCCTCTCCACCCCCTGGCTGAAGGCTGGCGGCCCCAGCATCTGGAGGGGCTGGCTCTCTGCTCCGGCCCTGGGCCTGGGGTCCCCAGCCCTGTTCCCCACCCCTCCTTCCTCTCTTCCCTCTCCCCAGCGACTAGAGTCCTCTTCCCACCCCTCTGCCTCCTCCCTGCCCAGGACAGCTTGCTTCCCTCCAGGCCTTGGCTGGAGGCTCACAATGAAACTGCCTCCCCCCACAGACTGGGAGGTGGAGAATCACCATGGCAACCAAGAAAGCCTCCCCTCCCTCCCCTCCCTTCCTTTCCTGGCTTCACTGAAGGGGCCAGAGGTCTAGTGGGGAGTCCAAGCTCTCAATGATGCAGGATGGGGTACGACAGGCACACAGGAGAGTGGCTGACAGGGCGTTTGTGCGAAAGATGGCCGATTGTGGGACCACAACTCTTGAGGAACAGGGGCCAAGTGTGTGACTAGTGTGGCCTCAGTCACCAGTTGAGTCCCCAAACGTGGCTGCGATTGATCTGGGTGACTGGGTAAATACACAGCCTCAGGCACCATGTTAGACCTACTCAAGCCCAATCTCCAGAGTTGGGTCCTAGGAACCTGTATTTTAGAGATTCTCCCCAGGTTGGTTAGTCCTACACACACCACATTTGGAGACCACCACCCCCCACCAGCTGCCCCGTATCCAGAAGGCTGAAATACAACAGACCTGTGTTTATTTTATTATTATTTTTAAAGATTTTATTTTTAAGTAATCTCTCCAGCCAACATGGGGCTCAAACGGACACCCCCGAGATCAAGAGTCATACCACCTGAGCCACCGCCTGAGCCAGCCAGGAACCCCCAGGCCTGTGTTTGAATCTTAGCTTGCTCACGCAAAGACAGGTGGCAAGTCTTGCGATCTCTCAAAGGCTCAGTTTTCACTTCTGTAAAATGGGATCAAAGGGTCAGCTCCGCGGGGTGTTGTGAGAATTGGCCCTCCAGGATAAAGCACCTTCCACAGAGCTTGCCCACTGCTGTCTCCTGCTCTAGGCTCTGCCGTCTCCAGGGGGATGGACAGGGTCTGGGTGGGGAGCATGACCCCCCTTCCACCAGGGCCTGCCACGGCCTGGGCCTTCTCTGCCATTATGTGTTACAAGACACTGCGAATTCTCCACGCCAGAGCAACACGAAATCATTAAGGCAAAACAATAAATAAAGGCCCAGAAGTTATTACAGTGCTGACAAGCATACAATGCCGTCCTGCAAAGCAAATATGAATTATTTCAGAACATTTTAAGATGAAAAATCCTCTCTTCTTCCTGACCAGCCCTGTCATCCATTAACTCCTCTTTTCACCCCCTTTTTCTGGGAGGGGAGGAGAGTGGCCAGGCCAGGGGGGGTCCCAGAACAGAGCTTCCTGTGCCCTGGGTGGACATGTTCCTCCTGCCAAGTCAGACTGGAAGCCAGCCTGCTGCTTTCTTGGCCTGGAACACCTTCTGGTTGGTTCAAACCCTCTCCCTGTTCTTGTCTCCACTTGGGATCAATGCACAAGCAGTACTGTGAACCTCTGCTACCCCAACATCACACACGTTGTTCACAGTTGACAGAGAACCCCCCAACAGCTCCTGGAAGATGGGCTGTGTTCTTCCCAATTTAGAGGCAGGGAGAGTGTCGGAAGGGTTCAGTGACAGGCCCAGGGTCTGGTAAGTCACAGAACTGGGACTCAAAGCTGAGTAGGTTTAAATGAGATTAAGTGAGACAGTGCATGCAGGGGATTTGCATGGCATACTGGAAACTACCATTACTGTTGTCATTATTATTATTTCTAAGTACCCTTTCTAATAGGCCCCAGCTGTCCAGGACAACGATGGTACTGCTTCCCTGTTCTTCTGGTAGCAGCACCCCTTTCCTTTGGAGTACTGACCCCCCCTTCCCAGGTCACTTAATGAGCTGTCAGTCCTGTGCCTTGCCTTCTCCTGCTCTCCGGCGTGGACGCGAGGTCCCGACCATCCTGCCCCATCCTTCTGACCACAGGGATCGGACCTGAGCTGTGTTTCAAGCACTTGCTCTGATGGGTACAGTGCTGTGTGTGCGTGAGGCGGTCTCATCACCTCCGCACCTCTCCATTGGGTATAGGAGTCTGTGGGTGCCCTGGACCAGGAGCTCAAGCCTGGGGGTATAATCCCAGCAAAGTCACTGATTCATCCTCTGAGTGGTTTAAACCCCACCTCTCTGGACCTCAGCTTTCTCATTTATAAAATGAAGGTTAGGACTATTGTTATCTCAAAGGAGTCTTGTACTGATAATGTTCTAGAGTTCACTCTGTACGTCAGTGTGCAGTAGGCATGGCTTCCACGTTCCCACTCCTGCCCGCCTCTTCCCTTCCATCTCCCACGATTCTCCCACCATCATCTCACCCCCTTGTACTCTGCCTACCTCTGCAGCCCTACATTCTCATTTACTTGTAGCTCCTGGAATAAATCATCCATCTGTCTGTCAATCCATCCATCCATCCATCCATCCATCCATCCAAATAATCAATCCACACACCCATCTGACAAGCTCCTGAAATGTGTCAGGCACTGTCTCTGATGCTGTAGGTAGCACAAGTCCTTGCCCTCATGGAACAAACAAGTGCATGCAAGTGTGTTGAGAACTAGGAAAGGGGAGGCATAGGACACTATGGCAACATCTAGAAGGGGGCTGTAGCGCTCTCAGAGGAAAGGATAGTTCCTTAAGGCAAGTCTCAAAGGTTAAATAGGGAATAGTCATGGGAAGGAGGGGAAGAACATTTCAGGCAATTGGAGCAGCGTAGAGACTAGGGAGTAAGAGAAACTCGTAATGGAGAGTGCATAGTCAGCAAAACGATAAGTGCAATGTGTGGTCAGAGATGACAGGAGGCAGGCAATCATGACGATCTCTTTGCCATTCTGTCCACTTGGTAAACTCCTATTCATCCTTAAAAACCCTGCTGAGAAAGTGCCCTCCTTTGACCCTGGAGTTAATTGCTCTTTTCCTCGGTACATGGCTTGTATTCCTGTAACTGCACCTGTTCCCCTGCCCTATAATGACCTCTTTCCACGTTTGTCCCTCCTTTCAGAATATATGTTCCTTTAGGGCATGAGGCCGTTTGTAGTTGCAGCGCCTGGACACGCTCAATAAATGCTTTTGGACTGAATTGAATCACATAGTGTGTATGTAGCCCTGAGATAACTATGTTTGTGTTTGAGGAAGGGGCAGGAGGAGTGACAGGCATGTATGTGGGTATCTCTATGTTTGGATTTAAATTCAACAATGTTTCCAGAGAGCTGTTTGGAGTCAGTGGACTGTGACAAGCTGCTGACCATTTTCTCAACACTAAGAAAACTCGCTTGGCTGGGGGGTGTGAAGCCAGTCGGGCCTGAGGCTCAGCTGCCCGCCTCTCCACTCCCCTACCCCTCCTTGTCTTCCTTCCCCCTCTCTACACACCTCTGCCCATTCGATGCCCTCAGCTCTTCAGGGCTCTGTGGCAGGGTGAAGCTGTGGACTGAGGCTGTGGCCCCGCCCTGGGCGCCCACTGGCTGCCTGCCAAGCTGGCTTCTTTGGCAAAGAAGCTGAGCAGTGGGGGCCCCAGGCCCCAGGTCCCAGGCCAGGGGAGGCCCTTCTTTCTAATCCATATCGACTGCTACATCCTTTGCCTGCCAATTTGGATCAGGTCACCGTCTGTGTTGGTGATGGGGAGCCCTGGCCCCACTCACGGTGGTCCGTGAGGGGCACCAGAGGCCTCCGTGTGGCTTTGGGGTGGGCAGCGGGGCAGCCCGACACAGGGGGACAGACATTTAACAAGCTTGAGTTCCTCCAGAAAATGGCTGCCCTGGTGTTCCTGATCTTCTTTATCTGCTTACACTCTGAGGGGGCTGCTACTTTCCCGGAGTAAGAGAGGCTCGCCAGCGGGGAGGGAGGAGGAAAATGAGCCGCTGGCCCCTCACCCCGCCCCGCCACGTCACCGTCACCTGCACGCCAGGCCCAGAACAGAGGCCGTCTGCAGTCCCGGTGACCCACCTCCAGCCACCCCCATCAATCCAGAAACACGTAGTCCACCCCGAGATCTCAGGGTGGGAGCAAGCCGCCCGCATTTGTGGAAGGTGTACCATGTGCAGGCTCCTGGCGCGGCCACATTTAATTCTCTCTACAGTCTTGGGCAGATACCATCATCCCTGTTTAGGAGATGGGAAAACTGAGGCTCTAAGAAGTTCAGAAGCCTGGCCGAAAGCCCAGAGCTTTGCTCTCTTCTCTCCTGTTCTGCTTCCCTGAGGCACTGATGCCTGACTTCAGGAGGCCCCCAACAAGGGAGGAGACAAGACACTTACCCCTGAAGAAGAGGTAACTGGTCATGGCCTCCACTTCTGAACGTGTGGCCCGCAAGCACTGTTTTTCCGCAACGACTGCCCTGGGGTCTCCAGTCCTCAGCTAGGACTCCCTGCCCCTCTCTCTGCTTCCAAAGATGCCTGGATCCTCTTCTCCCTCCTCCTCTCCTGGCCACTACTGTGGCCTTGGTGCAAGAATGAGGCCAGAAGTAGTGAGTTTGAGCCCCGCGTCGGGCTCTGGGCTGATGGCTCGGAGCCTGGAGCCTGTTTCCGATTCTGTGTCTCCCTCTCTCTCTGCCCCTCCCCTGTTCATGCTCTGTCTCTCTCTGTCCCAAAAATAAATAAAAAACGTTGAAAAAAAATTTAAAAAAAAAAAAAAAAAGAATGAGGCCAGAAGGCCCCTGCTCCACTGTCATTGCGGGGCGGGAGGGAAGAGAGGGGGTTGGATCCCGGGCCTGGAGGCTCAGGTTGGACCTAGAATGACCTTTCCCGTAGCATTCTTAAGGTGACGTGACCTTGAGCAGACCGCTTAAGCTCTGTTTCCTCACTTGTAAAATGAGGCTACACCTTGCAGAATTTTATAAAGGAGACAAAACGAGATAATGTGTCTACAACGATGTTGCCGGCACTCAAAAGTTTGAAAATAAAAATGATGAGTTGGAGTATGGCTGGACAGGAGGGAGAACGGAGCTGGTGCGCACGGAAGGGCTGGCAAGGATGGGGGAGTACAGTGGTGTGGTGGGCGGGGGGAACCAGGAGACTGAGTCACAGGAGTGCGGCTGGGCAGGGAGAGGTTGGGGAGGGTTCTGAATGCCAAGCTGACTTTGGATCTTGTCTTACGGATTAACGTTTTTCACACCTGGAGTCCTTGGTTCAAATGAAGTCCTGTTTGGGAGTCCAACAGGGCAAGCAGATCATTGGTTAGACTGAGAATGGGGCCTCCAGAGCCCTGCTTTTAAACCCCCGTCTGCACCACCCCTGGTCCCAGGAAGGGCTCTGTGGAACTCAGAGAGGGACACTGAGCAGGTCTGAAAGGGCTCCAGAGTGGAGAAGGAATCTGAGTAGAACCAGGGGGCCTGAGCAAGGAGGCTCAATGTCCTTGTCCTCAGGCTTAGCAGGCACTGCCCTCAGTCCTCTTCGTGAGCCCCCTCACACTCACACTCACCCTATACACAAGTCGATTGTGGCACCTGCAGGGAAGGCTGGGTCCAGCTTTTAGTTCCCTCCTGGGTCCAGGTGAGGGAGTGCAGTGAGTGTCATTGCTGGCATTAAGGCTCCAAGGTGAACACCTTACGGGGTGCACCACCACAAGGTCAAGGGCCCATTACGTCCCCTTGGCACTTACCCTCTACCACTGACGTTCTCTGGTGGGGTTGGGCACATCCTTTTCCTGTTCCACTTCTCTACCTGGCCAGCTCCTGCCTGTCATTGGGCCCCCGCCAGGACAGAGCTTGCTCCAGAAAGCCTTCCTTCTCCCCCTCCACACTGGATTGGATGCCCCCACTCTGTGCCTCCACTGCCCTGGGCCAGCCTCTCTCATAGCAAGAGTCTCTGAGTGCTGTAATTGTCTGCCCATTTGTCCGTCTTCTCTGCTACGTTTTAAGTTTGAAGGCAGGGATCTTATTGCGAGAGCCTAGCATATTAGGCTCTGCCTGACACAGAGTAGGTGTTTAATAAATGCCGCTGCTGCATGGGTGCAGGGAGAGGTCAAACAAGGGTGTGAGCTCTTGACAGATGAGGGCTGACCTTCTAGAAGCAGCAGTGACAGCTGAGAGGCTGGGAGGAGAATCCAGGCACTGGGGTTCTGGGGCTGGGGGCGGCATGGCTCCACTAAGCATGTCTACCTCTTTACATTAGTTTTTAAATGCTTATTTTTGAGAGAGACAGAAATAGAGCACGAATGGGGGAGGGGCAGAGAGAGAGGGAGACAGAATCCCAAGCAGGCTCCGAGCTGTTGGCACAGAGCCTGACGCAGGGCTCAAACTCACAAACCGCGTGAGATCGTGACTTGAGCCGAAGTCAGCTCCTCAACTGACTGAGCCACCCAGGTGCCCTGTGTGTCTACCTCCTTTCGCTCTTATGTCCGTCCTGCGGGGGGTTTGCCCTCCAAGCTGCACTTGCTCTCTGTGCTGTACACCCGCCCATAGCTTTGCATCCCCATCTGTGTGTGTGTGCATATGTTGAGGCGTATTAGCTAGATCTTTGTGTCCCTGGGTCTGAGTGAACATGAGTGGGTGCAGAGCTGCCTGTGTGTGTGTGTGTGTGTGTGTACACGCACATGGCAGCAGTAAGGTTGGCATGCACATGTGTCTTTGTGACGCCAGGTATGGGTGTGACACCTTTGCGTGCACAGCTCTGGGCGCGGAACATGTCCAAGTGTGTTTTTGTATCTGTGAGTGTGTACGTGCTTGCACAGATGTAAGTGTGACCACTGGGGCTGGGCAGGGCCAGGTGTGTTCTGTCACAACGCCCTGATTAGCCTTTGCTTGCAAGCATTTAGGTGACAATTTACAGCTGCACCTGACCCTGGCCTCTCTGCCCTGTCCTGCGTGTGCTGCTGCGGCTGGCCCCTGCCCCCCGCCACCCCCCTCCCTGCCCCCTGGCCACATAACTGTGATTTATGGCTGGCCTGTGGGGAGACCCCCCTGCCCCACCTCTCTGCGGCTCCTGCACCAGATGGGCTGCCGGCTGCCCCTGGAGAAGCTCCACTAGGGAGGGTAAGGCAAGATGACTGTTGCCAGGCCCCACTTGGACCCCTCCCTCACCCACTGCTCACCCGTTTTCAGACAGTCCCTGTCATCCTGTCTTGGGCTTGTTCTTGGCCATTGGAATTGTGAACCGAGGTGGGAGGTCAGAATCTGTGACACAGAACAGAAACTGCCCCCAGTCTTCCACGCATCTCCACCACAGACACAGAGAGCCAGATGGACAGACACACACAGATGAAGGCACCGATGGGTCCTCCTACAAGGATGCTTAAAGGGTCAAGTCTGACAAATGCACGTGTATACACACACACAGTGAGCGTTCATGGGGGATCTGCATATGTGTGGGGGCTGGGAAGGGAGCCAGGCCCCCTGCAGCCAGGCCAAGCCTCCCCCACTCCCCGCTGGGGCCCTGC
The DNA here is from genome assembly GCF_018350195.1 of Panthera tigris. Classification (NCBI taxonomy): domain Eukaryota; kingdom Metazoa; phylum Chordata; class Mammalia; order Carnivora; family Felidae; genus Panthera; species Panthera tigris. The sequence goes on from NC_056673.1 coordinate 24,068,615, forward strand.
CTCTCCGCCCCTGCATCTACACTCCCTGATGCCAAAGGGTATCTTCTCCAGCTCGTGCCAATCTATTATGAAGGTCCACTCAACCAGCAAGGGCATTTCTGGGGGGGGGGTCCCGAGGTGGGCCCTTGGGGGCTGGGGTTCAACCCTGTACTCTGAGGCTGGCGTTCCTGGGTGCAGGAGGTGGTAGAGAGACCCTGGGCTGTGTCAGGCTGAAGGTGAGCGCTGGAAACAAAAAGATTGGAGTAAATTATTATTCCCCCCATGGCTTTCCCAAGGAAAGTGGAAGCAGCAGCCTGAGGCCCGTTTTCCTATTTGATGGGGAATCAGATAAATGGCAGGCAGCTTGCTCTGATAAGGCCTTGCTCTGGGCACAACCTCTCTCTCTGAAACCCTCTTACTATGCATAGAGGAAGGCTATCTGTGCAGCTGCACCTTGACACAAATATATCTGCACCCGAGATGAAGCAATTCCCCCAGAAATTACAGCAGGGGGATTGCATCTGAGGAGGGGGCCCTGGGGAGGGGTGGGGGCTGCAAGGGAGGGAGGGAGCAAGGGAGGGAAGAAGGAGAAGCCTGGGTAGGCAGGGAGGAAAAGAGGGAGGCAGCAGGGAGATTGGGAGTGGGGAGGAAGAGGTCAAGAGGACCGCACCAGGGAGGGGCCCAGAAGCATCTCTGTATAAAATTTATACATTTTTCCCCCTCCAAGCGGCTTTCACGGAAATGCTCTTTTCCTCCTGCTTCATCTTCTTAACAGGGCAACCCCTCACCACTCCCCTTCCCCACTGCCCTTACCACATTCTCCTCTGCCCATAGAATTAAAAAAAATATATGTGGACAATAAAACAGATTTTACAATTAGTTGCCTAAGTGGAGGAGGCTCAGCTGCCTTAAAATTTTTCCTTCCAGAGGGAGTGCGGGTGGTAATGCGATTTAAATAAAGTATACAAATAAATAAATGTTTTTGAAAACATGGAGACCACAGAGTTCTGAGTGTTCGGACATTTGAAACACTCTTCCAACTTGTCACATGGCTCTGTGTGTGTATGTGCGTGTGTGTGTGCATGCACACGTGTATGGGGGCAAAGACGTGCATGGACACACCTGCCTGTTTGTCTGGGTGTGTTCCCACATGGGTAACTTTCACATGGAGACGCACACACTCTCTGCTCTTTTTGCTTAGCCTGACAAGACACCACCCTCTCCCTCTCTCTCCTACCATCAGTGTCTGCCCATCTCTGTGAGCTTGGGTATCTGGTCTCCACTCTCCCCCGCAACCCAGATCTGAAGAACTAGAGCCTCCAACCCCCTAGGAGGTCCCAGAAAGCCCTCTGGCCCCAGTGAGAGAAGCTTAAGTGACAGACATCCCATCAGGCACAAGGGTCCCGTCTCCTGCCAGACACCCCCTCCTCCTAGCTCCTCCTTGGCCGGGCAAAGGTGCCCAAGGGCGTCGGCAGCAGGCTTGGCAGCACAAGTAAATGGGGGAAGGCCAGTGGGGCCATGTGGGATGGGGGTCCTGTCCCCAAAGTGCTGGGTCTTAGAGGTACAGGGTGGGCTTACTAGGGTGGGATGGGCACCAGGAGGCATTGCATGTGCAGGGGCGCGTGTGGAGGAGGAGGAAGTGGGGTGTGAGTGCCTGCGTCCATGTCCCCTCCCTCCCCAAACTGGCACCTGCCTTGGGTCTGACTGTTGAGCAGCTGCGAGACACAAGAGTCGGCCGACAGATGCTACGGCCAGGCTTTTGTCTGAGTGAGAGAAAAATCACACCCTCCCCTTTAGCCCCTGCGGCGGCTGAAGATGGGGGTTTACCCATCTCTCCCTCTGTCTCCATCTCCAAATCTGGAAAGCAACAGGGGCCTTCCTCCTGACCCCCAGCTTCTGGGAATTGGAAGGTGATGGGGACGATGCAGGAAGGGGAAGGTTTGGGCTGGGGAGCTTTGCCCAAAATGTGTGATAAACTCCCAGAACCCACCTATGTCAGGGCGTGGTGGTGTTGGCAGGGGATGGGGGGATTCTGTCATGTCAACCTAATGCAGCTGGAAAAGGGCTGAGCCAGCAGGCAGGAAATCAGGCTTGTAGTTCTATCTCTGCCACTCCTCTGTGGCCTCACTGTTCTCATCTGTAAAACGGGGGAAGCAATCGTTCAAATATAATGACAAATATAAACGACAAATACAATGTTGAATAACATGAATAACTGGTTTTTAGACATGTATCTGACCAATCAGGCAAGAACTGACTAGTTGTGACTATATCTCACCTGCTATGGGTTTGGGCTCAGCCTGGGGGGCTCCTGAGGCCTGGTCTTTCTGCAGGAAATAATCCCCAGAGAGTAAGTAGCCTCTTCTGGGCTGGAATACTCCAGAGACAGGATAGGAAACAGGAGTCCTCCAAGGAAAACTGCTGTGGATAACCAGTCTGGGCCCTGTTACAGGCAGAACACGTACCCCATCCCACATTTTTCTGCAGTGGAGGACTTAGCCAGAGGGTTGAAAGAGCAAGGGAGTCCGGGAACTGTAACTTTGGATCAAATAAGAGAAGTAAAAGCCACCTAGGGAAGCTTAGAGGGCATGGATAGGTACCCTACTGTTCTCCAATATTGGCAAGCTGGTGTGTACATTGGGACATGAACCCTATCCATTCTGATAGTGGGACTTTGGCTATCATTGATCTCACATTGGGACACTGACTGTCACACCCATTGTTGTATATCATTGCCTCCCATTGATCCTGATACTGGGACATTGATTCCCTTTAACCAACTCTGAATTGAGGCATTGATCTCTACATTGGGATGTTGATTCCCTTCCCCATTCCTATGGTGGGACATTGATTCCTCTCAACCGACTCTATTGGGACATTGATTCCCACATGGGACACTGATTACCAGATTACATGGATCAACCAAACCTTCACTGGGGTATTGATCCCTACATTGGAATGTGGACTCCTTTCCCCTCCAACTCTGGATTGAGACATTGATCCCACATTAGGATGTTGATTTATTCTTCTCTCTCAGTATCTGGACATTCTCCACCACCCAACCCTGAATAAAAGATACTGCTTTTTATTTCAGGGTCCATCCATTCTATCAACCATTCATTTGTTACATCTACTGTGTGTCAGTTTTTGTGCTAATGATTAGGATCTCTGCTTTTCTTTCTCTTCCTACTGTCAGTCCCCATGTGAAGACCCCAATTCCCCTTCAGTATTCATGGCTGAAAACAGACCCAGCTTCCTGCATCCACCACCCTATTCTTCTGCCAATGACTTCAGTTCAGCTCAGTGGTCACCAGTCAGGTGAAGAGAGCCTAATGAAGTTGGGGGCCATGTGTAGCATATTGGAAAGAGCACAGACTCTGGAGTCTTTAGTTGGAATCCTAGATTTCACCCAATACTCGCCTCAGTTTCCTCATCTTTCAAGTGGGGATAAGGACACTGACTTTTCAGGTTTTCTGTGTAGATTAAAGGTGAGAATATAGATGTGAGAGCACTGAATGGGGACCTGAAGCATAGAGACGGCAGTACTTTCATATCAAGGCTTTCCTTTCACTCCTTTCCTTCCCCCTTAGCCCAGGGAGATGGCTCTTAAGTTCACACATCCATGTGCACATCCATGTGTACCCCCGGACCCCCATACAGCTGATGTGGCCGAGACCCTCCCTTTCCCCAAATCCACCACTGGCATCGTCCCTCATGAAGTGGGGCCCTCACAAAATTCCAGATCTCTCTCTCATTTAAAAAAATCCATATTCTATAGATAGCGAAGAGGAGAGCAACTTTTCCACCCCAAGCCTGTGTGTAATTACATATTTTGGCCGCGTGCTGGGCCTGGGATAAATCTGTATGGTAATGCAGGCCAGGGGCTTATGATGTAGGCACACATGCTAATTTTTAAACCACAAAATCGCGGCTGTTTTTCATTTTCATTTCCAACAACACTGGCGGAGATTAGGTCCCATTAAGCACCATGGGGTCTGTCCTCCCCCTGGCCACCTGCGGGGCTCCTCATGGCTTTCATGGGCTTTTTGGGCCTGGCGCTGAGGCAAACAAAGCCTTCCTAATTGTAGGGCAAAGCGCTGCCCAGGAGGTGGTGCCCAGGTTGGAAGACCAAGGCTGTCTACTCCCCTTACTCCTACCAGAACTAGGGCCAGGTCTCACTCCACCTGGGGAGGGGGGACTTGGAGCCCACAGGACCCACAGGGATTGAGATTTCCAGACTGATCCTCTCCTCATGGGAAGGGAAAGTCGGCTGCCCTCTCCAAAGCCCAGAGGCTGTCCTCAGGACCCTGAAGAGTGAGGGCTTGGGTCACTGATTCCTTCAGTCTTAGCCCAGTCCCCTCCTGATGTGTGGCCTTGTGCAAGTCACTTCCCTTCCCTGGGCGTTCGATTTCCATGTGTCAAATCCATGAGAGTGCAGATGAGACGATCTGGACCATTCCTTCCGGTTCTGACGATCTGCATTCTAGTGCCCTGCTTCTCCCTAAAGGGATGACAGTGACTAACACGGATAACACGTGGACTATGTGTTGCACTAAAAATGTTCACCATCTCATTTGCTCTTCCCCTTGACTCCCTGAAGTAGCAGAATGGTAAACAGCAACTCCCATATTCATCTTTCACTGGCCAGATGATCTGTTTTCTCATCAGTACAATGAGAGTGTGATAACTGTACTACTGATAAGGTATTTCTGATCAAATGAGTTGGCACACAGTGTACAAGACTCTTAGACCGGCGCCAGGCACGTGGTCAGGATCATATAGATATGCTGGGTGTCACTATTATTTTACAGGGAAGGAGACGGAAGCTCAGAAGAGGATGAGTGACTCACTCAAGGCCACACTATTGGAACTCAAACTGGACCCCAGGCCCCCATTAGCTCCTTGACTGATGCTTTGTCCCAGTCAGGAATAGTAAAGAAGAAGCAGGGGCAGATCCTCTATCTTCCTTAGTCCCCATTCCTGGGCACTGAACAAAAATGGCGGCAGAGATGCTGGGATAAGCCCAAGGGTCTGAGAGACCCACCGAATGGGGCTCTGGCCTGGTCGCCACCCCAACCTTGACTCTCTGGGGTCCTCGGGCCCAAGGGAGTCAGCCCAGACTCAGCCTGATGCTGGGGTCTGGCAGACCCTCTGCTCGTGTCAGGAGACAGGAAGGCGGGGAGGGGCTGGGGAGGAGGAGCTGGCTCAGCCCCCTTCCATTCTCCCTCCATCTGCACCCAGAAGCAGCCGAGCGTGGCCCAGGCCACCCCTCCCACCCCGCCCCCTCGGCATTCTCCCCTCCTGGGCGAGGGCTGCCCTGTCTCTGGGGGGAACCTGGTCTGTGCTCAATTTCATGCCACTTAATTCCCAAGTCTGCCCGTGAAAATGGCGACAAATCGGCCCCAACTGCCCAAATGTCCCGTCCCATCTCCGACATCTCTCTGTACCCTCTCCTCCTCTGCCAGCCCCTCACCCATCAGACTGGAGACGGAGCGTCTGGGGAGCCAGCGAGCTGAGAGGGCCTTATTGCTACCTCAGACTTGCAAGGGGCTCTCTTCCCTGATCCCCAACACGCATCCCTTCTCCACCAGGGCCAAAGCTAGAGGCGACCCACTGCGTGCTCCCTCAAGTGCACGGCAATGTCTGGGCACTGTTTCATCTTGAAATTTAGTGTTACTGCAGAATGCTTTTTTCTTTTACTTATTTGTTTCTTCTCTTTTAAGAACAACTTATGTTTTGAGTAGCTAACATATTCACATGATTCAAATTTCAAAAAACATAAAAGGGAGAGTGAAATGGCTCCCTCCCATGCTTGCACGTGTCCCTGGGAGGCTCCCACAGCCCCCAGTTCCCATTGCAAAGGCAACCAACATCCCCAGATGCTCGGGTATTCTTGGGTATCTGTTCTGCAAAAATAAGCAAACACATACAGTCTTTGCTGCCTTTTCCACAAGTGGTGATAACTGCCAATCTGCATGTTGTTGTTTCCTCACTATGCCTCAGTGACCTGTCTCTTTTTCCACCCTTACTTCCCCCCCAACACACAGGGGCTATTTGAACTTCTCCTCCTCTCCCTCCACCTGCCCATCATAAAGGTTTTGAAGCCATACAGACCAGAGTCCAATCCTACCTGTGCTGATTACTCTCTGGGTGACTTTAACAAGGTGAATTTCTTTGTGGACCTCAATCTCCAAATCAGTAAAATGGGACTATTCATGTATACCCACTTCACAAGACTACTGGGGGTGGGCTGGTAATAAAGAAGATAAAGTGCCAGGAGGTGAAGCATAACTGCTCGTCACTTTCCCCTTTCTCTCTGTCCTCCCATCAAATGAATGCTCACTCATCCTTGAGCTGAGCAGGGGGACAGAGTCAGATATGGAGGTAAAGAAGCCTCCTACTCAAAAAGAGCATAAAGTCATCAGTGGCAAAAGCTGGATCAGAATAGAATCGATCCACTTGGCAAGTGGTGGCGGCAAGAGGAAGCAGAGCCGGAGTTTTAGGAGAGATAAAGGAGAAAGGGAAAAGGGGTGTGAGAGGGTAGCAACCTATTAGACTTCAGGGCAATACAAGACTAAAGATGATTTTGAAAGAGGTATTTATTTATTTATTTATTTAGGATTTTATTTTAAAGTAATCTTTGCACCCAATGTGGGGCTTGAACTCACAACCCTGAGATCAAGAGCCACACACCCCTCCGACTGAGCCAGCCAGGCACGCTGATTTTGAGAGAGTTTTGCTGTCTGCTGTGCTATGTAATTTCCTTCCCCACTTTGCTGCTTGTCCAAGAGAGTTCTGTAAAGACTTTGTTGCAAATTAGTGCTTTCTGGATGATAGAAAGATGAGGAGGGTAAGTGGAGGGGGGAAGGGAGAATGCATACAGGCTGTGACTCTCAGTTCCTATTCTGAGCAGCCCATGTGATGGACAATGGTCATGTGTTCACAGCAACATGATTCCCAGGGAGTCCCCAGATTTGGATGAGCCACCTCCCCAGCCCCTGCTCCCCAAATTTGTAGTTTATGAAGCCCTAAGATTTCTAATTGGCACATCTACTAAGGACATATCAGGAATACTCCCTCCCAGTGGTTTTGGCACAGACAGGAGGGGATGGGTATTGGGTGTGATTCTCTACCAGCCTCTTTCTTTCTCTCCCTCTCAACAAAGCTATCAGGAAGTAGGTAAGCTAGGTACTCCTAGATAAAAATGGCCTCATTTTATTCCTTTCAACAATCTTGTGATGTCCCCATTTTAATTTCAGTTTCCAATAGTTTATAGTTAGCATGTAGAAATACAATTCATTTTTGTAAATTGACTTTGAATCCATCAGCTTTACTACAGTTATTAGTTCTAGTAGCTTTTGTGTGTGTGTGTGTGGGAGAGGGTTGATTCTTTGGGTTTTCTGTGAAGATGATCATGTCTGTGAATAAAGGTGGTTTTTCTTTTTCCTTTCCAATCTATATGTCTTTTATTTCTTCTTGTCCTATTGCACTGGCCAGGATCTCCAGTACAGCGTGGGATATAAGTGGTAAGAACAGACATCCTTGCCTTGTTCCTGATATTAGGGGGAAAACTGTTCCCATTTTGTAGTTGAGAAAATCAAGTTGCGGATGTTCAGTAACAAGCCCGAGGACCCCCGGGCAGTCAGGAACAATGCCAAAATCAGAACCCAGATCTACCTGGCTCCAAACCTTGTGCTCTTTCTACTGCTCTAAGCTTTGCAAGCACTAGTAAAGTGCTGTACAAATATGTGGAATTATAATTTCCTCTTTGTAGCCCTCAGTTCCCTGCCCAGGGACCATAGCAGTTGCTTGGTGGAAATTTTCTCTCTGATTGGAAGTGAGGCACAAGTAGACAGCAACATGGGGCGATCTCCCACCTTGATTGGGGGTGCACAATGGAGTTGGGGTGGGAGAATTTCAATTCCTCTCCAGAGGTTCACTTCAAGAGGAATGGTCCCTTGGGTGAGCGGAAAGGGTATTTCTCTGAGACAAATGGCGGACTCAGTGTAGAAGATGTTGATGGTGTGGGGGTACCCCTGGATCTTTGAAGAACAGGTGGTAGACAAAAATGAAGGCTGTGGAGACAGACTTCCTAGGCTTGAAGCCCAGTTTCACCACCTGCCAGCCAAGTGACCTTGGGCAAGTTACTCAGCCTCTCTGTGCTTTTAGTCTCATCTGTGAAACAGATAATTGCATTTGTACCTTGTAAACTCAGTGTGAGGGTTACGTGAGTTAATACACAGTAAATGCCCTTGGTGAGTGCAATACAAGGGTGAGCAACTATTATTTTTATTGAGTCACAGGACTGTTGGTGGAAAGACCTCCAGAAGCCACCAGAAATGATTCTTCCTCCCTCTTTGAACACACACACAAACACATACACACACACACACACACATGCACGTCCTGCTTCAAATTGCTACACATAACTGTATTTAGAGAAAGCTGTGTCACAGGTGGCCAAGTTACTTAACCTCTCGGAGCCTGTTTCTTCAGATACCGATTGAGATACGGAGCCCTAGCTCATGTGGTGACGAGATAGCCAGCTAAGGCGTGGGAAAGCACTGTAAACATTTGGTAATGGCAACTTCCAAGTGCCTCCTCTCTTTGAGGCAACTAGGAGAGCTTAATCCGAATGAACCCAGGTAGGCCCATTTCCAAAGTCTGGATTTTTATTTTCTCACAGTTCTCCTCCTGGGACCGAGGGGCCTGAGCCACAGCATCTGGGTACAGGTGCCCCCCCGCCCCAGGCATCCCCTCCCAGGCCCTCCCCTGGGTGAGGGGCTGCCCTTCGGTCGCTCGCTTGTCCAGCCAAATGCGGGCGGGCAGCGGGCGGCTTTGGTGCATGAGGCAGATGGGACCTTCACAAAAGCCCCACACCTCTCCAAGCTGGTCCCCCCCACACGCCTGATTACCCCCCAATACCCAAGTTACCATTGATACAGTGGTGCCGGGTGATTCAATTAGTGCAGCCGGCATGAAGGCAACAGCACAAAGAGCTGGGGTAGTTAGAAACTCATTTTCTTTTGATTATTATAGCATCTCACACGTGGAAGCAGAAAATTATAGGCTCATGTGTCTTTGCTTAATATCCTCTGGGGCCAGATTTGTCGTCATGTTGAAGTTAGCTGTCAGAATTGACAAAATCATGTGGAGTTGATGGATTTACAGTGCCTGGGCCCAGCCAAGCTGGAGAGGTGTAGCCCCGCACAGATACACAGATATATAGACATGCACACAGACGCTCAGAGACACACAGATACTCACACTCGCACACGCTCATACACCCTGCTCAGACACAAAGATACACACCCCCTACATTCCAGATGCTGAGAAGCAGACACTCTCACAGTGTGCACAGATATACACAGATATACACACTTCCCCACATACTGAAACACACCCATCAGATCCACACAGAGATCCATGCACACTGCAAATACTGATACACCTACACGGATGCACACAAATATACATATCCCACACACTGCCATACACTCAGCCAGCCTCACATAGGATGTACATCCCCCACATACTGCTACAACCCAAGCAGCCACACACACACACACACACACGCACGCACTCATACTGTGCACCACATAAACTGATAAGCGGATACACTTGGTGGCATGCACACACTCACCCTCCAAGCTATTAAGTGCACCCAGACACACACTCACACATTCATACCCTCCCACATACTGATACATACCTACCCAGACACACAGCTGCTACAGCCATCCGCACTGATAGGCACCCATATCCTTGCACCCCTGTACACCTGGATGCACATCCAAACAGATGCACACACACACAGAGGCACATACACATGTGTTGATTTATCCCAAATAGTCTTCCTCTGTGCTAGTACACACTCACCTGGACACACATTCAGATCTGCACACCCACACTGCAGACACACGCTCACACCCATACGTACTGACACACACTCATTGAAACCTGCGAACACAAGCACATATGCATATACTATACGCTCCCATTCAGAAACATGTGTACGCAGAGACACCTCCCGATTCACACACACATATCCCGACCCATACATCAAAGATAGGTAGGCACACACAGAGCAAGGGACACACAGAAATCTACAACATGCACAGGCACAAAGTCACAGGGACACACTGAGACACGTACACAGGTGCCCAGACAAGTGCCCGGCACACATGGACAGGAGAGAGAGAGACAATATAGACTCACAGACACCTTAACAGAGAAGTTCACATTAACAGAGACACGTGAGCGTGAACACAGCAGGCAGCTTCCAGCTTCCATCTCTGTAGACCCCTATTCCTCCCCTTTCTTTCTCTGTCTCTCCTCACACCCATCCTTGCTGGCCCTGGCTGGGCAGGGAGCAATATGGAGATAGAAACATAGATAGGGTGAGAACTGGGACACCCCTCACTTCTGCTTGGTGAGTAGATCAGGGAATGGGTGTCAGCCCCGTTTGGCCCCTCATGTAGGGCAAATTCCGGGGAGAGCAAAGGAAGGCTGCTGGTGCTGGAAGTTTCCTTGGAGATGGCTCAGACCCACTGCCTCTCTTTACAGAGGGAAATTCAAGGGTCCCATCCCTGCTCACCAACAGGTAATGGGGCATTCGCTGTGGGAGTGGTACTGAGGGCCACATTCCAAGTTTCTTGGGGAGGGCCGAGGAGATCTGCCCTAGTGGGGCCCTGCGGCAGAGGCTGGAGAGGTGTAGGCCCGCACAGATACACAGATATATAGACATGCACACAGACACTCAGAGACACACAGATACTCACACTCGCACATGCTCATACACTCTGCTCAGACACAAAGATGTCCTGGCCCAGACAGGCTTGGGTCAGGCCCTGGCATATTATTTGGGAAGTACTGGGTTAATGTCGGCATTGGTGTCACACCAACAAAATGGAAGAGGAGCCTGGGCTCTGGGCTCCTGAAGGTGGGAGTAAAGAGTTCTAGAATCCTTGAGCCTTGGCTTAGCCAGCCTCCATCCATCCCTTCATAAGGGGAAAATTTACCCTGTCTGAACTCCAGGCCACACACATGCTACCTGACCTCATCTCCTACTCTTGGCAACCCTGGAAGTTGGTCTTATCCTACCTCTCTGGCCAAGGAGGAACCTATCTGACACTCATAGGAGGAATACGACTTGCCCAAGATCACAGAGTTAATGAAATGATATCTGAACCCAGGACCACCTGGCTTCCAAGCCCTTGCTCACTCGCCTCCACCATGTGAGGTTGGCCTAGTTCAGACATAGTGGGTAGGGAGGGACTCCCTGGCTTCATCAGGCATTAGGGCCCAGGGTCCAGCCATGAACTTCCTTGGGTGAGGTCACCCAGGGGGTGGGAGGCAATGGCTAGGTGGAAAGCTTGGACTTTGGGGGTCAGACCAAGCTGGGTTTGAATCCTGACTCAAATTTGGGCAAATCACTTTGCCTCTCTGAGCCTAACTTCCCATCTTCCTAACTTCAAATGGAAATGATAATATCTCCACTTAAGGGCCAAACAGAATATATATATATATTCACCCACATATATGGCTTAGATATAATAAGCACTTGTTTCAGCAGTTACCATCAAGGGTCCCCAGGTAGTCCAAGGGCACTGTCCTCCCCCTCCCCATTCTGGGTTACTCACTCCATCTTCTATCCCTCCACACCTCTTCCATGTCCCCCACCCTGGCCCCAGCCCAGGTCTGTGGCCTCCGAGTGCCCTGGAGACTGGGAATGCTCAACCCTGCCTACACTTTAGAATAGTCACCAGAACCCCTGAGCCGGGTCCTCTGAAGTGTGGCCTGTGGACCGACAGGCTCAGCATCACCTGGGAGCTTGTTATGAACGCAGACCCTCACCCCAGACCCACTGAATCAGAATCTGCATCTTAAGAGGATCACCAGGTGATTTGTACTCATCTTGAAGCTTGAGAAGCCCTGCTCTGGGGCACTCTCGTTTGAGAGAAGAGCCAGCCGAGGTCCAGGGAGTCACAATGGACATGGCAGGATCAAGGCTCTCATTAAGGTCTTCACTGGCCAGTGCCTTACTGACAAAACCTTTTTTTCCAGAAGAGGCCATCAGGGAGCAAGTGTCTCGGGCCAACTTCTCCCAGTGGGAATCCTGGTCAGCGCATCCCCAAGTGCCCATCTCTGGGTCCTCGCCTCCACCATCTCGGTCTGGTCTTGAAGATATGCTAATCAGCATGGGAGTCCCCCTTGCACAGAATTATCATATATGAGCCGTTCTTCATCTCAGGATAATTTTCTCATCTGCATAATCGTATTTGACTTCCTTATGGATGTAAAAACCCCCTTACCTTGGGCAAGTTAATCTTCATTGATTGAATATCAAATTCATTCGAATGTGGGAGAAGAGGCTTTTCCTTCTCAGCAGCGGAGCTGGGCTGAAAGCCTTGCTCAGCTGGGGGTCGAGGGGGGTTAGCTTTGTCTCTGTCCTTGCCCAGCTGCTTGAGGGACCCTTCCCTTCCGATCCACTTTCCCTGTGGCGGCATCTTCGTGGCTTCTGATCATTCTTCCTCTCTCTCGTTCTTTCTGTGTTTTATCTCCATCTTTGTATTTCTGTTGTGTCCCTTACTGTCTCAATCTTTTGGTTCTGTTTTTTTTTTCTTCTATCTTACCTCAATTTCCTATCCTTCCTGGTTTCTCTCTTTCCCTTCTCTTCCCTCCCCTCCCCCTCTCCTGCTTCTCTTGGGTCTCAGATTCTCCCTTTGCCTGAAACTCCAAGTGTCTCTGCCATGTCCCCACCCACAATTTGGTGAAAGAAAAAATAAATCCTACCAATAAGGTATGTTCCAGATGTTCACAACCATCCTGTGATTTGGGTAGGATTTTCCCATTCTACAGACAAGGACATGGTAACACATCCAAGTCCCAAAGATAGTGGAGGGATCAGGATTCGAACCCAGGTCTGCCTAACCCTGCAGGCAGCTCCCAGCAAGCTTGGAAGCAGATGAATGAATCGGCTTAATGTGTCTACAACTTGTCACTGCTCCTCAGGCTTATGTTATTTTGAGTGTTTAGCAAACCATTTGGTACATAAAAAGTACCCAACACATGCTAGACCGCTTATCACCATCATTGTGGCTATTCAAAGTCAGGCCAGGGTTCAAATTCTCACTCAGGTGCATGAAATCGCTGTGACCTTGGACATTTGGCCTCTCGGAGCCTCAGCTGACTCATCTATAATAAGTCACAATAATAGTAACTGCATAAGGGCTACTATAAGGACTCAGTAGCCAAGTACATAAGCTCAGTGCCAACTACATAGTAGGAGCTCAGGAAGTGTTAGCAACTGCTTTCACATTATTACTGTCATTAACATTACTATTATCACTGGTGTTACTCTCATCATCATGATCTCTGAGTGCCTAGCACCTAGTAGGTGCTTGGTAAATATCAGCAAATGAATGGCTTTCTGTAGAAGTTCCTTTTATGACTTTATTACAGTTCCTGACTCTCTGACTTCATTTTTCCTATGTATTTTGCAGGGTAATTGTTAAGGGCTGGGCTCTGGAATGAGCAAGACATGGCTGTGCATCCCAGCTCTACCATCTGGTATGAGCATCTCTGAGTCTCTGTCCTGTCTGTAGAATGGGATCATCAATAGCATACACCTCATCGGGTAGTGGGAGGCACGGGTAAGACCGGGACGGGGGTGGGAAGGGGTAGGAGCAGAGACAATAGGTGGGACCAAGCTGTGAAGGCCTTGAATGCCAGGCTAGGTGGTGGTTCTGCTTCCTTTTTCCCAGACTGCCGGGAAGGGACCTTAGTCTGCGGGCTCTGCCTGCAAACTCTTTGAGACAAAGCCAGACTATAGTCATTCTACAGAGGCAGGAATGTGTCTTCTCTGGACTCCTCTCCCTCAGTTCTAACTGGAGCTGCAGTAGGAGGGAAGGGACGGCTATTTGCATTTCAGATCTGGGGCACAGGTGGAGTCAGCTGCCTCACTTCTCACATATATCCTGACCCCAGACCAGCCTTTTCTGGCTGCTGCCCCTGGGAGCATGACCCAGGCTCTGACCTGTACCCAAGACTACTTTACGTGAGCTAACTGATAATCATATGTAATATCATATACATATTACATGTTATAGATAAGGGAAATGAGGTCCAGAGAGGCAAAGCAACTTGCCTAGGATCACACAGCAATCAGTAGCAGAGCTGGCATTCGCAACAGACCTCTTGACTGCAGAGCCTACATTTGTACTCACGTATCACAGGGCCTAAAACTCCCTCCCAATTGCAACCTTTCTACCTTCGGCCCCAAAGCCCTGGGAGGATATTGTATGAAGTGCATTCAACGCGCTTTGCTGAGTTTCTACTGTGAACTGGACCAGCGTGTGCCTCCCACCTCCTTCAAAGCCCATGTAGCTCTCTGGGGCCGCCAGGACACCTTAGCAGACAGGCCATCCTACTCTGGGCCTCATGGAACCCCAGGATCATCAGAGGGGACCCTGGTGATCCAGTAAGCAACCAGACAGGGCAGGTGCAGGGACTCGCAGGCAGGTTAACCAGTCTGGGATAACACAGCTCAGACTGCTGGGGGCTCCTGACTCCCTCTGCCTTTCCACAGAGAGAAAGTACACATGCTCATCACTGCCCTCCAGCCAGCCTGTGGTCCCAGGAGGCAGGCATTGTTCCCTCTATCTTCCAAAAGAGAAAATGGCTATTCCCACAAGGCTCTTATCCAGTCTTTACTCCTTGATGGAGAAAAAGGTCCACCCTCCATTCTTTTCCCTCCCTCTCCTCTCCCTGTCCTCTGGGGGAAGATGGACAGGTGGGGTGGTGGCTCCCCAACCTGGATGGTCATTTACCCTCCAAGGGGCTTCTATACTGACTGAAGTCATTCATCCGGGTGGGAGGCAATGTGGTGAATGACCAGAGCTGGTGACGGTTCTGGACAGGCCCTCCCCACTGAAGCCCTGCTGTGGTCCTCATAGCTGTGTGACCTTGTGCAAGCCACATTCCACATTCTCTCTGCCACCATCTGCCCCACCCATGCAATGGGTAGCAGATTCCCTCCTCCACGGGACTGGATGGTGAATCCAATCAGCTAGCCCATGCTTACCGAATGAATGCTCCAACCAATGCCCCCCACAAGCTCTCGGTTCCCTAGTGGAGCCTGTCCTCCTCCCTCGTGACCTCTGACCCCTCCTCCTCCGCTTCTCAATTCCTTCTCAGCAGGGGCTGTGAGTCCCTTCCCCCGATGAGGCCCAGGGGGCCCAGAGAAATTAGACCGAATCAAAGCAGAAAATGAGTTTTCATTCATCTTGGAATGATGCGAGAGGTTACGGGCAAGACAAATAGCGGCCTCCCTCCTTCCTTTATCACTGTCACTGCAATTAATAGGCTGTGGCCTTCGTTACCCAGGCCTCTGCTAAGGAGGGCGCAGGCCCCTGGGCGACACTAACGAGGGAGAGGAAGCAGACCCGTCTCCAGCCAAGTTCTGTCATGAGGCCATATGCTCACCTGGCCCTTCAAACTTGCTGTTGGGGCGCGGATGTGCCAAGGGTGTGCAGCAGCGTGTGAGGCAGCCCCATGGGGCCACACCTCGGCCTCTGTAAGAGGGGAGGGGAGCATTCGTTCCCGATACCCCATACCCCGGGAAGATATCCCTGGGAGTACCCGATACCCTGGGGAGCGCCTGCTGCGCTGCTGTGGTTTGGCCATCACTAAGGCCGGCTGTGCCCCTTGAGTGTTTCCAGTGTGGCAATTATGAGGCACGTGTGATTTCCACTTTATGCAACAACCTATGAACAAGGCATCTGGTGTCCGAGTTTTCTGATGAAGAACACTGGGATTCAGAGAAGTACAGCTACTTGTTTGAGGTCACACAGGATCTTGGAAGAAGAGCAGCCAGGATTTGAATGAACACAGGCCTGCTTGACCCCAAAGACCTGAAAGTCTCTGATTCTAGAATTATAGTAGGAAAAGAGCTGTGGAAACCAAGAGAGTTAGCAATAGCTCCCCACCCTGGCCCAGTCCTAGGGGCCTCAGACCATGGAGGGTCCTTGAAGTCATGACAGTCTTTAGCCTAAACCAAGTTTTTGTCATGCACCGCAATGAAGGCCCTTTTTTCAAGTGTGAGTAGATGCCATGAAGATAATTCTTAAAAGGATTCCTGCAAAGGATTACTGAAAGTCTAGGAGGTTTGGCTCATTGGATATTTGCTTAATGAATACTGCATTACTTATCTATTGCTGTGAACAAACTCAGCCCCCCCCCCAATTATTAGCTTAAAACCATAATAAAGTTTTAGTATCTTTCATAGTTTCTATGGGTCAGGAATTCAGGAGTGGCTTGGCTAGCAGTTATGGTTTAGGGGTTCTCATGAGGCTACAATCATATGTTGGCCTGGCCTGCATCCAGCTTAACTGGAGTTGGAAGATCTGTTTCCAAGATGGCGCTCTCACATGGTTGGCACGTTGGTGCTGGCTGTGGGCGGGAGGCCTCAGTTCCTCTTCATGTGGCGTTCTCCACAAGATGGCTCACAACATGGCAGCTAGCTTTCTCTAAGCTAGTGATCCGATGGAGCAAGGCAGAAGCCACAATGCCTTTTATGACCTAGCCTCAGAAGCCATACGCTGTCACCTCTGCTATACTGTATTGGTTGCAAAGACCACTCTGATTCATTGTGGGAGGGGACTACATTAAGAGTGTGAATACCAGCAGACAAGCACTGCTGGGGGTCATCTTGGAGGCTGGCTACCACAGATACTATTGAAATCAAAAGAGCATTTTGTAGAGGTTGAAAGGGGATCCTCAAGGTTCAAAAAAAAATCAGGTAAAACTTTACCTACAGTGTTAAAAATCAGGAGAATCTTTACCTTTGGGGGAGACCAGAACGGAGAAGAGTCCCAAGGGGGCCTCTGGGGAGCTGGTAAGGTGTTATTTCTTGATCACGACGCTGGTCATATAAACATGTTTATTTGTGAAAATCCTTGAGTGTTAATGTGTGTACTCTTTTGTATGTACATGGTATTTCAATAAAAATGTCTCATCTTCTAGGAGAGGAAACACTGGGGCTTAGAGAAGGGACTTGCTCAAGGGACCTTGGTGGGTCAGGGGTGAGCTCTTGGGCTGGCCGTGAGTATTCTGGCTCCTGGGGGATGGCCCTTTGTGGTCTCTGGTTGCAAGAGCTGCCTCCATAATAGGGCTAGGGCAGGGGGCTCCCTATCCTGTGCTTTCATGGCCCTTCCTCTCCCTAGCTCCCCTGGGGATGCTCCAGAACTGATGGGAGACTGTTGGGGTCCAACTCACACAGCCCCCTCCCAGCTCGCCCTCTGTGGGGCCTATTAAGGCACACTCTCTGCCCAGAGACTGACAGCCTCCATGTTCAGAGAAAAGGCGAGTCTCCCGAGAGGGCTATGTCTGGAGGTGGGGAGGGGACAGGTGTTGGGGGTGTTGCTTTCTCTGTACACACCTCTGTTAGAACATGCCTCCCACCCAGATGACAAAGTCCCTCTCCTATGGCTGGACTTTGAGGCTTTTCGAAAAGGGCAGGCACCCAGCCTTTTTCAGCTCTGCGTATCTTGTATCCATAAGCTCATCCACCCATCCATCCATCTAACAAATCTTTACTGAGCACCTATTATAGGCACTGGAGCTATGGCAATGAACACAATTGGCAAAATCCCTGCCTTCAGGGAACTAACACTCTAGTAAAGGGGAGACACAATAGGTAAAATATGGAGTATGGGGGTGGGGCATAGGAGTGTGTGTCTGTGTGTGCACGCGCATGTGTGCAGTTGTATCTGGGAAGACTTTATTGAGAAAATGACATCTAAGCAAAGACTTGAAGGAGGTGAGGGGGTGAGCCTAAGGTTATCAGCAGGAAGAGTATTCTGGGCAGAGGGAACAGCATGAACGGTGGCTCAGAGCAAGGGCAGGCCTGGCCAGTTAAGAATTAGCAAGGAGGCCGGCAAAGCCTGAGCAAGGTGAGCAAGGAGGAAGCAGTTTGTGGAGATCCTGCAACTCAGGTGGCCATCGGACCTGGGTTTAAGTCTTGGTCCTGCAGCTCCCTAACTGGATGACCTAAGGGCTCTTGGTTGTAGTCAGGATAATACTATCTATCTGGCAGGGCCTTTTGAGGCTTAAACTCAACCACACCTTTACTTTACTTTACTTTACTTTAGTGACATGTCCGTGAAGGGTGAACAATACAGACAGTCTTGTTGTACCCCCTGCACTGGACCATGAGCTTCATGAAGGCCAGGGATTTTGTCTGTTTTGTTCCCCATTAAATCCCTAGACCCAGCATAGTATCCTCAACAAGGACCTTCACAGACCTTATAATTAAACAAATAATGACAAGATACCATGAGGATACATATCTCGAAGAGGAAGTACAGGCAGCCAAAGGAGCTCTTAGCAAGAAAACCTAACACGGACCCGGAGAATGGCAGGGAGGGCTTCCTGGAGGAAGCTACAGTTGAGATGTACTGATGAGTAAGAGTTAGCCAAGGAGTGTTCCAGGCAGAGGGAACAGCACATGTGAAAGCCCAAAGGCTGGAGAGAGCAAATCACTTTGAAGGATTTCAATACGGCAAGAAGAGAGCATTAGGAGAGACAAAGGGGCCGTGTGGTAGGGGGTTGTGATGCAAGAGGGAGGGGTGGGTGGATGGCTAGAACTTACGGAAGCAGAGTGCTACGTAATAAGGGCAGTAGAAGATCCTGGTAGCCTTTATGTACATAATACAGTACCTGGTACATAAAAGTGAGATGGAGGAGGAGGGAGGAAGAAGAAAGGAAGGAAACAAAAGTTGAACTAACCTTTCTCAGCAGCCCTGGCTGAAGCTCCTGCATAACCCCAAGGCTCCACAGGACTCCCTTGCCAGGCCAACAGAGCCCTCCTGGGCCTGGCTCCCTCTGTCTGTGCTCCTGGCCAGGCAGGTGGGGTGGGGCAGAGGACCCCAGGGTCTCAGCAGTGGACACAACGTTCTGGTTCAGTGGAAGGACCTTAAACTCTGAGACAAGGGCACGGCAGTAAAGGATGATGTGGCCGAACCCCCCAGTTCTGTGGCGAGCAGACCCCAGGTGTGTGATCGGGAGCAGTTAAATTTCATCATTACCCTTTCTCCGATGGTGTTTTTTATAGTCTTTTTTACTACTGGCACTAAAGGTTCTGGACTCATCCTGGCGGAGTGGAGGACATCACTCGTAGGGCTGACTGCTCCATGATATAAAAAAATGACAAGTCCCAGCTTAATCTTTCTGATAACTGTGTTCTGCGCCCCCATCCATCTCCACCAAGGGGTTTGGGCGAAGCTGGAAGACAAGAGCATCCCAGCATTTAAGGATGAAAAATACAGTGCCCTTTTTTAAGCCCAGAGTGGAGCTCCCTGGCTTGGTGCTATTCTGGCAGGGATGGGGGGTAAGGTGGAGGGGAGTGAAAACAAATAGTGTCACCCCTGGGGCCCCGGATGGGGGGGATGGACAGTGGGTCCCACACAGTGGCGGGGAGTGTCAGTGTGAGCACGTATACTTGGAAGTGTGTGCGAGTCTTGTTTCCATCTGGGTGGCCCCTTACTTGTGCTTCTGAGTCTCTGTTCTTGAAGGTGTGTGGCTATGTTTTATGAGTGTCTGGATCTGGCGGTGAGTGCTCCTTGCTATTGATTCGATTCCCAGCTCTGCTCTAATGACCTGTGGAGACTTTTGTAAGTCATTCCTCCTTCCTGGGCCTTGGTTTCCTCATCTGCAAAATTGGTGAGCTGGGACCACAGGAACCCAATGTCATCAAACTGAGCACTTGCTAGCTGGATGTTCCTGGGTACATCACAACTCTCCCCTTCACTTCTGCCTTCCCATCCGTCCTGTGAGATCCTTGCTCAGGATGACCTCCCACGGTCTTTCAATCCCAAGATGTGAAGACTTGGCTGGGGCACCAGAAAGACTCCTTCAGGCCCAGGTTTCCCTGGCCCAAAGCTAGATTTCCAGTTGCGGCTCAGACTTTTCTGCTTGTGCTGAGGAGATCAGCCACCTGTTTCCTCTCCAGAAATGGCCAGATGCAGGGGTGGACTTTGGGAATAGGGTGTAGAGGGCAAGCGCATAGGGTTTGGAGCCTTCTGACCTGGCCTTCAATTCCAGCTTTATTTACCAGTTACGTCTGTGACCTTCTGAGGCTCAGTTACCCTACACATGAAATGCAAACAAAGGAGACAATAGGCCTTTCCCATTGGATCAAATAAGCTGTACCTAATACGTGATAAACTCTCGGGAAATGCTGGTCGTTATAGATGTCTCTAGAATGAGGGCACCCCACTCCATGCCTTTAGAAGCACACCAACCCCCAAACAGAGCTTACCCTCTGCCACTGCCTAATCCTGTCTTAGCGGCCTTCACCTCCTGTGGAAGTCCAACAAAGGGGACAAATGGCCCTCTTGCAAAGAGATGCAAGAGAAAGAGGGGAGGGGAGGCTGAGTGGGGGAGACTGGCTGCCAGAGGACTGCTTTGTCCCGGAAGGGGCCAAACATTTGTCGTTAATAAGAGTGAGAGGGGGGAAAAAAACCTGCGAGAAGCTCCCACCTGGGCCAGGCAGATGCAGCCCCACACAATCCCTTTATCACCAGCAACGTGGTTTGGAGAACAAGATGACAGGCTGATAGGCCTTGGTTATCTGGGGCAGGCAGTGTTTATCTGGAAAGCTTCCGCAGGCCAGGGGCCCCACTGGTGTGTGTGTTATCTGGGCCAGAGCGGCTGGGGACTTGGGGCCCCCTCCCTGAAAGGGCAGCTTCAGGATGGCAAGGGACAGGGGCACTGAGGATCTCTTGTGTGGCTGGGAAGATTTATGGTCAAGAATGGCCGGGGCCCTTGGGCATCCGGGGCTTGGGCTTGGGCTTGGGTAAACATGTCCCAGGGATGTGGGGCCACCCCCACCGCAATGGGTATCAGTGCAGGAGCCCTTGTCAGGCATAGACAGCGATCTCATTCACTCAGTTGGCAGGAGTATTCATCCCATTTTGCAGACACTGAGGCCTGGACAGTTTATGCCTGGCCAGAAAATGGCAGAACCAGAGGCTGAACTCTGGTCTGCGTGATTTCCAAAAGCACGAACCCCTAGAACACATCCTATGGACCCCAACCCCTGGCAAAGGAGTGACACTTATTCTCCAAGATGGTTTGGGTCTGTTCACTCCGTTGATCCCACACTGGCCTGGGGGATAGGGAGTTGTTCCCATTTTACAGACAAGAAAACAGAAACATAGAGAGAATATAGATCTCTGGCCAAGGTCACCCATGTTAGGGCACAGCTGGGACTTTAAACCCAGCCTCCTGGCTCTGAGGGGGTAACATTCTCGAGGCCCTAACAAGGAGGGCTCCCCCTCTCCTCTGACCTGCTGAGACACTTACCATGTGCACCACCCACGTGGCCCTTGCCTGGTTGCTGCCCTTACAAACAGCCTTGGTCAAAAGCAATAAAGTTCTGACTTGGACAGATCAGGCCTTGTGTTGCTGCTATTGTTGTACATGTGGCCCACCTCTCCTGCTGACCAGAGGGTCCCTGAGGGCAAGAACCAGGTGGTTGTATATTTCTGTGGCTTCCCTGCTGACATGCTGAGGATGTTTGGTGAGCAAATGCTCAAACTTGGACCTGAGGCTGAAGCTTGGCACATGGGGTGGGAAGAAGCACGGGGGATAAGCACGACTGGGGAAGTTGGCACCTCACAAAGTTAAACCCTGCCCCATCCCCAGCAGGAGCCCTGCTCATTCCCTGCTGTCCTATATTTGGTGACTGGCACTGTAGCCACACCTTGTTCCCCTTGGCACTTCCTGCTCCCTCACCCCACTGACCAGTCACTGCCAAGTCCTGTTAAGTCTGCATCTTACACATGCTTTTTAGACCAGGTCACTGAGGCTGCCATCCCAGACTACTGTAACAGCCTCCTAACTGGCCTCCCCACCTCCAGTCTGCTCTCTGTTGTAATCAGAGTGGTCTTTTTCAAATACAAACCTGAACTTGTCCCTCCTCTGCTTAAACCTTCCAGGGCCTCCAAGGTCTTCAAAATGAAGTTGAGATGACTTGATTTCCCTGTGTTCTGGCTCCGCCCACCACTCCAGCCTTACTTCCCGCTGCTCCTGATCACACTGAGCCCTGGGTTCTCCAGGATGCCCCTCCTTGCTGGGCCTTTGCAAGTGCCGATCTCTGTCAGGAACACCCCTCCTTGCCCTTGTTCCCTTCAAGGCTGGCTCTTCCTCATCCTCCTGATCTCAGTTTGGTGTTGCTTCCTCCAGGAAGCCTCCCCTGACTCTTCCCAAGTTAGGTGCCCACTGGTCCATGTAAGTTTTTGTACGCACCTGTCACAGCTCTTACAACGTGGACTGGGGATTGCCTGTAAACTTGCCTTCTGTCTCTTCCGTTAGACTGTAAGCTCCGTGAAGGCAAGGCCTGTGTTCTGGTTTTCTGAGGCCTTTTCTCAGGGAATGGTTGTGAAGAAACAGGCACTTGATGACATCCTCTGTCTTCCTGGATTCCTTCAAGTTCTCAGAGGGACTTGGGCAGAGAGCTGCCGGGGATAAGGAACAGAGGTCATAGAGCCCACTCAGACTGTTTTTTTTTTTTTTTAACTTGATCATTTGCCTTTTAATGTTTGTGACATACGTTTTAAACTTTTAACTTTTATTTTAAAAATGAAATAGATACGTACAAAAAATGCAAATAGTATACGCATACTGTTTGAATAATGGTAATAATACAAGTAACCCTGTACTCATATCCCAGTTTAAGAAGAATATAGTTCCAGAACTTTCAAAGCCTGAATGAGCTCCTACCCATACCACATTTCCCCTTCTCGCCAAACGTAACCAATTTCCCTAATTTTGTTCTTTTCTTTATAGTTTTGTCACATAAGGTCAAGTCCTAAACAATGTATTATTTGATTTCATGTATTTTTGAACTATGTACAATGGAAATCATACCTTGGGAATTCTTTTGTGACTTCCTTGTTTTTTAACTCAACATTATCTACTAAAAGTCACTCATGTTGATGCATCCTTTTTATTTTTATTTTTTAAATTTTTAAAAAATTATTTATTGATTTTGAGAGAGACAGAGTGTGAGTTGGGGAGGGGTAGAGACAGAGAGAGAGAATCCTAAGCAGGCACTGCACTGCCAGCTCAAATACTGATGCAGGACTTGAACTCACGAACCGTGAGATCATGATCTGAGCCAAGACTGAGTCGGATGCTTAATCGACTGAGCCACGCCGGCACCCCGATACATCTTTTTTAAAGTATGCGTGGTATTCTGTTTGGCCATATCTCAATTTGTGTATTCATTCTTTGGTTGTTTCCAGTTTTTTGCTGTTTCAACCTGGCTTGTTCTTAACGATTATCTTCCCCACCCATTCCTGGGATCTGTCCTATCTTGTGCACATCTACCCACCCCCTGCTGCCACACTGCAGCCTACCCCCCAGAGGTGGAGCATGGGGGACAAGGCTGCCCCCGGTCAGGGTTGCCTCTACAGAAACCCTAAAGTCACTCATCAGACAGGGTGTGGTTGCCTGAGTCCCGGGGGCCTCCTGGAGGAGGTCTGGGGCTGTAGGGCTGGCTGAGTGCTCACCAGGCCTCCCCTTCTCAGCATCCCCTGGCTCCAGCCTCATAAGCTGCTGCACTGCCCTCCCCCGCCCCCCCCCCCCCCCCCGGCCCCCGGCATTTGCCTGGGCCCTGGCCCTCCTGGCCCTCTCCAACTGCCGGACCCTGGCAGAGGGCGTGGGACCGTGCATCCTGGTGTGTGTATCCAGCTGTTGCTTGCCACAGCTGGCTGCATTGGGCTCTGCCCTCCCCACTAGCCCCAATGCCTAAGATTGGAAGAGGGCAAACAGAACCTGGGGAGGTTTCTGGCTGGGGACAGGACACGTTTGTTCAGTTCCAGGCTCAGACTGAGGGCATCCCCTCTGTCCCTCTTTCTTGAATTCCTGAGCTCCAGCTCTTCTGGCTGCCTTCACTCAGGACCGTGAGAGGGGGCACCAATCAACCCTTCTGGGGCCTCCGTTTTCTCTTCTGGACAATGAAGTATAGGCTGCTTCAGGAAGGCTCTCACCTCACGGGGAAAGGCCTTGACAGGCCAGAGAGGGTGTCCTCACTCCACTGAGCAGCTCCTGGGAGTCGTGGGAAAGGCTGGTGGGGGGCCAGGCCTGGACGCCTGCTTGAGGAGATTATGCCTGTGCAGGGTAGGGGAGCAGTCAGAGGCAGAGAGGCTGCAGGGAGGAGGCTGTGGGAAAAGTCTAGAGGGGAGGGAAACCCAGAGCACCTGCCCAGGCTGCAGTGTGGAGGACCCTTCCCTCAGGCAGGGCTGAGGCGGGACTGCTCTGGGCCTGTAAATGGCACCGTCCTCCATGAACCAGCAGGGCCAAGAGCCTCCACACTGGCAGGTCAGAGTAACTGAGTGGCCCAGGTATATGGAATGCCTATGTTCCATGCCTTGTCTGGCACTTTGCAGGTATTAACTCATTTTTAACCTTCACAATCCCCCTCTGAGGCAGACACTATTGTCATCACCCTCATTTTATAGATAAGGAAAAGTGAGGTACAGAGAGGCGAAGTTGCTGCCCAAGAGCACACAGCCGAACTCCCAGGAGAAGAGCCTGCATTCAAACTTGGCTCTCTGGCTCCAGAGCACTCCTCCAACTTCTGTGTCCAGGAAATCCAGAGAAAGACACCTCAGGGCACCTGTCTCCTTAAATACCTTCTCCACGTCCTACAGAAGAGGGAAGCAGAGCTCAGAGTAGTTAAGTAACTTGCCCACCCAAGTCTAATCCCAGTAGATCCGACTTCAAAGCCATATGTAAATCCTGTACTGCTTGCGGTACCCTGGGAAGGTTACCCTGGGGCAATACCGTGGCATTTATGACCTAAAGGTCAGGGTCAAAGCTTTCTTCAGGAGGGGCAAGTTTTCTCTGGCAAAGGTTCCTCAGCCAGCTGGACTAAGGTTACCAGAACCCACATAGAACATATACGTGTGTGGGTGTGTGTGCATGTATGAAGGTATATATGCACCTCATCTTTTGGGCATCAGATAGCCATCAACCAGGAGCCCCAGGTAAGGGGAAGACAGGGTTAGATATAGAACACTGGACTACAATGGCTGCCAGACTTCCACTTACATGGTCATGAGAGCTTGGGCAAGTGGCTTCTCTTCTCTGACCCTCAGTTTTGTCATCTAAAAAACAAACAAACAAACAAACAAACCCAGGACACAAAGTAAAGGATCTGATACTATTTTTTTCAATTACAAAAAATTTGAGAGAGAAAGTGAGAACATGCTGGGGGTGGGGAGAGGGAGAAAGGGAGAGGGGCCGAGGGAAAGAGAGAATCCCAAGCAGGTTCTGCATCAGCTTGGAACCCAACACAGGGCTTGATCCCATGACCCTGGGATAATGACCTGAGCCAAAATCAAGATGTTCAACTGACTGAGCCACCCAGGCACCCCTCAGTACTATTTTATTTAATCCTCACAACACTCTCTGAGGTACCTTACATCATTAGTCCATTTACAGATGGAGAACAAGGCACAGAGAGGTTAAGTCACTTGCCCAAGGTCACACAGCTGAAAAGTGGTAGAGTCAGGATTTGAATTCAGGTTGTCTGACCCCTGAGTCCACAATTTCAACCTCTTTTCTGTTGTGAAATAATGACAATAACCCACCAGTTGAGGGCTTAATGTGCCCCAGGAGTCAGGCTAACCATCTCACCAGGGTTATCAGATAAATCATCTAGCACAACCCTTTCTTTTCCAGATGAGGAACAGATTCAGAGAAGGGAAGGGACCCACCTGGGGACTCCTGACTCCCGACTCTTGACTCTTCTGGCCACCACATGGGGAAGTCATGGGGAAATCATGAAGCCCAGCTTTGTCGTGAGGAGGGGCCTGGCCCCGACCTGCCCCAGGCAACCTGTGCAGGGAACAGATACAAGTCTATCTGTCCCAAGAACTGGGTGCCCAGCTCCTGTAGCCTGGCCTAACCCTCCCTGCCCCACCCCCATGCTCCAGCCTCTGCTGGTGCCATTGGGTGGGTGGCAAGGTGCCCACCTGGGGTATGGGTGCCAGGGGCCACAGGGGGAACACAGAGGCTCTGTCTGGGTTGCTTCAGGAGGGTCACTGCACCTCCCAACCCCTGAGACTCTGAGTAAAGGTCTTCCACTACCCTGCCAGCCATCACCAGGAATGAGCTTTTTTTTTTTTTATCATCGGGAATTGTCTTACCCTGCCTCACAACTCACTCCCGTGAAGGAACATGGGGTCCAAAGGCGTCCCAAACACCCTAACCCAGATCCCCAGCTCACTGTACTGCCACAGTCTATCGAGCAGCAACAACCCTACTTCTGCAGCACTACCACCAGTTAACTCATTTACTCCTTACCTGACTCTATAAGGCAGGTGCAGCTATTATCCCCATTTCACAGCTGGAGAAACTGATCTACCAAGCGGTTAAGTAACTTGCCCAAGATCACACTGCGGGTAAATGGCAGAGCTGGGATTAGAACCCAAGCAGTCTAAATTCTTAACATTGCTTTTGTGCTTCCTATAGGCCAGGCATTGTTTTGAGTGTTTCATATGGATTAGCTCACTTAATCCTCACAATGGTGTTAGTATCACTCCCATTTTACAGATGAGGAAACTGGGGGCACAGAGAGGTTCTGGAACTTGCCTAAGGTCACACAGCTAAGAGGAAGCAGTGGGATTTAAATCCAGGCAGTCTGGCTGATCACAAGGATCCCAAGGTTTGTGGGTGGAGGGCTCGGGAAAGTGCTGGAAGAATAAACAGAGGTGGGCTCCTTCCTGAGCCCTCCAGCCCAGCAGCCTCCTTCTGCATCCCTTCCCATCTCCCTTCTTTCCACCGTTCTGCACTCAGTGGTCACAGACAGAGGGACAAGGCCCAGGGATGAGGGAGCATCTGTGAGCCGGGCAGGCAGGCGGGTGCGGGCAGAGCCTGCACATGCTCAAGACGTCTCTTCTGTGGCCAATTAAACAAATTGCAGCAAAACAGCATTTTATTAGTATTTGCCCATAGCAGTCTGGGGCTGCAATAAATTTCTCGTGGCTGCAGTGCTGAGAGGCAGGCGGAGGGGTGTGTGCATATGAGGGGGGAAGATCGGTGCCATTGGTGGGAGGTGTGGGGAGTAGGGTGAGGGAGAAAGAGCTGGCATGTTAAGCAGTGGATGGTGGAAGAGAAACATCAGGAATAGCCCTGGGGGCTGTTGGGTATCAGAGTGGCTGTCTTCCTAAACAACCGCTCCGCTTCATCATAAACACAGTGAGTTATGAGGCACCATTGTGTGCTACACACCAGCAGCCGTGCCAACGAAGCTGCCTGCCCAGGTTGGGCTGGGGGTGGGCATGGGGGCCCGGTGCCTGGCTGTGGCTCCCACCCAGCTGGGGCCAGTACTCACCATGGGATACCTGGGTGGCTGAAATGGCCTCCTCACTGGTTCCTCTTCCTCCAAGCTCTATTCGTTCATTCATTCAAGAAGTATTTATTAAATGCCTGCTGTTTGCCAGGTCCTGGAGTGAATTATAAAGCATGTCACTCTTCTATTTTAAAAAATCTCTAATGCTTCCCTGCTGCTTTCAGGATCAATCCTAAGCTATTTTTTTTTTTTTCTTAACTTTTTAAAGTTTACTTATTTTGAGAGAGAGGAGGGTAGGGGGAATGCAGAGAGAGAGAGAGAGAGAGAGAGAGAGAGAATCCCAAGCAGACTCCCTGCTGTTAGCACAGAGCCCGACACGGCGCTCAAACTCACAAACCACGAGATCATGACCTGAGCCAAAATTGAGAGTTGGACGCCCAATCGACTGAGCCAGCCAGGCGCCCCAGGCTCAGTTCCAAGCTTCTGAACCCGGTGGTTAAGGCTCTCACAGGCAGGCTTCTACTTCTCTTTGCAGCCTCTTCTGCGACCACTCCTCTCCACCTCTCTAGCAATGCTATAGTATTAGCAGCCACCATTTATTGAGTGTAAAGTGCTTTCCCTGTATTAACTCATGTGTCCGCCACAAGCCCTGATCAGCATGGGCTAAGTTACGCTGTGATAACAAATAGCTCCCAAGCTTCAGTGACTTCAACGACCAAGGTTTGTGTCCTGCCAAAGCTATGTATCCAGTGTGTGTCGTCAAGGACTCTGTTCACTGGGGAGACCTGGGGATAGTCATGTCACATCACGATCTTGTTGGGCACTGCACTGTGCTAGAAAAAAAAAAAAAAAAATGGAGAGAGTGCTCTGGAGGCTCTCCCACTGATGTTCAGGCCTGGAATTGACACTTGGGCTCACAACTCATTGGCCTGGACTAGTTACATGATTCCACCTAACCACAGGAGCAGCAGAAAATGCACTGCTACCTGTGCCTGGAAGGGGAGGCAGCCAGTGTTTGGCAAGTAACACTGATGGTTACCACAACTATTATTAGCACTTGTGGCACAGAGAGGTTAAGGGAACTGCCCAAAGATACACAGCTAAAAAGTGAGGCTGGACCTCAAACATGGGCATTGTGGTTCCACTCCTGTACAGTGGGCTCACAGGGTCTCAAACCCGCTTTCTTCATCCCCACCGGTTGCTTGTCTCATGCTTGTCTCTGCCAAGAATGCCCTCCCGCCAGTTCTCTGCCTGTCAAACTCCTACTCGACCATCAAGACCCTACTTGATAACCCCCCTCCTCTCTCTAGTTCCAGGGAGAGGGAACCGTTCCTGTCTCTGAGCCTACACAGTATCTGTAGAAGCCATCGCCATGGCACTGCTCATACTGCCTCGAGTAGCTTCTGTGCCCTGCTGAGGTCTATAGGGGTAGGACCGACTTTATTGTTTTTGCATCCTTGGTGCTTCATGCTGGCATTGAACTGACATGGGGCTGCTTCGCAGAGGTCGGGAGCAGTAGACGTTAAGGCCTAGCTGGGCACGTGTAGTGAGAATTCACCCCCTTCCATACTAGAAGTCCCTGGGCCTAGGTCCTCTCTCTGAGGCCCCAGACTTAGTAGCCTAATGAGACATAAGGCTGGAGGAAGACAGAAAAGGCAGAGCTCTGGAGGCTGGCCTGGGCAGGGAGCAGTGGCCTCCCCCACCACCCCAAAGCCCTCCTCAGGGCAAAGAAAGGTTGCCAGATCCCGGGGCCTGCCTGTATGTGACTCTACCTCCTGGTTTGGTGCCCAGCCGTCAGGCTGTTCTAATGAAGAACTCTCAGCCACAAAGGTTTTTTTGTTTTGTTTTGTTTTGTTTTGTTTTGTTTTGTTTTAAGTCTAAACTACATTCTCTCTTCTTCCTGCCTACCTCCAGGCCCAGAGGGGCTAACTCAGATCAAACCAGTCCCCTGCCCCACCCCCACCCAGCATCACTGGATTTCTGGATCCAACTAGCCATTTTCTAGTGGCTAGGCCAGCTCTCACTTGGAGAAGGTCAGCAAAAGGAATGGTAAGTGGGTTAGGGACGGTCAGGGAGGTTCATTCCAGGCCCTGCCCACACTCACTGCCCACCATGACCATGGTGGGGGGGGGGGCACAGTGGGGGTGGGGCTTGAGGGTCCTGGCTACTCAGCCCCCCTCTCCTCCCTGCCTTCCCCTGCCTTCAGTCAGCATTTCTTTTCCTTCAGGAAAATATCCTGACTTTTTAATAGCTGGGAGGCCATGTTTTCTTTATTTGATTGCCCTTCTCTCTCCACTGCTGAGACCCTGCAGGCTGGCACATGGTGGGAATTCCGTATTTGTCAAGTGCATGAATGAATGGAAAAAAATCCATTCAAAAGAGACAGCATATCACTTTCTACCCCTGGAAAAGAACCAGGGCCTGAGAGTCCCCATCAGCTCATCAATAAAAGGATCATTATCTTGCTGATATGGAGTCATTCTACCCCACATCTTAATTTCTGAACCCCTACTGGTATCTAAATCCTGCTGGCCCCCCAAGAGCAAGGCAACTATATCCCTCCAGCTCTCAACAGGATTATACCAAAGTCCAAGGAAATATGCCCTCAATTGTTGGCCAACATTTACTGAGCACCTACTGTGGGCACAGTGCTGGGAGGGGCAGAGACAAGAGGCTCCGTGAGCTGGGAGCAGAGCTGAGTCGGGTGGGCTCCAGCAGGGGCAGATCCCAGAACCCATCACAGAGACGGGGCAGAGGGGAAAAGGAGGAAAGCAGGGGCATTTCTGCCTTTCTTTTTCTGTACATTCCTGTGTTTAAACGTTTCCTAAGGAGAATGTTTTGCTCTTGTAAGTTTTCAAACAATATTGAATTTCTTTTACCAGGATGGCATGGTGCCCGTTTGCAAGAGGCTTGGGAGAAGGTGTGTGGAGGCCTGCTCCCTCTCCCAGACTTCAGTAGTCTTGGGGGCATGGGACTGTCAGACAGCAAGGCAGACAGGCCAGGTTCAAGGCCTTGCATGACAGGATGGTGGTGGAGGAGATGGGCCAGAGCTGCTAGGTAGGGAGAACAGAGCTGAAAACTGCAACCTGGCCTGGCTCAGCCACAGCGGGTGAGGGGCCCCCAGGGATGGCTCCAATCAGTGGAAAAGAGCCCTCGTTCTCCAGTGAATCAAGTCTAGCAAGTTGTGAGTGGACTCTGGCATTGACAAAGGGCCTGGGGGCTGGGGTGGGCTGGGAGATGATGGCAGTATGACTAGGTGAGACCCCTGTGACGGGCTGGAGAGAGGAGGGGGTATATAAACCTGCATGATCATGTGGGTGACCCATTATATTTCCAAAGCACTTTCACATTCCTCAAGATTTGTCACCAACAGCCCGATGGGATGTTATCCCCATTTTACAGATGAGAATCTCAAGGCTCAGAGAGGTGAATTTGCCAGAAATCACACTAGTGAGGAGAGGAATCTTACAGCCAAGTCGTCCAATTACAAAGTGTTTTTTTTTTTTTTTTTTCCTAGAGGTGCCTGGGTGACTCAATCAGTTAAGTGACCGGCTCTTAATTTCTGCTCAGGTCATGATCTCATGGTTCATGGGTTCGAGCCCTGTGTCAGGCTCTGTGCTAACAGTGCGGGGCCTGCTTGGTATTCTCTATGTCCTTCTCTCTCTGCCCCTCTTGCACTCTCTCTCCCTCTCGAAAATAAAGAAAGAAAGAAAAAAAAAACCCAAAAAACCAAAGTGTCTTTTTCTAGGAGGCCAATTTGTCTGAGAGTTCAGGGCCACCATGGGGACAAAGGAACAGTCCAAGGCAGCTTCCAAGCCTCCTCCCGCACATAGCTGTGGGGGAACATCAGGGAGAAAGCTGGCGCCCCTGTGGATTTTGTGGGCCCACTGCAGCACCCACTGCTCCCAGGCTCTCCTCCAGGACACACAGACTCACAGCCCTGAACAAGAATGGCATTTCAGGGTCTATAGGACGCTCTCTGCAGCTTCTTGTTAGCCTGGAAATGTACAATCTTGGAAGGGGCATGGCTCGTTAAGACGGTCCAGTTGAAGAAGCTGAAACTCAGAGAGGTGAAACCTTTGGCCCAGAGAAACACAGCAAGTAAAGGTCTGAGCTGGGACTAGAACTGAGGGGGTAATTTGGAGGCCCTTGCTTTTGGGGTCCTCTCTGCCACCATCTATCTCTCTTCCAGGGGCTGGAGCTGGCAGTTTCTGGGCACCAGGCTGTACCATTCCCCTCCCCCAGAGAACTGGGCCTTTATGGAGAACCCCCAACCCTTTCTCCAGAGAGAACCTTCAGGGGCTGGCACAGGCTAGTGGCAAGGCTCTAGCTGGGAGTTTGGGCCAGAGGTGGGAGGTTCCTTTAAAGACTCCCTGGGGCTCCCGGTCTCACCTCCCTCCCTGTGTGAATAACAGTGGGATCCTGGGCCCAGTAGTGGATACAGGCCCCTGCTGGGTGTGCCATGCGGACAGAGGTAACGATGCGGGCACCAGAGGGGTGACTGACAGTAGCCCGCCCCAGTGGAGGACAATGAAGATAACAGCTCTTGACAGATGAAGACGCAGCCCAGGCAAAAGCTACATCCTATTTGGCTTTTAATTTGGAGGCCCCAAGAGTGAATTCTGAAGCTCCTGCTCTTGTCCTTACGTGCAAAGTGGATCTGACTTTCAGGAAATGACCTGAAGTGAAGCCACATTACTTATCAGTGTGTCTCTGGGATTCGCAGCCTTCACGCCCCCGCCCCCTTCCCTGCAGGGATCAGGGCTTGCCGCTGGTGTCCCCTCACACACACCTCTATCTTATCGAGGGGCAGCTAGGGGCAGCTAGTGTGGCCCCGGTCCCTGGTGACCACAGGGGCGCGTGGGTGGAGAGCAGTGTTCAGCTCTAAGCTTGCGATTGGGAAACCACCACCACCAATTTCATCTGAATCAGGAATCCGCAAAGACCAGCGCATTGGCCCAAACTACCAGCCCATTGTACAGCTAATTGTACGAGCTAAGAATGAAATTTGAGAAGGCTGAAAAAGTCAAAAGAAGAGTGTTTGTGACATTTGAAAATCAGATGAAGTTCAAATCCCGGGGTCTGTAAATAAAGTGCTCTCGGAACACAGTCACGCCCGCCCACTTAGGGGTCATCTGCACTGCTTTTGAGCTATCACGGCCGAGTAGTTGAGACAGAGACAGAGCTGAAAATATTTACTCTCTGGCCCTTGATAGAAAAAGTTTGTCAACTCTTGATCTAAACTCTCATTTTGCCCAATTGAAAGCATTGCATTTAAAAGTCAATTGGTGGTGGTGGGGAACAGATGAGGCATTGTCCCAAAGCCCTGTCTCCTGCTTCTTCCCTCATCCACACATCTCAGAAGGAAATGTGCTCATCAGGGACTTACAGTTAAGCACGAACTAATCAGCCCCTCGATAGGGAGTGAAGATGGAAAGAGACTAAGTCCCTCTTCTTACAGTAGGGCAGCCCACCACGTGCAGGATTAAGCCCCAGGTGACAATGGTGAATGCCCCTTGCCCCTTCACTCAGGGTGTTCACAGTCTGGGGTGGGAGGTCTAGACAGACAGGTAAACAGAAAACCACCATGCAGAAGGGGTGACTCGTGGACACACACCCCAGGGAGCAGAGGTGTAGACAGAGGGGGCGGGAACCTCCCCCCAGCTGGGGCCCTTAGGGAAAACTTCCTGGACAAATAGAGCTTAACCCCAGCCACACTTGAAAATCACCAAGAGGGCTTTGAAAACCATGCTGACATCTGAGCACCTCCCCACCCCCTTCACCCCCCCACCCCCCCACCCCCCCACCGCCCCAGGGATTCTGGTTCCATCCATCTCAAGTGGATCCTGGGCACGGGTAAGTTTTTAAAGTCTCCCAGGTAATCTGAATGTTCAACCCTGGCTGCGAACCCTCTAAAGGAGGAATAGGCATTGCCTGGGTGAAGTGGACAGGAGGTGGTCCAGGCAGGACAGGAATAGATAGGGACAAAGGCAGGGATTCCCTGCACGGATGTGTAAGCTGCCTGGGCGTGCAGGCCACTGGGACCCTCCCCACAGCACATTCTGCCCCCCCCCCCCCCCCCCCCGCTCAGATCCTCAGGGGGCCCTTCTCCCCCATCGGAGTACTTCCCCCATCCTGATAACCCCCTTATCTCTTTAGGAAAAGTGCTGATCTGATCAGACTCATTCACAAACTGAGCCAATTCCCTGGGCTCAGGAAAAAGAATGTCTCTCAGTACTAAGATAAGGGAGGAAATGATAATCCACACATCATTAGGTCAGATGATTCCCCCAGCCCTGCACTCCCTCCGGCCCGGGTGGGAAGACTGTTGAGTCTCCATTTCCCCTTCTCGCTGATCCCTTGGAATGCCCTCAGGAAGGAGGTCTGAAGGAGAGGGGCCAGGGAGGGTGCCATCCAGGCCTCCCTCCTCTGGCCCGTCCAGCCTGGGACCTCCGGGCGCTGACTCATGCGGTCCTATCTTTGATCACTCAGGTAATGGCCTGGCCTGCTCTCAGCGGAGACAGGGAATAGAGTTAGCACCCACGCTCTGGGAGCCCTGACAGCCCGTTTAACAAGGTGTCCAACATCCCATTTCCTCTGCACTTCCTCTCGCCTTAATCCTTTTATGCGAAACTCACTCAGGAGCAAGCCCTGTGAAATTGAGGCCTCTCTGTACACGCAGCCTGGCCCGCTCCCTGCCCTCCCAGCGCGGCCCCCTCCCAGCCCAGGCGCCTGGGAAAGTAGGGCTGGGCATGGGAAGGGGACTTGGGTGCCTCAGAGGGTCACCCCCAAATGCTGCAGGGTCAGGTATAGACTGGCACCTCAGAGATGGCTTTGAGTTGCCAGCCCAGAGGTGGGGCTTCTGGAGCTGCAGCTCAGGCCTGACACCCACACCACCATTTTCTCTCTCCTTCTCCTGGGTTGGGGGCCCTTGGGCCCTGAGTCAAAATTGGAAGAAGGAAGAGGGGGCTCTTTCCAAGGAAACCTCAGACCCCAGGCCCAAGCCCTCCTAAGAAACGCAAATCGTTAACATCCTAGCATTAACACCCAGGGGTGGGAAGTGAGCATCCTCCTGGCCGGCAGCAGGGCACAGATAAGAGCCAGGTTATCTTAGACCAAGGTGGTAGGGAATATAAAATATTAATACTCAAGGAGAGGCGAGCGGAAAAGGCAGGCAGCCCAGTCCTCCACCTTCTCTGGCTTGGCTTCCTTCCATCCTCCAAGCCAGCCTCTGTTCCTGCCGGGATTCTGCCGGGATGCCACTCACCACCTGACACTGGGCAAATGCCTCAGTTTCCTCCAGGCAAAATGGGGACAAGACTCCTTCACTAATGTGGGGAGAGCACCCGGCATACTGTAAACACTCCATTCATGCTGGTGCTCCCAAACATTTCCCATTCCTCCCCTCCCTTTGGCAAAGATTCTTTGCTTGACTGAACTTTAGTCAGGCTCTGGAACCTTCTTTTAGGCCCATCTGTGCACTCCCTTATAAAATCCAGTTTTAGCAAAAGCCCTGCCAAGTCAGTTTGGCAAGAGCCACCCGTGATATCTGATCGGGTGCCCCCCACCCCAGGGGATGTCTGATCACCCTGGCCTGTCCTCAGCAGGAATCCTGTGAGGTTGGTTTATCCAGGACCCCACTCCCTCACCCTTGATGTTTCCTCTTATTTTCCACTGTCCCCCACCCTCTTCTTTGGGTATCAATTCCCACTTGCCTATGCTGTATTTGGAGCTGAGCCCCAAATCCTGCAAAATCCCACAGCAGTGGTTCCTATACTCATCGTGATGGTTTTGAATCAAGTCTGCCTTACCATCTTTAACAAGTGTCATGAATATACACATATTTTTAACTCCTTTCAGGCCAGCTCCTGCCATCCACCCACTCCTAGGCCTGGTGTGGCTGGGGGGCTGAGGGGTGTCAGGACCAAATTCTTCTCCTTCTGCTCTTCAAACCTGCCTTTGCTGTGGACACAGGACAAGTGAGAGCCACACCTGGGCAGTTAGCCCTGATGGGAAAGTCAGCTTTAGCTTGGGGGGTGGGGTGGGTGCAGCAGGGGTCCTGTGGCCTGCAGACTGTCCCCAATGCTTTCCCTCCCTGTGGCTCAGGGCCTGGCAGGTTAGCCCAGAGTGCATCTTCCTCAGGAGGGCCTGTCCCCCTTTCTCCCAACCTCACCGCCTCATGTACATCTTGGAAGAGGGTCTTGTAGTCGTGCCCTTGGCTCACTGATGATCTCTGAGTTTGATATGTGCTGGTGGATTGCAGGTCACACACTGGGCGGGCGAAGCGCATGCCAAGAGCACCAGCAAAGTGGGGCCACCTAAATGCAGTTTGGGAGAGAATTTAATATTCCAAAGGAAACATGTAAGTGATACGGGGGACTCAGACTTTTGCTGGCCTTCCTTACATCTACTTCCCTGAGTTGTTGGGTTTTAAAATTACATTGGGGGAGGGGCAGCTAAAAGTCTTAATGGGGCCCCATCACAGGTGGTGCCAGTGCCCAGACCCCAGGCAAGGTTTGTCAGCCCTGACTTGGCAGGGCTCTTGTGTCAGCTGGCACAGCTGGCCCAGCATGTCACCCCCCTCCTCAGCACTCATTTGCTAAAGGACGGTAAAGGCCCACCAGTTCTAAGGCACCCCCTCTCCTGAACAGCCTCAGGGCTCTCATCACCTTGAGGACTGTTGCACCTGCCTATTTACCACTTCAGTCTTTTAAAAAAATTTTTTTTAATGTTTATTTATTTTTGAGACAGAGGGAGACTGAGCATGAACGGGGGAGGGTCAGAGAGAGAGGGAGACACAGAATCTGAAATAGGCTCCAGGCTCCGGGCCGTCAGCACAGAGCCTGACGTGGGGCTCGAACTCACAGACCGCAAGATCATGACCTGAGCCGAAGTCGGACGCTTCACCGACTGAGCCACCCAGGCGCCCCTCTACCACTTCAGTCTTAAGGGTCGTGGCATTTGTGGAGGAGGAGACAGAGGTCCAGAGAGGTTCCATGATTTGGTCAAAGAAGACACACAGCCTGGACAGACGCTCTGCCAGTCTAGCCTTGCCCACTGCTGTCTCTGTCCCCCGGCCCCCCTGAGATTCTGAAAGGGGTGCCTGCTGTCAGCAAGCTTGTAAACAGGGCAGGAAAAGATGGTGAGGGGTTCCCAGGCAGTGGAAAAAGCATAGACAGGGACAGACAGGGCCCCGGAAAAAGGGGAGTGAGCTGTGAAGGGAGACAGAGGTAACAGGGAAAGGAGGCTAAGACAGAGAGAAACTGAGCGAGAGGAAGATGGAGTGGCCTGCAAGGAATCCTGATCTTTAAAGCTGACTGATAAAAAGCTTGTTCCAAAGACAAATTCTTTCAAACCAACAGCTCCAATGAGACTTTCCGTCATTCTCCCTATCACAGCCTGGCCCCTTCTCTCCAGGAAGAGGAAAGAACGTCTTCATCTCCTTCGCTGCCTCCCGTCCCCCTTCCCTCCCTCCCTGCTCTTTCTGCTCTCCCAGCACTTGCCAGAAACAAACCTCCTCACCTCTCCCAGCCTCCTGTCCTGTACCCCCACCTTGTCCCTGCTGTCCCATCACCCACTCCCTCCCCATAATTTCCTGCTCTCATAGTGCCTGACTCTTTCTCCTCCCCTCTCCCATTTTCTCCCCTCTTCATTGTCATTACGTCTGACATGGTCCCTACTCCCCCGTGATGGCTTATGACCTGAGCAAAGGCCCCAGGCTTTCTTCCCCCGGGGTTTCTGAAGCAATCATATCAGCTAAAGCTTCCTGACCCAGGAAACTGGGGCCAGGAAGGCCCCCTCCTGTCCTTCCTTCTCCTCCTCAAACCTTGCTGTCCTAGTCCCTCAGAGAATCTGGGAACAGGGGCATTCCCTGGCTCTGGGTGCCTAAGCCAGGTCTTCTTTTGGGGTTAGGACGTGGGCATGCTCTTCCTCTTCTGTCTCCCCCTCCCAGCTGTGGCCGGGGTCAGGCATCTCCTCTCCCTGTTCCCCTCCACCTCATCTTGCCCTCCACAATTAGTTCTGCTTAGTGCCCACAACTGGGAAACACCTCCCAGATGGATCCATCCCATCCTATGTCTTGGTCTAGGATCCAGAAAAGAATTCTATCTCTTTTTGTTACCAGTCAGTGTCTCTTTTCCATCAAAGTCTCCACTCCTTTCAAATTCTCTCTCTTTCTCTGGAACAACCCCTATTTATTCTTCAAGGCCCCACTCAACCGCCACTTCCTCCAGGAAGCCTTCCTGACTCATCCAACTGCCCCTTCTAAGTTCATTTTGCACTGTAACAACTTGTATGTGGGCCCATCCCTGCTGAGGTTGTGAATCCTGTGAAAGCATCAACTTTGTCATTTTATTTAGCAAACATTCGTTGAGCACCTACTGTGTGCCAGGCTGGGGATGTAATAGTGGCCCAAAGAGACACAATTCCTCTCCTCTGGGGACTTACACTCTAGCAGGGGATACAGACCCACAAGAGAGTTATCATGGGCAAAGGGAAGCAATGTGACAGAGGGAAATGAAGGGCACTTTGGACTCCCAAGGAGGGGACCTTACCCTGCATGGAGAGTTGGAAAGGCTTCCAAATGAGATTTATTAAGGTGAAGAGAGGAGGTGCTGGGCTGAGGACATTGAAAGCTTGAAAGTACATGGTTGAGATGGGGATGTGAAGAAAGACAAGAGCCTTTGGAAGGAGTGGTGGGTGGGTAGAGATGGCGAACCGTGCCTCAATCATCATCTTTTTCCAGGGCCTTGTGCTGTGAGGACAGCCCAGAGTAGGAACCAGGTCAATTTCTTGATGTTGAGTGGATGAAGTCTAGCTAACACACACTAATCAAGTGGCTACCCCGTGTAGGACACTGAGGCTTGGGATGGAAGACAAAATCTCCAAGGATAATAACAACAGACAATAGCTAACATGTATTAAGTTGCTCACCTACTGTGTGCTGGGCCCTGAGCCATGTGCTTTATGGGTTCAACTCATTTATTCCTCCTGGCAGCCCTCTGTTGGGTGCTTATGATGATCCCTGCAGCCCAGTAAGTGCACTAAGGCTCAGAGAGTTTAGGTGAATTTTCCAAAGTCACACTGGAGCCAGTATTCAAATACCGGTCAACCGCTAGCTTACCTGTAACACAGTAGCCTCGCCCTGGACAAAGAAGGGACTGACCTTGCCAAGCGTGCTGACCGCTGTCTTGCAGGAAGCCTGGCATTCCAGCCTCTGAACTGCCATCTTTCCTGTCTTGGAGCCAGCCTTCCCAAGAAACCCCATTACATCCTTCCTCCCTCCTCCTTCTTTCCTCTGCCCCCACAGCCTGGGTACTTCCATTCCTCCCTGGCCTGCCCCCTCCCCGCAAAAAGAGAAAAAATGGAGAGAAAATGGATCTTTAAAGATACATGTATCCATCACTATTATTTACATTCTAATGTGCGTCTGTGGCTCAGCTCCAGTGGGGGAAATGTAAATCAGGTGGACACCGCTCTCGAAAGCCCTAAAGAGCTTGGCTCCCCCAAATTAGAATAGAAAATGCTCTTTTAAAATGCACCTTTAATATGTAAAAGCCCGCCGATCTGGGCTCTAAATAAACCAAACTTGAACCAGATGCCAAATAGAG
This sequence comes from Panthera tigris, assembly GCF_018350195.1. Classification (NCBI taxonomy): domain Eukaryota; kingdom Metazoa; phylum Chordata; class Mammalia; order Carnivora; family Felidae; genus Panthera; species Panthera tigris. The sequence goes on from NC_056673.1 coordinate 24,107,567, forward strand.
TAGATGAAGGACAGGTGCACAGAGGGTCCCGGGCTGGGGAATGAGGCCTAAACAGCTATTTATATTAATGCAAAGAAAGTTCAACATTCTTCCCCTTGATATATGCTGCAGTGGGAGGTGGATTTTGTCCCACTAGCAAGAATAAAACGTACAGCTCATGATGGGCAGGGTCACATGTGCGAGATAAAAAGCTCTGGGTGTAATATATGTCTCCACCGCGTATTCTCGGCAGGGTTTGCGCTAGATCTGCAGATGACAACAAGAAAACACTTACTCAAGGTTAGGCTCTGCTCACCAGGCTCCCATCACAGCCACCCGCCCTGAGGGAATGCAGCTGCCTGAAATAAGCCCAGCAGAGCCCCAGGCTGGGCTCCTGGGGCATCCTGTCTCCCTTGGTGTTGGGCCCCCAGGTGGGCCCTGCTTGGGGCTGCAAGTCTCCAGGAACAAGGAATGCCCGTGTTTGTTGGCTGGGGTGGAGGAATACGTGTCCTTCCCCCTGGGGACACCGCTGGCGGCCCACAGACTCCCTGCAGACAAGTTCGCAGTTTCCCCGGGCAGTTTACAAAAAGCAGCACAGATCACAGGTGTGATACACGAAGCCCTGGCCTCTTCTTGGTGTAGAAGTCAGAATGCACTTATTCATTCACTAATTTCATGCGGCAACATTCGTTCATTCAACAGAGCGTTATTGAGAAACTGCAGGGATGGTAAGGGGAGGCCTTAGAATGTAAAATGAAGATAACAAGAGAGCTCAGCCAGGTATGGTGTGCAGCTCAGGGCAGGGCCGTGGTAGGTAATCCAAAAATGTTGGCCTTGTTGTAGCTGCTGTCAGGCAATGTGTTGTTGGCCATGTGTGGAGTGAGAGGGGAGACCAAATGATGAATGAGGTGCCGGCCATGTCATGAGAACCTTACAGTCTAGGGAGGCTAAGCATACAGACAGATAAGCAAATAAGTGCAAGTTCACACGATAAGTCTATGGTAGAAATATTGCCAAGTGCTGCAAGGGGTACAGATCAGGATCGACTGGGGAAGACTTAAAAGAACAGGTAATATTTGACCTGGGACTTTATTTTTTTTTTAATTTTTTAAAAATATAATTTATTGTCGAATTGGTTTCCTTACAACACCCAACAGGTCATCCCAACAGGTGCCCTCCTCAATGCCCATCACCCACTTTCCCCTCTCCCCCACCCCCCATCAACCCTCAGTTTGTTCTCAGTATTTAAGAGTCTCTTATGGTTTCCCTCCCTCCCTCTCTGTAACTTTTTTCCCCCCTTCCCCTCCCTCTGGTCTTCTGTTAAGTTTCTCAAGATCCACATATGAGTGAAAACATATTGACCTGGGACTTTAAAAGTCACTAGAATGTCCTCAGGAGGAGATGTGAGTGGAAGAACATTCTAGGCAAAGGGAACAGTATGTATAAAGAGATGGCTTGTGCCAGAGCTAGATGTGATGAGGGAGTGAGGAGAAGTGTAGAGTCTCTGGGTCTGAGATGTGAAACAGGGTTGGGAGCAGCAGGATATGTGGTTGGAGGGCTAGGCAGGGATTGACTCGCAGAGAGCCTTGTAGGCCAAAATACATTAAACATTTATTCTGTTGAGTATGGAGAACTTACAGTTGAAGAACTGTTTACCCTGATTTGGGCAGGGTATGCAGTTGACCCAGAGGCACCTATTTCCACAATGGTTCAATTCATGGCTTGGCCTGGGCAGAAAGATTTGCTGGACCAGCCAGAGGCTCTTCCTTGGTGGATTAGTCAGAACAGGCTAGGCTATACTGTAGTAACAAACATCACCAAATCTCAGGAGCTTAACACAACCAAGATCTACTTGCTGCTCCTGCAAATTCCCCGCTGGTTCTGGGCAACTCTCCAGAGCAGCAGCCACCATGAGGGGGTGAACATTCCAGGCCAGTTCTGCCACAGTACCTCTATACCGACAAGTGCTTCCGTGGGGATCAGGAAAGGAGGCATGCAGGACTGTACATCAGCTCTTAGATACTTCAACTGGAAGTGACACATACCACTTCCATTCACATTTCATCGGCCCAAAGAAGTTACGCAGCCTTGCCCGACCTCCGTGGGGCTGGGATTTCCTGTGTGCCCAGAAGGCGAGCCAACAAACCCCAGATACTGTTGAGCACTGGCCATGTCTATTGCATTTTGGAACTACAGAGAGAAAGAGCTAGTTCTCGGTGAGAGGGAAGCTGAGAAAGAGACTGAGAAGTGAAGGAGCCCCAGACCCTGTGGTCACGGCTCTGGCCATGAACCAGAGATGGTTACAGTGGTTAGCTGCTAACAAGCAGGTCTTTCTCTTCCTGTCTCCTGGCTTAGCGTGGCATTCAGTTGCTCTTTTGGGACGCTCCTGCCAGTTCCAGACCTTGGGGATTCTGAGAGTTCACAGAAGCCTCATGATCTCCGGGAGTGGGGAGGAGATGCTGCTAGTATCCAGAAGGTGGAGGGGGCCCCAGCCAGAAGTCGGGCCTTCCCTACCTAGAATTTCAGCAAACCTTGGAGAAGGGTTGGGTTGAGGTGCTGCCACTCCAGGCCCCACATTGAGGTCTTCTGGTAGATCTGGACTCATAAGTTAATAATGTCTGGTTGGCAGAAAAGGCAGGCTTGGGTGGAAGATGGAAGGGAAGGGACGTGCTGCGTTTAGAATGTCTCAAGCCAAAGACCCAAGTCCCCTAAGTCCGTACGCTGCTGGCTGCAGGTTTGGAAGGGCCACAATTTGGGGGCAGGAGGTATAAGGGTGGAGAGTGGGGTTCTCCAGTTGCCTTGGGTCCCAGGGGGTCCTGGTAGATGAGTGAAAGGCCAATGCAGACCCTTTCAGGGACACTTTGCCAGCAAGGCAAACCCCACAGCACTTTGCGTTGCCTCCCACCTCCCCTTTCCTCAGAGGAGTGGTGGGAGTGGGGTCACAACCCCTGCCCCTCATTCCCTCCAACATCTCCGGATTGCTCCAGGGTCTGGCTCCCAAGGAGTGTAACTGATGCCACAAATCACAGAGGTGGCAGGTCAGGCTAGGTGGCCTCTGAGGTCCTTCACAACATGGATGGGAATGGAGAGGCCAAGAGCGGGGTCCTGTGGGAGGGTGGGGGAGGGGCAGCAGCCCAGCTGGCCGCTGCTCCTGAGGGATCATGGGAAAGGCGGGGAGGAGCTTGATGCTGCCGCCCAGGAAGAGGCATGGCGGGGAGGGGAAGGGGAAGTCAGGCAAGGAAGAGGAGATAGAGGAAGAGAGAGAGGAAAGCAGTGGATGTTAAGAAGGAGGAAGGAAAGAAGGAAAAAGGAGGGCGAGGAAAAGAGATCAAAAGGGACAGAGAAGAAAGTAGGAAAGAGAAGGAAGAGCCAGCAGGGAGGGGAAATGGAGAAATAAGGGGGAAGTGAAGCCAAAGAAGAGAAAGGAAAGAGCTGGACCCTGGGAGCCAAACTTGGGGCACCCTGGCTGTCTGGAGGGGAGCCCGGGGTTGGCCGGCCCTCCCTCCGTAGAGGAGAGCACAGTAGGCCGCTAGGAAGATCTATCGGGCCCCGCAGTGCCATTGTCTTCAGAAGGAATTAAAAACAAATTGCTGAGGGCCAGCACATAATTTAAAGACTCACGGCAATTTTATGACTTGCTAATGTTCCTAATTACATGCCCGTGAAAGGCTTAATTAATTGGGGGATGTAGCAAAAAGTGGAGCCTGTGTTTGTTATCATGGTTCCACTGCATTGATTTTAGTGCCTATGGAGAATTTAGGGCCTCTTTATTTGCACAAAGAAAATGCAAGTCTCTCGAAAAAATGCACATTAAGATCAACCCCTCGCTGCTATCTAATATACTTTCCTCTACTTAACCAAAGCGCTTGTAATCATATTTTGTAAATGTTGGTGCCGTTAATTGCATTGTGAGGGAAAATAGGTTCCGCTTGGCTGGTTGTGGAGAATTTTATAAAGTTCGCTCCCTGCACCCCATTCCGAGGAACTCTTCCCAGGGAACTTGTAGAGAAGTTGGGATGCCCTGAGCGGGAAGTTTGTGAGGCTACTCTGGGTTTCCCTGCTCCTGGCCAGAGCTTGGCTGTCCCGCTTTCTCACTGCCAGAGCCCTGTAGGTGAGCAGAGGGCAAGTGGGCTCAGGCGGGACTGGGAGGGAAGGCCATAGGCCTGGAGGAAGGCCGCACATGGACATTCCTCTTAGAGCATTGGAACAGAACACCTGGTACTGAGGTAGGTCCAGGGCCTTTACCTGTGAGGCCCTAAATAAGGCACTCAGCTTCACTGAGCCTCAGTTTCTTCATCTGTGAAGTGGGATAATGATCCCTGCCCTGCTGACATCACCAAACAGGGGAATGGAAATGAAGGAGGCCCAGATCTAAGGCTCACAGTCAGCGGTCAGCGTCATTAGCTTTTGTCTCCTCTCTTCCTTCCTTGGCGCCCTCAGGGAAGTTCTCTCTCTAACTGGGGGCTCCTGGTGAGAGAGGTACAACCACCCTACACTCTGCCTTTTATAGGGAGAGGCACGAAAAGTCTCGGCTGGAGATGCACTGGGTCCTGGGAACAGCTCGTGTCCCCTCCTTTAAGAAATTACTCCTGACACTGTCCCTCCCTGAGAATAGGCTCTCACTCTGCCTCTGTGCTCCCAGAGGCTCTTGCTGGCCCAGAACCTTCCCCCATGGGTGATCATTGTCTACTGACTGCACACTCTTTCGGGGCAGAGGCTAGGCCTCTCAGCTCTCCATCTGTAGTGGTTACCTAGTACCTGGTGCACTTAACAGTATTTTACTGAATGAATGAATCAATAGATTAAGTCATTATTTGGGGCAGTGGGGCTTGGTCAGAGTGGGCTATCTAGGCTCAGCAACCTTTCTGTCTCTGTGGCTGAGCTCGCTGCTCAATAGTCCCCCTTCCCCATCTCACACACTTAGTCTCCATATACTCCTCTGGGATCCCTCTCTGGGTGAAGAGGGTCTTCTTCTGGAGATGATTAGAGCTGGAATCTTAGGCTCTAACAAGGACCCTGTCACCATCCTTTCTCCACATGGTGACCAAAGTGATCTTTTAAAAGTGCACAATAGATCCTATCAAGCTCCTCTTTAAAGTCTGTAGGCTTCGGCTTGCACTTAAATAGAAGCCAGACTCCTCACCAAGGCCCACAGAGCCTGCCCAGCACCACGATCTCGATCTCGTATCACATTCCCTCAAGTTCACCCCAGCAGTACACTGGCCTTTTGCAGGTCAACAAGCCACGAGGGACCTTTGCACTTGATGTTTCCTCTGCTTGGGATGTGTTTCTCTGTCAACTTGGCATGGCTGACTCCTTCTCCTTATTCAGGTCTTATCCAAAAGTCTTCTCAGAAGCTCTTCCCTGCCCACCAATCCAACATCACCTTCTTTAGTCATCCTCTTGTATCTCTTTATTCAAACTTTTTTTAATGTTTATTTTATTATTTTTTAAATTCTTTTTTCTTTTTTAAAATTTACATCCAAATTAGTTAGCATATAGTGCAACAATGATTTCAGGAGTAGATTCCTTAGTGCCCCCTACCCATTTAGCCCATCCCCCCTCCCACAACCCCTCCAGCAATTTTTTGTTTGTCTCTATATTTAAGAATCTCTTATGTTTTGCCCCTCCCTGTTTTTATATTATTTTTGTTTCCCTTCCCTTATGTTCATCTGTTTTGTCTCTTAAAGTCCTCATATGAGTGAAGTCATGATATTTGTCTTTCTCTGACTGAATAATTTCACTTAGCATAATACCCTCCAGTTCCATCCATGTAGTTGCAAGTGGCAAGATTTCATTCTTTTTGATTTCCGAGTAATACTCCATTGTGTGTGTGTATATATATATATATATACACACACATCTTCTTTATCCATTCATCCATCGATGGACATTTGGGCTCTTTCCATACTTTGGCTATTGTTGATAGTGCTGCTATAAACATTGGGGTGCATGTGTCCCTTTGAAACAGCATACCTGTATCCCTTGGATAAATGCCTAGTAGTGCAATTGCTGGGTCATAGGGTAGTTCTATTTTTAATTTTTTGAGGAACCTCCATACTGTTTTCCAGAGTGGCTGCATCAGCTTGCAATGCCACCAACAATGCAAAAGACATCCTCTTTCTCTGCATCCTCGCCAACTTCTGTTGTTGCCTGAGTTGTTAATATCAGCCATTCTGACAAGTGTAAGGTGGTATCTCATTGTGGTTTTGATTTGTATTTCCCTGACGATGAGTGATGTTGAGCATTTTTTGATGTGCTGGTTGGCCATCTGGATGTCTTCCTTGATGTTTATTTATGTTTGAGAGAGAGAGAGAAAATGTGAGCAGGGGATGGGCAGAAAGAGAGGGAGACACAGAATCTGAAGCAGGCTCCAGGCTCTGAACTGTCAGCACAGAGCCTGATGCGGGACTTGAACTCATAAACCATGAGATCAGGACCTGAGCTGAAGTCTGACACTCAACCAACTGAGCCACCCAGGCACCCCAACTCTTGTACCTCTTTAAACATGTTAAATATACTCAGCCTGATGGCTCCATTAGATGAAACTTACAGGGACCTGAATCTGATGCTCATGATTTTGGCAGACTCTCACGGTTGCTTATTTCCTTGTGGGATGCATAGTTTTGGAATGTGGCCTCATGTTTGAGAAGCTTTATTTATGATGCCTGGGTCGGAGGTAGGTCCCACCAAAGAGGATTTGTCTTTGCCTCAACCCAAAGGCGGCTCTGAACTTAGTTCATTTATTACCTGGGGTTTTCCAGCTCTTCGTGAGTGGTGGAGAGAGGAGCCCCACTCCACTCAGCCCTGTGGTTATGGGATTCTCAGGTCAGGCCTTTTCATTTTCATTCACCCTTTTATTGAGAGTGTAGAGTTTCCAGGGTCTCGGCCTTATGGGTGTGTGTGGGAGATGAGTGTCCAATCCCATCTCCCTACCTTGTCTCCTGCCCCTCTCAAGACCTTTGGAATTCAAAGTTCCATGTTGCCAAAATCAGCAGAAGCTTCAGGTTTCCAGGTTCTTCTTTGATTTAGACACCTCATGATTTCCTTCAATTCTTTTTTCTTTCTTTCTTTTTTTTTTCTTTTTTCTTTTTTTTTTTTTTGCCACCCAGATGTACCTGTAATGGGATGTTTGTTCTATTTTGCCCATAGTTTTTAGGTGTTGTGTGTGTGTGTGTGTGTGTGTGTGGTCTTTTTGTGTGTGTTTTTTTGGTTTTTTTTGGTAGGGGTCCAGCTCATTGAATGGTGAGGGATGGAAGTCCCTCTGGTGCTCTCAGCCATATTTCCCGGTTGAGTGTCTTTATAGCACTTGTCATTACTTGGAATGATGATAATCATTTGTTTATTTGTTTGCTGCCTTTTCCAACTGCCTGCCTTTTCCAACTGCAGCGTAGGCTCTGCTAGGACAGAAACCCTGACTGCCGTGCTCACTGCCGCTGTCCTCGGCACCGGAAGCAGTGCCTGGCTGCTACAAGAAGTATTTGTGGAGGGACTGAGGCAGGTGGAGGGCCTCCGTTCTGACCCCAGCTTAGCAACCTGGTGAAGTCACCCAGCCTCTCTGAACTCAGTTGCCCCACTTACAAAGTGAGAGTAGTAATTATTACCTTATGGGAGATTCTGAAGTTAAATAAGACACTATTTGTCAAGCACTCACCTGAATCACAGCTGGACACTCAGTAAAAGGTAGTTACTATGACTGGTGACTTCTGGGTACCATGTTGCCCTGTCCCCCCTCCCTCCAGGAAGCTGCAGCTCCTCCCATCCTCTGGGTTCTGCCAAGAGGAAATCACAGATCCACCCTTCTATCCCTGTGCAGGAGCTGGGCAGCCCTCTCTGACTCCAAACCCAAGGGACAAAGCACCTTGCTTCCCAACACATGGCCTGCCTGGTTGGCCCCTGTGTCGCTCACAGTCCTCCTTCCTGCCTCAAGAAAGGCCCCTGGGCCTGGTGGGAGATAGGGGATGAGAGAATGGTGCTCTTCTGTGTAGAGAGGTGTGGGAAGAAAGCCTGGGAAGAGAGACCTGAGTGGGAGGCCAGAGGAGTGATGAGGGTGATGCTGCCAAGTGTTTAACCACATGGGACCTCAGACTTTCCAAGACTATTTCTGCTGGTCTTGGGTGAGACACTTAATTGGTCTGTGCTTTGGTTCTCCCATCTGTAATATGGGATAATAACAGTGCCTACTTCATAGAACTGTTGTTGAGGATAAAAAAGTAAATAAATGGAAAATGCTTAGAAGTGGGCCTGAGATTTATGTGTTGATTTTTATTATGTGTATTTTGTTCGCTGTTGAGTTTCCTACATGTTGCATGTGCCTGGCACATAGTAAGTACTCAATAAATGTTTCTTGAATGGGTGGGTGGGTGGATGGATGGATGGACAGACTAGCCTGAGGGAAAGCAGGTACAGCTGTGGATAGAACCTGCCACATCATAGCACCCTACAATACTGGGACTGGAGGGTCCTGAGAGCCAGGTGTAGAAACCACAATCCCCAGGGGCTTTTTCAGATGACTGCTCTTCCCCCCACACCATGCAGAGAGACTCTGGGTGTCCTTGGCTGGGTGTGAGGGTGCGGGTATTGATTCTGATAGCTCTGCCCTGTTGACCGATCTATTCCGCTAATCTCATACTGCACATGAGGAAACTGAGGCGGAGAAACACCTTGTGCAAGGTCACACAGGCAGTCGTGAAAGTGTTGGGACCCACACTCAGGTCTCCTAACTCCTGGTCAGGTGCCCCAGTAACAGTTTGCCTCCCTGTTGTCTTAATAGAAAAGAGTGGGGGGAGTCTCTACAATAAGGGTCCAGAGAGGACTTGAGGAACACATGGGCAGAAGTACAGCTGGTCTGGGGAGGGGGAGGGGGGACCAGGCCTAGGAGGTATCAGAACCTTCTTTCCCTATCTACTTCCTCTTAAATTATCATTCACCATTCCAAGCCTCCCACCCTCATTTTTATTTTTTAAATTATCTTTTTTATTATGAAATATTTCTAACACAGAAAACTACAAATAATATAATGAACACCCATGTATCTTCTACCCAGCCTTGTTAAATCTTAACATTTTGCCATAGTTGCTTTGGATTTATTTTTTTAAAGAAACAAAACATCATAGATACAATGGAAACCCTGGTCTGTTCCTCCCAAGGCTCATTCCTCCCTCGCTTCCCAGAGGAACCACCCTACTGAATTTAGGGTTTATTCTTTCCATGCAATTTCTAAGTACAGATTGTAAGTACATAAGCACCACAGTGTATGGGTTTACGTGCTTCTAAACTTTATATAAGTCGCATCCTATATGGGAACTTCTGCACCTTGGGGGTTTAGTTCAGCATGTTTTATTTTATTTCTGTTGTTACATGTGGCTCTGTGCCATACTCATTGAAGGAAGGTCTATGCCTCAACTGATCCCTTACTTATTGATAGGCTGCAATAAACACCCTTGTGCATATCTCCTCCATGCACACATGTGCAAAGGTTTCTCTGGAGCAGTCAGGAATGGAATTGCTGGTGACGGGTTTGTCTCTTTTCTTTTGTTTTTAAACTTATTTATTTACTTATTTATTTAGAGAGCAAGCACAAGTTGGGGAGTGGCAGAGAGAGGGAGAGAGAGAGAGAGGGAGAGAGAGAATCCCAAGCAGGCTCCACACTGTCAGCGCAGAGCCCGATGCAGGGCTTGAACTCACAAACCATGAGATCATGACTTGAGCTGAAATCAAGAGTCAGTTGCTTAATGGCCTGAGCCACCCTGGTGCCCTGGTTTGTTTGTTTTCTATTGCTGCCTCATAAACCACCCCAAAACTTAGTGGTTTAAAACAGCATCCTTTCTATTTGCTCACAATTCCGTGGATTAGGAATTCAAGCAGGGCACAGTGGCGACAGCTGGTCTATTTCTACAATGTCTGGGTCTCAGCCTGGGCAGCTTGAACATCTGGGACAGTTCACCTGAAGCCCTATGTGTGGCACTGTCAGATGTGTTCCTCACTTTTCCTCCGCATTGCCTCTCCCTGTTGGGCTTCCCCACAGCAGGGTAGTCTCAGGATTCCAAAGGACAAGTCATATTGTGCTTATTAAGCCTCTGCTTGCCTCACTTCTGCTAATAACCCTTTGGCCAAAGTAAGTCACATGGCCAGACTGAGCGCTCACTGTGGGAGTGGATGATTCACTGGGGACTGCCCACAATAGGGCAAAACATCATCAAGTTTATGAGATATTACCAAATGGCTCCCCAAAGGTAGTATCAATTTATATCTCCCAACTCTTGTACAGTCCCCTCCCAAAGGCATCTGGGTTGTTCTATATCCACACCAATACGTGAATATTGCCAGACTTTTGATTTTTGCCAATCGAATGGATGTGAAAGCTATTATTTAATTGCATTGTCCTGTGCTAGTGGCATTGGGTATTCTTTTTTTCCCCCCAGGCTTTATTAAGATATAATTGACATATAACATTGTATATGCTCCAGGTGTACAACATGTCCAAGTTGATTTTTTTCCTGTTTATCAATTATTTATCTGGGTTTTCTCTCTGGTCAATTACCTGTTCCTATCTTTTGCCCCTCTTTCTGTCAAGTTCTTTTTTTTGTCATACTAACTTGTAGTTGTTTGTATTTTCTGTTCCCCATTCTTGCGTGTTTAACTTGACCTTTTTGGGAACGTCTTCTTACTCTCAATCTTCTGGAATAGAAGGCTGTTATGGAGGACCATGGCGCAGGAACTTAGGTGGGGAATTTGGTATGCTAAGATTCTTTCAGCTGTGACTCTAAATGGCCTTAGCACTTGTCCTGCCCTCCAAGTGTCTTTGCCAGAGTCAGGGTGTGGACGGGGGGTCCTGGGGCTGAGCCCATAGCCACTTGACTTCCCTCCTTGCTTGTTCCTTCCCTTCCCTTCCCATCACTTCAGATGGGCCTCTTCCTCTAGCACTTAAGACTACCATAGCCCGCTCTGGGAAAACTGGACAATGACAGAGCATGACAAGCTGAAAGAGACTGCAGCTCAGAGGACTGGGAAATCTTTCTCCTGCTGAGCCTATATATAACCTGTGCACTGGACATTGACTGAAGATGGACATGGACATTGCCTAAATATTGACTCTGATACACTGACCCCTACCCTGAATTTCCTGTCTCGTGCCTTTTGTTTATGCTGTTCCTGCTGTCTCTAAGGTCCACCTCCATGGCCCCTCCATGAAACTCTCCCTCAGGTGGCCCTCCTACCCCCATACTAGATGCAATCGACCCCTCTTCTGGCACCTTACAGAATTTTCCTTGTACCATTTGTCACCTTTTACAGGCCCAAATTTGTGTTCTAGATAGGGCAAGATGACTCAATAGGCAGAACGAGTGGTTTAGGGTGCTCTTAAAATAAAACCTAAATACAGAAGTTTAGCTTTGATGGACATACCTGGAATTGTATAAGCAAAAACTCTAGAATGAAGTGGAAACTCTGAGCTGTCCAATTCAACAGCTAGTAGCCACATATAGCTATTTCAATGTAAATGTAGATCCTTTTAAATAAAATAAAATAAATAATTTAAATAAATAAAAAGTTCATACCCTCAGTCCCACTAGCCACATTTCAAATGCTTAAATAGCCCCATGTGGCCACTGGCTACCGTTATGGGACAGCACAAATATAGACATTTTCATCACTGCAGAAAGTTCTATTGGACAGTGCTAATTTTTACTACTTCTATGCTTTACAGTTTCACACTGCTTCTGTTTTGAAACACCTGTGCCAGGGGAGAAACAAAATCTCTTCATTATTTTGACTTCCAAAGGTCTACATGTTGCCACTAATTCTCTGTGTGACCTTAAGAAAGTCCCCCTCTCTATGAGCGTCAGCCTGCTCAGCTGTAAAATGAGAGAGCTGGTGGGGAAGGCCCTTGCATCTCTGACCCAGTCTGGTTCCACCTCAGGAAACAGTTATTTGTGTCCTGGCAGGAAGAGCAGTGGTAGGGGTGGGGAGGGGAGACAGAGGAAGGAGGAGGAGGAGGTGATCGTTAATGGCTCCCAGATTCTTGCCTTTGATCAGGTAGTCTGGAGTGAGGTGAAAGGCCAGGAGGTAGGATGGTGGGAGGAAGGAGGAAGCAGAGGGACAGGTGAGTGATCAGGTGGGAGAGGCAGCTGCCGGAGCTGCAGTGGGATGTGGGGGGGGGGGGTGTGGCCTGAAATGGGAGGGTGTCTCCCACCTGCTAATCTCCATCAGAGGGAGAGCTGAGTCCCTGCCTAGGGGCCGGACCCTCCCACCCTTCCATTATTCTAAGGTGGTGTTCAGTGGTGAGACTGGGTACCCTTGCTCAACCCCACCACCAGCTCTCCAGTCCCTGCTGCCATCCAGAAAATACAAAGGCAAAGTGAGGACTGATGTGCCTGGAGGAGAAGGGAAATGAACTCCCTGGTGGGGACCCCTGGATGCCTGTCCTGCCTGTGCAGGTGGCAGAGGAAGGAAAGGGGCCCCTGAAATTAGCACACTTTGAAACAGGAAAGAGGCAGCCTTTTGTGAGCTGTTGGCTTTGGGGACTGAAGCATATAACTGGGTTGGTGACCAGGAATTGAATGTTTTCTTCATCTTTGGGGTGAGGTATAGGAGTTTCCAGTGGGGAGACAGTCCTGGGTTGGGGATCAGCTTTCCAATCCTAATTCCATGAATAAGACTATTTAACTTCTCAAAGCTTCTGTACAATGGGGCCCAGGACACAATAACTGGGAAGAAGAAAGGAGTCTCACCATCTGTGTAGATACCCTGATACGTGTTTAGGGGCAAATACACTCTGGAGCCCTCTGAAATCTGAGCTTGAACTCCGGTGGGGCACCCTGTACATCCCACCCTGAGGGTCACTCCAAACCCAGGGGTCTCACTGCTCAGTGGGGAGAAAGCCAGGACCCTTTGATCTCACAGGCTGGAAGCCACAGGGGCATCTCTGGTGGGCTGGGCAGGGTGGGAGAGGCGAGAGGGCACTGGAGGCGTCTGGGCTTGCTTGGCTCAGACCCAGGAATCCAGGTTTCAAAGGCATGCTTCAAAGGCAGGACTCTGTTAATGTGACTTCTTTTGTACCTGCTCGAGGAAGGCAAACCAGCCAGTGCCCCCTCCTGCCCCAGGATGGCAGCTCAGATCCCACGAGATATTCCCTGCCCACTTCATGCCCCAATACAGTTAGTGTGACCTCTCCATCCTTAGGATTCCATCTCATCAAAGCAGTGATGAAGGGCTTGATTAGGGTGGGCCCTGCTGGGCTCACCTGTGGCCTGGGCTACCCTGGGGGTTATGGCAACAAGCGATGGGACTGGGAATGAGAAGGCACGTAGGCCAGGAACTGCTGCTTTAATGGGCGGGGGAGCAGCCGCAGTGAAGCGGAGAGGGCTGAGAACCAGGAAATTGGCTGGGAGTGCCAGAAGAGAGGTGCCTGCCTGGGGCCGGTGGTGGGGGGAGGCTGGGAGGGACTTCCCTTCCCCCTTCCCTCCTCCAGCCCCCATAGGAGGCCCCTTCCCTGTCACCAGACCTGAGAGGTCCCTCCCCTCCTCTTTCTTCCCTGGCTCAACCCCACCCTGATCTGCACAGGAAGGGGGGAGGCAGTAGCCAGCATCTGGGTGACCCCACAGGTGCCCTGGCTGGGCTCCAGCGGGGGAGAGGGGTGAATGGAAGGTGAGCATCCCAGCCCCTCCCGCAGTGGAGCCAGAGTCACTCCAGTGGAACAGGGCTGGGGCAGGAGGTGGCTGGAAGATGGATGAAGTGCTCATTCTTCTGTCAAGTTACCCACACTTGGGCCTGAAATCCTGGGGCCTCAACCATGCGCATAAACTCTGCCCTTTGGAGAACAGCCTCTCACTGCCTGGCCCCCTGCCTCCAACCCTCCCAGTAGAAGTTTCAAAAGTTCTGGAACCTTGGACAACCAGTCTCTTGGGACTGGTTTGCAGCTCTTAGATGACTAAGTGGACCACCCCATTCCTCTCCCAGGGAAGGGCCCCAGGGTCCATTCATTCATTTGGCCAGCAACATTTTACTGAACACCTACTTGCGCCAGGACTCATCAACACAGGCCTATAATTTAGGTCTTATTATCCTCATCTTATGCGTGAGGAAACTGAGAGAGAGGTTAGGGGCTCACCCAAGGTCACACAGCTGCGCTGCGAGGTTAGTAGGCCTGTTAGCGCTCAGAGCCCATTGTGTTGCCGGGAATGTTCCAGGCGTGGCTCTGCTGTGGACGCGGAGCAGGCCCTTCTCTTTGGACCCAGGGCACTGCTGTTATTATCTGGGCCACCCTTCCTCATTGGTAAAGTGAGGCTGATGAACTGGCTCAGAGGTTCTTTTGACCCTGGCTGCACATCAGTCAGTATTTAAAAAATACTGATGCCTCGTCTGACCCCTCACCTAGTCCAAGAAATTCTGATTTAACTGGCCTGGTCTGGGCAGTAGGCATAGGTATTTCTTAAAGCTCCCTAGGTGATTTAAGTGTGAGTCAGGGTTGAGAACCCTTGGGCTAGATTACAGCTTCTTCCCCAGGCTCAGGGACTACATGGGGTGGTTACTTTGCTAAGAAACATGAAGCAGCTATCTCTTTAAGGAGATGGTGCACGGGGAGCCAGCAGAGGGCCCAGCCCTGCAGGCCAGGTGGCCTGGAAAAAGCTGGGGAGGGGCAGGTGTCTCAGCAGGAGCCTGAGAGGCAAACTTCCAAAGGCAGGCAGAGAGGAAGGGAAACTCCTTCAGGCCTGGGGGGGGGGGGGGGGTACAGGTGGAGCAGAGGACTGAGATTCCTCTTTTCTGGAGAGAAGCAGCTCCTTGGTCTGACCCTCTGGGGCCAGCTCTGGGAGTGCAGGATCAGAAGGGGTAGGGACAAGCCATGGAAACAGTGGTGCCTTTGGGGAAGGTGAACCCAGTGGCCTTGGCCACCTGCCCTGGCGTCCTTGCACACTGCATTCTTACACTGGGTCCCCACGTGGGAGGGGAGGGAACTCGGGGCACCTTGACTCTCCTTCCAGAAAGATCTGCTGACTGAGACAAACTTCCCCACTCCCACCCTCTCTGGCTGTGGCTGGCAGGCACCTTTAGCAGTTCAGGTTGGGGTGGGGGGGAGAGTGCGGGGTGGGGGGTGGGGTTCCTCCTTCCCTTCTCCTGTGCCCAGGGCCACACACCATCAGGCTTCAGCAATCCTAGGGTTTGTGTTAGCTGCTTAGAACTTGGGGGCCCAGGCCAGGGGGAAGACAGGGGCCCTTGAGACCTGGGCTGTCCTTCCTCTACTCAGAGTGCACCTAGAGCAGGGCTTCTCAAACTGCAGTGGGCAGACACATCACCACCACATCTTGTTCAAATACAAATTCTGATCCGCTAGGTAGGCCAGATACCGCATTGCTAACAAACTCTCTCAGGTGATGCTGCTGGTCTGTGGACCACACCACGGGCAGCAAAGAGCTAGAACACCCTCAGGGCTGTTCTTTGAGCCCAGCCCTTGGCCGTGCCTGCAAGCATCTGGCCCTCACCAGGGTAGAGCCAGGCTGGGCGGACGGCCACCAGCCCCTGGTGCCCCTAAGGAACAAGTGGTCCTCACCAGCCTGGCACGTGGCACCACTGATGGCTTAGTGCCCAGAATGGGGAAAACATAAAATCTCATTTCAAGCCCCAATGATGGTTTGGTTCAGCTTTCCTAGCTTTTTTAGGAACTTAATGCCATGCATTTTTCTTAAATGCAAGGCTGTAAGGCACCTGCTTAAAATGATTTTCTCCGTCTACATTTGAGTAGAGACAGGCAAAGGAGGGCAAATGCTTTTCCTCCCCCTTTTCAGCTCCCTGCTTCACTGTCTCTGCTGTGTCTGTTTTGATGTCCGTCCATATAGGAGTTTCTTGTCTGTTTCTGTTCTTGCCTTGAAATAGTGCAGGGCTCAGGTATAGACCTGGGTTTGGGCCCTTCTTTTGTCAGAGTGGATAAGTGCTGTGACTTTGGGCAAGCCTTTTTAAACTTCTCTGAGCCTCAGTTTCTTTATCTATAAAATGGGCTCACTAACAGGGGCTCACAGAGTAGTTATGAATATTTTTATGAAGATCATAAACATTAAAGCACCTTGCGAAGTGAGAAAGATTGGCCAATGACACATGATTGTTATAGGGCAGTGGTTAAGAGCACAGGGGCTGGAGCTAGTATCTGGAACGGAATCCCAACTTTACCAGCTGTCTGTGCAGTCTCAGGTGAGCTACCGAACTGCTCTGAGCCTCAGTTTCCATATTTATAAGAAAAAATATTATCACCCCCTACAGGCTTATGAGGAGGAGGAAGCAAGATGAGGTGTGGATACTGCTCAGCACCTGGTCTTGCCACAGAGTCTCACGCACATACCTCTCCTGAACTGAACTTGTACTGTTTGCAGGCTGATTTTCTCCCTTGATGTTCTGTGATGTCCCGTCCTGCTGTCCCTGTGTTCTTGTGTATTGTTGGTGGCCTCATAATATTCCATCAGGCGAAGGTATGGAGGTGGGTGACCTAAATCCTTTACTGTTGGTCATTATGGTTGTTGAGCTGAGGGTCTAGAGTACAGGTTTACCATGAAGAGAAGGAGGGCCTAATAACCATTTCCTTACCTTTCTTTTCAGCCCCCCTGGTAAAAGGCCACTCTCTGGCCCAGAAGCCCCTCATGTAAGGCTTTGACCAGCTGGCTTCATTACTCGGTACGTCCTGATAGGGAGCACAGAAATTTTTCTTCGTTGGTGTTCCTTTGCTAACTTTTCCTTTGCCGTACTAGGGGACGGATGCTATAATTTGCTTATTGCTGTCAGAACCAGACAAGTGACCCAACAGAAACACTCAAGACACACAGGCAGAGAGGCCAGCAAGAAGTGGAAACCTTCTGGGTGCTGAGAAAAACAGTGCAGGCAGGGATGAGGGATGGGGGTGCCCAGGGGCTGCGGCCCTGTTTCTGTTTCTGTGTCTGCTGGAGGAGGGCTTCTTGGAGATGCAGGTGGTCTCTGGGGCAATAGGGTGGGCCCAGCTGAGTGAGGAAAATGGGATTTTTTTCCCACCCTTCTCTGCAAGTTCCAACAGTTCCTAGTGATGGGACCTGGGGAAAGACCTGAACTCGTGTGAGCCTCAGTTTTCTCACCTGCTAAAGGGGGATGAAACGGCACCTGCTTCCTTGGGCAGTTGGGACAGACAATGAAAACACGCTTGTAAAACAGCACATACCCCTTAGTGAGGTTCAAAAATGCAGCTGCCACCACTGTTATAACCTCTCCCTCCACCCCCTTCCCAGCATCTGCTTGTTCCCAACACTTTTTCTAAACTTGGGCTCTCCCACAGGACACATTACCAAGAGGCAGGACTTACTCCAGAATTGTATAAAGAACCACCACAAGTCATAAGCCCTGGTGTTAGGGCCTCCCAGCCCCATCGGAGTAGTGTGTCCAGAAAGCCATGGGAGGTGTGGTGGGGGTGACAGGAAGGACATGTCCTGGGGAGGGGGCAGGGAGCCAGCACTTGGAGATTCTCTAGCTTCAAGGGTCCAACCTTTGTCATAGGCAGAGCTGTTTTACAAAGGGCCATACTGAGCAGCCTTCCGTATCCCCTGAAGACCCAACAAGAGTCAGCGGATTAAATTAAAGCAGCAGAGATTTGAGCAGGATACAAGGAAGGCTCTCTTGATAGCCTGGGATAACGTGCAGATGAGGCTGAGGGAGGAGGGCTGCGCTGCCCTGTCCTGGGAAAGAAGACTGCACCGGATTAGCTCTGAGCTCGGGCACCAGTACTCCCAGAGTGCTGGTTTGCTGAACAAGCTGGAGGCTGGAGGGCGGGTTATCTTGTCTCTCCTGGTCTCCAATTCAATGATTTAATTTTGGTGTGATACCTAAATTTCCTTTAAGCTTAAAGAAAAAATAATCTATATGAGCTTGAAGGTGGCTTTCAGCAAAGGCCTTCACGGACAGGGGGCCCCACCCTCGCCCTCCAAGCTTCCTAAAGGCACGTTTTGGCTAAGAGACGAAGTTCGAGGTGTGAAACCCAACTGTCGATACAGTCACTTTCAGCAATCAGGCAGAATTAATTGTGTGAACACCATTGATCAAACCACTTAATACTTACAGGGGCTGAGAAGGAGCTGGAATGTAATTTCATTACCAACCTGCTCACCTCTAATGAAACTCCTAATAACTCCCTAATTTTTCTTTCAGATAAGGGCTGATAGGTGGAAATGGGGGGAGTGGAGGTGGGGGAGGGTAGGGACATGGAAACTTATTTTCTCTTCTGTGCTTGAGTCTATCTAGATAGATCCAAGTGAAATACCTACTCCCGGGAGCATCTTGTCAAAAGTCACTTTAAAGGTTGTGGTCAACCCTGAGATTCAGGCCTGGGACGGGGTGGAGGAGGGGTTACAGATTGTCCCAAACTGCAAGTGAGGTTAACAAAAATCAATTCTAATTTGCCCTATGGTGATTATTCAGTGATTTAAGGGCAGCGGATACCTTTTCAGGTTGAAAACAAAACATGCGTGGGTTCTCTGGATCCACAGCAAGGGGTGGGGTGGGGGTGGGTGCGAGTAGAAGTGGTCACAGGTCCAAGATGTCAGAGGATAATTGCGAGAGCTGGCTGGGAATGGTCACCGAGTTGTATGGTCACAAGGTAGTATGAATCCTGGTCTCGAGTCCTAAGTGGGCAGAGGCAAGTTCCCTTTCAGGGGCCTGCGCACACAGACACGAGCGCATGAACACATACTGTGTGCTCACGTGCATACACGTGTACACAGGCCAATATAAGTCCCATGAGGACAGGACCACTGACCACTGTCCCGCCTGTAGTTTTCTCCTGTGCCTTCTAGTGTGTTTAAAATGTAGCAAGCACTTGATATTTAGAAAATATGCACAAAGAGCACATGCATATACACACACCTGACCTGCATGTACACAGGCATGTGTACACATGAGTACACACACTGTCTCCCACCCTTTTTGTTCTCTGGGAGGGCGGGGAACCTGCTGATCTTATTTGCCATTTTAGCCCTGGCACATTAGTGGCACTCGGACGGTCCATGTAAAGAAGAGGCCTTCTTGGTGCTGAGAAATCACCTCGGGGACATGGTGGGGCACATGATCACATGGTTGGATCATCCCTTAATTGAAAGCTCTGCTCAAGACTCCCTTCTTCCAGGAGGTGTTCTCAAGGATTGCCCACTCACCTGCAGGATATCTATTTAGACTGGATGCTGATGTCTTTAACACATACCTTCCTCAGACTTTTGTCTTCCCAGACTAGCCCCTACTCCCCACTCTACATCAAGAACTTCTTGGGAGGAGGGATCCTCTCTCCCATCCTCTCTCCCAGGGAGCTGTTGGACTATACTTCACCTCCCTGTCAGACTAGAAGTTCTCCTGCTGATCTGAGCCCTAGAGGGGATGAGTCTTCCTCCCTAGATTTAGTAAGAGGTCCCTCCATTTGTGTGGGCTAGTGAGATGACCCCTCCTTTTTGTTTAGCTCTCTGCTAGCCTCCCTGCCCAGTGCCCAACAGATTCCAGAAAGGCTGCCCAGGGCTCAGGTTCCAGGGTTAAGCTCCCAGGGTAGGTATGTAGGCAGATGAGGGCCAAACAGCATAAACAACCTGGAGGGGTGCTGGTGTGTGTGGGTGCACGTAAACCAGTGCACGTATGCAGGTGGGTCCTGCCTTCCTGGCCTGAGCCAGTTTGGGCAGCAAAATCCAGGTTTCTATGACCCAGCCCCACCATGTTCTGCCCAGAACTCCTCCCGCCCACCTGAGCCCTAGACTTATGTGGCCTTTGTGGGGCAGGGATGTAGGAAGGGCACGTCCCCCCACATCCAGGTCTTCACCCCCCATCTCTGGCCCCAGCTCCCTTTACCTGGCTTCTGAGGTCCAGGAAGAAGTGACGGAGGGAGGGAGTGGCAGGGTGAGAGGTAGGGGCAGTAAGGGTTGTTATTTACAAAGCCTGTGCCCTGGGGACCCTTGTCCTGGACAACAATTACAGCCCCTTAATTAACTGAAGTGCAGTCTGCCTGTCGATGGAGCCAAGTCCCCCACTGAAGTTTGCTACGCCTGCCGCTGTCTAGTACTGGTTAATGAATATAAATCAGATAGTTTATAGTTAGCAAGCAGAGAACAGGCTGGCAAGGGCCTGAATTCCAATGTGGAATGCCCGAGGATAGGAACATGCCCTCCATAACAGAGGCCAGGGCACCCATGGGGGCAGCACTGGTTGGGCGGGGTAAGCCTGCCCGCCTGGTACTCAGACTCTAAAAGTGCATGTACAGGTGTATGAACACCAGGAACACCCAGCCCAGGCCTGCCTGCACACACAACGATGTCTACCCACAGAAGGGAACAACACTGCATGGGCCAAGTCCTCTACAAGACACATGGAAACACCAAAGAAGCACAGCCCCCAAGGAAGCCCTGGCCCCTGCCCCCTTCTCAAATCCACAGGGCCTCGGCTCTGGGTAGCTTCTCCCTTGGATGCCAGAGCCTGTGCCCACTGTCTCCTACAGGAGCCAGATCCAATCTGGTCCCCAGGCCAGCCTCCCCCTGATTCTGGGGGTCAGTGCAGACCCAGGATGCTGTTTTCCCCTCTCCAGGCTGGAGGTGCTGGGTTGACTGTACCTAGCAGGGACTGTGGTGGGGTCACTGTGGCTATAGAGTAGCTGACTCTAGGCAGAGGGGTTTCTAGAATGTGTGTGGGGACTTTACCGAAGGCCTTCACAGCTGCAGAGGAAGTAGACTGACATGGTCCTAGTCCAGGGCAAGTGGGCCTAGTTCATGGACAGTGACATGTGCTCAGGGTCCTATGCTCAGAAGCATTAATGGTTTAATGCTCTTCTATTGCCATCTTGGAAGTCTTAATGCTTTTGAACAAGGGGCTCTGCTTTTTCATTTTGCACCAGGCACCCCAAATGATATAGCAGGTCATGTTCTTGCCCTTGACATGGAGCTAGTGGGACAAGTCTGTGTGCAAAGTGTGAGTTTGCAGTTCTGTTCTTTAGGGGGTCCCTGGACAGGGCTCTAGCAACAGGGGTCACTTATGGAAAGTGCACTTTACTCAGACCTGGGGTTCTGGTCTGCTGTCTTTGTCACCTCAGCAAGTCACGTAACCTCTCTGGGTCCCAAGTTCAGGCTTCCAAGGAGATGAGCTCTATGCTCCTTTCCAGCTCAGTCACTTCTCCCTGGGAAGAGGCCAAACCTCCCTGTAATCTTGGTGTATACACACACACACACACACACACACACACACACAGCTAGAGCATCAACACCGAGCAACATTATTCCCTCTGGAGAGATGGAGCCCAGGCGTTGCTCCGTGGCCACTCGGAGGCAAGTCTCCACAGGCTGCTTCTAAAATCCAGAGACCAGCCAACACCTTTCCCGGGTTTGTTTACTCCACTACTAGGGGGTGGTGGGGGACTCTGGCTGCTTTGGGGGGTGGCTGTTATGGCTTGGGGAGTGGGGCAGATAAAGTAATTGGTATCCAGGGCTTGATAGCAACCACCCCCCACCCTGCCGCGTTCCGCCTGGCTAGTCAAGGCTGGGAGGGGCGACAATTATTTACTCCTCCTGGGCTTCCCTACCAGGAGAGCAATGGGAGGAGGAAGCCCGAAGTGCGGTTTCTGGAGACAAAGGAAAATGATCCTATGACCGCACACGAGTGGCGGGGACTGGAGAGAGTGGGGCGGACTCTGGACCAGGGTTGGTAGGGTGGCTAAGGCTGGGGAGGTGCGGGTGCAGAGCGTGCACGCACAGTCCTTGGCCACAGCGCCACGTGGCCAAGAGTGCCTCCTGGGTCCCACCCCCTTTGCCCCGCCCCCGAGTTGGGCTCTAGTGCCCCACCCCCACCGTGTGGGGGTGGGGGAAGGGCATCTCTCCAGGAGGCTGCAGGTCTGTGGGGGAAGGGGCCTCTCACCGCCTCCCCCTCCACCCCGTTGGAGCAGGAAGCCTTGCAGCCTGCTAGTCTGGGAGCATAGTTGTAGAGGTATCCCCAGCCTCCACCTTGTCCAACCGCCCAGTGGTGGTCGCTTTTGTTTTTTAATTAATTTTTTAACACTTATTTATTTTTGAGAGAGAGAGAGAGAGAACGAGTAGGGGAGGAGCAGAGAGAGAGAGAGGGAGACACAGAATCCGAAGCAGCTCCAGGCTCTGAGCTGTCAACACAGCCCTACATGGGGCTGGAACCCACCAACGGTGAGATCATGACCTGAGTCTAATGCTTAACCGCTTAACTGACTGAGCCACCCAGGCGCCCCCGCTTTTTTTTTTTTTTTTTACAATGGAACTAACTGGCGAGGAGGGGGCGGCTACTCAGCTGAGCCAGAGCCTCAAATCTTCACAGAAGCATCCCCAATCCTGGCTAAGCTACTGTCAATACATCCATTTCACAGATGGAAAAGTAAACAGAGTCCTGCAGCAGCATGGTGGGGTAGAGCTCAGGTGACTTCTCCCCTGATTCCCCACTGGGAACCTGGAAGGAAGTCAGCACCCCATCACCTCTAATCCCTCCCCTACATGCACATCACATACATCCAGAGAGGGGTAGGAACTCCAGGTGCCCCTCAAACTTGGGAGAGGAGGGCCTCCTCCTGTGGGCTCCAATGTTCTGACAAGAGTCCCCCAAACAACATGTCCTAATAAACCGTTTCATAGACAGGGAACATCTGCTGATCTTCACAACCCCTGGAGCAAGGAAGACAGGGAGAGTGACAGGAAGAGAATTCACAAAGATTGAAGTCAGAGAAGGCGCCAAAAGAGGTTTGTTTGCCCTGTGACTCATTTGGAGTTCAAATCCACCTTGACTCCTGGCCCAGAGCACCCATACACATACCTGACAGTCAAATGATGCCTCATCCTAGGAAACTGGGCTCCCAGAGTTGGGTTGGGGTGGGCAGAGGGAGGAGGAATTGTTTTGTTTTGTTTTGTTTTGTTTTGTTTTGTTTTGTTTGGAATCTGACCAGATTCTCCTACCCCTGCCTTCTCTGAGAGAGCGATTTGGTCCTCAATCGGGAACAATCACATAAAATGAATCTCTAAGATACTCTCAGATGCTGAGGATTCTGGGATCTTCGGGAAAGTTTCCCAGGGGAGGCAGAATGGAGGGATGCTTTGAGCAGGGCCAGGACCAGCCATCAAGATGGGCGACTTGTGCCTGAGGGGACCACCCCTTACCTCCTCCCAGTCTCTGGACTCAGCAGGCAAGGGGAACAGAACAGCCCTTCATTCTGAGGGGAAGTGAGGAATCAGGAGCTCAGGAAACTGGTTTTTGTTAAAGGATCACTGACATCACCCCATCAGGCAGAGAGACGGATGGCACGGGGAGGTCCTTTCAGCTCATGCCTGGCTCAAAACTGCCAGTCAGGGTGCCTTGGACAGGCTCAGGCCCAGAATCAGGGTACACTGCCCCCTTGGCTAGGGGAGATGGGGAGAAGGCAGCTTTAGTTCAGGGCTTTCCATCCCACTCAGGAGCTCTGGTCAGAGCTCATCTTTTCTTCAAGGTCTCCTCAGACTGACCCCAACATAGCCCCACTCACAAATGTCTCCCCACCACATCCTCCTCCCAGGTTTCCAGGAGGCAGGAGGGCACCTCCAAGACTCACAGACCAGCGCTCAGATCTGTCATTCTGCATTCTTCAGAGGAACATGGTACAGAGTCGAGAGAGAGGAGCAGAGGAGAGACCCTTTGTCCACTCCTGGGTTGCCAGTTTGAGCTCTAGAAGCCACATTCTCACCTGTGGTGCATGTGGGGTGGGAAATGGACCCCCAGCATCACCCCAGGGACTTAAAAATAATGAAGGCTAGGAGTGCCTGGCTGGCTGAAGTCAGTAGAGCATGAGATTCTTGATCTTGGGGTGGCGAGTTCAAGCTCCACGTTGGGCCTAGAGCTTACTTAAAAAATAATAAGGGGGCAGCGCTTGGGTGGCTTAGTCGGTTGAGCGTCTGACTTCGGCTCAGAGCATGATCTCACAGTTTGTGAGCTCGAGCCTTGTGTTGGGCTCTGTGCTGACAGCTCAGAGCCTGGAGCCTGCTTTAGATTCTGTATGTGTCTCTCTCTCTGCCCCTTCCCCGCTCATGCTCTGTCTCACAAATAAATAAACATTAAAATTTTTTTTTAAATAAGAAGGAAGCCTATGTCAGTTCTGTCTCTGAATTCCCTGTGGGTGACCTCAGAATCCCTTACCCCTGGTAAAACCAGTGACCTTGGCATTCTGTGGGCATATGGGTGCTACTGGGCTGTGAGAGAGGCTGGCAGCAGTGGGGGAAGTGTCTTGTCCTGGGGTTTTCTTGAGTTTCCTCAGGCTGGTCCCTTTCCCCTGGACTGTCCTGCTCAACCACCTTGCAATCTGGAGAAAGCTCCGTGACCCCTGGTGGCCCACAGTTTGCCCCTCTGTGCTAAAATCCCCTGCAAAGGATATTGGAAGGCAGAGACAATCTGGGTGTAAAGCTGGGCCCACAGGCCCTGGTTTATTATTATTAATTATTATGTTTCACGACCATGCTAAGCATAATCTTATACATGACTGGAGAGGGTGAGGTCCTTCTGCAGCCCCTGTGTAGGCCCAGAATCTTTTATTTCTCTCCCCACTTGCCAGATATGATAAAAACCTCCGCCGGCCCAGCCCACGCTGGGGAATGTGTGTTTGGAGAGAGGCAAGGAAAGCGAGGGAAAGGTTGACTGCTTCCCCCCACCCCCCCTTTAGCGTGGGTGACACCGGCGAGAAGCGAGCAGCTGACCCGGGTTTGAATTTAGAGTGTTCATTAATACGATATTATGCCATATGCTCCCGCACACTGTCTCCCTCTAATGCAGCCGCCAATTTGCTGAGCAGCCCTAATTAGTAATGGTATAATGAGAGTATTCAGAGGGTAATGTGGTGGGTGGGGATGAGAGTGATGGGGTTGCTCCTGGCCAGTGGGGGAGGGACAGGAGCTGGCTGCAGAGGGTTGGGGCTGGGGGGCTCAGGGTCCACTTCAGGGGGTCGTCTGGACCCACGACTGGCTGAAAGCCCAGGAGGCAAGGTGCCTTCCTCCCCTGCAACTCCCAATTCCTTGGGGAGCAGAGGTTCAAGGTTGTGGAGTGGCATGGTGGTGGGAAGAAGAGAGAGAACTCAGGTGAAGGAGGAGGGAAGGAATGGTCCTTTGTTTTCTGGCTGGAGACGGATGCTAGAGAAGTGTAATGGTGGCGTGTGTGCACGCACATGCACGCAAGTGTGCCAGGCACACTCTGCTCACCCCTCAGAATCACCCTGCCACGTGGCATGACCAACACCATTTTTCAGATGGGGAAACCGAGGAGCTCAGGCTCCTTCACAACTGGTGAAGGAGCAGAGGACTGGCAGCCAGGACCATCAGATTCCAGCACTGGAGAAGCTCAGTTTGACCATTGCTGTGGGGATGCCATGGTCAAGGCTGAGGGGAGAGAGCCATGGAGGGGTTAAGGATGGGCATGGCACAGGAGGGACTGACTGTTCACATGCCTTGCTCTTCCCTACTGCTGAGTGTTTTATCTGTACCCTCCTTCCTTTCTCAGTCTGTAGGCTCCCAGCCTCAGTCCCTGGGATGAGATCATTTGCAGGATCCTAGCTAAGAAGCTACTGTATATGACGACCAGGACAGACTCCGCACCTTTGGTCATTGCCATGCCAATGGAGCCTTCAGTCTGAGCAACTTGAGCCTCTGAGCTCATGGCAAAATCTGCCCTAGCCAGAGGTGAACCCCAAGAAAGGGCTCGGACCTCCAGGGAGCAGGTTCAGGATTGGAATCTGGAATGCCCCAGATTCAGGATTGCCCTACCAGCTCTGAGACTCCCAATGCCAGGGGTGTCCACAGGGGCAGGTGGGTGGGCCCTTGAATCTGCATCTTTGAGACACCCTTCCTATTGCCAGTGTCCTCCCCCCCCCCCCCAGGGCCTCTCCTTCCCAGGCACGGCTGGGCAGCGCTCCCTCCCTGGGTGATCACAGCTCTCCCGCAAACCCACACTCAGGAGATGAAATATTCATCACGTACATATTGGCTCCTCCAGCGGCTTTTAGGGAAAGCAAATGAGACTGACTCCAGGAAGGAAATGAGTGTGAGGCACAGGCGGGGGGGGGTGCAGGGGGGTGCATAATGGTGAGGACAAGGGTGGGGGGTCACCTCCTTTCTTCAGCCTCTCTTGGATCCAGCTTCTGGTAGCAGGCTGTGTCTTCTGTTTCCGATGTTCCCAGCCTACCATATTCCTGCCCCCAACCACCCTTACCTCTCCACCAGTCCCAGAGCCCCCACCTCTTCTCCTAGAAGATGAGAGTTCACAGTTTTACTTTCTAACACACCCAGACAGTGCAACAAAGCATAGATTCATCTCACCACTTGCCACACCTAGCCAGGCACTGAACCTACAGGGCAGCAAGGTCCCCACCATCATGGAGCACACAGACATGTAAGACTATTTCACATGGTATATGGGGAAAATAAAATGCCTGTTTTAGTTTGGGTGGGCAAGGAAGGCCTCTCTGAGAAGGTGACATTAGTGCTGATATCCAGATGGTGAGGATAAACTTTCCAGGTCAAGGAAATGGCAAGTGCAAAGGCCCAGAGGTAGGAATGAGCTTAGAGTGTCTAGGGAGTAGCCAGAAGGTCAGTGTGGCTCCAACTCAGCAGGGAGTGAGCTTAGAGACCATCACAGGGACCTCATGGGTCACAGAGAACTTGGGGTTTATTCTAAGAAAGCAGGAAGAGCACTGGATTTGAAGCCAAGAGGCTAGGTGTGAGCCCTGAGCAGGTGACTTAACCTTCTAGCCTCACCTTCCTTATCTGTGAAATGGGCACAGGAAAGTCTGCTCACAGGGCAGCTATGAAGGTTAAATAACATCATTTATGTGAGAGCATATTGCTTTTTTTTTTATGTTTATTTATTTTTGAGAGATAGAACATGAGCAGGGGTGGGGCAGAGAGAGAAGGGGGCAGAGGATCTGAGGATCCAAAGCAGTCTCTGTGCTGACAGCAGAGATCCTGATGTGGGGCTTGAACTCAAGAACCATGAGATCATGACTCACAAACCATGAGATCACGACCTGAGCTGAAGTCAAACGCTTAACCAAATAAGCCACCCAGGTGCCCCCAAAGCGTATTGCTCTTTAATGTTACTATTACAGCTTCCCCCAACTCTGTCCCTGGGTGGGCCCTCAAAGATCTGCCTGGACAACACTGAGGCCCAGAACCTTGGAACCCTGGCATGGAGGTCATTCAGGGAGTATTTACTGAGCAACTACTGTATGCCTAGCACTATACTTGTTGCCAGGATGTAGCCATGAACACGACAGACTAAGTCTGGACTGAAGAGAGCTGGACCAGCTCCTTTCATAGACAGAGGATGGTGAGGTCAAGGCCACACAATGTTTAACTGTGAAGCTGAGAGCCCAGGCCCCCTGACTGCTAATCCAGTGTCCTTCCCTGGATTCAGACAATGGGTAGCCACTGCCTCCTCTGGCTGACAGGTTCTCCCACCCTGGGCCTCCCTGTTTGGGAGAGAAGGTGGTCCCCTGTGCAGGGTCTCTGATTGGAATGAGGAGGAATTCTTCTGAAGGGATCAGGAAGCTTTCTAGAGTGGCTGGGATGAGCCTTGAAGTGTAGATTGGATTTGGCTGTGAGGAATGGAGGGATATTGGCAGAAGGGATCACAAAGGCTTGGAGATTGGAAAGCATGGGACGTGTACATTAAAAACAGAGAGCGTGAGAAGAGGAGCAGGTCAGGATGGACCTAGAGGGGCCCTTGACGCCATTTCTCCCTGCCCCCCCCCCCACGCCACTCTCTGGCAGCAGGGAGCCATGGGAGCTCCTTGAGCTTTGAGTTGGAGAGTGGCACTCTCAAGACTGCTCCATAAAAAGCTCTAGCGGCTTTGTGCTCATGGCATCGGAGGGGGAAATGGAGGCAGGGAGATCTGTGAGCCAACTACTGCAGTAGTCCAGGTAAGCATTAATGAAGGACTCTGCTGGAGCATTGGTGGCAGCAAAGAAGAAACAGGAACAATTTGAGAGGCATTACAGAGGAAGATGCAGGAGCTGGCCCCTGATGGAGTGTGGGGATCAGGAGTGGGGGAGGAGACAAAGAGCGCTCAGAAGATGGGAGATTTAGCTGTTCTTTATTGATTTCATGAACATTTCCTGAGCACCTGCAGAGGGTCAGGCCCTGTGCCATTCAGGCAGGAAATTGAGCAAAATTGTGCAAAACTTGAAGTCTTGTGATTTGTGCTCTTGTTGGGGGGGGGATGGGGATGTGGGGGTGAGGGGTCATTAGGCTCTGGTGACCCTCTCAGAGGCTCAATTTTGCTCTCTGTAAAATGGAGGCATTTCAAAAAGACACCCCTTTTCCCCAAAGAGCTCCCAGGGGCAAGCAAACACCAGCTGGATGCTTCAGAAAGGTGCTTCTGGACAGATACTCCAGAATTCTGGTCATTCAAGCATGTGGAAATTAGGAGGGTGTGGAGAGAGGGGATGGGCTGTCTTTGGATGCTGGGGAGACAGACCCACATAGGGAAGCTAGGAGCCCAGTCAGGGTTGCATTCCTCTCAGGGCTGCGGGGATGGGGTCTCAGGGCCTCCTTCTTCCCATCTGGGAAAACAGAGCCAGGAAAGGGGCTCTTTGGGAGCAGGGACTGTGGCAGTGATTCCTTCACCTATGGCAGCCACTAATGTTTCCTGAGTCCTCAGCTAGTAGCTTTATGTGCATTAGGTCCATCAATCCTCAGAGTCTCCAGGAACAAGTATTGGTAGTATCTCCATTTTCCAGATAGGGACACTGAGACCCAGATTTCTGAGACCATTCATTCACAAAGCCAGAATTGGAATTCAGGCTGCCTGACTCCCACATCTAGCACTTAACCTCTTCTCTGATCCCTTCTTCTGATAATTCACCCAGACCTGGAGCCCACCTGCCCTGCCATCCTCTCTACTAGGGGCCAGCCCCACCCCACAGCAGTGCAGGGGCAGCAGAATCCAGGGTGCCTATCTGGGAGCAGAAACATTTGAAGAGGACCATGAAGGAGAGGTAAAATTTGGACTTGCCAAGGTGGGGGTAGGGAAGGGCATTACAAAAGTACCTTTGCAAAACCAGAGCAAAAGTGAGGTGGTTCCTCCCAAGTGCGTTGGAGGGTTGGGGGTGCTGAGCCCTGGGGCCCCCTTTGTCGCCATCCTATCACCAGTTTTCCAGGAAGTTTGGAGTCTCCTTCTGCCCTCCCCCACCCACCAGGGTGAAGGTTTGTGGGGAATGTTCTCCCGCAGAACTCGGCACGAAATAAATTCCATTCTTACTCTGCAAATGACACTGCACATAAATATTCAGTAAATTAGCAGCACGCTTTTATAGATTTATCAGTCATTGCAGGCACAAAATGACAGGCAATGTTGTAGCTGAAATATTAATGCTGACAAATTAATGATTTCTGAGTAAATGATGTCATTTTTGCACCGTTTCATTAAAATTTACTCACTTCTGCTTCATTTCTGGACCTAAAAAAAATTAACATCATTTCTTTCTCTCTTTCTTCTTTCTTTTTAGTGTGGGATCGGTTCCTAAACCTGAGAGGGACATCAATTTTCCCCAGCAGCACCCCGGAAATGGAGGTGGGAGCAGGGCAGGGCTAGCCTCCCCTCCCCCAAGCCCTGGGAAGGTACTGAGGAAAGACCCCATGGGTCCCAGAGCGAGTTCCTGGGACTCTGCCATTAGTCTAGCTGAATGGAACACAGCAAAGTGTTTTCTCTGGGTTGAGTCTGGAATGAGGGGGTGGGGGCCATAGGGGAAAGTGGGGAGGGGTCTTGGGGGGGGGGAGGTGGGGACAGAAGGAGTAGGAGGAAGTCCTTACCTTATCCCCTTTGGAAACTGAGCACCTCCATCGCCCCCCATCTCACATGGCCTCCTCTCTTGGCATACATTTGGGGAATAATTCCCACGACTTCTGTAGTAGAAAAAGGAGAAAATACCAGTTGTGTAAATATGCCCAACCTGCCCTTCACCCAAGGCTCTTGGGATGAACAGATTTGAGTCCAAATCCTAATGGAACCACTTATGCACAGCGTGACCTTGGGCGAGTATCCTTGCCTCTCTGAGCCTCAGTTTCCTTTTCTCCTCACTGGGTTCTTGGGAAGATTAAATGGGATGATGTGTACAGGGCCCTGCACGGGGAGAGGTTCCCCAGGAGGGTGAGGGAACTACGTAGAGAGGGGCTACGCCGACAGCAGCAGCCTGGCCCCAGCGCCAGGCCCCAGGGTGACCTTGCCTGGCTCTGTGGGGGTGGGAGCCCGCGCCGCTGCCCGCCTGGGTCTGAAAGACGCGGCCAAATGCAAACAAACCCGCGGGCCCCGCCTGCACAGCGGGAACGGAGGGCGGCGAGGTCGGCAGTGGCCAGGCGGACACAAAGAAAGGCGAGGGAGGCGAGCTCGTGGGCACTGGAGCCGGCCCAGCCTATCCGGTGATCTCCGGGCTAATTCGTGTCAGGGCCGGTCTCCTATCTCCTGCCCGGCTCTCCGGCCGCTGATAAAATTGAAGTGGAAATGAAGTTGGATGCTCGGGGAGGATCTGCGCCCCACGGGGTGGGGGTGGCTCTCTCCGCCCGGGCAGCTGCTTCCTCGCTGGCTGCCCTTGGCGCTGCCCTTGGCCAGGCGGGAGGGATGAGGACGCGGGGCGAGGTGGGAGGGATGCCCCCACAGAGGCCCCTAACCAGCGGCTGCTGACCACGTCCTGTCCTGGTTACTATTCACCCAGCAATGGCAGTGGGGTAGAAATAACACGCACGTTTATCCAGTGCTTATGTGCCGGGTTCAATGCCAGGTGCTTTAAATGAATTATTCCCTTACTTAGCGCCGCCCCCCCCCCCCCCGAACTGGAGGTGGATCTAGAGATCGTCCCCATCTTCACGGGTGCACACACGGAGTCTCTGCTGGTCCAGAGACTGCTAACAGAGTGGTGACATTCGCACGCAGGCATGACCCACACCTGAGCGCTCCACGCGATCTCGCTGGATCTTCACTTACCAGCAGTGCCCCAAGTCGTGGCAAGCACACAGAAGCAGGACAGAGGCAGAGTGCTGGCCGTTGTGCACACCTGTTATGAGGCAGGCCTTCTAGCCATTATCTCCCTTGAACTCTCAGCCTTGACACTATCAGCCCCAGGTGAGGAAGCTGGGGCTGAGGCCAGCGCCAAGGAATCAAGCATGGCCACTGGGAATCAGGGAATGCGCTGTCAGCCTCCTGAGTTGTCTTTCTGACCCCAGATCAGCTCAGGATGAAGTCTGTGCTGCACTGTACTTTTTGGGAAGAGGAGGGTAGCAAGCCTGGAAGTAATAATTGGCTTTTACGATGCAACTCAGCTATTATTCACGTATGTGCATTCCTATCCCTATTTTATAATGCAACTCAGTTATTATTCATGTGTATTCCTACACATTGGCCCTGCCTACCTCACGCTTACCACAGCTTGTCTGCTTCCACCTCTCTCTGGCTCCAGCCACACTGCCAGCTTTGGGCTCTCAATGCCTCCAGAGCCCCCAGCTACTTTCTCTCCTAAGACCTTCACACATTCTCTTCCCTCAGCATGGAATGCTCTTCTCCTGGGCTGCTGTTTCATCTTTCCAGTCTTACCATCTTTCAATAATCCTTTTAATGGTATTGATACACACTGATATACCAAAACGTATAGACTATATTTTTAAAATTGGATATAATACAGTTACCCAACTCAAACAACTCATATGGACTGCAGTGGCTCTGAACTCCCAGCCCTGTAGTTTGGTGCCTCTGGGGCAGTTGGATGGGGCCTTTCTGTGGTCAACAAAGGACAAGAGGCTAGCTCCATAAAACATTCAACTAGATTTTGTGTCTGCCTAGCTGCGCACCTAGCTTAATTCTCTGGTCCTCAATTTCTGCTTTCCCAGTAGTTGCTTCTCCAGAGGACATTTCTCTTTTTTAGGGCTCTAAGTGCATTGCAAAGTAGTTGCTTTCTGATAGGGTTTACATGAAGGAGCCTCTACCTGGAGCTAGAAAAGTACCTGAGTCCTGGCTCTGTCACTAATTGTATAACCTTGGACAAGTTTCCTCCCCTCTCTGAACCTCAGTTTCCAAGTCTAGAAAAATGGGTCCAAAAATAGTAACATCTGCCTCACAGGTAAGTAGCACAGATATAGGTAAAATAGCAGTGAGATTGTGTGTGTGTGATCTTGACATCTCATTCCTGGATCTCTAGGATCCAACACAGTGCCCAACCTAGTAAGGGCTCAAAAACTGTTGAATTAAATACTTTTGATCTTTTGTTAATTTATCAAAGCAGTATTTTCTGGGAAATTTTTTAGAGTTTTATAATTATAAAAACAACAATACAACATTAAATACAAGTTTGAGAAGAGAAAAAAAATTATCTGGACTCCCACCACTATACGTTGAGACTTATTTTCATTTTTGCTTATTCTTTCCCAGTCTTTGGTTTTTTCCCCCCAGTCTTTGTTTTTATGCCTGAATAGTTTACATTGCTGCAAACATAGCATGTGTTTAGTGGTTTTTTTTCCATTTCACATTATCTCAAACATTTGTATACTTTCTGCATTTTCATAATGATGTTTTTAATGGAACAGAGTAGATGTACAAAATTTATACATTTTCGCAGTCACATATGGAACTGTTAGATCACAGAGGAAGTCTCAAAACGTTCCAGAGAATCAACACTATCTAGGACATGTTTTCAGACCACAATGCGAGAAAATTAGAAAACCACAGAAAGAGAGCTAACAATATCTTCTATCTCTTGAAACTACAAGCCAAACTTCAAAATAATTCATAAAGAGTAAATTGATGAACATTAATTAAATATTTAGAATTAAATGATAGTGAAAGGATGAATGATTCTGAGCCACTATACTTTTTTTTCAAGTTTGTTTATTTTGAGAGAGAGAGAGAGACAAAGAGAGCGAGTGGGGGAGGAGCAGAGAGAGAGGGAGAGAGAGGGAGAGAGAATCCCAAGCAGGCTTCACACTGTCAGCACGAAGCCTGATGCGGGGCTCGAACCCACAAACTGTGAGATCATGACCCAAGCTGAAACCAAGAGTCAGACACTCAACTGACTGAGCCACCCATGCTCCCCTGAACCACTATAAATGCAGGTTGGAATTGAGCATGTATGTGAACGGGTAGGAGCCAGGGCTTCTCACTGTGGGTAGTGGGAGGTTACAAATAAACAAGGAGTTGAGGCTAGAATGATCCATGTGGTAGTGGTTTAGAGTTGAAGATAATCAGAATGAAGTTACATTTAGTTTAATGTAAATACAGATGGTTACATATGGAATTTTATAGGGATAAGTGTGCTCACGTGGGTTAGTATACACACATATTTCCTTGCTCTGCCAGCTGAGAGAGCCTGGAAGGAATGACCCCAGTAGCAACGGTCACACCTGGCACCCAGATTTTAGTTTCTAACACCATTCTTCAATAAAAGGAACCAGGGTTCCTTGGAGAAATGGTTGATTCTAGAGCTGGGGCGGGAAATATATAAGATGATCCTAGAGCATTTTGTAGTGCCAGAAAGTAAGAAAGTAACCAAATAGGAAACAACTCACATGGATGGAGAGTGTCCAGGAGACAAAGGAGCCAACTGAGAGCTCCTAGTGGCCAAAGCTGGAACAATTTGAGCAACAAAATAAATAACAGTATTGAATTATAACCCAAAGTAAACAAATATCCACGAGTCCATACTGGTATAAAGGATTGAATCAATAGGAAAAATAGACATATCTCCTATGCAGAAAAATTCCAAATAATTTATGTAGATGCTCTGCCCTCCAGGAGGTGGAGCTTAATTCCTTACTCCTTAAGTGTGGGCTGTATATAGTGACTTTCTTCCAAAGAATATGGAAAGGGAGAAAAAAGGGTTACTTCATGGTGAAGAAATATGACAAGCACTACTTCAGCCTGGTGGTCAAGGTCAACATCAGCAGTGATAAGTCATGTTGATAGTATGCACTTTGGTATGATATGATGAGAATGGCCTTTTGCCTCTTAGGTCAACCTGTCAAAAACCCATACCCCAGTCTAATCACGAGGTAAACATCAGATTAATCCCAGTTGAGTAACATTTTACAAAATACATTACTAATACTCCTTAAAACTGTTAAGATCATGAAAAACAAGGAGAGCCTGAGAAACTGTCACAGACAAATAGAGTCTCAGGAGACATAATGATTTAGGTAATGTGGTGTACTGGATGGGATTCTGGAGCAGAAAAAGGACATTAGGTAAAAACTAAGGAAAGCTGAATAAAATATGAGCTTCAGTTAATAATAATGTATCAATATTGGTCCATCAATTGTGAAAATGTACCATACTAATATAAAACAATGATATAGGGGAATTTGGGTGTGGGGTATATGGGAACATTCTAGGTACATCTTCACAATTTTTCCATAAATCTAACACTATTCTAACATTACAAGTTTATTTAAGAATGATAATGAAAGTACTAGGTAAATTTTGTAATGAGCAGTTAAAGCAGTATTTCGAGGGAAATTTATAAACTTAAATGCATGTTTCACAGTCAGTAGTGCTGTTCACCAGATACTTCCAGTGCTTTGGCTGGACTTTGATAGGACTATACTTCCTGGTCTCTTTAGGCCACATGAGGGCAATGAACTGTGAGATAAAGTGATTTGTGTCACTTCCAGGAGGGAACATTTAATCACTGGCATAAGACCATCCAGTGATCTCTTTCTCTCTGCTATTTATTGCAAACACCAATATTTCAGATATCAGCTGCTCCCCTAGCTGCTCCCCTAGCTGGTGGTCCAGAGCAAGCATGGCATAGGGCAGAGCCCCTAGACAGCTTGTGATGGATCAGCAGTATGAGAAAGAAATAAGCCTTTACTCTATTAAACTGCTGGGATTTTGCTGGGTATTACAGAAGCATAATTTAGCTTATCTTGATATTGCATGTATGTATGTATGTATGTATGTATGTATGTATTTATTTTGAGAGAGAGAGAGCACGCATAAGCACACAAGTCAGGGAGGGGCAGAGAGGAGAGACAGAATCCCAAGTAGGCTCCACATCACCAGCTCAGAGCCCGCTGCGGGGCCTGAACTCACAAACCATGAGATCATGAGTTGGACACTTAACTGACTGTACCACCCAGGCGCCCCCTGATATTGAATGTATTTAAAAATATGTAGCAGGTAGGTTGCTTTCAGCTATTAAGTAACAGAAAACCCAGTTCAAATTATTCTAAACTATAAAGGGCATTTATTATCTCTATAACAAGATGTTCTGAGGCAGGATTAGTTAATTCAAAGGCTCAGTGATGTTCTTTCTGCTCTGCCATCTTCAGTTGTAAGTTTATTGTTTAAGCCACCAAGTTTTGAGGTAATTTATAAAGCAGCAATGGATAACTAATGAACAGTACATAAGGATAAGACACTTGGAGCCATGGTAGCCATTTGCCAACATGAAGGGAACTAACATAAAACTGTGACACTGGCCAAGGTTTGTGATGGAGATGTTAGCTGTCCACCAAAATTCAATCTCTCCTTTTTGCATGGTAATAGAGTGGTAGTTAGGCACATGGCAGGCCAGCTGGGCACTACATTTTCCAGTCCTTTTTGCAGTTAGGTGAGGCTGTGAGAATGTTTGGCCAATGGAACATGAGCATAAGTAATATGTTCCCCTTCTGGGCTAGAAGTCTTAAAACAGCAGGAGTATTTCTTCTCTGTGTTCTTTCTTTGTCCTTCCTGCAGACTGGAACCCAAATGTAGCAGTGAACTAGATTTCAACAGAGAATGGTTATGCCCCAAGATGGAAAAACATGGGTTCCTGAATGGATCCATGGAGCAGAGCTCACCTTGGACTATTATGTGCATAAAATATAAACTTCGTTCTTTAAGTCTTTGTTGGAACTTCTACTATAGCTGCTTGTTTTTTTCTTTTAATCCTAATTAACACTGGCATGGATAAATAAACCAATAAATCAGAATAGAGAGCCCAGGAACATGTTCATATCTACGTATGGGAACATGGCATATGTTAGAGATAGATTAGTGGGGGAATCACTAACCACTAGGGAAAAGAAAGACTCTTTAACAATAGAGCAATGACACATCATTCACAAAACTAACATGTAGATGTTTTAGGGGTGCCTGGCTGGTTCAGTCAGTAGAGTGTACGACTTTTGACCTTGGGATTGTGAGCTTGAGCCCTAAGTTGGGTGTAAAGGTTACTTTAAAAATAAAATAAAATGAAGTAAAATAAAATGTAGATGTTTTAGTGACCCAAATGGAAAAAAATTAGAGGAAAATATTTTTCATAACCCAAGATAGAGAAAGACTTCCCAAACAAAGAAGATACAATAAGAATAATCTATAAAGTATAGATTTACTTAACTTTATTAAAATTACATCTTATCTAAGGCAAAATATAAGTAAGATTAAAAAGCAGGCAATTTACTGGGAGATATTTGCAATATATATCTATTAGAATGTATAAAGAACTCCCATAATCTGTAAGAAAAAGACAAAGAACCCAACAGAAAAGCAGGAAACAGTATAAACAGACAGTTCACAGAAGAGGATATTCAAATGGCCACTACAGCCACGAAAAGAAAAATGAGATACCATTTTTCACCCATCAGATTAGGAAAAATTAAGAGGCCTAGTAATATAAAGTGTTGAGGAGGATGTGAGGAAAATAACGTGTATACATGGCTGGTTGAGGTGTAAATTTTGCCAGAGAGCAAACAAGTAACATCTAATAATGTTGAAAATTGCACATACCCTATGACCTATTCAGAAAATTCAATTTCTAGGTATGTTTCCTGGAGAAATTCTGGCATATGTATACACTTGATATATACTACATTACTGTCTACATGGGGCCAAATACTGGAAACAAAAAAAAATAAATATAGGGGAGTGAACTGATGACATATGTTTTATGATATTATACAACAGTTTAAGAAGAATGAGTTAGATCTATACATATGCACATGGATAGTTTTAAATAATGCCATACTGGGTGGATAAAAAGAAGATTCAGAATGATTTGGAAAATATACTACTTATATGCATTTCTGAGTACATATGAATGCATAGCAACATTTTTTTAAATGGAAGGAGTCACCCCAGGCTCAGAATAATGGTTCCTTCTTGGAGAAAGGGTATAGATAGAACTGGGAATGGCAGTTAGAAGGGACCTCACCCCTGTAATGTGTCGTTTACTTAAAAGAGAAGCAAGCAAATATGGTGAACTATTAAATGTATCAGTCAGGGTCCAATCAGGATATGGGAACTACACAGGGAAAATTTAATATAAAAGAATTAACTTGGAGAGCCTGGGTGGCTCTGTCGGTTAAGCGTCCGACTTCAGCTCAGCTCATGATCTCACAGTTTGTAAGTTCAAGCCCCACATTGGGCTCCGTGCTGACAGCTCAGAGCCTAGAGACTGCTTTGGATTTTGTGTCTCATTCTCTCTCTACCCCTCCCCCATGTGTGCTCTTTCTCTGTCTCTCAAAAATAAATAAAAATGTAAAAAAATTTTTTTAAATTAACTAGTGAAGTGTGGTTAAGTTCTAAGAGGAGTAAATGATACCTCTGAAAGAATAGACATGGGAGGGGCACCTGGGTGGCTCACTCAGGCATCTGATTCTTGGTTTCAGCTCAGGTCATGATCTCACGGTTAGTGGGTTTGAGCCCCATGTCAGGCTCTGTGCTGACGGCATGGAGCCTACTTGGGATTCTCTGTCTCCCCTCTCTCTGCCCCCTCCCTACTCACGCTATCTCTGTCTTTCTCAAAATAAATAAATAAACTTAAAAAAAAAAAAAAGGAAAAGACATGGGGAGCAGCTGCTATGTCCAGGGCTAAGAAAGAGTACCCAAGGATGAAACACACTTGGAAAAGGACACCCACACCTAAGACTGAGATTCAGGCCTGAGGGAAGGTGTGGCTTTGGACCCCACAGAGAAGTCCACTGAGGTGCTTCAGCCAGAGCTGGACAATAGCCAGCAGGCTCTAGCTGGCAGGAACCTGTCCATAGGAGTGCTACTGTAACTCACGGGGGTATGGGGTGAGCAACACAGGGTCTCCCATTTGCTTATGGCAGTTGGGAGCAAGAATTACATACAGGAGCAAGGAAAAGAAGCCCCCCGCCCCTTCTACCCACTATGCCATGCAGTGTCCTTCATGCCCTCTCCTCACAAAGCTTTACATTGTGTCGGCTGATAAAAGACTTCTCTATGTACAGGGTCCAGCTCCAGTATCACAAAGCAGGGCAAAGAATAGTAGATTGGGAGCTGAGAGGCAATACACTGATAACTGGCACACTAGTTATGGATAGGGGGAATATACATGTTGGTTACACTAATCTTCATGTATTTCTTTGTAGTTTGGGGACCTCAAAATAAAAATATTAAATGACTGCAAGTAAAATTTTTTAAACAAAATTTTACCAGTGATGGAATAAAAATTTCTTCCAAAACACTAGGGAAGAAAGGTAAAAGGGGAAGTGGAGATTAGATCAGAATCCTTGAAAGGAAGAATAAAAACTAACTGGGAGGTAAAACAAGAGACATTTGTTTTTGCCAAAGGAATTCTTTCCCTTTAGTCTGTCAAGAAGACCGAATCACCTAAATACCAAAAAACAAACAAACAAAAACAAAAACCCCCCAAACCAAAAAACCAAACAACAGTAACAACAATAACAACAACCTCCAAAACAAAACAAAACAAAACAAAAACGTGAATGGGTAAAACCTCCTTATCAAAAACCTAAAGATTGAGTCAAAACTAAAAGTATATGCTGTTTGTAAGAGATAACCCTAAAACAGGTGTGGCTGGGTGGCTCAGTCAGTTAAGCATCTGATTCTTGGTTTCAGCTCAGGATATGATCTCCTGGTTTTGTGGGTTTGAGCCCTGTAGCCGGCTCTGCATTGATCGTGCTGTGGAGGCTACTTGGGATTCTCTCTCTCTCCCTCTCTTTCTGCCCCTCCCCCACTCATGCTGACTCTCTCTCTCAAATAAATAAATAAACTTAAAAATTTTAAAGAAAATTAGATAAACCTAAAACAAAGAAAAAATTTAAGAGTACAAGCATGAGTTTTCCATGACAATTCTATCCTACCTGGTGCCCCTTCTTCCTTCGCTACCTATCAAAATCCTCCTAATAGATATACGTATGCATCTGTACACATCTGAAGTCTCTCTTGAAGAATAAGCAAGAACCTGCTAACATTGGCTGCCTCCAGATAGGAACGTTGAGTGACAAAGGAAAGGGGGTGGGAGGGAGACTTTTCACTGTCTACCTTTCTGGATCTTCTGAATTGTAGATCGTATGTACATATATCCTTATTTAAAAACAAAAAGCCAAAAAAAACCCAAACCACCCCTAAAAACCAAAACCTTATGATCTTTAGGACAGAGCTGCTCCCTTTCCTCAAAAAAATTAAAAATAGAATTACCATATGATCCAGCAATTTCACTTCTGATTATACAATCAAAAAATTGAGGGGCACCTGGGTGGCTCAGTCGGTTGAGCATCTGACTTTGGCTCAGGTCATGATCTCACAGTTTGTGGGTTCGCGTCTCCCCCTCTCTCTGCCCCTCCCCTGCTCATGCTCTGTCTCTCTCTGTCTCAAAAATAAAACAAAAACATTAAAAAAATTTAACAAAAATGGAAAGTCGGGTCTCGAAGAAATACTTGTGCACTGAAGCTCACAGCAGCCTTATTCACAATAGCTGAAACATGGAAGCAACCCAAGTGTTCATCAACAGATGAAGAGATAAGCAAAATGTGGAGCATCCATACAAGGGAATATCATTCAGCCTTAAAAAGGAAAGAAATACGGACACTGCTACAACATGGGTGAACCTGGAGGCCGTTGTGCTGAGTGAAATAAACCAGTCACAAAAAGACAAGTACTTAGACAAGTGTGATTCCTCCTAAAGGAAGTACTTAGAGTGGTCAAAGTCACTACAAGAGAGCTACTTTCTGGAGACAGAAAGTAGATGGTGGTTGCTGGGAGCTGGGAGGAGGTTGGAAGAGCTTTTGTTTAATAGGTGTGGAGTTTCAGTTTTGCAAGATGAAAAGAGTTCCAGATATGGCTGGTGGCAATGGCAGCATGAAATCATGAATGTACTTACTATTTCTGAACTGTACACCTATATATTATTAAGATATTAATTTTGTTATGTGTATTTTACCACAATTTAAAAAAAATTGGGGTAGGGGTGCCTGGGTGGCTCAGTTGGTTAAGCAGCCAACTTTGGCTCAGGTCATGATCTCGAGATTCGTGAATTCGGGCCCCGCGTCGGACTCTGTGCTGACAGCTCGGAGCCTGGAGCCTGCTTTGGATTCTGTGTCTCCCCCTCTCCCTACCCCTCCCCAGCTTGTGCTCTCTCTCTCTCTCTCTCAAAAACAAATAAATGTTAAAACATTTTTAAAAATTGGGGTAGCTGCCACTTTCCAAGAGGCCCTCTGTACCTGAGCACTCCCCAAAGCTCCCCTCTCCGACCCTGTTTCACTCTTATGAGAGTCCAGCTCACCCCTAGGTGTGTTGGTCTCCTGTGCACAACCACAGACTCAGATTCTTGAGGACAGGGCCTCTGTTTTTGTTTTTTAACTCCATACTCTTGGTGGCAAAGTGCTTAGTGGGTACTTGATGGTATTACCACATTTTGCTTCCTGGGTTAAGTCTACCTTTGGAGAGCATTCTTTTTTTTTTTTTTAATTTTTTAGATGTTTTTATTTATTTTTGAGACAGAGAGAGACAGAGCATGAGCAGGGAGGGGCAGAGAGAATGAGAGGGAGACACAGAATCTGAAGTAGGCTCCAGGCTCTGAGCTGTCAGCACAGAGCCTGATATGTGGCTCAAACTCACGTACTGTGAGATCATGACCTGAGCTGAAGTTGGATGCTTAACCAACTGAGACACCCAGGCACCCCTGGAGAGCATTCTTTATGGGGGTCTGGAAACAGGAACACTATCAACTCAGCAGTATGGTGGAAAAAGTCAGACTTTGGAGTCAGCCAACTGGAAATAGGGTGCCAGCTTAGCCATGGTGTCTGCAGACCAGTGAATACACTGTCCTGAACCTCAGTTTTCCTCTCAAAAATGGGATAATAATGTGTGATAAAAATAATGTGGGTCGTTCTTATCTGTGTTCTACATTATAAGAGCTTCTGGATGGAGGGCGTGTCTCTTTTCTGCCCATGCTTTCCCCTGTTTCTGTCAAACAGCAGAGAACAGAGCTCTGTTAAGGGAACAGAATGCTTGGTATTATTTTTTTCCCCTTCTATACTTTTTTTCTTTTGAGATAATTGTAGACTGACATGCAACTGTAGGAAATGATACTGAGAGGTCTCATTGTACCTTTCATCCAGTTTCCCCCAATGGTAATACCTTAATTGATATTAATATTGATAGTACGATATCCCAAATGGGAAATTGTCATTGGTACAATCCATTGACTCTATGCAGATTTCACCAGTTTTGCATGCACATGTATATGTATTTAGTTCTGTGCAGTTTTATTCCCTGTGCATATCTGTAGATCCCTCATGCTACCCTTTTATAGCCAGAGCCCTTAGTTCTTTTTAAGGGCTTCTGTTTCAGAAGGACATTTATCCCATGGATCACTGAGGTTCTTTCAAACTTTCCAATCTACCCAACCCTATTACCCCATTTACCTTTTTTCCTCTCCCACACATTAAAAGTCCCTTGGAGAGTTGGAACAAGTAACAGGTGCATCAGAGAATCCCCTACTTATCTCCACTAGAGCATGTCCTCATGTCCCTTGGGGGCCTCTGGACTCTCCCCAGAGTGGAGAGCTCTGAGTAGCAAGTCTCTCCTGTCTTCAGACATGCACAAAACCCGCCCATCCCTGCCTCTCTGTGACTGTGCTACTGAAGAGAAACACCATGCTTGTTACGTGATTGGAAGGGACGGTTGGCTCCCAAGGGCTGGATTTACCACCTGGTTTAGTGTGGCCCTGTGGTTTAGTCTGGGCCAGCTCCCACGTCTCCTGAGTCACCTTTCTGACTCTGAGTAGGGGTCTCCTTGGAGCTGCAATGCCCAGCTTTGGGTCCTTTCCTCTTCATGAGACAACACAGCCCTTGGGTATTGGGAACATGCCAAGGGAGCAGCTGGTAGGATCAGGGATCTACAGCCATGTTCCCACCAAGGGGACTTGTATTCCCTAAAGTGTTCCCCACCAAAGATGCCTCTTCCTTTGTCCCATGGAGGTCCACTTCTCAGATATGTACTGGGATCCCTTAAGGCATCAACAATACTGGTGATCTAAACTCCCTGAGCCTCAGTCTCCCCCTCTGTAAAATGGAACCAATAAGCCCTCACAGGGCTCTCTCAGTGCTTAAGATAACTCTGCAGTAGGCCCAGAGCCTTGGTGCTGTGTGCTCAATGAAAGGGTTGTTAGCTGTCATCCTATTTGTTATGCTTCTGCATTCCTGAGTCACCTCTATACATGTCACTCCCCTGGGGATGGATCTGCCACCCTCCTCTTAACATATTTTTCTCTAGATTAATCGCCTTAAGAGTTGAGTTTCTCTCTTCCAAGGGTGGGAGTAGAAGCCAAAACAGGTGGTGTGTAATCAGGGACTTAAAATGACGCAACCATTCCCTGGCTGCCTACCCTGTTTCCCAGGCCATCTAAACCACTTCCAATTTTATAGGATTAACTCGCTTGCTCAGACTCCCAATGAAACCCAAGGTCGGTCTCTCTCTCTCTCTCTCTCTCTCTCTCTCTCTCTCTCTTTCTCACTCTCTTCCAGGGCCCAGGACAGAATAACTCAGAGCTTCCCCCTGGGAAAAGGGAGGATGAATAGTGGAAGACAGAGCTCAGATCTTGCTTCTTTTCTTCCTGGCCCCTTGCCACCCCCAGCCCTGCTGCCACCCCATGAAACCCAGCACCCCAGGGTGTCCCTGGGGTGGGTGTGGACCCGGCTGGCCTGTCTCTCTTTACAGGCAGGCAGGATTTGGCTAATAAGAACCAGCTGTGTTGTTGGTGGGTTTTACTTGCCCCCTCCCCTGCCCTTGCTCTGATAGCTGTGAGAAACTGATGACAACCTGTTTGACCTCTGACCTCCGAACTTGACCCACTGCTAATACCTCCAGCTGCTGATTGCCGCGGAGCCCTTTGTCTCCGGCTGTTTGGGAGCCAAGACAGACAAATGATTTCTATTTGTCCTCTGGTGCCGCGGATGGAGCTGATCGATAGGAACTGCGAATGATGTCAAGGATTTGTCACCACAGCTTATGAATGACAAAAACGCTTCTCGCCACCCCCCTACCCCTTCCCCAAAGAAACACCTTTTGGGGGGAAAAGACTGAAAGGCAGAGAAGGCATATCGATTTTTTTTCTTTCTTAAATAGCAGCTCGAGCCACAAAAGAAAGGCAGCACTTTTCTGTGCTAAAATGCTGCAAAAAGCTTCCCAGAGAACGAACCAGTGATTAGATCAGCTATTGCACGTAAGTACCACAGGCCACCACCCGTCCACAACTGCTCCATTTTGTCTGTTGAGGCTGTTCCAACTCCCTCATCTCTAAGTGTCCCGACTCCAGTGGGGGCACTTGGCTCTCTGGCTTGGTCATCTGCCTCCAGCTCGGTGCCCATATCATCCCTCACCTTCTTTCTGTCCTCACCCTGGTCTAGGAGTCTGAGCCAGCACCCACTCCTCCTCATTCAGACATCATCAGTCTTTGAAACTGGATCCTTATTTGCAAAAGTGAAGGCAGGGGTGGGGGGCGGTGGTAGCAATGACTAGAGACACACAACTTGGGGGAGACCTCCATGCAGCAGCAGACGCAGGTTTCAGGGGAGTCTAGGGAGGTAGCCCAACCCTCTGGAGAGCCAGAAGGTCCCACAGCAGGTGAGGAAGCAGGGAGGCTCCTACCCCTCACCACGACATCTGACCTCTTACTGCAAGCCTGCTCTGTGCTGGGGCCAGGACCCCAGGGTGAGTGAGAGCTGCCTGCTTAACCCTGGGAAGCTGGCCTCTAGTATAGCCAAGCAACCATGATGGTCAGTGAAGTGAATGCTGGGGCAAGGAGGACAGGAAGTAGGAAACCTGCCCCCAGCTGGGGGTGGTGATGGGGGGTGAAGTGGTTGGGCTTCCTAGAATAAGGAACATCCTTGCTGA
The DNA here is from genome assembly GCF_018350195.1 of Panthera tigris. Taxonomy (NCBI): domain Eukaryota; kingdom Metazoa; phylum Chordata; class Mammalia; order Carnivora; family Felidae; genus Panthera; species Panthera tigris. The sequence goes on from NC_056673.1 coordinate 24,151,662, forward strand.
ATTTGGACAGATGGGCAGCAATAGAAAGCAAGCCGCTGCATTCCGGCTGTAAAGACCAAGGACCTCCTAGCTGTTGGGGGTGGAATCTTTGGGTAATGCTCTGTGGGAGACCAAATTTGTGTGGGAGCCTCCAGAGCAAGTGGCTCTTACAGTAATGCCTCAGAGATTTCAGTTTTCTCATCTGTGATGTGGACACAGCAATGGAATCTGCCTCACAGGGCTGTTGAGAATATTACACGGGATAATCCATGTCAGGCGTTTATACCATCTTGCAGCATATGATGGCTGTTCTTGATTTATTATTATTATTTTAGCTGTTATTATTTGAAGACTTGCTTCCAGTCTGGGTATTCGACAGTCAGGTGGGTTGAATGAGGGTAGATATGGACACCCCCCTGCCTCCCACATACCCTGACTAGAGCCAGGATCTGAGTATAGTCGGGAAACCGAAGAAGGGGTCCTGGCAGGACAGGGTCTCTGACCAAGTGGAGAGCATGCCTCTGGAAAATACCAGAATGACCTCTCTCCCCAAGCATGGGCGCTGGATATAAACAGTGAGGAAAGCCTGCTCTTGGGTAAGACTTGGACAGAGTAGCTACATAAATGCAAGGCAACATAGGCCCTCACTATTGATCGCTTGGACTACTACAGCAGCTGCTTACCTGGTCTCATGTCTCTCCCAACCATCATCTATACCATCATCAGAAATAACTTCCAAACTCAAAATCTGATCATGATACTTCTCTGTTTGAATCCAGTGGCTCCCCATTATCTTCAGGTTAAAGCCCCACCTCATCCTATCATCTCCCTATTTTGCAATCACTTGTTCTATATTATGGTAACCATACATCCTGTATGGTCTCACTACCAGGCCTTTGCTTAAGCTGGTCCCTCTGCCTGAAATGCCCCCTTTATCTCCATTCTAGGGAGATTTTTGTCTCTTTCTCCATATCTTTCCACAGCACATTATACTTCCATTTTAACACCTAAGGCCCTTGATCAGAATCATGTATCTCCTGCCTAGACCAAGGGCTTCTGGGGGCCAGGAACTATTCTGTGCCAGGACCCTTCCCACCAGCTGGCTGTATTGAATAGACTAGCTGAAAGGAACTTGAAGCATAAAGCAAACTTAGGAATTAGTGGGGGATGCTGGGACAGGAGTGTGGATACTGCGTTCTGACAAACAAAAGATAATGGTAGGCAAAGGACTTTAGTTTCCAGATTGATCAAAATATGAGGTTACTAAAGTCATGGTTATTGCTATCGGTGACTCACAAATGGCTGCTTAAAGTTTTAAAAACACTGAAAATGTGACAGACTCACTGTAGAAAATTCAAGCAATGTGGAAAAGTATAAAAAAGAGAGTAAGATTCTTGTAAAATCCCCTTGTATTGATTAGGACTATTCTTCTACAAGAGATAGAAAACCCAGCTCAAACTGGCTTAAGCATAAGGCGATTATTGGCTCCAGGGGCTAAGGAGTCAGGGGTGGGGCTGGCTTCAGATGATGACCTCTGGACCTTCTCTCTCTCTCTCTCTCTCTCTCTCTCTCTCTCTCTCTCTCTCTCTCTCTCCCCCCCCCCCTTTTTGTTCCCCTGCATCCTTTGGCTCTCCTCCAAGCTGCCTTTATACACAGGCTTCCTCTTTATGGTTCCAAGGTGGCTGCAACTATTCCAAATCTCACATTTCTCAGCTTTGAGTCCAGCGGAGAAGAAAGACTGTCTATGGCAGATTGTCTTTTCCATAGGAGGCCACAATGTTTCCTATCTCACATGCCCTTCTGCAATGTGACCTTGCACTTTCCCATCAAGAGGTGGAGTCTAATGCCCCTCCCCTATGGTTCTGAGCTGGCTTTAATGACTCCCTTGTAACCAATAGAATGTGACAGAAATGACGCCAATATGGTTTCTGAGGCTAAGTCAGAAGCAGCTTTATAGCTTTTGCCTTCATCACTTGAAATACTCTCTAGATTCTCCGTTCTTGAAGACATTCCCCCTTGGAACCTGGCTGCCATGCTGTGAAAAGCCCAAGCCATGTGCAGCCCACAAGTAGGTGCTCTGGTCAACACTTCCAGCTAATCCCAGACTTCACGTCTTCCCAGGAGTCAGACCTGTAAGTGAAGAACTCTCCAAATGACTCCAGCTGTTCAAGTCACCTACAACTTCCCAGCTGAGGGAGCAGACTTTGTGGGAGCACAGAGGAGCGGTTCCAGTTTTGCACTCTCCAAATTCCTAACAAAAGAATGTGTTATAAAATGCATGTTGTTTTATACCAGTAGGTTTTATTATGTAATTGGTGTTTTCTCAGGAGCTCCAGAATAATCCACGTTGGTTTGGGTCCCTGTGGTTAATCCCCTTGATCCTATACAAGGAGCATAGCTAGTCATTCAGAACTTAGGGTGAATCAATTCCACCAGAATGAGAAGAGGGGTGAGCGGCAAGCCCAGTGGGTCACTGGTTACCCAAAGGCACAAACCACAGAACCCACTATTCCTACTGCCCAGTAACTGGTGAACATCCTTCCAGACACCTTCCTGGGACTATGTGCACATGTAGGCATAAAATTCAGCATTAAGCACATTCTACATGATATTTCGTAACTTTTTTAAATTTAATGGATAATGGGGCTCTTTTGATATCAGTGGACACAGATGTCTGCCATCATTTTTAATAGCTGCATGAGATTCCATTATATGACGAACCATAATTGATTCAATTAATTCTGTATTGGTGGATCGTTATGTAATCCCCCCCTTTTTTTGCTATTATGAACAGTGTGAGATAAACATCACTGCACATACATCCTCGGGCACATCTTCCAGTATTTCCTTAGGATAAATTCCAAGAAGTTTAATTGTGGGTTCTAAGGTTATGAACATTTTTAAGGCTTGCCAAGGGCATCTAAATTGCCTTCCAGAAATGTATCTCTATATACTCCTATTGTCTCATCGATGGGGCATGAGGATGGCCATTTCACTACACCTTTATTGGGATATTTGCCAATTGGAAAAGTGGAAAAAAGTGATTCCTCACTGCTGCTTTAATTTGAATTTCTTTGATTCCAAGTGAGGTCAAGCACCTTCTCATATGCATTTTGACTACTTCTACTTCCTCTTTTGTAATATTGCCTGTTCAAGCCCTTTGACCAATTTTTTAATTGCAGCATTCAAATATTTTGTTATTGATTTATAAAAAACCTTTTTGTATATTACAGCATTAACCCTTTGTTGTATGTCTCCAAACCTTTGTTGTCTCTCCTTTAAGTATGTAGGGTGGCCACCCTTAAAACAAGGTAAGCAAAGTCTCCAAACAAGGCACAGTATAAGCCCTTCAGAAGCAGTTGGTGCCTGGCAAGACTGTTAACTTTAACTGCTCTTGTCAGAGGGGATCAGCTGCCTAACAAAGAAACCAGGGCTGGGAACAGAAGGGCCGACAGAATTGTCCATCCTGGACACAGGTTCAAATGCATCTATTGGAAGGGGGCAGGAGATATCCTAGGAATCTCAATGCTGAAGAAGTACATGAAGGGCAGATTAGGGAGGAGAGAGGCAGAGAAAACCAGGAGGCCAGGGACTGTGACCCTTATAAATATTGCTTCCGCAGCAGGGCCATCCCAATGTGGAGCAGCTATCTCTGGTTGGTTCTTGATCCAGGGGCCAGGTGGGAACATGGGTCACCTGGAGGGGCAGTGTCAAAAGTAGGAGGCCCTTAGAGCCCGCCAAGCTTAGAGAGGCATTTATAAGTAACCAGAGGAGTATAAAGGTGATTTAGCCTGGGAGGGGGGGCACTGAGGGAGTCAGGTCATTGCCAAGGAAACGGGACTAAGTATTCAGTCTGAAGTTCAAGGCAAGGAACCTGTAGTGGACACTATGCCTAAATCCTCTTGGCTGCTATGAGTTCTAGCTGCTAATAGCTCTTAGCTGCCCCCATCTCTGGAGCATCACCATTGGCAAATGAGAGCTGCCTCCCCTGAGAGATTACACATGCCTGGGCAGCCCACAACCAATGAGTGACTGAGGAGGGGGATTAGTCTCTGCTGCAGGAGATGGTGGGGGACACTGCTGGTGGCTGCCCCTTCTCAAACCAAAGCCCAAATTCTCTTTGGGTCATTACTTCTTCCCTATCCCCTGGGTGGTTTGATGAGACTGTATCACCCCAAGCTTCAAGAATGGGCTCTGGATTAATTTAATCTTTGCGTCTCCTCACCCTTACCTCCAGCCACAGTGACTGACTCAAGGATGAGCATATAAACGATTCAGAGCCGATGAAATGTGGGGGCTTCTGGGAAAGGGAAGTTCTCTCTTTTCCACTCTAGTGGGTTGGTATCTGTCCTAGTGCAGAACAGCTATTTCTACCACCTTATGGAGCTGAAGAATGGAGACAACCATGGGCAACCGGACTGAGAGATGGATTCTGGTGATGTCACTTGGGCCCTGGGTCAAACTGCACCCAATGCCAGACCTATACCTAAATTCTATTCCATTATGAGAGCCAATAACTCCCCATTTTCTGAAGCCAGTTTAAGGAGGTCTTTCTGTTACTGGCAACCAAGAGTTCTAACACACATATATGGTGTGTGATGAAGGGTTAACATGGAACTAAAGGAACCCAGCAAGCCCACACAAGTTAAAGCCAGAAGAATAGCCCCTAATCTGTCTTCCTTCACTTCTATTATAGGCATCCTGCTCCATCCCAGGGTCTGCCGTGTTCACCAGGGGATTTTGGCCAATGAGGCCAGTCCAGAGCAACGCCAGGACTGTTATCAGTCAGCGTTAGTGGCTGTTTCCTTCCACTGTGGTTTTCAGTCTCTCTACCTTCCTCCAGGGAATTCATCCAAGGAATCAAAGGGAGTCCATTCTAGGCAAGGAGAAACAAAGCCCTTTCAAAGTCCACATTAAGTAAGTGGTGAGGGAGCTTCCTTCCTCAGGTGGTGAGGTTGGGCCAGAGGGACTAAATGAGATACAACTTGAGGAGCTCATGGTCCAGGGCAGGAGATAATATGCACAGAAACACAAGTCAGAAGGTAGTAAGAGTCACAAACGAAAAACTAAGTTGCAAGTTGAAAAGAAGGAAAGATGGGGGCACCTGGGTGGCTCAGTCAGTTAAACGTCCGATTTAGGTCCAGGTCATGATCTTGTGGTTCATGAGTTTAAGCCCTCCATTGGGCTCTGTGCTGACAGCTCAGAGCATGGAGCCTTGCTTCTGATTCTGTGTCTTCCTCTCTCTCTGCCCTTGCCCTGCTTGCGCTCTGTCTCCCTCTCTCTCTCAAAAAAAAAAATAAACATTAAAAAATTAAAAAGAAAAAAAGAAATAAAGGAAAGATCAATGCCAGAGAATGAGCAGGTGGGCATTCCAGGTAAAGGGAACAGCAAAAGAAAGGTGTGGGGGTTAGGAAGCCTCTGTGAAGGCACAAAGTACAAAAAGGGGAGTTTTGTGATCGCACTTAGAAGGGTAGGTTAGGGCTAAATGATGAGAGCCTGCTTGGGGCTCTGCACCTGTTGGGGAGAAGGGATTGAAGGATTCTCTGGAGAGAAGTAACATGAACAGATCTGTGCTGCATAAATGCTACTCTGCCAGCAGCAAGGAGGAAGCATGAGACTGGATGGGGCTGGGGATAAGTGTACCAGTTGGGATGCAGTTGTAATGGTCCAGATGCATGCTGATGAAACTAAGGTGGGGACAGTGGGATGAGGTACCCCATATATGTTCCCCTGGGGACATACTGGTGCCTCGTAACTGGTGCCTCCTAACTTAGCCAACCCATTCCCTGAATGGTCAGACTGGCTTTGGCCATCTGTTCCCATTGCCCAGTGACGTGGGCTGCAGGGATCATTAACCTAAGCGGTGAACTCACTCTCCCTCCTAACACATCTGGCCGGACAGAGACCCCTCCTCCAGTTCTACTCCCCTTCCAGGGGATGAAGAAACTGGGCTTCCAGCCCAACTGAGCATTTTGTTCCCTGCAAGAATGCCACAGACACACACCTGTCACCATCATTATACCACACTGCCCACTAGGACCATACTCATGTACCCAAATCACAAGGTATCACAGAAGCAGCACTGGACTAGGAGTCAAAAGGCATGGGTGCAGGTCCAACTCTGCTGTTCATGACCTCTGCAGCTTTCAGCAAACCACTTACACCCTCTGAGCCTCACCTTTTCATCTATGAAATGGAGATAAAATGCCTTCTTTCCAGGATTTCTTTGTGGACTAAAAGAGATAATATATATGAACATCTTCTGTAAATTTTTGAAGTTCTGCTTAAATGTGGAATTCTGTGTACATTTTCACCCATCCCACCAACCTCTGTTGAGTTCTGACCCTACCAGGGGCTGGGGAGTGCACAAGCCTCTGCAATTTCACGTTCGTGATCCTATTCCAGCCTTCACTCACCCTGTGATGGGGAAAAACTTTGCTTGAAACACAAGCTATGTTCACATCCTGTGTGTGACAAATGGGAAAATGGCCTAAATTAAAGAAGGAAAGATTTTTATCAGGACTAACTTCCCAATGGAGGAGGCTGGTTGGTTCCTGGAAATCTTCCCAGAAGAAGAGAATCAATTAAGTACTTTGCCCAGAGTAGACACCAAATAAATTGTTGAGTGGAATTGACTCTGTCATAGTAGCCAGGAGACAGGAAAATGAATCAGATAGGTTCTTAAAGCCCTTCCTCCATCTGACTTTCTCTGCACCACATAATACGTTTCTATCTCTGGTGCATGGGTGAGAGTCTGGGGCTGGCACTCAGCAGGCCTGTCCCCAACCAGCTGTGTGACCTTGGAAAGATCTCATGCTCTCTCTGAGCCTCTATTTCCTCCTGAATGCCATCTGAGTAAGAAATATAATAAATCTCCTAGGACAGTGTCCACACTTAACATTCCACAGGTGATTGTTGAATAAATGAATGAGGGAATGAATGGCACTCAGTAAGGTGTAGGATTCATGTTTGCTCTTCTTTCCTCTTTGAGCCTCCGTCTGCCTACATGTCAAATGTGAGCATTGGGCTGCCTATCTCCAAGCTCCCTGTCATTCTGGCTTCTGCAATCTGCCTGCCCAAAGCCCAGGCTGGGAGGAGGGAAGCTGGAGGATTTGGGGTCTGCACCTTCACGCCCAGCAACTCCAGTTGCCCTCCCGTCTCAGGGCATGGGCAGCAGGTATGCACTGCTGTTCCCACGGGGCTGCCCAGCTTAGCCCAAGGCTCCCTTTGCTGGGAGAGTAGCCTGGGCTGCAGACCTGTGCTGACCTGCTCTTAACCCCCAGGAAAGTTACACAAACTCCTCCACGCTCCGCTGGGAGCTAGGAACAATACTTCCCCTTGTGCCCTTGGCCTATTCCACATCAGCACACATCGGGGAGGGACACGGGGGGCAAGCAGGAGGGGGCAGCCCAGCTCCAGTTTCAACCATGCCTGGAAATTGGATCTTTCTCTGTGGCCAGAGTTCCCTAGGGGCATAAAGGAGGAGGGGGGCTGGAGTCCAGATCTCCGCATCAGCCTACTTTCTCCTCTACATGTCTCCCACCAAGAACAGCCCTGTGCCTGGGTCACAGAGCAGATCTGCAAAACTCCTTACCATTGCAAATAAGCTGGACAATGGACCTACATGGAGATGGTGGTGGGGAAAGGTCTACTCTGGAAATCAGGAAGTCTGGGTATGGTTCTGCTACTGTCAAGTAAGACACCAGGGGCTGGACTAGCCAAGGGCTGAAAATGCAGGATATGGAGCCAGACCATCTGGTTCAAATTCCAGCCCGCCATGTACAAGCTAGTGACCTCAGACCAGGTACCTACCACTCTGACATTCTGCTTCCTCATCTGCTGTAATGGTACCTACCTCCCTGAGTCCTTATAAGGAATAAATGAGTTCTTAGGCACAACATAGTTGGTGCATTCCTCAACAAATGCCAGCTGTATGACTTGCTGTCCACACAGGTTTAGTAGGAAGTGGAGGCATGTCCTCCCTTAACTTCCTCCCTTAACTTCCCAGAGTAGAGCAAATTGTTCAAATTGTCTAAAACACAATAGAGCTACTTAAAGTACATGAAACTAGCTGTCAACATTGTGAAACATAATCACAGTTTTGATTGCTCTGTGATAGTGTAAAAATTGCAAATTTTTCAACAGGCAAGAAAAGAAAAACAAAGAATAACTACATTCAAACTCATCCCCCCTCCCCTCTGTGTTCTGCATGCCCATATGAATTAGTTTGCTCATGTTGACACATGCACAGCTTTGCATCACTTGAGACACACATTTCTTATTCCTCTTCAGTCATTTTATATTTAGGCTATAGTTGGTAGTGGCTGGTTTCTTTCCAGGTAACTGTAGTTGTTTGAAAACAATGCCAAAACAAAAGCCTCTCCTCCCTGGCAGTCTGTCACAGCTATGCCTCTCTATAGCCTCTGTATCCATACCCTTCTCTTTCAGTGACCTCCTTTATGGGCCCCCTTTTCTCTTCCTTCAGAATTCCTAGAAGAAAACTAACAGGAATCGATGTTCCAGAGTGGGAGAAATAATCAGGATTTCGAGTATGAGAGGTTTCAGGACCAGGGACAGCACCATGTGTGTGCTCACCTGTTTTCCCCCCAGCTCTCAAACGTTTTAGTTATGCTAGAACTGTATCTTCTGGAGACTTGATGTCCACCTCTATAAAAGGGGGAGGAGGCGATAGCTGGGAGGGCTGCAGGTGAACAAGACCTACTCTAAGGCCTCTTACAGCTTTGTGGCCCCAGAATTCTTTGGCTTCCTGTTTGACTTCCCTTCTATTTTTCCCACTCCCTCCCTTCTTTCCTTCTTTTTCTCTTTTTCTCCTTTCTCTCCCCTTCCTTCCATCCTTCCTTCCATCCTTCCTTCCATCCTTCCTTCCACCCTTCCTTCCATCCTTCCTTCCTTCCTTCCTTCATTCCTTTTTTTTTTTTTTTTTTTTTTTTGATAGGGACTTCCTATTCATTTTAATAGCCTTATAGCCATCACCTAGGGAGAGGGGTCAAAGCACAGAGCTCCTCATGAGAGCAGCAAGCTGGTCCTCAGGAACTCTCAAACTCAACACTGAGAAGTCACCTGGTTTCCCCTCTGCCCCTAGTCACCTAGAGACATTAAGTTAGTTCTGATAAAAGGCTGAGCTGTCATACAGGACAGAAAGGTTTACCACATTCTTATGTAACAGGATGACTAGAAGGGATGCACAGAACCAGACAAGAACTCACTCCCTCTGTGAGGTTTTCTCCACCAGCTCTTAGTGATTCCCCTGTCTGCACAGTCATGCTGGGTCACAGACATGTCCACATAATGTCTTCAGGAAGGAGTAAAAGTGGGAGGAGCACATGGGTAGTGTTCTAAGGGCCAGAACCAGAAGTAGCAATACATCCTTTCAGCTCCCATTCCATTACTGGGGACTTTGTCATTTTGCCACACCAAGCTATAAGGGGGCTGAGGAATTTGGTCCCTAGCTGGGCAACCATGTGCCAAGCTACAACTTTATTGCTTTGGAAGAAGAGGAGAATGGGATTTGGTTTAAAAATATTATCTTCTATTTAATGGATAAGATAAGGCTGTAGAAATAGAAGGTTTTGCTCAGGGAAAGGGAAAAGGATTTATTGAGTCAGGCACCATGCTAAGTGCTTTCCCATACACTTAAAATGCCTTGGGGTGTCATCTCCTCAAATGTCCCATCCAGTTAATGCTCTAATCTTTGCTTGTACTGCTTTCCCCATCCGGATGCCCTTGTCTTTTAGGTAAGTTGATCCTACCCTTCCTTCAAGTTAAAAAACTACTTCCTTGCTCATGGAATTTTTTAAAACTTTTATTAATTTTTGAGAGACAGAGAGAGAGCATGAAGTGGAAGGAGCAGAGAGAGAGGGAGACACAGAATCCAAAGCAGGCTCCAGGCTCTGAACTGTCAGCACAGAGCCCGACATGGGGCTCAAACCCACAAACTGTGAGATCATGACCTGAGCATAAGTCCAACACTTAACCGACTGAGCCACCCAGGCACCCCTATCATGGAATTCTAGAGCCAGAAGGAACCTCAAAAGTCATTTACATCAATGCCTCATTTAAAAAAAAAAATAGTTAATGTTTTAATTTATTTTTGAAACAGAGAGAGACAGAGCGTGAGCAGGGGAGGGACAGAGAGAGAGGGAGACACAGAATCTGAAGCAGGGTCCAGGCTCTGAGCTGTCAGCACAGAGCCCGACATGGGGCTTGAACTCACAGACTGTGAGATCATGACCTGAGCTGAAGTCGGACGCTTAACTGACTGAGCCACCCAGGTGCCCTGAGGTCAATGCCTCATTTTATAAGTAAGGAAACTGAGTCCATAGAAGGAAAAACACTTCTCCAAGGTGACATAGTAAAATATCCATAAAGCTTAATAGCCCATAGCTAGGATTCAGGACTCCAAGTCCAGTGTTCCTTCTATACAGCACTGGAAACCCCCTGCCTGCACAAATAGGTTTCTGCTCTGCCTCTCATCATGTGACTTTGGACAAATCTCAGCCTCTCTAACCTCCAGATTCTTTAAAACAATTTTTTTTAAGTTTACTTACTTGGAAAGACAAGGAAAGTACAGGAGATGCAGAAAGAGAAGGAGAGAGAAAATCCCAGGCAGGCTCCATGCTGTCAGTGCGGAGCTCACTGTGGGGCTCGAACTCATGAACCATGAGATCATGACCTGACCTGAAACCAAGAGTCAGATGCTTAATGGACTGAGCCATCCAGACACCCCTCTAATCTCCAGATTCTTAAACTATGGAATGAAGAGATTGCATCAGATTATCCCTAAGATTCTATTAGGACACAGACCCAGTTACCTACTAGTAGGGTCTCCCTAGACTTTCAGATCCTGACTCTGTCAATGATGCTAAGACACCCCCAGACCAAACTATACTAACCTCCTCCCCACCTCCTCCTATGAATTAATTCACAGTAGAATCAACAGAAGGGCTTCTTTCTTCCTACCTCCCTGGGGATCTGGCAGGGCTGAGCACTTTATGTGCTGTATCTCATTTGATCATTAAAACATCCCTGGAAAGTCTAAAAAAAATTTAAGAAGATGTTTTAGATGAAGAAACTGAGGCTCTGAGAGGTTAATGGCTCTCTTGGGCAAATGGATTAGCTTTTATCCTGGGATCCCTAAGATGAAGAGGTAGGACTAGTTGGGGGAAATTACAGGGGGATTTTTGGCTTGATGCAATAAAGGGCTTCCTACTAGAACTGGCTCTAAAGAAACAGGCTGTCTTGGAAGGGAGGGTTTCTGGTTCACTGGAGGTGTGCACACACAGAGTGAAAGATCAAAGGATTTTAGCACCAGATAGGTAGATGCAGGAGCAAAGGGGATAGACTGTATCAGTAATTCCCAAAGATTATTTTAGGAAACACATTAATCAGCATTAAATAACTTTCCTTACACTGATAAAAATGTTATTCCTCCAATTATGGTTCAAACTTTTTTATTTTGGCCAGGAGAAAATCTTGGTTTGGTGCTAGTATAGCTTTTATTTTTCTACCACTTATTAGCTCCCTTTTTAATAAAAGAGATTTAAGTTTTAGGCTCAGAGCTCTGGAGCAGATGGAAGGATTTGCTAGAATGGAATAACATGGGCTTCCTATCTTTCTATCGTATTTATTTTTATGGTTACCTTCTTTCATGACAAATAATTCTGGTTTTCTCATTACTGCTATGATATAAAATTTTATTTTAAAATAAATATATTTTAGGGGCACCTGGGTGACTCAGTTGGTTAAGTGTCTGACTTCAGCTCAGGTCATGATCTTGTGGTTCGTGGGTTCAGGCCCTGTATTGGGCTCTTTGCTGACAGCTCAGAGCCTGGAACCTCCTCCACATTCTGTGTCTCCCTCTCTCTCTCTGGCTCCTCCCACACTTGCGAGAGACACACGTGTGCTCTCTCTCTCTCTCTCCCTCTCAAAAATAATAAACATTAAACAAATTTAAAAGTTTTTAAATAAATATATTTTAAGAAAGTGAATATACATGCCACAAAATGGAAGAAAATATTTGCAAAACATATATGTGACCAAGGAATCGTATCCAAAATATACAAAGAAGTCTAAAATTCAACTATAAGAAAACAACTCAAAAAGTGAGCAAAAGATTTGGTCACCTCATCAGCGAAGACATACAGATGGCAAATAAGCATATGAAAAGATGCTCTATAAAGGTCATTAGGGAACTGCAAGTTACAATAACAATGAGATGCCATTAACGACCTATTAGAATTAACAACATTAAATGTGGAGCTACAGGAACTCTCATTCATTGCTGGTGGGGATGCAAAATGGTATAGCCACTTTGGGGGACAGTTTGGCAGTTTCTTACAAAACTAAACATTCTCTTACCATATAATCCAGCAATCGTACTCCTGGGAATTAACCCAAATGAGTTGGAAACTTAACATCCACACAAAAACCCATACACGAATGTATATAGCAGCTGTATTCCTAATTGTCAAAATTTGGAAGCTACCAGATGACTTTACAAGGATGACTGGATAAACAAACTGTGGTACATCCAGACAATGGAGTATTAATCAATGTTAAAAAGAGATGAGCTATCAAGCCATGAAAAGACACACAGCAAACTTATCCATGTTACTAAGTGAAAGAAGCCAGTCTAAATACTGCATGATATTAACGATATGACATTTTGGAAAAGAGAAAACTATGAGGACAGTAAAAAGATAAACAGATGCCAGGGGTTGGGAGGAAGGAGGGATAAACAGGTAAAGGACAGATCATTTTTAGGACAGTAAAACTATTCTGTGTAGTATTGCAGAAGGTGAACACATGAGATATGCATTTGTCAAAACCCATAGAACTACAAACAGTGAATCCTATCATGAACTGTGGGCTTCAGTGAATAATAGTGCATCAGTACTGGTTGATCAATTGTAACAGATGTGCCACAGCAATGCAAGATGTTAATAATAGAGGGAACTGTGGGCAGAGAGAGGGGGCATATATGGGAACTCCCTGTACTTTCTGCTCAACTTTTCTTCAAACTCAAAAGGTCTCAAAAAAAAAAAACACCCCTATTAACTTAAAACTAAATAAATTTAAAGTATTTAAGCTTAAGAAGTTTGCCCATTAGCAATTCCACTTCTAGAAATAGGTGGGGGCACCTGGGTGGCTTGGTCGGTTAAGCAATGGACATCGGCTCAGGTCATGATCTTGCGATTCATGGGTTCGAGCCCCACATCTGGCTCTGTGCTGACAGTTGGGAGCCTGGAGCCTGCTTCAGATTCTGTGTCTCCCTCTCTCTGTCTCTTTCTGACCCTACCCCACTTGTGTTCTTTCTCTCTCTTAAAAATAAATAAAAACTTAAAAAAGAAAAAAGAAATAGAGACATGTGTATACTCAAGACCCACCCAAGACTCTTCAAAGCAATGCTGTTGGTAACAGCTGAATGTTCACCAATGGAGGAATAGATAAATTGTGGCATATTCACACAATGAGATCCACCCAATGAGACTTTCCAGCAATGAAAAAGAGCAAACTCCCATTACACACGACCTGAATGAATCTCACAAACATGTTGAGTGCAAGAAGTCAATAGCAAGGAGTCTATCCCATGTGATCCCATTTTATAAAGTTTTACAAAACTGATCCACTGTGTTAGGACTCAGGAGAGCAGTTTCCCATAGAGGGAGTGTGAAGCTATAAGGGGGTCCAGAGGGGCTTCTGGGGTTCTGATAATGTTTTGCTTCTCATTCTGGGTACTGGTTATATAGGTGTGTTCATTTTGGGAAAAGTTCATCTGGATTTTCACTTATAAGTTGTATGCTTTTCTGCAGGCTCACTGTGGAATTTTACATAAAAGCAGGTCCATTGACAATATTGTATGTAAACAGTGATCAAGAGTGAAATCTCATGACCCAACATTTTCTCCCCAGGGATATGCCCAACAGAAATATGTTCACATGTCCACCAAAAGACATGTACAGGAGTGTTTACAACAGCACTCTATTTAATAAGCCCCAAATCAGAAAAAACTCAAAAGTCTGTCAACAGAAGATTGGATGAATACATTGTGGTATATTAATATGTGCTATACTGCATGTAAAAAAGGACTATTGCCTCCCCCAACAACACAAATGGAGCTCACAAGTAAGATGCTGAGTGAAGGAAGCAAGACAAAGAAGAGGGCCTAGTGGATAAATCCATTTATGGAGTTCAAAAACAGACAAAGCTAGTCTATGATTACTTTTGGGAGGTGCTGACTGGGAGGGGGCAAGAAGGAGCCTTCTGGGTGCTGGAAATGTTCCATGTGGTGTCAGGGCAAATATACATGTAAAAATTGATCAAGGTGTGCACTTAAGATATTTGATCTTTAAGCTTACAAATGCAGGGGAAACTCACAAATGGCCAACATTATGAAAGTGAAATGTAAATGAGCAAAGTTTGGGAAATAATGGGCACGAAGTTCTCTTGAGGGCTTCCTGTTCTGAGAGCAGGACCCTTTCACTGTAGCACGACTACACCCTCCCCACCAAGACCCCCAAGGCCTAAGGTCAGCACATGACTTTCTCTTATCTGGCCTGTTGATCAGTGGAGACACCAGGTTTAGGGGGTCAGACGCCAGTTGCCCCCACTCTGTCCCCAGGGCCAGTAGCCTGAGGCCTTAGGATCATGAGGGCAGATTCCTGCCTAAGCCTTTACAAACAAACACAAGGGCTGCGGGGGGAGCACAGGCTCCTGTCCCTCCCTGGTCACCTCCAAGGTGTGGAGGTCCCATCTCTCCTGGGATGCCCTGGACCTCTCCCACCTGCCCTCATCTTAGACCCAAGCACCACCCGGCATCATCCCATGGACTTGGCCCAGTGTCATTTTATCCACCAGGTCTCCACTAGCTTTCCTACAGACTCACTGTGAGATGGATCACACCCTTCACACCCTCAGGTCATGATCTCATGGTTTGTGGGTTCGAGCCCCACATCAGGCTCTGTGATGATGCTTCTGGGCTGGCTTGGGATTCTCTGTCTCCCTTTCTCTGGCCCTCCCCAGCTCATTCTCTCTCTCTCTCTCTCTCTCTCTCTCTCTCTCTCTCTCTCTCTCAAAAATAAATAAATAAACACTTAAAAAAAAGTGCTTCCTAGAAATAAGGTGCATCTAGTATGTGTCTCTTTTTGCAAATATTTAAATTATATAAATGTATATAAATGTCTACGTAAACACATATGTGCCTAATATAGATAGGTGCTCTCTGGGAGGCTATGTGATAAAACAAACAATAATGGTTGCCTCCAAGGAGGAGAATAGGGGGGTTGAGTGCAGGGGTAGGAAGAAGACTTATTCCCTATTCTCGCTCATTTGTACTTTTGAATTTTGTACTTTGTGCATGCATTTGCTAGTAAAAGTAGGTAGAATACTCTGGAAACAAACAGTTCCAGTCCTTACACTCCTTGGTTGGCCTGGCTCTGGATGAGGTCAGGGCCTGCTGCACTCCCTCCCACCCACCTGCCCACCCACTGCCTGATGGAGATTTAAGGCATCGGAAGCAAATGGCTGTGTTTAAACCCCATTTTACAACTGAGAAACTGAGGCTCAGCAACTTCCCCAAAGTTACTTAGCAGAAAGGTTGCCAAGCCGAGAATCAGGCCTCCTGGCGTCTCTGGTGCTCTTCTTCCCCACTAGGCTGCCTCCAGGTCTGGCATCTTTACTGAGCATCTTATTCTCTGAGGGCCTTGGAGAGGACTCTGGTCCTCTCCCTTCCACTCTTACCTGCACTACTCAAGAAGCATCTTTTTCTTGAGTCCTTATCCTACAGCTCTGGGCATTTTGAGAAGCAGGGGTGGGAGAGTGAGGGGCAGGGTTATCCCCACACTGCCCGGCCAGGCTTGACCCCAGAAGGCTGGGGTCCCTGAGCCTTGTTTGGAAGAGATTAGAAAGAAAGACCAGCAAACTTGATAGTCCCAGGGCCATATGAAGATGTCACCACTTGAGGCCAGTGCAGGGCAGGCAGCTGTAATTAAGACCTTGATTAGAGGTCAGCGTGGGCAAGGAAGGCAGTTCCCAGGGCCTCAGTGTCTGGCCCAGACACTGGAGGGCAGTGATTCCCTCAGATCCCCTCTGGTGGTAAGCAATCAGCAGTCAGGCTCACCACCACCAGTGAGGATGTGTTTGTGGGGCTATTCCACAAAAGCCCACCTCACCCCTGGGCTCCAGCACATTCAGCTCAAATTGTCATGCTCCACAGCACCTGATACAGACAGGGCCAGGCACATAGTAGGCACCCATTAAATATTTGTCAACTGGAGGAGTGGGGCCATCCATCCATCCCCCAGCCCCTGCGTGCAGCAGCCTCTGTCACTCACCCATTTCTGTATACTGCAACCCTCCTAGTGTCTGGGAAGTTCTGGCTGAAGTCTGCCCTCCATTCTCTCCGCACTAGCCTCCCCCTGCCCCTGTGTGGTAAATGGAGCATCAGTCTAGGGGCGTGGGTGATATTTATAAGGAGCCATAGCAGTGTTTCTGCAGCCCCCTCAGCTCCTAACATGGAGGAGAAAATCACTGCTGTAAATTTCCCCAACAGCACCCCGCCCGGCTCCTCCTCCTAGATTCCAGCCCCTTAGCTCATGATTTACAGAGGAAGAGAAGCAGGAGCCTCTAGAACTGCCTTGCAGGATGGAAGTGAGATTAGCACCTGCAGCCCGAACAGAGGGATGTCCTCACCCCAGGCCTGGGGCAGGCACCCTGGCACCCACCAACACCCTCCACAGGCATGGCTCCCCTGCTGCCCCACTGGGGCCCCCTGGTCACCTTGCCCACCCGGCTCCCTGGGAAGCCAGGAAGCATCACATCCCACAGAGGCTCATTCCACAGCCACTCTTTCTGACCTCTAGCTTTCAGTCTGTCCAGTGGGACTATTGGGGGATCACTCTGAAATGGGGAGGGCTCCAGCTAGAGCCCCGCTAGAGCTGAGGAGAAAACCACAGCATTATCTCTTTTTCATTCATTCACTCACTCAGAGTCAAGGCCTAGGTGCACAGAAAGGAAGTTGTGGAGTATCTGGGGAGAATGAGCCTGGGCATCACCTCACTGGGTGATGATGGGGAAAGAGCACCAGATTATGAGACCAGAGGTCTGGATTCTAGTCCCTGCTGTGCCAGTAGCTCCCATGTTCCTTTGGGTAAATGGCCATTTGTGAACACCAGTTCTCTGAAATGGGGACCTGGTTCAGATGAGGGTGGGGATCCTGAAGGGCACCCCTCACTGCCTCACATCTGGAGTCTACCCTACATCCTGGGATAGCAATCACTGCTCTGGCTCCCCAAGTCACAGCCCCACCCATGTTACACTGCCCACTCCTGCTCTCCAATTCTGGGGGGAATCTGAGGGTGGGGCTGCCATCCTGGACCTATTTGGAAGGTAGAGGGGGTGGGCAGCTGCTGCTTATGTTTCCCCCTCACGCCCTCCCCACCCAGGCTGTCACCAAGGCAAAGGGCCCCCTCTCAACTCAGCCTAAATGCACAGGCTCTTGGAAGTCCCCACCAATAGGACGTCTCCTCTGGCTCCTTCTCAAAGTAGCCCAGAGGTCGAAGTCACCATCTGGGGCTCCTTGTGCCCACCCCCGCCCCCACCCCAGCAGGGCTGCCCCAACCAGGCTCTAAGCAGGAACCAGGGAGCTGGGAGCTTCTGAAAGGTCTGGGTTGGTGAAACTCCTCTGTCCATGCCCAGCAGCAGGTGGACACTAGGGAAGTCCCCTATATCAGGGCCCCAGGGATCAGAAGGAGGAGGGGCAACCATTGAAGTTACCACAAATGCTCAGGGGGCTGGGCACAGTGCCTAGCTCCCTCTGTAGTATCTCATGGGCAGATAACAATGGCTACATTTACCGAGCCAAGCACTGTTCTAAGTAAGAGCTTGTCTAACCAACACAGCCATCCCTAAGAATCCCCAATTTTGGGAGAAGGAAATGAAGTTCAAATGGGTTGAACTGCTTGGCCAATGTAAGGGACCAGGGCCAGATTCAAATCCCGGGAGTCTGGCGAGAAGCCTGAATTCCACCCGCCATCCTGAGCATTAGAGGGAGTAACAGGTCTGTGCTCTTCCTCTTGTGGGAGAGACCCAGAGACAGGAGAAATCCCCCAAGGCCACACAGAAAGATGGAGGCAATCTTGTTGCTCAAACTCGGTCTTTTAAGGGCCAACCCTGAGCTCCAGTCCATATTCAGCCAGTCCTGGTGAGCCCTGGGACAGAGCGCCCCCTCCCCCTCCTCAGTGCCCTCCACCTCTCCTTGGGAGAGATCTCCTCAATGTCAGTGCTGCTCCGGGGCTGTTGGTCAGTGGTCTATAAGCTCTTCCCAAATTCCCATGCCTCTTATCATCAAAAACCGAATGTGTAGCTATTATTTTTACATCCGCCTGTGTTCTGAGGCATCCGTTTTGCCCACCTGGAATTCAGCTCAGCTGTTGGTAAAACAGTTTGCTTGCCTTGAGACCTCACACAGAAGGCAGGGGGCCTGCCCGGCCCAGAGTGTGGTTTGCCTCAGGATACTAGAAAACAGGATCCAAACCCAGTTGAGTCAAGCTCTGAGTAGCTCTTTGTCTGCAATTTTTTTTTTTTCCCCCAAGGCTTAAACTCCCCCAAGGCAGGGTCTGTTTTTTTCCTTCAGACTCAGGATTCCCAAGGTAGAGCTAGGTCTCTCCCGTATGACTGGGAGTGCAACCAGGATAGGAATTGTGTCTCCCCCATCAGACTGAGAGCTTTCCCAAGCCAGAGCTCCCTCATCAGACTGGATATTCTCAAAGACAACAGTATGTCTCCCCCATCAGACTAGCTACTCCCTGAGGATAACACTATCTCCCCATCAGACTGAGTAGGGTCTGTATCCCCCTCCAGCCAGTCCCCATCCTGGGCACAGCCAAATCTACACCATTTGGCACAAGGCAGCTTCTCCCAGAATGAAGTTTAGGATGACAGAAAAACTCCCATCCTTCCGACTCCAACCTCAGAGAGCCAAGTGAGAGAGGCCACTGTGAGGGGGCACTGGGGGCCTGTCCCAGGCAAGCAGAGCCCAGCCAGGCCCACAAGCTCCTCTCCCTGACTGCCACCCCCACTGGGCAACCCGGTGCCCCCTGACCCCATGGCCTTCCATCATGGGAGATCTATAACATTTACAATCCCAAAACAAAAGGCCCCGAGAGCCGAGGACAGAATTCATCTTCCCAGCTGACAAGCCCCGTTAATTAACGACTTGGAAATCGATGACGAGAAGGGACAGGCGGCAAATGACACCTCATCGTGGCCAGGAGGAGGGAGGAAATGTCCGGGGACTGGTGGACACGCACCGCAGGGCTGGCCGGGCGCCTGGGAGAGCCACCGCACCCATCTGTCACTGTCACTTCAAAAGCGGTTGACTACCCCCCAACCCAGAAATTCTCATTTCCCACTGCAGCAGACCCCCCAAGAAAAGGGTGGTACGTGCCCAAAGAGTGAAGGGAAAGTAATCATGGAGCACCTACCACGTGCCAGGCATTGTGCTAGACGCTCTTCATTCATTCTAACCTCTTCCTGCAGCTGTGAGAAGTAGGTTTTCATATTCCCATTTTAGGGAAGGGAACATTGAGGGCTGGAGGAAAGTTGATGTCAGGCTGGGACTGTGTTTTCAAATGCCTGTTACAGGTTGATGAGACCAGCTCTTGGATCTAAAGATGGAACTCGTTAGAGAAAAGAGCTCTGGATTTGAGGATGAAAGATCTGAAACTGAGGCCAACTTCCATTCCCACTATTAGTGCAATACCAGACAAGTTAATTTCTCTGTGCCTCAGTTTCCTCATCTGTAACAAAAGGAGAATAACCCCCACCTTACTTGCCAAAAAGAGCCAAGGAAGCCTTAAGCCCTATACTTGGATAAGGGCTCAGATATTACTTTCTATCACCAGGTCTGGTGATCAGCCCCAAGCAAATCCAGGGCTTGACAGACATGGAATGAAATGGTAGGGGGAGCCAGGAGGGCTCTGCCAGAGTAGGGAAGCCTGGGGGTGAAGAGTGGAGGCCAGCCATCAAAGATGTGAGGACAACAGGGAACAGGCCCCCTTGGGCCCTCCTCTGAGGACTTGAATCCTGCTGTAAGAAGGACATAATAAAAGTATCCACTTTGTGGGATTATTGTGATGTTGAGACTGATTATATATGTAAAGGGCTTAGCATATATGGTGTGGCATACAGTTTGGCATATATCTTGGCATACATGCTCAATAAATGTTAGAAAGTATTGGTGTTCTCTGATTCCCTCTTCCTCTCCCAAACAAATGCTTATTGAGACGTGGTGTAGTGGGAGAAAATAAAGCAGGTGGGGCACCTACTTAATCCAGGACTCCACGCTGAGGGCCCTGGGGGAGGGGGCATGGATCCTGTTGTCGGAGATGGTCCCTGAAAATAGACCTAACCCAACACTTACATTCTGCTGTGAGGAGCTCAGTGTTGGAAACAGGGATGGAGTTCTCTGGGAACCCAAGGGAGGAGGAGTTCTGCCCAGAGGAGATGCTGTCTGACCAGGGTTGGAAATCATCATGGTAGGACATGGAAGGAAGGGGACTCAGGCCAGAGGGAAAGAGTCTAGCCCAGTGCTGGCACAGAGTAGACACCCCCCACCTTTTCCTTCCATCTAGCCCAGAGCTCAGCGGAGTTTCAGAGGTGCCTGGGGACTGTAGGAGTCCCTTGTGGCTGGGGGGTTATGCGGGTAGAGAGCCTGAAAGCGCTGGAGCCTAGAATGCCAACCACACTAGGGAGTTTAGAGCCTCAGCTTCTTTATCTATAAAATGGGGTCAGATTTCAAAGAAGATACACAAATGGAAAATAAGTATATGAAAAGATATTCAATATCATTAGTCATTAGGAAAATGGAGATATCATTTTGCCCTAGTAAGATAGTTATAATTTAAAATAAACCCAGGGGTGCCTGGGTGGCTCAGCCAGTTGAGCATCCAACTTCAGCTCAGGTCATGATCTAATGATTAGCGAGTTCGAGCCCTGCATTGGGCTCTGTGCTGACAGCTCAGGACCTGGAGCCTGCTTTGGATTCTGTGTCTCCCTCTTTCTCTGCCCCTTCCTCACTCGTGCTCTGTCTGTCTCTCTCTCTCTCTCTCTCTCTCTCTCTCTTTCCTAAAAATAAATAAACATTAAAATTTTTTTTTAAATAAACCCAAAATAAATGTTGTCAAAGATGACTGGAACCTTCATGCATTGCTGGTGGGAACGTAAAATGGTACAACCACTGTGGAAAATAGTATGGAGGTTCTTCAAAAAGTTAAACATAGGGGCGCCTGGGTGGTCAAGGCAGTTGAGCATCTGACTCCTGAATTCAGCTCAGGTCATGATCCCAGCGTTGTGGGATCCAGCCCTGTGTTGGGCTCTGCACTGGGCAGGGAGCCTGCTTAAGATTCTCTCTCTGCCCCTCCCACCCCATTCTGCCCTACCCCTAGCACGTGCATGTGCATGTGATCTCTTTTGCTCTTAAAAAAAAAAAAAAAGTTAAACATAAAATTACCATATGACCCAACAATTCCACTCCTAGGTATATGCCTCAAAGAATTAAAAACAGGGACTCAAACAGAAACTTGTATGCCAATATTCACTGCAGCTTTATTTACACAAGCTAAAAAGATGGAAACAACTCAAGAGTTCACCAACAGATGATTGGATAAATACAATGTGGGATGTACATGCAACAGAATATTATTCAGCCATAAAAAGGAATGAAGTTCTGATTCATGCTACAACATGGATGAACCTTGAAGACATTAGGCTGAGTGAAAGAAGCCAGTCACAAAAGGATAACTATTGTCCAATTCCATTTATATGAAATATCTAGGATAGGCAAATGCATAGAGACAGGAAGTAGAGCAGAGGTGATTGGGGGCTGCAGAGAGTGGAAAATGGGAAGTTACTGCTTAATGGGCACATGGTTTCTGCTTGGGGTGATGTAGAAGTTTTGGAAATAGAGAGTGGTGATGGTTGTGCAATATTGTAACTTTAATGCCACTGACTTGTGCACTTAAAAAATGGTTACAATGGGAAATTTTATGTTGTATATATTTTACCAAAATTTTTTAAAAACTTAAAAAAACCCAACCAGAAAACAAATCAGACCAAGTACCTCTTTGGGCAAGAATTCTGCTTTAAAGGTCTTCTTGGGACTGCTCTAAGACCAAGCGAGCCCCGTACTGGGTTGACCGTCTGAATTAAGGGTGGAAGAATGAATTGTACTCCCCACTCTCCTTCTTTCCAACTGTCCCCAAGTCCCCCACCCCCTCTCCCAGCACAAGGCATGGGGGGAAAGTTGGCTCGGACTGAGCCAGCCTGGGCTTCCTGTGAGAGCAGATGGCCTCACTCTTCTCTACTCTTTCCTCTCTCCCCATCCCAGCCCCCTTAAAGAAGAGACCTTTCCAGAATACGTCATCTCACCGGAGCTGTAAATGTCAAATTTAAATTCATACTTTGTACCACCTTTGATTTCAAAGCGGATTACACCTCAGTGGTGAAAGGCGGCCACAACGCAGGGCCTATGCAGGCCTCCTGGGGCTCTGCTGGGCCCCGAAGCATTGTTAACTCCTTCCAATTCATTAGGTCTAATCCTAGTGGCGCTGAGTAAGGGGCCCTGGGCCGCACCCGGCACTCGGGACCATATGTGCCCATTGTATCACTCATCCGCTAATCCAGCACCCGTTGTGGGCACCAGCCTACTGGAAAGGGGCCATGGCCACCCGCTCGGAGCCTGGAGGGGTTCCTGGCCTTCAGTGATGGGGCAGCCAGGGGCTGGGTCAGCTCTAAAACCCCCGTAAATCCTTTGTGGAGTGGCCGCAGGGACCACAGTGTGGGAAGGAAGAGGTGGGAGTCCTAGAAGAACTGGACAGACAGACGTCAACCCATCCCATTATGCTGCTCTCCCCCAATATACACTCATTCACATATGCACCCTTATTCTCACACTCTGTGACACACCTGTACACTCACTCCCAGGCAACTCTGTGAATGCAAAAGCACGCTACACAAATGTGTAAATGGCACAGATGAGTTCCCAGGGTCACTGTGAAGCAGCAGCAATGGTAAGACTAGAACCCAGAGCTTTGGTCTCTCTGCCTAGGCTCTCCATTACTCACAGCTTTCCAGAAAAGAGGGAGCAGCAGCTCAGATCAGGGGGTTCAGGAGGCATGCGATAAACTGGCCACAGCTGGTGCTGGACTGCTTGCTCAGGCTGCTCCCACACCGTGATCTGAGTCAAAGCAGAAATCAGGTTCTTCAGGTGAGAAGAGTAAAGTAGGCAGGTCCAGCCTCTGATGGCTGCCCAGGCTCCATGCTCCCCATGCTCACGCCCTGGAGAGAACTCACTGGAATTCAGGCTAGTTGGGGGTGACATTCAGCTAGGACAGGGGGCAGAGGCCACCATATCACTGATCCTGTCCCCGAGGAGAGGACATTATACGTGCAGCACCTATGGCCAACAACATGCAGAAGCACTACCACGGTGCCATCTGTCCATCAGACTTTCTGGCCACCTGTCCACACCCAGAGGGAGTGGGGGGACAGAGGTTAAGGTCAGTGGCAGAGGGGTTGGTCCTGTTTTGTCTGATATTTTTCCCAGGCCAAGAAATGTACACACGAGCCAGCCCCTCCCCCACAAGGAACAATGGCGCTCATCTCTTTCCAAGTCCGTGTTCGGTGATCTCCCCTTGACAGCCCAAAACCCACTACGGTAGGAGTATTTACACCATGGAAACTAGTGAACGATACAAGTCAGGACTTTTCTTCCCCAGAAAGCCAGCTGTTAAACACTCACTGGCACACAACTGCACTTGTTCCCTGCTCCGGCTGGAGACCTTATGCCTCATGAGGGCCTCAAGCCCAGATACATTAGGCACCTGAACTCCCCACACAACCAGCCAATGCCTCACCACCTTCTCCCGACTTCTGAGCCTGTTTCCTCAACCTCAAAATTCAGGGACTGATAATGCACCTGGAGCGTGGCTGCTGCAATTTCACTATATGCACCATGGATCACGGAGGATCCTGTTTAGACACAAATCCTCATTAATTGTCCAGGGCAAGGCCTGAGAGCCTGCAGTTGTGACCGGCTGCAGGTGCTGCTACTGGTCCAGGGCCCACACTTGGAGGAACAGTGGCTTACTTATTAACGCCGAACCCGTAGCAGGCACAGGTGTTGAGGCTGCCTTGAATCCTGACCTCTGTCTGACTTGCCTCAGCCACCCTCCTAGTGACTCACCATCTCTCTTTGAATGCTCCTCCCAGACCTCATACTCAGTGGTTCTAAAAGTTACAACAAATGGTAAATTGAAAAGATTCATCACCTCATCCTGAACGCCTCTCTCCAGACTTATTCTCCCTGGCCACCCTCTCTCTCCTGTCCAAGGTCAGCTGGTCGCAACGACGTTCTCCAGAAACATCCTCTGTTCTTCTGATTCTACTATTCGAGCCAGCCCACCACCTCTCCAGCCCCCATCCCTGTGGGCGGATGGCAGGTGTCCCCGAGTGGGTCCCCACCATCTCAGGCTTGAAGCTCCAAGGCTGCCACCTCCCAGGTCTCTACCCAGCTATGGCCATGTTCTTCACACAAGTCCTCTGCCTTATGCCAGGCTGCCCATATCCCAATTCAGTGTGCAATTCACTGTCCCCAGGAGGTGTCAAGGGCACCCTGACAGAATTGGCTCATGTGTCCTAACCCCTGTCTAGTCCTTCAAGGGCAGCAAGCAGCCTCTTCTCCCAGGACCTAGACTGCCCTCTTTTCTCTGAACACCCTCCTTGGGTACTTATCCTACATCACCTATAGGGCTCTATTTCATTCCCCCACTAGACCAGGGGCTAGGGGCTAGGACCATCAGACTAGGAGCTTCCCCAGGGCAGCAGCTGTGACTCTACCATCAAATCAGAAAACTCTCCCAGGATAGGGTCCATCTCCAGCATAAGACCAGGGCGACCTCCTGCCAGAGGCTGCGTCTCCCTGTCAGCCCAGGGGATCCTCCTGGCAGCACCCACGTCTCCTCCACCAACCTGGAACAGGTAATACCATGTTTCCTGTTCCTTCCATAGCTCTGTCCATGGCACTTGGTTCTCCTCTAGTGGGGCTTGGCTGCACCTCCCCCCCATCTAGGCACCCTGGATCTCACCTTTTCCCAGCTGTAGCTCTCCTGGGACCAGCAGGACAGGAGAGAGAGAGAGAGAGAGAGAGAGAGAGAGAGAGAGAGAGAGAGAGAGAGAGACAGGCAGAGAGGCACACACACTACTGCAATCACTCAGGGAGGGGATGCTCTCTGCCCAGGGAAGGGTCAGCCTGGAGTCCTGGCTCCTTTGCCACCCCTCATAGGCCCCCACCACCTGTTTACAGTGTTGCCCCCTGATGGAGTACGCCAAAGGAGTCCAGGACTCCCAGAGCCACAAAGCCATTTGTTAATTAATTGCGCTAATTAGCAAGGATGAGGCTGGACATCTGGACCCTCTCAGGGTGAGTTCAGACCCTCAGCACACTCAGGCTGATAGTCACCTGGCAGGGACACCATCTCTAGTGTGCCAGCCCCAAATCCCCTTCACAGGCACAGAGCACCTCATGCACACTCTGAGCACCCCAAAGGGAGAAGAAAATCCAGATCAGGCTGGAATCAGGGAGCTTTAAACTGCATCCCCACCAAAGACCATCCCCCCCTACCCTCACTTAGTCTTCTCTGGAATGAGAAAGCAAGGGTGGAGGTGCTTTGCCCAGAGTAGGAAGGAGCCCCACTCTGTACCTCACTCGTCTCCCCAGTGGCCCATTTACTGTTTAGCCCCCTTCATCCTCAACACCCAGGGATACTGTCATCCCTATTTGAATGCTCCTCTAGGATCTCAAACACAATGGTTCTAAAATAAAAGCGAGGGGTGCCTGGAACAGGTGTTGGTTGGTTAAGTGTTGAAAGTCGGTTCAGGTCATGATCTCCCAGTTCATGAGTTTGAGCCCCACATCGGGCTCTTTCTATCAGTGCAGAGCCTCTCTCTCTCTCTCTCTCTCTCACTCTCTTTCTGCCCCTCCCCCTCCTACTCTCTCTCTCTCTCTCTCCCTCTGTCTCTCTCAAAAATAAACATTAAAAAACAAAAGCAAAACCACAAAGGTTCATCACTCCTGCCACCCATTCATTTAATCACTTGTTCACTCATTCAACAAATATTTATCGACCACTATGAGCCAGGTGCCATGCCAGGCAGGAACACACAGCTATAGTCAAAATGTGGCATATATGTACAGTGGAATATTATTTGGCCATAAAGAGGAAAGAGATTGTGAGACATGCCGCAACATACATGGACCTTGAAAACATTATGCTAAGTGAAATAAGCCAGCCATGGAAGGACATATATTGCCTGGCTCTACTTACATGGGGTACCCAGATCAGGCAGATTCAGAGACAGAATGTAGAATATAGGTTACCAGGAGTTGGGGGAGGAAGAAATGGGGAATCGCTGTTTAATGGGTATGGAGTTTATGTTGGGGTAAAAAATATAGAATATAGAAGGGGATTAAGGGTAAACCTATCATGATGAGGACTGAGTAATGCAGAGAATTGCTGGTTACTATATTGTACACCTGACACTAACATAACACTGTATGTTAATTATATTGGGATTTTAAAAAAGAAAAAGTATAGGATATAGATAGTGGTGATGGTTATAGAACACTGCAAGTGTACATAATGCTACTGACTTGTAAACTTACAAGTGATTAAAATGATAAATATAATGTAGATATTTTTACTACAGTAAAAAAAAATAATAATAATAAAAGAGAAGTCCCAGCCCTCATGGAGCTTAGACTCTAAAGGAAGGAGACAATCAACAAAATAAGTAAAATATTTAAAAAATGGTGACAAAGTGCTAAGTAAAGAAATTAAGTGAGAGAAAAGAGAGCTACAGCATTAAATAAGGTGGTCAGAGAGGACCTCACTGGGAGAGGGCCTTCTGGCAAAGATGTGAAGGAGGTGAGGGAACGTGTGGATATCGGAGGGTGGGAGGTGGCATGCCAGGTAGAGGAGACCACAAGCAAAGGCCCTGAGGCAGGAGCAGATCTGGTGCTGGTGCCGAATGAGCAGAGGGGAGGGGTAGGTGAGATGCCGAGGCCCAATCAGATACAGCCATGAACACCTGGGGTGTTCATCATGCAGCCAGCCATAACCTCCACGCCCTGGTACCTACCAAACACCTCTTCTGCTGCCAGACCCACCTCTCATGTCCGCAGCCCCACTCCTTACACCTCAAAACTCAGCTCCCTCTGTATCAGTGCCCCCCACTCCCAGGAACCTTAACACCCTCGACTTCTCCCCTGGCCTCACTGGAACAACATGCAGACATTCTAGCTCCTACCTACATGGCCCTTACTCAGCCCAGGGTTCTTCCACAGTCTTTGCCCCCATTTCTCAGATGCATACACCAAGGCTCAGATGTACTGCAGGGCTCCAGTTCCTTGACCTGAAGTTTCTTAATTCTGCTTCAGCAGGAAGGAGGGCCTGAGTCCAATCCCATAGAACAGTATCTTGGAGCTCCCCTGGTAGGTCCCCTCAGTGGGACAGAAAAAAAGAAGGGGACTGGAGAATGTAAGCTATTGGTGGACAGAGACCTGAGCATGTTCTATATAGAGGAAAACCACCAGGTCACTTTCAACATGCTCAGGAGCACCCTGCCCCGATGCCCTTCTGGTCTCATCACCCTCCACATGGACATCTGGCTCCCGTTCTTGTCCCCCTACGCCTATGGTCAACCCAGTAGCCAGAGGGAACTCACTAAGCCAGAATCAGATCAAATCCCCCCTGTGATCAAACCCTGCTATGGCTCCCTACTGCCCTCAAATTCCTTGCAATGACCCACAAGGACTACTTTATCTGGTCCTTTGCCCTCCCCTTTCGGACCTCATGTCCCACCATTCTCTCCCTCTCTCATTCCACTGACTTCATTGGCCCCCTGCCTCTCCTTGAATGCACCCAAATTGGTCTCAGGGCTTTTGCACAGCTGTTCTCTCTGCCCAGAAGTCTCTTCTCCCAGAACTCCATGCAGCTGACTGAGATCAGATCTTTGCTCAGCTGTTACCTCTTCCGTGAAGCCCTCCTTCACTTCCACAGTACCCTCTGTGCCCCCTTTCCTCTTTCTTTTTATCCATAGCATTTATCACCACTCGATGTGGCTCACTGTCTTTCTCCCTCCACTAGAGTGTAAGCTCCAGGAGGGCAGTCATTTTTGTTCACTTTTTATCTCCAGTGCTTAGAACAGTTCCTTGTACCTAGTCAGTCCTCTGTCAAACAACAAATGAGTCTACCAGGAATCAGGCATGAGGATGAAGCTCCCAGGGAAGAGGCAAGTAGAGGGAGAAAAAACAAAAACAAAAACAAAAACACCTGACATTTGTCTTAGCCTTTCTGTGTGCTGAGCACTGCCTGCTTAGGGGATTGATGCTCAGAAAGGTGAAGTAACTTGCCCAGAGTCACACAGCTTGGAAAAGGAAGAAAATTGTGGTATGTCTGCTCCAAAACCTGTTGGATTCACCCTGTGCTGGGTAACTTTTGGTATCTTCACTTCCTGAATATGGTTGCCTCCCCCTCGGCCCCTGAAATGCTGTTTCAGACAGTTCCCTCCCCCCTTCTCCACGTAAGGCAATGACCGCACTCCTCCCTCCCTCTACCCACTCCCACTGGGGATTCTGTTATGGAAAACTCTAGCCCAGGGGTCTGGGTTCTATTACCAAGAACTCATGTGACCTTGAGCAAGTTCCTGCCCCCTCTCAGCACACACTTTCTCATTGCTAAGCGTGGGGGCTGCATTAGGATATCTCATAGATCCCTCTGGGTCTGCTCTGAGCCCCAGGCACCAGCCCTCTCCACACCCAAAGAACACTCACCCTTCCGTGGCTCCTATCAGGGGTGGGGCTTTGCTAAGCTCCTGGGGACAGAGCCATAGGAGGAGATGGGGGCTGGGCTTGCCGGACTCCTTCCTGCAACAGAGATCGAGGTCAATGAAGCTTTGTTAAAGGAGTGATGAAGTGAATACACCTGAAAACCACAGGTGTCAGCTAGGTTTTGCCTGGAGACTATGGGCTGGTCACTTGCCTCTTCTGAATGGACCACCCTTCTTTGGCCACACCCACTTTCCCGGTTCTTCGTTTCCACAGCTCCAGGCTAACCCTGTCTGGGTTTATTCCTCAGTCTGTCTCCTTTAGGTTCTGGTTCAGTCTCCTTGACTGTCAAATGGCGCTGTTTCAAACACCTGCCCAGAACCTGGCAACATAAACAATAAATGTCACAGGGTGATGGGGTAAAGCTGAGGGGGAGGGGGCTTCCCTAGTGGATCTACCTTTTGCCCCTCTTTCCAGACCTTGCAGTTTCAGCAGAAAGGACAGAAATGGGGGCTTTAGGGTGAAAAGCAGCTGAGTCTAAAAAGTAAGGCCATGAGAGGAAGGGGAAGGCTCGAGAAGGGAACAGAGCTCTGTTGAGCAGCTTTTATGCGCCAAGTTGTCTCCTTTTGCACTCTGGGCCCTTGATGCCATTGCCTGCCTCCTTGCTGAATGCCCATGCTCCTCTGTCACAGCTCATACTGTATTCGCAGTGATTTGTTTTCCTGTCTGTCTTTCCTGCGTGGAACTTCTTGGAGGAAGGGTGACACCTTATCTCTGTTTGTGTCCCAGTGCCTTGCACACACGAAGATAGGGTTTTCTAGATTAGGAAATGAAGATGTAGAAAAGTAAGTGCCTTGCCCAGGGTCACACAGCAGGTGAGTGCTATAGCTGAGATTAGGCCAGGTGACTCCACACAGAGATGTCCCATGCGGGTGGGAGGCCTGGGGGAGCACTTTCAAGGAGAACAGAGTTGGGAGTGGGAAGCTCCTAGCTGGGCACTGGGGATGACCGGTGAGGCCATACAGCACCTTCATGATATAGCAGTTGCAGCACGATTACTGTCACCATTATTGAGCACTGGCTGTATACCCTGCACCATGCTGAGTTTCACACACATTAATCTTGTTTCAGCCTCCCATCTCTCCTGGGAGGTAGATCCTGTTACCAGCCCCCACTTTGTAGGTGAGATCACTGAGGCTCAGGAAGGCAAAGTGACCTGCACAAGATTACATGACTGGAAAGAGGCAGAGGCAGGATTATAACTCAGCTCTTCTTGACTCCAAAGCCCATGCCCTGAACTGCTACCCTGTTTTGCAGACTTTAGGATATGCACCAGCCACCCTGCCTCTCCCAGAATGCCCCAGATCCCACAGTCTCATATTTGAGACTCATTGATTAATTATTGATGGATGCATTTGTGGTCTGGCTCTGGGGCCTATCAGGCCCTGGGCAAGGACAGGAATGGGGGTGGAGGTAAGGGTCCTTCAACCCCAGGAAATGGCCTGAGGTTACCCTCACCCCAGCATGCCTACTTCTGGCATCCACCACTGACAACTCAACCCACCTTTCCTCCGCCTCTGGATTTAAAGGCACAGTGACAATTAATCACCCAATGACATGGAGGGCAGGCTGCAGAGGAGTTAATTAATTAGGGAAATTTCTCCCAGCCCTTTGAAGGTGAAATGTATGGGGAGGGGACAGGGCCAGGGACAGTTATTATTCAAGCTGAACAAGGCAACTCTGAAAGAAGTCTTCAAGAACAACTCCAGGGAGCTTTGGAAGGTTGGAGACTTGACCAGGGTAGATCTGAGCATGCCCAAGACTGCCCTCCTTAGCCTAGCTCTAGGCCTCTAGACCCAGAGGGTGGGGTTCCTTCCTTAGCTGATAGGCTGGGGCATCCCTAGACTCAGAAGGACCTCTAGGAACCAAGTAGAATAAGAAGGGCAAAGCTATTACTTGCACTACCTCACCAAATAGAAGCAGCCAATGATATGCTTATGCCAAAGCCCCACAAGAATGATTTGGGTGTCATTTGCACAGCTTGAGCACTCCAGACACACAGTTACATGGGAGGGCACTCTATCAAACCAACCCAGGCTCAGGAGGGAAATCAGAGAGGGGAGTCTAGTCACAGGAGTGGGGAGAGGAGAGGGTCTTCAGCCTCCTTCCCCCTCCACCACAGTGGCTTTGAGGGGTTCAACCTCTTGTGTTGGCGGGGCCTCCATGCCATCTCCAGTGGGCTAGGCAGCTGCTCCTAGAGGCAGGGAGGGGCTGGTCCTGGGGATCCCATTCTTACCCATACGTGGGGCCAGGAGTTGACTTGGTCATGAGGTTTAGGGCCTCAGGAAGCCCCTTCCCCACAACTGCACACCAAGTATCACCCTCTGCAGCATCAAGACTTGGAAACAAGAGAGACCTTGAGGTGACAAAAGTAGCTTAAGATCTGGTGCCTATCTCGAACGTACCCACAGGCCCTCTTATACCAGTGACAAGCTAAAGCTCCAAGCCAAAAGATGGTAGCTGCAAAGCCCTATGGGAGTGCAAAGGAAGTCATGATTTATAAGGATTGGGAAATGAAAAAAGACTCAAGGAAGGGCTGTCTTCAGGGGTGAAGAGCTGGACAGAAAGCCAAAATTTCAACAGGCTAAGGGAAAGCCTGAATGAAGGAATGGAGGTGGCAAGTTACATAGCACATGTGGAGAAGGGTGAGTTGGCAAGCAGGGTGGCCATGATCTAGGGCAGATACACAGGTGCCATGAGAGGGCTGGGAGTGAGGCCAGAGAATCAAGCCTGGGCCCAGCAGCAGAGGGCCTTATTTGCCAGATCTGGACATAATTCAATTATGGTAGAAAGTGATGGGGGTTTTAAGAGAGGACCTGAACTTGTGCTTTGCAAAAAGCACTCTGGAAGCTGGGGGGACAATGGCTACATTGGAGAGGGCTAAGGCGAGATGGGAAACCATTGAGGAGGCAGGTTTCATGGTCCATGAGAGAGATAATGGCTTCAGTCAGGAGATAGAGCAAAGGGGGAGGGAACTATTGTTTATTGATCACCTACTACGTGCTGGCCCCTACCCTGGGCACTTTTCATTCATCCTCTCCCTTTGTGATGGGATTTTTATTATGCCTGGGATTTGGGGGGTAACTAGGGAGCTAATGAAGCTCAGGTGAGCAGGTTCTGCACACCTGGGCAGGTGTCTTTTCTCCATTCTCTCCTCTGCCCTCTCCCTTGAAATCTCCTGTGCACCCCACAGAGGGTCGGGAGCCCAGGAACACTGCCTCTGCCCGATTTGGGGACCCCCCCCCTCATGGAGAAATCATGAAAAGCAATGCCACAAAGCCCACACTGCCCCCCATCTATTCCCCTATCCCTGCCCCCTCCAATCATTTGTACGACAGGAAGAGAACCTAATCCCGAATCTGAAAAACTATGTGATGGAGGATTTACAGTATTAGAAGGCAAACAGTGGCAGGTGTAATTAGGAGAAAAATTTGTCATGCTCTCGACTTGGGGAAGAGAAGGGAAGGTCTGGCATCACAATCTCCCCAGTGTTTACCCAGCGTGCGCACACACGCGGGGGAACGGGCGCTGGCCACGGGCAGATTAATATTTGATGCAAGGAAGAGAAACGCATGCTGTTCATGTTTATTTAGGATATTGTGAAATACAGTGAAATTTGCAATTTTATTGGATTTGGGGGTGACGGTGTTTTGGAGAAGTCTTAAGCTGCATGGTAGGACACGCACATCTCTCTGGAGCATAGAGGCACCAGCTTTGGTGGTGAGCCCCCTTTGCCCCCCTTCCCAAATCCAAACTTGTAGTTCCATTCCCCTCCTGAAATGAGAGAGGATTGGCCCCAGGGGTATAGGTGGAATAAGACAGAAATCTCAGCTGGGCCTCTTAATTTGGAGTTTAGTGGCATGTGGCTGGCACAGAGAGGCTATCTCTGGGGGGTTCTTGTCAATTACAGGAGGGCTGGAAACCATGGTTGGGCAGTTTTAGACACTGGTGACCGTGGCCAGCTTGCAGGGTCAGGGTGGGGGGCACTTCAAGGGGTGAGGAGAAAGGGTGGAGTGAGATCAAGGGCTGTTCTCTTTGTATTCAAGAAACTGGTTGATGGATAGAGCCCTAAAGGGCATGAATCTAACCTCACTCCCCCAAAGACTCTGCTCTCTCTTTTCCTTTCTCTAAGTGGTCACCTAGCCTGTGCTCCCACATCTCCATTGTTGGGGAACTCGTAATGCATTCCATTGCTGGACACTGCGTGGATGGAAAACTTTTTCTTAGACACAGTTTCTAAGCTACGTAGTTGAGGGGTGGGATGGGGAGGTGTTAGATCATAGAGTATGCCCCCATTTGTGTTAAAAGGGATGAGAAAGATAGATGATAGGTAGATGGATAGATAGATGATATAAATGATAGAGAGATATGCTTGCCTACACATTATATTTCTGAAAGAAAACATGAAAATTGATAACAGTGATTGTTTCTGGAGGGGGAACTGGATGGCTATGAAATTGGGGAGTCAGGGCAGGTGGAAAGACTTCCTTTTCACTATACACCTTTGACAAATTTGAATTTTTCGTCATGTGCATGTAGTACTTTTTCACAATAGAAATACTATTTACTTTTTAAAAAGAAAGTATTTGCTACTCAAAGAGCAGGCTAAGATAAAAAGGAAATTGTATGGTAAGAAAAAGAAATAGGGTGAGATAGAGGGGAGTAGATAAGATAAAGGGCTGCAGGGAAACCACAAATGCAATAGGAGGATTCACACCCACCCCACCCCCACACACACACATTCACACATGCACATGTGCACATGTGTGCACACACACACACACACACACACAGAAATCACATTGATCATTATTTGAACTAAACACATTGGAGACTCTACTCCCTTTCCCATTATGACAGCTCTACCAACTGGGTCACCCACAAGTCCCTTCCTCTGCCCACTGGCACCCTTCTATAGAATGAAATGCCACTAGAACCATGTCTGGCACCTATAAATACCTGAGCTGGGTCACAATGGGTCCCAGCCCCACCAAGACTACTCTCCCCCACCACATACTGCCACTCTTTTTCTCAAGGATGTGCTCTCACGAGGCTGCCACCTCAGTCTTGCCCCCTGGGAGCTCAGAGCTGCACTGAGCTCTCTCTGGTTTCAGGCTGGCTCTGTAGTTGTTCCCCGCTCTCTGACCTGGCCAGAGGCCCAACCTTCACCAATAAACTGCGGACATCAGGAAGGAGGTTGATGACCTCAGAGACTATCCAAGACCCACATTTTTAAAATGGGTAAACTGAGGCCTAGGATGAGCCAACGACTGTCATGAGATCATGGAAGTGAGATCTGCCTTGTGTCTTCTCCTTCCTCTGTAGCCCCTTGGTAGACCCCCAGGATGGAGCCTTGGGGGAGGCCTCTGGGAGAAGTGGGAACAATGTTAGCCAACCTAGTGTTGGAAGTAGCTGTTTCCAGTGTAGACTGTAGCCAAAACCAAAGAATTGGGCAAGCCGGACAGGGCATGGGGTTAACTCAGGCTCACGGAGAAGACAGAGGCCAGGCAGGTATCAGCACACAGCACTAAGAGCGAGAAGGTGGCTATGCTGATGCTTGCATGCACCCATTGGTGTGTAGGTGTGGTGTGTGTGCACACACGAACCTATGTGGGTGGTGTTTGTGTGTGTGCAGAGATATGTGTATGTGTCCATGTGACTATTGGAGTACATGTATGGCTACTAACCAGGGTGTGAATGCGAGTTCGAGTGCGTGTACATGAGGCTTGCTACATGTGCTGCAGCGCTCACCACACTGACTTGCTGCATTTGCTGGAAAGGCTGCCTTACTCCCCTGAACTGTGACCTGCGGTTTTGTCTTTTTTTTTTTTTTTTTAATTTCAACATTCCCAGTGCCAAATGCAGTTCATGACGTATAGTAGGTGCTCAATCAACATTTGCTGGACTAAACTGATTGGAATTGAATTCAGCCGAACTGGATTGATTTTTTTCTGGTGAATCGCTACACATACAAGTCTGTACCAGGGAGAGGGAATGGATATATGGCACGTGGGTGAATGCTTATGGAGTGTTGGTTCACGCGTGTCTGGGGCAAATCTCCACGTTTGCGCGTGGGTCTGTCTGCATATTGTGAACATGCCCTGGCATGAGTGAATCTAAATTGCAAGGAGGGAATGTGCATGCGTGTGCACACACGTGTGTATGTGTGTGCACGCATGTGTGCCAGCTCCGACAGCCCTCTCGTGCATGCAGAAAGCCCAGTGACTCCCTGGCTTCGGTTCAGCCAGGTTTCTTCCCGGTAAACCTAGAGTAGCTAAAATTAGTACGAAAATGGTAGTGTTCGGTTAAAAGGAAGGGGGGTGGGAAGAGATGAGGGTGCCCGTGAGTGCTATTTTATTTCTCAGTGAGAGGATAAAGTGATTTTTCCTACATAATTTTTGATGTAGAGGCTAAATTAGGCCGGAGGAGAGGGACAAAGCAACTTTTGCCCTCATTAGTATTCTGGCCGCGTTGGCCCAGCCACGGCAGTTATGTATTTTTGCAAGTATGCATATAATTTATTGTGGAGAACACAATTTACATGGTAGTCGATGCCTGTTTTATAGCCTCACAAATAGATGTATGAACTCAAGCATATAATGGCCCAACCAGCAGGCGCAAATACGTTCTAAATCTTCTAAATGTGCTTCACAAAAATGTAACTGAGGAATATAAAACAGATCAATTCTTGCATGTTATATATTGGTTTTTGATTTACAAATCTAATCTGGGACATTTCTTCAGAAATGAGGGGATTTTTCCCCCCCTCCTCCTCCTCTTCTTCCACCAAGTACTCCATGCAAAGACCTCGCCTGCTGGTCAGGTGCCTACAGGCACTGCCAGCTCCAGGACGTGCATGTGTGCACACGTGTGCACATGCTCCTGCCCAGCTGCCTGGACCCACACCTAGGTGTGCCAGGAAGCTGTAGACTTTGGGTGGAAGGGACTGAGTGATCTGTGCTCCATCTGTGTGACCTTCCTCACATCTGAAGCTGAAAATTGGGGAGGAGGGCTGCTGAGAGGTCCCCATGGGCGTGTGATATCTTTCAGACCTCATCCCTCTGGGCTCCTGCCTAAGTGGCCTATTTTCTCTGGTTCCCACGTTGGTCTCATGAATGATTAGAGCAGAAAAAGAAAGTGAAAGTCTTAGAAATGAAATCAAACTCACGTTCGCGGAGTTCCATTTTTAATGTGTATTTTATTGAAAATATTTTTATCAATTTATTTTCATGTACATGGTTTTCCAAGAAGCCCATTCCATTAGTAGTTGAATGGACATGTAAATGGTGGTGTATGCATAAAATGGAATACAACACAGCAAAGAAAATGAACACACTACTGCATGCAACAACGTGGGTGGATCTCACACACATAATGTTAAATGCAAGAAGCCAGACCCAAAAGAGGACCTGCTGTATGATTTGATTTATATAAAGCCCAAAGCATGAACTAAACCAAACTGTAGTGTTCAGAGATAGCAAAACTACCGAGGAAAGCAAGGAAGTACTCTCCATAAAAGTCAGGATGTCAGTGGGGCGCCTGGGTGGCTCAGTTAAGTGCCAGACTCTTGGTTTTGGTTCAGGTCAAGATCTCGTGGTTCATGGGTTCAAGCCCCGTATCAGGCTCTGTGCTGACAGTGCAGTGCCTGCTTGGGATTCTCTCTCTCCCTGCCCCTCTTCCACTCTCTCTCTCTCTCTAAAGATAAATAAATAAACTTA
This sequence comes from Panthera tigris, assembly GCF_018350195.1. Taxonomy (NCBI): domain Eukaryota; kingdom Metazoa; phylum Chordata; class Mammalia; order Carnivora; family Felidae; genus Panthera; species Panthera tigris. Next base: position 24,188,322 of record NC_056673.1, read on the forward strand.
AAAAAAAGTCAGAATGGTGGCTATCCTTTGGGGAGGAGAGGTTAGGTGAAGAGGGGAAGAGGACATACCAGCAGCTGGCAATGTTCTAATTCTTGCCTGGGTGGTGGTTCCATGGGTGTTCCATTGGTGATAAATTTCTGAGCAGACTGCATCTCTTTTTATTCACTTTTCTGTATAGATGTTATATTTTACAATAAAACCAAAAATGTCCCTAAGGGCTTACAATGAAAAGCAAATGCCCTTCCTCCCCCCTCCTGTCCCCTGAAGGCAACTACTGGTAACCATTCCTGGTTGTTCTCTCCACAGCTCTAGAAAGGTTGTGGAGCTTCTTTTCAACCTCTTTAGCAAAAAAATGTTACAATTCTTTTTACTTCTGTAAGGTCAGTAGTAATGTCTCTGCCTCTATTACTGATTTTAATAATTGGGGTCTTCTCACTTTTTTTCTTGGCCATTCTTGCTAAACGTTTGTCAATTTTGTTGATCTTTTAAGAGAATCAACTCTTGGTTTTGTTCATTTTCTCTATTTTTTTTTAATTCCCTATTTCATTTATTGCCACTCCAATCTTTATGATTTCCATCCTTCTCCTTGCTTTGGGTTTGCTCTTCTTTTTCTGATAGGGTGAAAGCTTAGGTCATTGATTTGAGATCTCCTATTTTACTGTAGGTGTTTATAGCTATAAATTTTCCCTCTCAGGACTTCTTTTCCTGCATCTCATAAACTTTGGTATGTTATGTTTTTGTTTTCATTCATCTCAAAGTATTTTTTCATTTCCCTTGTGATTTCTTCTTTGACCCATTGGTTATGTAGGAGTGCATTGTTTAATTTCCACATATTTGTGAATTTTCCAAATTTCCTTCCGTTCTTGATTTCTAATTTTATTCCACTGTTGTCCAAGAACATACCTTATATGATTTAAATCTTTATAAACATTGAAACTTGGTTTGTGGCCCAAGATATGCTCTTTCCTGGAAAACATTCCATGAGCATTTGGGAATGTGTACTCTGTAGTTGGTGACTGGAATATTCTAGTAGATCACTATTATAAAGTAATAGGGGTGCCAGGGTGGTTTAGTCAGTGAAACATCTGACTCTTATTTTTTTTAAGTTTATGTATTTATTTCTGAGAGAGAAAGAGAGAGAGAGAGAGAGAGAGAGAGAGAGAGAGAGAGAACACAAGTAGGTTAGGGGCGGAGAGAGAGAGAGAGAATCCCAAGCAGCCTCCACACTGTCAATGCAGACCTGAGTCTAGGTGAGATGTTTAACCGACTAAGCCACCCAGGCACCCCAGCATCTGACTCTTGATTTCACCTCAGGTCATGATTTCATGGTTCATGGGACTGAACCCCACATTGGGCTCTCTGCTGACATTGCAGAGACTGCTTAGGATTCTCTCCCCCTCTCTCTGCTCCTCCCCTGCTCTCTCTCTCTCTTTCTCTCTCTCCTCTCAAAAAAATAAATAACTTAAAAAAAAGACAATTATGTCTGTTAGGCCTGGTTGGTTTAGAGGATTTTCCAAGTCTTCTGTTTCTTTGCTGACCTTCTATCTAGTTCTATCAATTACTTTAGTGGAATTTTGTATCTCACCTATGTGCTACTTACAATCTGCAAGTCACAGACACAGTTTCAGGGACCTATAACCCAGGAAGGGGGGGAGCTTCAATTCTACTGAGCTGAGCCACCCCACTTCTCACCAATACAGGATGTTCTCTCTCACCTCCCCCACACTGTCCTATAGCCTGGGGTCTTGGACTGCTGTGAATGCCCCCTTCGATCTCAAATATCCCCCACATTCCCAGGGTTACTAATCCTGATGGGAACAAAGCAGAACTGAAAGACGTCATGGAGACCATGCAGAGCTCAGTGACCTCCTGGTGTAGATAGTGAAACTGAGGCCCAGGGAAGGGAAGGGTCTTGTTCTAGGTGTCTTGGAGCTAGGTCTGCTGGTGTCCCATCATCTGCTCAGCCTATGCCACCATGACTGACCCACTGGTTGTCAAGAAAAAAAGGGACCTGTTGAAATCACTCCCAGTGTCATTTCTATATGTTGGGTGAGGTGGTAGTGAGCAGGGGCAGCCTCAGAATGGGGAAGAGGGGCTGTGTTAAATAGACATCCTAGCGCACTTAGAAGACCTATGCTTCCATCCCAGACTCACAACTCTGAGCTGTGTGACCTTGGACAAGTCACCCTCTGAACCTGTTTCCTCTAGAACCATTATGATCACCAAGTCCCCCCTGCACACTCAGTACTGTACACATATAATCTCATTCAATCCTCCCAACAGTCTTGGAAGAGGTAAATTCTTCCGGCATAGGAAGAAACTGAGGCCCCATAAAGCAAAATAACTCCCCCAAAGCCACAGGCATTCACCCATCACTCTCTGGTGGCTCCAAAGCTATAGCACAGAGCCACCCCTGCCACATGGCTTCCATTCACCTTTGGAGCATGGGTCCACATATTTAACAGTGGATTTGAAGTTAGAACAAGATTCACATAATATTCATCACTGGGATTACTGTTCATTTGTTAGATGTGGTCATGGCATAGTCAGTTATCAGTGAGAAATACATACTGAAGTATTTCCACATGAAATGGTCTGCTATCTGGGATTTGCTTTCAACTACCCCAGCAAAAAAAAAAAAAAAAGGAAGGGACAGATGAAACAGAATGGGCAAGGCTGATAATTATTGTAACTGAGTGATAGGAACTTAGGATTCATGAAACTACTCTCTAGTTTTTATTTTTATTTAAAAAAAAAAATTTTTTAACGTTTATTTATTTTTGGGACAGAGAGAGACAGAGCATGAATGGGGGAGGGTCACAGAGAGAGGGAGACACAGAATCTGAAACAGGCTCCAGGCTCTGAGCTGTCAGCACAGAGCCCGACGCGGGGCTCGAACTCACGGACCACGAGATCATGACCTGAGCCGAAATCGGACGCTTAACCGACCGAGCCACCCAGGCGCCCCTACTCTCTAGTTTTTAATGTTTAAAATGTTTCAAAATAAAAACGTTAACAATCCCCCTCCCTCCCAACCCCCGCCGCAAGGATTCTGATTCCAGACCCCATGATAGGAGAGTTGGTGGTTCTCAGATAAATTGGGACAAGTCCCATAGCCCTCATTGTCCCCAGGGCAAGCAGGGGTCTGGTCTCCTGGTGGAGCTAGCTGTGTTGTCTGGAATGCACATGTAGCTGTGTGACCACATGTATTTCTCTTCCTGCTCTGGTCACCTGTCAGTAAGACCTGAGGAAGCAGGAAACCAACCCTGAATCCCAAGGGCCACTGTTTCCCAGGAAGTTGGAGAAAGTCCTTTCCTCCCTTGACCCAGGAGAGCTCTCCTAGATGGGCAGCAGAAGGAATGGAGGCCTTTGCTTTAAATAACAGAGGGGGTGGATGGGATGGCCCTTTAGTCCCCTTCCCAGACAAACACACCCCAGCTGGGGGTCTCCACCTGCCAGGCAGGGGAGGGGCTGGAAGGCTCAAGCTGGACTTCCTGGCCTGTATTCATAGCAAGTGTCCCCATGGCAACAAGCTAGTTAGAGGGTCCTCAGCACAGCCCCCTGGGGCCACTTATCTGCACCCCCACCAGGAGGGCAGCATTAATGGACTACCCTGCCCTCCTCCCCACTCCCAGCTCTCAGGCCTTCCAAGGTGGCCCCCACGCCCCCCTTCATCTCCCTGGTGTACAGAGCCCAGGAGACAAAGGGCCCATATCCCTGTTGAAATACACACACACACACACACACACACACACACGGCCTGCCTGCTCCCCTCAGCCGCTCAGATCTGAGCAGAGCTGCTCTGGGTTTAGTGGGAAGAAGAGGCAAATATCTGCTCCACACTCATCCACACACTCATCCACACACTCACAGACTCACACAACCTGGCAGGTGTGAGCAGTAAGATCCCTTCCACCCCCAACACACACACACACACACACACACACACACACAGAAAGTATCTCCAGTCTGGGAAGGTTCTGGCTCTGCTGCCAGGTATAATCACCCCAGTGTAGCAATCCTCCTCTACCAGGTATAATAGGCAAGTTGATGATCCTCACTGAGCCCTGGTTTTCTCATCTTTACATTAAGAATAATTGGACCAACTAGCTATGCCAGTTGTAAATGTTAAATTTGATCACAGGAACACAGTAGGTGCTCAATTAATGCTTGTTCTTTCCTCCTGGTGATCCCAGATGGCCCTATCTTTGGAAAGCTGTTCTGGGTTCAAGTTAGGTTGGAAGTCACACAGTCTGGCAGGTGACTCTGGGCTCTGACGCTGATGAACCACCTGACCTAAGCAGTCATGTGATCTCTCAGAGCCTTGGTCCTCTCATCTCTGGATGGCTGTGAGGTTTAAGGGATAATAAAACATTTAGGGCAGTGCTTGGTATGCCGTCGACATCGTAGTAAGAAGAATAATAACAAAACCAGGAAGCTGATGAAGGCCAACACTGCCTGAATAGGGAGCTTACTGTGTGTCCCCAGCTCCTTTCTGATTCACAAGCTTAGCTCATCCGTGCAAAGTTTGTGAGTGAGATAAAGTTAACATCCCCATTTCACATATGGGAAAATTGAGGAAGCACTGAGAAACCCATTCAAGCCATAGAGATTAAAAAGTGGGGATTAGAACCCAGGCATCTTGGCTCTGCTTTAACTGCTGGGCCACGATGCAGTGCCAGAAAGTGGTGCCACTGTTGTTATCAGAGGAGCACAGACGAGCTCAGCCTGAGAGCTGGACCCCCTCACTTGGCAGAAGAGAGAAGTGAGGTTCCGAGAGAGGAAGCTCCTTACTGAGGTCATCCTGGTCCCAGTGGGTGCCTGCCATCGCCTCCCCAGTCTCATGTCTCCAGAGTGTCCCCGCCCAGGTCGGGGCCTGCAGAGAATCAGGGCATCTGACTCAGGGGTGGGGTGGGGTCAGAGACCCCTGAATCCTCCCATCAATCCCCCCATGCCCTCTTTCTTTCATCCTTTTCTCCTTTCTTCCTTCCTTTTCCCTTACACAGATTTGACGGAGTTTCAGTTCCTTATATGGCAATCTCTCATCTTCACTAAGACTCTGCCCCCACCCTGCCCCGTCCACCTAGCTGGATGGCATACAGCGGGATTTCCCCACTTCTTCAGCATCCTTGACCCTGGCCATCCCTGCAACCACCTGATTTCCTCACCTGTAAAACTGGGGTATTGCCCCCTAATTCACAGGGCTGTTGTAAAATCCTGGCACTCTTCTCCCACCCCTCCCTGAAGGCTTGGGCCCCTGGGTCCCAGGCTCATGCATCAGGTCCTGTGCCAGGTCTGGCTATGATGTTGGATAAGGCCCTACCCTCAGACCCCACACTTGGCAGAAGAGAGAAACAAGCATTCAAGCAAGGAGGGACCCCACCTTACACACAGAGCAACGTGGAGACAACCAGCTCCTGTGGTCCTCACTGTGGAACGCACATTAGAATCTCCTGGGAGTCCTGTGCCCAGGCAATACCCTGGCAATTAACCCAGGATTTCTGGGTTACGATATGTATGGGTATGTGTTAAATCCCCAGGAGATTCTGACATGCAGCTGGGGGTTGAGATTCACTGCTGGAATAAACACTGTCCCACAGGTATGAGCAGAGATGTCCAGGGCTCACAGGGAAGGTTATGGTGGAACAGGCTGCTAGGGACACAATCTGACCTATGGCCATCACTCACCCACCCACAGTCAGGAAACACGGAAAGGAAGGGATGATGGGGGCATGTAAAGAGTGGGTAAGTCATGGTGGGGGGAGGGGATATGGGAAAGCATGGAGGCTCAGCAGAGGCAAGGGCCTCCAGTTAAATTCATTGTTAAGCATCACCCATCCCTGCAGCCCCTAGACACGAGGCAGCTCCCCCACATTGTCCTTGCCTCCCATTTTTGCCTAAGGAAGTAGTTGCAGAAACGGCATCATGACAGGGTTGCCCATGGGATTGGAATGGACCACAGCATTTCATAGGATCCCTAGTCACAGTCTGGGTTGGAGAGGAGGCAGAGCACAGAACCACCATTAGGGAAGGGTCTGGTGCCCTCTCTGCATTACCCCCACCCCAAGTTCTGGAAACAGAAACGTTAAAAGAAAAAGATTTACTTTTAGATATATGGACTCTCAAAGCTAGAAAGTGTCTTAGAAATCAACCTGTCCAACTCTCCATGAGAGAGGCCCAGAGAAAGGCATGCCGGGAATTGTGAGCATCTGGGTGGCAATATTGCTTGTGAGGTTTCCCAATATTGCTTGTGAGATTTCCCTGACGTCTCTAGGTTGAGGGGCAAGGATGGGTGATGTCCTCTCTTTGTTCTAAGAGGCTGCAGAAAATCATGCTGGAGGCAGGCGGAGTGAGGGAGAAAGGGGCTGTATTAGTGTCCCAGGGCTCCCGCTACAAATCCCCACCAGCTCGGTGCCTCACACAGCAGGCAGTGTTCTCTCACGGTTCTAGAGTCTAGAGGTCTGAAATCCAGGTTATCAACAGGGTTGGTTCCTTCTGGAAGCTCTGAAGGAGAATCTGCTCCATGCCTCTCTCCTTACCTTCTAGCGGCTGACAGCTACCCTTGGCTTGGAGCTGCCTCACTCCAACCTCTACCTCTTTGCTTCTCTGTGTCTCAGATCTCATTCTTTCTCTTGTAAAGACACAAGTCATTGGATTTAGGGCCACCCTACAGATGACCTCATCCAAGATCCTTAAATTAATCCTTAAATTAATTACATCTGCAAAGATTCTATTTCCCAATAAGGCCACATTCACAGGTACTGGAGGTTAGATTTTGGACACATCTTTTCAGAGTAACACAATTCAACCTACTCTCGGGGCTCTTTGGGTCACCATGGAAGAGGGGAGAGCAGTAGTGTCCCCTGATCTGACCCTCTCAGCTCTGGCCTATCCCCCGGGGCCAGCCATCTGGTGTGCCCACCCTATAACCAAGAATCTGAGACCAGTGCTGGCTGCTGGCCAGTAGGGATTGATCCCAGACATGTTCTGGAACACCAAGTGCTGGAGAGAGCAGGACATCGTTTGTGTGCTTCCCACATGCTGGCGATTATGCTGGGTGAGGAGCCTCGTTCCTGTTTTAGGGGTTCTTGGAGACTCATTGGGGGAGAAGACAGATTCACACAGCCTGAGGGTGCCTGGCGGCTTAGGCTTAATACACACTGTGGGGCAGAGAGTGCCTGGGGCTGCTAAAGGGACAAAATCAAGAAGGAGATGAGGGAGGGTCAGGAGTGACTAGGGGTTAGCCTTGAATGATGAGAAGGACTTCAGAGGAGAGAAGTGGGGAGGACATTCCAAACTGAACCCCAAATGCTTGATTGTGGAGGGTGCATGCAGGAAAGATCTTCCTCTGGATCTCCCCAGGCCAGGTCCCAAGAGACCCTTACCACCCCTGATGTCTCTGGCTGTGGCCTCTGCTGACTGCTCCACTGGGCGCTGAGCTGCTGAGAGCAGAGCATCTTCAGGATAAGGCTGGCAAATAATGGGTGCTCAACATGTGTGTTGGCTCAGTGACCAAATGGACAAAACAAATCTCTAAGGAGAGAGGCTCTGAGAATCTTTTTTTTTTTTTTTTTTTTTTTTTTTTTTAGAGAGAGAGAATGTGAGAGAGGGGCAGAGGGAGAAAGAGAGAGAATCTTAAGCAAGCTCCACACTCAGCATGGAACCCGACACAGGGCTCAGTCCCACGACCCTGGGATCACGACCTGAGTCAAAACCAAGAGTCAGACAATCCACTGAGTCACCCAGGTGCCGTGGGGCCCCAAGAGGTGGTGACCACCCACCCACCTCGCCTTCAACACATGCCACCATCATTACCATCAGTGATTAACTTTGGAGTTCTTTGTGTACCACCACACACCACACACACACACACACACACACCCCTCAAGGATTTGAAGCAGCTTGGAAGAAACATACAATAAGGTAAAATAAAATTTAAGTAGGTGGAGATGACATTAAGACCCAGGGAAAATGTGCATGGAGAGATCAGGGCTCAGCACTGGTATCATCCACTGAGCACCTACTGTATGCAAGACACAGATTGGTGATTCCCATTTCTCAAGGGAAAAGGGAGCCTGGCCAGGGAAGAGACTGGACATTTTAAAATTCCAGAATTTTAGGTTTTGAAAAGCTCCTAGAAGTGCCTGAATTCAATCTTCTATGCAGAGCAGAATGCCCTGTATTTCATTCATTCACTCATTTGTTTATTCAACAAATTCTTAGTGAGCACCTACCAAGTGCCTGCTGATAAGCACTGACAAGGCAGCCAGCCTCGACAGAATTGTAGTAATCTATGGCTGCTCCATCAATCTCTGCTCTTTATATAATACTCTCCAACAGAGTTGTCTCTCTGGTGGCTCCTTGCTATGACCCTGCAAGGAAGAGGGACATAGATGCAGAGGATGGGATCCAGCCTGCCAGGGCCATTTAGTAAGAGAGGGTGGAGCCCAGGACCAACCCAGTTTTTCTGGAATGGGAGAGGGATTGACGCCAGACATTCTAATAGGTCTTTCATGCACTCTACTTCATTTTCTGTATCATAATGCAGCATGATCTTGGGCTGCAAACTCAGCCTCTCTGTGGCTCCCCAACCTCATTTGTAAGATGGAGATAAATAAAAAGTAAAAGGACCTAACGTGCCAATGTTGGTTTTGACAAACGTACCATGGTTACATAAAATGTTAACAATAGGGGAGAATGGGTGAGGGGCTTACAGGAGCTCCCTGTACTATTTTTGTAATGTTCCTGTAAATCCAAAATTACTCCAAAAGAAAAAGTTGATTTACAAAAATTAAAAGACCATCTTATGAATTTGTTGTGAGAAAGACTTACTAAGCACATTATAAGCATTGGTGATTAGTACTTAATTGTCACAAAACGTTGGGATGGAGGTTTATTTGTCTCATTTTTCAGACCAGCCTCAGAGAAGTTCAATGACTTGCCTGAGATCATACAGATAATGTTAGGTGACCCAGGATTCAAACCCAGGCCTGAAACACTCCAAAGACCACCCTCCTTCTACCACATTCTGCCATCTCTAATATTTTCAGACTTTTAGTGAGAAGGAAATGACCACCTCACCAGGGGCAGTTCTGCTAGTGAGGATCTGAGTGTTGTAATGACAAACGATCAAATGTGCTCTTTCTGTAGCTTTCATGGGTTGAGCCTCATCTACCGTTGGGATTGCTCCCCATAGCATAGCCAGGAACTCACTGCTCAGGCCTTGATTCCAAAGACCAAATGGATGTCCGCCTTCCCCTCCCCCATTCTGGTCCCCTGAGCTGACCCATCTCATCTGCACACTGTCCCTCTTTACCTTATGTGAGGGGCTCCAAATGGGTTGGGGACTCTGGGTGGCCCCTTAGAGCTCAGCCATCCTCTTCCTCCAAGATCTGGACTGCATGGTGCTGCTCATGTGCTGGGAGTCAGGTAGCATTTGGGAGCCTCATCTGGCTGCCTGAAGGGGACGGGGGGGGGCATGGCCCAGGCCACTGGGATGTCCCCAAATCAGAAGACACAAGGTTCAGTCCTACACAGGGTTCAGTCCTAGTGACTCTGCAGAGTGTGGTCGTGGGCAGTCCGCTAGCCATCCTAAGCCTCACTTTCCTCATTTTTAACATAGGAAGGCTGATAACAATACTTCCTGTCCCTACCTACCTCTCAAGCAGAGTCTCAAATAAGGCAAGATGCCACAGCTCTGACTCCCCAAGTCCCTTATACTTCCCTATAATAGAGCACATAGGACTGTAATTTTCGTGTATGTCCAATTTTCATGTATCTCCTTTCCCCACCCAAGACTCTGATTTTTTCTGGGACAGCAACTATGTTTTATTTACTTTTAGATCCCCAGTGCCTAATAAGATTAATAGTAGAAAACACTTACATAGCTCTTACTCTGGGCCAGGATCAACCCTGTGAGGTAGATACTATTATTATTCCTATTTTATAAGGGAGGAAGCTGAGACACTGAGCAATGTCTGGAACTATACCCGGCACATAAAAAGTGTCCAATATCTGTTTTTGTTAGAGACATGGAAGGAAGGATAGGTGAGTTAATGAGTGGATTGGTAGATGGATGGGTGGATGGATGGACAGACAGATTGGTAAATGGGTAAGTGTATGAGTGGGTAAGGGTGAGTGGGCATGTGTAAGGATGAAGGGGTGAGTGGAAGGATGGATCGATGGATGGATGGATGAATGGATGGATAGATGAATGGATGGATAGATAGGTAGGTAGGTGGATGGGTGAATTGATTAGTGGATGGATGGATGAATGGATTGTTGGAAGAATAGATGAAAGGATGGATGAGTGGGTGGATTGGTGGGTGTATTAAAAAGGGTGGGTAGGATAAGTGCATATGGATGGGCAGACAGATTGGTAAATGAGTGAGTGTATAGGTGAGTCGATAGGGGTGGGTGGACATGTGGAAAAATGAATGGATGATTGGGTGGATGCATGGATGGATGGATGGATGAGTAGGTGGGTGGGTCAATGGATGGATAGATGGTGGATGTGTGGTTCAGTGAGTGAATGGATGAATGAATGAGTGGATGGGTGGATGAGTGGACAAGGACATGGATGATAGTTCAGAAAATGCTGGTGTTATCAAGTCCTGAGAGTGGGGAAACAAACTAACCTTGCAACCACTTAAAGGGTATAGGCATTTAAAAATAGCGAAGAAACCTCCTCACCCTAATGGTGGGAAGACCCTGGGAGCAGGAGTCCCCCCACCCCAGATCCTTGGGCAGGTGCCATCTCCTTCCCTCCCCCACCCCCGCCCCTGACACCGCCTTGGGGCAGCCCCCCACTCCTCCAGTGGATGAAAGGTTGGCAGAAGCAGCGGGTGGGCGGGCGGCTTGTTCCCTCATTGTCGGCAGCGGTAACCTTCCTCCCGGCTGCTTGTTCTGCGTAATGTTACACTTGTCTTCCTGCAACACTTGGATACCCGAGCCAATTTTGTCATGCAAATGAATTCAGCCCATTGTAAATCCTGCAGAGGGAGCGGTCCAGGAGGCAGGGGCGGGGCGAAGCTGAGCTGGGGGCGGGGGTGGCTTCCCTGCTGCCCCTGCACTGCCACAGAGGAAGGAGTTTGCAACCTTTGTTGTGGCCTCTGGCCCTTCTGGGCTAGAATCCCAGAACGTTAGAGCCAGATCAGGCTTTAGAGATGGATCATCTCCAATTATAGGTTAATAATCTGAGGCCCAGAGAGAGCCACTGATTTAACACAGACACACAGCCAGTTAGCCAAGACTCACTCAAGTCTCCTGATCCTTAGCCAGAACTCTCCCTGCTAGGTTGAACTGTCCCTGCCATTTTCCTCATTTAGAGCCAGTCCACTGGCCACCAGGATGGCTAATTCTACCTCTCCATCCCATCTTACCTGGAAGATGACTCTGAGGCCTTCCAGGGGCCATGACTGTCGGGAAACTAGCTCTGTTACAGGGAGCAAAATTGAAATGTGGACGAGGGACAGGTCTGGCCTGGAGAGGCAGGAGGGAGGGTCTAGGAAACAGGAGGGTCTAGGCAGGTGGAGCTCTGTCCAAGGATGTTGGCCACAGTAGGGCTGGGCTGACAGATATTTCTGCTGGGGAGTAGGGATGGGATGCAAATGCCAGGTGTCCTGCCAAGGAGGGCAGGCTGGGATGGATGCCAGGATGTCATTGTGAGAAAAAGCAAGAAAGGGCAGGAGTTCCTGGACACAGGGAGACAATGACTGACTCAAACCACAGAAGAGCTCCCTGGAGCCTCAAGCTGGGAGCCCTGCAGGTGAGCTCACTTGAGAAGGGCAAGGGCAGAGGCACCACAGTACCCTGGCCACAACCAGAGTGCTGGCAGCACACAGGGTTGGGGGAGAGAAAGGGAGAAATGGCATTTGTTTCAAGGCTGCAACATGCCAGGCTCCTCACGCCATCCTCAGGTAAGTCTTGCAGTAATTCTGTGAGATAGAGGTTGTCCCCACCTTATAGATTAGAAAACTGAATCTAGGGAGATTACATTCCTGACCCCCAAGGCCACACAACTTGAAGTAGAAATTTGAATCTCAGTGCATGAGATTCAGGCATTCCAGAGTCTGTGTTCTTTCCACTCAGCATTCTGCCGCTCCTACCAAATTCTGCCATCAGGAGTCAGCCTTTCACTGAACTAGTGGACAGTTGAGGAGGGCAGGGTTGACGAGGGTAGTGGTCACTGGCAGAGCCCAACTTTCCAGGAGGTGAGAGTTTCAAGCTATTTGGAACCCTTGGGGGTTCCAGTGATGCACTAGATAAGGCCCGTCTCCTTCCCCTGGACATTTAAGGCCCAGTCCAACCTGCCCACTCCCAACACCCAACTCCTCACTCAACATCCATTCCATACTCCTTCCCTGCCTCCAGGTCTCTGTACAGGCTGTTCCCTCAGCATGGAATGTCCTTACCCACATTGTCTGCCTTCTGATCTTTAAGGCTTGATTCACCTGTCCCTTGGACCCTCCTTTCCCTATTCCCTACCTTGACAGTGTTGTCTCCCTCTCCTAATTTATGTTGGCAATCTTCCCACTAGTCCTAGAAGGCCAGGCAGCCTGTTACCCACCCAACACCGTGACTAGGGCATGATAGGAGCCAGATAAGTGTTGCATACTGGAAGAAGGAAGGAAGGGAGGAAGGGAGGAGAGAGGGAGGGAGGAAAGGACTGTGAACCAGTTGGTCCTAGAAGGAAGATATGGGGCAGATGTAGGTGTGATAAATCCCAACTCTGGAGTCAGGGAGTCCTGGGTTGAAGTCCCAATTCTGATTTACTAATTTTTGTGATCTTAAACCTGCTAACTATGTCTCTCTGGGTCTTAGTTTTCTTGCTGTAAACTGGGGATGGTAATGCCCTCCTCTTAGGAGGTTGTAAGGATGATAGAAGAATACAACTTGTGACATGTAGACAGTGCTCAACAGATGCTGAGTCCCTTAACCTTTCCCCTGCCCAGTTTCAGACTTTGGCCAAGTGCCCAGGAGGGGTGAGTGGGGCAATGCTGGGGCTTCGTTATACCAGGAGAAGCCATGTCTGGTGGCTCTCCATTGTCCACACTGCAGACTCTGTGGCCAGTGACCCTGAGGTGACCACATTCCCCCATGAGGGTACTCTGTCTGGGGACCCTCCTCCTGACCTGACTTCATCCCCCCCCCCCGCCCCCATCACTAAATCCCTATGCCGATAATAATGTCCTTTCTCAGTTGGCCTGAGACAACCAAATGCAGGAGATCAACTGCTAAAGGTGTTCACATTCCTAAGCCTGGCCCAGGTCATTCTACACAAGCTGCAGACCAGAATGGCCTCAGATATGGCCTCTCTACAAGCACCAGTGCTCTCTCCTGCCTGGCCAGCCTGCCAGGCAGAAACAGGCAAGGATGTCGCAAAAGGAAGCAACTCCCCAAGAGCTGTGAGACACTGTCCTTTGTCCAGCTTTGCCTGGGACCTGCTGTGTGCCCTGGGCCAGTCCCTTTCTTCTCTGGGCCTATCTCTCATCAGCCAGCTGAGAAGGATGGGCTCAGGAAACACCAAGGCCTCACCTTTATGGGAGTAGGAGACAAGGATAAAGCATTCATCTACAGCTGAGACGCCTTTCTCCAGAGCCCCATGTCACTTGTTCAGATGGAGAAGGCACTGGGTGTACAGAAGGCCCTAAGAACCGCAAGACAGACAGTAATTGTAAAGATAATAACAGGTTTGCTGAGCACTTAGTATGTCCAGTAATTGTGCTAACAGACTTCCCTAAATAAATGATTTCATCAGTCCTTACAACCACCCTATGAAATGGGCTACATTATTATCCACATTTCACAGATAGGAGAAGGGCCAGAGAGAGGGTCCCCATCCCAGGTTACACAGAGCCCTGTTCTGCTGAATCCGGCCTCCAATTTCAGTACAGAGCTTGACCCCAGCCTGGCTTTAGAAGGGCTTGGTTTGAGGACATCTGTGAGCCTCTCTGCCTAGATGTGTCTCCTCCCTTTTGCCGGCTTTTTTTGGGAAAGAGAGAGGTAGAAGGAGGGTGGTTCCATGGTAGACGGAGGGATAGTCAGCAGGTTTACACACAAAACATGCTGGCAGCATTCCACGGTACCTGGCTCCTCAGGGGCACTCCAGAAGAATGTGCTAGAGGAAGGGAGGAGAGAAGCAGGAAAGAGGGACCCACAGGTCCTAGGTGCTAAGAGAATATAAGCCTCCACACTTCCATGTGGACAGTGGTATGGGTTATGGAAAACTTGCCTCTCAACGACTCCCCATGTGAGGCACAGACCAAGGTGGAAGGCACCAGAATCAGAAGCCTCCCTCACTGGGGGGCCTCAAGCACACCCATTCCCTACTCTGGACCTCATCTGTGCCATGTGGAACTGAACCAAAGAACTGCCTGCCCCAGCCACACTGCCGTGCCACATTGTGGCTCAAGAGCCCTGGGGCCACCCTCTCACGCTGAGGGTGCCGTCCAAGCACCCGGGCTGGGGGCCCTGATGACAGAGCCCCTCTCGGCCATTCACACTGGGCTGCCCGCAGTCCTGACACCGCCTTTTGCTTTCGCTGGCATAATGTATGCCCTGTGCTGCTGCCCCAGTCACTCAATCCCAGCCGGTCTGCGGAGGCAGAGATAGTCCTTAATGAGAAGGGCCCAGGCTTTATCTGCTTTCTACTTCAGCCATTATCTCCCCCAGTCTATAGACACGCAGTTACCTCTGACAATAATGCTCAGAGGCAACAAATGCTGATGAGTTTTCTATGCAGTCCGCACAATAAGTCTATCAAAACAACCTCGGAAAATTATGAACCCCCGTGACAGACAAATACAACCAGCTTCGGCGTGAATTTAGAGCCCCCAACGCTACGTTTCTTCTAATTCTTCAGGCCTCCCTTATCTCTGCTGTTCCTCTTCTGGTGGGGAGATAACAGTAATTCTTCTCCGTGCTGGGTTTTTTTTTTTTTTCCTCTCCCTCCCCCCTTCCTTGCTTTTTTTTTTCCACCCACTGAGTGAGATGTTTTCCGTGTCTTTCTGCTTGCTAAAGATAAAGGGTTAAAGACCAACTTATGTTGGGTGCTGAGGAAGGGGGGAGGGGGCACGGGAGAGGGGAAAAAAAGTAATCAGCATTCAAGAGATTGCTATCGGAGAATCCGCGCAGAGAACAGTAATTTTGCTGGCTTCGGCGAGGGCTCTCTCCACTCCCCCCCCTTTTTTATGAATGCACATAATGCCTGGAGTGTTGGGGGCAGATAAAAGAATTAGCAGCAGCCAGGGGGACGGAGGCCCGGAGAACAGGGGAGAATTAGAATGTCTATCTTTGTCTCTTCCGGCTCATCCAGCCAGCCGAGGCTCCCGGCTCGTAAACAATTTAATCTTTTTGCTACAGTTAAAATACAAAGACAGCAAGCCTCCTTCTTCCAAATGGAAAAGGGAGGAGGAGCAGGACAGGAGGAGGATTGGGGTGGGGGCTGGAGAGGGGGGCACGGGACGAGGGAGAGGCAGATAGGAAAGGGCTGGCTGACACCACAAACTTTGCTGCTGCTGGCTTAACCCCTTGGCCTTGAGACTTCAGAACTCCCCCACACCCCTACTGCCCCCATGGGGGACACAGCCTAGACCTGGTCTAGTTCAGCTCACCTCCAGGACTGAAGGCTCAGCCATTGGGGGTAGGTGGGTGGAGTCTGGCTCCTGCCAAAGGTCCCTGGTCCTTGTCTTCCAAGGAGGTGACAGCTGTTGGTCTTTCACCCCATGCTTCTTCCCCTAGTCTTCCCATAGCCTTATACCTGATACGGCCTCCACTTCCTGCCTCTCCTCCCCCTGGCTCCTTCTAGGCTCTGATGAGAGCTCTCAAGTCATGCAAAATGAGCATGTCTTCTCTTCCCCTCCAGGCTGCAAGCTCCTGCGCGGAAGAAAGGACTACTGTGGCTACTGTACCATTGTGCTCCTGCACAGGGCAGGGATGGGGCTCTGGGCCTAGAATGGGGGCCCCAGCTCTTCATCTACTGCCTAAGACCAGTGATGGAGAGAGGCGGAAATGGAATGTAGAAGACATGCTCCTTCTCTCTCCCTCCTGCTCTCTCTCTCTCTTACACACACACACACACGCAGGCACACATGCGTGCACACACCAGTGTACACACCAGGAGAACAGAATTCTAGGGAAGAACACAGTCTAGAAGGAAGAAAAGCCCTTCTCAAAGGACAGATCATTTTGAGGGGCCTGAAAAGAAGGCAGAAAAAAGAAGCCTTCTTGAAAGGCACTAGGCATAGATTAGGGGAGGTGGAATCCCTGCAAGCCAGGGAGACCAGAGGTCCATTCAACTGACCAGGGGGCATCCTCAAAGCAATCCAAACAGTGTCCCCCAAGTGCCACACTGTGGTCACTTCTAGCCATTCCAGCTGGACCCTTGTCACATACAACATGAAAAAAACAGTTTTCATGGGGCCAAGTTGGAAGCTGTTTCCTCCTTCTCTGCCCACGTCTCTCCTGCAGGGTGCCAATCCCAGTGTACTGGCATTGAATTCACTGCCCTCTCTTGCTTGAGAGCTCCTAAAGGGCCAGGGCCAGGGCTAGGTCTTCCCTAGCTCTGGATGCCCATGCCAGCACGTGCCTAGTCAAGCTGGGCGAATGTTTGCTGAGAGTTTCAATGGGTGGAGAGATGAGTGAATGAATGAAGGAAGGAAGGAAGGAAGTCAAGTGGAACAGGGAAGGAGGAAGAGGGTGAGGGAAGAGGAGACATTCTGTGGGCACCAGACACACACCTGAAGAGGGGTGACTCAGGAGAGGGATGGAGGTATGAGGGCCCAGAAGAAAAATGGGGTGTGGCCCAAGAGCTGGTACTCTGTCCCCAGGCTCCACCAGCCAAAGCCACTTAGTCAACGAAGGGAACCAAGGCAGTGATCAGGACTCAGCCAGTTGCATTGCTGTTGGAGCTTAGCCACACTGAGAGAATTCTCCCACCCCTTGGCTTGGGGCCTTTTCCAGGACAGCATGAAGGAAAAGCATGGGCCTTAGGGTCAGAAGATCTAGGATCACCATCTAGAACTGAGAGGTGACCTTGTTGGCTGTGTAAACTCAGTAGGTCAATGTCTCTGAGCATCAGTCCCCATCTGTTTAATGGAAACAATAATGACCTGTATACCTTACAGGGTTGGGTTAGCGCACAGTAGGGGCCCATCATGTATTAGTCACTCTTGAGTAGAAGAAGCAATGCCTTGTAATGGCATAACAAACACAATAAACCAAGGATGCCAAAAACACAAAAACATCTCAAATCTCCACAAGGAAGCTTTCACTTATTTTTTTTAAGTTCTTCATCTTATCTTTACCCTTTACCTTAGCCCAGCCATGCTGTAGGGGATAATGCTGCTTTCTCCAGCTCCTGTGACCCCTTCCAAGACTGGTGAGGGGGTGCTCAGGAGAAGCTCTTTGGAGGCTCTAGGAGGTGGGGGCTAGTAACTTGCTCCAAGCTCTACAGCTTTGCAAAGAACCTCCAGCCTGCTCGCTTTCCCTTTCACCCTCGTCTGTGACCTAGACTAAACTGTCCCTCTAGTCCCAATGCCAAGCCCCACTTAAATACTCATCTTTCCTCACCCTGACCCCAGTGCTACCCTGAAAATGACCCCCAGTGTAGCTGAAGAGACATGGGAGTAGAACATAGGGTGTGAATATAGATTTTTATAAACAATGTTCAAATAATAATGTTTAGCGCTTATATCTTAACCAGATATATTTGTTTTATGTACATTACAAACATTACATTTTTACATTACATTTGTACATTATAAATGTACATTAAATATATATAATCTTGGTAGTGTCCTAAGCCAGGGTATCCCAAATTGTCCATATGTCAGAATCACTTCGGCAAGCTTTAAAAAATACTGGATTCTGAGCCCAAGCCTAGGGATGCTAAATCAATATGGGGAGGGTGGTTTGGGAAGCTGGGGGTGGGAAAGTAGATTTTTTAAAGACCCCCAGTGATTCCACTGAGAAGCCTAATTCAGGGTCTGCTGTTTTTAAGCCACACACACACACCCAAAACACACACGCACACACACACACACACACACACACACAAATAGGTTTCATTTACTCATTAATTCAGCAAATACTTTCTGAGCCCCTGCTATCTTTATGTGTGTTGTGGAAAGGAGGACAAAAAGAAGCCATAAAGCCCATAGGGCACACAAGAAAGTAATATCTACCCTAGCCAATATAGATTCGCCACTCCCAAGCCTTAGTCCAAAAACCTACCCAGCACTGATGTCTCTCCTACTGATATCTGTAGGATTAGTGCCCCTTCTCCACTTAGGAACAGGCAAGAATACATATTAAGAATCTACTAAGTGCTGGGGCACGGGGGTGACTCAGTTGGTTAGGCGACTGACTCTTGGTTTCAGCTCAGTAATAAACTCACGTTTTGTGGGTTTGAGCCCCATATCAGGCTCTGTGCTGACAGCATGGAACCTGCTTAGGATCCTCCCTCTCCTTCTCTCTCTGCCCCTCCCCTGCTCTTCCTCTCTCTCAAAATAAATAAACTTCAAAAATATTTTTTAAAAAATCTATTAAGTGCCAATCACTGCATCAGGGAGTTAACTCTACACACGATCTCTCACAAAACCCTCCTTGGGTGGTAGCCATTATTAGTTGCCTATTATTAATGAGAAGATACAGACACAAAGAGGCTGAGGAATTCAGTTCACAAAGCTACCAAGGGGCAGGGTCATCTCCCCCCTCCCTACCACCCAATTGTGGGCCACAATTGTGCAAAGTCTTGGAATTCTATTTCTTTGTTATTAATCACAGTGCCTGGCATTCAATCATTCAGTCACCCATTCAGAACACCGATAAACCACCCACTGGGTGCAAGGCACTTAGCGGTAGGGAATAAAGAGTGCAGAGAAGTGCAGAGTTTTGGAGGGGAACTTGGACAACTGTACAAATAATTCAGAGACAAGGTATGCATGCATCCCAGGAGAGAGGAAGCAGCAAGTTATCAGAGCTCAGTGGAGAGAGATTCCTTCCAGCTTCAGGGACTCAGAATGCCAGAAATCCGGAGGTCCTTGGCAAACACGGAGGTCTTATTTCATCAGAGAGGTGAAGCACCTCACCCAAGGTCACACAGCTGGGTGCGCCATAAACATGTGATGAATCGAATGAGATTATTCACTAACTCCAATTACATCTTAACCACTAATAACTTGGCTCTGGCTCCTCTAATGGGATTTCCTCCTTGGACATCAGCTTTCCCTCCCCCCTTCCGCTGACATCGGCCAATTAGAGAAGGGCAGGTGCTGTGATTGGGGTCATCGTGAGAGGAGATAGAGAGGAGCACAGCTCACCCAAGCCGAGGCTGAGAAGGAGGTAAGCAGTTTCAGGTGTTCACAGCCTCTTGTGATGAAGAGTCTGAGAGGAGCTCACTCAGGTGAAGAGAGGGGCAGACTTGGAAGTCCAGTTCCCCCACCAGGAACACCCGGGGAGGACACCTGCTTTGCACACAGCACCCTTTGTGCTCCATGTTGGAGATCAGCAGACATGGGGAGAGGCGTGGGGCTACCTGCAGAGAGACATTTAGGCAGACCAGCAGACCTAAAGACCTAGACAAGGTCAGAGAAAGTACCCCCATGAAATACACATATGCCTGAGAATAAACCAGGTACTGTTATACACAGAGCCACAAAACTAGCTTCTGAGAGATTCACAGATGCAGAAAGGTGTAGGCAGACAAAAAAGGATTTGGGGGCAGAGTCAGATATCCACCCACTTATTCCACAGAAATGTATTAGGCACCTACTATGCACAGGCACAGGGAGATAAAAGATAGTCTTTGCCCCCGCAGAGCTCATGATCTGGTGGGAGAGAGCAAGCATGAAAATGGCAATGACAATACAGTGAGCAAAAACCACAAAGATGAAAAGAAGCAGCCCAGAGAAGCACAAAAAGGCAGCTGGAGAGAAAAAGACACAAAGAGAAACCCAGAGGTGCTGAGAAAGAGGAAGGCAGAAGCCAAGAGACACAGAAGTGCTTAGAGAGAGCATGAGAAAGAGGCATCCACAGGTGTGCACTCATGCACACACATGTGCACACACACGCCACCGCCCTTGCCTGCCAGGAGTACAGACTGCAGACCCAAAGCTTTCTCCTGTGAGGATGTGGGAGTGGGGATTAGGGATAGCTAAGCTTTCTCCTTCAGGGGAGCAGCAGGCTCAGGTGGGGGAAGAGCCAGGACCTGGTAAAGGCAAACAACGTCTGCAGATGTGTGTGGGTAGATGATAGGGAGACGGCAGGTGCTGGGCCTGCCTCCTATTCTTCAACCGTCCTGGGAGCGAAGGGCCCAGCTCCTGCAGATTCTCCATGATGGCCATGCTTGAGTCAGCATCAGCTTCCCCAAATCAAGAGCCCTTCAGTTGGCCCAGTGCAGAGTCAGGGGCTCTCCTCACCTTAAGAAAGTCCCCAGTCACCTAATCTGGAACCATGGAGCCCTTAGAGCTAACATTCTTTGGGTCTAACTTAAATCCCTTGTACTGCAGCGTAGGTCCAATACCAGTGGTCCCGTGCAGGAGCTCAAGGCCACAGAGCAGGTGTGTGCAGGCTGTCTGCTTCATTCTGATCACCCCCGCCCAGAAGCTGGCCCAGTGACAGTCACCTGAAGTAACATCCCCTCAGAGAGGCCCAGCTCTATCATACAGAGTAAGAGTGAGGGTAGGGAAACTTCCCCAAAGATTTCTCAGACGTGGACCTGGAAAGCGGTCCTGACTCCTCAAAACACACCCCCTTCCCCCCAGCACCTGGCCAATGGCTCCTAGTAGGAGCAGGTGGCCCCTGGCATACCTGAACGCAGCCCCCCCCCCACCCCAGGGAACCAGAACGGGTTTGGGTGTGGTCTTAGGGGAGAGAAGGGGGACATAAGCCTGCCCCAGCCACCCCACACAGCCCCACCTCATGGCATAGGATCAGACACCCAACAGCCACCCTGCCCCTGCTCCCTCCCTCCTACTACCTGAGCAGCCCTCGGGTCACCTCATTTCCTCAGGCTCCTCTTGAGCACCGAGTTTCCCTGTCCCCTCAACAAACCGAGGGCCTCCTTACCCAGCTAAGCACTGGGTTAGGGCCCTGACAAAACCCACAAAACTCCCCCAAGGAGCTAGTAGGTGGGCGGGGGGGGGGGGCACCTGGGGTAAACACCCCACAAAGGACTCCATCAGGGCACACCCTCCCCTCCACCCTTGTCAGGGCTTCTCCAGCCACCTGTCCCCGCCCTGCCGCGCTGCCCTCTCCTCCCCGCTACCGCCCAGCCTTGGGCATCCCTCGCCCCAGCTGTTCCGATGCTGCCATAACCCGTGCACCCCGCGGGCCTTTCGCCCACCCAGATCCGGACCCGGACCCGGACCCCGACCCCGACCTGACCCTGACCCCAACCCCCACGTCAACCCGGCGCGGGCCAGCCCGGCCTCCCCCTGCCCCTCTGGCCGCTAAGCTCTGCAGCCTCGCGCGCGCCAGTTCTGCCCAAGGCGCGTGCGCGACGTCCGCTCCCTGGGGCGCACGGGCGGAGGGGCGCGGGCGGTGGCCTCAGGATGCTGTGCTCGGCGCGCGCAGGGCCTGCCGTCCGGATATTAAGTGCGGGGGCGGGGGCGGCAGACTTATGTAGCGATTAAGGCTGCCGGGGAAGAAAGAGAAGGCCAAACAGCCTGTTTATTTCGCTCTACTATTCTACTATCCCCATCACAAGAAGAGGGAAAGAGTGAGAGAAAAGGGGGGAAAAAAACAAACAACTAAACCAAACCTCAATGCAATTAGGAGAGCCGGCTGGGGGAAAAAGATATGTATTAAATGGATGTTTCTGCACAAAAACCCCAGGCTGACAACATCACCGGCCTTGTAAGGGGGGAAATGACCGTGCCTCGGTGTTTACATAGCCGAAATCAGGGGGAATTATGCTGTCATACTGACAGCCGTAGGAGGACAATTTTAAAATTACACCGTTCAACACCTTTAATGATTTGTAACAGAAGAGGTGTGGCTACTCCTATTAAATGTGTTGCCAAATCAATAAAAGGGATAATTGGAGTTGTTAGAGCAAATTATAGCAGCGTCTCTTCTGTTGCTGTACAATGTTCCCTTGTAAACTGCTATTACAGGCAGCGCCGTATTTCTCTCTTATTTGGCCGCTTTGTAATGAGTTGGCATTTTGCAGTATAATAGTTCCACTTTCTTTTATGGAGCTCTCACTTTAACTTTTTCTCCTTTGTGCAGCCTATAATTTCCTCGCCCTCCCAGCCTCCCTGCCTGTTTTCAGAGGTGGCCGCACTGCCTGTCAGCAGCCTCTGGGTGATAAACTATATTATTTCACATTATTTCCAGGCCTTTTCAATTGGCAGTC
Organism: Panthera tigris; assembly: GCF_018350195.1. Classification (NCBI taxonomy): domain Eukaryota; kingdom Metazoa; phylum Chordata; class Mammalia; order Carnivora; family Felidae; genus Panthera; species Panthera tigris. The sequence continues at coordinate 24,210,682 of NC_056673.1, forward strand.
GGATGGGGTTGAGGGGTAGATGGGTCTGAGGGGATGGGGCTCTGGAAGGGAGGTGAGAGAAGAGACAGGGCCGGGAGGAGAACTAAAAACACACAGAAATGGAAAGGGAAGGGGATGAGGGGGCACAAGGCTGACCTCCCTCCCAGGGGCAGGGCCCCGGGCCTTTAAACACAGGACTTGCCGGAGGGTTCTGAGCTGAGCAGAGACTCTGGCTGGTGGCTCAGCTACTGGTGTGAGGGGTATGCAGTACTCTGCTAGACCCCAGCTTCGCCCTCGGCATCCCAGAACCTCTGCCTCTCCCTGTTCTACAAATAAGACAGCTCAGGATTAAGAAGCTATTGCTTCTCCACCTGCTCTGCCAGAGGCGAGCACCCCAAGCTCAGTCCAGACCACAGCAAGAACGTGGGAGCTGCACCACTGGAAGCACATTGGGACTCCCAGTTGGGTGGTTCGTAGAGAATGGATGAGCCATTGCCATTGTACACAAAGCCAGAAGCCACTGGGAATTCTGAGGACCATGGTCACAGCAGAGGCAAGGAGATGGGGACTGTTCCAGACCTGTTCCTGGGGATGCATCAGGAGTCGGGAAGCTACTTCCAGTGTCCCCTCACATCACTCACACGCCTTGGCCCCTGGCTGGAAAGGACAGGGTCCCCTGGGCAGCTCAGGACCCCCTCACTGTATGTATCACTCAGTTCCTGAGACAGTGACAAAAATCCTGGCCCAGACAAACCTCACTCAGTCAGTCCCTGCGTTGGACTACAGGACAATCAATCCGAATTACCGAGAGGTCTCAATGAGAGACAATTGGAAACGAAACGCCACTTTATTACTTCCATGGAACCGCCATCCCTGGAACCCATCTGCTGCCAAGCGGCACAGCAGCAAGACCCGCTTGGATGAACAGATAAGACTTGATGGTGAGCAAATAAGATCCATTTGCAATGAGCAGCATCAATTTGCTTGCCAACAATGAGCAAAGTCCTAATCCTCTTTGGTAGGTGCCTTGTGGCCTTTAGAGTGTCCTCTTGTTTCCAGCTTCCTGGTTCAAGCCAACTCTTTTCCCAAGAGGGCAAATGAAAGCTGACTTGCCTAGGTGCAACCCAAGGAAGTGTTAGTTATTGAGGTCCGAGTGAATGCCATTTAGCACTGTGACAGATTTCCAGGTACCTGTCGCCAAGTTTCCTAATTTGAGCAATAATCAGTCCCATAAAATCCCAGCAAAATAAAACCATGTGGACAGTCCCACAGCATCTGCTTTTAGCAGGAGCCGACATTTTTCCTTGTACTGGTCCATACTAATAATGCTTCAATTCAACCAATAGTGAACTAGCAACCTAACCGATGTTAACCATCTCTGATATTCCAGGCACTGTACTGAGTGCTGAGGATCCAAAAGTGAACGAAACAGACCCCATCGCCGCCTTCTGGGAGCTGTCCTGGGGAGCTGATAACAGCAACAATAATCATATGACAATAATCATAACATAGTACACTCCTTACACTAGAATTGTGCAAAAGTGACAGCAGAGTGCTTTATCAGAGGCAGTGGGGCCCAGCATCACATAGACCAGTGAAGAATCAGGAAATCTGGCTTCTAGCCCCATGCATGCAAATAAAGGTACCTTTCCTCTTGGAGCCTCAACTGTTTCCTCTGTAAACTAAGGCCATATTTATTCATTCAACAATTATTAATTGAGGACTTACTATATGTTGGGCACTACATTAGGTACCAGAGATACGATAATGAGTGAGACAAGTATAAGGCTTTCTCCTATGAAGCTCACAGTCTTGTGGCAGAGACAGCCATCAATCAAGTAGTCACATCAGTATGTAACTATAGAACGTGTTGAATGCGGAGAAGGAGAAAGATATGAGCTTATTTTTAATAGCCCCAAACTGGGAACAACTCACACACCCAAAGGTGGCCAGTATGGCTGGAGCACAAGAAGGGAAAATGGTCTAGATGAAGCTGCAGAGATGGGCAGGGGTTCTGGGCAGGTAGAGACAGGTCAAGGATTGGCCCTTGATCCAAAGGGCAAGAGAATGATGGGTTTTAAGCAAGACAGTAGCAAGATCCAACTTACATGTTAGGAACACCACTTGCTGCAGATGTACTGGGCAGACAAGATTAGAGAGGCCCGAAGTAGAAAGGTCAGCTAGGTCCTTCCCAATGCTCTGTGAGAGCGTTAACTGTGGCTTGCAACAAGCAAATGAATGGATGCCCGACATCATTAATCACCGAAGAAACACTAAGTACAACCACCATGAAAGTCTGCTACACACCCATCAGAATGGCTGGAATTTAAAAGAGTGACAATTCCAAGGGTGAGTAAGGGTGTGAAGTGACTGGAACCCCCACACGCTGCCGGTGGGAATGTAAATTAGTACAACCACTTTGGAAAAAACATTTGGTAATAGTTATTAAAGTTAAATATGGGTGTGCCCTATGGCCCAGAATAAGGTCCACCAAAAGACATGAGCTTTATTTGTAACAGTGAGAAGCTGAGAACAACCCAGATGTCCAACAACAGCAGAATGGGCAAATTGTGGTATAGCCACACACTGGAGCATTATCCAGCAAGGAAAAAAGAACGATCTACTGATACACCACATGGATGATCTCACAATGGAAGAGAAGACATACTGTCTGTGCCTATTTACATGATAGGAGCTGATATTTACATGAAGTTCAAAAATGAGCAAAGGGATTCTCTAAGAAGGGTGGTCAGAGTCATTGTCATCCTTGGGCAGGATAATGACTGTGAGGGAGGAGAAGGAAACCTGTTTGGAACATTCTATATCTCCATCTGGATGGTGGTCACACTGGTGTAAAAACTCATCAAACTGCACATTTATGGTTCTCACACTTTACTAAATATGTTATGCCTCAAAAAAGCTGATTAAGAAGAATTGACAGTGGCTTGGACCAGGAAGGAGGCAGAGGCACTGGAGAGATGTGGACAGGATAGAGAGATATTTAAAAGGTAAAATAATGCCTACTTGGCTTACATCATCAGAGTGTCCTGGGGATTGAATGAGATAATGTACAGGAAAGGCTGTCACCCCAGTGGGTTTCTTGCTGTGAAAATTCCAACTAAGACAAAAGATCCCAGGCTCAAAGCTAATTTGTTCTGAATGGGCCCACAACTAACATCAACCTCCCCACACCCCAGGGGAAGAGCCCAAAGTATGGAATATTTAGTTTTGTAGAAGGCATAGGTTCAAACAGAAGATGCAGCCAGCCTGGTGAGCAGCTAGGCTGGGAGACACCCAGGGCTTCCTGGTAGTAAAGAGGCCACTTGCTTTCCAGCTGCAGCAAAACCACTAGTGGCTGTCCCCAAGTCCCTCCTTATTCTAATTGCATTGAATCACACCATTTTCATGGGATAAGGGGATTTCCATGTATGACACGGGGTTGCTGCTAAGACTGGATGAGGCTGCTGTAATAAAATAGGATGAGAGATCCTTAGCTGAAGCCATGGGGAGCTTCCCAAGTGCCCTCTCCACAATCACGTAAAGTAGGCATTTCCAACAGATGAGGGCACCTAAGCTCGGAAAGGGGAAGTGGTGGCCTAACCCAAGCTGGCAGGAGCAGAGTTGAAACTTGAACCAGAGCTAAGTGATGTTCTCACCACGCTGCAGCCACCCTGTTAGCCCACTGGTGGTGTCCTTCCTTCCCCCACAGCCCAAGCTCTGACAGCATTAACCATGGCAAGGCCAAATTCATCGTTCTTGACAGGTATAGGCTCAAATGCAAAGGGTCACTGGTAAGTAACTTCATTCAGCAGCCCCCCCCCCCCACACTTTTTTATCCTCTGGGTGGCCATTTCACGGCTCACTCATCTTGAAGGTCCCCAGGGAGCAGTGCTGCTCAGAAGGAGACGGTCCACGGGGGCACTAATGATGCAGATATGGGCAACCAGTCATATCTGCTCTGAAAGTTTTTCAGGCCAAGATCATTCTTATCATGGTCGATAGCGTGGAATTGCAGGTCTAAATCAAGTTCTTGTTTGTGAGCATGATGGGTACAAAAAAGCCCTATCTTGAGGGGAAACCCTGAGTTTGCCCACAAGGGGGCCCTCTGGTCCACCTGCACACACAGGAGGGGAGACCTTCCAGGTGAGGAGAAGGTTGATCCATCTCCTTAACTTTTGTCTTAGGATGTCTTCCACTCTTCTGGGTTTCAAAGCCTGAGAACCACCCCCCATCCTCAATGTATGAATTGAAATTCAAGGACTCCTTCTGCACAGAGGAAGTGAGGCCTTGGGAATGTATTTCTCCAGCCCAGAGCAAATGCCCAGCTGAGGGCAGTCAGTAAACATCTCAGTCCAAAGACTCAGTCTCAAGTGTAAGATAAAAATGGGACGCCTGGCTGACTCAGTCGGTAGAGCATGCCACTCTTGATCTTGGGGTCATGAGTTCGAGCCCCGTGTGGTATAGAGTTTACTTGAAAAAAAATAAAGTATTAAGATAAAACTTTATTTTATTTTATTTTTTAACATTTATTTATTTTTGAGACAGAGAGAGACAGAGCATGAACAGGGAAGGGGCAGAGAGAGAGGGAGACACAGAATCGGAAGCAGGCTCCAGGCTCTGAGCCATCAGCCCAGAGCCCGACGCGGGACTCGAACCCACGGACCGCGAGATGGTGACCTGAGCTGAAGTCGGACGCTTAACCGACCAAGCCACCCAGGCGCCCCTAAAACTTTTTCTTTAATGCGATTTCATTTCCATTCTGAATCCTCATCCCTCATTCAGTCTCAGGCATTTCTGGGTTTTCTCCAGCTCTTGTCCTTATCCTAGACTTACTTCTAAATCACAGGGGCCTTACGAAGTGCCAAGGCCAAGGAGGAGCCAGGCAATCCACCACGGTATCAGTCCACCCAGACAGCCCCTAAGAGGACACTCTTTCTTGCCCAAGTAGCACCTTCAGTTCTGTGCTCTTTCAGGCCATGATGGAAGGCATATTAAGTGACTCCATTCCTTTTATCTGGGCATGGGATTCTCCACGAAGTCATCTAGATACCAGCTTCCTGGACCCACCTCTCAGCCAAGCCCTCTTAGTTCTCAGGGGTCTTCCTGGGCTCAGGCCTCATCTTCTGAGGTAGAGCAAAGCCTCAACTCTCAACCAGGAAATTTGGTCCATTCCCTTGAGGGCCTGAGGCTTTGAAGACAGAAGTCCAAACCTCATGATTCCCACCCTCTGCCCTGTCCCATCCCTCCATGGAAGCAATGCTATTGAGGGGCAGAAGGAGGGGCAGCTAGGAGGGGAGAAAAAAATCAATAAACATTTCAGAAATATCCTAACACAGAAGTGATATTTAGGAAATACCTTCATTCAATAATAGAGATTTTATTAAGCACCCGGAATATGCCAAGTACTATGTTATGGTAAAGAAAGAGGGAAAAGATCCAATGTGTTAAAGAGGAGACAGTGATGTAAAGGAAAACTCAGACTCTGGCTTCACACTGCCCAGGTTCTAATCATACTTTTGTCACTTCCAGCCTGTGGCCCCACAACTGTAGTTTCTTCATCCATGAGATGGATCCAACATGTGATATAGTAAATGCAGTAATATTTGTATTTTTCTAAAGTGCCTAGCAACAGTGCTTAGCACACAGTAGGTGCCTAATAAATGTGGTTTCTATGCAAAGGAAACTGTCAGAGCACAGAAGAGAAACGGGTGGGTGCCAGGCAATGTGAAAGCAACAAGGAAGCATTCGTCATTTTTTTCTTTACTTTAAAAATATACTTAAGTATAGAGAACAAAGACAACAACCACAGTCCCCTTCCCCCCTACCCCATCCAGAATTAACCACTATTAGAATCTTGGCACATTTGGGTATCTTGATCCAGATTTTTTTTCTATTGTTTTTACAAGCATTATCCACACTTGTTATAAAAAATTCAAACAATGACAAAAATTCCGAGCTGAGAGCAAACAAATTCACCCCAAATCCCACCACTTGGGTCATTGATGGATTTTAAGCCTGTGGACTATGGGGGTGACGATAGGGTCTATGTATTAAAAAGATCACAGGCTGCCAGGTGGAGGAGAGTCTGGAGGCAGACCAGGAAGGGGGTAGGAAATGACGAGGACCCACCCCAGGAAAAGAATAGGACGGACTGGATCTGACAGACAGCAGGGGCATATGCTCCAGTGCGCTTTCTAAACCCTTTCCTTCTTCCAACAAAATCCCTAGAAAACCACATACCTGGACCACATTAGGTTAGTCTCTTGCAGGATCGCCTTCATTGAGTCTGAGGTTTCACATTGTGCCCTCGGCTTTTATTGAGGGCAGATACAAGAAACAGCCACATGAAGATCAGGGCTGCACCTGCTGTAAATTTGCAGTGGAAGGGCTTTGTTCATTATGCTGCTCCAAGTCCCCGAGCAGTGCCTCGGGTGATGCCTGCCTGTTTGAATGTAGTACCAGGGAACAGTTTGTTTCTCTTGAAAAACAGTGGCGTACTTTTTTTTCTCCCAGATAAAATTGGTTCAGCCAATTTCTTTCTCCAGATAAAATCCCAGCCTCCCAGATTGGAAATGATGTAATCCGATATATTTCCCTTTTTGCCCTGGTTGCCGAGAAGCTCAGAGCATAATTTCATGTTACATCAGCTCTATGCCTAAACACATTTTCCTCTTCATTGTTTTTCCATTTCAATCTCCATGACTTTGTTTGCAAATGTCTCTCTTGAGAAAATCCTTTATAAAATAAGAATTCTCACTGCAGAAGCTGGTAGACAATAGGTATTCAATAAATGTTTGATGAATGAATGAAGTAGTAAATTTTAAAAAGCCAAATTTTAATTCTGCTGGAGAGCAAGCAGGGTGATTCAGAGGCAGATACCTCCAGTGGCTATGGGCACAGCCCACAGGAAATGATGGAGCATATAAGGAATTAATAAGAAATTAATGGAAGAGTCTCTCCTGGACTCAGGGAGCATAACTGTCGCCCTCTTGAAGCCAATTACTATGCAGGAGACACTGAGCCGGTGAAGGGAAGAAACAAAAATGTGTGGTATGTGTGTGTGTGTGTGATCATCTGAACTATCCTTGGCAACAACTACCTTCACTGCCTATCAAATTCCTACCCATCCTTCAGCAAGTAAGACAAATCATCCCTGGATCCCCCATGATTATAATCATAGCCCATTGCATGTATGCAGTGCCTTACAAACTGCGCGCACATATAGCCTTTCATTCAAGTCTTGCAACAACCCTGTGAAGTGAATATTAGCATTGTTTCTATTTCAGAGATGAAAAAAATTGGGGCTTTCACGCTGCGCTGTCCCATGTGGTAAGCCACTAGTCATAAGTAGCTACTGAAAACTTGAAATTTGGCTAGTCTGCATGGAGATGTGTTCTAAGTACAAAATACAAAACAGATTTCAAAGACAGTACAAAAAATTATAAAATATCTCATTAATAACTTTTATATTGATTGCATGTTGAAATGATAATATCTTCATTATATTAAGCAAAGTATACTCAAAATCAGTTTCACCTGTTTTTTTCTTTTCTTTCTTTTTTTTTTGAGAGAGAGAGAGAGAGAGACAGAGAGTGCATGAGCGGGGGAGAGCGGCAAGGGAGAAAGAATCCCAAGCAGGCCCCACGCTCAGCACGGACCCCAACGCAGGGCTCGATCCCACGACTCTGGGAGCATGACTTGAGCTGAAATCAAGGGCAGATGCTCAACTAAGCCTCCTAGGAGCCCCTCACCTGTTTCTTTTTAAACTGTGGCTGTTACTAAATGTGGCATACGGCGTTGCTCTGGATCAGGGGTCGGCAAATATCTTCTGTGAAACATTTCTGTAAAACCAGATAGTAAATACTTTAGCCTTGTGGGCCATATGGCCCCACATATGAACTATGAGACTCTGCCATTGTAGTGCAAAAGCAGCCACAGATGATAGTACATATATGGGCATGGCTGGTTTCCAATAATTTCATTTACAAAAACAGCAGGCTGAGCAGTGGTTTGCATTCTCTTGCTCTAGAGCAAAGGAGAAAGAGCATGGTACAAGAGCTGGGGATTTGGAGTAGGAGAGGTTTGGATTCTGGCTCTGCCTCTTGCCAGCTGTGTAATTGTGGGCAGGTTACTTGACTACTCAGAGCCTCAGTTTCTTTGTCTAAAAAAATGGAGAAAATAAGTCCAATAGAAAGTGGGCAAAGAACATGGACAGACAATTCATGGCTGAGAGGTATAGAAAATATGTTTAACGTCACTGCAAGAGACAATGATGATTAAGACAATAATGAGATACAATTACCTCCCAATTGAAAAGTTTGTTTTTTAATTATAATGTGTGCACTCAAATGTATGTCTCCTACATGGCTAGTGGGGATGTAAATCGATATAACCCTTCTAGAAAGCAATTTGGCAATATGGATCAAAAATCTTTAAAAATTTATACCCTTTGACCCAGTAATTCCACTTCAAGGAATCTATCCTAAGGAAATAATCAGAGATGGGGGCAGAGATTTATGTATAAAGATGTTCACTATAGCATTATTTATAATAGTGAAAAACTGGAAGCAACCTATATAGCAATTAGAATAATGGTTCAGTAAATTTTGACATGTCAATCTGATCAATACTAGCAAACATGAAAATTGTGTTTAAAATATTTAACAACACAGGGAAATGTGCCCTTTAAAATGTCAAGTGGGAAAAAGAGTACAAGATTGTATATACCATGCTATGCTAAGAGTGAGGGTAAGAAGCACATATATGTGCATAGGAAAAAAAGTGGCAAAAATGCATCAATATGTTGTCAAGTGGTATCTCAGGGTGGTGAGCTTATATGTGATGTCTATTTTTCCTTTATGATTGTCTGTTTCTAATGTTCTTCTTTAGAATGTGTTACCTTCATACTCAGAAAAATAATGTTTAAAAAACTTTAAGTCCCCAACCCAATAAACAGATGGGCAAAGGTTATGCATAGATGAGATGTAAAAGGGGCAAAGAAGATAGAAAAAATAGCAAATAAATATTAAGTTCCCCAGTCTCAGTAGTAATCAAGGAAACTAAAACAACAAAGTTTTTTTTTTCATATTGTCAGCTAAAGAAAAATGAGGAATAAAAGAGGTATAATAGCTATTAGTGGCAAGACTATAAGGTAATGGGCATCATCTCATGCTTGGGATGGAGAGCATATAGCTCTTTTGGAGGACAGTTTGGCAACAGCTATAAGCATTTTAAAGGCACATTCTGTTCCATTCAACAGTTCCACTTGTAGGTATTGAGCACATGGACATAAAATTCCTGTATTAGAATGCTCCGAGAAGCACTGCTCATTACATTCAATATTTAAAAATTGGAAACAACCCACATGTCCATCAATGGGAGAATTTGGGTAATATTAGAAGTCAAAAGAATAAAATGGATCTACATATACTGACATCAAATGAGGGGGAGGGGAAAGCAACCTATAGAATAATACAACAAAATGATCACATTCATGGGGAAAAAATCTGTATGTATATTTATGTTTCTGGGAAAACCCTACCTCATAGCTCTCTCAGGAGGAGAGAGGAAGTGGGGGAGTGTGCAATTGGGATGGAGGGAGGCAACAGGCACCTGACTGATGCCTTTGACTCTACAAGCTTCTTCCTTATTATTAGGAGCTTTGAATTATTAGCTCAAGCTTCTGGAGACAGACTGCCTGTGCTTTAGTTTTGGTTCCACCACCTATTGTGTAACTTTGGGCAAATTGCTTAACCTCTTCAAAACCTCAGTTTCCCGTCTGCAAAATGGGGATAATCACAGTACCCACCTCATGAGGTTGTTGAGAAAATTAAATGAAGTAATGTAGGGGCATCTGGGTGGCTCCCTCAATTATTTTGGCACGGGTTGTGATCTCACTGTTTGTGAGATTCAGCCCCATGCCAGGCTCTGTACTGACAGTGCAGAGCCTGCTTGGGATTCTCTCTCTCCTTCTCTCTCTCTCTCTCTCTGCCCCTTCCCCACTCACATGTGCACACGCACACGTGCTCTTTCTCTCAAAATAAACAAACTTTTTTTTAAAATGAGGTAATGTAGGGTAAAACCTTTGACACAATGCCTGGGACATAGTAGATCCTCAAATGTTAACTACTATTCTTAGAACCATTATTATGAGAAACATGACACTTAAAATACTTTATTAAATGCTTGCACCCAGATAAAACAAATTTTTAAGGGCTCAAAATATATATACACTTAAATGGGAATAAGGATCCCAAACTGGTGAAGGACCTATGAAAAGACAGGTCTCTGGCACATGACAGGTTACAAGCTTAAGAGTTTCACCTCTGGGGTCAGCCTGTCTTGGTTCCAGAATCTTCCACTTGCTAGTTGGGCAAGCTCTCTGCACCTTCACTTCTCTGCCCTCCAGTTTCCTCATCTATAGACCAGTAGGTAATAACAGTACCTATCTTGTGAGGGTATAAGGATAAAATAAGTCTTTGTGGGATAATGTTCTGGGGAAAATGCCCACCACAGACTACACAAGAATTATTCTGGTTGTTGCTGACACTGTTATTAGTAGCACAGTAGTAATAGGGGTACCACAACTATTTCTATTACTAAATGTCTTATTGGGGCACCTGGGTGGCTCAGTCAGTTAAGCATCTGACTCTTGGTTTTGACTCAGGTCATGATCTCATGGTTTCAGTTTCATGGGTTTGAGCCCCACGTTGGGCTCTGTGCTGACAACATGGAGCCTGCTTGGGATTCTCTCTCTCTCCCTCCCTCTCTGCCCCTCCCTCATTCACACTGTCTCTGTCTCTCTCAAAATAAACAAATGTTAAAATAAAATAAAATAATAAAATAAAATAAAATAAAATAAAATAAAATAAAATAAAATAAATGTCTTATCTCCCTCAAGTCCTCCAGACTCCACCAGGGCAGCAACAACATCTCTTTCTTATAAGCCCCTCACCAGTGCCCACCAGATTGTAGGCACGTATACTTGCAGGATTATCACTGCTTTGTCTGATGTATCATTTTAAAAACAGAGTGAGAGGCAGCCTGAGGGAATGGGAAGAACACGAGCTTCAGAGTAGGGTGTCCTTGAATCCTGACCATAGTTCTTACCAGCTGGATGACCTCAGGCTGGCATGTCATTGACTGAATGTCCCTGATCCTCAGGCCCCTCACCAGTGAGATAGTTTAATATTATATACTTCTGTGGTCACTGGGAAAAATAAAACAGGTAATACACATGACACCCTCAGCTCTCAACAGGTGCCAGTGATGGTGGCTCTTTCATTCTCCGCCCTATGCTAGCTTATTAAAATAACAAAGGCAGGGGTGCCTGGATGGGTCAATTGGTTAAAGCATCTGACTTCAGCTCAGGTCATGATCTCGCAGTTCACAAGTTCGAGCCCTGTGTCGAGTTCTGTGCTGTCAGCACGGAGCCTGCTTTGGATCCTCTGTTCCCCTCTCTCTGCCCCTCCCCTCTTGTTTCCTCTGTCTCTCTCCCTCTCTCTGCTTCTCCCTCTCCCTCCCTCTCTCTCTCTCTCTAAAAAATAAATTAATTAATTTAAATAAATAAATACACAAATAAATAAATAAATAAATAACAAAGGCAGATGCGTGCTAAGCCTGCTGGGATGTTTGGACCATAACTGGATATCACCATATATACCTATTCACAATATGCCACAACTCAGACCAAGTGCCTAAGAGGAAATAGTCACTTGCAATGAAGAATTTGCAAATCTTTGGAGGGGTAGGTGTCTCATAGAGGTTGGGTTGTAGATAATATGGGTAGGTGGAAATGAGTAGAATCTAAATAATAATCCTGATGATAACAATAGCAAAAGTGTCTATAAGAGCCACTGAACGAAGCACCTTACACGTATTAACTTCTTCATTCTTTACAACATTCCTATAAGGTTTCACTCCCAATGTAATTACCCCCCAGTAAACAGATGGGAAGACTGAGCCTGACAGCAGTGAAGAAACTCTCCCCAGATCATAAAGCAAGAAGTAGCAACGCAAGAACCTGAACTCAGACTCATATCTATATCTCTAGGACTCAAATTCGTAACTTCTCTCCTTGGAAAGGGGTAGGGCTCATTCCTACGTACATACATACACACACACACTGGCTTCAGTGCCACCCGGGACAAGGATGGCTAGGTCTGTGGGGTCTCAGAAGTATTCACCCTTCCTACCATCTTTGGTGAAGGAAAAAGGGGACATCACACAACGCCTCTAAGCAGAGCTGAGGCCCTGAACCCCAGCACCTGGACTCCTGGTTCAGCAAGAGCAGCCCTTGTGCTGCCTTGACACACAAAAGTATCTATACCAACAAAATAATAATAATAACAATATCTATACTTTTATGAGTGATTAGAAATTTTTATATTTAAATATGTACAAAAGCAAAAATAGAGGCTCCAAATATTGGGGGACCAGGAGTCAGGTACTCAGGATCACAGACTAGTAAAAGCAGAGAAGACCTAGCTGTGCTGCCCTCTTGGGGCTGGCAGATGGAGGGCCAGGGGCAGGAGGCCAAGGATAGAGAGGTCCCCTTTTGGTCCAAGCAACAACCTTCACCCTCACGAGACCTGGAACACACACAGACTCAGGGAGGACCTTGGCATTTGGCACTGTGGACCACCCCTTACCCTGGCGGTAATTGTGCTGATTGTCTTGCGGTTTTTCTTTCTTGCAGGGTGGACGGGGTCTCAGCTCTAGACACAAGGCAGCTGGTGTCATGACAGAGATAAGAAACTGTGGCCAGTGGGACCCATTTCTTGCTCCCCTTATTTAATCAACAGAAGCTGTACTTTGTGAATAGATAAGGGGTCTATGTGAGAATTTGATGTGTGAGAGCATGAGGGACAGTGCAAACCATATGACAAAGCCATGTGTGTGCACAAGTCCACATGGCAGTGTGCAAGTGTCTGTGTACAAGTACCCATCTGAGAGCTGCAAGCCGAAGTCAGCCAGACACTCCCCATGTAACCTTATAGGTTTTTTCCAGGCTCAAGATCCTGGGTTTTGCTTTCACAGAGTAAGGAGGAGTCAAATAGCGAAACTGAGCCTATAGCATAGAGTGAAAGCAGCAGCAATGAGCGCTCAAAAGTGTCACAAGGGATGTGTGTCATTGGGAGACAGAGCCAGCCAGGAGAGGCCACTGCTCCTTTCCTACCTAATCAAACCTCCTGGCATTGACAGAGGTGAACTGGGGGTGGAGAGATCTGCCTCACCATTATCTCTGCTCTCCTGGCACCTTCTCCTCCCTCCCCTCCTTCCTCTCTCCCTCCCTCTCCCTCCCTCCCTCCATCCCAGCTTTGCTCCCGCCTATGAAAAATCAGCAAATAAAAAGTTACATTAACCCCACCCTGACCTCGCCGACATAATACACTGCAGGCTGATGCGCTGCCTTTGGAGGCTCGCTGAGAACCTGTCACTCTCCAATGTCCCGAGCACAGCCTGGGGAGCATTTACCGGATAATTAATATATTAAATGCATGAAAAATAGTTACACAGACTTCCCCTCCCCACCCAGGGAAGGGGGGTGGGATGCAAAAAAGACAGATTCAGGCTGTATACCATCAATATAAAAGCATCCCCCGAATAGCCGTCATAAAAACTGTTCATAATTTTATAGCTTCATTCCTGTTGGAGCACCATAAAGGCAAGTCATATTTTTTACACTCAGGATGCCCCATAAAAAAAATAAAAAAAAAAAAGGAGCAAGCGAGAAAACGAGAACTTGGCAGGAGGCTCTTTTACTCTCACCTGAGGGTGAGGGACAAGAAGGCGCCCCCCACGTTTGTCCTCCCTGACCCCCTCCTTCTACTCTTTCCTTGGCCAAGCTGTGAATTCTGATGAGTCCATCAGAATAATTATTAATTGGATTACTTTATTACTTTTTATTTGGCCTTTTTTTTTCTTTTTGCTGATTCTATATTTGCCTTTTATGAGGATGGAGGCAGGAGTGGAGATGGGGTGTCTCTCTATGTCCAGGTCCATCAACGTTTTACCTTTCTTCTGAGAGGCTGGGGGATGAGTAGTGAAATAATAGGGGTCTAGTTGGACCACTTGGATCTCTTAAGATTCAGGTGCAGAAAGCAGCAGGGGCCATGAACATGTCTTTTGTGGAAGATGGTAAGGGCCATGTGATGGAGACAAAATGAGGAGGAAAGCCTGGACACAGAGTAACTATAGAGGCCCTGATCTCCTGATCTTAAGTTGGCATGGGATGAGCCCCTCAGGGTTCTTGCACAAGATTCTCCTAAGACTCTTCCCCCACACAGTTCCAGATTGGGGGGTATGGGGAGCATTTGAGATCAGAGGTAGACTCAGGCTTGATATCGACCCTGTGTGCAGGGCAAGCAGAGCTCAGGAGGCTGTTCCCCTCCCAGTCAGCCCTGCAAGTGTCCCAAGAAGACATGAATAGTAAGATGACTGTTCAAAGCAATACCCTTACACACACACACACACACACAAACACCCCTAGGCCTTCAGAGAGACCAGTCCTTCTGACCCCAAGAGGGAGGCTTGACCTTTTCTAACCCTGGAGTGGGAGAGGAGATGGGGTAAATGTCCCCTCATTTTCGTGGGATCAGGAGCTGGCCCAGACGCGCAGGAGGGAGATGCTGACACGCACTCCTGACGCCTCTGTTAGGAGCTGTGGACGCATGGGGGAGACAGATACTCACGGAGAGAGGCGCGAGGGAGGCGCCCCATAGCCTCTCACTCACCCTGGACGCCTGCCCCTCAAGCCTGGGGTCCCTGTGGGGGGAGAGACACGCAGACTGGCCGGGTCATGAAGCCCACCCAGCGCGAGAGCAGCACCGTGGTGCACAGCCCGCAGTGTGGCCGCTGGCCGTGGTGCTGAAAAGGGAGCATCCAGGCACTGAGGAAAGCAGCCAACCGGCCAGGCTTCCAGTTTGGCAGGCTCAGCTTCCCAGGGTATCTACCATGTTGATGGGCTTGGGTTGATTTCCCCCCAACTAAGCTGAATGGTGTGTGATTCTCCTTTGGGATTTCAGCAGTTTGCCTGCCTTTACTTGCCCCACCATCCCTGTCAGGGTAAAGCTGTCCCAGAATGGGTTCTATGTCTCTTCAATAAGACTGGGAGATCTGTTACTGCAGAAAAAAAGCGTTTTCTTGATCATATTGGCACTCCCTAAAGCCAAGAGGTCTGTGATGGTCTGAAGATGGTTTCTGGTACCTCCCATCAGAGGGGCCTTCTTTGGTCTCATCAGACTGAAATCTCTCCAAGAGGTACTTTGTCTCCCCCATTAGACTGGGATTTTACTGTGTCAGGATTAGACATGTATCACCAGATTTAGAGCTCCCTGGGTGAGAATTATCTCCACCATCAAACAGGGAGCCCCCCACCAAGAGTCTGTGTCTCCTCTATCAGACTAGGGTTTCCTCAAGAGTAGGAGCTCAGCTTCCCTGACCAGATTCAAAGGCCTCCACCCTAATCAGAAGCTGGGTTTCTCTATTCCCTTCTGGTAAGAGGCTGGAGCTCTCTCATAAGACTTCCCCCCCCCCCCACACACACACACACCCACAATAGGTGCTATGGTTCCTTGGAATCCCCTCAAGAACAGGTGTTCTTCCAACAAACCAGAAGTCTCTCAGGTCAGAAGCTGAGTCTCTCCCACAAGACTAAGTGCCTGACTAAGACCCAGGAGTTATGACTTCTTCATAGGAGTATGGGGACCCCTAAAGGGCAGGGGTTCCCATACTACACTGAAAGCTCCCATACATTAGTCTTCCCCAGGCAAGAGGTGTGTATCCTTTGTTCACCCCTGCACCAAGGAGAGATGCTTGGTTCCTGCCTGGTTGAGACTGACTGTGCCATCTGTGAACTGGACAAAAAAACTAACATTATCAGCCCCTTCATGTGCCAGCCACAGCCCCAGGCCCTTCATGCCCATTATCTCATGGCCTCACCGCTATCCTGAATGACAGATATTCTCATCCCCTTTCTACACATGAGGTGAGACTGACACCCCAAGTCCCTCACCCCCAGTCCTGTCCCCCCCGTCCCTCCCTTGCTCCACACTCCTGCCCAACACTGCTGATCCATTTCTATAAAAGCGGCCATGTGGACCACAATCTCAGAGCTTGAAAGAAATCAGGCTTCAAGCAAAGAAGAAGTAGTATACCAAGGGATGTTCTTCCCTCTCCATGTGTATTTAGGACTGTGGGTAGTGGGGATGGGGAGGGGAGGTCTAGGCCTGCAGGGGACTCACATTCTCCCTAGAAGCGCCTGTTAGCTCTGTGACTCTGCATGTACTGGGGAAGGGGGAGGTGAATGGAAGAAAGAAGGATCATTGGGGTTCTCTTTGTAAATCAGATTATCTCATTCTACTTTTCTTTTTTTTTTTTCCAATAAATGAAAACCTAAGCCGTCCTTCTCCCTCTCATACCCAAGTGTCTCAACATGTTGGGGTGAGAGCAGCTGTTAGCATCTCTGTATTTTACATTGTTTTCTGTGTGTGTGTGTGTATGTGTGTTTAATAAAAACAAGTCCACCTCCTCTTCTATACCAGAACTAAAAATGGGTGGGGGTGGGGGAAGACAAGCATCCTCCACCCCAAAAGGAAAAGCATCAACTAATTTGAAAAATATTTAAGAAATTCTGGGTCGTCATCCACTCGCCTCTCCCTGCTCCATAATTACACTGCAGTGCCTGATATTTTCATGGGACATTAAACCAGGAGTCAGGTGATGGGTTCCTTCCGTCTACGCCTATCCGTTAGCCGCCAGGCCCCCGCGGACCTTGACATTATTAATAGTCCTATTCATTAAGTATTACTCTTGTAGAATGAGTAGCATAATATTGGCCTGGAGATAGGAACAGGCAGAAGGAATAAGTCAAATTAATTTTCCGGAGCAAACGCCCCGGTTCTGTAAATGACATTCTGTACTGTTAGCATTTTAAATGTGGCACAAATGGCAGGAGACACAATTTGAAAGCAAAATACTAGAAGACATGGCTCAGGGTGGAACGTGGCAGCAGGAAAATCTAAGAGCGTCAGGGACCTGGGGGTGGGAGGGTCTGGCTCATGTAGTGATGGGAAGAGGAGGATTTTTTTAATGGGCATTTATTTAAAATGCAGTTGAGGGAGGAAAAAGGTAGGAAGGCAGGTAGTGAAGTCTGTATGTGTGACAGTGTGTGAGTGTGTGGAGGAGTGTCTGTGGAATAAGAAGGAGGAATCAATCAATTTTCCTTTCCCCTTTCCTCCCCCAAAGGCATGGTCTAGGGTTGGAACTGAGGGCTTTCTGCCACTTACTCCCCTGGTAGGATGTTTTCCACCCCTTCCAAGCCTTTCTGACCAGGTCTAGGAAAGCTAATTCATGCATCCTTTTTTTTTTTCTTTAAAAAAGTTTATTTATTTATTTTGAGTGGTGGGGGGAGAGGCAGAGAGAGAGAGAGAGAGAGAGAGAGAATCCTAAGCAGGCTCCATGCCCAGTGCAAGCCCTGCTTGGGGCTCAATCCCACAAACCATGAGATCATAACCTGAGCCAAAACCAGGAGTTAGACGCTAACTCCCAGGCACCCCTCATGCATTCTTACTTAATGTGAGGTTTGATAAGTAAGAAGACTCACTCATTCACTCAACCCTTCATACATTTAACAATATATGCTAATTCTGGGATAAATTCTGCATTCAATTTTACAGAGTGGGGTACACACAGATTGGTTAGGCAAGGCCCCATGCCTTCCATAAGCATAGAGTATAGTATAGTATACGGCTGAGCCAGGAAGAGCCCAGGTAACTATGGTACAATGCAATTTGTAATAAAAGCAGTCAGAGGCGGAAGTATAAACACTATAAAGTGGTTAAGACAGAGAAAGCCCATTCCATTAGGGGACACTTGCTATAGGTAATGGTATTCAACCTAGGCTTTGCAGGGTGGGCAGAATTTGATGAGCCAAGATTGGAGGTAACTTTTTAAAAAATATTTTATTTTTGGGAGCCAAACCATAAAAGACTCTTAAAAACTGAGAACAATCTAAGGGTTGATGGGGGTGGGAGGGAGGGGAGTGTGGGTGATGGGTATTGAGGAGGGCACCTGTTGGGATGAACACTGTGTGTTGTATGGAAACCAATTTGACAATAAATTTCATATTAAAAAATAATAAAAATAAATAAATAAATAAGAAAAAAAATATTTTATTTTTAAATAATCTCTACACCCAACATGGGGCCCAAACTCACAACCCTGAGATCAAGAATCACATGCTCCACTGACTGAGCCAGCCAGGTGCCCCGAGATTAGAGGTATCTAAGGGAAACACCAATGAGGGACAGTGTTCTGCTGTTCAGGACAGAAGGCTTGGAAAGGGTCATTACTAGAGATGAGGCAGGAAAGGCCACTCTGAGAGAGTCCTGTATATCACACAACCCAAAGTAGAGAAGCTAGTCTGAGAAGATTGTGTCTTCCCCGCAGTCATTCTCCCCAAGGCACAAGGGGCAGGTGATTGCCAGGAGCAGGTGAAGAGCACTGTGGACTGTAGCCCATGCCTTGGATGGTTTCTGGGCCCGTATCCCTGCATCCAGCAGCCTGGTTGGAAATAATATTGTATCTCAACAAAGTTAGGCTATAGGCAAGTAAAAAGATGAATGCACACTCATGCACAACCCATTCCTCTGTATTACCACCAGGAAGCCAGAAGCAGGGCTCTATTTAAAAATTTTAAAAAAAAAATTTTTTTTAACGTTTATTTTTGAGACAGAGAGAGACAGAGCACGAATGGGGGAGGGGCAGAGAGAGAGGGAGACACAGAATTGGAAGCAGGCTCCAGGCTCCGAGCCATCAGCCCAGAGCCCGACGTGGGGCTCGAACTCACGGACCGCGAGATCGTGACCTGAGTCGAAGTCAGACGCTTAACCGGCAGGGCTCTATTACTCACTCACCAGTGGGCTTTTTTAAGTCTAGCAGTCATCACCATCTACGTCGGTACTCTGAACTGTCTCAAACACTCTAAGAGGACAGGCAGAGCCTTCATCCTGGCATGCTGCCTAGAACTGGGTTTTTACATTCCTGGCCTTCTTACCCCATCGTCATCCAAGCTTCAAAGTTTTTCTTCTCCTCTTCGGGGAAAGGCAACATCTGATCTTACCTGGGTCCTGACCAGGACCTGAGCCACTCAGGACCTAAGAGAAAAAAAAAATCCCTGAGGTACAGACCCTAGAATCCATCCTTGAGAAATTTTAATAGCATATATAAGTACACAAACAATTTAATGAATTTCAGTCTGTGATAGGGGCCTCAAGGGAGACACATTTAAAATGTTAAATCAACAATAGCTATCACTTACATAACAATTACTGCATGCCAGACACTGTTCTAAGTACTTTTACATGTATTAACTTATTTAATCCTTACACCAACCTTATGAGGTCAGTACTTTCATATCCCATTTTGTAGATGAGAAAACTGAAGCACATACGGATTAGCTTGCCCAAAGCTGCACCAATAATAAATGGCAGGTCCAAGATTTATATCTAAGCAGCTTGGCTCCACGGTCCATGTTCTTCATGCCAATAGGTCAGCAGGACATAGGGTACCTGAGGCCAGATAGGTAATCTGGAAGGTTCTTGGGATCAGAAGACCCATGTGTGTTAGCATCTCAGACAGGGCTGAGTGACCAAACAAAGAATCCCTCTTCCTTGAGCCCAGTGGAGGAGATGCTGTCTTAGGTCTACCTGGCTCATGTTTGGCTTTGTCCTGTCAGGGGCAGACAGTTACAGAGCCAGGATGCTGACTTTTCATAGTCACTGCTCCTGACACTGGCCCTGTTCATTCTACCATAAGAAAGGAAGGGAGCATTGGGCTGGCAAACAAGAGCCTAGTCCATTCCTATGGACCTTGGAAAAGTCATGGCCTCTCTGAGCATTAACTCCTCATTTGTGAATAAAGAACTTTAACCAGGTGTTTTCCAAAGAATCTCCCAGCTCTGACACTCCACTGAAGTGATTCTCAACTTTGGATGCACATTGGAATCACCTGGATAGCTTTTATAAAACACCAACACTTGGGCTGCATCAGGGCCAATTAAATCAGAATCTCTTGAGATATAACCCCAAGACCCTGGCATTTTAACTTCCCCAAGTGACTCTAATCCACATTTATGGTCTCTAGAATGCAGGTACATTGGAGAACTGAGGCTGTATTCTCATTCTAGCCTAACCAGAGATCTTAGAAACTGGTGATCATGGTTGGAAGGTTGTGGGGAAATGGTTTACAGGTAAAGAGGCCATCCCATTGGGCTCCCCACAGAGTACCCCCAGAACCTACAGAAAAGCAGCCTCTCAAAAACGACTGGTTTTTTGAATCAAACCACATTTCTGTGGACAAGTCTCCAAGCTGGGAACCATATAGTCTCTCTTGGGATGGTGGGTCTGGCTCGCCCTTCTTACTCCTGGCATTTCGGACCCTTGAAACCTCATATGTCCCCCCATTTTTGGAGGTGTTTCCCTCCATAAACTCCTCCCAGAGAACCAAGGTTCCCACCTCCCTCAGGATCCCACTGGGGCACCACATCTTTTGAGAAGCAGGTTAGAAGGAGGACCTCTTCCACCCAACACCAGAGGAGAAGCCACATCCTCCCCCCACCCCAGAACGGAATAAATACATTTAGCACCGCCTCTGCCTTTTTTTTCCCCAATTTAGTATTGTTTAATATGCATTTAATCAGGCCATTCGGTATTACAGCGGCTATGTAGCGTGACTCCCCCTGTGGGCGCGGGGGGGGAGGGCGTTATAGGCCATTAGGCTAAAGTAATATGTATGAGGAGTCACTTTTCCCCAGGGCGCAGTAACTATTTTTGCTCCCCAGTCGTCCCCATTAAATCATTAAACCTCATGACTATACTTTCTGAACTCTACCATGATCTTTAAAAAGCCAAGCATTAAAGGGCAGCTGTCACCCTCCACCGCCCAAGCCTCCGCCGCTTTATGTATTCACAGCATTAAGTCCTTTGTCAGTCTATACATCATTGGTGCGGGAGTGGGGGGGCTGGGGGTGGTTACAGCGCTTGAGGAGTTGACATCCAGCCCCCAGCTCTTCCCTGGGGAGGGCCCAAGGGGTCTGGGGATGGACCCCTCCTTGGAAGGAGGCGGGTTATGCAAAGCTGACTGGCGAGAGGGGCCAGGGCACCTAAGTCTTGGGACTGTCAGTGGTGCTGAAGTCCTGTCCCACAGATGGACATTATCCTCTCTCCCCACTCTTTGGCTTTCCCAAAGAGTGAGAGACATTTCGTAACCAAATATGTCCTCAAAGTCCCTCTTTCCCCCCCCCCTATAGTGGATAAGATACTGCCCAAGGAAAGTTGTGGATAGCAGAAAGATTGTGGATTAGTATTTGAAAAGCTGCTAACTGGCAGAATGTGGATAAAAGTCCAAGCATCAATTTCTTTAGTGGCAAACAGTAATGATAATGCCAATCACACAGGATTGTTAGAGTTGAATAATATTATGTTTGTTAAAGTTAGTGGAAACCATAAACACTGCACATATAATAACACATTAATGTGTTCATGATAAATACTAATTGATGCTAGTTTTGTTTTTATGATCTAGTATAGTAAATATTTATTTTTTAGTGTTAATACTATTTATTATTGTTGTTGTTGTTGTTGTTGCTGTTGTTGTTGTTGTGTTACTCAAGAATCATTTTCCAGTAACTTCCTTCTCTCCTAGGAAATCTGCCCCCACAGGCATGCAAAAGAGAACTATCACGACTAGAAAAAGAGAAGTGGTATGGTTTTATTTACCTCTTATGAATTGAAGTGGAGAGGGCACTTGAGTCTCTTCTCCCAAGATCCAGTCCCAAACCTGTGGGGTCTCTGTCCCACCCTAATTCCAACCCCACAATCTTCACCCCTGACACACAGGTACTTTTCTCAATCTGCATCCCAATGCCAGGCTCACCATCAAAAATCAGGACAGGGAAGGGTTAAGCATCTTAGCAACCCCCAACAGGGTCCTCCTCACAGGCTGGGAAACAATGGAGCCATCAGTCTATATTTGACCTTTGCTCCCGCAGCGTTTATGACTTATTCCTCTCCTCCACAGCCTGCTGAGATTCAGCCTTCAATCTCCCACCCCTTGCTAGAGTGGAGCTGGCCCTCCCCCAATGCCCTCCCAGCCTCCTAGGCCTCAGCCCTTCCCCCTTTCTCCCCTTGCCTCCTCACTCTCCCATATTCCTTTCGGTCTCATTCCCCACTCTCTTGTATTTTCTCCCTCCCCTTATTCCCTCTTCATGCTCTCCAACCCAACTTCCTTTTCCCTTCCTTTCCTTTCCTTTCCTTTCCTTTCCTTTCCTTTCCTTTCTTTTTTCTTTCCTGCCTTTTGTTTCCTCCTCCTTCTCTCCTCAGCTTTCTCCTTCTCCCCCTACCATACTAATTTAGCAGTCAGCATGCCAGATTTGTATGAGAGATTTTGGAAAATCTCAGCTTGTCCTCTTCTCCTCTAACGCTCAAACCTACAGATCCCTCTCCACTCATCCCCCATTCCCTGGCACCATTGTGTCCAGAAGTGGTCATGAGTTGGCACAATGCAGGTGTGGGGAATGGGGAAGTCGCTGTACTAATTCATGGGAGGAGGGTCTTAGAGGGTGGGGGTAATGCCACCCAGACTGAAGCAGAGATGAATGGAGGCTGTTACCAAAGAGGAGAAACTCTGGTGTGTAGAAACAGGAAAAAAGCACAGAGGCCTGAGTATCAGAAAGAACAGGGTTCCAGTCCTAGTTCATCCACCTACTAACTGAGGGACCTTGGGCAAAGGTCCATTTATCCTCTGCGTTTCTTCCTGCCCTGCAAAATGGGAGTTAATAATGCCTGCCTTGACCTGGCTTGCAAGGTTTTTGTAAGGACCAAGAAATATAAGAGTGTAAAACTGTGTTGTAAACTGTAGAGGGCTGTATAAATACATGGGGGCACTGTATTATTTTTTCTTGTAGTCTCATCTGGCTGCCCTGTACCTACCCCCTGCTCCTCCCCACCCCTACCGCCATCCCAGCAGCAGAATGGAGGAAGCAATGATCTCACACAGCTATATGGCACCTTCCAATTTAAAAAGGACTTTGACAGCATTTTCACTTTTAAAACAGCCTTATGGATGGAGGACATATCATTGTCCCATTTTATAGATGCAGGCACTAAGGCTTGAAGCAGGTTTGAAGTGATTCATCCAAGGCCATAACACTAGTATGTAATAAAGCCAAGACTCAGGACTAAATTTTCAGCCTCCACGTTCAACGCTCTTTGCACCATTCCCTGTGGTTTCTCCCTTGCCCTTAGGTCCCCCAGGGTGGAGAACACCTGCCTCAGCAGACTATTGCCCTCCTCACACTATCTGTTTACATTCCTGCCTTCCTCCAGAAATGGTGAGTTCCTTGAAGTTCTGGTGGGCACTTAGTGAAATTATTTGCCAAGTGAATGAATGAATGAATGAATGAGCACTCCTCCCCACCCCATCACACAGTGCTGCCCCTCGGGTGCAGGAGTATGTTCTAAAAGGCAAATTGCAACTTGTTCCTCTTCTTTACACCTCCGGGGGATTGCTGTGTGGCCACAGAGAGGGCTCTGGTCTCTGACATGAGAGTCTGGGAGAGGGGTCCAACCGGCCACCCCCCCCACACACACACACATTGCTTCAGCCCCTGCCCCCAGCCCTGTGACAGCAGTCTCTGTAATGAATGACTCTGCAGTGGGACCCAGCAAAAGGACAGGAGGGCATGAGACAAATCATAGCTGCCAGGCGCTAATCTTCCCCTGGGAAAGTCACCTCCACCCCCCTCATCCATCACTGGGCACTGGGCTGCCACCATACCCCCACACACACATACACACCCAAGACAACTGCCCAGGCTCTGTGGATGCATGTGAAGAGTGCACAGAGAAGCAAGTTGTAGCATACCTAAGGGTGCTTCTGCACACAGGCAAAAAAAAAAAAAAAAAAAAAAAAAAAAAAAGGTTGTTATTGCTTCACATAAGGCCCCTGCCTCAGATCTCCCACCCTCAGAAAAAGTAAAGTCTGATGATGCTAAATAAATCTGCGGAGACGTACACTTGTTTAATTGCCTAAGAAATGTTTGTTGGGAATCTATTTCAAGTAAGGCAATGCAGTACAGAGGACACAGAGATAAACAGAACAGGGTCTAGTCCTGAAGGAGTTCACAGCCCACAAAGGGAACAGAAACAAGCCAAGGGATATTGGGAGGAAAGAGACACAAACCATGGAAAGGAGGAAGATGGAGAGTCAAGGAAGGGATTTCTCCCAGCTGAGGATGCAGGGACAACTTCATGAGGGAGGACCTTGAAGGATGTGTGGAGTTTACAGAGTCAGGAAGAAAGTGGTCTGGGAGTAGGGAACAGAGCGAGCCAAAGCAGAGCATGGAAGGTGAAGCGTGCATAAGAGAGAGAGAAATAAGTTGTATATGAACAGGGGCTAGGAAAAACAAGATTGAGACCTGTCTACTGAATGCCACACATTCTCCCACACCCACTCATTCCCAAAATACACACACAAAGAATCCAAGCCTTATGAAAGAGAGGAGCAAGGCCATCTCCCACCATAGGTCAATTACAGAGAGATGTATCCAGCCACATGTAGCTCTTCTCCCAGAGAAAGGGGAGATGTAGACATGCATCTGTAAGCCATGTCACTGTAGAACCACTCTGAACACAGTCACCTTCCCGGCCAGTGCTCACTGAGCTGGCTTCACATGCATTATTCCCACTAGAATGTAAGCCCCATGGGGCAGTGAATGTCTTTCTTACTGCTGAATCACCAAAGCTCAGAACAGTGCTGGGCATATAGAAATTGTTCAGTGGGGCGCCTGGGTGGCTCAGTCGGTTAAGAATCTGACTTTGGCTCAGGTCATGATCTCACAGTTTGTGAGTTCAAGCCCCACTCTCAGCCCAGAGCCAGCTCCACACCTTCTGTCTCCTTCTCTCTCTGCTCCTCCCCCACTCTCTCTCTCTCTGTCTCTCTCTCTCAAAAATAAACATTTAAAAATTGTTCAATAAGCTTTCATTCAATAAATGATTGATTTCATGGCCTCATTTACTAGGGTTGTTGTGCTATAAGGTAGATATAAATATTACCCCCCTCTTCAGTTTACAGAAGAGAAAACTTAGTCTTGGAGAGATTCAGTAACTTGCCCACTGGTCATGCAGCTACTAAGTGGAGGATCTCAGCTCTGTCTCAGTGCAAGCTCTCTGCCAGCCATGCTCCAGAGCAGCAGTTCTGTATCCGACTTTTATATCTCTGCAGTCATGGTTATGCTTCAAGGAGGCATAATTTGAGCCTGCTCTCTTAGAATCTGCATAATCATGAACTACTGTAACAAGGTACTAATATATACATTTATATGTTTCTATAGTTATACACACTCAGTTGGTCCACTTTAAGAAAGCCCAAAACAAACAAAAACACCCAATTTCCAAAGTAGATAAATCTAGGAGGACTCATTTGCTTTACAGAAAAATTCTTTGTATTACTAAAAAAAAAAAAAAAGAGGAGTCATCAAAGGGTTCTTAAAGTACCAGAACTTCTCTGGGCACTGCAGTGCTTACCTGAGGGGAACAGGAGACCGGAGTGAGGGCACTGACATTTGCAAATCACCTGTTGTGTACCAGCCACTTCACTGCCCTGTAGAGGAGACATTTTTATCTCCATTTTATAGATAAGGTAACTGAAGATCAGGTTCAATACTATGAATTGAGTCCTGCTCTGTGCTAGGCCCCAGGGAATCAGATACATATAGACCTGTCATTGCCCCCCGATGGCCCTTGCATTCTGATGGGGAGAGATAGGTAATAAACAAGTAAATGAAGAAGTGAGCAAATCTTGGAGAGAATTTCATGCGATGACAAGCGCTCTGAAGGAAACACACAGGGTGATGGGACAGAGGTGGGGTGTCTAACGCAGATATGGAGGCTCCTCAGCTAGAAACTGGCTGACTTCATCTTTAGCTCCTTAGGCCCAGCATAGGGAAGGAAGGAAAGGAGGATGGTAGGAAGAAAAGAAGGGAGGGAGGAGGAAGAAGGAAGGAGGGAGGAAGGATGGAGGAGGCAGGCAGAGAGAAGCATTCAACCTGCTCCTTCCACCCCACTACCTTGGCAGGAATCCAAGTGAGAAGAGTTGCTAGGGAAGCAAAATGTATTAGAAGCCATTGTCCATTACAAACTCATCTGAAGTTAGCTCTGAAACCCTGGCACCAATTCTCTGAGAAAACAGGAATGTGATTTGTAAAACTTCAGCTCAGCCAGCCTGGCAGGAAGCACTAGAGCAAGGAGGATGGGGGCCATGGATGGACAGGGTGATGCCGGCTGAGGAAAGTGAGGCTCGGTGAGGGATTAAGAGCCAAGACTGTCCGAAGTCAACTTCTAGCTCAGCTACTTAAGGGCGTGTAGATTCGGAGGAGTTGTCCCACCTTTTTGCCCTCACCTGTCAAATGGGGATAATGACAGTACCCCGCTCCAAGGGCTGCAGGGAGGATTAATGGAATCAGTGTGTGCCACTGCCTGACTGGAGTGGCAATCAAAAGGTCTCAGCATTTAGCACAGCGGAGGAGTCAGACTAACTCTGAGGATGCAGATGGGGAAAGAGGGCGGAAGGAAGAATCAGGAAGAACAGAGAAAAGTAGAAGGAAGTGGCATGGAGGGAAAGAGAAAGCAAATGTGCACATGGTTACAAGGTTTCCCTTAAACTTCCCCCGAAGCTTAACAGATTTCTAAATGGCCTATTATCACCACCTATGAATTCTTTTAAAGGACCTAATTATAAAGCACCAAACCAGCTAATTAGGTTTCCTGAGCTCGCCTTGACACAGGTACAAACAGGCTCTCTGGATTCTAGTCCTGGCAAAGCCTGCAGAGCCAGATCCATGGGGTTGGGGGTGGGGTGGGAGTGTCCTGAAGCCACAATTAAGCCTCCAATCATAGGCCCCCTCCTGCCACTGCCAGGCCCCTGGAGAGGCTCACTGCCTGACCTCTCTCACCTGATGGGCAGGAGCCCAGGGCCTGCAGAACAGGGCCCAGCTTCCCTCGGGAAAGTGATCTTTCTTAAGCCCCCCAAATCCAGCCTAAGAGGGGCTGCATCTAGGCGGATTGGTCAGAGAATCAAGCCCTTGGCATTCCTCCATTCCTCTGTGGAACAGAAACGCCCAGGGTAGGGGCCGTGGCGATGCTGAGAAAATGCACTTGTCTTAACACATCTTTGGAGGAAAGGGTACACTTGAGGGGTGCAAAATGGCAGAGACGGCTATGTCCCTCACCCATTAGATTAGATGGCCCCTGGGGGCAGGGGCAGGGGAGGCACAGAGTTCTCAAGTGCTGGGATGGCACTACAAGAAACCCTGTCTCCATTACAGTGATTTCCAAAGTGTGTTCCCCAGACCAGTGACAACAGCATTACCTGGGAACTTGTTAAAAATGCAGATTATTGCACACCACCCAGGGGTGGGGCCGAGTGAACCATGTTTTAATGAGCCCTCCAAAAGATTCTGAGGCACGCTCCAGTTTGAGAACCACTGCTCTCCTGTATCCAGGAGGCTATTAATCAATGCAGCTGCCATTGGTGGTGCTGCTGGCTGAGGGGGTGTTGCGGGGAGGCCTGTTTCTTAAATTAAACTAAATGATAGCCATTAAGGGGACATCCCCTGCACATAATTAATTCTTCTTTTGCTAAAAGGGGGAGGTGAGAATCGGACAGCTAATGATGAGCACAGCGTGCCCGGCCCTCACTCCCCCACCACCCTCCTTGTCTGCAGGGTCCTCCTCTTTGGGCCCCCGCCACTCAAGTCGGAGTCTCTTTCCAAGTGGAGACCCCACCAGAGTCTGATTTGTGAACTACATAGCGCTTATGTCCCCAGGCTCCAATCCACCATCCCTTCTTCCAAGTGTCATCCCTCTTGCCAGCTCTGTCCTTATCCCCCAATTGCTCTGCTGCCATACAGGGTCCCAGTGCCCCTCTTTTCCCAGAGCATTTCCACTTTTACTAGCTTGACTTAGTAAACCTGCAGGTGGAATTCTGTTTACTGTTTAAACCACAGGTGCCATGGCTGTAAAAGATGTGGAAACCCTGAAGCTGGAAACCCACGCTCCAGCCTTTCCAGCTCTGGCTAATCAAAGCCATGGGGCTCCAGACTTAGGCACATCAGGCCATCCTTTACTAGCTTTATCAGACAAGTCCACTCACCTCTCTGAGCCTCATTTCTACATCTCTCAGATGTGAGTGACGCCACCTATCTCTTAAGGTCATGGTGAGGATTAACAGAAACTCTACATGAGAGACACTTAGCACCTGTACACGGTAGGGTTGGAGATGCACTCCCTCCTGTGGGTTCCGGATGGGCTCAAATGGGGCTAGTTCTCACTGACTTGGAGATGTCTCCGGTTGCATCAGCCCACTCCCTTCATTCCATTAACAAATGCTGGAGTTGAGGAGCTTGGCCAAGTTCAGTGCAGTTCAGTAAACCTTCCGTGAGCACCTGTTGTGTGCCAGGTCCCCTCACAGTGGCTGAAGTTGCAGAGACAGAATAAGAAAGGACGATGTACACTTGAAGCTCAAGTGTGGTGGGAGAGACACATGTATAATGCATCCTGAAGAAGAAGGGATAGAAGGCGAGGGATGGAAGAGGTGCCAGAAAGCAGGGTAACTTTGGAGACAGACCTGGGTTCAGATGTTGACTTTGTCACTAAGTCACAAGGTAACCTTATGCAAATTACTCAACCTCTCTGCATCCCCTTTCCTTCCTTTGTAAGATGAGGAGAAAAAACGCACTTTAGAGGATGAAGCTTACAGATGTTGTAGCTAAGCACCTGGCACAGGTACAGCTCAGAAAGTGGTATTATTATCAAGGCAGTGGGCTTCGTCCTCCTGGGGCCCACCCCACCTCTGCAGGGTCAGGGTCTGAACCATTCTGGTGGCCCTGGGCTTTGGGGTTAACCAGATGATCCTTTAATACACAAAGAAACCCAAACAGCTTAACCTCAGCCGAGGCACAGAGGGCCCCGCCGCCCGGCAAATGCTGGCCCCGAATCCTGTGCTCCATTATTGCGCCTGAAAATCCGTTAAAATTTCACACAATTTCCCGCACAGCAGTGCGCTTCATAATGCTGGGAGCCAAGCCGGCCCAGTAATTGGGACTGGAGTGGGGCAGAGTCCAAAGCAATTAATCCAGCCTCCTTCCTTGTTTGCGCCAGGATAAGCCTGACGGGGTGGAGAGTAATTGGAAAGGAGCGGCCTCCATCCCCAACTCCAAATTAATATTTTCCTGTCCTGATTTAATTCCGCCCGGGAACAGTGACACAGAGACACGCCGTGTCAAGCGCTAAGTAATCCGCCACAAGCCACCTGAGGGGGAGGAAAGGACTTTTCCTTTTCTTTGCAGTCGGTGGGGGGCTGAGGGGGATGGCAGCTAACAAGACAGAACCTCAGAGGTTGGAGGACCTTCCAAGGACATCTGTAGTCTGACTTACCTTCCAGCGCAGGAACATACCACAAAGGAGGGTGAAAATCAGGCACTTAAAAGGCAGACGGACCTGAGTTCAAATCCTGATTTTTCACTTAGCTGTTTGACCCCAGGCAAATCATTTAACCCCATTGTGCCTCAGTTTCCTTATCTGTAAAATGGGAATAATAGTATCTACCAAAAGTGATTGTCATTAGGATTCACTACAATGAATATAAGGCACTTAGTACCTAGTAGGTGAATGGTAGCTATTTTTTTCTGTTATTCCAGGGATTCTGACCAGAAGCCAAGCACAATGTTAAGCACTGAGAATATAAGGAGAAATAAAACATGGCATGGACCCCAGCCTTTTTAAGGAGCTTGCACTCTACCCCCATATATCCAGGGCTGATACACAGTAGGTGTCTAATGTATGCCAGCTCCCTGCTTTCTGCCAATGGCTTCCCTGGGTAGGTGATCCTTCAACCTCTGCCTGTTCACTTTTAATCATCCTATTGCTGATGAATTTGCCTATGTGCTGGCCTCCTCTTGAGCATCTAGCTGCTTCCCTGCAACCTCACCCCACTGGTTCTGGCTCTGCTCTAGGGCCAGCTGGAGAGAGGAGTCCAGGCACAGGAGTTGGAACTCTGGAATCTGCAGATTTCTGTCAAAGACCTCCCTGTCCCTACTGGGTCCTTTCTCAGCTCAACAGCCTTCTAGTGGGGAGGGGGGCTCCCACCTGTACCCTCCCTCATCCCTGGGGTACTCACCCCAGCAGTTCAGGCGTGTTAGGCAACTTGGAGAGCTGGGTGGGATTAAGCTCAACCGCCCATGGGGGTATCCTTCCCTGTTGCACGTCCCGCCCACTCCCCAATATCCCTTTCACCTCCATTGATCCTTGTCGTGGGGTCTGCTTCTGGGCGACGCTGAACGAAGACAACCATGGGTTTCCATAAGCCCTGAGGCCTGACAGGGTGGGACGCCTCTCACAAAAAGCAGCATCGAGGATTACTAGAGACAGAACACACCACCTCACCACTGGGCAGCTCTGTCACCCTAAGGGTTTCAAGGCATTGGCAGAGGTGTCTGGTGAAAGGGGCCGAGGTTCCCCAGTGTGGGGGGCAGACTTCTTTAGGAGCACTCTTAGACATCCCCACCCCCACCCACGCAGGACACTCAAACACTTGAAGGCTACTAGGCTGTGGGAATCTTAGAGGCTCACAAACGGGCAAGAACCAGAGAAATCTGGTTATTTACGTGCCCCTCCCCACAGCAGGTGGAAAGGGAAAGTTCAGGGTAGTGAAGCAAGAAGAGGCCTCAGTGGGCTCCGAACTCCCCCGCAAAAAAACCACTGAAGCCAAAGCAGGGAGTTACCGGGAAAACCGTGTGTTCGACAAAACTGCAGGGAAACACTATGCAAATGTCAAACTGATGAGGAGAAGGTGGGGAGGGACAGGAATAAACCAAACATTAAATCAAATCAGTAGGAGAATAATAGCTAAACTCCTTCTTACTTGTAGCACTCAATTCTGCAGTCGATATGGTCAGGAATGAATGAACGACCTGCTCAGAGCCACATCTAAATTCAGTGTGTGTATCACCCCAAACGCCACAAAGGGAGCCAGCCAGGAGCAATCCTGCCCCATCCCACATCTCCATGCACAGGGGCAAATGGGTATGGGAGGGGGGCCAAACCTAGACCCCCCCCCCCCAATGCAACCTGGGGCACAGTGGGAGGAACCCTGCATAAGGACTGGGTGACATGGGGCAAGTCACATCCCCTCTCTGAGCCTCAGGGAATCAACATGGGGGTCAGCTTGAGAGGCTACTGGGCATGCAGGAACACAGAGGCCTGGTGGTTGCCCACAGTGAAAACAAGGGGGTGAAGCAGGTTGAATGGGGCCAGGTGGTCTGTGTCCTATCAGGCTTTTCTTTTGCCATGTGCATACAAAATAAGTGTTTGAATTTTGTGTTTGTTTAAGAAACTGAGATTGGAGGGGCGCCTGGGTGGTTCAGTTGTTTAAGTGTCCGACTCTTGATTTCGGCTCCGGTCATGATCTCACAGTTCGTGGGATCAAGCCTTGAGTCAGGCTTTGTGCTGACATTGTGAAGGCTGCTCGGGATTCTCCTTCTTCCTCTCTTTCTGCCCCTCCACTGCTCGCTCTTTCTTCTCTCTCACTCTCAAAAATAAATAAACATTAAAAAAAAAACTGAGATGGGAGGGGAAGGGAAGAGTGGTATCTGGAAGAAGAGGACAGAGAAGACCCGTGGGTGGTATGATGAGTTTGGGGTATGGCGTGTGATGCCATCTGTGCCCCTGTCTTCCCGTGAAAACTGCAGTAAATCCACTCTGTTTGCCTGCGCTCTGGGTATTGGATACACCTGTGATACGTGCTACAGCGCGAGCAGAGGGATACAGAGGAGGCTGACGTGGGCCCAGCTGCATTCAGGCTCCACGCGTGGGGGATCACCCAATCCGATGCTCCTTGTTATGCTATTCCACAGCCTTCTGTGGGCCGAGACCATGTGCCAGGCAGGGTGCCAAGGCTGGCAACAAGCATGTATGTGATGTGGTCCTGGCTTCAGTCAAAGACCAGAGAGAAGAACAGCAGACAAATCAATTCAGAACCTGGGAGGAATCTGGGGCAAGATCTAGAGCCAGAGGGCAAGAGAGTCTTACCTGAGCAGCTTCCAGGAGCCAGGGTGGGGCCAGGACTTATATTTTCTCACTCAATCCTCAGAAACAGGGCTCCAAAGAGTTGGGGATTTGCTGAGGGTCACACAGCTGGGAAGAAGTAAAGTTGGATGTGAATACAGGTGTGGAACTTTAGAGCCCAGCATTGTTCATGACTCAGCAACCATGCTTTTATAGAAATGAGGATGGTGCTGGTGAAGATGGGGTGCTCTTTCCCTTTCTCCAGGACAGCTTCCATGCTGTACTGCTGGTTCCAAGCTCCCCTGACACAAGAAGGACTCCTCAGCCCCAGCTTTGGGCTTTATCCTGTCTCCAAAGTTCCAGACATGACATAGGGCCAGAGAGCCTCACCTATTCTGCCCCCACTCCACCCACGCCACTGTCACTTCCCTTGGGGACTTCAATGGACATGTGTGGCATTTATCTGCCCAGAATCTCTCTTTTTTGAAACTGTACCTCAAGTTTTCTAGGGGGCCTGCATTTGTCTCCTACAATGAGTAGTGACTGGTGTATAAGCGGGCATGTGACCCAAGCTGGGCCAATGAAATTCAGTCTTAAGAATCTTACTGTTACTGTTGGGAAGAAGAAACTTCCTTTGTTGAACCATTAGAATGTGGGCCTAGTGCTACTGGCAGCCATTTTGTCACCATGAGTAGAAAGCATGCCTGAGAAAGAAAACAGCCTAGAGAAAGGCAAGAAGATCTGAGAAAAGAAAGAGATTTGATAATATGGTCTGAGCTTCTGGACCACACTGCACCTGAAGAATCCTTTGGACTCTTGAGTAGTCAATAACCTCCTTAATGCTTAAGCCAGTTTTGAGTTTAGGTTTCCACCAGCCTCTTTCCCCAAACTGAAAAGAGTTGGGACTGATACAGGTATCAGTATCTTATGGGGTTTGTGCCACTGTGTTAATCTCTGCCCACTCTAATCCTCTGGAAGGAACCTCAAATGGATTGAGTCCAAATCCATCTTTGGCAGGGGAGAAAACTAAATCACAGATTTAAAAAAAAAAAAAAGTGGGCGCCTGGGTGGCTCAGTTGGTTAAGCGTCCGACTTTGGCTCAGGTCATGGTCTCTCGGTTTGTGAATTCAAGCCTGTATCGGGCTCTCTGCTGTCAGCACAGAGCCTGCTCCAGATCATCTGTCCCCGCCTCTGTCCCTCCCTCACTCACACTGTTTCTCTCAAAAATAAACAAACATCTTTAAATAAATGTTACTCAGGTGATTAAAGAAGAAGAAGAAGAAGAAGAAGAAGAAGAAGAAGAAGAAGAAGAAGAAGAAGAAGAAGAAGAAGAAGAAGAAATGATTTATCCAAAGCCTCTGAGATAGGAGCAGAACTGAGATTTGAACTCAAACCTTAAGACTCTTACTCCTGTGTTCTTTCTGGACCATTGTGTGATCCATTTTGTCTAGTTCTAAAAAGGTTTATATGCAAAGTGTATATGTAGTGAGCATATGTGTGTGTGTGTGTGTGTGTGTGTGTACGTTTCTGTGTCCTCAGAGAGATACTGAGGTCCCCAAGGACTTGTGCCATTCACATCCTTGACATCTCCTGGACCCAAATCAATACAGTACCCCCCACCCTGCCACAAGTGATCCCTGTACATCAGGTATGTATGGGGATGCCCAGAGATGGGCAATAATGTGATTCTGGGAATGATACACCATGTGTCCAGGGCGAGAGTTCAACCTTTCTGAGACTCAGGCTGATATGAAGTTGAACCTAACAAGAACAATGAGCAAAAGAGATAACTTTCGTGAGTATCTCTTGTGAAAAAGTCAGGCACTTGCTAAAAAGAAAGCTACTGTGTGTGTTCCACTTTAAGAAAATCCAATACACAAAACCTAAATTTATATTCTGAACTTAGAGGTTAAAGGACATTTCTTACAAGAGGATTTTAATTGTTACAGCAGTTCCATTGAGGAGCCAGGGTGGGTGTTTACAGGCCTCTCCAGCAGGGAAGCAGAATTGAAGGAAACAAAGAGAGACAAAGGGCTGAAGCATGCCCACAGAGGAGCCCTGAGAGAAAGGCCAGAATCAGAGCAGGCAGAAGAAGTCCGTCGACAACTGTCACAGAGACACATGATTGTGTAGCATGGGCACACCTGTAAAGCACCAGCACCATTCCTAATTGCACTGGGTCAAATCCCGTCGGTCCATCCAAATAAGATGCTGGACCCCAAATCCTGGCAAAGCCTGGACCCAAGACCAAACCAGGAGGGTGTGGTATCATATATTACAATATCCACAGCCTTCTCTCCCAACTTATCCCTATGGGGCCTCTCCCTGGTGCCCACCCTCCATTGGAAGAAGTGTACTTTCTGCTCCATTGACATTGGACTTGAGGATATGACTCCTTTCGGCAAATGGAGTAGGAGCAGAAGTGACATATGCCACATCCAAGCAAAAACTTCAACAATGTCACGTATTTCCACCATCTTTCTTGCTCTTTTCTCTCTGCCACTGGAATAACATGTCTTTTTTTCTTTTTATGTTCATCCATTTTTGAAAGACAGAGAGAGACAGAGCACAAGTAGGGGTGGGTGTAGAGAGAGGGGGACACAGAATCTGAAGCACGCTCCAGGCTCTGAGCTGTCAGCACAGAGCCCAACGCGGGGCTCGAACCCACAAATCGCGAGACCGTGACCTGAGCTGAAGTTGGACGCTCAACTGACTGAGCCACCCAGGTGCCCCTGGAATTACATGTCTTTGATTGGGACTGCTTTTTTGTTCTAACACCCAGAATGAAGATACATAGAGCTGAGCCACAAATGTCATGGGCTGTAAGCAAAAAATTAACTTTGTTCCTATAAGCCAGTGAGACTTGAGGATCGTTTGTTACTGCATCATAAACTAGCAAAAGCTGTCTAACACAGAGGGTGACGTTCACAGTTTTAAGGCCACTTCTGATAACCCCAAGGGATAAGTGGGTCAGACATGTCACTGTACTCATTGTACACATCAAACATGCATGGGAATCACATGGGGTATTTAGTAAAATGCAGATTCCCAGATCCCCTTCCCAAGATTCAGAGCCATTTCATCTAAGGAGGGGCCCAGAGATGAGTATTTTTAACAAGCCCTGAAGATGACATGTGGACTGTCAACAGACCATACTTTGAGAAACCCAATCTAATGAGTCCAATCTTTTTGATATCCAGAGAGGTAAAGTGGCATGCCCAAGGTCACATAGCAAGATGCTAACAGATCTTCAGCTCTTTTCCCCAAATCACACTGTCCTCCCCTAGAGAGACAAAGGAAAGGCAGAAGGGAAAAGGAAAAACTCACAGACTGAAAATGCAGCTCCAGAGAAAAAGACCAGTGGAGGCCAGGAATTCAAGTTGAGCCAGGGTCCAGGTTCCAAGCTGAGGGGAAGGCTGCTCAGTGGGTGGGTGGCTAGGTGACCCCTTGGGGCCTTCTCTGGAAGAACAGAGGGAGGGAGAAAGGAGTCAGATTTCAGAGCAGGGTGGATAGAGGAAGGAGAAAGGAAAAAATAAATAAAAACAGGGAAAAAAGTCTTCTAGCCCCGGTGAGTCCAAACACCCCCAGCATCGCTGCAGGAGCTGCCCTAGCCCTCTTCGATTTTGATGTACAGTTTGAAACAAATCAATAGCGGTATAATAATACTCAGCACGCTGTGTAATTTTTATATCATTAGTTTTCATTTTCCGCTCCCCATGCATCAAAAAACTTACAACGGGCTCGTAAAGTTTATTTAGTATTCCATGAATTCCTAATCAGTTTCATTTCATAATGATTCAGGAGCCGCCCGCTGCCTAGGCCCCCGTGTCAAAAAATCGATAAAACCAACACAGTTTTCCTGATGGCGGCTGCAAAAGGATCTATTGTAGGGGAATTATGATTTATGCCCTGGCCTGAACCGTGAGCAGCAGCCTCCACCCGGCGGCTCAGGGCTGAGGTCTTCGCCAATAATGATTTATGCACCTTCTGCTGGCCCCACCCTAGCTCCCTCCCTGCCCCAGCTGGCCCCTGACACTGCCAGGAGGGGGCAGGTCTGCCAGGAGGGAGGCAGGAAGGAAGAAGTCACCAAGGGGAGGCCCAGCAGAGGTCTGAGCATCCCCCTGCGGGCCCAGAATCTGCCTCTATGTCCACCCACCCCAGGAAAGCCTGAGCAGAGAGGCGAGGTGTTGGGGGAGCCCCACCTGGCCGCAAGGAGCAGCAGAGGGAACAGGACTGGGACGGACGTGCATGGGTGGAGAGGGGATAACTCTGGCTCTCCAGCAGGAACCCTCACTCCCATCCAGCCTTCCTTCCCGACCCCCAGAATGAGCTCTTAGCCCCCCCACCCTTGAACCCATGCAATCACCTCTGCTCTCACTAGTCCTGCCCCAGAGGCCCCAGGGAAGCTGAATGGTAAAGAGGTCCCGAGGGTCATGGCAGCCAAAGGCCACAGTTGAACCTCACAGGATGTAGCAGCAGCAGGCTTTGGGAATTCTGAGGCTGGAGTGAAGCTTCCAAGACTCCCAAAAGGGAACAAGGGATGGGCTTGAGTCTCTCAGGCCCCTTTTCTTCCTGAGGCTGCCAGGCTCAATTTTCAGGATTCTCCCTCTGCCCCCACCCGCACCTCCCACCCCCTTCTTCCACTGGTGGGTGATTAATGGGTCTAGGAGACATGTTAATGGGATGGGCATTAAGTCCAACAATTGGTTTAATTAACAGCAGCTAACCTAGCGCAGAAAGAGAGATCTCAGGGTGACTTCATAGGGAAGGAGATGCCATAGTGTGACAAACAGCCCCCAGAATTGGGGCCACCAGTATGTGCACCCCCACCCACTGCCTATCAGCTGGGTCTCTTGGTGTCCACGTGATGTGCAGGGAGGGCTGGGGGACCCCATTTAGGTGGGTTGAGAGGGACAGAGATTCAGGGTGGGGTCCCTGCAGGGATGCTGTCCCCAGTCAAAGGTGGCACTTCAGCCTTAGACCCAAGTTAGAATAAATGGGCTTCCTCCTCACACTTTGAGTTGCTTTTTCATTCATTCGCTTACCAAACATCCCGGAGACACCTCAGGGCCCCATCTTCCTGCGAGTGGCTCAGAGAAGAGAAGGGTCTCGCCCAGCCAAACACAGGTGAGGAGCGACAAAGCCAGGATTCTAGCTGAGGCTTTCCAGGTCTGAGTGCACAAAGGATCTGCCCACCCTGCTGTGTTGGACGCCAGGAATCCCCCCACTCCCGGCCTGTGCCCCAGTTTGAAGGCAGCTGCTCTCCCTCCATGTCCACTCCTAATCCCATGCACACAGCAGCATGGGAAGCATCCAGGTTTGGGGCCAGACCTGGATTCGAATCCTGATTGCTATCACTCACTGGTTGAGCGACCATGAGCTATTTAATTAACCTTTCCAAGTCTGGCTTTCCTCCCATGTAAAATGGGAGTCATAATTTCTGCCCCACAGATGGTGATGAGTCAAAAGGGCAAGTATATAAAATGCCCGCCCCCCGGAGGCCCCTGATAAATGCATCCTGCCCTTCCTCCACTCCCCCATTGCCTCTTAGACTCACTCACTCCCCCCAGAAAGTCCCCTGTGTGGTGTTGGGATAAAAAGGGGCTTGGATATGTCCCCCCATCCTCCTAGAAGGATAATAAGGACCAAAACTCAGCCAGGACTTGGCATCACTGGACTCTAGATTGTGCCACTACTCAACCACAATTCAGATGAACCAAACCTCATCTAATCAAACCTGCCAGGGCCTCGGTTTCCCCATCTGGATGTGAGGCTGAAGCCTGGTAGCCCATTATCCTGAGAATCATGTTCTAGGAACCTGAGGCTTCTCCTAGGTGCAAAGCCAGAAGGTGGGAGGTGCTGTGGTAGGGAGTGAGAGCCTCTGGATCTGAACTAGGAGAAGGGGAGGGTCCCTGGCCTGGAGAAGCCCTGACTGCTCCCCCACTCTGTCCCCAAAAGGGATTTGAGAGAAAGCTGGGCCTTCTCCCTGTGCAATAGACTCCAATTTTTTCTCCACAGAGATGGAGACCCTGGAGCCTCACCAGCACTCCAGAGACACAAGCTCTCCTTCCAGTCACAATCTGCAGCCCCCTTTCAGGCTGCCACTGGGCCTCCATGGTCTCTTTCCTTCCATTCCTGGGTTTCTCCAAGTTTCCACTCCTTCTGCCTCTCCTCTTTCCCCACCCTCCACTGCCTGCTTTACCCACTGGGGAAAATAAACACTTCATTCCATAAGGGCTGGAGGGGCCCTAATACCCACCTCCCGCACCACACCCGAACTGACAGAGATAGAAGCCCTGAGATTTCAAGAGAACAACCTCTCTGCCCTGCTCCCCTTCTGCTGCTGGGTCCCCCCCTTGATCACCTCAGTTGTTCCATCACCCCTGGGCTCAGGGACAGCCCTACTGGGAAGGTAGCAGAGTGGGCCAAGAGGCTAATCAGCAACCAATCTCACTGGCACCAAGAGGGGGTGCCAGCCTGGCGCCAGCAGCTGAGGGCACTGAAAGTGCCAACAGATCTCTCTGTCCCCTTCTTCAGACCCCCACAAGCACAAAGGGGCTCTTGAAACCCCAGGGGCCAGCTCTGCTTTGAACTTCGCTTCCCCCACTCCCCCGCTCTTTCTCTGTCCCTGCACTCACCTCTTGTTCTGTCAGAGACTGGAGCCAGTCAGGTCCATTGGCCAAGTCAGCCAAGTCTCAGCTGCTCCAGCTCCTCGATGACAAGGTCCGACTCAGGCTCTCTGAGCAACAGCTGTTTCATCTGTGAAATGGGCTCAGTGAGAGTTTACTTGTCAAAGGTAAGGGCCAGCATCGGATAATGTGCCGTGGGGACTGTGACTCCTTCAACAATCCTTGGATGTCACTGCATAGAGCTCAGTTCTGGGATTGTGGCCCAGGCAAGAACTCTTTCCTCAGCAACTCTATAAGTTACAAAGCTCCCCAGCTCGCAGAATCACTGGAAATCAAAGGCTTGCTCAGGGATACAGAGGGTAGCAAAGAAAATAGGAAAACAGATCCTAGGACCAAAGACATCTGTGTCCCACAGGGGTGAGGTATCACTAGGGCAGGAGGGAGCAGGGTTGCAGGGTCAGAGATACCTGGATTGGGCCACCTGCCAGTGGAAGGGCATTGGACAAGACATTAAACTTCTGGGAATCTTGGCTGCTCATTTGTAGAAATGACAATAACCCTGAGTTCCCAGGAGTGCCCTGTGGATCCAGCAGGAAGTAACAGAATGGAGGGAGTGAGAAATGCAGCTTTGGAGGCATAAGGGGGTGTGTTTGAGTTTTAGCTGGATGCCTGTATTCCTCTGTGACCTTGGACAAGTTACCTAAGAGCCCAAAGCTTGCATCGTCCTCATCTATACAGGGGGAGCAATAATTGTCCTTGCTCCCAGGTCTGTGCAGGTTATGGATGGTCCTGCAGCATTAAGAACACAGAGCTAGTGCCCAACAAGTACTACTGTTAACATGGGCACAGAGCCCAGCACCAGAGGAGGGTTCAATTAATGTTTTTTCAATTTATTATGGGGGTGAGGACAAAGATTATTATGGGGAGCCCCATAAGGGATGCCATGTGAATAGGATGGAGGATGGACTCTGTCTGCTCCAACACAGAGCATCTATAACACATTTCTGGCCATTGATGTCTCTCTGCCCCCAGAAGAGCAGGACTGAGATCCTATCTGGTAGTTAAAAAAACTGATGCCTAGAGAGGTTTTGTGGATTTTTTCAAGATCTCACAGAAGGGGAGAGGCAGGACTAAGGGCACTCAAGGGGTGCCTGGGTAGCTCAGTCAGTTAAGCGTCTGACTTTGGCATTCAGCTCAGGTCATGATCTCACAGTTCGTGGGTTCAAGCCCTGCATCAGGCTCTGTGCTGACCACAGAGACTGGAGCCTGCTTTGGATCCTGTGTCTCCCTCTCTCTCTGCCCCTTCCCCGCTCATGCTTTGTCTCTCTCTCTCTCTCTCTCAAAAATAAAAATAAAACATTAAAAAAAAAAAAAGGATAGGCCACTCAGCACTGCCAGGTGGGACTCCAGGTTGAAAAAGTGTGCTGTTTCCTCTTGCCTTCTCAGGCAATTCGTAACAGTGATTACCATGTACTGGGTGATTTTTCTCGTGTTAAGCAGTTGACTAAACGCTATAAAGGATTTATCTCATTTAATGCTCACACCACCTATGAAACAGATTTTCTTCTCCCTATTTTAACAGATAAGAAAACTGAGGCACAGGGAGTTAGGTGGCTTGTCCAAAGTCACTCTGCTTACAAATGGTGTATGGAACCTGTGAACTTGACCAACTAGTTGCACCAGCAAAATCAGAGGTGGCCTGTCCATCCAATATTGGCTGGCAGGTCCCTGCAGAGGCCAATCTAACGACACCTCTGCCTCCCCAAAGAACCAACCTTTGTTCTCCTCCCAAGCTCAGGCTGACTGTGTGTGAGGGGAGCCTAACTCCTCATAGTCTCTGAGTGCCCCTGGGAAGAAGTCCCCACAGGCTCCTTGCAGCCACCCTGAGCATTCAGTACCTGTATTCTTCCTGAAAGTCTAACCGAAATCCTTCAAGCTCCAGGGCACTCCTGGACACCTCTCACTGACTCTTCCACCATCACTTCCACCTACCCACCTCTACCCTGGTGACAGCCTCTGGAAAGAGCAAGAAATGAGGTCAAAGGCCCCATTGGGAGCAGGTAGGGCCACAGCCTTG
Source organism: Panthera tigris (assembly GCF_018350195.1). Taxonomy (NCBI): domain Eukaryota; kingdom Metazoa; phylum Chordata; class Mammalia; order Carnivora; family Felidae; genus Panthera; species Panthera tigris. The sequence goes on from NC_056673.1 coordinate 24,251,490, forward strand.
ACTTTTCCCAGCCCTCAAGTACCCATGAAAAAGCCCAGACTTTGCAGTCACTGGGCCTAGGTCCCAGCCCTGGTTCCATATTCCTTAACAGTATGACACTGAGCTAGGAAGTTCCTTAACCTTCCTGAACCTCAGTTTCCTCATCGGCAAAATGAGATCAATCATCCTCATGGTCATGAGGTTTAAATGCCACAATGGGCTGGAAGTCTGAGCACAGCCCTCCTGGGGCCTATGGTGGGCTCACCACAGATGCTGCTCTCCTCCTCCTTCTCCCCTTCCTCCCCCCGCCCCCATGGAAATGGGAAGTCATTTTCCATGGAAAAGAAAGCATGTTTTCCATTTCCTCCTGAGAAAGTTTGACTGAGGCTTGTAAAAAGCGAATCTGCCCTTTATTGGATGCTGTAGTCACCGTGCAAGGCACACTCCACACAGCATCTTATTCCATCTTCACACCCCCATGAGGCATGCATTATTACCTATCTATGATGACCAAGGCCCAGAGAGCGGCAGTGGCTTGCCTAAAGTCACAGAGCAAGTAACAGCCAGTATTGGGAATCAGTTCCGTATACAGATTGTTGGGAGCCCTGGGGGGCTTCCTCAAGGCAAAGTCTCCCCTCTCCCAACCTCACAGGCTCTTCACCCCAGGGAAGAGACACGGTATGTTACATGTACAAGGTGGGAGAGTATTGCTCCTCCACACTTCAAAGATGAGAAAACGGAAGCCTAGCAAGGGTAAGAAGCTCAGCCAAGGACACAAAGCCAGGGGAGGTCTAGACTCAGCTGGAACTGCCAGCCTACCTCGGCTGAAAAGAAATAAACTATTCTGCTTCCTGCTTCAGAAGCAACATCTTCACTCTCTGGCACGTGAAGACCAGCTCCTCATCCTGCCGATTGGAGCCAGTTGGCATTTAGGAGGTCAAGACTGTTAGTCTCAGATCCCAAAGCCTAAAGCAGCCATGACTAAAATTGTCCCCCTCTTAGGAATGTTCCCCCTTCAGGTCCAGCCCTACAGAGAAGCCTCACATTGGATTGATTTTATGTCTGTGTGGCTGCAGGTCAGATTTCATTACACCAAGAACCATTACAGCAAAAGTCCTGGTGCTACCAAAATATTGCCAATTCAAGGCCAGGAGGCATACAGCCAGCACAAATAGTGCCTCCTCCAAGGACTGGGCAGAATGGTGATCTATATGTTCCCATTCCCCAAATGGGGAAACTGAGGTTCAGCAAAGGTTCACAGAGAGGAAGCGGTGAATGACCCATATGGGTCTGGCCACAAGACCTCTAAGGCTCTTTCCATGCCCCAGACCTTCTTGAGCCAGGCTCTGACACAGGTACCTGGGGCACATGCACTGACTCACTTTGAGAGGGGGTCACCCTGGAGGGGTGCTGGCCCTTATACATCCTGACAAATGTGTGTAACACAATGCCTCCCCCATACACATGCACATGGCATGTGCACACAGCCAGCACATACACTCTCAGAAACACACACAGGTCTTAGGGCAGTGGTTCTCAGCTCTGGGTGCACACTGGGGTACCTGGGGAGATTTTAGACACACCAGGGTCCAGCCCCACCGCCAGGGAAGCTGAAGGAGTGAGCGTGTATTAGTTGCCTATTGCTGCATAACAAATCCCCCCTCCCTCCACACCAAATGTAGCCCCTTGAAACAACGTTTCTTCTCTCACATGCATTTTGAGGGAGCAGCTGGCCAGGTGGTCCCGACTCAGGATCTCTCGCAAGGTTGTAGTTTAGATGGCCACAAGGGCTGCAGGCATCTGAAGGCTTGCCTGTGGCTGGATGATCCGCTTTCGAGATGGCTCATTCCCCTGGCTGGCAGCAGAAGGCTTCAGTTTCTTGCCACATGGGCCTCTCCATAGGGCTGCTTACACATCCCGGTGACATGGCAGCTGGCTTCTCTCTGAGTGAGTGATTCAAAGGAGGGCAAAGAGAAAACTGCAGTGCTTTTTATGCCCTAACTCCTGAAGCACACTGTCACTTCTGCTTTTTTGTTTCTTAGAAGGAGCCCACATTCTAGGTTGATTTCATCTTTAGATGGGAGAAGCAGCAAAGGAATTGTGAAAATATTTTAAATTTTTTTAAAGTTTTTTTATTTTGAGAGAGAGAGAGAGAGAGAGAGAGAGAGGGAGAGAGAGAGAGCATGAGTTGGGTAGGGGCAGAGAGAGAATGCCAAACAGGCTCCGCGCTGTCAGCACAGAGCCTGATGTGGGGCTCAAACTCACAAACCGTGAGATCATGACCTCAAGAATCAGACACTTAACCGACTGAGCCACTCAGCCGCCCTGTTGTGGAAATATTTTAAAACCAACACAGTGTGGGAGGTGGGGCCGGGACACTGGGATTTTAAACACTCCCTGGGTGACTCCAGCATGCAGTCAGGGCTGAGACCCACTGAGATGGAAAGTCACTAACTGGAGGGGCTTGGGGAGAGACACTCAGTAGGACATGACTTCATGGTTGAACCAGCCTCCAAGTCTCCTCCCCAGGGAAACCCACATCTGTGGCCTCAGCCTGGGCCCTGGGTACCCAGCTTCCAGCTCTCCCTCACCCCTCCCTCACCCTTTCTGGCCACCCTCTCCCAACAGACCTTCTCAGAGACCCCCACCCACAGGCCCCAGCCTGGCCCCCAGCCCAGCAGTGCCCCTCACTAGTGTCTTCTAGGTCTGTTTCAGGCCTGTTACAAGTATGTGGGTTTGCAGGGCACGTGTGTGTGCACACTGTGTATGTGCATTTGCCCACCAGCTATGTCTGCTTGCAGTCCAGGGGTCCCTGACAGGAGCACCGCAGTCTACCTTCTCCACACCCCTGCTCTGTCTGTCTGTCCTCCTTTCTTTCCTTTTCTCTCCCCTCTTTCTCTTTTATCTCCTTTCTTTTCTTGCTCTAGACTCCCCTCCTCCTTGATTCTACTCCCACCCCATTGTGTGGTCTCTGTGCCCTTTCCCCCTTTCCCGCCTGCCCTCCTAGCAGCAGGCCTGGTGGCTTCTCTGCGAATATTTTCAAGGAGCAGCAATAGAAACAGCCCAGAAAGGAATGGGGAGTGGCCCTGGACTTCCATGCCTGCCTTCAGGAATCCCACAGCCCCAGCCACTCTGGGGTCTCAGGCAGAGCCACTTTCCTTCTTCCATCATGACTCCCAGATGGAAGGGGGCATGGCTGAGAGGAGGTGGGCAGGAGCCAGGAAAGAGCCAGTGCAGGGGGGCCGCGTCCATTTGCAAACTCCTTTGCTAGTCTCTCCTCCATCAACTGCCTGTCTGCTGTGGGCCTGACCTGCCGGCCTCCAGAACCCTCCTTCCTCTCCATATTGTCTCTCTGTGGTATTCCCAGACTTTCTGTCTCTGTCTCCCACTGTCCGGTTCTGCGTCTCTCTGGCTTTCTCTTGGAGTGAGGCAGCAGGGGCCACAGCTCCAAGAGCTACAGCAGTGAGAGAGCTGCACCTCTCGAGGAGAGCAGTTGTGCCCTCGTAATGAGAAGGCAAGAGAACTCTTCTCGGGAATTAATGAGACCACCAAGAACAAAAGAGGCGGCCAGCAGAGGCCAGAGAGGCGGGGCCCGGCTAAGCCGTCCCCGCAGAACCGTGTGCGGCAATAATAGAGTGAGGAAAAATGGAGTAGAGATCCCTGTGGTAAAAACTATTAGAGGAGGCGAATTATAAAACTATTAACCAGAATGTAACTCCCAATTAAAAGATGATTTAACACTGGAACCTGATGGATGAATTTTGATTAAATGGAGAACTATTAGGAGCCCAGGGATAAGGCCGCTCCTGCCAGTTCTAAAAGTTAAAAGGCAGTTTGATATAAAAATTTATAAATTAAGGTTAATTACTTTAAATAACATGGCTGGAAGCAATGAAAGGAAATGTGTCAGAATCTCCAGAGTTTGGGGCAAGATGGATACAGATGTCCAGGCTGGCCCCGGGGAACCCAGAGGTCAGGGCAGGGACGGTCAGGGCCAGCAAGAGGGCAGGCGATGTCAGCACTCCCACCAGGCCCACCGAGAAGTTGGGGGCTGGCTGACACACCAGCTGGGGATGCCACACCAGGGGACATGAGTTCTAGGAGTTGGGTGGGAAGGAGGCCTCAGGGCCCCAGGACCAGCCTAGGGAACTCATCTGATGGAGAGGACACAGACCCTGACCGGCCAGCCCTCCCTCTGTTGGAAGGGACATAGCAGGAATCTCGCCTGTGACCCAGTGTTTACTGAGTGTTCAGCAGGGGTGGCGGACAAATCACAGCACCTTGGTCCCACCCCACCTAAAGGAGTCACCCGCACACCCTGTACCCAGCCTTTCTGGCCCTCCTCCACACTCCTGACCTTGTGAGGCCCTACAAGGAGAGGCTGCTGGGTGTGGGCTGCTCTTCCCCAATGCCCCAGGCTAGTGAGATATGGCCACCCCACAGGGCCATCCCCTGCCCAGAACGCTGAGTCTTCCCTGAGCTGAAGGTCATGCTTCCAGGATGCCCCAGCACTACCTACATCCAGGGCAGTCTGAACCCTCCACTACCAAGCAGCCCCCTGAATACTCTGCTCTGGGCAACTCATCCTATCCCCGGAACCCCACCTCTGACCCCCGGAGGACTGCTCTGCCTGTCAAGAGGGGCAACCCTGTGGACAAAAGATTCCACAGCAAAAGATGGTACTCAGCTCACAGGTACAGACCAGCCCTGAGGAGGCTTTGGAAGGCCGTGGCCCAGGAGACATGAATATAAGGCTGGCCCCGTTGTTAGGGTCACGGGCACTCAGCCAAACTCCTTGGGTTCAAGCTCCAGCTCCAACACTTACCAAATCTATGTCTTCAGGATTTACCTCTTCAGGCCTCATTTCCTCATCTGCAAAGTGGAGAAAATCTCTCCTTGCAGGATTGCCGTGCAGATGAGAGGCAAAGCCCTAACACACAGTAGGTGCTCAATAATGGCAGCAGACCTCATGTCCACAAAGTCTCATCTTAATAAGAAATGTAGTTATGTGGCAGAACCTTACTGACACTTCCTACATGCAGGCGCCCTGTGAACACTTCCTAGGCATAAGGTAAAAATATCTTATGTAATTTTCCCAGCACCATTTGAAGTCAGTCATTATTCCCATTTCCCAGAGAAGGAAACTGAGGCCTGGAGAGGTTCAGTCACAGGCACCGGGCCTCATGGCTGTCAGTGGTCAATCTAGGGGTCAGGCCTCTCTCCTCCTGATCCCACCTCTCACTGCCTCCCTAGGCACCGTGTTGAAGGCTTTCACATTCTCTCTTACTGTGCATCTTATTCTAAACCTCAAATAAACTACTTGGAAGTAGCTCCACTAAGAAAGGAAGAAGGAAGTGAAGGGGGAGAGGAAGGAGAGAGAGACAGGAAGGGAAGGAGGGAGGGAAGAAGGAAGGAAGAGGAAAAGGAAGGAAAGCAGGAAAGAAAAGGTTGGCGAGTTTTGAAAAATAAACCTCTGTGGGATTAGAAGTCGGGAGCATGTCTAACAGTGGGAAGTCCTGGACACTGGAAATGTTCTGCTTCTGAGGTGGTTGGTGATTGCACAGGTGTTTAGTGTGTTGATTTGTGCTCCTTATGTAAAAAATTTTTCTAATTAACAATCTGAAAATGAATATGAGGGGCGCCTGAGTGGCTTAGTCAGTTAAGCGGCAGACTCGATTTCTGCTTAGGTCATAATCTCAGTCATGAGGTCATGAGATCATGAGATCGAGCCCCGCATTGGGCTCCCTGATTGGGATTCTCACTCTCTCTCTGCCCCCCCACCCCCCACTCACATACACACACGTGCTCTCTCTAAAAAATAAACATAGAGGGGCGCCCGGGTGGCTCAGTCGGTTAAGCGTCCGACTTCAGCTCAGGTCACGATCTCGCAGTCCGTGAGTTCGAGTCCCGCGTGAGTTCGAGTCCCGCGTGAGTTCGAGTCCCGCGTGAGTTCGAGCCCCGCGTGAGTTCGAGCCCCGCGTGAGTTCGAGCCCCGCGTCAGGCTCTGGGCTGACGGCTCAGAGCCTGGAGCCTACTTCCGATTCTGTGTCTTCCTCTCTCTCTGCCCCTCCCCCGTTCATGCTCTGTCTCTCTCTGTCCCAAAAATAAATAAACGTTAAAAAAAAATTTAAAAAAAGTAAACATAGAAAAATTAATAAATAACAATAAAAATGAATATAATAATGGGTGAATATCATGGTATATAAATTACACCTCAATAAAACCTAATTTTTTTAAAAGTAAGGGAGAAGTCTTGCTTTTTTTTAAATTTAGTTTGAGAGAGAGAGAGAGAGAGAGAGAGACAAAGCAAGCGGGGGAGGGGCAGAAAGAGAGGGAGAGAGAATCCCAAGCAGGCTCCACACTGTCAGCACAGAGCTGATGTGGGACGGACCGAGAGATCATGACCTGAGCTGAAGTCAAGAGTCAGATGCTTAACCAACTGAGCCACCAAGGCGCCCCTCAACACACCTATTTTTGAAAAAATAAATATGGTACGCCAAAAGAAAGCCCTTCCTTGGCTTTCCACGGTATACAACAGAAACCAGGTATCACAGGACAGAGAGAGACCCAGAGCAGCCTTGTGCTTGGTCCTCCACCTCCCGTGGAGGTGAGCTGTGGAAGAGTGGCAGGAGACGCAGGATCCCTGTCTCACCACGTGCCCCTGGCCATATCACTTCCCTCTCCACGCCTTTCTCCCTTTCTCGTTTTCCGAATGAACAAGGCAGGGATGTAGAGGAAGGGAGGACAACGGACAGGCACAGCCCAGGCAAAGGCTTAGAGGTGAGAAGAGCTACAGGCACAAAGATCAATGCGCCCCCCAGGCTTGAACTGCCTGAGCTCAAGAAAGGAAGTAGGGTGCTTAGATGCAAGGACAACAAGAAGGGCCATTTTCTGAAGAAGCTCCAAAATATTATGGACAGAAAAATATCATTGCAGTTGAGACAAAGCTAATACGATAGTGATGACCTCTTTCATAATGTTACTGTTAATGCTGTTGTTGGCACTATTGTTATTGGGGAAGTAGCAGGGTGAGGCATAGCATTTCCCAAAGTGAACTCCAGGGAACATTTCTCCCACAAGATTCTTCTCAACAAAAATTTTCACAGCAAAGTAGTCGATACTAACAAGGCTCTCCTCTTGGAACTACCCAATACATACCAGCATAATAAAGGCTCTGAGAAGTCTTGCAGCAAGGAATCTACTTAACTTTTGGAATTGTCTTTCCTACTGGCTCGGTCGGTCAGAGCATGCCACTCTTGATCTCAGGGGTGTGAGTTCAAGGCTCACATCCGACATGGAGCCTACTTAAAAAAACAAAGAAAGAATGAAAGAAAGAAAATAGCCTTCCCTAAACACAGTTGATCATAGAACCCTTTTCTTTTCTTTTCTTTTCTTTCCTTTCCTTTTCTCTTCTCTTCCTTTCCTTTTTCTTTCTTTCTTTCTTTCTTTCTTTCTCTTTCTTTCTTTCTTTTTTTCTTTCTTTCTCATAACACTTATAGACAACCCCCAGAATTGAGGCCTTGTGGATCACACTTTGAGGAATGAAGAGAAGCAGAAAAAGCATAAGCTCCAGAGTCAGACAAAGTTTAATTTCAGTCTGTTTCATGTGGACTTGGTAATTTGCTTAATCCCTCTGTGCCTCAACTTCCCCAGCTATAAATTGGAGGAAATAATGCCAATCTCAAAAGGTGGTGAGGCTTAAATTAAATGTAGCACATAATAGACACTCAACACATGTTTGTTCTCCCCATTTTACAGAAGGACTAACTTGCCCAAGAACACATAAGCAGCCAGAAGGAACTCAAATCTGGGTCTTCTGTTTGGGAGAGAGGAAAGGACCTCTTCTTCGTGTTAGCATGTAGGGGGGAAATGAGATCCCTTCAGCTGAAAAGCCAATGCTCTGAGGTATAAAGGATTCAGGATTACTTCCTGACAGCATAACTCATACATGCCCTGGACCATCCAAGACTGAGTCATGACTCCACCACTTACAAGCTCTGACTGTGGGGAAGTTATTTAACTGCTCTGGTTCCTGCATCCATAAAGTGGGGTTACAAATAGTACCCTCTACATAAGATTGTTCTGAGGAAGAAATGGGCCAATCCAGGTAAAGTGCTTAGAATAGTGATTGACATACGATAAGCCCTCAATAAGGTACACTGCTGGTTTTTTGTTTCTTTTTTTACTATTACTGTTCACTATGGGGTTCCAAGTCAGTTGATAGAGGGGGAGGGGGTGACAAAGAATTCTTTCTCCCACAGGGTCCTGAATAGCAGGATGACAGCCTGTGTCAGCCAGGATCCCCTCTTCCAGTTCTGTCTTTCCCCAGATTCCAACCATGCCTGGTCCCCTTCCTGTCCCTTGGAGATCTCATTAATGACACCCACCCTGATGGGGCTGTAAATGCCCAGGGTGAGCTGTGATGGGCTGGTCCTCTAAAGAGTTACTGTGACCCCAAACTCCACCAAGCTCGCATGAGAACAGTGGACTTGACTTCTCAAATCACCATCGCTTCTGTGGCATCCTCTGAGGTGAGCAAAAGGGGTTCTTGCATCCACAACTTATCAGTGGAGAAACTGAGGCAGATGGCAAAATTTAGGAGCTCTCCTACAGTCAAATTTGGGGGCCTAGAACCTAGATCTTCTGACCTCCAAGCCCTGGCCATTTTTCCCATACTGAGCTGAACCAAGCCCTCGCTCTCACCCCCAAATAAAGTTATTCTTAGTTGTAAGGTTTCCCCTCACCAAAGGGGCCCCACACACTAACGGGTGAAGTTTGCTGATACACAGGCCGTGCAGTCGAGATTGCCCATGGGCACAAGGCCTCATGATCAGTAATCCAGTTACCAGCCCCTCTCTCTGTACATCTTCCAGAACACCCCCACCATTCCTTTCCATTTCAGCCTTCACAGGAGGGCTTTCCCCTGCTAACAAATCACACACGTCATCTGGGCTCTGATGGCCACAGAGACCTGGGCCTGGCCCACCTTTGACCCCTAGGACAGAGTGGAGCTGATATAATCATTTTCTAGCCTAATGAGCCTACTACATCTCCCACAAAACAGAGCTTAATGGCTATGGTGGCCCCAGCCTAAGCTAGAGCTCTGGGGCTAGAGGTCAAGGGTTAAAGGTCTAAGTCCGGGCCAGAGCCCTTCTCTCCCCACCCCAACTCAGTGTTTCAGTTTTCTCATTGGTAAACTGACTTTCCTACCACTGAACTTGCTGTGTTGCTACGAGAACTGGAAACAATTCAGGTAAATGTAGCTCCTGGCCCCAGGGCAGGTGGTCCCCAAAAGACAGCGTAATGCAGCTAACATTGGGCCGCCCTGCAGCCAGCTCTGCATGGTGCTGCATTCAGGGGAAACATCAGTCCATCGCCACCACAACATGGAAATGCAGCTCCAGTTCTTACCAAGCATCTCAAAGGGCATTCAGAATCCCACAACAAGGTAGTGCTCCCTGGAGTCTTCTTCCTCCATCGCCCACCACCTCCCACAGCTGGTCCATGGTGCCTCGGTCTCCCCTAGTGTTCACCAAACCCAGCCCCTGCAGGCGCCCCGCTTTCCTTGCTCTCCTCTCTGCCTTTTATCCTCTTCCACCCCTTCACCCAGGAGGGATGCTCTGCCTCTTCTGAAGGAAGTTAATCTGAGATTTCTGGGCTTCTTTCAAATTTCCCTTCCAACCCACTACCCCTGACAGAGCAGCTGGGGCCCAAAGAGGCCCAAACACAGAAACTCTGTTGGTGGCAGAGGAAGGGTAAGGGCTGGGGATCCTTGGGGGTAAACTCTGTTTTGGTCCTGTAATAGGTAGTTGTTACCATCAGGTATGTCAACACACGATTACTGCCATCTACAGTTTGCTCCTCGAGGAGCTTACAGTCAAGTTGAAGAAATGCCTGAAACAACTAGACAACATGGGAATCTGAATTACATATAACAGACATACGTGCTGTGCGGGCTGAAAATCTGTGTCCACCCAAAATCCATATGTCGAAGTCCTAATCCCCAGTGTGATGGTATTTGGAGGTGGCGCTTTGGGGTGGTAATTGGCTTCAATGGGGTCATGAGGGTATGGCCCCATGAAGGGATTAATACCATTTGAAGACAGCAAAGGCATACCAGAGCTCTCTCTCCACCATGTGAAACTGCAGCAAGAAGGCAGCCCTCTGCAAGCCGGGAAGTGGGCACTCACCAGGGAACCAAATCAGCTAGTGCCTTGACCTTGGATTTCCCAGAACTGTGAGAAATAAATTCCTGTTGTTCAAGCTACCCAGTTTATGATATTCTGTAAGGCAGTTCGAGCTAAGACATATACCTTCAGGTGAGGAAGGGTGTTGCAAAGTGGGGAAAACTTGAGCTAAGCGCCCTCCCCCCAAAAAAAGGATGAGTAAATTTGTGGCTAGAGGATGAGCGAGAGCACTCCTGGAGGGCACTCTGAGTCTGCACAGCTGTGGAAAAGAAAGGGCACCAAGAATTGACTGGTCTGGAACAGGACAGGTTGAGAGACACCAAGGCCAGAAAGGTAGGCTAGGAGCAGGCCATATACATATACATATAAGGCAGGGTCCCGGCTTTCGTAGAGCCAACAGGCTATGCAAAGATATAAATGCCTTTTTCTGGGGGCACCTGGGTGGCTCAGTTGCTTAGGTGTCTGACTTCTGCTGAGGTCATGATCTCATGGTTCGGGCTCTCTGCTGATCAGCTCAGAGCTTACTTCAGATCCTCTGTCCCCCTCTCTCTCTGCCCCTCTCCCCTCTCAGAAATAAATAAACTGAAAAATTTTTTTAAATAAAATATAAATGCCTTTTTCTTTGGAGCAGTAAGCAAAAGAAATAGAAGATACCACCTTACCCTCAGGAGACCCTCCCTCCCAGTCTGGGAGAAGTGTACAGAGGCTCCTAGACTCTACCTTTCAAAAGCTTAGAGTCTTCTGGAAGAGACACAATCCCTCCAGGGAGCTTCTAGCCTGCTGGGGAAGAGTGAATCTCTGCACATCAAGGTCTCTCCTCCTGGGCTGCCCTTTCCTGTCTGACCACTTAGAGAACTCCTACTTTTCTTTCAAATATTACCTCTTCTGAGAAGCTTTCCTTGATCCCCAGCAGACACAGAGAGTCTCCCAGAGCATTTTGCTCCTTCCTCCATCAGAACACTTCATACTTCCCACTGAAGGAGATTGTGTGTGTGTGTGTGTGTGTGTGTGTGTGTGTGTATACACACGCACACTCTTGTGTATGTTTGGGTGTCTGTCTCCACATACCTGCCCCTAGCCCACAAAGCCCCACATTTGTGAGGGTGGAAACCAGGTGCAGTAAGAGTCCTGGCTGGTGATGTATGTGATGTATGATGGCTGGTGATGTACAACAAGTATGTGATGGCTAAGTGACTGAATGGATGGACAGACTGGCTGATATGAGAGACAATCTGGACATATTAGTCTGCTAGGGAAAATGGACACTGGGTCAAGCCATGTCTCTTTGACACAGAAATAGGAAGCTGATTATCTCCCCAGAGCCTCAGAGAAGGTCCGGGGTGCAAGATAATGGGGGTTCTGAGGAACACCCCTGCTTGCCCTGTCCATACATGCCAGCCTGGCCTCTGTTACCTACTCTGGGTAATCAGCAGCAGTGCCCTCAAGCCTCAGGATTGGCTGTCTGCCCCTTGTGGGCAGCATGCCCTGGAAAAACCACTACAAATATAATACAAGTCTGTTGCCAAACAAAAAAGTGGGGCATATAGCCAGAAAATCACAAATTCCTCTAGAAGCAGGTCAGGGCCTCTCTGCTCATCCTGTCGATGGTTCACACAGGCAAGAACCAATACCAAAGGCATTGCACAAGTAAAAGTTTGACGGCCCAGAGGACAGAGAGCTGGCTGTGCTTCCTTCCTCCTAGACAGGCTTCTCTGAAGAGCCTAAAGGGCAGCCTACAGAAGCACTGGACTCACATCCCCAAAAAGACGTTTGGCCTCTTCAAGCCTCAGCTTCCTCATCTAGAAAATGGGTATGACCATAACTAGGCAAAGGGCTGTGATGAGAATAAAATATGAGCTTGCATTTGGAAGAGCTTTGTGGAGCATAAAGGGGTGCACAGACAAGAGGCTCAGGCCATTTGAATTGTTTCAGTATCATTGTTATTAGAGCAGAAGAGCAGAGACTCAAACCCATGACCCTGAGACCAGTATTGTGACCTGCCCCCAACCCCAGCAAGGGGTCCTTGGCTTCTGCTCTGAGCTGGATTTTCTGAAACAAGGCATGGAACAACTGGGGAGAAGAGGGGGAGGAGAAGGGCATGCGCGTGCATGTGTGTACACATTGCATGTGTGTGCGTGTATGTGGGTGTGAGCCCATCTGAGTGTGTGTGTGTCTCTGTCTGCCCTGGGGTAGGGAGGGGGGGATGGAGGGAAGAAAGGGAGAACTGAGAAGAAAAGCAGAAAAAGCACAGAGAAGAGAAGGACTGAGGTATTCGGTTACATGATCTAAATTCTAATCAAACATCATTTAAAGCGTGTTTTATTTCAGCCTCGGGAGAGCCGGTCCCTCCTGGCTGCTCACCATGGCAACGGGCCGCTCATTTCAGAAGTGTCATGCCACATTATCGTCCTGCCGCCTCACACGCTCTCGCCGCCTGACAACTTCGCTCTGCCCCTCGCGACAACCATCCCCGCTCCGTCGGTTTATTTTTGGTGTCAGCCAGCCCCCCTCCCCTGCTCCCTCCCCAGCGTCAGTGGATTGAAAGACAACCCCAGCCCTCCAGCCGGTGAGCATCGCAGGCTATTTGGTGATAAGAGATAATTTCAGGAGATATTTGCTTACACGCATATGAACAATTTGCTGCATTAAGACAATTCTGCCTGGTATGTGGGGATGTGGAGGGGGTGGCCAGCGCTCAAGCTGACAACACCCCAGGAAAGAGAAGGGAGGGGCACCCCTCAATACTTAAGACCCCTCCAAAACTATGAGATTCTCATCTGGCTGCCATCCCTAGCATCATGGGGAGGCCTGCCGCTAACTCACTGTGTGACCTTGTGCAAGTCACTTCCCTTTTCTTTGCCTCCCTCTCCTTATCTCTCAAAAGACAGAGTTGGACCAGCTGCAGTCTGGATCCCTACCAAGCGTGGCACTGGGCAAACCAAAGCACCAGGGTGGGCACAGCAGAGAACTGAGGACCCAGAAAGAGAACAGACTCCTGGTCTTGCCACCAATGTGAAGACCAGTGAAAGGAAACAAGGTTAGCCCAACACAGCCCACCTCCATGCATGTGACTGTCCCAGATCAGAAATGGTGGTTGGTGGGGTTGGGGGTCCTGAAGCCCCCCACTCTGGTGGAAGCTAGGACATAGGATCAGACCCTGTCCTGGGAAGGGCTTTTCTGGAACACCCATCCCTGCACTCTGCCTGAACTTCTTCACAGGACAAGCGACATCTCTTGAGCTACCCACTCCCTCTCTGGCATGTTTACACGCACACACATGCTCCCACACGCATCTCCCCAGATCCAGGGCCATTTTTGACGGACGCACAAAGGCTGATTAAGAAGAAGTTGGGAGGGAGAGGTGTCCCTTGAAACCCCAGCTAGGAAGTTGGATCCCTGGTGCTCAGAGCTGAGTACAGAAATAATAGGCTGAAAGGTGAGGTGGTGCCATCCTGATGCCTTCACACACTTAAAAGCCAAGAATAGTAAGAGCTGTGTCTGCTGAGGGCTTCCAGGAGCCAGGCCCTGGGCCTCAGTATTCTCATCTACAAAATGGGGATAACAATAGCCACTTCACACAGGGTTGCTGGGATGATGAAAGGTATATCTAACACACAGTAGAGGCCCAGTGAAAATCAGCTACTATGAATAATAATGAAAGCCACCCCATGTGGAGCCAGGGAGCTGTTTCCCTTCCACTGGCTTGAGACCTCTGCATAGGTGGGCAGTGCAAGAAGTCGCCCTTGGCCAAGACCTTGAGCCCTGGGTTTACTCTTCCCCCACCTCCTTCCTACTCTGCCTTTCACTCTATAGCCCTGCCCCAAGTCTGGAAAGTGATGAGCTGGGGGCTCTCTTGCCATGTCATGCCCCTACTCAAGCAATGCACACAGGCCCCAGCTTGGTCCTCTTTCTCAGCAAAGGAACGAAATGAATTAAATTACTCATCGCAGCATTGCACTCACATGTGCTTGACTCCGAATTGGTAGGTTCAAGGGGCAGTACCATGGGGGAGGGGCAGGGGACTCAGGCAAGGAAGTTGGGTCAAAAGGAGGAAGGGGTAGAGTGGTCAGAATGAAGGGTTACCTAATCACACCCACATTTCTGGATTTTTTTTTAACTATCAAGAACATGTGTTATTTTTATAGCCACACCCGGAATCAGCAGGAGGTTTGCGGGATGCCTCATTTCCTGCACCCTCCTTCAGATCCCAGAGTTCTTGAAGGCAATAAATCAGGGGAGAGAGTGCTCAACACGGACTCAGAAGTACCTCGGACCTGCGTCGCCAGCCTCCTCGCCCCTTCCCAGCTGTGTGGCCTTCAACAAGTCCCTTAACCTTCTGAGCCTCAGTTTCCACATCTGCACTGTGGACAGAAGGCAGGCCCTGCCTCGGGACCCCCGTGGGGAGTTAAGATGGGGTATTTGAGAGCCCTGCACGTCAACCAGCACCAAGGAGGTGCCTCCCACTCACCCCTCCCCCGACAGAAGCAGACAGCCCCGAAGTGCCTCCGCTGTAAACCTTCTAAAACTCTCTCCCCGAGCAGCTCGGGCGAGGAGGCTGTACCGCAGGACCCTCCTTGGCGTTCCCAGCGCATTCAGCCTCCCACCGAGGCGGGCTAGGGCGGAGGAGCTGGGGCGGCAGGGAGTCCTCCTCCGCCAGTCCGGGGATTGGGGCCCGGGTCCAGGGAGGGAGGGGAGGAGCGCCCACCCGCACCCCGCCGGGGCCTTGGGGGAAGGGCAGGGGCGGGCGCCGCCGGCTCACCTTCTGACGGTGAAATGTGGCCATTTACCTTCACGCTCCAATGCCAGCACCTAAATCACTGTCGCAGCGCCCGCGCTCAAGGTTGCTCCCGAGCGGCCGCCAACAAAGCCGCCGCCGGCCCCCCGCCGCCGCCGCCGGGAAGGCCCGAGAGGAGGGGACGCTCGCGGCCCCCTCTGCTGCGCCCCTGCCTTCCTCTCCGCCCCCCTTCCCCTGCCTCCTTTTCATTCTCTCTTTTTGTTGTCCCAGAGACCTATCTCCGGGACCAGGCGGCCACAGTGCCCGCTCCAAACTCACCAAGAGCCTCAAGTTTAGGTTCCAGCCCAGAGTGAGGTTGTAAGGACACCCGGGATTGCGGGGTTAGGCGCTCAATGTGCAACAGCAACTTTACATTTGGGTCCCTCTGCCCTGCCATATGCCTGGAGTACACCCAACGTGAATAGGTTTTGTTCCGGTAACTACCTCGTGAATGTCACTTACAAGGCAGCAAGTATGCGTGTCCTTAAAGTGCTAATCTGCTAAAGGTGAACATTTAACCCATCTCAGTGACTGTTTTGACATGGCTTCATTAGCCCTGCTCCCTTCCTTCACCCTTTTCTCCCCCTGATCTTTCTCTTTCCTCCCCCTCAGGGGTCTCCACTGTTCCTCCATCCAGAGAGGACAAGGGGGCGTGGATACAGGAGAGACACCTGAGGCCCCTGTGGAGAAGGGGAGGGGGGAGGGAGGGTTGCTGGCACCTAGAACCAGAACCGGGTCAGGAGGAAGTCTCCACCCCTGCTGTGGCCTGAGGTGCCCACACCCGCTAGTCAGCCCTGAGAGGGGGTCAGCTCAGAGGGAAGTGAAGAGAACACCTGCGCTGGAAGGGAGAGAAGGTACTGAGCTGAGACACATGCATCCCCCCAGCCCCCCTCCCTGGTCTGGATCTGAGGTGCTGGGTATACCAAGGGGCTGAGTTCTGCCCTCATCCTGAGCACACTATTTGCAGTGACCATTCACTCTGTCTCAGATCCAGATTCATTTGTACCTTATCTCTGCTTCCTCTGTGTGGATGAGTGGGACTGGTATCCCCCCTCCCTGAGTGTGGGTTCCCCCTGGAGACAGAAATTACTTTCCTCATCATTCTGGAGAGTCCACCCCCCAGGGCAGAGATTGTATCCCTCCCATCAGATTGGGTGCTCCCAAGAACAGGGACTGTGTCCCCAGAATAGAGGCTTCTGTCTCCCTCATCAAATAGAGGACCCCCTCAAGTTAAGGGCTGTGTGTCTCTCCTCCAGATCAGAAAGTCCTCCCCAGGACCCTACTGACCACAGCTGACCTAGTGTTCACAGCCCTACTAGGGTCCTATCCCACTCCCGAGCACTATAGTCCTAGAAGCCCTCAAGTCTGGGCACAGATCCACCTTCATCAGGTCTCAGCCCTGTGACCTTGAACAAGTCACATGACCTCTGGAGAGAATGATGCCACTGCTCAGGGGCTTATGAGGCTCCAAGGAGACTGCATGTGGTGAAAGGGCCTAGCACAAGGCCTGGCATATAGCAGGTGTTCAGTAAATGCTGTCTCATTCCTTTCCCCTCATTAGTCTGGGAAGTATGTTCCAAGCTGCTCTGCCAGCTGAGGCTGAGAAGACAGAGGTGGGCCAGGGTTGGACAGGAGCACCCAGAAAATACGCACACACACCCTCCCATCAAGCAACTGGGTAGTAGCCTCCTTCGTTAGGGGACGGGGCGATGGCAAGGAGTTAAATGTATTAAGCAATTTACAATTAATATAGAAGTCATTCCAGAGATAGCTACTAGAAAGAGTACAACAGGGCAATTAACCCACTAATACACTAGGCTATTACATCGCTATGTCTCTTATTTTAGCCCGAGGTGATTTGAAACGCATTGGATTAGAGGATATTACAGCAGATAGCATGAAAAATAGCTTAATGTAATGAGCCATCCCGTGATGTCTGCTATTAAAGATGATTTGCAGTTGAAAACTACAACATACAGTAGTTCAGCTATTTGAGGACCAAGGGGGTGGGGGGCTGGGGCCGTGCTGTTAACCCTTCCCTCCTTCCAGCTGCCCCACCCCCACCAGGCCCTCTACTACCTGCACTCCGAGATCATCAAGTGCATCTTATTAGGCGACAATGGCTTCATTGGGAGATTGGAGATTGGGGCCCTGAGGTTGATAAAGAACCAATAATCTGCTAATAACCTTTAAAAAATAGATTCCCCCAGGGAGCTGTACTAATGGGCTGAGGCTGGGGAGGGAGGTTGATTGGCAACTGGGTGGCTAATGTGGAGAAGGGTGTGGGACGTGAAAGGGACTTCCCTAGGTAGGGGGGAAGGTCATCCCGCCCACTCCACCCCCACCCCCTGACCTGGGATGGAAGGTGTGTGGGTGCTGGACTGCCATTAGGAGCTGTACCTAGGGAGATGTGTGTGAATAATTACAACACAAAAACCGATTTTTTTCTATTTAGCCAACCTTTGTGTGGCAGGTCACGGCTTTTAATTTTCACTTGTATTAGTTCCCTGGGCTTTGTGGGCATCCGGAGAGGTAGGTAGTATTAATACCTTCAGTATACATTAGGCATCTGACTCAGAGCAAGCAAGTAACTAACTTACCCAGGTTGATGCGGCCTGTTACGTAATAAAACAGGAATCAATGAGAGGTTTTCTGATTTCAAAGCTCATGCTTAAAACTATACATCTCCAGCTATCATTGTGTTCTACCTAAGAAAGCTGTGCATACCCTAAGCTTGCCAAGGCCTTCTTCCATGTTTTCTTCCGGAAGTTTTCCTATTTTTCCATCTTGCATTTAGGTCTATGTTCCATTTTGAGTTACCTTCGGTGCATGGTGTGAGGTGAGACTTGGTGTTCATTCTTTTTTTTTTTTTGGACTATGAGTGCATGCGCATGTCCACACGTGAGACTACATGTATGTCCACATGTCTGCTGGCTGCCGTGCAGAGAAAGTGGGGGTGCACATGAGGAGGCCGTCTAAGGCACACACCCCCACACGCAGAGACACATGGAAGGTTCAGAATACATCTGCACAGGGGGTGTGAGGAGTGGGTGAATACCCAGGATGGGCATGTGTACGAATGCTTATTTTGGTCAGTGTACACGTGTGTGTCACAAGAGCATGTGCTGGCGTGTGTCTGTCACCGCACGTGCATATTGGTATATGTGTGCCCAGATGTTCACAGCTCTGAGTGTCACTGGGCATACATGTGTGTGTGTCCAGCTTTCATGGGCATGTCATTGTTGTGGCTGAATTTGTGTGCATACGTGTCACTGCACGTGGGCGCGCGTGTGTGCGTGCGCGCGCGCGCTGTCGGCATGTGTGGTACCGTGTGTCTGTGTCTGCATGTGTGTGTGTCGCTGTGCCCATCTGCACCTCCTCTGGTGCTGCCACCTCCGACAGCTGCAGGGCCAGCCGGGAACAGCCCCCCGCGCCCCCCTCACTGCTGTCTTTTATCATCATTTGCCACGAAAGGGAGCCCAGGAGGACGGTGATAAATAAGGGCCACTTAAAATACGAGACGACCACTCTGACTTTGGGGAATATTTCTTCTGTGGAGCAGCTGGTGCCGCCTCTGTCCTTGTGGAAAGGGGTCCCAGGGGCCGCCAGCCCCTGCCCCGGTTCCTTGGGCTCCCTCACCCCCTCCTCTCCACCCCCTCCCCTGCCCCTGCCCTAGCATCTCTGGTCTGGGAGGCCTTGGGAGGTCCCGGGGAGGGAAGTAGAGGGAGACCCACCTGGAGGCCAAGGCAGGCAGCACAAAACTGGCCCTCAGTTTGCACTTCTCGGGGGCTCTGGGGAAGACTGAGTATCTTGGAGGAGGAGCTAACAGGCCAGGAAGGGACTGAGAGGGTGATGGCAGGTCACAGGGCCTCAACCTGGTGGGGCCCCCTTCAAATCTCCTCTCTCCTACAAGCTCAAGTGAGGGAATGGTTGGGGGTCCAGAGAGCTGAGACATGCATGGACACACACACCAGTCACACGATTTTGAGCACCTACTATATGCCAAGCCCTAAGAGAAAGACTTGAAGACACTCCTCCCAAGAGGAGATAACAATGTACACACACACTATATGTGCCACACCAAGCCACACAGACATTCAAAAGACAAGTGTAAGACTTGTTCTGGGAAGAGATGAGCTCTGAGAAGAGAAGAAGGAGGTGAAAGAAGAGAAAGGAACCAAAGAGGGAGGAAGAGAAGGGAGCAGATAGAAAACCATGGGTGTGAAGGATGTGCAACTGCATGAGGACAGAGGTGGCCCCTAGTGGGAGGGGGAGAGGGGCTGGGGTTGGATGGAGGCTGTTCACTGCCCAAGGGGGCAAGTATGGGCTAAAGTCCAGCCTTCCCTTCTCTGGCCAAGCCATCGTCTGGCATGAGGCTGTGTCTGTCAGGTGGGAGGTTTCCTTGTTCACAGAAAGCACCCTCAACCAGCACACACTGTACCCGCAGGGCTGGGTCCCCTCAGAGGATCGCCTCTTCTGGATTCTTACAGAGGCACATTCTGAGCTGGCCAGGCTGACAGAGGGGCTCTCCAGCTCTGTCCGTGAGACATTATTTCCTTACAAATAAAAAAAAAGAAAGGAAAGGAAATAGAAACTGAGACAGAGGAAAAGGAGGAAGAGAAAGAGGGAGGGAAGAAAAGAAAAAATGAAAGGAGAGGAAGAGGGAGAGGAGGAGCCTGGGGGGGGGGGGATCATCCTTGGAGGCTTTTCTAATCACAGAACTTGTCACTGTCACTCTGCTAGTTGAGATGCCATGACTGATCTGGGCCCACCAGCATCTGGGGTTGGGGGTGAGGGGTAAATCAGGATTAACAGGTGATACACACACACTTCCCCTGCCATGCCCACCCTGTGTCCCTTCTCAGCCCATCCCACGTGGCCAGAGACCTGTCATGTCTCATTTCCTTCCCCCCAGAACTAGTGATGGAAGCTGGGGGCGGGGGAAGTCTGCTCAAGCTGACCTTTTCTCCCTCGATTTCCCTCCCAAGTTCCTCATTTCCCATGAGCCCCCTAAACACACAAAGCCATGTCACCACCCAACAGGGGCTGTCCCTGGGAGGAACATCTAGGGCTCCTCTGGGGCTTTTGAGCCCCAAGCTCCAGAGACGGGCACCCTAGGGGGCACCCACAGCCTCTTGCCTTGAGGTTCAGATGTCTGAGGGCCTGCCCTGGCCCTAATCCTCCCAAACATTTCCCAAGGGCCTGGAACACCTTTCTATCTTGCCCACCCTGTGGAAGGGAAAGTGGAGGAGAGGTAACTGTTACTGGGAACCTACTGGGTGTCTAGGGCTCTGAGCCCTGGCAGTACCTATCTCCTGACATTTACAAGAATGCTTTCGGGTGAGTTTTAACTCAGAATCTCCAAATTACTGATGAGGAAATCTCAACCATAGCAGGGAAAGCCTCACAGTTTATAACTAGAGCTGCAGGAAAAGAAACCCTGGTTTCTCGACTTCAAATCCTGCTCTTTCTGTACAGCGTCAGACTTGTTCCTTGAAATCTCACTCCAGCCAGTGCCTTCAATCGGATCATCCGAGGCACGCTCTGTGCTAGGCACCGGGCTGAACCAGTTACCACATTAGCTCATCCAACTGCACATTCACCCCTAAGGATGCTTCTATTATTATCCCCATTCTAAAGATGAGGAAACTGAGGCTCAGAGAGGTTGAGTGACTTACACAAGGTTACACAGCATGGAAATGGCAGAGCCAGGACTCAAACCAGGTCTGGCCTCCTAATTAATGCACCTTGCCCGTTATGATGGTAACATGGATTCTGCCACCACCACCTACAGCCCAGAACCAGTGGCAGGACCCCCAGTCCAGACCCCTCCACCCCCCAGGGCCAGTAGAGAAAGATTAAAGGATGGGGTGCTCAGGCCTCAGCAGACAAAGAGGAAGGGGTATCGGGGTCGAGCACTATGCATTCTCTATCTTCCCAAGAGCACCGGCCCCATTGTCCCCACAAGTGCCCTTAGATTGTCAGAGCCAGGGCCTCATCTGGCCCTCAGAATATATGGCCACACAATAATATGACAGTTCAGGGAGGAGGGGTGGGAGACTGGGGTGGAGGGGCAAATGAAGAAGGCTCCACACAGCCCCCAGAAGAAAACTTAATAGTCTGGGGGCTCCCTTGGGTCCTTCTCATTAAAAAAAAAAAAATCTCTATTTAAATGCAAATTTGTGCTGGAGCTGGGATGGGTTGGCGGGAGGCAGAGAAGCATCCAGACGCTGACAGACCAGCCATTGGACCCAGCTCCCCAGTCTCAGTCTCGCCTTGTAATCTGGGGCCTGTGCTCAGAAGTTAGCTCTATCCTCAAAGATCACCCCCTCCACAGCACCCTGGAAAGCCCTGTTCAGTTTAACCCTTCACTACCTGTCTTTCTCTCTTTGTGTGTCTGTCTGTCTCACACAAATACACACATACACACCCTCTAAGCTCTAAACAGAAATGTGTCATGGGGGTGAGGGTGACAAGCTGTAAGCCTTGATTATAGTTTTCCTCCTAAATCCAGGAAGGGAATGAGTCTGACCCCACACTGCCCCCTCTCAACACTTTCTCCAAGGAAAGAACTTCTGTTTGAACAAGAGAAGCAGAACCTGAAATGTTTGTAGCTGATTTTGGCCCAACCCTCTATTTTG
This sequence comes from Panthera tigris, assembly GCF_018350195.1. Lineage (NCBI taxonomy): Eukaryota > Metazoa > Chordata > Mammalia > Carnivora > Felidae > Panthera > Panthera tigris. The sequence goes on from NC_056673.1 coordinate 24,273,071, forward strand.
TTCTCTCTCTCTCTCTCTCTCTCACACACACACACACACACACACACCAGGTTTCAAACTAGACAACAAAACAAACTTGGCCCTCAAATCTGATTCTTATGGGAAAAGCAGACATGGAGTAGGGGATGGAGAGGTTAGCAGCTGGGATCCACACCTGCCCAGCACCCATATCCTGTCCCTGTCCACCTCCCATGGAGGGGGAAATCGCTCTGCTCCCTCAGCCTCAACAAACCCCTCATCCCAAGCTCCCTCCCACCCTAGCCCGCCCCCACCACCCCCACCTCTCCAAGCCCATTACCTCCAGGGATAATTATGTGGGTGATTCGCTGGCCCTGGAGAGCTCTTCAGGGGCACTAGCTCAGGATGAGGGAGGGAGAGGAGGTTGCCCCTGGTTACCACCCTGTTCTCCCCCTTCCTCCCCCACACCATTGAGGGTGTTATTTAGGGGGAGTAAAGAAGGAGATGCTGTATAAATCCATCTAGTACACAAATGCCAATACCTGCCCCCCAAAACTTCCATACTTCCATTCCTGGCATTGTCAAGAGAAACTGAGCAAGAACCTCCCCCTGGGGGAAGCACAAGTAACCCTTGGGCTGAGAATCCCAACAGTCCCGACTGGCCCTGCCTCCTCCAGAGCCTCAGGCCTCTGTCCTGTGTCTGTTTTTCTGCCACCTCTGGGGCTTTTGCTGATTCTGCTCCAAGTTGATGGGATGAGCCATATTTACCATTCCTCTGTATGAAGATCCACAGAGAAAGGAGGTTCAGGACTGGAGTGGGGACACCCAGGAGACCCCTTACAGCTACCCAGCCGAACTCAAATTTCAGGTCTGTCTGATCATGCCCTTGGCAGCTATTGAGAAGAAGGAAGAGTCATGGTCAGTTCACCTGCTGCCTACTTCCCCATGCTCATGGCCTGCCCTGGGCTCTCCTCTGGACACCATGGGGTTCTTGGCATTGGGAGGAAAGGCCTTTGGGACACAGAGTGGTCAGAGGAAGTATAGAGACCTTGAGGGCCACAAGACAGAGCAGGGGCTTGAGGTCAGGAAGGGGAAGAGACACCTCCTGCCTCCTTCTGAGAAACCCTGAGCAAGAGATAAGCAAACAACCCGGAAGAGAGGAGGGTTCACAGGGAGCTGGGACTAGTAAATTCTCTACTGAGAGAGAACTGAGCCCAGAGAGGAAAAAGAATTGCATTAGGTCACAGAGAGTCACAGCTGATAGAAGAAAGCTAGAACCTGGTCTCTTGACTCCAAAGCCATGGGCTGACTTCGACTTGATGGAAAGATATATATCTTATATGTGTATACACACACACACACATATAAACCCACATGTGCAAGCAGTGCCCACTACGTGCAAGAGTCTGCATGCATTTGTTCACATAATTGAGTCAGTACCTAAAACTGGCATTGGTCTGCCTACATGTTTGTGATGTTTGTGGGTATGAGCATGTCTAGGCACATGGGGCTAGGTCACATGCGTAGGCATATGTGCAGGAGGGCAGGGCATGTGCCACTGCCTACGGGTTGAGGAGCAGAGGCCTCCATAGCCTCACCTGCAGGAGGCCCTGTGTCAAGAGCATCTCTAAGGGCTGTCCCCGGAGCCAGACTCCCACCCTCAGACAAGCCCCAAGCTTGTCTCCCACCCTCACACAAGCTGCCGTTCAGCAGCTTCCTTCCAAAGGACCCTCCTGGAGGTGAAGCTGTTCTTACAAGCTCCTGATATAATGGTGGAAACAATTAATTGGAAGAGATGGCTCATACCCAAAGGAAAACATTTCTAGATATGATATTACAACCTTGCCTCAAAAATGGGACTTTACCATGAGGAAATACAGTTTATTAGAAGACATATTTTCTTTTAATTTGATTGTATAATCTTTGTTGTTTTCTTTTTAAGTGGTATGGGGTGGGGGGGGGGCTGAGATTTTGAAATCAATCCTTTGCATTTCCTTTGTACTTACTGACCACCAAGATTAGAGGGTGGAAATGAGAAGACATCTGTGAAAATCCTAGGAACAAGTCCGACCCAAATCTATCCATGAGCACCCCTAAAACACTGTCTGTTTTACTACACTCCTCTGTAGGAGGTGGCTTCAGGAATGGAGTAGAGAAACCAAGAGGAGAGGCTACGGGTCAAGTCCACTGCCATGCTGGGGAATAGCAGGGGGCCTAGGTCCACCTCAGTGACCCATTTCACCTACTGAATCAGACTATAGTATGCTCCTCCTGCCCTCTGCCTGACATGCACACACACACACACACACACACACTCACACTCAGACAATGGAGGGGCCAGGCAGGCCAGACAGACACCCAAAAGTCAGACCCCAGACCTATAAACAGTCCCAGGAGAAGAAGGAAAATAAGGCTCCTCCATTTAATCACCAACAGACTGCTTGGCTTTGGGAAAGTTGGTGACCTCCCCAGGCCTCAGTTTCCCCATCTTTAAAGGAGATAGCTTAGATGGTTTATAAGACCCTTTCCAGCCTGAAGCATCCCTGCCTTAAATCACCATCCCAAGTACATGCCTCCTTCCTCCTGGCAGACCCTGGCATCAAGCAGTCATGGGCTCCAATCTCCACGCACCATTCGCTAAGTGTGTGATCTAGGGCAAGTGACCATGTCTCTCCATGCTACTGTTTCCCCATCTGTAAAATAGGGAGAACAACTATTCCAAAAGATATCAGCCAAACCCCAGCCTATGTTAAGTGTGAAACTCGTGGTCTCCATTTCGCTCATTAATCCCCAGGAAATACCATGTAAGGCCCATGAATGCTCTCCACAGATGAATCCAGCAAATGCTGGCAAAAAGCAGACAAATTAAGAGGGCCCTCCTCTTTGAGGACCTCATCCCCTCTTCATCCTACTGCCCAGTGTGGCCTCTACCACCCTAAATCCCATGACCACATAACCCTCTGGCCAATTCAATCACCTCCTCCATCGTCCAGCCCTCTCCCTAGGTCCAAGGGCCACAAGGGTGGCCACAGAAACCCAGGTGCCTAAATCTCTGGCCCAAAGTGCCTGGTGCTGTCCAGATGAAGGGGGGAGGAGGCAGTGAGACAGCTATGGCAACAGCAAATCTCCCCACTTAGGTACTAATGTAGTAAGTCCTATCAAGACACAGTGAAACGGGGCGTAATTTTTGCAGAAAACAATGCAGGTGATGTATGCCCGAGACTGGCACACAATAAAACTGTAGTGGAACGCAGAAAAAATGCACCCAGTCAATACAATAAAATCAGCACAAATACACCCGTGTAAAGCAAATAAATCTCCCAATCCAAATATTTTACAGCATGTACACCACAAGGAGGAAAGTGGAGAAGTGTGTATGTCTGCACCGTTCAAGTTTTTTCCCAGTAATCTCTAGGGGAAATAAACAAAATGACCAGTAAGCCCCCCCAAGCCCCCCCAATACATACATACTTACATACATACATACATACACACACACACACACACACACACACACACATAGACGGGCTGGTTTGCATTTCTGGCCTCAGACCGTTGTGGTCTGGCAAGGCGACTGGGGGCTGGAGGCCCCCAAATTACCATTCATCTGGCCTTGTTGTGGAAATTTTCAAGGGATTTGCAGTAATTATATGACAAAATGCTTGCAAATCTCACTCATTGCTGAACAGAAACAGGCGGGTCAGGGATTGAACACTTTCAGCTGGGTAATTTGTAAATGTCAATCAGGCACCGGGGCAGAGAGAGAGAGAGGGAGAGACCGAGACAGAAAAACCAGAAAAATACTGTAGCAACCTCAGTGTAGGAGGCCTCTTCATCTTCCAGAACCCAGGGCTGGAAAGGCCCAGGCCAGAGACAAGGCAGGAGAGAGAAGAGAAGGATGCAATGGGAGAAAGGCAGGGGAGGGGAAGGGAAGGAGAGGAGGAGGAGGAGGAGGAGGAGGAGGGGGAGGAGGAGGGGGAGGAGGAGGGGGAGGAGGAGGAGGGGAGGAGAGGGGGAGGAGGGGAGGAGAGGGGGAGGAGGAGAGGAGGGGGAGGGGGAGGAGGAGAAGGGGGAGGGGGAAGGAGGAGAAGGGGGAGGGGGAAGGGGAAGGGGGAAGAGGAGGGGGAAAGGGACAGAGCCCAGAAACAGCCACAGCAAAGAGGCTGGGATGAGAGGGGAGGAGGGGTTGTGGATGGAGAATGAAGAGAGTGAATCAGGAAAACAGTTTAAATAAGACTAGGGGAGATTAAATTAACTGATACATACATTCTAAGAGGTAGGTCGCGGGAGCAGCCATAAATACCAGCTCCCTATCTCCCCTGCTCAAGACAGCAGGGAGAGCAAAATAAAATTAAAAGATATAACAATAAAAATTACAAATGCATCTTGAGGGCCATGTACCCGAGGTCTGTAATGGAGGCACCGAGCAGGGTTGGGCTTGGGGCACAGCTCTCGCTCAAGCCATAGGAGCTTCAAGGTGGGAGCTGGGGTGGGCAGGGGGGAGGGACAGACTCCAGTTCATTTTCCATTTGGCTGGTTGTTCTGTGTCTCTTATTTCATCCAGCAGACTTGCGGAGTGCCCCTGGCATGCATGTAAAGAATTCAAAGGGTGATGGTTACCACATGATAGCTAATTTGGCACTTTATAATTTATAAGATTTTTCCTGGTCATCACCACCCCTTGAGTGAGCTGGGTTTTCTTCCACTCATTTTACATGAAGAAACCAAAGCTTGGAGAGGCTGTGATTTGGCTCAAGATGACTCACTAGTTAACAGGTAGAGCAAGAATACAAACCCAGGCCCCCTGACTCCACACCCTTTCTACCACTGCTTTCCCCAGGGGCTTATTCCTGCCAGTTTCATCCAAGAAACTGAACACACTTTCTAAGTATATGCACATCACAACATGGCCATGCCCCATGAGGGGTGAGCCAGACGGGTTGTGAACAGAACAAGATAGCATCCTCTGAAACAGGACTGTCCACTTCTCCAGATTCCTACGATCTTCTTAGCATCCAAAAGTTACTCACCACCCCACCACCCATGCGCTCACAAGCACACTAGAGGCTCTACCTCTAAATACCGTAAGTTGAAGAAGTGCCTAATGGCCCAAAGCTATAATAAATACAGGCACACTTTTTTTTTAATGTTTATTTTTTTTATTTTGAGAGAAAGAGAGAGATAGAGTGTGAGTGGGGGAGGGGCAAAGAGAGAGAGAGAATCCCAAGCAGACTCCGTGCTGTCAGTGCAGAGCCCAATGAACTTGAACCTATGAACCGTGAGATCAAGACCTGATCCAAAATCAACAGTCGGATGCTTAACTGACTGAGCCACCCTGGCGCCCCCATCCAGGCACACTTTTAAAGGAATTTTAATTATACTCATCACCACATTCTTGGGGAAAAAAGTTAAAACACAGACATAAACAAGAGAGAATCTCTGTTGGCAGCAATAGTAGGCACAAGTGGAAATCAGCAGACCCCTTTGCAAGAACTCCAGGGCTCCTTCCCCCACCAAGGTCCATAGTTCAAGGGTCCAGAGCCTCTGACTGACATGGTCTGAGCAACCCGACCATGAGGAAATGGGTTGGCAAGGTCAGCCCAGGAAGACTCCCTGAGGGAGGCAGATCCTGAGAAGAGCAGGGAAGGAAAGAAGTGTGGCGGCACTAAAGCCGATGAGGGACAAGAGGCGGGGAGGGAACACAGCAGGATGGCCACTGTGCTCTGGTCCCATAGCCACCGCAGGTCTCAACTTACACCTTTGTCATGATCTCCAAATGGGGTTATGTTGACAGCCACAGGGACTCCCCAACAGAGCTGAAAGAAGACGGTGTTTCTCTTCCGGTGTTAACCTGGAGTCTCACCTGGCCTGCACTGCCAGGAGTGCATCATTCATGCATCAGAAGAGCAGCAAAGATGCTGGAGCTCTTACTGTGTGCCATATACTTACTGCTCGACGTGCTGGAGCTAGGGCCGGGAACAAACCAAGGCACAGAAAGCCTGCTGTCATGGAGCTTATCTTATCTTCATAATTTTCTCAGTCATGAAATGACTTTGTGAGAGGCACACTTACATGCATCGTCTTTTTGTGAGTTAAAAGTGTTAACTTGTGGAATGTAAATCAGATGACACTTTTGCAACCATGTTTGGTATTTCTTCATTTTTTAATGCATTGGAGCCTCAGAAATAGAAGAGGCTTACAGGCCCCTGGGAGACTCTGAGTCGGACAGGGGACTAGAACTCAATTAAAGTCATCCATGTAAGAGGAGCTGCTACCCTCCTAGATGCCAGAGGTTTCCCAGGGTGACAGAGACAGAGAGTCTATGGCACTGCCACCCACCATCATTTCCACCCACAGCTGACCCACCTCTTCCTCAACCAAGATCACAGCTCAGGAATTAAGAGCTCTCACTCTGATTGCCCTCCAGACTATTTGCTCTTCCTACCCACCTCCTCCTAACAAAAAGATTTCCTGGAGAGAAAAGGCATCCGGAAAATTTGCAAATAATCTGAGCTTTGACTGCATAGATGTGATCACTGCCAAGTACAGAAGACTTGACCCTCTTTACCTCAGCATTGCCTTGAGCAAATGCTCTAATCTCATTGTGCCTCTGCTGCCTCATCTGTAAAATGGAAATAAATACTAGTAGCTACTCTAGCAGGACTGCTGTGAAAATTGAAGGACAGAAGGCATGTGCTCCATATGGTTAACTATTATGAATGCACTCTCCCTCTGAAGCTCTTAACAGGACATGCAATTTGGGGGGAGGAGGGAAATTGGAGGCTAAGCTAAAGTATTTGAAGCCACTGCTGAATCGGCAGAGACCAGGAGAAAGAGGCCTGGGCTGGGAGTTAAGGAGACATGGGTCTGCTGTTCCTACTTCTGTAACAGCCTCTCTCCAAGCCTCAGTTTTCCCATTTGTAAAATGGGAAGTTTGGCCATCTGGGCTGGAAGTGTCTCTGGCTGTGGGAATTTCTGTTGGAGAGAATGAGAGGACCCAAGTCAGATGCAGTCCATGAGCAAAGGTGGGATAACTCTGGACAGGGTTCTGTCAGGCAGGCTCTCTTTGAACCCCCAGGCCCCACATGAGAAAACGAAGCCAAGATCACCTCAGAGACCCATCACCATCACCACCACCAGTCAGTCAAAGGCGGAATGCCTGGGGAGGGCGGCACCCTACCTGCTAGCCTGCCATCTTGTAATCCGGTACCTGCTCCTGTCATTAGCTCCACCCTCAGCTGAATTTAATGAATCTGAGAAAAATTATGAAGTCCCATAAAGCCACAAGTATCATAAAAAGTATAATAAAATTGAGAAAAGCTATTAAGTTATAAATACAACCAATGCATGCAACATCACTCAGTCGGGGAGGAAGTCGCTATAAAATAAAGTCATTCCACAAGTGACTAAATCTCTTAACTCACAAGGCACCCGCTCCCCTTTACCGAGCCCAGCCAAAATGAGAGAGCCCTCCAAGAAGACCAAGGCGGAGGCCAGGGAAGTAGGAAGCGCTAGAGTTCGCACTGTGCGGTGGGACCATCTCTAGATCCCAAATCACCCATGCCAAGCAGCCAAGGTGAAAGGAAATGAAAAATTAAAAGAAAAAAAAAAGCGCGGGAGGAAGTTGGCGCTTCGGTTTGAGGGCTCCGGGGAACGCCTGACCCAGGCCGGGGCGGTGATCCCACCCACCCTGCGCGGAACCCAGCGCGGCGCTCCCGGCCCCCAGAGACCAACGCCTCCCCCCACCCGACCCCACCCGCCTCTCCGGGCGCCGAGGCCGGGTGCGCGGCCCACCCCCGGCCCCCGCCCCGGCTTCCCCCTGCCCGGAGCACCCCCCCCCGCTATGAATATTCATAGCTGTAATTAGAGAGCGCGCCCGGCGCCCATTACGGCGATTGTGCGTCCAATAAAAACAAACACGCTAATGAGGAGCTTTACCGCCGGGCGGGAGGTGCGGCCGCGCGCGCTCCGCTCGCCGCCCGGGAGTGCCTGGAAGGAAAAGGAGCGTTACCCGAGAGGGGTCGAAGAAGGGGACAGACCGAAACCGAGGGGCTCGGGGCGAGAGCGAAGGCCCCCAGGTAGCGGAGCGGGTTGATGGAGACGCCGTCCCCGGCGGGCGGCGGGCGGCCCGCGGGCTGCTTTCACACCTGGCAGAGAGAACGGGACACCCTCACATTCGGGGCGGGCTTCGGGGCATCGAGCAGGGGCTCCCGAAACACCGGGGAGTGGAGGTACACAAGCCACCCCCCCACCCCCTCCCCCAGGCTGAGAAGCATTCCGCGCGGGCATGGTCTGGATTGGACCCGGTGGCTCCAAAAGACCTTGCGTTTTCAAAGGTTTCTGAAGGTAGCTCAAGGCCTCAGGCGCCCAGGCAGGGCTTCACTCCTGGTGAGAGGGGGGAGGAGAGCCTGGAGCCTTCTGGCGCAGTGGCGGGGAACAGGGCAGTACTGGAGGGGGCTGCGGTAGGGAGAGGGGAGGAGGTGGCAGTGTGCTCCGGGGAAGGAAGGCTGGGGAGAGGCGGGGGGGGGGGGGGGGCTCAAGGACTAGGAGTAGGTGACAAGGCAGGACGTAGGAACGGGAGGGGTTTGAAGTCGACCCAGTGACCTACTTTCAGTGGAAAAGTGGGGTTGAGGGTCCGGAGCAGTAGTCAGAATCTGCACACGAATCCGTGATGACCCAGGCATTCCTGCCGGTCAGCACTAGCACACCCACTTTACCAGCTGAGAACACTGAGGCAGCAGAGGTTAAGGAAATATACACAGTCACTTCTGCCAGTAGATTAGCCTGTGTGTGTGACACTCCACAGTCACTGGGCCTGTAGGTCTGCTTGACTTATCTGAGGAGCTGTGAAAGGGATAGGGATGGATGGACAGAGCTGGGGTGCTGGAGGGGCTTCTCACTAAGTGACTGTCCAGGAGTCCCAAGCCTGCTCTTCAGGAAGTTGGGAATGACCAATACTCTCTGCTCCTTTAGCCACCAGCCCACCCTAACCTAAACCGGGCACACAGTAAGTGCTATATGAATGTTTGTTCAGGGGATGAAAGAAGGAAACCACTGGAAGGAGGGCACTTGATGTTGGAAGATGGGAGAGTTAAGGAAAGATCTAGAAGAGAGATGGGGGATGAGGCCTAGAGCAGTGGTTCTCAAGTTCAGCAAGATCAGATTAAAATACAGATTTCTTATGTTCACGCGTACCGGATTTTATGTACTGAATTTTCACAGCATTGTTATGAAAGCCAAAAACTGGAAACAACCCAAAAGTCCATGAAGTGGTGAATGGATAAACAAAATGTGGCCTATTCATGCATTGGAATGCTTTTGCAATAAAAAGGACAAAGGTACTGGCACCTGCTACAATGTGGATGAACCTTGAAAACATTATGCTAGGTAAAAGAAGCCAGTCACAAAGGACCACGTTTTATATGATTCTATTTATATAAAATATCCAAAATAGACAAATGTATTAGAAACAGAAAGTAGATTACCGATTGCCTTGGGCGAAGGGATGGGGGGATTTGGAGGTGACAACTAAGGAGTATGGGGCTTCTTTTTGGGGTAATGAAAATGTTCTAAAATTGATAGTGGTGATGGTTGCACAACTGTGAATACTAAAAAGCCATTGAATTGTACACTTTAAATGGATTCGTTGTATGGTAATGTGGATTATATCTCAATAAAGCTGTTAACAATTAACAAAACATTATGCTAAGTAAAAGAAGCCAGATTCAAAAGATCCTCCAGAACAAATCTATGGAGACACAAAGTAGATTAGTGGTTGCCTAGGGCTGGGGTGGGTAAGGGATTAACTGTAAACAGACACTAGGGATTTTAGTGGGGTTATAGAAATGTTCTACAACTGGGTTCAGAGGATTGTTGCCTAACTCAATAAACTTATTAAAAAGTCATCGAACAGTATGCTTAAAACAGGTAAACTTTATGGTATGTGAATTATACCTCAATAAAGTTAAAAAAATATATAACAGATTGCTGGATGCTACCACCAGAGTTTTCTGGGACATGATGGTCGGAGAATTTGAATTCCTACCAAGTTCCCTGGTGAAGGACGCTGATACTGCTGGCCAAGACCACACTGGGACAACCACGGTCTCTAGAGGTGAAAGGCCAAGGCCAAGAAGGTGAAGGGGCCTGTTTTTAAAAAAAAGAACACCTTGGGGCACCAGCTGACCGCACCCACCCACCCACTCCATTCACTCCATTGTAACCCAGGCGGATAACCGGGAGGGGCTGTAATGGATGGCAGGGAGCCGGTGGCCCTCAGTGCGTGGCAGACATTCCTCCGCAGCAGACAGCCGCAGAGTTAATTTCAAGGCAGCCTCTCCACGATCAACAGAAATTGCCAGCGTAAATAGGAACCGCTGTTTATTTGCCACTTACCTCTGTCTTGTTCCGCTTAAATACTGAGGGGAAACCGGGGCCATTAAGGGCAGAAGAAAATACGCTGCGTCGCTGTGGGTGGGTGAAAAATGATATTAGTGATGGGGGGGGCAGCAAAAAAAATAGAGGAAGAAAGAAGGGAGGGTGGAGAAAGGAGAGGAAAAACTGCCTTGCAGCAACAGAGCATGAAATAAAATTAAATTAAATAAAGATCTGTTTGGTGGGTGGGGAATCTTCGTCCTAGGAAATATGGGTGGAGTTTGAGGGAGGGGAGACTTCTGGAGTTGTTTGTAAAGCCAGCCCAGGGAGACTGTAAATTCTGATTTCTGTTTCCTGCACGGATTAGAACAGTTCCGACTGATTCTCTAGGTCACCAGGAAACGGGCCCAGGGAGGGGACAAAAGCCCAAAGCAACAACTGCCCCCACCTTAGGGGGGTGTTTCTCCCCTACCTCTGTGGTCTTGGATTTTCCTTGTCCCTAGGGGCTTCACACCCAGAGGCAGCCCCTTTCTTCTCCCCCAGGCCCCACCCCCTGGCAGCATTAATTGGAGGCTAGAGGAGTACACATTTATTACCTCCCCTCCTGCTCCACACTAAATCTTGTGGCAATACTTCTAAAAGTCAATAAAACGAGAAGGAAGATGCGATAAAATTAAGGTGGAAAGTGCGATGGGGAGAGGAAATGGGAATCTTCTTTTTAATTTAGCTTTAATTTTAATTTTTTGTCACCTCTCCAAACAGCCTCCACGCTGCTGCCAGCAGAGGGGAACTGGGGGAGGGGCTGGCTTAGCTTTTTAAAGACTGGAGAAAGCTGCACACTGGGTGGGGTCCTGGGGAGCCATAGCTGGGAGCAAGCACAGGGTGGGGATGGGGGCTGCCTGTCAAAATCCTACTCACCTGGAAGGAGGCACTCTTCTTTGTGTTCCCAGACCTGAGGGCTCTTCTGCAGCTGATTTTGTGCTCCCTGAGAGCAGGATTGGTGTTTTAGGCCTCTTAGTCATCTGTCTCTCTCTCTCTGAGATTCTTTTCTTAAAGTAATCTTTTACACCCAACGTAGGGCTTGAACTCACAACCCAGGGATCAAGAGTCACATGCCCTACCAAATGAGCCAGCATCTTAGTCACCTCTTTATCCACAGTGCCTGACACAGGACAGAAGTAGCAGTGATGATGATATACATTTACTATTTCATTTTATTCCTGCCATCAATATTACAAGATAGGTACCATTATAGTAGCCTCATTTTACAGATGAGGACATTGAGGACTAAGAGGTGAAGCACCTTGGGGTGGCCACAGAGCCAGCAGGTAGTGGGAATGCTATTCATGAAATAGTGGATAAATCTCATTCATAAGGTGGATGAATAATGAATGACAATTGCATAGGAATAATAACAAAGTGCCAAGTATGTATAGGAGTGGTCCTATGGCATCCCTCTCATTCAGTCCACAAATGCTGGGGAGGTGGGTGCGAAGCAATGCAGAGGTAGAGGTAGATGCCTCAGAGCTCTGTGGAGCTGAGCAGAATGGTGTCAGTGGGAAAGCCCTTGAGGTCAGGCCAACAATCATTGTCATGCACTTTCCCATTTTTAGGAAGGGTGAAATAACAATCCCTCATTTCGGTCAAACCAGAAAAATGCTCTTTCCACAGTGGTCCAACCATGGGACAGACAGTCTGTGGCTCCACCTGTGAGCTTCTTCTCAAGAACAGGACCCCTGAAGCAGCAGCATTATTGATCCTCCCTCACCCTGGAACAAGCCAGGTGTCTGGAAGCTCCCTATAGCAAGGCCCAATGTGGCTTATTAGAGGAAGTTGGAGTTCAGAACTGGAAGCTCTAAGGATACCAGACCCTGCCAAGTGCAGCTCCACAACCTACATGAGGAAAGTCAGCCCCCTAAAGAGGATGCACCTTCTCGCAGATGTCCCCTCCCTAGAACCCAGAGATTGGCTTTCCTTTCCTTTCATGGGAGCTCCAGGCTCAATGATCTTCAAATTCTTAAGGGGAGTCATGTCTCAGTCCTTGATGAAAGACCTCCAGGAGGTGGGCCAGAGGTAGGCACTGTTTCTTCTACATTCAGATGGAAAAACTGAGGCTCAGGATTTCTGCAAGACCATGTACTAACATTGGCACTGGGCCCTAGTTCTGCCCAATGAAGGATCTGGCTATTGTCTATTTTCAACTGAGTATGAAAAAAAAAACTGTATGTTTTCAGAGGGTACTTTCCTCCTCCAAGCTCAGGGTCTGACACTGCACTGCCCCCTTCCTTGCCCATTTCCTGATCCACAGGGGTCCACTGAGCTAGCCTGCCCCATGGTACTTCCCTCCCATAGTCCTAAAGATGATCCCCCACCTCTCCACCCAGAGGAGACAGGAAAGGATGCACTTCTTTTTGAATGGGCTCCTCCTTGCCCAAAATATTGTTCCCCTCATAAAACAAAGATCATATTCTCAAAGATAATCCCATGGAGAAGTACACATGAATGTTTGTAAGTTAAAAAAAAAAAATCAAGTTACCAAATACCATGCAGAATATAATCCTAATTGTGTTTTGTACTATTTTGAAAAATAGTTTATGTTTATATACACACAGAAGACGAAGAAGATATATCCATCAAGGTGTTTATACTGGTTTTTGTTTTCTTCCTTGGTATTTCTGTATTTTCTAAATTTTCTGCTGGGAACATATGCTTTCATATTATATAGGAGGAAATTATAAATGAATTTTAAAATTCTGCCTTATTAGGTTCCATTTTTAAAAATACTGATACCCCTTTACATTGCTGGCTTTGTGGACTTATAAGCAGCAGCCAAGAACAGTTCACATGTGACTATGTGTGTGTTGGGGGGTCCCAACTCCCTCACCGTCTCCCAGTGACTGCTGTTCATCATAACCAGGACAATTAACCATCCCCTTATTATTCACACGTCATGATTACTAATCACCCTTATTAATATCCATGCTTTGCAAAACCAGGAGGCAGCTTGGCTCAGATCCTTGGAACTCCACAGGAATCCAATCCTGACCCCAGGCATGTCCCTTCCTGCTCTGTGCCTTCACTTTCCCCTGGATTGGATCTGCCCCTTCCTCATCCCTCCACAGTGACCAGTGTCCTCTGCTTCCGTCCTTGGCCACCTCATAAGAGCCTCACACCCCAGACGTGTTCCCATCCCCATCTGCCACCTCAACCACAAGACTCTCTTCAACTGGACTGAAATAAGGGTCTCTTCCTAAAGTTGATCCCTTTTCTCAAATTACCCACCCTGTTCATAAAATGTATGCTTTACACCAAACAGATGTGTTATGGCTAAAGACTGAACTTTATGGTTATCCCTTTTAACCATGTTCAGTCTCTAAATCTTGTTACCTGTTTTGGGAAATGCATTAGTAGTTCCGTGTTAAGCCAGCTATTGATACATTGGCCATTCAGCTAATGTTAAATTTCCTGGCCAATGTTTGAGGGAGATTTATACTCTGGGTCACTTCAGCCCTTGGGTTTTTAATGTGGTGGTGGCTCAGAGAAATGCCGAGCTGAGCTGAGCTGTGTTATTATCAGTGATGTGGGTCTAGGCTCTACCTGGTAGAACACACACAGAATATACACTGCACCAGCATGCCAGCTCCTAAAGTGATGGTTGTAACCTCTTCTGGGTGGAGGCACACCTCGTTTTTCCTTCCCCTCCAGAATGACAGGCTTAAAGAAATGAGAGTGAAGGGAAATATCCCCCAAAAGACATCCCTTTCCCTTCTTCTCCCTCCTCTCCTTCAGCTTCCCTTTGTGTCCTTGACACCATTCCCCTCCTAAAGTGCATTGATCACACTCCGGGTCAAGATACCAAGCACTGACCACCACCCCAACCCTGGTTGAATGGCAGGGCCCACCTGCCAATCCTGAACCTACTCCTGGAACATACTGGGGATGAAAAAGACAATGGATGTAATTTGAAAATGAATAGTGGTTGCTTTTATTATATAAGAAATTAGATGCCTCTCACCCAACAATGAAAGAGGGACCAAAGTGGCAGTCCAGCAACATAATGGGACACCATGTGGCCATTAAAATCACAAGACAGTGGGCTTGAAGCCTGAAAATGTCCATGTGGGTGGATGTTAGGGGAAAGCAAGAAACCCAGAGGAAGGTCAGGCAGGGCATGCAGCCCCTGGGAAAGAGCCCCACACCAGAGAAGGGACGAACTGGGTTCAAATCCAGACTTGGCTGTTAACACTGTTCGTGAGCCTCGGTGATTCCATTTGTAAAGGGAGATCAACGGCCCTCATCCCACTGTGGCAAAAAGGCTACATCAGGTCACAGGGCCCAGGAACTTTCAGCTACTCAGTAACAAAAATGCCCCTGAAGACAATGATACTCCAGAAAGAACGGATAGGAAGGTGAACATGTAGAAATTAAAGTTATTTGGATCCTTTTGGACATGGTTGGGAGGAGGGGCCCTGGCCCTTTGAAGATTCCCCACAGAGGACTGGCAGCCCATCGAACACTAGCTGGACTCTGGAAGAATGAGAGAGAAATGTGGGCTCTCTACTCACCCCGGGTGCTCCAAAGAGAACCAAAGCCACACTCAGTAACTGGGCATGAGAGAGCCCAAGCTCAGTCTAAAATGAGAAGAAACAAAATCATACCCACCCCATGAAACTCACGGGAAGCACAGCGGGCCCTAGGAGTCCCCCGGGATTTGTCTCCTGAATCAGAGATAGAGAGACAGAAAGACAGAGAGTGAGCCAGAAGCAGGGAGGGAAAGGACCGAAGTTGTCTTTTCATTTAGCCTGTGTTCTCGCCTGCTGCCTGCTGTCTGTTAGGGACAGGCTCTGCCAGCCTGCTCCAGGAATAAGAAAAATAAAGCAGGCAGCTCTGCCTCCTCTCCCTCCTCTCTCCCCCTCCTTCTTCCACCTCTGCTACCCAAACTCCATCCCCTTCTTTTGGTATAATGGAAAGAATGAAGAGTTGCGAGCCCACTTTAATGTTAATCACTCGACATGAGTATTTCTGGCAGAGAACAGGATTCTTCCCCCACGTGTATCTGCCTTCAGGGACACAAGCATGAAACGTGGCCCCGACATCTCCAACATAAGGCCATCCCTCCTGGTTATCCAAGGACACTTTGCAGGCCACCTATCTCTGCCTTCGCCCCCACCCCCCCACCATCCCCTGCATGTTCCTCCTACACAACCTTCTTTCTTGGAGGGGTGGGAATGGTATCAAGGACACAATGGGAAGCTGAGGGAGGGGAGGAAGAAGAAGGGAAAGGGATGTCCTTTGGGGGATATTTCCCTTCACTGTTATTTCTTGAAGCCTGTCATTCTGGAGGGGAAAGAAAAACGAGGTGGGCCACCTTAAGGGAGCAGAACAGATCCAGGGATTTGAAAGAACATTTCAGTAATTATCCAAATAATTTAGCCTCCTATGCTCTTCCCTGACATAGCGCATTTTTGTGATAATAATCCAGGAATTTGGGACAACTCCCTTTCAGTTTCATGTCACTTACCCTTTGCTCTAGGAAAGCAATCTATTTGCAGTTTTGTGGCTGTGTCCTCAGGTTTTCCACCTCCAGCCTTTGCCCATTCCATGCCTTCTACCGGGCACCCCTTTTCTTCTCCACCTGTCAGGCAGTTGGAGCCATCTGAGAAATACTCCCTGTTTTATGAGACCTTCTTGGTATCTCCCAGCCAGAAAAGCTCTTTTTCTTCTCTGCTGTCCTCCTGGAAAGGAAGTATACTCTGGGATTTTCTGCTCACGTCCTATCCCCCAACTGGATGGCACCTTACTCATTCCCTGTGATGCCTTTCACTTAATGGATCAATCAATGAACTGAGAAAAACAATGGGCGTAGGGGGTTGGGAAGCCACAAAACTGCCCAAATTCCAGTTAAGTGACCCTCTGGACAGCAAGGCTTGAATTCAGTTTAAGGTACATTGCACAGGTGATCTCATGCAAGTTGTGTATCCACCCTCCAGAGTGAGTCCTATTACCATCCCATCTTGTCCAAGACACCCCCGGCACTAGAGACTGGAACCCAGGCCAGCTGACCCCAATACCCATGGACTTCCTATTCTACCACACTGCCTCCTACAGCTCATTTCCCAGGGGAGGAGGGTTGCCCCCAATCCTAATGCTCCCAGATGGGAGTCTCCTCTTGCGGTTTGAGCCCAAACTGAGCCCTGGCCAGCACCACCACTCAGCCAGCTGGTTGAGCAGTTGGGGTCAGGGAACCCCAAGCACTAATAAACACTCATGGAGGTGACAGGCACCTTCTCCTCCTCTGTATGAGATGCTGGGAGGCAGACATCAAAAACCTCTAGGGTAAAGCCCATTGTATTATTTTTCCTTGGGTTGTTCTGTAGCTGGGCAGCAGGAATTAGGCCTGGCAGGGAAGGGTTCACAGAAAAAAGGATACTCACAGAGGGGAGAGAGGACCCTTGACTTCAGCAGACAGCCCTGCCCAGCTTCTAGCCTGGAGTTGGGGTGGGGGGAAGGGTTGATCCCATCTCAGTCTCTGAGATTTATGTACTGACTTCCCTAGGCCTTTGGGAAAATGCTGCAATCCTCAAGGCTGGCTCTCATCTCCACACTTCCACCAGCACCTCAGTTCCAGCCCCGGAGGTCTAGGAACAAACATCCTGACATGAACTGCCAGGGCACCACACAACTGACACTCCCCAGCTCGGGCAGCCTGAAGGATCGATGGAGCACAAATGCTAAGGTCTCTGATACACACACAATTTACGTGGATCTTTCCCATGCATTATCTCAATTGGTTTAGGCCCCACAACAGGGTCCTGTGAGGTGGGGAGGGTAGAAATTATAAACCCTTCTCTTAGATGAGGAACCCAACGTTCACGGAAGGTGAGCAGCTACTCAAGGTCACACTCTCGGGAGCTAGTGACCACCATAACACTGACAAAACCCACAGCAGTTCAGTCATTAAATGCCAACCCCGGTGCTAAGCACCTTCCACGCATCTAACATTCACAATAGTCCTGCGAGGTAGACATTTTACCTCCATTTTACAGATGATGAAATAGGGACTCAGGGATGTTAGGTGGTTGGGGGAAGCTACCTGGAGTCGAGCCTCAAGCAGCCTGATTCCATGGACGCTCCCCCAGGGTGGGGACTTTGTCCCTCTGGGTCCCTGAATCCTAGGAGTGCCTGGCCCACATAAGGTGTCTCACTAAACATTTGCAGAACGTTTGTCCACTGAATAAATCTGTCCCCTTACCCTCGACTTACTCATCCCAGACTGCTCCTGTCCTTCTTTTCTCCTAGCTCCTTCGGTCTCCAGCCAACCATCTGACGCCTCTTTCCTGAGAGTTCCACCGCACCCCGCCACCAGAGATCCCCAAGGAGGCTGGGAAGTCAGTTCACCACCTTGCTTCCACACCTACCAGAATTCGGGGATTTGTGGTTTGTCTCCATGGTTCCCTCTTGCCTCAGTTTCCCCACCTATACCAGATATGAGGGAAGTAGGCAAGCAGATGACTGGAAAAGAGGCCCGGAGGCAAGTCTGCCCTTCTACTTCCTTCCCCCCAGGAGTTTCTGGGGATCCCCTTCTCTGCAGATCCCACAGAACCCCAGATATGCAGAGAGGGTCCTACAGGGGGAGACAGGGGAGTGGTCAGGCCCAGCTCTAAGGTGCACATTTCTAAGCAGGGGAAAGGCTAAACTCTGAGGGCAGGGGTCTCTGGAGGATGGTCCCCTGCAGGGTGAAGTTTTGAAGACCTGCTCTGGAACATTAGCAGCTCCAGCTGCCTTCACCCCAGGCATTAACCAGTCAACATCACTGAGGATTTTCCAGGCCTGCAGGCAACGAAGAGACCAAGATGCCACTTCTGTAAACTGATGGGACAAGAGAGAAGCCCCATGCTAGGTGCACTGAGCACCTCTGTGGGTGACCTCATTCAAGTGCCCCCAACTTGGAGAATTCTCCCCGTGTCACAAAGAATGAGGCAGGTATCTTAGACTTGCCCATGGTCACATAGCCAGGACACAGCTAAACAGGGACAGGAATCCAGGTCTTTGGGGCCTGTGCCTGTTGTGTCTTGCCAACATCTCCCAAGGCTTCCTTCAATAGTAGCCAGAGGCTTACACATACCTCGCCTTCCCAGCCTCTTACCTGTCCTAGATTTCCAAGGGCAGGTGAGGTAGGCCAGTCCCACCTCCAGGGGCAGCTGGGTTTAGAAGCCTGGGCTGTAGTGATCAATGAGAGGACAGCATTCCCGATGCCCTCCACCACTCAGGGTCACCCACACACTGCTGGGCATCTCCTCCCTCACCCCCTTACCTGTACCCCCAAGCCCTCCTCCACAGCCCCCCTTCCACTTTCAGCCCCACCGTTTGGGGCCCCATGAATGACTAGGAGCTATGACTGGGAGGAACAGTGCTCCTGACCGCCGCCCCCCCTCCACCCCCAGCTTCTGACATCTCCAGGGCCTCTTTACCCAGCCCTAGCTCTGGGTGTCAGGTCCAGGAAGAGGGACTTCTGCCCAGCCCTCCAGCCACTGCACTGCCAGTCGCTCAGAGGATTGACCAATATCAGAGCGCCACCTAGTGTGCCCAGCGCACGCCCTATCCCCTGCCTGCCCCTGCCCAGTCACTTTGTTTGGGGCAGGGCCTCTGGGGGGTAGGGAGCTGAAGAAGAGGAAGGGTTTCTGGCCTGGGCCTCACACTTACAAAGGGCCTCAAGTCCAGACTGCTGATACTAACCCTGGCTACAATTTTGTTAACCCCTCTTTGGCAAGTATTCTTTTTCTTTAAAAAAATTTTTAAAATTTTTAATGTTTATTTTTGAGAGAGGGAGACCGAGCACAAGCAGGGGAGGGGCAGAGAGAGAGAGAGGGGACACACAGAATGCAAAGCAGACTCCAGGCTCCAAGCCATCAGCACAGAACCCCAAGCAGGGTGCAAACCCACAAACCTTGAGAGAAACCTGAGCAGAAGTCAGACACTTAACCGACTGAGCCATTCAGGCGCCCCTTGGCAAGTATTTTTAACAAAAGCCTAAAATAATAAACAGTGGCCAAAGCATCATTAGATGTCCAAGAGACCCATCCATATATGGAGACTGTGCTCCATGCCTCACCAAGCCTGTTTTGTGTCCCCTCTCCTGCCCCACCTTGCCTTCTCCCTCTCCTTCCCAGACTTGGCAGGAAGGGTGATAAATAAGCACTGAGCATGGGCAGGGAGGTCAAGCAAATCTGGGTTTGATTCCTTGCTTTTTACCGGCTGTGTGACCTTGAAAAATTCACCTAAGCCTTCTGAGCCTTATTTTCTCATCTGCAAAATGGGATTGTAATGAACATCATGTGGGATAACAAACATGAGGCACTGAGCAAAGTGTCAGCCACTTACCAGAATCTCCACCACTGCCAGTCTTGTCCTCCCTGTCCCCCTCAGGGGATCTGTTATGATGTCTGCTTCCACAGCACTTTGAGCTGGGGCTCCATCATTTTCTTTCTCTCTGAGCACTGGCCACACTGCATCTTGCATGTTCTGTGGATAGGCCCATCTCTTCTCCCTGACCCTCTGGAAGCCCAGCCCAGTGACCAGTGTGTATCTGCCAGTGACTGAACCGAATGTTCCCAGGATAAATGGCCATATCCTGTTAGGAGAGCTTGTTCTCCAATCCAGAGTTCTGACCAAGTTCCTGGCCCTGTCAAAACACACATTTTCTATAGGCTTCCAGTTATGGAAGGAATAAGTCACAGGGATGAAAGGTACTGCACAGGGAATATAGTCAATGGTATTGTAATAGTGTTGTTCAGTGACAGATGGTAGACATACTTCTGGTGAGCACAGCATAACACACAGAGATGTCGAATCACCACGCTGCACGCCCGAAACTAATGTCATATCGTGTGTCGATGATACTTCAATTTCAAAATAAATAAATAGGGGCATCTGGGTGGCTCAGTCAGTTAAGCGGCCAACCCTTGGTTTCAGCTCAGGTCATGATCTCACGGTTTGTGAGTTCGAGCCCCAAATTGGGCTCCACGTCGACAGCATGGAGCCTGCTTGGGATTCTCTCTCTCTCCCTCTCTCTGCCCCTCTCCCACTCACTCTCTCTCCCTCTCGAAATAAATAAATAGACTTCAAAAAATAAGAATAAGTTAAAATTAAAAAACAAAATATATTGTCTCCCAGAGCCCTGGTCTTCTCCTCTGTAAAGTGGTATTGAAGTTCGTGACTTGCACAGCCGTTGTAGGGATTGAGGAGAGGACATGTGTGAAAGCACTTGTAAAGGCTATACCACACAGCAGGCCCACAGTAAGTAGAATTTATTATTGTAATAGCTTGGGAGGCCCAGTGGGTGCTCAAAGCCCCATGGAAGGAAGACAGAAGAGTCATATTAACTCAACTGTACAACTTCAACAAAGACGTAGGGGCAAGAAGGCAGAAAGCAAGATGGGGAAGATGGGAGGTGGTTAAAATCAGCAAAAATTAAAACCCAGCCAGGATCTCCATCAACAACTTATTTAAGAGTAAGGCATCCCACAGGCCAGGGGTAATTGGGTGGGGGAAGCCTCTCTTTCTCCCCAGGGTGGGGATGGGGAACAGGCCAAGCAGGGTGGGGGATGAGGGGGCGAACAGCCTCTTTATTAACACAATTATTTTATTTGCCGAAAGGTAATCATCCTAAGTGAGGTCAAGGCGGCTGGCACGGGAAGGCTCTGCAGGCGGCTGGCCCTCGTTGTCATAGCAACGGAGCCAGATCACTTCTAGCAGCTGCAAGGGCTGGAGGTTCCTGAGAAAGGAGCCCTCCCCACCCCATCTCTCTTCTTCCCCCAGAGAAAGGCTGAAGGCGACCTGTGGGTATTGCATTCCTCCTCTCAGCTCCAAGTGACAGACCAAGAGTCCCTGGGGGAACGTCCAGCCCAGGTTCACAGGGAGCCCATCCTAGGGGAGAGGGGTCTCTGTGTCCATCATCTCATTTCACCCCATAATACCCTGCAAAGAAGAGAGTAAGCATCACCTGACCATTTTACAGAAAGCTGTGGCTCAGAGGAGCTAGTGATCTATCCATGTACACACAGCCCCTAGGATTTAGAGGCTGGAGTCTGAAGCCTAAGGCACCATTTCCAGTTGCCTCAGAAGCAGGGGCTGTGACAGGACAAGGAGGGATTAGACCAGAGTCTTGATTGATCAGAAAAACTGGGTCAGAGGAAAAGTTGCTAACTTAGAAGTCAGGGAAGCCCAGGTTTGAGTCCCAACTCCCCTCTTACAAGCCACTTCACCCTCAGCAAATTTGCTCTGAGCCTTGGTTTATCCAATGCATTCTGCACTTGTGACTTGCCAGTCTCTGCAAACGTAAGTAATGACCAATTCATATTTCCTCATCTGTAAAATGGGCCAACTAAGCCTTGCCCCAGAGACTCAGGACGTCAGTGGTGACTGGTAAACTTGCTTCAGTGTACAAACGTTAAGAAGCTTGTTCTCTAATTTTCGCCCAAATCTTAGAGTGTGTTAGCTGTGCATAGAAGGGAACAAAATACTCCCTGACCTCAAATCTTCCAGCCCTGAAGTTCAGGAGACAGCACAGGCGAGGCAGGCCCATTGTGGATGCAGCCTATACTGGGGTCCATTTTGCTTGTGCCCGCAGCACCTATCGTCCTCTGGTGGAGGAGTCTGACAGCCACAGGGACAACCGTGCAAGCCTCAGGGAATTCAGATTTGGGGGAGGGGAGGGATAGAAGGAAGAAGAGAGGCAGCGGGGAGGGAGCCCCATTTACTGAGGGCCTGCTCAGCTCCTCGCCCTTTTCTGGAGATCCTGGTAACCCTGGGGACAAGTGCCCTGAAGTAATTATCCCTGTTCCACAAGAAGGAAATCAAGACTTGACGTGGTTAGGAACAGCCCAGGACCCCTAAGGCGGGGACACATGCCCAGGGGCGTCTGACTTCAAAACTCTTCAGATCACAAGCAGGAAGAGAAACGGAGGTCTCAAGGAAGCAATGGCTCCTTCTCCCAGGAGTAGGACCACTCTGGCCCAGATACTAGAGGGAGGCATTCTGGAGGCCCCTGTCCTCCTCCTGCACCTTCTCCCAGCTATCTTCTCCACCAGCCATATCAGGGTCCCAGTCTCCTATGACACACACACTCACGCTCACGCTTGGAGAGTTCTGGCATACTGAAGACATCCACAAAGAAGCCGTTCATCCAGCTTCCCATTTTAGATTCACTCACCTCCTCTGAGGCTGCCAGTTGGAGTTCCCATCCTGTGCCAGACAACATTGAGCAAAGGCAGGAGATGAAAGGGGGACTGTTCAGCATGCATATGGCCCTGGGGGACCCCAGGTGGGGGACCTGACAGGAGAACTTCTGAGGGAAAGGTGGGCAATGGAGAAGAGAGTTCTTGAGGGGTGACTCCCGACTAGTCACACAGAGACCAGGGAAGTTTCTGGGTCATGAGGCAGAGAGACTCAGAGACAAGATGAGAGACAGAGAGAGGAAGGGGATGGCTTTAGCTTCACAGCTGGACCTGGCAGCAATGCCCAGGGTACTGGCCACACTCCAGCTAGATAACAGCTCCAGCACAGGCCTAAGCTTTAGTCAGTGGATCTAAGGCTTGGCCACAATCAGCAGTAAGGAAGATTAGCAGAGACCTGGCAGGGAAAGAGGAGGTGGGTGTTTGGCCAAGGAACAGTTGTATGGATCTCTCTTGAGTCGGAGTCAGGGGCTTTCATTGACCCTTCCCATGAGGTGTAGAGTAAAAGACAGAGGTGGGAGTCAGGCTGAGCCATGTCAACAGGGAGGGAAGAAATATGACCCACTGAAGCCCAGCTAGACCCCAAAACTCAGCCCCAACCCTCTTTCCCCCAATCCCAACAAGTCTCAAGTAAGACCCCAGGATGCCTGGTCAGGGGCATGCCACTCAAGGTGTCCATGCCATCCTTAGTTGGAGAAGGGGGTCTCAGCATAGGAGCTCTGGTGACTTTATTCTCCCCCTTTAGGCCAGGCTGTACAGAGGGAAGGACCGAATGGGTCACATCCCCAATCCCCAAGAGCTCTGGAGAGAGAGTGGAAAGTAGGAGGCGACAAATAGTATCAGCTGCCCAGCATAACTTATTAGCATCCAGGCGAGATTAATCAAGCCCAGAAACCTCGAGCAGACCCCTAATTAGTTGCTGCTGATAACTATATTTGTCATGCTCTCCAATTATTCCACTGTAAATTTCAGAGTTTAATTGCACCTTGTTCTTCATTGAAGTGTCACTGTTTGCACACGCTCCCCTAATTCTTTAGCAAATTTGACAAAATTCAGCATTAAATATAGATTATCTTTAGATTTCCATAATTAACACAACCAAACTGTCTCAGGCCTAAATATTTCTCCCAGTGCCATAAATCTGGCCTGTCCCCAGAACCCAGAGTGCTGCTCCCAGCTCCCTGGCGGAGGCCTCTGGGAGAACATGCATTCACAGTCATGAACTTGACATGTCTTGCACAGGGTTGGGGTATGGGTAGTGGGTGAGGCTTCACTGAGGAAGCATAACCAGGGAACCATTCCACCCCCAAATTTATAGGAGGCCCCATTGAGGCTGCTCCTTGGGGTAGCTCAGCCGTGTCCTAGGGTTTAGAAGGCCAGTCCAGCACCATGGCTGACCTCTAGGCCCTGGAAGGTGGGCTAGAGGCAAGTGGCCCGGCCTATAGCCAAGCTGAAAGTCACTTCACCCCCCAAAAGCCAAAGGGCCCTGTTCATGACTTTTTTCCCCATTAAGGCTGGCCTTGATGTTTGACTTTATGCTAGGAACATGACCCGGGCAGACAGGAATGCCTTCTATGTCACAAAGCCTCCCTGGCACCCTCACTGCCCATCTTCTCTCCTAACCTACTCTCTCCAGACTCACCAGGTGAATATATGGCCATTTGACTTAAACATGCCCACCTGGGACTCTTAGGTCAGATTGGAGGAGAGAAAGAATTCGTGCCCACCTCCAACATTAGGTTGGGAATCTTTCCCACCAGCCCCCAAACCCCAAACCTAATACTGCAACAAAGTCAGCAAGGTGCCCCATTTTCCAAGATGACAAAGGGACAGCAGGGGTGAATGCGAGAGGGCAGAGAAGCCTGTGTCCCCTCCTCCTCCAGAGCCCTACCTAGTCCTTGACCCCTAGGAAGAGAACCATATCTTGGGTTTATCCCAAGTCAAGTCACTTCTTCAGGCTGGCTGTTTCATGGGCAGCACAGCATTCAGAGTTCAACTGCAAGCCAAGACCTCCACTCCACACTGCATTCATGCAGATACACACACACACTTATAGACACACACACAGATATAGAAATAGACACAGGTGCACAGAGACACAGTGCTGACACCCACAGACACACATGCAGACACAAAATCACACACCAACACACAGGGACAGACATACACATGCAGAAACACATACCCCTCTGCCTAAGATGGGGGTAACCAGGCAGAGAAATAAATCAGTGACATATTCAGGGTCTTGCCACGCTGAAGGGCCAGAGTGGGCTGGAGGCTCCAGCAGACAGTATCTACAACCTCTCACACTCCCTATTGCCTGCTAGCCCAATGCTTCTCAGTTTCCCTGAGGAAGATATGGTGGTAGTTGAGGGGTTGAAGATGGGAACCAACAGTAATACTGAGAAGCCTCGAAGTGTACTCACAGCAAATTTGGAGGAAAATCAATGGCCTTTAATGAGATTTGATTTTTCTCCATGATGGGCTGGGCTGGGGGTAATGTGGGGGAAATTTCTGGGTGCAACGTGGGAGATGAGTCAGGTCACAGAATGCAGGGCAGGCTGGGAAAGACTGCACAACCAGAGTGAGGAATCTCCAGGCCTAGTAGCCACAGGGACAGGCAGAGACAGAGGACCAACAGACAGGATATCAGACTGCCATCCAGCACTTCCCACAAGGCCCAGAGAGGGCCCCTGGTCCAGCTCAGGTATCTGTCATGGCTGAGCTGGGTTCCGGATCCAGGAGTCTGGATTTCCCTGCCCTCAAAAGGAATGAGGGGCTGGCCAGGGCCAAGAACAGTGGGAAGTGGTCACCAGAGGGTAGGGAATATATAGCCCATTCAGGGTTATTGGTTTTGGAGGGTGCTGAGAGGCAATTATGAGTGCTTAAATGCGATCACTGGAGTTCACTGAGGATGTGTCAGGCTCCAGCCACCTGTTATTGTCATTCTGCAAAAAACCCTATAAGAGAGGTGGCAGCCCCTTGCTCAGATGAGGATGAGGATCAGAGAAGTCAAAGAGACTGCCCAAATTCATCCAGCCAGTGAGTGCCTCAGGCAGTACCTGAATCAAGGTCTACCAGGCTCTTAAGTCCTTGTTTCATCCATTTGGCTCACAAGCAGCCCCTCATAGGTGATGAAGGAGCCACATCTTCATCTCTCTTATCTTCCAGCCCAGGGGTCCAAGATCCTTGGGCCATCTGGGGTCAGAGCTTGGGTTTAGGCTCCAGTATGACAAGAACACAGGGAATCTCCTCCACACATAGATCCCAATACAAGACTTCCCCAGGCACAGAGGATGGTACACTTGTCAGCTGCCATCCTGCCCACCCCACCCCACTTCACTGGCAAGCTTTGAGCTCCCCCTCCTTCCTTGCTGAATTCTATAAGAGATCAGAGGCCATCAACCCAACCTTAACGTCCTCTACCTGAAGTTCCTGTGCAACATCCTACCTGAATGGTCATCTGAGTGCTTATATTCCTCCAGTGACAGGGACCTCACTACCTCCAAAGTACCCCATTCAGCCTCTGGAATTCTGTTAGCTTGAGCTGCTGTCTCCCTGAACTTCCCACTGGTTCCAGCCCTGCCCTCTGGGTCACTGCCTGCCCAATTTGACCTAAAGGTGTTGGCAGAATTCCTGACAGTGGAGAGAAGTAGTTAAAAACAATAATTTTGGATGGACTCAGTGATGGTTTCTGGGGTATGATAGCAAAAGCACAGGCAACAAAAGAAAAAATAGATAAATAGGACTAAATCAAAATTTAAAACTTCTGTACATCAGAGGACACAATCAACAGAGTGGTAAGGTAATCTACAGAATAGGAGAAAATATTTGCAAATCATCATCTGATGAGGGGTTAATATCCAAAAAATATAAAGAATTCCTACAACCCAACAACAAACAACAGCAACAACAAATAACCTAATTAAAAATTGGGCAAAGGACATGAATAAACATTTCAGCAAGGATGATATACACTTGGCCAATAAGCATAGGAAAATATGCTCAGCATCATCAGTCATTAAGGAAATTAAACCAGTAATGAGATATCACCTCACACCCATTAGGATGACTACTATCAAAAAACAAAACAAAACAAAACAAAACAAAATAACAAGTGTTGGTGAGGATGTGAAGAAGTTGGAACCCTTGGGCACTGTTGCTGGCAGGGTAAAATGGTTACAGATGCTATGGAAAACAGTATGTAGGTTCCTCAAAAAAATAAAGATAGAACTACCATATGATCCAGCAATCCCACTTTTAGGTATATATTCAAAAGAACTGAAAACAGGATCTCAAAGAGATATGTGTACGTCCATGTTCATTGCAGCATTTTTCACCATAGGCAAGACATGGAAGCAACCCAAGTGTCAGTCAACCAATAAATGGATAAACAAAATGTGGAGCCTGCTTCAGATTCTGTGTGTCCCCCCGACTCTGCCCTTTCCTTTCTTGCACTCTCTGTTTCTCAAAAATAAATATTAAAATAAAAAAGGTCACATACATAGATACATAGAAAATACAGTGATGGTTGTCAGGGGCTGGGGCAAGAGGAGCAGGGAGTTCTTATTTAATGGGTACAGAGTTTTGGTTCAGTTTCAGATGGAAAAGATCTGCAGGTCTATTGTACTACAATGTGAGTAAACTTAACTACTGAATTATACACTTAAAAATGGTTAAGACGGTAACCAGGAAAGAAGGAAAAAGCAATGGTTTTGGAGTCAGACAGAACTGGATTTGAGTCCCAGCTCTGCTATTTCCTTCATGACCTGGGGCAAGTTGCCAAATGTCTCTGAGTCTCATAGTTCTCAACTCAACCACAGAATCCAACCTGTGAGCATTTATCTCATTGGCCAAACAGTGAATGGCCTGGGATATTGGTGTGAAACTCCACACATGGAGTTTCAGAAGCAGCAGAACCATGTTCTGGAAGCTACCGTTGGTGGAAGCTGCTCAGGCCTCTCAGACTGGAGTTGGGACAACTGTCATCCCCGGACTGACTGTCCACTCCAAGCCCTATAGGGCCCCTGCCCTCATTCTCTCTCCTACCCATTTTCTCCTGCTCTCCTTATCCCTCACCCCACTCCAGGCACACCATACCCCCAGCCTAGAGCATATGAAGCATGGCCCCCGACAGGGGGTCTTTGCATTTATTTGGTGTTTCTACTACTCAGAATGCTCTCAAATGGCTTGCTCCTTCACTCTCCTCAGGTCTTTACTTAAAAGGTCACCTTTTCAAGGAGGCCCCTCCCTCACTACACCATTTAAAACAGCACCTTCTCCCAACCACTGCACTTCCATACCCTTTTCCCTCTGCTCTATTTCTTGCATAACACATTACATAATTTTACTTATTGATTTTTGACTTGCTTACTGCTAACATCCCCAGCTGGCACATAGTAGGTGCTCAGTAAATCTTGTTAAGTGACAGCATGAGCCAAGCCTTGGCCTTCTGTCCTCAGAGACCTTCTGTCCCATCCTCTACCCCCATCCTAGTGGCAGGGTCTGCAGCTTTAAGGACTCCCATCCCAGGTCCTGGCAGGGGAGGGGGAGCCCCACTTCCCCTGCAGCCCCAGGCTCCCCAACTGCCACTCCGCCCAGCCTGGGCACCAATCCTGTCCATCAATACCGGCCTCCAGCAGCCACACTTGGACGCCCACTCCAATCGATAACCAGCGGCTGCCATCGATCAGCCCCCAGGGTATCAGGAGCCAAGGGAGAGGAGAGGAGAGGGGCAGAAAGGGTATAGAGACAGAGCCCTAGAAAGGGAGCGGCAACAGGGAGCCCCCAGTGACAGGCAGACATGACAGAGATCATCAAAAAACAGGCAGAGCTGAGAGAGGGGAGGCACCAGACCCCAAGCTAGGAAAGCAAGGAGACAGACACAGATGGAAGCCCCGAGAAAGAAGGAAGAGGCAGGCTGGGAAGAGTTCTTGAAGGCCTACCATGTGCCGTGAGCACCTTTTTTCAGGCCCCAGCACAACCCTGGGAGAAAGATTACTGGTGCCATTTTACAGAAAGGAAATGAAGCTCAGAGGTTAAGAAACTGGACCAAGGCCTGAGCCTTGGTTTGGGAGCAGGTCCAGGACTTAAACCTAAATCTGGGTGTCTCTGGGAGTCCAGGCTCTTTACTGCACCCCACAGTAGCTCGAGCTGTGTATTCTGACCTCCAGCCTGGGCATACCACCCACAGCCACGTGGCAAGCTGAAGGACATGGTCCCCACCCCCCTCTGCAGGATGCCCCACTTAGAGATTGTCAGGATGGTTCAGGAGAAGTGGAGTGGAGAGAGGGGCTAGGGGTATTACATGGGGGAGGGTTTAGTGCTGTGGGGGTGGGGGGAGGGTGGCTGTGTGCAGATCTGGCTTCCTCAACTGAAGGCCTCCTAGCTGATGCTTGAGCTGGAAGGTCTCTCCTTCTAAGCTCAGCTCCCCACCTTCCATCCCCCACCCCCTACAAACCCTTCTGATTGTCACAGCATGACCTTAGGTAAGTTACTTAACCTTTCTGGGCCCCAGTTTCCTATCTATAAACGAAAGGTAATAACAGTGCCTACCCCAAAGCATCATGAGGACTAAATGAGACAAGGCACATAAAACCGTTAGCACATGGTAAGTACATAATAAATGTTAGTATCATCATCATCATCATCATCACCCATCACCCTGCTGTGCACATGGCTTCAGGGTCCCATACCCACTGCAGTGAGACTGTTCTAAGTATGTGTGTTGGTATCAGGGCTCTGATTCAAACAAGATCCTGCTCCTTGCTGTGCCTGACCCCCAGCTAGTCCCCCCATCTATGGGAAGGGCATCTGTGCAGGGCCTGGATACAGATGGGTCTCAGCAGGGTCGAGGGCTGAAGGGTTCTACAGAGCATCCCCTCACTCTCGATTAGCTCTTTTGTTGCAGAGAATCAAGAGCAGCTGTGGCTAGGGAATCATTTGTGTCTTGTCTTCTCCAAAAGTGGAAGGGGAGGGCCAGCTGGAATTGAGCTATTTGCCTCCAACCTACAATAGAGAAAAGGAGGGAGAGGCAGTGAGTCTCCAACCTCAGGACCCATTTATGTGCTTATGTGTGATTTTTAAATACCCAGTATGTGCCTGGCCCTGGGCTGAGACCTGGGAATATAAAAGGAGTGAAGCCAACTCCTGCCTTGATTATGTAAAAGACAGGAGTGGGGATTCCTAGAGGTGGGAGGGGCTTTCATGTCTGCTCCACAGAGGCCTTGGGGGCTTGGGGGTTACTTGTAAGAAGGGACAAAGCCCACTGTCTTGCCGCCTCCCTTATATGCAGACTTGTGCCTTGGTTTCTTCTTTCTAGAGGAAACTGCTCAGCCAACTGACATTTTTTTTGAGACTACAGATCAACCACAAAAGGTGACACTTCTCATGGAGTCTCTCTTCTGACACCCACAAACCTCAGCAAAAGAGCTGGGAGCCTGAAGGGAAGAGGAAGTACAGAGGTGGCAGGAGAAAGCAGGGCCAGCCAAGTTCAGCCAGCTGCAGGGTTGGGGCAGGGGGCAGCTGGGCCCAGCCCCTCCTTCCTGGCCCACAGCTGGTGAAGGGTCTCCTCTGAAATGGAATATTGTGACAGAGAGGGCATAGTATTTCCATCAGAATCCTTCTTGGAGTGTCTGGAGAGGAACATTGTTTAGAAGCAGCCTTCCCAGAGCCCAAGATAGTAATCTCCTGGTCCTAATTCATTGCCCAGCCCCACTCCTTTTTCCCAGTCTGGGGAAGAAACTGGGACAATTAACTGGAGCTTCTTTAAACATGGCTCTGCTCCCCCACCCACCCCGGTTGGCTAAACAGGGCTCTGCGATTTAAAAATATAATTCAGAGATTAGTTGTTGTGCCTGCAAATAACAATGGCTGCATTATTGAGAATTTACAATTTTCTGAGCCCTGTGCTACCCTGCTATAGGTATGGTGTCCCTGTTTTTACAGAAGCAACTGAATGTCCTGGAAAATAAGCGATTTTCCTTAGGTCATCCAGCTGGGAAAAGGTGAACCAGGATTAGAACCCAAGCTGGTGCTGCTCACATCAAGTCACAGATTTGAAAGGAAGAAGTGTCCAGATTGGGATGCAGTGGGGCTGGGTGACTAGAATTTACTGATGAGAGGTTGATGGGGAGGAAAAAGAAAGAGGCAGTCCCAGGTACTATGTCTCCTGACCAGGCCTCCAGGACCCTGAGGGGAGGGGATAGTGACAGCCTCCTGGCCAGTGGCCACCTCTCTGCCACATAAAACCTTCTCTATGTGCATCTGATTCCAGACCTAGGAATGGGGCACATTGAGCTCTGGCTGAGTAGGGGGTAGTGAGAACTTTCTGGAGCACCTCCCCCAGGAGGATGAGCTGAAGACCACCAGGGAGGTGTTAATGAAACAGGGAAGCTGTGAACAGACCCAGGAGTGATTCCAATCTGACACTTCCACCCTAACCCCCACCAGTAATGAGCTGGGACCTGCCCTTCTCCCCAGAGAGGAGGGTGAGGGGAGAAGAGGAAGTCCCTGGGCATCTTTGTAGCTTCAGATGCTTCTGTTCATTTTCATCATCATCATCATCTTCCCTACAATAAAAAGCTTGTATTATTAAGCACCTACTATGTCCCGTGCACTATGCCAAGTCCATTTCCTAAATCCAGTAATGAATCATCACAAACTATGTTTGTAGTAGTAGTACCTACTATCCTTATCTCCATTTTGTAGGTGACAAAACTGAGGCTCAATTGGATTAAGTGACTGGCCTGAGGTAGAGCCAACATTTGGAGGCAGGGCCTTCTTGACTCAGAAGTCTGCATTCTTAATATTTTTGCTACTGTGCTTTTTGGCGTGGGCCCGCAAGAGTCCTCAGCGGGAAGGTGGGCGGAGTGGGAATGTTCCTCTGTCTGTCCATGCAGAGAGACATGTACATGTAGCCCCAGAGCTGGAGCCGGTGTGGTGAATAAAGGCAGCGGGCCCACCCATGTACCCAGAGGTTCCAGAACGGGGAAGAAAGAGGGAAGAACAGGAGCCTAGCCCTACCACCAAACCTCATGGTCTCCCTGTGTGCTCTCTGGGTCTTCTTTCCATGGGTGCAATGAGAGTTGGGCCAGTGACTCCAAGGAGGGACTCCAGCTCTGCCCCCTGCCTGGGAAAGGGGAGGGAGAGGAGCACAGCCCTGAAAGAGTATGTGTGTTTACGGAGGGGTGTGTGTTAGGAAGAGCCCTGCCTCCAGGTGCTAGAGGGAGGGGCTGAGCAACTCTGTGAGTGGAGTCCCATGTTTGTAAACATCATTAATCAGGGATTAGCAGATGGGCATGCTAATTGCACCTGTGGAAGCCGGAGACCTCGAGGTTGATTACATTTACAAACTGTGGGGATCCCTGGCGCCTGGCCCTGCAAGAGTGATGGGGGAGGGTCTAGTTTAGGACCTCAGCCTCGGGGAAAGGAGCTGGCAATTTCCCCTCCTGCCAAAACCCAACCAAACAAACAAACTTCCAGCCCTGCAAGGGGCTGGGGTGCTGGCCACAATTCAGCTGTTCTGGAATACCAACCTTCTGAGACCCTTTCCCTCTTGGCTGGGGAGGCCTGACAAAGGAGGATCTTGCCAATGTCATTCCAATCCCCTCCCCTCTCCAACCCCCTCCAGCTGCTCTCAGGAGTACATCTCCTTGTGTATTGCAGCTGAAATATGTCTTAGAGTCTATGGGAAAATTGAGGCCAGGGTGGCAGGACAGCGGAGCCCATGCAGCTCAGGTGCTGCAAAAACAGCTGCCATGCTCCTCCAGGATTGGGCTGAGGGCTTTACATGAGTGAGCTCATTTAATCCGCACTCTGATCCTCTGAAGTGGAGGCTGTTGGAAAAGTTAAGGGATATGTCCATATTTACACTACCAGCAAATCAGAATTGGAACTCAAAGCAAGAGCTACTTAACAGTCAGTCTCACATTCTTAAATGTGGCTCTTCAGGGTCATCCTTACCCTGCCCTGCAGAGGATGGACCTCCACCTTGCCTCTGTCTTCATACCCACAGCCACAGCTGCCCCAGCTCCTGTGTATTTAACCATACTTGCTGAGCAGCCTGTATGCATCAGGCCACCACAAAGAAATTCAGACCTCATCCTTTGCCTTAGGGTCTCAGGTGCTTCGTTTTGGAAATGCCTGGTTTGCACGACCTAACTACATACCTGTGTGCATGGCAGGTAATTACGGCCTCAATACCTTTTAGTTCAAGTGAGCCTGCCTTCCCAGAGGCCAGCTGGCTTGCTGCCCATGGGATGAAGCAGGGAGGAGCCCCTGTGCCTGGCTTTTAGCACCGAGAGTGGCCCTCTAGATGGCTCGGACTACTGGGACCCAGAAAACTGAACAACATGCCCAAAGCAAGTTAGATAAGTTCCAGACATGACATAGGAGTCCATGGGCAGGAAAGCAGGCTCTGAACCCCGAGTACCCCGAACCCCAACTTCTAGGTTCCATGATGGGTTTGTTCCCAGAGAGCAGAGCTCGATTCTCTACTGCCACATGGAGGGAACACCAGGACATCTCAGTTCATTTCCATCAAGTCTATTAGTTGGGATTCTCCAGAGAAACAGAACCAACAGGTGATATATATATATCTGTATACTTATCTATATACACACATATAATGCTTATTTATTATGAGGACTTGGCTCATGTGGTTATGAGTCTGGCAAGTCCAGGTTCTGCAGAGAACAGCAAGCTGGAGACCTTGGAGAGCCAATGACGCAGTTCCCATCTAAAGGCCAGCAGGCTTGAGGCCAGAAAAAGCCCATGTTTCAGTTCCAAAAGGCAGGAAGAATTCTTAGGGGAGAAGCTTTTTTTTTTTTTTTTTTTTTTTCCTCCCTCTATTCAGGTCTTCAACTGATTGGATGAGGTCCACCCACAATGGAAAGGGCACTTTGGCTTACTCAGTCTACAAATTTAGATGTCAATCTCATACAAAAACACCCTCACAGAAACACTGAGAATAAGGTTTGACCAACTATCTGGGCATTCTGTGGCCCAGGCAACTTGATACATAAACTGAGCCATTATATCCATGTCTGTACTATCATGTGCTAGTCCTGGGGTGCACAGTGCCTAAGATTACAGAATGCTTTTTACTGATACTCTCTCATTTTGTTTTTACAAATCTTTGTTGGGGAGGGGTTGGCTGGAGCAGGTACTGAAGGCACTATCCCCATTTTATAGATGAGGAGGCTGAGAAGCCATCCAGGTAAGAAGCCAATAGAGTCAGGGCTCAAGCCACCATCTTCTGAACCTAGGGACAGATGAAAGGCCAACTGGCCCAAACTTTTAGGCATGCACTCAAAAGGACAGGTATGAATGATTTGGAAGCAGTTTCTTGGACATGAGAAGGTGGCTTGAAGACCAGTGATTCTCAGATCTGGCAGCATACTAGCATCAACCGGGGAGCTCTAAAAAACATGGGACCTGGCTCCTGCCACAGAGATTCTGATCTAATCATTCTGATGCCTCTGGGCAGCTGGAATATTAAAGCTGTCCCTCTCCGCACCACCACACATACCCCCAACCCCACCTAAGGTGTAGCCAAGGTTCAAAACCACATTAGGATCTTGGCTAAGAGTGCAGCATAGATAGGGGAGGCAGTGTGATATGCCCAAGGCTGACACATGCCAGGGTCAGAATCTGTGTGGCAGTTGGGGACAGACAGCTCAAGGGTACCAATGCGGTAGAGATCTCTATGGAGTTTTATGAAAAGGTTCTTCTTCGGGGCGCCTGGGTGGCTTGGTCGGTGAAGCGTCCAACTTCGGCTCAGGTCATGATCTCACGGTCCGTGGGTTCGAGCCCCGCATCGGGCTCTGTGCTGACAGCTCAGAGCCTGGAGCCTGTTTCAGATTCTGTGTCTCCCTCTCTCTCTGCTCCTCCCCTGTTCATGCTCTGTCTCTCTCTGTCTCAAAAAATAAATAAACGTTAAAAAAAAAATTAAAAAAAAAAAAAGGTTCTTCTTCTTTCTTGAGAGGAAAAACTTTGACTTTAAAGCAATCTTAGGCCCTTTTATTTTATTATTTATTTATTTTGAGAGGGAGTGAGCAAGTGGGGGGACAGGCAGAAAGACAGGGAGAGAGAATCCCAAGCAGGCACCGCATTGTCAGCACAGAGCCTGATGTGGGGCTCAATCTCACGAACCATGAGATCATGACCTGAGCAGAAGTCAAGAGTCAGATGCTTAACCAACTGAGACACCAAGGCGCCCGTGCAATCTTGGGCCCTTTTAAAACAAATTCAAATGTCTTTTTAAACGGGAATCCCAAGATAATTTCATTCCAAAGAGAAAAGAGTGGTACCTCTTACTGAGCACTACCGTGTGGAAGGCACTGAGCTCATGTTGCCCTCTCTATCCTCCCACAACTTGGGAAGGTAGGGTGATCCCCCTTCACCAATGAGGAGACTGAGGCTCGGGTGGGAAAGGAACTTGTTCAAGGTGACAGAGCAATTAGGACTTTAACTTAGGTTGCTGTCCTCCAGGATCCATACTCCAGAACAGTGGTTCTCAACGAGGGCGATTGTGTCCTCCAGGGGACATGTGGCAATGACTGGAGACATTTTTGGTTGCCACACTGGGGGGCAGGGGGTGCTCCTGGCATCTAGTGGGTAGAAGCCAGGGATGTTGTTGAACATCCTATGAGGCACAGGACAAGCCATCCAACAAAGAGTTATCTGGCCCAGAATGTCAATACTGCTGAGGTCCTGGAGCCCCTACTCCAGTGGTTCTCAGCCTGGGGTACACATTAGACTCATTTGGGGGCAGGAGGGGGGGGCTTTCAAATTCCTGATACCCAGGTTGCCCCCTGACCAATTACATCAGATTCTCTGGGGGTGGGTCCCCAGTGTGAGTTGTTTTTGAAAGATTGCCAGGTGGTTCCAATGGGTAGCCAAGACTGCTCTAAACTACTTATACCGGGGGCTTCTGCTCCATTTGTGGGACCCTGTGGGAGGAGCACCAAATCCATGTGGGTTGTACAATAAACAGCAACACTGTCCCCACCACTCCACAGAACCAAAGGCCAGGGCTCTGGTTCATTGGTTCCTTTCTCAGAGGTGCACTGACTGATGAGTCACTGGTGAGGAGGTCTGGAAGGCCAGTGAGGTGAGAGGTGTTTGTTAATCTTTCCCTTGCCTCTCTGGGGGCCACAGCCAGGAATCTCCAGAGATGGCTGCAAAAACTTCCAGAAGAGACTACGGATCAAAGAGCAAGGCTGCCATCTAGTGGAAGAATGGGACAGAATGGCCCAGGTGACATTTTATTGGATCCTCACAAAGAGCCCTGTGAGGGACAGCAGGATGAAGCCTCGTGCTCAAGGTCCCCACTGGGGCAGGCAGGGTTGGAGCCTGGATTTGTACCCGTCTAGTCCACAAGAGGAACGAGGCCTTCCTCTACATTCTCACACTGGTTCAAGAGGAATAGGACACCTGGACTAGGCTGCCCAATTCCCTTTGTATGTCTTGACTTCCAGGCAGGGCCCAGGAGGAAAGAGACCCTCTATCCCAGCACAATCTTGGAGACTAACAAGCTGCCACTTCCAACCGCAAGTCCAAAATCAAAACAGGAAACTGAACTTTCCTTTGGTCTCCATCGCAGAGCTTCCTGCCCTACAAGATAGTGCCTAGTAAACAGGGGCCTGGGTGCACTCTCAGGCAAGAGACACCAGTACATTCGATCATGTGGATGTGTGTGCCCTCTAGCACACACACCTCAGACAGTCCAAGTCAGCCCCCATTATGCCTCTCTTGTTCTGGTTCTGAGGACAGTCCTGGGTGCTGAGCCACTCTGGGCCCTGCTGATGTGGCTGAGGTTCCTTGCGGGTCTTAGAGAAGTTGCTCTCTCTTCTCTGCAGAGAAACCCTTCCTCTGGCTGCAAATGGAGTGAAGAAGAATTCCTGCACCAACAGACAAAAGGACAAAAGGGGAAGAGAGAGGATGGAGAAGAGGAAGGACCACGTGTCAGCACTCCCTCTTCTCATCCTCAAAGGATGCATTTGGGGCACCTGGGTGGCTCAGTTGGTTGAGCATCTGACTTCAACTCAGGTCATGATCTCATGTCTCATGAGTTCAAGCCCCACATCAGGCTCTAAGCTGACAGCCTGGAGCCTGCTTCAGATTCTGTGTCTCCCTCTCTCTCTGCCCCTCCCCTGCTCACATTCTGTCTCTGTCTCAAAGACAAACATAAAACAATTTTTTTTAAAAAGATGCATTTTCCCCATCTGGCACATAAAGTGACTGAGGCACAGAAAGACAGGGAAAATTGTTGAGTGTAAAACACCTACACATGTGTGGTCAGAGGGCAAGAAGTCAGGCAACAGTAGACTCACCTGCAGCCACGGAGACATTCAAGGAGTCAAGTCCAGAGGGCAGCTGCCGGCCAGGCAGGATTGTAAGGAGAAGCTGGCAGGAGGCCTGTACCTCCTTGGACAGACCAGAGCCCTCATTACCTGCAGGGCATAGAGGCAGAGGGTTAAGGATGCCCCAGTTAGACACATGGGCACTCTGGACATGCACATCTGAACAAGGAAAAGTGGGGACATCTACCTACCCAGCACTAGGACAGTAGGCCGGTCCCAGAGGAACTCCAAGCAGCTAGTGACAGGGATCTCAGAGAACGAGGAAATCTCAGGCCCCAGGCAGCCCACTGTGCCAGCTACGAGCCAGCCCTCCCGGGCTCTGGCCTGAAAGGAGGAAGAAGAAATCAAGTTCTAGGTCACGAAACCTTCATTCAAGCCCCAGCTGAGGAGCTGGTCTTGTGCATATAGTCATTCCCTTGCTGATCCATTCAATTCATCAACAGTTATTAAGCCTCTAGAATGGGCAGGCTCTGTTCTAAGTGATGGGGACAGGGCAGAGAACAAAATGGGCCCAAATCCCAGCTACCCAGTGGAAGGGTGATCAGGGAAGGCCTCACTGAGGCAATACTGGAGTGGAGACCTGAACGAGATGAAGGAGTACCAAGCATACATCTGGGGGCAGAATAATCTAGGCAGAAATGAGTTAAGTGCAAACGCTGAGGCTGGCACTTATGTGACACATGGGAGGAACAGTGGAGTGGCAAGGTGGTGGCGGGTGGGGAGGGAGGACGAGAGGGAGGGAGACAGGAGAGGGAACAAAGAGCCACATAAGGTAGGACCTCAAAGGCCACTAGAAGGACTTTGGCTTTTGCTCTCTGAGAGAGATGTGAAGGCTTTGAAAGGTTCTGAGCAGAGAAGTAACATGTTTCAACAGAATCACTCTGCCTGCTGGGTTGAGAGCCAATAGCAAGAGATGGGACATTCCCACAATAATGCAGGCAAGAGATGATGGAAGCCTGCGCCAGAGTGGGAGCTGCAGAGATGGGGAGGATTGGTGGGAATACAAAAATACCTTCATGGTAAAACCAAAAGAATTTGTGGATAGGGTGGGCCATGGCAAGCAGGAAGAATCAAGGCCACCACAGCACTGGGCCTAAATAAAGGGATGCGGTTGCCATCGATCAAGCTGGGCAAAGTCTACAGAAGGAAGTGCTTGGCTTTGAAAATGTGAAGTTTGAAATGCCCCTCAGACCACAAAAGAAGCTGTTGAGTAAGCAACTTGATAATATGAATCTGGGGTTGAGAAGTCAGATCCAGGCTAGCATATACATTTGGGAGGCAGCCAAGCATAGGTGGTATTTAATGCCCTGAGACTGGATGAAACCAAGAAATGAACACATACAGAACAGAGATCCAAGGACTGGGCCTGGGAGACCTAGGGGGGCAGATGGTCATGGGAGCAGTCAAATGCAAGGCAAGACTGCCCCCTTGTGTCCATCAATAGAAGCACAACTGAAGACAGAAACTTGGACCAGGAAAGGGGTTTCTTTACTTAGGTTTACCCCTTCCTGGATATCAAAGTTGTTGTTGGTGGTGGTGGTGGTTTGTTTGGGTTTTGGTTTTCTGTAGGGTTGGGGGGCGGGGTGGGCGGGAGAAAGGCATAAGTGAACCTGTCTTTCTTCAAAGAGCCTTTCAGGCTGTGCCCCCACTCAGAATGCATGACTCCTGCCAACCAGCTTCTCACAGTCCATCACACCATTTACTGAAAACCTACTTAGTAGGCAGCGAGGATCTGAGGTATACTAGCCTCCAAGGCAAAGAGGTAGTACAGTAAAGGAAATGAAGGAGTACAGTAAAGGGAATGAAGCTAGGAAGTCTTTAACTTCAGATTCTGCCCTACTTATGGTTTTGAAAATTCCAGAATCCTTCCCTTCCAAAAGGGATTTAGAAGGACGTAGGAAACGATGCCAACATTCCCCTTCCTCTCCCCTTCTTTCATCAACTGCTGGATGAGTGCCCTTGGAGAGACTGAGTTTGTCTCGTTTCTTCTCTACCCACCGTCCGCCTCCCCGCCATTACCTGTAAAAAACTGGCCAGGTCATCAGTGGAGAACAGGTCCATCACCTCCATAGCACCCGCGCTGGCTTTGCTGACTACTGGGGTGAGTGGGCAGCTGCAAATTTCCCCATGCCCTGCATTAAACTGGGTAATCTCAAACCCGGTGCTTTGCCCTAGCCAACCCCCACCTCCCCGCCCCGCCTCCCTGGCCCTGGCCCCCAAGGGTTAAGGGTGAGAATTCTGACGATGGGACGAGGGATCAAGGGTCAAGGTGCTTAGAAACTCGGCTGTGCCCCAAAGCGGGGCACATGGGGATTAAGGGATGTCCATGCCTGTTTCTCCCGCTGGTGATGACTTTATCCACTCCGAGAAAATGAGCAGAACGCAGCACACCCCCAAGGTTCCGGGGATCCTGGAGCCCTTCGAGGACGAGCCACAGCTGCCGGGGGTCGTCGCCTGGCCTCGCCTCCCCGACCTCAGTCCAAGGCCGAGGCTGAAGCGGGCTCACCTCCATGCAGACGCCCTGGTGGGCCTGGTAGCGGCACAGGGCGTCCAGCTTCTGCCGTCTGGGCCGCAGAACTGGTATGTCACGCGCCTCCGCCGCCCGGAGCAGCTCGGCCCGCTCCCCTTGCAACCCTGATCTGCCGGCCTGGAGCAGAAGCCTGGCCACGCGGCGACGAGCAGCTCGCAGAGCCAGGAGACAAGGGGACAGGCCAAACAGACGCTCCAGTCCCTCCGCAGATCGCGGGGTCGGCGCCAGGTCATCCAGTAGCAGGCGGCTCAGCTCCTCCCCGCCGGGCCGCTCCCCACGCCTCGCCGCTTGAGAGGAATGACGCGCGAGCAGGCGACCCGAAAACCGCGAGGTCGCGCCCCTGACGGCCCAGAGCAGTGCCATGGTCGATGCCCCCTGCTACGTCATCAGGATTGGTCACTCCCGCCGCGGCCCGCTCCGGGTCCCCAACATTGGCAAAGGAGACCCGATGGCCGTCTCTACCTCGCCCCCTCAGAGTACGAATAGCCTGGATTCTCGACTTAGACTACCCACAACCAGGTAGCCTAACCAAGGCCGCCCCTCCCCGGCTCCCACGTGGGCTACTCTGCTTCCGGGTTCGGGCGGCCTGCCCCCTGCCCGCTGACGCACTGCGCATGCCCGACCGCCCCGCGGTGCCCACAGCGCCTCCTGCAGGACTAGCTGAGCCGCAGCCTTCTCTGTACTGCGACCTGCTGGGCTGCCCCCTACTACCGGCATCATTCTGTGCCTTTCGAGGTCCCAGAAGGCTGGAGGGCCACATTCACCCAGACACCGGCAAAAGCCACTTGAAAAGGGATGTGTTCCAACCAGGTCAGTCGTGGTGATTCCCCCCCCGCCCCCCCCCCCCCCGACATCCAGTCCACCACCAGGTGCTGGGGATTTTCCTCAGAAGCTTCTGCATCCAGCCCCTCCTCTGCACCTCCACTGCCTTGTCAAACCCTCAGCATCAGTCAACAGGACGCCAGCAGTAACTTCCTGTCCCGTGGCAGCTGATTCTCCAAGTGACAGCTCTGTGCCTCTCCTGCACCTGCTGACAAGCCAACTGATGTCCTTGGCCCATAGGTAATCACCAGACTCTTTGCTCAGCACACAGACCTCCGGTGATTCAGGCAGCAACTTCCTTTTCGGCCCCATCTCACTCCTGCACTACATTCTGTGCTGTTCCCATGACATTGCCTGCTTTTTTGGC
The DNA here is from genome assembly GCF_018350195.1 of Panthera tigris. NCBI lineage: Eukaryota > Metazoa > Chordata > Mammalia > Carnivora > Felidae > Panthera > Panthera tigris. The sequence continues at coordinate 24,313,721 of NC_056673.1, forward strand.
CTCCCGGCCTTGTATCCACTGTTGTCCTCTTTCCTGGCTGGCAAACTCCTACCCATTTTCAAGACTCAACCCAAACCCACATCTGCTACCTAAGGTAATCCATACTCCAGGAGTGATGCCCCAAAGCGCCCACCTTCCCACTCACCTGGAAGAAATTCTGAGGCACAACCACCCCTGATCACAGAAAAGGAGAAAGAACAGAAAGATACTCCTAAAGCCAAGGTAGGTTGTTGCAATTTTTCTTTTTTAATTATCACAGTGAAACCCAGTTGGGAGGCAGGGCCCGATATTCAGCTGCCATAGTCAGTGTGGAGTGATGACCCCACTGGGAGCAGAGAAGCCAAGCCTGGGCTGGAGAACTGGGGTGGGTGAAGAGAAGAGGCAATGGGGGCAGTAGGGCAGGGAGAGGAGGAAGCCTAGGGCCTTGGATAGCTATTCAGATAGAAGGTGAGGGCTTCTCTCTGCCCCCTCCTCCTTGAGGTACAGGGGTTGGGGTACAAGAAGATAGGGGGAAGCCCCCCTTTTGGCCACAGTTCCTTCCCCAGGTCAAAAGGAAGAGACCAAAGAGAGCACACAAAGGCCAAGGAGCCCAAGAAGCGGACCAATAATTAACCAAATTACCTGTTAACCAAAGTTAACAGGTAAAACAATTGGGGACACCTAACCTCCTCTCCCCAGCCCACTGTTCATATTTGTGGTGGACATAATTTGATAAGACATAAAAACTTCCAAAAATTTGTAGCCCCTGGTGGGTTGGAGAGAGGAAGCAGAATCCAGGAGTCTGGAAATCAACACCTAAAATCCAGAGGCAGGAGTCAAGCCGTGAGGCGTGGGGACGGAAGACAGAACTCCCCACAGGAAACTAGATCACCTACTCCATGGGCCTCATCTGGATGTCTCCAATCTGCTGGAAGGCACAAGGCTTGAGGCAGACAGGATGCTCTCCCCACCCGCTAGGCCTCCCTGCTGTCCTCCTCTGGGATGGCTGGGCTCTTCCAGGAGGTGGCCAGTCAAGGCCAGACTCACCTGGACACGTGGAAGGGTGCTTGAGGACATAGATGACAGCCTCAGCCACATCTTCAGGTTTGAGACACTGGAGAGTATGAGAGGGATGGTGAGGGCAGAGTGAACCTCCCACCTCTGACGTCCTCTCCAACATCTTCATCCCTACCCCAACCCTCCAGGAGGCATGACAGGCTGGCTAGAAGAGTGTGGTCTAAAGGCCAGGGTTCCCTCTGCATTCACTTAGGGAGTGAGTGGCTCACTGGCCTCAGAGTGAGGCCTCACCTTTATGCATTCATAGATGGCAGCTGCCTTCTCAGGGTCCTTGTTGTGGAGTTTGAAGGAGAATTGTGTCTTCGCCACTTCTGGAGAGATGCACTGGACCAACAGAGAGGGCCTGCTCAGGAGCTGAGCTGAGCCCTGCCTCCATCCCAGTCAGAAGCTAGGCTTAGGGGAGAGGCAGGATGGAAAACATGGGGGCCCCCCTGCTTCACAGTGATGGCTGCCCAATGTCCAGCAGCCACCTCCTCCTCCCAAAGCTGCCACTAGCAATGATCACAATGACACCTACCACCTATGGAGCCCTTCTCAGGTAAGTGTTTTACAAAATGGTGTCCCTTAAGACTTCATCACTGGGTCAGTATCACCATCTCCATTTTACAAATGAGTAAGGCTGAGGCTTGGAGGGGTTAAGTGAGTTGCCCAAGGTCATGTGACCTTCCAGGGAAGAGCCCAGAGTCTGGGTTTACAGCCACGGTTTCCCACAGCCCCTGCTCTCCCTCAGTCTCACCTACTGTGTTCCCTTCTGGTCAGCCCCCTCCCATCTCAAAGTCAGTGACCTGAAGTTCAAAGGGCTACTCAGGGTCATGCAAGCAGCAGCAGAGCCCAGGAGCTCTGTGCCCCTCACACTCCCAGCAGGGCATCCTGAACAGTATGAGTGTGGGGTGCGGAAGGCCTGTGCCTACCCTGTCCCCACCAGGGCCAGGCCTCACCCTCACTGTGGCTCAAATGTGGGTCTGGGCCTCCCGAAGCTCTTGCCTCAGTCCCTTTGTCAGTGTGGTGATGGCATACTTGGTAGCACTATAGAAATGGATCACAGAGTGGGGTGACACTTGGTGACCAGACATGCTGGGTGGAAGAAAGGAGGGGAAAGAAGAGAGTGAAGCTGCTGATGGACCAGCAGTGCCCCCTGCTGGACCAGTCAGCCCCACCACCTAGATGCTGCAGGAAAGCCGTCTCAAGGGGACCTCTTTACAGGCCATCCTGGTGGCCCACTGATGTAGCTCCAGCAATTCAAGCAGCTCCTGTAAGTCCTGCTCTTCCTAGAAGTCCAACTAGGGGCTGGCACTTGATATACACTATTCTTTCTCTCGCCATAATTGTGCCATTTGGCTGTTAACTGGGTATTAAGTCCCTATTTCACCACCAATGAAACTGATGTCCAAAGAGGTCAAATGAACGCAACAGATCACTCAGCTTGGAGGGTGAGTGATGATCTGAGCTTTAGCCCTTGTCCACCTGCCTCACCTGTTGATATTAATGATGTGCCTGTCATCCACCTTCCATTCCTTCATGGACTGGTAGGCTTCCCGAGTGCAGATGCTGAGGGCCAGCATGTTCACCTGCAGGCTGGGGAGGGCAGTGGGGTATCTCTAGCTTGGGCCCATCTGAGCAGGTAATAGAGCCACAGAGCCCGTCCAGGGGAGTGGCATTCCAAAACAGTGTCCAGGTCCTACCAGAGACCAACAATGGTTCCAGGGTACCTTGCCTTAGGTGCCTCTCCCCCTAAAGCCACCAGCCCCAGCAGTGCTAATTCCTCTCCCCAGGTAACCTCCGCCTCCAAGATTCTGTAAACAGCAGTGGGAAACTCCCAAACTCATCCATGACCCAGGAACCCTCCCTGTCTTGGATGTCTCCTCTACAAACAACAGAACCTCTGCCTTAGAGAACTATCTCCTTTTCTTCCTCAAATACCCTCTCCTCTCTTATCTGGGCCAGCTTCCCTGGCCTTGCTCTCTAAAAAGCCTAAAATCCAGGGCGCCTGGGTGGCTCAGTCAGTTAAGCGTCTGACTTCAGCTCAGGTCATGATCTAGTGGTTTGTGAGTTCGAGCCCTGCATGGGGGACTGCACTGACAGCTCAGAGCCTGGAGCCTGCTTCAGATTCTGTGTCTCCCTCTCTCTTTGCCCCTCCCCCACTCACACTCTGTCTCTCTCTCTCTCTCTCTCTCTCTCTCTCTCAAAAATAATAAAAAAATTAAAGATAAAAAGCCTAAAATCCTTCCAAAATGGCTTTAAAAATCTCTCTCCTTGGTGTGCCTGCGTGGCTCAGTAGGTTAAACATCTGACTCTTGATTTCAGCTCAGGTCATGATCTCACAGTTTGTGTGTTCAAGCCCAAACGTGGGGCTCTGTGCTGACAGTGCAGGGCCTGCTTGGGATTCTCTGTCTCCCTCTCTCTCTGCCCCTCCTCCCTCCCCTGTTTGCCTGTGTTCTCTCTCTCTCAAAATAAACATTTTAAAAAAATAAATAAATAGTGGCTCAGTCAGTTAAGGGTCTGATTCTTGGTTTTGACTCAGGTCATGGTCTCATGGTTCATGAGTTCCAGCCTCACACTGGGGTGGGTGCTGACAGCTGGGGGCCTGCTTGGGATTCTCCGTCTCTCTCTCTCTGCCCCTCCCTCACTCATGCGAGCACGCTCTCTCTCGCTCTCTCTCTCTCCCCTAATAAATAAGCTTTAAAAAAAAGAAACCTTTAAATAAATTAATTAATTAATTAAAAAAAAATCTCTCTCCTCAAGTATAGACCCTAGCCTCTCTCTGCCTTACTCAGCTACTCTCTGCTCCTTTCCTATCTCCTCCCTTAAGACTATAAGTAGAGAAGGCCTGCCCTTCCTTCCTTCCATGCCTTCCTCTAGACTCTGTTCCATCTACAAGATTAGGCACAGAGACTCTTTATGGGGGTGGGGTAGCTGGTCAGAAGATGGCAGGGGACCTCCTAAGCACATGAGGGCTTTCTGCCTTCCTTGGCCTCTGCCAGAGGTGACCCAAAATCCCCACCCTTCATGGAACAAAGGCCTGAAGAAGTATCTCAGCTCCAAAGCTCCTGCCAAGCCACACTCCTGCCCCATGAGGACAAGCACAGATAAAGCTTTCAGCAGGTCCTCAAGTCTCTCCTCCTGAGAAGAGACAAGACCAGCCAGGACATTAGATGTTTCTCTTTATCAGGTGTCAGAGCCAGGCATCAGGACAGAACACCCTCGCCATGAACCTGCCTCAGCATTCATAGCAGAAGGACACGAGGACCTTTTTTCTGGCCCGCTTAGCAATGTGTATTTATGAGGCAGAAAACTCAACTCTGAGGACAGATGGAATAAGAGGAACAGGTCCCTGAGACCAGGGGAGTGATTCTCCTAAGGCTGGTGGGGTGGAGGGTGGAGATGTCTCAGAAGACGATCCTAATAGAATTACATAGTGTTGAAGCTGGAAAGGGCCTTAGGGACTCAATATATGTCCCTCATTTTACAGACGTGCAAGATCTCAGATCTCCCAGAAGGCTGTCTGAGGGCAGGGGTAGTGCTTCATTTTCACTGTTCACTGTTTCAATGTTCATTGTTCATTTCTAGGCCCAAGCAACTTTTAGGTGCTAAATCGATTGTGGGAAAAAGATCCATCCCATGTACACACTGTTTTCAACTTCTCAGGATACTTTTATACCCTAATATTGCCCCATAATATAGTCTAGAAGTTGAAAACCCATGTCCTGAAGGCTGTGTTTGGTCTGTACAAAGTTTTAAAACATTTGTAATTCACTCCCAATGTGCACTGGAAGCTTTCATTCCTTCAAAAAATATCTATTGAGTGTTTATGGGCTGAGGCCATAACAGAGAATAAACCAGACAAAAATCCTTGCCCTTGTGGAGCTGAGGTTTTGGTAAATGGGAGGGGTAGGATGTCACATAAAAACCCAGGCTCTCCACTCCTCTCAAAGAAATGGTAAGATCTGGCCACACTGGACCCATAGTGCTCCACAGCAGGGATGCTGGATTTCAGCAGCCACCCTTGTACTTGGCCATGTGCTCTCCCACTTACTGTAGACTCCCCTGACTCACCTCACTCATTTAGCTATTTACCTGGCCCCAGGGGATACTGGGGTTTGTGGCCCCAGATATTGATGTGTGTTCACCCCAATTAAATGTGACAAGGCTGATAGAGAATAACCACCTGCCTGAAGCCACACCATGACTGGCAGGGCTGGGTGAGAACCTCATCTCCTGTCTCTTGTTTCCTTTTCTTGTAAGACCATGTTCTCAAGCACTCAGCACGGTGCCAGCACATGGGAACATTCAATAAATAGCAGTTCTCTTCCCTACCAGTCTTTCTTCCAGTAGAAAGAAATCAGCCTGGACTTTAAGAACTGCCCCTTTAAGGGACTCAGAGGAAAGAAGAATGGAAAAGATATGGCCATTCATCCACTCACTATGCCTCTGGTAGGGAAAGAAGCAAGGGGAGAGTCAAGGTGCCCCAGTTATGAAGCCAAAGTTCCCTCCTGTTACATGTCCTATCCTGAGCAGCCCTCTGGTTCACAAAGCCCTGGCTCCCCATTCTCCTCCCAACCCCCCACTCCAGGTCTGTAGCCCTTACATTGAACATGTCCTTCCAGCTGCTGGTGTTGCCTGAGAGCAGAGTGTCAGGCCGGGCCAAGCCAGCATTGTTGATGCAGATGTCCACACCACTGTGCTGAGAGCAGACAGCCAAGAACGTGGAGAGGATGTCCTCCTCGCTGGACAGATCACATCTGTGGGGGATCAAAGTCCTGGGGTAGCCTATACTCTTAAATTTGGCAGCCAGGGTTTCCTATGAAACCCAACAAGGGGCTAACTGGGGTGAGCGGCTCCCACACCTTCCCACCCAGAGACAGTCTTCTTCTGCTGTCACCACTCAGAGAACTCTCTCCTTTGACAGTCACCTTCCAGCCATATAGTTGTTGGGACTACTTGTCCTCTTTGATCAAAGTCCAGGGGATAAGAGCACTCCCTGAGTGAGGGGGAGTATGGGAATGGAGTTGAAATCGTCAATGGAAGACTCTCACAATAAACTTGAATCTTCATTTCTGAGAAGAGAGTAGGGAGCCAGCGGTCCAAGGCATAGCATGATCTCCATCTCTTCTGCCTCTCCTCCAACAGGAACCTCTTCTCTGCTCATAGGTAAGCTACACCTCTCACCCCACCAGCTTCTTCCACCAGCACCAGGAATCACTGAGCTGATTATGCCAGGATTCTCTCCCCTCCCCTTGCCTCATCTAGCTCCTTCCAGAGGGCTTATGTCTGAACAGTCACCCTCCCTCCACAGAATGCAGCCAGTTGGCTCTCAGATTGGGCCCAACTGCCAGTCTCCCCTTGCCCTACCTATAGGAAAGGTCAGGAAGTCAGGACAGATTCTTTCTCTCTGTCCCACAGTGTACCATACTCTACCCCAAAATTTCTTGAGATATGATGAAGCAAGTTAGGTGGCAGATGACACTGGGAAGCCTTAGTGTATCGACAGGGACCTCAGCACACAGAGGAGCCCTGAGATGGAAAGACCTGAGAATACAGAGCCACTGGGAGGTGGTTGTGAGGGATGCAGACATTCAGAAGCAGAAAGAAACCAAGCTCCATGGCCTTAAAGGCCAGTGAGTGGGCATCTGAGCCTCATAAAGGTGACTGTACATGTACAGGAGGGAGAGAGTTGGGTGGTAGGGGGTGCCCTAGAGAAAGGCCAGCTTGGGCCAGTTGCCTTGGCCTGGAACCCTTCCCTCCCCGCCAAGTCAAGATGGGAATAAAGGGCTGGCTCAGGTGACCTAGGAAACTCTTTTCTGCTTTAACTTTCCAAGAGTTCAAAAGGTATGGTCCTCTGGGACTTAGAAGGCCCCCTTTACCCAATTTCACCTATTCACAACGACCTCAGGAAATAGGGCTTCTCTCTGTCGGAGGCCAGAACTCAAACTCTATTTTAGTATCAATTAATAAAAGCAAACTAGGCACAAGGAAGCCTGGGATTCTCCCCTCCCCTGGCATGCAACTTGTCCCTTCCACCTCCAGACTCAAATCCCTGCAAGAAAGCCAGAATGAAGGGCCTGGGGACATCTTTCTCCCTGTCGCTGCCTTCTCTTTGTCCCACCTGTCCTCATCTATCTTCAGAAATGACCTGAAACCATGTCAGTCCCCTCACAGAACAGGCATTTCCCCCTCATTAAAAGAGTCATCTTGGGGCTGAGTGAACAGCCTGAGGATCCCCCTTGAAGCTCAGGGACCCCCTTTCCTGGCTGGTTTGGGGTAGTAGGAAGAGAAGGCAAGAGTGACTTTAGACTTAAGGAATCCAGTGGTCTAAGCCCTGGTCTGATCCTCTAGGCTCCAAGGCTAGGGTTGGGCCCTGAACTCCTCAGAATAGGAGAAACGGAGGAGGAGAGTAGGGCAGTGGTACAGCTGGGTGACCTTGGGACTATCTAGGTGGCTATAAAGTGTACCTTTGGTCAGCAGAAGGGGAGGGGAAAGCCCTTCTTCTGGTACACCTTCTCCCTCTGTCCCCACCCAAAGCCTCCTGGTGCAGGGATTTTGAACAATGGTGGAAGATAAAGCCCTGCAGCTAATCGCTAGCCCAAACCCTGAGAGTGATCTTGTCAGGTGCAAATCCAAAGATGACCTATGATGAAAATTTCCCATCTTCTTCCTTCCTGTTACAACATGGCCAACTTCATTTTTCTTTGAGCTCTTGTTGCTCACAACTTGGGGCTCCCAACCCTAGTTTAAGAGAAAAACCAGTAGTTCCAGTTCCGTATTGCTTTGTCCCCTCAGGGCTTACATAGTCAATGCCCTATTTCACCCACTCAGTCCCACCCAAGACAGTGCAATTGGAGAAAGGTCGATCTGTAAATATCCCATTGGTCTGTTAGGCCCATTTGGTAAGGGTTAACCCTCAAATTGGGGGTTGGGGAAGGAGAGGGTGAGTTTCTTCTGAAAAGCTCTATTCCCACCCCAACCCCACCCTCAGTGCTGGGTGAAAAATTATCATGATCAAAACCTCTAGCTCCTGTTCATCTGGCTGGCCAGCCACTTTGGTTGTCTTTGTGGGCTTAGTCTGGGGACTAGAGGAAACAATCTAGTAGCCAATTTAGCCACTGAGGCCAGAAAGCTTTCTTTCCTTCTCCCTGGCTGCCTAGCTAGCCCTGATCTCTGGCTACCCTTTTCCTCAGCCGACCTGGGCAGGCAGATAGGCACGGAGAAATATGCCAAGGAGTTGGTACACTGGAGTAGAGGCTGTTAGGAGTAGGGTCTCCTTAAAAGAAGGGACTTCATGAAAGGGAAGGTAGAGGCCTGCCCTACTAGGCATCTCATCCCTCATAGTCGGATCCGGTTGCAAATGGCCTTAGGGGAGCAGCAAGTGGGGGCAGCGTCGCAGCCTAGGTCAGACCACTCCGCCTCCCGGACCGTACACCAGCGGAAACAACGCCTCCCAGAAGGTCCCTCTCCCCGGCGGACGCTTACCTCGATGTTGCTCACGGGGCGGGCACAACCCACTACCTTCAGTCCCTGCTGGACGAGGGCCCGGGCCACAGCCGCGCCGATGCCCCCCGAAGCTCCTGTCACCAGTGCCAGCCGGTCACGCCACTGCTCCATGCCGGTCCTGGCCATGGTCCCCAGCCGCCCGCCCACCTCGCTCCGCGATACGGACATTTGGATCGCGGAGCTCCTCCCGGGTCGCAAGGGCTCGGACGCATTTTGGTCACCACCGCGGCCACCGTTGCCGATCTGCGCCCCCTGGGAGCCGCGCCTGAACCTGCCTCCATTCTGCCCGGCCCCGGGCTGGGGCTCCACCCTCCGCTTCTCTGCGACCGACCACATCTAGCGGGAATCAGTCGCGGCCTTCCCGCCTCTTCCGGCCCCGCCCCATGCCTGACGGGAGGTGGGAAACTGTGCTTTCCTCTGTGCCGGCGGGTGCAGAGGGTTCCCGGGTGGCCTGTGGTCCTGCTTTGGTGAGCTCTTCCCTTAGGGGCAGGGAAACCGAGGTTTAGGGGGGGCTTGCTCCAGGCCCGAGGCCGTTCGTATTCTTGCCCCCTTGTTCAGTCTCCCCTCCCAGTTCCTGACCCCTATGGCAAGAAGGAGAAATTACAGGCTCTTAAGGTGACTCCAATGCCCGCCCTCTGGCTGATGCGAAGCGAAGGATTCAGCCTAGAAAAGGCTGAGTGCCTCAGCTATCATCCCTGAGTTACCCTCTCAACCCTACCTGATCCCTTGGCTTTACTAGAATGACAACTCAAGGTTAAAAATGGAAACACCCTCCAGTACACGTGTTAGGGGATTGTATCCCTACTGGCCTACTGTCTCCAACTGTCCTAGACCCTCCCACTCCCAGTTAAAAAATATATCACTGTGTACCAAAGATTAAAAGCAAAAGCTAACATTTACTGAATGCTGTGTAATTGGCACTTCTAAGCACTTTAAATATATTAGCATATGCACATAAACTCTTTAAGATACTACGTATTAGGCTTCATTTTGTAAGTGACTGAGACAGAAAGGGGTAAAGCATGGTTTGGACTTTAAGCCATGCAGTCTTAGGTCCAGGGGATGTGCTCCTAAACTGCCTTCATTCCATTCTGCCTTTTGTCTCTTCTTGGGTTGTTGGTTTTGCTCTCTGACCACTCAGGATGTTCCATCAAAACTCTGAAAACTGCCTTACATCTGCATCCTTAATATAGCTATCTTCCAAAGAAAAACACATCTCTGCATAACTACTGGAATCCCTCCACTGCAAGCAATGGCATAAGCAGTATGTGAGGCTGGTTTATTCATTCACCAAGTACTCATGTGTTTGGCCCAAGGATAAAGATTAAAACAAAATAAAACCAGTCCTTGCTTTTAGGGCTCTCAGGAGAAAACTTGACGGCAACAAGTGGTTAAGAAAGGTTTGAGCTCAGAGCCAAGGGCTCTGGGGGGCCCTTAGTCATTTTTTATGGATTCCAGGATGAAAGTAAACAAAGGCCAGAGAGGAGTCATGACTCATTTTTACCTCTGCCCCATCCCTATGCAACACTTAGATTTGAAAAGACAACTGAAGAGGTATATCAAAGAAATGCCACCAACTATAAAAATTAAATCTAAGCTTTTGCTGTTGCCCACCTGAAATCTGATTAAGTGGTACACAGCCCATAAAATTCACTGCATCCCCACTGCACAGAGGTATTGACTGTCCCACTACTTGCCTGCTGCCCACCAATATTATCAACATTGAGACACAAAGCTCTGAGCACATGTGTTTATCGAACTATTGACTCAACCTTTTAAATGGCAGCCAAGTGCTATTCCTGGGGGAATCTCTTCTCTCCTTCAGTACTCACAGTTCATGAAAGCAGTAAACTGTAATGCCACAGTGACTTTATTGTTGGAAACCAGATAAGGAGCATGCACTTATGGACCACAACGTGGTTAGCTCTAGGCGCAGTCTTTTGGTCCCAGGTCTACATGCTAAAGTAATTACTTTTCAGACAACCCTTGGTTGAAATTCTGCCAAGTTCTGTTTTCATTCTTCCAGTTCAGTATGAATCTCTGAATTTAAGGCACTTTATGTTAAGTGATACCAGGGAATTTTAAATAATAGCAATTAATCTCATGAGAAAGATGCTAGCCAGTATTTAAGGGTATTGCAGCAAATTTATTCTTTCAAAACAAAAGATTGAAAACTGCTTTTCTCAGCTCTAGTCAAGGGAAGAGTTTTGTCCTCAACAATTTGTATCTCTATCCTCATTTGCTCTTCATCCTAACATCAACACTGGTCAAATACCAAGTTCAGAAGTGGCAAATATTAAAATACTGCCACACATTAAGTAGAAACATGTACACCAATTTTTACTATGCATATTAATAAATATTCTTTATTTTAAATTTTGCACATTGCGCTTTAACATTACATCCAAACATTTTGCAAGTGGATGTCTACTTTGTAAAACCATATATTCAGCTCATTGTCATTTCTGTACAGAAGTATAAGTACAACATTACTTTTTGCCACTAAGTTGCTTTAGTAAGTCTCACAGGAAGAGAAACATTTAATGAAAAGAGATGGCTTAAATCATATGGCAGGCCTGCGCAGCACGCAACTAAAGACACAAGCCTGAAGAAAGAACTAATGAGGTTACCTCCACCGTCTCCCAAAACAAGAAAGAATCACATTGATTTAAAATTTTGCCGTAAGTCACTAAATTAAGAGTTTTTTTTTTTTTGAAAGAGAAGGCGCAGTAGTCATCTTGAGTGTTTCATTGAAAGACAGAGCTATTTTATTTATTTAATTTGCTCCAGCCGTTGTCAACCAGCCACTACAGATGGGCCTCTTGTGATCATTTAAGCGGCAGTATTTATTAAATTTCTCCTTCAGATGCTGTCGGTATTGTTCTCTATTGCTGTAGAAAGACTGGTTATTAGCCATAAATGACTGTATTTCATCTTGTGAGATAAAGATTTCCTCATCTGAAGTACATTCAGACTCATCCTGCAAATTAAAGCAGTAGTTAAGATTATGACTTAAATTAAGAATGCAAAATGCTATGCTGATGGAGGACAGCTAAAAATTCAGGCAAACTAGCCTTTTAATTTCAATTCAGTCACATGAAGTCTTTCATCGAACTGTTTACAGAACAAGCATAATGTCACTCCATCTTAGAAAGTACAAAGTAAGAATAAAATCCAACTTAACTCAGTTTGAAACTCTGGATCTATAATTTGTCTTAGAAGACCTATGAGCCTAAAAGACTCCCAACCTTTGCCTTAGAAAATGACTAATTAGATAACTAGACTTTAAATAAAAACTTGAGGGGCACCTGGGTGGCTCAGTCTTAAGGCTAAGCATCCGATTTCAGCTCAGGTGATGATCTTGCGGTTTGTGAGTTTGAGCCCCACGTTGGGCTCTATGCTGACAGCTCAGAGCCTGGAGCCTGCTTCGGATTCTGTGTTTCCCTCTCTCCCTGACCCTCCCTCTGCTCGCACTCTCTCAAAAAAATAAACTTTAAAAAAATAATAGAAACTTAAAATTAAAAAAATAACAATGTTTCTGATTACAGCAAAACAAACGACTAACTAGAGATGGTTACAACTAGTTACCAAATTTTAAATAACCAGACTGATGTGATTAACTGGATGGTCCTGTGTTGAAACTTTTATCTCTACAAATTAAGTAAAATAAAACCTTTTTAAAATTTAAGAAACTTAACCACCACATAAAAAACAAAAACAAAAAAAAACTATTCTAAAGGATTTGTTTCCACTGGGAGCCTAACTATTAAAGAGAATATACCACCCTTCTCTTTCCTTCCCCCTCCTCTAAGCCCCACACAAACTATGTACTGGGTTGCTTGGAATCAGGCATAATTCGTGTAAAGTACCAAGACTTACAGTCAATCTTAAAAGATTTTGCAAGTTTAGTTATGCTTTTATCCTACATGAACCTAAAGAAAGTAAAAAGTGGGCTCTAGTTCAGATTCTACATTTTTTCCTGGTATGGAAGGCTGGACACCATAAGCTGCCACTCAGAAAGGCAGTCTGCTTACAATAACCCTCTTCAAGGAGGCAGACTCCTGGACACAATGCTAACTCTATCCCTTTTTCCCCAACTATTCTCTTCTCTTCTACAAAGGAGGACAAGGAAATGTGCTGTACAGCAGCTGCATAAACCACGTGTGGAAGAGCAGAAATGAAAAGACCAAAAATAATGAAAGACTGACCTTAATTTCTTAAAAGCTTCCCCAACTCCTAGCTTTAAATTCTCAAATATTGTCCCCTCCCACATCTACCAATCAATAAGATATCCTTACTTACAAGGAGTTCAACTAAGCTCTTGGCACCTTTTCCACAATCAGGACCAAATGATGGCTCTACAGGTTCTGCAAACTGTGGTACATTTTTCCTATGCTCAAACCAAGGCAGTGGCTGCCCACCCTTTTCAGGACTGCAACAGCTTTCAGGATGTGCATCTTTGGTCTTGTCGCGGTGAAACACTGTGTGCACGGTATTTCCTGAGGTCTCTCGATTACCTGGATCTGTAATACAGCTTCCAAGCTTTTGGATCTGAAACCAAGCAAAGGATTACCCAGGTAAAAAGGCAGGGAATAAGAGCAATTATTCCTTAGAGAAAGAAAAAAAGGCCCTGATAGTGTGTTAAGTTTTTAGAAGGAATACTGAACAACAGCAGCAATTGGCACTTAGTAGGCACTTACTACATACCAGATGCTATGTTAACCCATCGATATAATCTCTTTCATCTTCACAGAACTTAATCTGATAAGGACTATTAATTTCCTTCCAGATGGGAAAACTATAAGATCAAGCAAACTGCTCAAGATTACACAGCTAATCCATTTAAAAGTATTATGAAAAGAATGAACTGGATTTATGACTCACATAGATTACTGGACAAGTGACCGCATCAGACAGACACACACACACACAAATCACAAGATGAGCAGCCAACAGAACTGCATTCTAAAGGTACTCATTCTAAAATAATAAATACCAAAAACTAAGCTGCAGACTTGCCACTCCAAAGAAAATAGGTTGTTCTCCCCTCAACTGCAAAGGTTTAAGAACTCTGATACTTACATGTTCATCACATTTCAACATCTTACTTTTCTTTTTCTTCTTTTTATTTTTTCCTTTGGTGTTGTTCTCTTCAGAATTTGCCCAACATTCAACACAACTATCACCATCATCTTCTTTGTCTTCACAGTGATGAACACAGGAGTCGTCACCTGAAGAAATCAATAATCTCTTACTTATGTGCTTTAATCAGCCATGTAGTAGAAATAATTGGGAAGCTTAATCTGAACCTACCGTGTTCATCGTGATTACAAATGCCTTCAGTGCAAGCAACATCCGAACCCTCCCGAGAACCTGTTTCACTCCCTTCCATACTAGATGAATATCCACAATCACTACCATTACAGTGTGGTGATAAGCCTGAAAATAAATTGGTTGAGACTTATAGTTAACATACCAACAAAGAATGAACCAACTGGAGACAACATAAAAATTTCAAAATTGATAGCTTACTAAAAGTAGAAAGTAAACTAAATAATGAAAATATGATGAGGGGTTTATAGTTTTTTGTTTTTGTCAAATAATAACAAATACCATAAAGAAAAAAGAAGTATTAAGTGTCAAAGTTACAGGATCTCTAAAACCTCTTCCATTTAAGAGGAAGAAAGAATAAACTTAAGACTTAATTTTAAGAAGAAACTATTTAGTTACCTTTCTTTATTTTAGGGGACCCCAAAAGATTGCCGCTGCTAGGACAGGTACATGATGTGTTTTCGTTGGTAACAATTACTTCTACACAACTATTACCATCTTCGGTGCTGCCACAGGCTTTGCAGCTGTTTTCTATGAAGTCTGTTTCCTTTAAGGGTCAACATTGAGAGACGGTAAAAAGTCTTACCTTCATATGGTTACATTTACTTTCCTTAACATCAACCAATTAAATAGGAGTTAGGAGGTTACCAACTGAAAAAATTATTCTCATGAAAAATCACTAACCCGCATTAAGACTATGAAACAACTAAAAGCAAATTAAGAGTTAATCGTATCAGGAAAATTTAGGAGAGAAGTTCCCAAAGTGTAGTTTGCTGACCCCAGGGATTCCCTAGATCAAAACTATTTTCATCAGAATACTAATATGTCACTTGCCTTTTTCACATATTGACACTTACACTGATGATACGAAAGCAATGGTGGGAAAAGTTGCTGGTACTTTCGCACAAATCACAGCAGTGGCAATCACACTGTACTAACAGTGTATTTTTTACTTGTCAAGCACTTTCAGGAAATAGATACTTCACTTATGAAAGTCTTCGATGAAGCAGTAAAAATATTTTTTAAGTATCAGCTCATGAGTAGATGTCTGACAAATAGGAAGGATGCTTAAAGCACTTTTGCTGCATACCAAAATACAATGGCTGTCTCAAGGAAAAGCACTTGAAGCTTGTTTGAGTTACAAGCTGAACTAGCTGTTTTTTATCCTGGAACATAAATTTTGCTTGAAAGAAGAGACAAACTGTGGTTATTCAGACTTGGGTATTTAAAAGCCATTCTCTCAGAAATGAAGTCAGCCCATCACCTCAAGGAAAACAATGGACGGTATTTGTTGTGATAAAACTCAAACTTTCAAACTACACTCAGAATTTTGAAAACTTGTATAAACAAGCAGAATGTGCCTGAAGCTTCCCAATACTTAAAGACCCTTCTGATGAGATCAGTAGTGGTTTTAACACGATTATGTGATAATATATATAATGAAATGTCAGTATCTGGCAAGGTCTGCATAACTCAGTAAACCAGTAACTTTCAAATGACCAATTCATGATGTTACAAAATCATGCATGAGTTAAAGATCCATTCAAAGTGCAAGACTGACTAGTGGATTTTAATTTAACTGAGTTACGAAAAGGTCATTCACAGGTGCCAGGTTCCACATTGTAACTAATCTTTAAGAAACTACCACTTGTTGAACTGTAATGCCAAAGAATATCCACAACTATCTGAAAAAGTTTATATTAAAATACTCCTTCCTTTTTTGTGTGAGGCCAGACTTTCTTCAAATGTTTCAACCAAGCAACATATGGAAATAGACTGAATGCAGAAGCAGATATGAGAATCCATCTGATTCCTTTTAAACCAAATATTTAGAAGATCTGCAAAAATATAAAATAATGCCACCTTTCTCACTTCTTTTTGTTTTGGAACAGTTTTCAAAAAATGTTATTCATGTTAACATATAATGGGCTTATTATTTTTTAAAAAGAATTAACGATTTAAAATTTCTCCATTTTAATTTCTAATACAATAAATGTTGTATGTATAATCTACATGAACAAAAAGCACACCGAGCACTGTAATTTTTAAAAATTCCAAGGGGTCCTGAGACCAAAAAGAACTGCTCTAGGTCATACATGGACTTAACTTTCCATATTTGGACTTTGATCTAACAACATACTAAGATCAGGTAAAAAGATAATCACTGAATATTATAAAACAAACACAAGACATTAAAATTTTTGGCTGTACCAATTATAGTAGGAAAAAAGCCAATATACAAGCTGCAGCTCCTCATATTCTGGAAAAGCATAGTAAAAATGCCAAAAATCTAGCAAAAAGCAATACTACATATTTATGAATCAAAATTAAGGAATACTACCTTCTCTTGGCTTACTTCCTTTTCATCTGCTGCTTGTAAAGGAGTAGGAATATCACATACACATTTATTTTTTCGTCTGTTCTTCCGTTTCTGGCGTTTCTTTTCTTGCTTGAGTTCTCTTACTCGTTCCTCCTCTGAAAACTCTTCACAAAGTTGTTCCAATCGGCTAATACCCTGTACTTTTTCCACAGTCATCTATTATAAAAACAAAGTTGAGAATGAATACTGGTCAAAACTACCTTTACTTTCCTTGGAAATTCTCAATTGCTAATTTTAAATGATACCACACACACAAATAATTCATGTTGCAATTTACCAGAGCATTCCTACAAAGAATCTTAAATTTTAATGCTTTATTTATTTAATGTTTATTTATTTGAGAGAGCACGAGTGAGCACAAGTAGGGGAGGGGCAGAGAGAGAAGACAGAGAAAATCCCAAGCAGTCTCTGTGCCATTTGCACAAAGCCTGACATGGGGCTTGATCCCATGACCCCACGAAATCATGACCTGAGACAAAATCAAGAGTTGGATGCTTAACCGAATGAGCCACCCAGGTGTCCCTAAATTTTAATACTTTATTTTTTTAAGTTTATTTATTTTGAGAAAGAGAGAGAGCATGAACAGGGGGAGGGCAGAGAGAGGGAGAGAGAGAGAATCCCAAGCAGGTTCTGCGACATCAGCACGGAGCCCGATGCAGGGCTCGAACCCACAAACTGAGATCACGACCTGAGCAGAAATCAAGAGTCTGACGCTTAACTGATCGAGCCACCTAGATGCCCCTAAATTTTAACACTTTAAATGATGACAGCTTAAAATCTACAGGAAGTGAATATACCACCAATCCCTACAGGGAAGGCAGACTTATTACACACACTCCTCTTCCAAACCAGCAATATTCTAGTTTCAAATTTCAATTCCAACACAGCAAACATTCATTTCTTAACACAACAGAAGACTATTTAACCTGATTAGATGATCTAGTTTCTGAAGTCACAAACATATAAAAAGAAAAGAAAAAAAAGCGTTCAGCAAGAACTAGTACAAATCTCCTCAGACTCCCCAGAACAATGTTTAAAGTTCACAGATGGGCTTCTGAAAAAAAAGGTTTATAGCTTTCATATAATTCACAAAAGGGATCCGTGACCCAGTTAAAGGGTTACAGCCATGCCTCAGAATATAACAAGATGTTCACTAGCCAAAATTTTATGTGCTACAGAGAACTGGGGGGGGTGCGGGGGGGGGTGGGGGTGGGGAAGGTTACCAAATCACAAACACCAAACCCAAAACCAGCACTATAAAGAGGCTACTGGATATCAGCAGACAAACTGAGACTCATGAATTAAGTCGCAAATTTACTCTGGGTTGCTTTTACCTTTTCATTAGCTATACTTCATAGCAACATGCTGCTAAATAATCAACTTCAGTTTTCCACTCTGAGAAAGTCTAAATATCAAAGCTGGCAGAATAACAGGATTAAAATCAAAGAAAATCCATAAACTTTTTTTTTTTTTATGTTTTTTAACGTTTATTCATTTTTGAGAGAGAGAAGCACAGCATAAGCAGAGGAGGGGCAGAGAGAGAGGGAGGGAGACACAGAATCCGAAGCAGGCTCCAGACTCTGAGCTGTCAGCATAGGGCCCAACGCAGGGCTCAAACTCATGGACTGCGAGATGATGACCTGAGCCAAAGTCGGAATCTTAACTGACTGAGCCACCCAGGCACCCCCAAAATCCACAAACTTAAATTCTAATTCCCTTCCCCTAAATCCACCCCCAAATCCATTCCAGTATCAGTGAATCACAGCCCTCTGAGGCAAAATCAGACTGCTAGCTTATATTAACATTCAGTCCAATAACCTAACCAAGCAATCTTAGACAATGAAGCAGGTCACTATTCTTACCTCAAAACTCTTGCGCAAAGCATCAACACCAAGATAGAAAAGCATCTGCCATGTTTGCTCTTCTGCTCGTAGTTTTTGCCAGATTCGATGCAGTCTTTCATAAAGATGAATTCCCAAGCAGGTCAGAACTTCTTCTTGAGCTATATCTATTGTCTTAGCATGCCTTTCTCTTCGTCTGTAAAGGAGAATAAATCACACATAATTCCTAGTACCCTTTGCTGAAAGAGTAAAAGACAGATAAGAGGGTTCAGGGTTTATTTTTTATTTATTTATTTATTTAAAAAAAATTTTTTTTTAACATTTATTTATTTTTGAGACAGAGAGAGACAGAGCATGAACGGGGGAGGGGCAGAGAGAGAAGGAGACACAGAATCGGAAGCAGGCTCCAGGCTCTGAGCCATCAGCCCAGAGCCTGACATGGGGCTCGAACTCACGGACCGCGAGATCGTGACCTGAGCCGAAGTCGGATGCTTAACCGACTGAGCCACCCAGGCGCCCCAAGAGGGTTCAGGGTTTAAACACAATTTGCATACCTGGTAAGAAGCCAGTTATACATTCAAATTAAATGTACATAAAAACACACAAGCATACATGTACATAACCAATGAGAAATACACATGCAGGCAGAACTCAGTCCTAATATTGCTAAAAATAAGATAATTCAGGAACTGGGGCTCTAAAGAGATGGTTTTTGGGCACAAGAAGTCTAATATAATGTGTCCAGCTCATAGGAGGCATGATAGCTCCTTCACCTTCCAATTATAACAAATGCCTATTTGGGTTTTGTAGGTTTCTTTTTTTTGAGGAGTAATGGATAAAGGCAGTGCGAAAGTGATTGAATCATGGACAAAAGCCCTCTAGGCTAGTTTTCAGTAGTAGGGTTCACAGAACTTCACTGGTAAGTCTTTGTGTTCTATGTGCCTAGCACAAAATAGGCACTCAAATGAGAGCTGATACACAAAACACAAAACAAAATGGGTTCATTTTATTCTATGAACCTTTTCTGATTTTATTTTCACAAAAAAGCCAGAGATAAAATTTTAGGTTCCTATATAATTCAGTGATAACATACACAATTCATTAATTACATTCAGTAAAATATTTAACACTTTGCTGCAAAGACCTCTTCCTATGCAAAAACCATCATAATGAACAAAATTTAGATATGGAAATGCATGGATGGAGGGGGAAAAAAAATCCCTTGAATCATTTTCAAGTGAAAATGATAATCTATAATGATGAAAGCCAAAAAAAAAAAAAAAAAGCCTGTCTACTTCAAGCAACAAGGAGCAGAGGACTGAAATGAACACCACAGAACACTTTCTATTTTTATTCAGTCAATTAAGAAATGCAGATTTTAAAGAAAGCAAACTCTTTACAAGCACACCTGAATTTATACATATATATGTACTGATGCAAAAGGTGATGGAAATAAAACTTTCAGTAATAAAATGAAGCAAAGCGCTAGATAGCCCATTCTAGCAAATTACATACTCATACCCTCCTGCGAACTCTGGCTCAGCACGACCCAAAAGATGTGCAATGAAGTCTGTTTCACAGCAAACATGTATGTGCCGTTCATGTGGACAGCACCGCAAACCTTCATAAAGTGCAGCACAGTAGCCCTTCTCTTTGCTGCAATCAAGTTCACCAATAAGGATATTGTATGCTCGGAGAACTTTATTTTTGCAATCAGTGCAAAACCTGTTGAAAAGAAATACTTCAAAATTAAGAAAAGGCTGCATAATTATTCCGTAAAGCATGTAACAGTGTACTAGACAATAACACTCCCCTCCCATATGGCGCATTAAAAAAAATCCTCCAAACACACATTTAAAACATACACGTGTAAGATATATACAATTTTAGGGATTACAGAGTACAGCTAGATTTCCATTTGCAAATGATTTTTATTTTTTTAAATGTCTATTTTGAAGGGGGGGAGGAAAAGACAGACATGAGCGGGGAGGGGCAGAGAGAGGGGGGAAAAAGAATCCCAAACAGGCTTCAAACTGTCAGCACAGAGTCCAATGTGGGGCTCAGTCTCACATCACAAACCTCAAGATCATGACCTGAGCCAAAATCAAGAGTCGGATGCTTAACCGACTGAGTCACCCAGGCACCCTTGCAAATGATTTTTTTAAATACTTATTTATTTTTGAGAGGGAGAAAGAAAGAGAGAGAGAGGGAGGAAGGGAGGGAGGGGCAGAGAGGGAGAGAGAATCTTGAGCATGCTCCACACTGTCAGTGCAGAGCCCGACATGGGGCTTTAACTCACAAACCCTTAGATCATGAACTGAGCTGAAATAGAGAGTCTGACGCTTAACCGACTGAGCCACCCAGGCACCCGTTTGCAAATGATTTTTTAAAGTTTTTTTTAATGTTTATTTATTTTATTTTAGAGAGAGATACAGCGCAAGCAGGAGAGGGACAGAGAGAGGGGGAGACACAGAATGGAAGCAGGCTCCAGGCTCTGAGCTGTCAAACCCACAGATTGTAAGATCATGACCTGAGCTGAAGTCGGGTGCTCAACCGACTGAGCCACCCAGGCGCCCTGCAAATGATTTTTAAACAAGAGAGACACACGGACCTAAAAGAATGAGGCAGATATACACTGTTTGTTCATAACATACATTTCCAGAAAATAGTTGCCAAGGACTAGCATATCACTTCCTCAAGAGCAATTCATACAGGTCAGAAATAAAACAAGAAGCTACAAACCAATGACTCAAAGAATCACTCTCCCTTCAGCCTCTGAAAATAGTTGCTATCTTCAGTCAGTAAAACTTGATTTGAAATTCTGCTACAACATTTTAACACCTCATTAGCTAATAAGCATTGGGAAGAGGGTGGGGGCAAAAAGAATAGGAAAGTGGCACATGGAGTTTTAGTTACTAATAATTTCCAAAAGGTCAAATTCCTTCTTTTTTTTTTTTTTAATTTTTTAATGTTTATTTATTTTTGAAAGAGACAGAGTGTGAGCAGGGGAGGGGCAGAGACAGAGGGAGACACAGAATTGAAGCAGGGTCCAGGCTCTGAGCTGTCAGTACAGAGCCCAATGCAGGGCTCGAACTCACAAACTGCGAGATCAAGACCTGAGCCAAAGTCAGACACTTAACTGACTGAGCCACCCAGGCACCCCATTTCCTTCTTTTTTTAAAAAACTTATTTATTCTGATAGAGACAGAAAGAGCACGAGCAGGAGGGGCAGAGAGAGAGGGAGGATACAAAGCAAGCTGCATGCTGTCAGCACAGAGCTGACCTGAGTCAAAATCAAGAGTCAGACACTCAACAGACTGAGCCACCCATATTTCTGAAGAAAAAAGTATGTTCTTAATACACAATCATAATATTGACAACATACACATAAAAATGTGGTCTAGGGGCACGCACCTAGGTGGCTCAGTTGGTTGAGTGTCTGACTCCTGATATTGGCACAAGTTGTGATCCTGTGCATTTGAGACTGAACTCTATGTTGAACATGGAGCCTGCTTGGGATTCCCCCACCCCAATTAACAAACATTTATTTAAAATGTGGTCTAAACTTAAGTGTTTATAATGTGGCAAAAGTGTAGAAGAGAAAAAAAAAAAGGTGTACAAGACAGTGTGAATGTAGAAGATGATGACATTTTCTTTTAGAAACCAAACATTATTTAATCAGAAAGGAAAAAATAGAGCCTTGTTTCTTTATCTTTGATTTCCTGAATAAGAAAGAACTTAGTCAGGTAAAAAAAAAAAAAAAAAAAAAAAAAAAGGCCAGGCTGCCTCTCTGGGAAGATCAGCTGTAGTGGAATGAAGAAATTTTGATCTCTTTAAATTCATCTCCCTAGGTGACTTCTATTCCCATGGCTTCAGCCAACATGTGTGCCTCTCACCTCTACAGCTCTTGTTCAAGTCTCTGCCCTTGCCTCAGGGCCAAACTCATACTGAAAAAGGGGGGACATCACAGATATGTAATAGGCAACAAGTTAAACTCCCTGTCCGATACTAAGGGCGACACTGTTCCCTTCTAAACTTGTTGAGAACGCCACCATTCAGTCACCCAGGAAGAAAACCTTAGTTAACTACCAACTTCTCCTCAGGTCCTCTTTTAGGGGTGGAGCCAAAATGGCATCAAGTATTATTATTATTTTTAGTATTTTTAAAAATGTTTATTTATTTTGAGAGAGATTGCAAGTAGGGGAGGGGCAGAGAGAGGGAGAGAAAGGGAATCCCAAGAGCAGAGCCTGACCTGGGGCTCAAACTCACAAACCATGAGATCATGACCCAAGCGGAAGTCAAGAGTGGCACTTAACTGAGCCACCCAGGCACACCAGTATTATTTCTTACATCTCTCATCAGCCCCTTCTTTCTGATCCCCCCTGCCCTGTTTTAAACTGCCTAGATAATTCTTTAAAAAGCTTCCTGACTTCCCTGCTTGCATTTTTTCTAGCTCCAATGCATCTCTCGTAACAAAATTTTTAAAACAAATCTGATTATCTCACTCTCAGCTTCAAGACCCCTCCCGTCTATAAATAAAGTTCCAACTCCTTATTAAGCCCTTCAGTGACTTCCTCTCTTACCCCACCTATTTCCAGATTTATTTCCCAAGACTCCCATCTCCCTCATGCTTCTCCCAGTCTACCCTGCCTTTCTGTACATACTGTACAGACAATGGACTACTTTTGAACATAGCTTATGTGTCCTTACTTTAGTCTTTTTTTCTTCTGCTTCCTCCCCACTCCTCTCCACATCCTTCTCCATTTGCCTAAATCATGCCCATCCTTAAAGAAGCCCTCTGTAATTCCCATAACTAGAATTAGCCTTCCTCTGTGTTCCCATATTTGTGATTTATTCTTCTTACTGTATTTACCCTCACAATGCCATGCAGTTGTTTGATACACACATCTTTCTAAGTATGCTTCTTGAAATGAATAGATGTTAAAATAGAAGCTCTAAGTCCACTTAGTAAACACAGGCAATAATGTTGACAAGTCAAATCGCACTTTCATTAATGCTCCAAAAACACTGAAATATACAAAAATTAACACAAAATAGACTATAGCCTAAATATTAAGATCTGAAATTACAAAACTCCTAGAAGAAAACACAGGAAGAAAAAAAAATTTTTTTTAATTTTTTCAAATGTTTATTTTTGAGAGAGAGACAGAGTGTGAGCAGGGGAGGTGCAGAGAGAGGAGACACAGAATCCGAAGCAGGCTCCAGGCTTTGAGCTGTCAGCACAGAGCCCGACGTGGGGCTTGAACTCATGGACTATGAGATTATGACCTGAGCTGAAGCCAGATGCTCAACCGACTGAGCCACCCAGGTGCCCTGAAAAAAAATTTTTTTTTAATGTTCATTTATTTTGAGAGAGAGAGAGTGTGTGTGTATGTGTGAGAGAGAGCGAGAGAGAGAGCAAGAGACAGCATGTGCGAGTGGGGGAGGAGGAGAGAGGGAGAGAATCCAAGCAGGCTCTGTCCACACTGTCAGCGCAGAGTTGGACATGAAGCTTGTTTCACAAACTGTGAGATCATGAACTGAGCCAAAATCAGAGTCGGGCACTTAACGGACTAAACCACACAGGTGCCCCACCCCCAAATTTCATATTGAATAGGTGATGATTTTTTGGATATGACATCAAAAGCACAGCAAACAGACAAATGAGACTATATCCAACTTAAAAGCTTCTGTGTAGCAAAGGAAACAAGAGAGTCAAAGACAACCACAGAGAAAGTATTTGCAAACAGGGCACCTGGGTGGCTCAGTCGGTTAAATGTCTGACTTCGCTCAGGTCATGATCTCACGGTTTGTGAGTTCAAGCTCATGTCAGGCTCTGTGCTGACAGCTCAGAGCCTGGAGCCTGCTTCAGATTCTGTGTCTCCCTCTCTCTGCCCCTCCCCCGCTCATGCTCTGTCTCTCTCTGTCTCAAAAATAAACACTGAAAGAAATTTTTTTTAGAAAATATTTCCAAACCACATACTGGATAAGGGGTGAATATCTAGAATGTATAAGAACTCCTACAACTCAATAATAACAACAAAAAAATTAAATACTGGGCGAAAGACATGAATAGACATTTCTCCTGATATACAAATGGCTAACAAGCACATGAAAAGTTGTTCAACATCACTAATCATTAGGGAAATGCAAATCACAACCACACAATACTACCTTACACCCATTAGTATGGCCACTCCAAAAAAATAAGAAACATGTGTTAGCAAAGATGTGGAGACACTGGAACCCTTGCACACTACACTGCTGCTGAAATTGTAAAATAGTGCTGTCAATAATAGCAAACAGTATAGCATTTCCTCAAAAAATTAAAAACAGAACTATCATATGACCTGGTAATCCCATTTTTGAGTATATATCCAAAAGAACTGAAAACAGGATCTCAAAGAGCTATTTCTACACTCATGTTCATTGTATCATTATTAGAAATAGCTAAGATACAGGGGCAACAACCTAAATGCCACTTAATGTTCACTTAAAAACTGTTTAAGAGTCAATTTGTGGTGTTTTTTTTTTTTTAACCACAATTAAAAAAGTCTTCCCCTTGAGGGAGAGAATAGACTTAAATGCAGAAATAACAAACACTTCCATGTTTTCAGGTTATAAAAGATTTTCAGGTAAATGAATGGTTTTTCAGGTAAATAAATGATTAAATGTTATTCAGCAGCAATAATAAAACTTGAAATATTTCTCCCATATTTTACTGCTTTAAATTCTCATAGTTGATTAATGTATGTATGCATATAACCATAGTTAATACAAGCAAAGAGCAATTTAAAAATACTATATGGTAGCTGTAAGAATGAAAGTGACTTTTCCCGTTTTCAAAAGTAACCTTGCACATAAATGTAAAAAACATTTTAAGGCAGAGGTTTCACAGTTTCTTAACACCTCATTTCTAATAAAATGGCTAGTGTTATCAAATCTTATCAAATCTTCTGTGTTACCAAATCTTCTGAGCACGTTATAGTGTTCAGAAAAGTCCACTAAATAGAACTGCCAAAAAAAAGTACATTATTTAGACATTTAGAAATCATTCTCAACTGATTCTACACATCTCAAAACTCAAACTGTACCTAAAACAAGAACTAGATACAGAGGAATAAGAACTTGCAAATCTTGCATGCAAACATTCACTAATGTGCTTACACTATGTACCAGATACTGTTCTAAGTAAGCCTCACTATGTATCATCTGTCCCCATGACAAATTTAATCCTACAATTAATTAAGTACTATCATTATTTTTGTCTTAAGAAAAAAACTGAGGTACAGAAAAGTCAAGTAACTTGTACAAAGTTATAATCAGTATAACCCAGGATTCAAAGCAATCTCTCTTAATTGTACTTTTCCCCACCCTTCAGATATTTATAAAACAGACTCCACCTTCTTCTAGACAAAATACTGCCATCCAGATACAGGAAATATATACAACCGTTACAGGAAACTCCAAAAGATTAGTTCTAATAACTAGTAATATACCACCCCAAAAAGCTATCTTTTGGATGGACCAATTAATATTTAATGATCAATTCATATTGAAAGAAAGACTCTAATATGGACCTATATATTTAAGTATGTTTTGTGTCTATATAATCCCTCTCCTGCAAAACTCCAAATATTTGACATATTCTCTACTCTCTTGGGTATAATCAAGCAAAAAGGCAAATTCACAAGAAATATTGTAAGTGAAAAAACACCTTAGTATGTAGGTTAAGCCATTACCTCATTGCCATATAAACACCAGTCTTGATAAATGCCAGTTTTTTATCATTTACATTTAATTATATATATATATATATATCTCAGGTCAAAAAACACACAACCATACACCATACATGTGACAAATTTATCTTAAAAGAGTACAACTCCCCCCAAGAACACCATCTCTAGATGGTTCCCTTACCAGTTTCCTTTCCTACTGCACTCTCCCTCCCTACGCATTTCCAAATGTTAATGACACTTAGAAAATTCCTTTGTAAAGTAGTATTCTAAAAAGAAAAATCTGAAGTTACTTTTTTAGTACATGAAGCACACAAATTCCAGCTCTACTTTTAGGTCTTGACAAATAATTATAGAAGAAATAATTCAAAATATTACTAAATGAAAGCTGCTAAATTAAACTTTGATTTTTAAAATGACAACATGAAATGCTTCTATCATAAAAACAAGGAATACTAGAGTTTCCAAAGTGGTTAAGTACACTTTACTCAATTAGGCACACTTTACTGGCTTGGAACTAACAGGCCAATAAAATTTAAAAGTAAAAATTACAGAAAGAGGAGATGCTGGTTCAACATAAGAAGGCTAACATAACACTAAGAGGCATCCCATAAAGGAACTGCTTACCCTAACATTAAGCTCTGCTTAGTACCACGTATTAATGGGAAGACTGAAGTGATATTATATGAAGAGGTGACAGGTCAATTTGGATGACCGAGAGGGCATTAAAGCACCTTCCAACTATACTGTGATGACCTAAAGGTCAAGACTTACCTGTGTTTTCGCAGGTATGTTTCTAGTGTTTCTAAGAGACAACTAGAGTCAATTAAAACTACTTCATCCCTGCATTCTTGGGACATTAGTTCCCAGACGTCCATCCAACAACCTCTGCAGAAAGAAACAAGTATTAGTGAAAAGGAGGAATATATAAGGGTAAAACATTTAAAAAAAAGGCAGAGTAAAGGATTGCTTGATTTTACCTGGCTGTTCCCTGGAAAGGTCCATAATGGAAAATGATCCTACACTTGCTGTCCTTCCTGTGGTCTTCACTACTTCTCTTATCTGTACTTAACTTCTCTGAACTGACACTGCTACTGCTCCCTTCACTGTAGTACAGTATAGTACAAAGCTTAGTGACACTGAGATAATCTGAAGGAATAATTTCTATAGTCTAAATTAAAATCAAGAACTCTTTAATACTTATATTATTAGTAGATTAAGTTTGCAAATTTGTATATAATTACATATTAATTTTAACCAAATTAAAGTGTTATTTAAACATATGCTCATATCTTTATATATAAATTTTTGTTCAACTATTAAATTTATCTGACACAACTTAACATTTACATTTATCAAGATACATCTCATTACGATACTAAGCATTTTATGAGCAAATCTACTTGGAATGCTTTAAAGTTAACAGGGCTAAAAAGTATTACATTATCACCTACAAAATGGATCAATCTTCCAAAAATTATAAATTCTAACAAGTTTTGATCTACTTAATGTGATTTTATAGCTAACCCATGGCAACAAAACTCTTATCTACCTTCACATTTATAAGTAGCTGGGGGGTAAAAAAATCACAGATTAATCTAATTAAACAAATTTTTACATATACTTAAAGAAAGATAGCACACGAAGATGACCACTTTATACAACTTGTATCAGTAAATACTATACAAATAATTTAAAAATTACTAAAAATTTCCCAGACTCTCCTTCCCCCACAGGTTTCAGTATAGCGCTGGTCATGCATTTTGCTTTGTTGCAGATGCGCATTCCAGGAGAAATGTGTGTCTATATTCCATTCAATGATAGTCTTCTTGGTATTTCATGATTCTGAACAACTGGCTCCTGCCTGTTCTGCAGGTCTCACTACAGTCCTAGGAATTCACTACCTTGGATGCCTGAGATGGAAAAACCTCTGAATCTTTACTTAACCTACTCTATATAGCTAAATAGGTATTTCTCAACTCCCTGCCCACCACCTAAGGTCGTATGAACAATGCAGCTCCCTATTCCCTGTCACAAGGGCTCAGGCAAGGTTCAGCAATGTAACTTGAAACAAAAACCTCAACCACTGCTCTGCCTTCCATGTTCCATCCTTCCACTCTTGACTTCCATATTTCCTCTTTTTCTAATTGTGCTTGAGTGACCCATAATCTCCTAAAACTGATTAACCCTCAAACTCAAGTTCTCACAGTTGAGAAAAAGGCTCATGAAATCAGAGGCTGGGGAATGACTATTATATTAGAACATGAAAGCATTAATCTAAAAAATACTTTTAAAAAATGCCACAGCTCAAATCAAAATTTTATCCACAGTCTCTCTCAGCTCAATGTCTTTGTATCACTCCTTCCTTTCAAGATCAAGCTTTCTGAGAAAGAAATCTTTGCACTCCTACACTTTCCACTCACAGATTAATCCATTACACCTTAGACTGCATTCACTGTTCTGCCCATTCTGATCTGGATTGTTTTCATTCAACTGCAGATCTGCTCATCAAGATCACCAATTATTACAGTGTTGCTATATCCAATGGACACTTCTGGGTCCTTGATGACTCAGCAGCACTCAATACAGCTAACCAGAGTCCCCCTGAAACACTCTTTTCCTCTGGCTTCCTCCTACCTCTCTGGCCACTCTTTCTCAAGTTTCTTTACTGGCTTCTTTTCTACCAATAAACTAAATTCCTCAGCATTTTTCTCTCTTACTCTACTCTCTCTATAGGTAGATTTTATAAATACCGCTAAGATAATCTTCAGTCATCAGCTACAGGCCTACAAGTGTAGCCTAAACTTTTCCTTTGGATCTCAAACTTACTCCCAGCCAGACAATAACTTGGGGTTACTTGCATGGATACAAGAACATTCTCCGGAAGGCTGAGCTGGATTGTTGCCACTGATTAGGTTATAACCTAATCAACTGTTAATACTTCCCTGGAGAAAGTCTAACAGAAAGAGCGGGGGTGGGTAACAATGCAAACATGTAAAATGGAGTCACAGTAGCATACAATGGCGGAACCATCCAAAGTGGAGGAGAGGGAGTCTTGGCTAAGTACATTGTACTCCCTGGCCTGCTATCCATGCTTCTGGGAATAACTGAAGCTACCTTAGGAGACAGTGTTCAAGATCAACTCATACTGATTCCATAACTCAGCAAACCACCTTCTAAAACATTTGGCTTCTGATGTAGCAGGGTGATAGCTGAAGGAGAATGTGAGGAAGTTTGTGGAGGTTCGGTTTTTGTTTTAAACCGAACGACAGGAAAACATAGTTGTAAGCCAATTTAGCAAAAGTAGGTAACTTAATAATAAACTTAATGATAAAGCAAAGTCATTGAGAACAACAGGAGATGGAATCCAGAGCAAAAGTAGAAGAACTGATCTTTGAAGGAAGGTGGCAATGAGCAGATATGTAAGATATTGAGATGTCTATTGATCTTTGGTTCCTCAATGAAGAATATTCATAATAAAAAAACCCAGAAGACAGTCTTTTATAATACAATACAGCTGTGTGGCTTTGGCTAACAAGACATTCAGGTAAAGGTTACGGTCTCATGAGAAAATTAGACTGAATTTTACTTTCAAAAAGTCAGGAAATCTCTATAAAGATATTGGTAAACAAGGTACATAAAATAACAATTTTCTTTAGATAACCACTTTAGGTTGTACAGAGCTTTCCTGAGTTCAGAGAACTCTCACAGAGATATCATGTAGTTGGTGATTCTTGTCAGGATCCTGATTCTAACAAATCCACGTAAGAAGACATTTTTAGAGACAGCTGGGAAAATCTAAACTGGGTATTAGATTATTATAGTTAATTTGGTTAAGTGTTATAATGGCACTGTCATTACCAAAAAAATGTCCACGTGTTTAGAGATGGATGTAGAAATATGTAGGAGTAAAATAGCATGATGCCTGGGACTTATTTTAAAATACTTCTGCAAAAAAAAAAGATGGATAAATAAAACAAATGTGACAAATCTTGATAACACTACTGAATCTGGGTGAAGATATCTGGGAAGTGGGGGCAGCAGTTCTTAAATAGTCTCTCTACTTTCCTATGTGTTTGGCAGTTTTCATAATAAAATTTTTAAAAAATTTGTTTCTGAGTATAGGGGAAAAAAATTCTTAATAGATTATTAACATACCACTACCTGGTTTTCCAGGTCTTTTTATCAGGAAGAAAAATATCTACACAACAATGATATCAACAATACCAACAAGATATTAAAAAACTAATTTTTTTTAAGTAATTCAGAAATATAGTTTTCATACCATCCCATTCACTTCAAAACAAAAGTTACTTCTTAGAAACCTCCTTCAAATTTCATGGCTTTCACTACTCTCAACCTCAAGCAATTTTGTAAGCAGTAAATGTGACAATGTGCTGGGAGATGGGGGCAAAAGCAGCCCTGGGCATTGTAGAAAAGAAGAAAACTGCAAATTACATAAATACATATGACTACAACTAATCCAAGGCTTTTTTTTAATCCTTGATAAATTATTAGGGAGACCTAGAGATAAGAAAGACAAGAAAAATAATTTACACATTATGACTATCATATAGATCAAAAAATGATATATCACTACTTTGAAAAACTTAGTATTAACTAAATAAATTTCCATAAAGATCTCCAACCTCCTTCCTCTGTAATATATTTAACAGAAGGAAAAAAAAAAAACTTCAAAAGAAAAAAATCAGACCTATATTGAGACCCTACCCTACACAGTCTCAATGCAAAAAGGCTGTATAGAATTAGAAGACAGATTTATTTTAACCTATGTTATAGTGTAACTAATAAACTAGTTGAATATTTTTTCTTTCTACTAAATGCGATCAACATTTACAATCTTAACAATTACAAAGCATCTTAATAGTTGATTCTACTTACCCCAAAGGTTTTGGTTTGTGTGTATCTAAGGAGTGCAACTGACATCTCTTGTTCTTTTTACTTTTTGGAATAGCATCTATCATGTCGTTTAGTTTGGACCTAATCAAAAATAAATCATTAAAAGTCTGATTAACATTCATTTGTCTTTAGAATTTTCAAAATCTCTACTTACTACCTTTAAAAAAATTTTTTTTAACATTTACTTATTTTTGAGAGACACAGAGAGACAGGGCATGAGCGGGGGAGAAGCAGAGAGAGAGTGAGACATAGAATCTTAAGCAGGCTCCAGGCTCTGAGCTGTCAGCACAGAGCCTGATGTGGGGCTCGAACTCATGGACTGCGAGATCATGACCTGAGCTGAAGTCGGATGCTTAACCGACTGAGCCACCCTACCTTTTAGTGAGAAGTATATTTGAAGTATTGTAGACATATCCCTTACCTTGAAAATTTCTCATCAAACAAATGCTAACCCAGAAGAGTCTGTATACTTGTCCTCTCCATTCCATTCCCAGGCTGTCAGTATGTTGGAAGAGACCTGTGCTATTCAATGTACTCACTCCCTTAGACTGTATCTGTCTCATTCACCCCTGCATCTGCACTGTATCCAGCAGTGTGCCTAACACTCAAATATTTTATGACTGATTGCTATCTCTCAACCATCTTCCCCTGTGCAAACATTATCTAAATAAGCACTATCCTTGATAAGAAAAAAACCATCAATAGGGGGCGCCTGGGTAGCTGAGTCAAGGTTGGGCATCCGACTTCAGCTCAGGTCATGACCTCACAGTTCAAGAGTTGGAGCCCCAAATCAGGCTCTGTGCCAACAGCTCAGAACCTGGAGCCTACTTCGGAATCTGTGTCTTCCTCTTCCTCTGCTCCTCTCCTGCTCATACTCTCTCTCTCTCTCTCTCTCTCTCTCTCTCTCAAAAAGGAATAAAAAATTTAAAAAATTCTAAAAAAAAAAAAAAAGCCATCAACAAAAATTTTGTGCAAATATAGAAATGCGTACAGCTAATATCCACACCCTGCATGCAACCAATCAGCAAAGCCTGTCAACTCTAACTTTTGAATATATCCAGAATCAAATCACTTATCACCTCCACCATTACCACTCTGGTCCAACTCGTCTCTCTCACCTAGCCAACTGCAACAGCTGGCCTCCCAAATGGTCTCCTTGCTTCCACCTTTTGCGTTTACATTCTAGGCTTAGTAGCTGGAGTGATGTTTTCAAAACAAAAATCACAGTATGTTACTTCTCTGTTCAAAAACGTTCCAACGCTTTTCTGAGGCAGAGTAAAATTCCAAAGTCTCTACCACCACCTCTAAACAGAGTTTGGTCTTCAGACCTCTTCTCTTTTCCTATTTACTCACACTTTGGTGACCATTTGATCTTATGGGTCTAAATTATGTACGTATGCATACATATAGCTCAAATACTGTACGTATAGTTTAAATATGATATACATACGCTGATGACACCGTTTTTATCTCTAGAGCAGACCTCTCTAAACTCTACCTGGATGTCCAATTGGTATCTCAAACTTAACATGTCCAAAAGTGAGCTCTGCGAAATTGCTCCTCCTAGTCTTACCCTTCTCAGTAATGGAAACCATTTGTCCTGTTCTTTATTCTTGATCCTGAGATCAAGACCTGAGGCTGAGATCAAGGGTTAGATGCTTAACCCACGAAGCCACCGACGCACCCCAGTCCTATTCTTTAGATCCCAAATCTGAGAATCATCCTTGATGCCTTCCTCCATATCCATTCTATCCAAAAAATCCTACTGGCTCATTCCTCAAAATATATCCAGGATCCAACCATTTCTTACTACCTTTGTGACCACCATACTGGTCATCATTATCTCTTGCATGGACTTTAAAACGGCTTTTATTTCTCTGCCCTTCAACCACCCTTCCACTTATTCTTGACAAAGAGATCAAAGTAAACCAAAATTCAAGTCAGACCATGTTACTCCTCTACTCAAAACACTCCCAAATCTTCCAGTCTTACTTAGAGTAAAAAACAATAAAAGGGGCACCTGGGTAGCTCAGTTGGTTAACTGTCCCACTCTTGGTTTTGGCTCAGATCATGAACTCATGGTCCATGTGATCAAGCCCCAAGATAGGCTCTGTGCTGGCAACACAGAACCTGCTTGGGATTCTCTCTCCTCTCTCTCTTCCCCTCCCCCACCCCAGCTCTCCCTCTCAAACATTAAAAAAGCAACAACAAAAACTCAGGATGGCACTACATAAGTAGGCTTTTTATTACTCCTCTGATCTCACCCTTTTATGTTTATTTTTGAGAGAGAACACGTGTGCACATGTGCAAGCGGAGGAGGGGCACAGAGAGAGGGAGACAGAGAATCTGAAGCCGGCTCTGTACTGACAGCAGGCAGCCAATGCAGAGCTCGAACTCACAAATGGTGACATCACGGCCTGAGCCAAAGTTGGACGCTTAACCAACTGAGCCACCCAGGTGACCCCGGTCTCATCTTTTATTACTATTCCCTTCATTCATCTGGCTCTAGCCACAATGGCTTCCTTACTGTTCTTCAAACAGGCCAGGAAAACTTCAACCTCTGAAACCTTACAATTGCTGGCTCCTTCTCTTCCTTCCCCTGGATATCTACATGGTTTACTTACTCATTTCATTCAAGTCTACATTCAATGTCATTTTATTAGAGAGGCCTTCCCTGATCATCCTCCATATTAAATCCATCCAACCACTCATCTCCTCTACTTGTAACTTAACTGACAGAGCATATATTTGCTTACTGCCTGCCTTTCTTCATATGAGAACAAAAACCATATAGTCATTGGCACACAAAAGATACTCAATAAATTGTTCAAGTTGAACTCAAAGCTTTGCCCCTACCAAATTTAGTAAAAAAGCTACCAGTGTTACCAACAAAGTCATCTTCCCCTCATTGATTATACTTACCCATGTACATAAAATAAGGTATAAAGCTTCTTTGCATCAGTCATGCAGCTTCGAGTTACAGACAGGACTCCCTTGGGGCCTACTGTCAGGGGTTCAAGGGCAGGATTTCCAGACTCTACAAGCTGGGAAAAGAGGCGCTCCACACTGCGACGACAACCAACACATGGGACAAGCTGAGAAAGTGCACTCAATACTTCCCGTGATGTCACCACCATGGCAATACTTAGATCTTGCTGCTTAAGCATACTATGTCGCTGAAAGAGAAAGAAAGAAAATTGAAGAACAGTCCTTGAGACATAAAATTTCTCTTGACTACTTCTGGTTCCTATTTTTGTGTAGTAAGTACAACCTGGAAAGGGTTTGTGATCTCTATCTGCAACTGAGTCAGAAAAATAAGTCGGCTTTCCCCATGGTGTACTGAATTTGCTCCACAAAGCTCCTGTTTTGGCAATTAAGGTATAAAAAACTCCGCTTAGCCTGTCAGGACTTAACAGTATGTGCCCCAGCATGGTGAAAAGCAGCCCTGGATCTGGAAATTTAGTGTTTGTTCACTGAGTATTAAGCTTAGTACACTCACTTGAAATAAAAATTTTAAAAGGCAGAAAATAAAGGAACAACACAGCTTTGCCATGTCTTCCTCTCAACTTTTAACAACACACTATGTTTAGCTACAGGAATCAGGTTAGGATGATGATCACGTACAGCAGCAATTCTCAACCTGGAGGTATGGGCAGGTGTTTTACGGATTAGTAGGAAAGAACAAGGCCTATTTTACCCATGTAGGAGCCTACAGTGAGTAACTAAAATGCTGGTGCAGCATATGAATGTTATCTGTTGGTTATGACAAGGTAGAAAAATGACTGAGAATCTCACCACAGCTGTAGAGAAACGGGCAAAACTCTAGTAAATAACTTTTACCCGGATGGAGTTAGTTATACTACAAATAATGCTTCCAGCTTTACAAAAAAGGATGGGAAAGTAAGATACTCCTAAGAATTTTCTCACAGTTACCATCAACCTTTCATTTTCCAAAGTAGAAAAAGAATTTTGAAGTAACAATTTACCTTCCATTATCTTGATTACATACAGGGTTTTATAAAATATCACAGTTTAAAAATTAAATAAAAATCAAAAAAATTAAATAAAAATCATAAAATTTGCAGCACAGGATTTTTTTTCTTTTTTTTTACTTGAACAAACAATCAAACAATCACTACAGAAGAAAAACAACAAGTTCTCAATGAAAAGTTATATATTTTACCTTTCAAAAACAAGCAAAGATGGCTTGGTGAAACTAAAGCCTTAGGGACACAGAAAATGATAACATCACCAAATCTCTTTCACATAACAGCAACATAAATATATTCATTGTTGCACTAGTGAAAGAAAGCAATTTCAGTGCAATCTTAAGGCCTAGAGAGTCCTAGGTATTAATACTTAAAGCTAAAATTTTAAATGACTCTTCAAAACACACACATACACCATTTAAAACATTGATTTTTAAAAATATTACCTGAATAAACTGCTTTAGTTGTGCACTATTATTTTGATGCCCATCGAGATTTAGTACGTTGTCAGGAAATTCCATCACCATCTTAATATGCAAAAGAATGGAAATCAATTATTTTATCTTCTTTGAACACATGCTACAAACTATTTTATAAACTCCTAGGACAGAAATAGACCCCTAAAGCAGGATTTGCATATCCCGGTCCTGCCCCGTCAAAAAAAGTTAGAAACAAAACAAAACAAAAACTCAAGTTATCCACATTTCTAAAGCCAGAAATGGTATAGTAATTAGAAGCAAGGACACCGAAGTCAGGCAAACAAGAGTTTAACTCCCAGCTCTACCACTTACAATCTAGGTTGTAACTCTGGCAAGTTACTTAACCTGTTTGATTCTAAGCTTCCTCATTTGTAAAATGAGTTTAAGTAATAATGTTTAAGATCTCATAGAGTAGGTTGTGAGGATTAAATTACATTTAAAAGTGTTTGTTGCAGTGCCCAATAATAACATTTAATAAGTAAAATAACCTGATATCTTACATTAGACAAGCATATTTTTAGCTGTTTCTTTTAACTACAAAATAGGGTAAATTTTATAATGTAAATGATCATGGGGCACCTGGGTGGCTCAATCGGTTAAGTGTCTGACTTCAGCTCAGGTCATGATCTCACGGGTTCATGAGTTCAAGCCCAGCATGGGCTCTGTGCTGACAGCTCAGAGCCTGAAGCCTGCTTCAGATTCTATGTCTGCCTCTCTCTCTGCCCCTCCCCCGCTCAGGCTCTCTGTCTCAAAAATAAATAAACACTAAAAAAAAAAAATTGTTTTTTTTATAATGTAAATGACCATACACACAATATATGAAATACTCAGAACAGTACCGGGCACATACTAAATGTCTGCTCTGATTATGAACAAAAAGGATATAAGGTATTTATTCAACTGTCAAAATTCCCTACCAGAGGAAGATCATGGGGAATTACTAATTAGCACATGTCACTTGATCTGTGATACCACTGATTATGAGAAGTACCATAGTTACATACCACTGAGAAAGAGCCATTATAACTGTTAGCTGTCAGCAAATGAAAGAAACATCCCAATTTCAGAGATATTAAAACGTGGGGCAAATAAAGTATGCCTTTCAAAACAATGAAATAAAGTAACACATTTATATCTTAACTAAAACATTGTTAAAGGTATCAAACATACTGTGCTAGGACAAACTTCTATTTCTAGATGACAAGGATCACGAACTCCTACATACTCAGAGTGAAGTCATGATAAAAGACCCATTTGAGACAAAAACAAAACACTACAAATACCCCAACCAGTTGAACATGATCTTAAAACTAATTCCTCCTGCACCAACCAGCACCACAAAGACCTGCTTTTTTAATAGTGGTAACCATTCTTTTTCCTCCACATTAGACATGAGAGCCCTAAAACATGCTTGTTCTAACAATAAACTAAAGACTGAACAACAAAGACAAGTGTAAGCAATAGATTGATCTTTTCTTGACTTGATAAGGGGGCGGGGGGTGGGAGTACAGGATATGTGAAGTAGAGACAAGTGGATACGAAGGACGGACAATGATGCAAGCAACAACTCAACACTCCAGGACTCCACTATATTTCACAAAACGAAAAACTCCAGGTACAATATGATTCAAATGACTGTATGTGTGCATTTTCTTACAGAAAAAGAAAATACATGATATATTAGATGTGGCCTATCTCTAGGCAGCGAAAAGATAGAGGACTTTTTCCTTTATGTGTTCCTACCTTTCCCAAATTTATTACAATGCACATATACTGTTTATTATCAAGGAGAAAAATTAGTGTTCCTTGCTTCCAATTCTATATTCATTATACTGTACTTAAGAGACATGCTTCCATCTCAATAGCTTTTACTGTTCTGGAAGTTTCTTCCCTCATATAGATTATATATCCAAATCTCATAGGTTCAAGGATCAATTATCGAATTTCAGGTTAATCGACTTCTCTCTAGTTTTCCCTCTCATAGTCTTATTAATGTCTCCAAGAGTGTTAATTAATTACTATTAATATCTCCAAAGAGTAGTAGTAAGAGGGGAAGCCATTTAGCGTAGCTTCATTTACACTGGGTATTGTTCTAAAGAAGCACTTTCATATGCTAACTTTACCAACAGTACTAAGTAAAACTGGTCACTGGTCTGCTTTAACAAGGTGGCCCTAAATGAATTGGTGAGAATGACAGAAATAAATGGGCAAAAAAGTCTAATGATCCATACTATTATATTTAGCAGTGTTTGCTCAAATTAAAAAAAAATTAATAATCCCCAGACTTCCAGCTGAATTACAAAGCTGTAATCATCAAGACAGTATGGTATTGGCACAAAAAATAGACACTAAGATCAATGGGACAGAATAGAGAACCCAGAAATGGACCCACAAATGTATGACCAGCTAATCTTTGACAAAGCAGGAAAGACTATCCAATGGAATAAAGACAGTCTCTTCAGCAAGCGGTGCTGGGAAAACTGAACAGCAACATGCAGAAAAATGAACCTGGACCACTTTCTTAACACCATACACAAAAATAAACTCAAAATGGATGAAAGACCTAAATGTAAGACAGGAAGCCATCAAAATCCTCGAGGAGAAAGCAGGCAAAAGCCTCTTTGATCCTGACCGCAGCAACTTCTTACTCAACACGTCTCTGGAGGCAAGGGAAAACCAAAGCAAAAATGAACTATTGGGACCTCATCAAGATAAAAAGCTTCTGCACAGTGAAGGAAACAATCAGTGAAACTAAAAGGCAACCGACAGAATGGGAGAAGATATTTCCAAATGACACATCAGATAAATGGTTAGTATCCAAAATCTATAAAGAACTTATCAAACTCAATACCCAAAAAACAATCCAGTGAAGAAATGGGCAAACAACATGAATAGACACTTCTCCAAAGAAGACATCCAGATGGCCAACCGACATATGAAAAATGCTCAACATCATTCACCATCAGGGAAATACAAATGAAAACCAGTGAGATACCACCTCACACCTGTAAGAATGCCTAACAACAACAACTCAGGCAACAACAGATGTTGGCAAGGATGTGGAGAAAGACGATCTCTTTTGCACTGTTGGTGGGAATGCAAACTGGTGTAGCCACTCTGGAAAACAGTATGGAGGTTTCTCAAAAAGTTAAAAATAGAACTACCCTATGACCCAGCAATTGCACTCCTAGGTATTTATCCAAGGGATATAGGTATGCTGTTTTGAAGGGACACACGCACCCCAACGTTTATAGCAGTATTACGACAACAGCCAAAGTATAGAAAGAGCCCAAATGTCCATTGATGGATGAATGGATACAGATGTGGTATATACATACAATGGAGTATTACTCAGCAATCAAAAAGAATGAAATCTTGCCATTTGCAACTACATGGAAGGAACTAGAGGGTATTATGCTAAGCGAAATTAGAGATACAATGCAGATGAACATAAAGGAAGGGAAGCAAAAATAATATAAAAACAGGGAGGGGAACAAAATATAAGAGACTCTTAAATTTGTAGAACAAACAGAGGGTTACCGGAGGGGTTGGGGGGGGGGGGATGGGCTAAATGGGTAAGGGGCATTAAGGAATCTACTCCTGAAATCACTGTTCCACTATATGATAATTTGAATGTAAATTTAAAAAGTTAAATTAAAAAATTAATAATCCCAATTATTAGATCTATGAAAACTGGTAGAAGATAAAAAATAGTTAATAGTACTGAACAGTTAACTCACATTATGTTATCTGGAATCACTACACGGTTTAAAACACAAACAAACTGAACTGTCAAGTCAGAATAAACGTGTAGGATAAACTTTCAAAGCCATGTAACTTAACAGAACACTGCAGGACACTCAAAATCTACCATGTAAGCAACTAACACCTTGATTTGCATTCTCACCAGTTTGGTACAAATGTATCAAACAATTACATATCTACTGCCACCATAAAAAAGAAAATTAAGATCAAAGCGGCCAATTTAAGGAACAAAGAATGCCTCTTATTTAACCAAATCAAGGTCTCTCCTGCTTGGTTCATAGATGAAATCCTAAATTCTCCATATAAATGAATTATTTTTATTCTTATCAACTATGTTTTATTGTTTCAATAATTAAAGCAGAGATCAAAGAACAAATCTAACATACTGAGACCTACCAGCTGACCTTTAAAATATATATAGTGTAGGGGTGTCTGGGTGGCTCAGTCAGTTAAGCATCCAACTCTTAACTCCAGCTCAGGTCACGATCTCCCGGTTCATGATATGGAGCCCTACATTGGGCTCTGTGGTAATGGTGTGGAGCCTGCTTGGGATTCTCTCTCTCCCTCTCTGCCCACCCCTTCTCCAAATAAACTTTAAATAAAAATACGTATTATTTAATGGGATAATACCTGCATTGGGAATCCTTTCTAAAAGGTACAACAATGCACAGGGTGAAAAAAAGTTTCTTAATGCTCATTTCAGATCATTTCATTTTCATCAAACTAGTAAAGATAAATGTCAAGATTGGGTCTATTACCGTGTTTTTCCTGTGTTTCACTGGCTTGGATAATTCTAAATTTTCTCTTGTACTTAATCTATACCACCCTGGTTACAAACTCTGCACTTAATATTTTAAGTGTCCTTGCCTTTCAAACACTTACAGTAATGGCTTTTTACCTTGCTGTTTTCTGGCCAATCACTACATGCTCTTTAATGTTGAGAGAAGACAGTAAGAAAAAAGGAAAAAGAGAAGGCAAAGAGGATAGTAGCACTATTTTTCCCCATTCTTTAAAACCACTTCCTTGACTTAATATTCAGTTTCTAGGTTACCTAGAGGAAGACAGTCATGTAAAATATTTCAGGTGTGGTTTCACAGAGGCATCATTAGTGTTCTGCTTCATGATGAGGCTGCCTATCCCTAGCTAGCCAAAAATAGAACCAGTCACTGTCCTGCAATTACTGTCTTATAAAGTTTATTGAATCCATTACCCACTTTCACTCTTGAATATCTGTCCTGACCATAAATAATCTGTTTTTAGCACATTTTCACAAGCTCTAACCAACATTATTAAATTTTTATTTATTATTTAGCTTTACTTTTCTACTTCATCCTCACAGGTATTTATAACATCTATCGCCTCTGGTAAAATCAATTAAATACCTAAGAGTTGTAAGAAAACACTAAGTACTAAATTTAACAAATGCTAAACACCTAATCCCCAAGTGGATATGCCACCATTTATTATGTTTTAATGTCTTTGTTAAAAACCATTATCAAGGTCACACCTGATGGCTCAGTTGGTTAAGCATCCCACTCTTCATTTTGGCTCAGGTCACTATCTCACAATTCTTGAGAACGAGCCCCATGCAGGACTCTGCACTGACAGAACAGATCCTGCTTGGGATTCTCCACCCCTCTCTGCACCTCCCCTGCTTGCTCTTTCTCTCAAAATAAATAAATATACTTAAAAAAATTATCAGGGGTGTCTAGGTGGCTCAGTCCATTAAGCGTCCATCTCTTGATTTCGGCTCAGGTCATGATCTCATGGTCCGAGCCCCACGTAGGGCTCTGCATTGACAGTGTGGAGCCTTCTTGGGATTCATTCATTCTCTCTCTCTCTCCCCCGCTCCCCCCATGCTCTCTCTCTAAAAATAAATAAGCTTAAAAAAATATTATCTAAGTCTTTAGTCCACTTAGATTATTTGAATTAGGAGAGTAAACTGCATCCCAGCAATATTGTAGCAATTTGACAGCATGTGTCAAGAACT
This sequence comes from Panthera tigris, assembly GCF_018350195.1. Taxonomy (NCBI): domain Eukaryota; kingdom Metazoa; phylum Chordata; class Mammalia; order Carnivora; family Felidae; genus Panthera; species Panthera tigris. The sequence goes on from NC_056673.1 coordinate 24,354,699, forward strand.
TTATAAAAGGTTCTTATCCTTTGATCCAGTAACTGTAGTTCCAAAGCCTGAGGAAAAAAAAAAACTTTAATGGAGAAATTTATGCCTTATTTATATCCCTATAGCATTATTCATAGTAAAAAATAGAATCATCCCTATATCCACAAAGGAAAAATGATTAAATTATGGAATGTTACACAACAAACTACTACATGGTCAGTAAAGCTACTTGGGGGTGCCTGGGTGGCTCAGTTGGCTGAGCATCTCACTCTTGATTTCAGCTCAGGTCATGACCTCAGGCAGTGAGATGGAGCCCTGCACTGGGGTCCTTGCTAACAGTGTGGGGCCTGCTTGGGATTTTCTCTCTCTCCCTTTCTCTCCGTACCTCCCCTGCTCATGCCTGCTCTCCCTCAAAATAAGCAAACATTGGAGAAAAAAAAAAAAAAAAAGGTGCTTAAGAATGAGAAGAGCAAATGTCCTCAGTATTACATTCAGCAAAAAAAGCGAGATATAAAATGTTCTAGTAGACAATACATTTCAACTCTGTATCTATGTGTCTTTGACTAGAATTACAGCAAATGCTGCTATATCCTTAGTTATCTCTGGGAAGCAGAATTAAGGAGAATTTTTTTGTTATATGGTAATATTTAAAGACTACTTTGTAAGGATATAAATTTTGACTATTCTTTTAAAAACTACTCACTTGAAAACTATAATTCTTCAAAAATGTCTCTAAAATAAAATCTGTAATCTGTCCATCTGCTATTTTATAATTCTAGTAACACAAAAAGAATTTTGGCCATATAGCATACCACTTTTATAAATATTCCACTAGCTTACTTATTTGGTATTTTCTTAAATACACTTATATCAGCACTGTACTCTAGTATTCAAACCACAAAATTACAAAATGAGTCTTAAATGTGGATTCAACATGCCACATAAGAGGAGGCTACTTCCTCATATACAAGCTTCTCGATTTTATTTTACAAATCCTAAGGTAAAATCACAGGTTGAACTAAGGATAGAAGTTTCAGCTTCTGTTACCAAAACAATACAACATCTGTACCTGAATTGTGAAAGTTGTAACCAGGCTTAACACCTAGGTCCTAACAAAATTCTAAAACCACTTTAAAGATCACACAATGTTTTTTCAATACCTACGGACCCTAAGAACAAAGACCAGACCAAACGTTAACTTCAGGGATACACTGCCATCAAACTATCAGTGGACCAGTGAGAGCATAAACTTCTGCTACAGGCATCTTCCCTCCTTCTTCCCCAACAGGTGTTTGCTCTGCATTCTTCTTTTAAGTAGTATTTGGTAGAACAGTTCTGAAAGAAACTTATTTTCTTAAATATAATGCATTCTTGACAAGAATTTTCACTAAGCACCATTCAGGGACTATGCACAAGTTCTGAGACAAAACAATTAATAGTCCCACTCATTCCTAGTGACAAAAACCAATCTAAAGCCAAGAAAAACTGTACCTTTTGCTAAATTAATGCTATTGTAAGATATTTAAATTAAATAATCCTAAATTTTATTTGCTTTGGCCACAAGTCCACAATACAATAAAAGCAAAACTCAACTACCAGGTTCAATCCAATCCCAACTTCTCTGGAGAAATAAGTACAATAATATACCACAGTGCAAGGTTCCATCTTTTTCTATGGAAAATTTTAGAAATTAATACCACTGTACAGAGAATATAAAAACACCCACTGCTTTAAAGTTCTATATGACAGATGTATCAAAGCTGCATTCACACAAAAGGTGGTTATGTGACATAAGGAGAGAATCAGTGCCTATAAAAACTCAAATTTATGTTGGTTTCCCCTATGTTTTGATATCATACATTCAAAAGTAATCTTATGTCTAAACCCATAAGATTTTTTTTAAACATCAAAGACATTCTGGGACAATAATCATAGAAGATTGATACCAAACTATGGTGCTCTAGAAAAAGTGTTTGTGTTAGAGTTGGAAGAGAAAAAAGTAACAAATGAACATCTATTATTTTTCAAATTGAGAAATGCCCTCATTTCATTTGATCAGAGTGCTTGTTTTTTTTTTTAACTTAAAATACAATTCCGTTACACTTTTAATGCAAAAAATGCAGAAATCATAACAAGATATACAAGCACTTTCAAATGCACCAACACAAATTCTATTTACCTTATGTCAGGCCAAATTTACCTTTTTCTATGAAAAAAAAAATATATACATGGGTAAGTATAGATGCTTTCACTTAAAAAGTTCTAACAAATCAAGTCATTGAATAGCTCTTCTAATCCTTTTAAAAGTACTGCAGCTCAATCAAATTTTAATTGAGACTGGCAAACAGAAAGGCATAGAGTGGCAGCTCTACAATGACTTGCATTTTATATAAAATTTGAAAAAACTTCGATATTTGCCCAAAAAATTCAACAACAAAACAGAACTGCTTCTGAAAAACAGAAAGGTACAGTTAATAAGGCAAATGTGATAATATGAAAAGACTGAGTTACACCTATCAAAACAGGCAAATGTATAATACAAAGCTTCAGCATCATCAAAATGCAGATTTCAAAAATATTTGGAAAAGGTTCATTTCATTTCTTAAGAAATAGTGGCAACTGCACTCATTTCCTGTTCAGATTCAATTCAAATTTCTGCCATTTCCTTTCAGAGGAAATAGTACAGCAACACAGGGCAGAGGGTCAGTAATGCTCTACTATCATCAACTCTAAAAAACAAAACTACCCTGAGTGGGTTTTGACACTCAAGATGAGCAATCAGCTTTTTATAATGCTCTTACACATTCAATAATTTTTGCTTCATTAACAAAAGGAGAAAAGGCTACCTGTAAACTAAAAAATAACTATTGCCAAGAAAACCCATTTTGAAGAGTCACGGCTTAGCAATACAATCATTTCAAAGAGTTTTAATATACTGGGCGATATGAGGCTATTTGCAATGAAACCAAATCATTTTAGTGAAATCTTTCCTGTACAAGAGCATGTCACTCTGCCCTCAGTAATTATGCTTCTGTAGTGAGCTACAGTATTGAGACAGAAAATATACAGGTAGCAGTGCAGCTGCGACATTTCCAGATAATTAAGACTCCCCGAGGGTAGGTGGATTCTGTAAAGGATAGGCCCTAAACGCCCAGGATCCTTCAACCCCTCTCCGAGACGCATGCTTTGGCAAAAGCAGCGTCTCATAAAGGGGCAGGGGAAAGGAAGAGGGTTCAAAAAGGAAGGAAAACCTGGCGAGAGAGGCTCGAAATGCTTACGGAGCGCTGGGCTAGGAGCCCGCAGAGGTTACCGTGCGACACACTGCAAAGGCGAGTTTGTGGGGCCTGCCGGAGAGAAGGCCTCGCCTAGGAGTTGCAACACACTCTTTCTCCAGTGCGCAGCGCTCGGCCTGGGGGAGGGGGAGGAGGGGAAACAGCTGCCAGGGGAGCGGCGAGCCCTGCCCGGCCCGCTCACCGTGAGAGTGTCGTCTATGTAGAGAGGAATCTGTCTCCTCTCGAAGGGGAACTCCTCCTCCCCGTCCCTGCACACTGCCACCAGTCGCGCCATCGTTCCCGACGCTGCCGTTGCCACCGTCACCACCTCCTCCCAGCTGCCGCCGCTGCTACTGCTGCTCCTGCTGCTGCCGCTGCCGCCTCCTCCCAGCTCCTGCCTGCAACAGCCAAACCCCGCGAGCGTAAGCACCCGCCGCCTCGCAGCACTTTCGCCACGGGGGTGGGGGGGAGGGAGAAGAGCAGGAGGGCACGGGAAAGCGGGACTGCGTTTCCCATCACCCGATTCCACACGCGCTCAGCCAATCAGCGCCGAGCAGTGCCGGGACCCGCCCCCTCGCGCCTCTCGCCCTCCCCAGCCCCCACCCCCGCCGGCCTCCAGTCAGGGTCCAAAGGAGAGGCGGAAGGGACCCATCGGCCCCGGGGCTTCCCCAGCCCGTCACCAGAGTCCCAGCTCTAGGACCCCACCCACGGCCTCAGCACCACAGCCCACCTCCTGCTTTCCGCCGCCGGGGACCCCTTCCTCCCCTTTCTTGGAGCGCCCCGCCCAATCAGTCCCCAGGGCTGCAGTTGCCCGGCACGACCCCGCCCCTGGGAGGGGTCGACCCCGCCTCAGCTCTGCGGAGTCTGTAGAGGGAGGCGCAGACCCCTTCCTCACCCTCCTCGGAAGAGACCTCTCGGTTCTGACCTTCACCGTTTTCCTGGTCGCCTCCCTGACCCCCACCTCTGCTCCCCGTTACCGGCTGACGAGGCCCGCGTCAGGGCCGGCCTTGGCGGGAGCGCGGCTCCGAATGCCGTTTCCTCTCCAGGCTCAGTCAGCCGCTCGCGCCACGGGGAGTGGGGGAGGGAGGGCGGGGGACGTGGGGAGGGTGGGGCAGGGAGGGGCCGAGAACGCTGGGCGGAGCCCCGCCTCCTCTCGCGATACTGTAGACCGACGCTCCCGGGTCGCCTCTTTCGAAATTCTGGTGGAGGGGGTGGGGTGTTCCCCAGGGTACCTAGAGCGTGTTACCGACCCTTTCCCCCGAGTCTAGCTACCCGAATAAATCCGAAGTAGGGCTGCCAGGAGTGAGTAGGCCCAAACCTCTGTCCCTGGCCGCAGGGGCCTGGGAACGGCTCTCCCGAGGGCCGAAAGGAGCCGAGCCGAGCTGACTCAGGGCCGACCCAAGGGTCGAGGCCCTGGGAGGACTTCGGTAAGTGGGGAGGAGCTGAGGCTTTCGCAGTCAGTGGTAGCAGAAAGCGAGAGTGAGGGAAGGGGAGAAGACGAGCGTCTGGACAGTAAGAGACAAACTCTGAGCTTGGTTTCCAGGTACTTGACGCCGCTTTCCCTGACACCCTGATTGACCAGGGGCCTGCCGCATCACTGCTTCCCTGATTGAGACTGCGTCAAGATCCCACTGAGGGAAACTATTAAAGTGCTGATAGGTTAGTGTTCTAGTTGCTACACTAGAGGCAACTAGGAGACTATCTGGAAAGTGGCCTGTGTGCAGCCTGGCCAGAGAAACTTCTTGGGCCCGGTTAATATTAACAGGGACACAGGACACGGATTCCCTTGGGCAAAAGTACTGGTACCGGCCAAAGGCCCTTCCCCCGACCCTCTTCTGAGAAGCAGATCCGCTGTAAAGAGGATTCATCTACCCTCTGTGTGCCACAACGTACTCATTTTCTACCTTGAAGGCTTTGGAGGCCTGTTGTAAAACCAAAATAGTTGTTGGGAAGTATTTTGCCTATTAAAGTCTTGACGATTTTAAGGATAAATCCATTTGCTGCTCTTAAAACTAATACTGATGACAGATCTATATTTCCTGGTAGAGTATGCTAGAGCAGTGATACTGATCTTTAAAAAGTATTTTGGTCATCACCTGAAATCTTAGAGACTCACAACAAAAAACCCCACAGTGCATCTTTAGCCATGTTGACTTATGACATTGTGTTGTCACTGTTAGGGTAGGTGACATAATAAACGGAAAGAATCATTGTTCAGTCCCAAAGGTGTGATTATTCAGTGAGTATTATTTATGTCTTTTGGCCATGTTAGGAGAGCAGAACAATATGATAGCTTGGATCCGATAGACAAATAGGAAGTGCGTGCAGCTTTTGACAGGTTAGATTACATAGCCAAAATCTGGACTTTTGGATGTGTCATGTAAAAACATTCCTCTTAGGAAAAAATACTGTGGGTTTTAAGATCTAAAGGTGCTCTTATAAAGAGTAAATTAATGTACCTACTTTATACCTCGTTTTATTTATTTATTTATTTTGAGAGAGAGAAAAAGCATAAGTGGGGGAGGGGCAAAGAGAGAGGGAGAGAGAGAATCCCTAGCAAGTTGTGTGCTGTCAGCACAGAGCCTGATTTCAGGCTTGATCTCACAAAGCGAGAGATCATGACTAGAGCCGAAACCAAGAGTCGGATGCTTAATCTACTGAGCCACCCAGGTGCCCGCCCCCCCCCCCCCGCCGCTTTATACCTTTTAAGCTTCCTTTGGATTGTAGTTAGTAAAGGACATTGAAGATGACAAGTTCAATATATAGGTGCTGATTTTAATTACTTTCATTATTGAGCACACACTGGGTACTAGCAAAGAACTGAGTATTCACCCTGGGGATTTAAATCTTAAAAAGGCATTAAAACCCAAATATAAAACATGATGAGACCACAACAGTCTCTTTCCATCTGCGATTACTTTCCCTGATTTGGATTTGTTTTTTATTAAGTAATCTCTGCATCCAACATGGATCAAACTCACAACCCTGAGATCAAAAGTCCCATGCTCTACTGACTGAGCCATCCAGGTGCTCCTGGGTTTGTCTTTTAAATCCACTAAATACACTGCTTAACAGTATCTTTGGACAGTGTTTCACATACTTTAGGTATTCAGTGAATACTTACTGTAAGGTTAAAAAGGTAGATAATTTGCTAGATAAGTTGTTCTTTCTCAAGCAAGTAAGGTGATATAGCCTGGGTGCTCCAAATATGATAAAATCAATATTTGAGGGGAAATGCTTAGAAAATTATTTCACTGGGAGCACCTGAGTGGTTCAGTTGGTAGGGCATCTGACTTCAGCTCAGGTCATGATCTTATGATTCGTGGGTTCGGGCCCTGTGTTGGGCTCTGTGCTGACAGCTCGGAGCCTGGAGCCTGCTTCGGATTCTCTGTCTCCCTCTCTCTCTTTGCTCCTCCTCCACTCATGCGTGCATGTGCGCTGTCTCTCAAAAATAATAAAATAACATTTACAAAATTAAAAATTATTTCACTGGAAAACAATTTTTAGAAGTTTTATCTATTGGGGGGGGGGCGCCTGGGTGGCTCAGTCGGTTAAGCGTCCAACTTCAGCTCAGGTCATGATCTCACAGTCTGTGAGTTCAAGCCCTCCTTCCGGCTCTGTGCTGACAGCTCAGAGCCTTGAACCTGCTTGGGATTCTGTCTCCCTCTCTCTCTGCCCCTCCCCCACTCATGCTCTGTCTCTCTAAAATGATTAACATTAAAAAAATTTAATAAAAAAGTTTTAACTATGTATCTTCTTAATTTTAGAGCAGGCACTCATTTTCACTATTGGTCTAGCTTCAGCTAAAACCAATACTGCTGCAACAAATATTTCATGACTTAAGTCATGAAGAGAGCCTTTAGAGAATTTAGAGAGCCTTTAGAACCTAAGAACCTTTAGAGAACTTAACTCTAATTGACAAAATAAGTTATTACATAAAAAAGCCATTTGTTGCCTATTTTAAAATTTCAATATAGGTATTGTGAAATACAAGGTTGAAGGATTGGAAAGGCCAGGAAAGAAGGCAGTCAACAGCAGAGGACATTTTGCTGGTACCTAGTAACAGTTGAGTGATGGAGAGGTGATAAATCATCAACAAAATACCATTCTTTTTCTTATTTGGTCCCTAATGTGTGAGAGCCAGCCATAAAACTCAAGCATGAATGAGATATGACTATTTGCCAAGCTACTTAGGGTTTAAGAGAAAGAAGAGGACCTAATTTTTCCTTATATTATTTCTTATCTTCATAGACCACACATAAATTCTTGTGGAGCAAAATAAAACTTTGTATGATTTATGCATCATATTGGACATCAATGCTCAATAAAAATAAAACTGGTTGCTATCTTCCAAACACAAGCTAGCTATTGATACATATTGGTAGGTATCTCCAGTTTAAGTTGGGTAATTTAAAGTCATGGGAATGAGTCAATTCCTTAAGATCATCGATAGAATAAGGTCCTAGACCACGTTATACTCTTTTTTTTCCCCCTTCCTTCTCTGTCTCCACAAATTGATAGTTGAGGGTCACCTAGCTGGCTCAGTTGGTGGAGCATGGGACTCTTGATCTTGGGTTTGTGAGTTCAAGCCACATGTTGGGTATAGAGATTACTTAAAAATATTCCAAAAAATTGACTGTTGAAAATTAGCTAATTAGAATAACTTATCGTTGTTTTCATAATAATAACCACATTGTTTTACGTGGTAGTAAAATCAATAGCAGAATGTAAATTTATTTAAATTGCCGTGGTTGTCCAAATCTGAGGATCTGTGAATTTGGTTTTCTTTTTCATGAACTGACAGTGGGAAGTTTTGTTGTGTCTGTTGAAAATAGAGACACACAAGGAGCCTGGGTGGCTCAGTCAGTTAATTGTCTGGCTTCTATGCAGGTAATGATCTTGCGGTTCATGAGTTCCAGCTCCCCACCAGGCTCTCTGTCAGGGTGGAGACTCCTTTGGATCCTCTGTTACCCTCTCTTTCTGCCCCTCCCCTGCTCGCACACATTCTCTCTCTCAAAAATAAATAAAATTTTAAAAAAAAGACACATTTCCTCCACTTAAATTTTTTTAAAGGGAAAATAATGTCTACAAGTTAAAATATAAGCCCCTCGAAGGCAGGGACTGTCTTACTTTTCGTTTCCCCAGTATCTATACCTGGTACATTGGAGCTCAATAAATGAACGATCTCTTTCTCTTCTATAAACTAGAACCAAGTCAGCATGGTCTTTTCTTACTAATTGTTTTGTTTTTATTAAGCTATTTCATTAGCTTTCTCTTACATGACTTTCATAATTAGAGGTGGAAAAAACATAGAGTACACTTTGTTCTTTTATGATTCATTATCTGTAATTGTGAGACATAAACTTGAGAGATATTTAAGACCTGGAAAAGAATGAAGGAGCAGTTACTGACAAGAAGCAGCAGACCAGTTAGACAACGTGATCATTTAGTCATGAAATAATTTAAATTACTTTTTTTTTTTTTAATGAGAGAACAATATTGTTAGAGTCTCCTCAGCTTTCCAGCTTGGAGACTCGAGCCTATTTCAGATTGTGGGTCTCCCTCTCTCTCTGCCCCTCCCCTGCTTGTGTTCTGTCTCTCTCTTTCTCTCAAAAATAAATAAACATTAAAAAGTTAAAAAAATAATAGATTAATTCCAAATATCATTGATTATAGTTAGCAAAAATGCCACATAAATACTAAATTAGCCATTAACATAATAAATTGAAGTAAACCAATTAGTGTAATAGTCATATTTAACGACTTAAGGAATAAATTTTTAACTAATTTAGAGGCAGCTGATCAAAACAGAAAATTGAAAATTTAATGTTAGAGGAGGCTCCACCCATACTACAAAAATAATCCAGGTTGCTTACCAAATATAAAATTAACTTGAACATTCTGACCCTTGCCTATTTCTATAATGATTAGATTTCTACTTGAAAATAGAAAACAATAGGCAGATTTTAGTTCTTTTTTTTTCCACTTAAAAAAAAATTTTTTTTTTTTTTTTTTTTAGCATTTATTTATTGTTGAGAGAGTGCAAGCAGGGGAGGAGCAGAGAGAGAGAGGAAGACACAGAATGTGAAGCAGGCTCCAGACTCTGAGCTGTCAGCACAGAACCTGACACAGGGCTCGAACCCATGAACTGAGATCATGACCTGAGCCGAAGTCAGATGTTCAACCAACCAAGCCATCCAGGCGCCCCTTTTTCCCCCCACTTTAAACAATATACAGGGAACATTATAATCAGAAACTAAGAATTTTATATTTTTAAAATCTTAACAATTTTGAACAGCTGGTTCAAATATCTACTTAGAGTTTTTAAATGACTCAAATTCTCAGTAGGATATTAAACTTTAATATAGCTTAGTTGTATTAAATCAGCCTAGTACATGATTTTCTCACTGGTTCTCTTTCCCTTTAACATAGTAGATGAGATAAGGCCCCTGCCCGCCTCTCTAGCTTATTACTTACTCCTGTTTTCTGAACTCCAGCCTTGAGTTTCAAGATGTACTAGTTATCCTCCCAACTCAGGACCTTTGCTGAAGGATACATTCTACCTAGAATGCTGTTTACCCCTTCCCTTAACCACACACATGGTCCTCAGACCATCCATCAGCTCTAGTTCAAAAAAATACCATCTAGGAGCACCTAACTGGCTTAGTCTGTAGAGCACACAACCCTTGATCTCAGGGTTGTTAGAGCCCCATATTGGGTGTAGAGACTACTTAAAAATGAAATCTTTAAAGAAATACCATCTGTGGGAAAAACTTTGACTCTACTAGGTCAGTTCTTGATTTGACACTCTTGGCAACCCATACTTCATGACTTAACACAGTTTATAATTGTTGTTCAGTGTCTGTTTCCCCACTAGATTGCAAGCTCCAAGATATCAGGAAACCTGCTTATCATTCCTAGCATAGAGTTGGCTAAAAAAATAATCAGTCCCAAAGTAAAACTATTGTCTCATAATTACTAGGCATGTAAACTGCATCATACAATTCATTCCATTTGGAGCATTTAACTATTTTCTGACTTTGTGGTATTTAAGTATTTGATTATAAACACTTGCTTTCATATACTTAGGCTTTTTTAAAAGGTTAAAATTGAGCAAGTAAAGAAGTGTTGACAATTCCACAATTCACACTGAGATGTTTTCATGTAAATTTTATTATAAAAGTCATACAATAAATTCACATTGAGATGTTTTCATGTAAATGTTATAAGTCATACAATAAAAAAATACAGAATGGTATGTAATAAGATAGAAAGTAAAAATCCCCCTCACCCTCCAATCTTTCAGTGTCACAACTGCAGTTTCTTTAAAATACTGAAATTTAATAAATATTCTAACGAGTCACAAGACTTGTTTCTCTATTGGTTTGTTTTATATAGTGTTGAGACACATTAAAACATTAAGCATCATTTATAGAGGGTTGAAAAAAATATGGTTAACACTGGGTTGCCAAAAGCCCATTTTCTTCACATTTAATATTCTTCCTCATTAAAATATTGCTCTACCACAGGTACTTCCTACCCATACTGATCACCAAAATTTTATTGTCTTATCTTGCAAGTGTAGCACATATATAATTAAACAGTTGGTAAACATATAGAGATTGAGCACAAATAAGGCCCACAAAGTACTGCTGTGTAATGTATCTATCAACAGGTTGATCAGACCAGTAGTTATATTTGACAGCAAGAAAAAAATTAACTGGTTTCTGTTCATAGCTGTGATTAAACAAAGACTGGGTTCCTTTCTTTCAGCTTCAGAGACCAGAGATTCTAAATGTTTTTTATTTGTGACAGACGAATGGATCAGTTTCCAAGAACATGGTACCACAGCCTCTTTAATTAGAAATTTGGCAAAACTCAAAATTATATCACCCAGTAATAAACTACTAAGAAGGATCAGGCTAGAAGCAACTATCCAAATACAAAAGGCTAAATTGGCCATTCTCCGAGATACTACTTCTACATTTACCTGAACTATGTAGAGAGATATGAAGAGACTAATAGCTGTCAGCAAAATACAGTGGGCTCCTTTTATCCAGTCTTTGACATGTGATCTTTTTTTAAGCATATATGACCCTGTTTGCACGCCAGCCATATGAATTGCCACATACCCCAAGGTAGAAATTATTCCTTCTCGGTTGGCATTTAATAAACCAACCCTTGTGCCACTACCATCAGTGCCATACAAAATTAACCTTTTCAGTGGGGTAAAGTCAAGGGCCAGCTGGTATAACACAATAATGCTGATTGCCACAATCCAGGATTTATTGAGAGGAAAAATAATCAAAAGCAATGATGTTATCAGTTTCACAACTATTAAGGTAAAGAAAAAGTTCCAATGAACTCCATACTCAGTCAAATGTTCCTGATAGCCTATGGCTTTTATAATGACTAATCGTCCTATTCCTAGGAAGACTAATGGCCAAACAGAGTACAATGACTTTGTAAGATAATAAAATCTGGACTCTTCTGTGTATTTTTTCCTAACTTCTGGACAAACCATTGCAGTCCCAAAAATAAAACCTCCTACTCCAAAATCCATCGCTCCTGTCCCATAGAGCTCAGTTTTGGCAAATCTTCTGGGAAAAAGTGGAAAGTCCACAGCCAAAATGGCAATAGCAGTAAATGTACTGTTAATTACACGGAAACAAGAGATGGCTGGAATGTATTCAGATTCTATACTGATTTTCAAGAATTTTTCAAGCATTTTCTGGACAGGCATTCTGGCACAAGTTCTCCTGCAGTATATTTGATAGAACAGCCCTGCCCCACAGATAATTACAGCAAGGTGCTCAAGGAGGACAAATGAAGACAAAATGGTCAAAGTGGCCACCAGGGGAATTATTAGGAAAACAAAGTCAATGAAGAATCTAGTTCTCCAGGTATGTGAAGAACACAAGTGCTGTGAGAGAATGATCAGGAGCCCTCTGCACACGATACAGAGTGCAGGCAAACACAAGCCCTGGGTGACTTCCAGCACGCTGGTTCCATTGTGGTTACTGACAAAAGCTTCCTTCATCTGCTTCTGAGACATTTTTTTACTTCTTCCTGTGAAAATGAGCAAAGGAATGCATTGGAAAAGCAAAGTTCTTGTGGAATTGACATATATATGAACCTTACTGGATTTTAGCCTTATTCTTAGGTTTCAGAGCAGAACTTTAGGCTGTAATGATTTCAAATCAGAGCAGAAACTAGAATTTGTGATTTTCCTTCCAAAGATTGTGGGAAGAAACCTAACACTAACACATCAGGAAAAGGATGTCATACTACTAGTATGAAATTATTGGTTAAAAACCTTTAGCTATTCTCAGTATAAGGCAGACTCAAAAGGCAATTTTGGATATAACCCCTGAAAATGTTATCAGTCAGCTAGGAATTCCTATTACAAAGTATAGGATAAGTCATTAAGATTTTGTAATACAAATTGAATACACCTAACTAATGACTTCAAGTCAAAGCCAAGAGGGACAGGGAGAGAAGGCATTTAAGTACACCTTGGAGTACTTCAGTTTGTGTGAACAGCCTCTCTGAACCATTGCCTCCAGTACAAAATACTAGTTCTCCAGTGACATCCAGAGCTCCAGGAGTCTCCCTACCTCATTTACATACTTTTTTTTTTCTTTCTTTCTTTTTTTTTTTTAAGAGCACGAGCAAGGGAGGGGAAGAGAGAGAAGGAGACAGGATCTGAAGCAGGCTCCACTCTGACAGCAGAAAGCCCAATGTGGGGCTGGAACTCCCAAGCTGCGAGCTCACGACCTGAGTCGAAGTTGACTGCCCAACCGATGAAGCCACCTGGGCGCCCCTACAGCCAGTTTTAACCAGTTTTCAGGTTAAGGTGTAGATAGGTAGAATGGATGCTAATACTGGGGAAAGGGGCGAGGGCAGGGAGGCATGGGTGTATGGCACACACTAGTGTTAGTGGTTCAAAGGGATGTAAAACACCTTTCTGTCATGTATCAGTGTCTGAAAAGTGGCACACAGGAAGAAGTTTGTTGACTAAACCAGAACCATGTTGAACAAATGAATGCATACATGCCTGATGGTCTGAGCCAACAACAATATCTCACTGTAACAAACCGATACTAGTGGGGACGCGCAGCTGGGTGGCTCAGTCAGTTGAGCTCGGACTCGATTTCCAGGCCGGTCATGATCCCAGGGTGGTGGGATCGAGCCCTGTGGCTGGCTCCACTCTACCAGCTTGAGAGTCTCTCTGCTTTTGTCCCCCCACCCTCTCACGTGCACTTTCTCTTGCTTTCTCAAATTAAAAAAAATTTTAAAAACTGGCCTTTAAAAATAAAGGAGTCCTTTCCCCGTCTGACACGGCTGTGGCGGCCCTTACACTTCACGTGCCTTCGGTGTCTCGGCGCCCTGGCAGTTTAGCCCTCTATGAGCCCCGCTGCCAGGCTCCCACCGCAGCCGCACAGCCCCCTGGGAGCAACCCGCTTCCGCCTCCCGAGCCCGGCTTCCGGCCGAGGTGGGGCGCCTGCGCTTCCCGGCGGGTGGATTCTGCGCGCGCGCCCCGCCCAGGACTGGAGCCAGTTTCCTGGCCCCGACGTCTCCCCATGCCTGTTCTTTCCGGTGGTGGGCTTGCTGCGCCCCGGTCCGTCAGAGGAGCCTGGGCGGAGCAGGCGCGTCACGCGTCTCACCGCACCCTCTCGAACCCTTTGACGGGGCTCTGTCGGAGTGGTGGGGTCTGAGGCCCTGGCTCAGTGTTCAACCACGGGGTCCTCTACTGAAGGACCCCACGGCCCTGTGAGGCCCCGGAAGCCCTGCTTCTCCCGCCAGAACACGGGAGGCCTGCGGCTCATCCCCATCTTACCCCAGCTTCTCAAAATAGTTTGTCCCACCTGAAGCCCTAACTCAGACCCCGGCATCCCCAGCGGGCCACGTGCGCTCCGCGCCGCCGGTGCGCGCCCCGCCTTGGGGGAGGAGCCGGCCCGCTCCGGCCACTGTGTCAGAGCAGCAGCCAGCTCGTGTGCTCCGGCCGCCCAGGCTTCCTCTCCACCCCGGCTCGCTCCCGCCCTTTCCTCTTCCCTTTCATTCCCAGGCTCTTCCCGCCGCCTCTCCCGGCTCGCCCGCCTTCGCAGTCGGCTTGGCGGCTCAAGCCGTGGGACCGGTGAGTGTCACCCCCAGCCCAGATCCGAAGCGCTTTGCGACCCCGAAGGGGCAGGTTTGTCCATGGAGCGCTGAGGAACAGGGGGCGTCTTCCTCTCCCTTTTCCCATTTCCTTTTTGACCGTCTCTTATCTCAGGAGAGGGCAGCCCAGCTCCTGGCCCCTGCCAAGAACAAGAACCTTCTATGGTCACCCTCCACCTCTCCACCTTGTTGGCAGGAGGCGGCCCGAAGTAGGGGAAAGGTCTCAGCTGGTAGGCTGAGTCCCGGCTCCTGCCCCTCTCCTCGTCCTCCTAGGGACAGGGAAGGGGCGGCTGGTACCGGGAAGCGTCAAGGTAGCCGCGCCCTTGGCTAGGGTCACATCCACCTTCCTGGGAAGGACGTACTCTCCCCGTGCCAGGTGCTTCCGGAGCGGCACCTTGTCCAGAGAGGAAGTCCTGGTTCCCGCCGTGAACCTGGGGATGGCCCCCCTTGGGTTCCCAGGACCCTCACCCAGATTTTCTCGTCTGCCCTCCCACTGCCCTCTAAGCCCAGGAGGAACCTGAGGCTGGGGAGGAGGAGCCTAGTGATCAGGTTGCTTCTTGCCTTGGTGTTTCATCTGTTCATTACCATCGCTGTTCTACCCACGGTGGTCACACCCTTTCCAGAAATTCTAGGCAGGTAACCGCGAAAACTGGAGAGAGCAAGAGCTGGGAGAACTGGAGAAAACCGCTCTCATCTGACTTGACTCTGGCTATGAACGAACGCTGCATCGTAATAAACAACTTTTGCAAAGCTGCTTCTGAGGTACTAGCCCATTTGATCCTTAACTCAGCATTTTGAGGTGTAGATATTAGTATTACTTTTTGCCAACGAGTAAACGGAATAAGGTTTAGAGAGCTAGTGTGATCTGCCTTGCAGGAGTTGTGGTCTTTCGTTTCTAACTCCACAACCTATTATGCTCCCCCTTTGATCCTCTCTTAAAATGAGCTTCGAGTTGAGGGAGCTTTGTTCTCCTTGAGTCTTGGTTGGCCTCCTCATGGCTCTCTCTTAGACAGCATATGGTTAGTGTCCAAGGTGAATGTGCCCAACACATTTCTGATGCCCTCTCTCCTTTTTCCAGTTTCCGTGAAGTCCTTATCCCTGAGTTCTTTCAAATGCTGGATGTATTCAGAGCCTCAAAAAAGCCTCTGCCAGGGTTAATTCATTACAGACACCCCTCATCCTCATCCCTTCTTGCTAGGGAGGTGTGAGATCTGGGAAATTCTGAGTCTGAGGGTCATTTACAATTTTTCAGAAATTGGCCTGGGTACAGCCTCACAACGCTCCGTCTCTGAGACAGATTTTCCTCTGAAATCCTTGCCTTCTTAACGTTGACACTGGACTGTTCTACCTGATTAGTGTCCCCAAATGGATTATCTGTCTTGAGTAGTACTAACAATATTCCCCCTCTGAGTGAATATTCAGATTTGTACTCCCATGACATCAATGACCTTCACAACCCACCTGAAGGTTACCTTGTAAGGTAGATTTTACTATCCCCATTTTCAAGATGAGGGATCAAGGTGGGCCAGGAAGGTGATGTGGCTGTCCTATGAATGACTGAGCTGTGATTTTGCTCCCTTACAACAACTTTCCTAGAGGATCAGGAATTGACTCCAGCCTCCCTGCTCTATCAGTTACTGACTATACTAAAATAGGATGTGGAGAGGATAGGACATGAGACTTCTCTGTCTCCTAGTGTCTTCATCCTCCATGGCACACTGACTCAGAACATATGTAGCCCTACCTCAAACCCCTGTAGTAAAACTGGCCCTGAAGGAGCCCCGGGAGCCTCTCGAGGTTCTCATAAAAGTTTTCCCTGTTCCCTAATTGGCAGGGGATAGGACAGCCTTTTCCTCTTTGCCCAGGCTTGCCCTGGTTCTCATTGCAGTTCCTCATGCTTGGTGGGAGGAGCAAGAGTGAGTCACCCTGGAGAAGCCCTTACCTGTGTGTGGCCCTTGTTTTCTCTCTCATGTCATAGGCTCTGGGGGTGACTCTTCTCAGATTCCTCTGGAACTAAGCCCTTTGCTGGACCCATGCTCCAGCCTGTGCCCCCATGACCAGGTGGATAGAACTCCTTGTGTCTATGACCCAGAACCCTGGCTGACCACATTGAAGCAGGATGCTCCAGCAGGTAAAACCTCACCTTTGGGTAACCTAGGCCCTGAAGCACCTAAGGCATCTTCCCATCTGTCACTTGGCTGAGTGAAATTTCCACTTGCCCTGACCTGGAAGGGAAAGATCCCTTAGAGGTTTTTTCTTTTTTTCTCTTTTCATGTAGTCACTCCAGTCACTTTTCATTTGTCATTGAGAATCTTTTCCTGATACCTAATTTGAATCTCTCTTATTATGGTCTTTGGCTCTTTTTCCTGGGAATGGTAAGATGGGATTGGTAGGGGAATCCTGAAGGCACTTTGATGATTTCATAAGCCTGAACCAGTGAGGGAGTCCTGAGAAATGTCCCTGCCAGCCTGAACTGTTGAGGTACAATGAAAGCCTGGGGCTTCCAAGAGGAGGTGTTCTTTGAAGCTGAACCTTAAAGAATATGTAGGAAGTAGACGGGGGAGAAGGGAAATAAGTACTCCAGGCAAAGAGGTCAGCTTGTGCAAAAATGTGGGTGAAGATGTCTATGTGGAAATATAGAAGAATTCTGATGAATGGATCATGAGTGAGGGGTTGCTATTGTGACATGAAACCTGCCCTTACTCCAGGCCTCTGCCTCCTTAAAAAGGCTACTATGGCCTCAGCCTTGCAGGATTCCAAATCACCCATCTCCTATCCATATCATCCTTCCTATGCACCTCTCTGTCCAGAGAATGCCAGTAGATATTCGCTGAATTTTTACAAAATGTTGCCAGGCACTGGGCTGAGGCAGATGTTTAAGGTGATACCTGCTCTCTAGGAGCTCACAGTCTAGTGGACTCCTAGGCAGGTGAGTGCCTGAGACTTAATCAGGATAACCAAGTGTGAAGCCAGGCAGCCTCAAGGGAGCCCTAATAGACACTACTACTTGATCATCTTCCAGACTTTTGTGTCATGAAATGGGCTTGAGACTGCAGAGAAGTCGGTGAGACAGTTGTCTGCGCTGGCTTTTTCTGTTTGTTTTTAACTTTTTTTTTTTTTTTTCTTATTAAGAAAGTAGTAATGGGGTGCCTGGGTAGCTCAGTTGGTTAAGTGTCCAGCTCTTGATTTTGGCTCAGCTCATGATCTGACAGTTTGTGGGATTAAGTCCCAGGTTGGGCTCTGTGTTGACAGCATTGGGATTCTCTATCCCTCTCTCTCTGCCCCTCCCCAGCTCTCGAGCATACTCTCTCTTTCAAAATATATAAACATTTTTGTTTTTTTTTTAAAGCAGTAATGTTCATCACAACCATACTAGCAAGCTTCTCTGTGTTGAGCCCTTGCTATGTAGTGGGTAGTATGCTAAGCATCTTACATGTATAATTTTGTTTAGTCCTCAAACAAGTTACAATGTTATATGTACAGTGCTACTCTATCCCCATTTTGGAGATAAGGCTCAGAGAGGTTAAGTGACTTATTCAAGGTCACATTCACTATAAGCGGTGTAGAAAATATAAGCAAAAAGAACATTAAATTTTAATTGGGGTGGCTGGGTGGCTCAGTTGGTTAAGTTAAGCGGTGTAGAAAATATAAGCAAAAAGAACATTAAATTTTAATTGGGGTGGCTGGGTGGCTCAGTTGGTTAAGTGTCCAACTTCTGATTTCGGCTCAGGTCGTAATCTCATAGTTCATGGGTTCAAGCCCCGCATTGGGCTTCATTTCACACTGACAGTGCAGAGCCTGCTTGGGAGTCTCTCTGTGCCCCTTCCCCACTCATGCATGCATGTGCTCTTGCTCTCTCGCTCTCTAAATAAACCTTAAGATTACCCATAATTTTACTACCCAGAGATAACATTTTAGAAAATATCCTGTATTTTTTTCCCTAAATATATATATATATTTAAAAGATTTGAAGCTATCATACTTTTTTGTAACCTATTTTACTTCATTGTAAGGATATACTATAAATTGTCTACCATTTGGTCATTTGGGTTGTTTTCAGTTTGCTTTACAATTACAAATAGCTGAATATATACTGAATCTTCTTATGGCCTTTACATAGGACTGTTTTCTTTTTTTTTTTTAATTTTTTTTTTAATGTTTATTTATTTTTGAGAGAGACAGAGACAGAATGTGAGTGGGTTAGGGGCAGAGAGAGAGGGAGACACAGAAACAGAAGCAGGCTCCAGGCTCTGAGCTGTCAGCACAGAGCCCGACACAGGGCTCGAACTCACGAGCTGTGAAATCATGACCTGAGCCGAAGTCGGATGCTCAACCGACTGAGCCACCCAGGCGCCCCAGGACCGTTTTCTAAAAGCAGAATTGCAGGCTTAAGAGGCATGTGTAGTTTTTAGGCATTGACATATTATTGCCTAATTAAAGAAGAGCTGCTTTTAAAAGAATAATAATAGCTAACTTTTGGGGCATATGCCAGGTGCCTTCTCTAAATATTGATGTGCTTATTAGTGTCTGAGGTAGGTGCTACCACCATTCCCATTTTACAGATGAGGAAAATTGAGGGACAGAGAGATTAAGGAACTTACATAACATTGTACAACTAGGCAGTGGTAGAATCTGGATTCAAATCCAGGCAATCTAGCTTTCAGGTCCAGGCTCTTGACCATTATACTTAGCTACTTCCTTGGTTGGATCAGAGCTGATCACAAATGATGGCTCAGATTGTGATTTTTACCCGTCTAGAACAGAGGGATTTGCATGGATCCAGCCATGCTCTGACCTTAGCATTTATCCTGGAGGCCAAGAGCCTACTTTGTGGATTATGGTGGGCCCAAATTCAGAAAACAGGCAATATCTTTGGAAGGAAACTTGTTGCTGGGCCTCTCAGATGATACTTGCCACCTTGGCTAGCGGGGGTTGAACTTTTAATGTTCACTAATCTCATTGGAAACCTACACAGGTCATATCATGTACTCCTTTCTCCAAAAGCAGATTTCAGCCAGGTGCTACTACCTTATATTCTCCACCCCATCTTTCCTGCAGTCTTCAGAGAGATAGGAGGAGAAATGGGACCATGAGAGGAAAATGGAAAGAGAAAACATGTGGAAAGTGTAGGCATAAAGGATGAGCAAGGGTGAAGGAGAAAGGGCCTTTTCCTCTTGGTACCTATTCTTAACCTCATCCAACTTCCAAGCCAGTCTCCCTCTCAAAAAGACCCAGGGCAGAGGAAACTAATTAAATAGCCAGGCTAAATTTAAGCCCCAAGAGCCAGGTGATGAAGGTGTGGGGCTACCTCACAGCTGATTTTTTATCACAAGCTAAATGGTCTCTTTCCAAAAAGGCCCAAACCATGATTCTTTTTTTGTGTGTCCCCCTACAGCAGCCCCCAACCTTGGGCCCCACCCCTGCCAGGCCTAGTAAGGCTGGTAGCTGGCCAGCCTGAAAGCTGGAGCTCATCCAGAGGAGAGGGGATAGAATTTATTCATTTATTGAGTACACACTATGTGCCAGGCACTAAATGCTTTGTGTATCTCTTCTTTTTTTTAATTATTATTATTTTTAGAGAGAGTGTGCAAGCTGGGGAAAGGGGCAGAGGGAGAGAGAATCCCAAGCAGGCTCCACGCTGTCAGCACAGATCCCAACGCACGATCCTGGGATCATGACCTGAGCCAAAATTAAGAGTTGGACGCTCAACTGACTGAGCCACCCAGGTGCCCCTATATCTTCCTATTTTTCTGTCCAGTAGCCCTGTGAGTGAAGTGGTTTTATTTTCTTTTATTTACAAATGAAGAAGCTGTGGCTCAGTGAAGTTAAGTAGCTTACCCAGGTTCATAGGCTTAGTAAGTGGCAGACCTGAAATATGAACCCCAGCCAGCCTATGTTATTAGTGTCTGAGGTAGTAGAACTAGAAGCCTGTTCTCTTGCTGCTATATAGGCCCCCTACCCCTACATTGCTGCCAGCTGGTCTCAGTCCCAGCTTTCATGGCCCTCTTCTCATGGCCTCTCAGGTTAATGGCCACAGTTCAGGCTCTGATGCCCAAGGAGGAAAATCCCTCAGAGAAGACCTACAGGAGTTCCTGGGCGGGGAGGCCCTGTTGCACGAGCTGGATGACCTCACCAAGGTGAATCCTGTGACGCTGGAGACAGGTATGGGCCTCCCTGTCCTTAAGAGTGCCATCTCTAAGGGGTGCCTGGCTGACTCAGTCAGTGGAGCATATGATTCTTGATGTCAAGCCCCATGTTGGGCGTAGAGATTACTTAAAAATAAAATCTTAAAAAAAAAAAAAGTGCCCTCTCCAAGAGGGTGGAGATGTGATGTGGGGATTCAGCCAGCTTCCCCTGGTCAGAACAAGGCAGACAGGACTCCTCACCTGGAGCCAAATGGGCTGCTCCAGACCTTTGTCTGGCAGCTGCACCCAGGCTCCCCAGGGCAGACTTTGCTCCGGATTTGGGTCTCATCTTAATTAGATCTTGGACCTATTCATCAGGGAGCTGCTGGGATCTAAAGGCATTTGGCTAATTGCAAAGGTAGCGCTGTTAGGCTAGTGTTTGTCTATGTTTGTATTTGAGCCACAGTTTGCTAAAGGTGCCTCTGCTTCAGTTCTGAGGTGTTTGCAGGCTCGGTACGCAGCGGACATGTTCTACACCAGTGCTGGCTGCACCTTGGTGGCTCTGAACCCCTTCAAGCCTGTGCCTCAGCTCTACTCACCAGCACTGATGAGAGAGTACCACGCTGCTCCTCAGCCCCAGGTAAGCCTCAGCCACTTCCTGGGCCTCAGGGCTCTGCCATGTCCCCCTGGGCCTCCTTACAGCATCTTCATCGTTATCCACCTATTCACCAGCCATGCAGTAGTTCAGAGTCTGCTGGTGCCATGGCCCTGCCCACCAGGAGATTGAATTTTGGACACATGACAGTAGGTGCAAAGTGGGAGATAAATACTTGTTTAACTGAGTTTGGAACCTAAAATAAGGGTATGGGATAATAGATTTTTGTCTTATGTGTGACTTTATTAATAGGAAAGAATTTACAAAGGTATATTTGTGTATTTAATAAACCACATTTTTGAAAAGAAGAAAATTACATGTGATTAGGACTGCCCTAGAAAACTCTGCATGTGTTCCTCTTCGCTGAGAAAAATGAGAGGAGTAAATGCTGATGGGATGGAGGTGGTACAGGCAGGGAATTGGCTAGTTGGTGTTTAAGTGCATGATGTGTTCAGGGAGAGGCAAGAGCAAATGTGCTGGCAGGAAGGCTGCTGTCAAGGAGAGAAGTAGTAGATGAGATGGGAGATGAGATAAGAAGGGTCTGAAGCAGGCAGAGTGAATCTACAGTGCTTTGTCCCCAGGGACTGACTAGAGCTGGTTCAGGAAAGTAAAACAGGATATAGGGAGTCAGTCCCCAGGGACTGACTAGAGTTAGGTTCAGGAAAGTAAAACAGGATATAGGGAGAACAGTTGGAAGCTTTTAACAGTTCAGGCAAGAGGTGGCAGGGGCAGGTGCAGAGGGATGGCTCTGACACCATCCAGAATGGTGCCTTTTCCCTTCAGGAAGCTGTGGGTAGGTGGTAATTGCTAGGCAGGCAGTGCTGGGCTGGCTAGGCATCATGCAGTTGGCATCGCCCTCCTGAAGCTCGTGTGTGGTTAAGTGTCCAAGTGGACTCTTTGGGAAGTCTGCTCTGAGAGCCCATGTCTCACTGACTGACTCCTTCTTCAAAGGCAAAAGCCATGTCATGGTTACCTATCTCCCCAGTGCCTGGTTTAATGCCCAGCACATTGAGGATAATTAAATACCTGTTGATGGAAAGAACAGTGGCCTTGGAATTTAAATCACATGGTTGTATTTACTTGCTGAGAGACCTTGGAAAGGTTATTTAGCCCCTCCAAACCTCAGATTTCTCATTTATACAATAGGATTAGCTATGTAACTAATGCACAGATTTTTAAAAAAAATTTTTAATGCTTTTTTTCTTTTTGAGAGAGAGAGAGAGAGAGATGAGTGAGAGCAGGGGAGGGGAAGAGAAAGAGGGATACCCAGAATCCGAAGCAGGCTTCAGACTGAGCTGACAGCACAGGGCATGACGTGAGGCTGGAGCCCATGAATTGCAGGCTCGTGACCTGAGCTGGGGTTGGATGCTTAACCGATTGAGCCATCCAGGTGCCCCTAATGCATAGATTTTTTAGGCAGTAACTTGTAGGAAAATTCTTTGCATGCTACAAAGTACAATAACATAAAATAATAAATAGCAGAAAAAGACTATTAAGATGGTAGGACAGAGTGTTAAGGTTATAGACTGGTCAAGGCCAGCACTGCTTCCAGTCTGAGAGAAGATGGGTAATTATAGCCAGCATAGGGGTCCCATAGTTTGGTCTAACACTGTTACAGCCAGGAAGTTTTTCTAGAGGAAGCCTCCTTGTACTGCTGTTGGCAGCCTCCCCATTTCAGCCATCATTGGATCAGCTACTATTTGGAGACAGTCATTCCCTCATGTGACCTTTACCCCTTGATGTTCTAGAAACTGAGGCCTCACATCTTTGCTGTGGGTGAACAGACCTATAGGAATGTCCAGAGCCTGATCGAACCAGTCAACCAGTC
Organism: Panthera tigris; assembly: GCF_018350195.1. Classification (NCBI taxonomy): domain Eukaryota; kingdom Metazoa; phylum Chordata; class Mammalia; order Carnivora; family Felidae; genus Panthera; species Panthera tigris. Next base: position 24,377,715 of record NC_056673.1, read on the forward strand.
TATCATTGTCAGCGGAGAGAGTGGTGCTGGAAAGGTAAGGAGGGCCTCTTTCCCACCCTCTCAATTTCGTGACTGGTGGGGGTGGTAGAAAGGAAGGAGTGGAGTTGTTTGCTGCCTAGTCCAGATAGGCAGATAGGCTGGCTCAAACAGAAAGTCACTGTGCAGTGGTGGGCAAGCACTGGGCAGGAAGTCAGGAGACAGGGTTCTAGTCCAGGCTCTTCCATGTAACCCTGGGTAAGATACTTTCTTTCTCAGTCTTCCTTTTCTTATCAAATGTCTCAGCCCTTGCGGTTCCTGGGTGTTTCAGTTGGTTAAGCATCTGATTTCAGCTCAGGTTATGATCTCATGATTCGTGGGTCCAAGCCCCATGTTGGGCTCTGTGCTAATAGCTCAGAGCCTGGAGCCTGCTTCAGATTCTGTGTCTCCCTCTCTCTCTCTCTCTCTGCCCCTCACCTGCTCGCACTCTCTCTCTCAAAAATAAATGTTAAAAAAAATTACAAAACAAAAAATAGTCTCAGCTCTGGGGCACCTGGGTGGCTCAGTTGGTTAAGCGTCTGCCTTCGGCTCAGGTCATGATCTCATGGTTTGTGAGTTCGAGCCCCACATTGGGCTCTCTGCTGTCCACACAGTGCCTGCTTTGGATCCTCTGTACCCCTCTCTTTCTGCCTCTCTCTCTCTCTCAAAAATAAATAAATAAAACTTCAAAAATGTTAAAAACAAAAAAAAGGTCTCCTCTCTGACACCATTGGAAACAGAGGTCAGCTATTGGGATTCCAGAATAGTGGTTAAGAACACATTAGAAAGGTATTTAGCTTCTGCAAACCTCAGTTCTTTCACTTGTAAAATGATAAGGACAGGAGGACCAACACCTAACTCCTGGGACTCCAATGACAGTTAAATGAACAAGTGCACATAGGCACTTGGTGGCATGCTTGGCACATGGCAGAACTCCTCTAAAGTAGCTGGGGTGACTTGTGGGAAAGGGTTTATTGGAGGAGCCCACTTGTATCCTCGGGTTCCCCATGATGGCAAGGGCAGTGCATCAGGCCAGTTGTGGCGAAGGACAGAAGCATTTGATATGATCAACTGGCCCCCTAGGTGGCAGAACCACAAATGAGACAGAATGTTGCACAGGGATGGTTAAGGAGTTGAACAGCTGGTCAGAGGAGGCCAGTGGGCCAGGCCTCACCACCTTCTTGCCAAGCCTCACCTAGCCACCCCACCCTTTCCACAATGCTTTTACCCTCACAAGAGATTCTTTTTTTTTTTTTTTTTTTTTTTTAAGTTTATTTTTGAGAGAGAAAGCATGAACGGGGGTGGGGCAGAGAGGGAAAGAGAATTCATGCTGTCAGTACAGAGCCCAACACAGGGCTCGATCCCATGAACTGTGAGATCATGACCTGAGCTGAAATCAAGTTGGATGCTTAACCAACTGAGCCACCCAGGCATCCCCACAAGGAATTCTTTAGAACATAAACTGCTTCTGCTTATACTCACATATGAGAGAATTGCTGAGTACTGAGTACCTGGCAGCTTCTAGGCCGTGGGCTAGCCACTGAAGAGTGGCAGGGGGAGGAAAGAGATGGAAAATGCAAAATATAGCTTTTAGAGGGCTCAGTCCACTGGGAAAGATAGGCAAGGAAACAGGTGAAGACGGTAAGCTGCAGGGAAGGCAGCTTGGACTTGGATGTGGAGAGGATCTTTAAGAGCTCCATCAAGGTAGCCAGTACAATAGCTCATACCCAGCTCCTAGAGAAAGCTTATTGTCCTCCAGAGCAATTGTGGGGCGCTGAGGCTGTACCTGGCCTGAAACCCATGCAACCAAAGTACTGTAGCCCTTTATTGAGCAGCCACTATGTTCATGTGCTGGGTCTGTATGGTTTTTTTCATTTATTTTTAATAAGTAGTAGCATAGTTACATAGTTCAAAAATCAAGTGTACTGCAAGGCTTACAAAGAAAAATAGCAACCCCACCCCATATCTCTCAAGACTATTCCCTCTCTCCAGAGGCAACGACTTTCACATCTTCTAGCAGTTTATTTGGGTGTTTGCATCTGTATTTCTAAACAATATGCTTATATTGTTAATTTTTCAGTTTTTGACCTTATCTGTTCACTTCCTAGTATGATTAAGGTACCTGGGTGGTTCAGTCGGTTAAGTATCCAACTTTGGCTTGGGTCATGATCTCATGGTTTGTGGGATCGAGCCCCACATTGGGCTCTGTGCTGACAGCCTGGAGCCCGCTTCGGATTCTGTGTCTCCCTCTCTCTCTGCCCTCCCCTGTTTATACACTCTCTCTCTCACTCAAAAATAAACAAACATGAAAAGAATTAAAAAAAAAAAAAAAAAGATTTAGCCCTATTTCTCTGCCCCCAAATACATAAGTAATTATGTCATGATTTTATTTTTAATGTTTATTTATGTTTGAGAGAGACAGAGACAGAGACTGTGTGTGAGCAGGGGAGGGGCAGAGAGAGAGACAGAATCTGAAGCAGGCTCCAGGTTCTGAGCTGTCAGCACAGAGCCCAATGCGGGGCTCAACCCAGGAACCATGAGATCACCACCTGAGCCAAAGTTGGATGCTCAACCGACTGAGCCACCCAGGCGCCTCTCATGATTTTTAATTAATATGCAGTATTACAGCCATGTATGTATGTATTGTTCACAGCAGAACCGTATAATATACTATCCTTTCTTATATAATTTTTACTTTCCCTCTACTTAATAATTGCCCTTTTTTTTTCACTTGTTTAGTTTCTGTATACCTATTCTGTATTCTATTTAGAATACCTTTCTGTATTCTGTATACCTATTACTAAACTTGTCACCAAAGCTGGACTCACCTGATGGCAAGTATATCAGGTTTTTTGTTTTTTTGTTTTTTTGTCATGGGGGTATTCTTTTGGAGCTCCCAGATCTCCTGCTCCGACCTGGACTGGTGGGAGGCCTGGACTGCCAAGGGCTGTTGCCATGCAATTACTACCTGGGAGCTTCTCTGCTTCGCTCTGGGGATTCCCCAGTTGCCCTCTGTCCTATGACAAACCCCCTTGCTGGAACCCATTGTTTCAACTTCTTTAACAGCCTTGTTTTTATGGAGCACATTCTTTAGTAGCTTCCTGAAAAAAGTGTGTGGAGGGCAAATTTTTGAGTTGCACATCTGAAAATGTTTATTTTGCCTCAAACTTGATATGTTGGCTGGATTATATAATTCCAGGTTGGAAATCATTTTCTTTCCAAATTTATAAGGTTTTTTCTTCTATATTTTTTGAGTGTTGTGATAGAGAGTCCCAGTCCATAATGGTGATTTGTTTCTTCTTTCTAAAAGCCTTTAGAATCTTCATTTTTATCCATAGGTGTTAAAAACTCAGTCTTTATCTTGGTATGGTTTTTGTTTTTTGTTTTTCATTTATTGTGCTGGATATTTTATGTGGGTCTTTTTAACCTGAAAACTCATGTTCTTTTCTTTGGGGAAATTTGTATTATGCTAATAATTTAGTAATTTCCTCCCTCTGTTTTTTCTTTCTTTAACTTCTCTGTTAGTAGGAAGTTTGAGTAATTGTTTAATAGTCTTATTTTTCTCACTTACTCTTCCATCTCTTAATATTTTGTTCTACCTTCTGGGAGCTATTCTCTACCTTACAATTCATTTGAATTTTGCAATTGTGTTGAAAAAAGGTTAATTCTAGCAGTTCTTTTTTTTTTTAAATACCTTTTTTGTTTGTTTATTTTTGAGAGAGCTCACACTAGCACAAGTGGGGGAGGGGCAGTGAGAGAGGGCGACAGAATCTGAAGCAAGCTCCAGGCTCTGAGCTGTCAGTACAGAGCCGAATGTAGGACTCGAACTCATGAGCTATGAGATATGACCTGAGCCGAAGTCAGACGTTTAACTGACTGAGCCACCCAGGTGCCTCTTCCTTGCCTCTTCCTTTATTTCTTAAAGGTGTCCTCTGGAACTAGAAGCAGCAGAAGTGAGCAACCCTCCCATTTCACAGATGAGTGAAGTGCCTTGTCCAAGGACATAGTTAAATTCGCTATTCCCCCATTTGGTCAGCAACATGTCTGGTGGAGAAGAGGGCTCTAGTGGGTACCATATCCTGAGGTCTGGTGGGAGGGAACATGGACTCGTCTCCCACAGGGTTGTTTCTGCTGCAGACATGGACATCCCGCTGCCTGATGAAGTTCTACGCTGTGGTGGCTGCCTCACCCACATCTTTGGAGAGTCACAAAATTGCAGAGAGAATTGAACAGCGCATCTTAAACTCCAACCCTGTCATGGAAGCTTTTGGTGAGCTTGTTGTCCTGTGCATAGTACCTCGGTTCCATTTCTTCTGGGATTTGCCATCTCCCAGGGAGAGGGGTAGTGCTTTGAGAGGAGAGTGTATCACTCACTGCCTTGGACCCTCAACCTCCTTCCAGGTACCCTTGGCCTCCTTCCACTAGAGTCATCCCCTCCTCTAGCCTAGGTAGATGTAACAGTATGCTGGAGAGGACTTTTTGGCTCTCCTAGTTCAAATCCTGTTCTTACATACAGTTTCCTGATGCTTCAGGGAAGAAGGGGACTTATCTAAGAATGCTCATCAGTTATTGTCCATGTTGGGACTTGAGCCTAGATGTGTCAGGCTGGGCCTACAGCTGCCCAGATGTAGGGTGGAGATAGGTTTGTTGTACCTAGATGTTACCTAACTCAGTAGTGACAGCTTGTTGATTTTGGTCCTTTCCCTTCAAAGAAGACAGTCCCCGACCACTGAGACTTGCTCATTCTAGTTCATTGCTAGGAAGTTCTAACTCTCCTGAAACACACTTGCTGAAGCCCGAGTGCCCATTCTCTAGTCCAGTCCCCTGTGACCTGGAAACCCACAAAGGGGCCTTCAGGTGACTTGCAGGTAGAGATGGCCCCCACCTTGGCCCATGAGGACCCTATAAACGTGGGGGAGTGTTATAAACATAGGTGTGATCTGTAGGGAATGCGTGCACACTGAGGAATAACAACAGCAGTCGCTTTGGGAAGTTCATCCAGCTACAGCTGAACAGGTAATGGCTGCTGCCACTCTGGCTGATGGGAGGACTGGGGTGGGGAGTTTGAAAGTGACTGGGGCAGTCTCCAGCCTGGGCTACCCTTATGGGCAGAACCCTGCTCCTCTTGGCATGTAATGTTTGTGGGCTAAATGAGCCTGAGGGTGATCTTTGAACCTAGAGACTTCTAGCTACTCCAGCCTCAGGGACCCAGAGGCAGTATTCTTGTCATGGCCTGTGAGTTCCTCCCGGCTTCACCCTTGCTCGGGGGCTTTGAGTTAAACTACCACCTTTCTGGACTATACCCCTACACTTGAAACTGGGGCTTCTGTTCTTGGTTTGGGATGGGACAAAATGACTTGAGGGCTTGGTCCTGTCCACTGAGCAGGTTGCAGGGGAAAGTTCCAGAACAGCTAAGGGCCTGCTGAGTGGTCCTTGTCCTCAACACCCACTTTAAGTGAAAGAGCTTTGGGGAGAGTGGCTAGATTGCATTCTGGGACAAGATAGTACCTAATAAATGGCTATGGAATGAATAGACCACTAATGGGCTCTGGCCTGCTTGTGCCCAGTGCCCAGCAGATGACTGGAGCTGCAGTCCAGACGTACCTCCTAGAGAAAACTCGAGTGACCTGCCAGGCCTCCAGTGAGAGGAACTTCCACATCTTCTACCAGGTTTGTGTCAGGCTGGGCCCACAGCTGCCCAGATGTAGAGTGGAGATGGGTCTGAGTGTCCAAACCCTCCCCTCCACCCCCACTATGCTCCAGGCCTGCCTCATTACCTGGCTTTCAGTGATGCTGCCCCTTATTCCTGGAAGTTTTATGCAACACTTCTGCCTCACGTTGGACCTCCACTCCCAGGATGGTTTTGACATGGAGATGCATTTGCTTTCTCTGTCAGACCAAAAGGTCCTTGAGACTGGGACTGTGTCACCCTCACCAAACTGAGGACTCCTAGAATGGCAACTGTTTCCAACAGAATGAGGGCTTCCCTAGAACTGTGTCTGATGTGTCTTCCATCAGACTGGGGGTTCCCTAGAGCATGGATAGTACATCTCCCTGCTCTCAGATGGGGACTGGGGGCTCTCTAGACAGGAGTGCTTTCCTCATCAGACCACAGGCCTCAGCAGGCTTTTTTGCATCAGAGATATTTAGAATATTTACTGCGGCTTTTGCCCCTAGGCCTGCCCTGGGCTCTGTGCCCTGACATCTCAACCTTGTAATGTCGAAGCATTTCTCCTCATCACAACCCCAGGCTTATGCAGGCCTGGTCTTCCTCACACCCCCACCTCAGCCACCCTCCCACTCCTCCCCACAGATCTGTAAAGGAGCCAGCATGGATGAGAGGCTCCAGTGGCACCTCCCCGAGGGAGCATCCTTCTCTTGGCTACCTAACCCAGAGAGGACCTTGGAAGGTAGGGGGAGTCTTGCCTAGCACCCTGGGCTAGCGCATCAGTACCACTCACATTCTGCATAGGGCCTGCCTTCTTCACTCCTTGAAGCCCCTGTTGACCTCGGGTGCTGACACTGGGCTGTGATTTGGATTCTTTTTCAGAGGATTGTTTCCAGGTGACCAGAGAGGCCATGCTTCATTTGGGCATTGACATCCCCACTCAGAACAACATCTTTCAGGTGAGAAGAAAAGGCATACCTCTTACGTTTGGTAGATGTGATGAATGGGCAGCCCCTTTCATAGGCCCCTTCTCTGAACTCTGAGGATCTAGGACTTTAGGCCCCACTGTATACTTTCTAAGGAGTCAACTATCCTCTGTGCACCTGAGCCTGGACAGGGAGTCAGGGTGGACAGAGCATAGAGGACAGTGATCAAGTGCACAGTACTGTATTATAAAATCTAGCACAGTGGCCCGGGGGACAGGATGAGGTGCCTGGGTCAGTTATCACTGCAGTGATCAAAATAGAGAAGTGATGCCACCACATGTTCATCCAGTGTATTCAGATTTTAAAATCATGCTCATACCTCTTAGTTATTTGGTTTTTTTAACAGTCCTGTGTATATGGAGATTTTTCCCATTTTGTGCTTGAGAAAACTAGAGAGGTAAAGTAACCTCCCCAAGGTCAGACATCACCATAGGGCAGTTTGTACCAGGTGTAGTAATTCTAACTTCTGCTTTCTTTCCTTCCTCTTGGATGGAGTGCTGACCCATGTGACCTGGGCGCCTCTCATCCCACTAGTGGCCTCTCTTCTCCCTTCTGTCTTTGCTAACTGGGCTCACTACTTCCCTCTGCCATCACCTCCTCACCCACCAGAACAACAGGAGGGGGATACATAGGATAGGCTGGCAGCAGATATGGAGAAACCCCTGCAGGGAGATGGCAGTACAGTGGAAAGTGACCTCTACCTCTGGATTGGGGCTGCTCAGGCAGGAAGGGGATCATGGCCAGTATGGGTACCATCAGGTTTGGCCACAGGGACAGCACATGGGAACAAGCCCAGGACAAGTGGACAACACCAGGGGTCTGGACAGGAGTGTTGGCTTGACAGTATCATGACCCTCTACCCATTGGGCACAGCAGTCTTCTTCCAAGGTAGATTGTGGCCTGAAAGCTGGTATCATGTGGAGATACCCTGCCTGGGACCAGACAGGGATGGTAGGAGAGGCTCTGCTCTCCCCATAAGGGTCTAAGGGTTCCCCAGCTGCTGGACATATGAGTCTCCTCTCTATAGCCCCTGGAGACTCATTCTTATGGATCAGTGAGTGTACAGGCAAGGGAACACCCACTCTTAGGAGACCAAGATCACAGATCCTATCCTGGACTGTGCTGTCAGCTGCCTAGCAGTGCTGAGAAAGGACCAAAGGGAACCAGGGCCAAACCCCCACCAGCCACACAGAAAGAGCCTGGTCCACAAGTAACAGGAGTGGTGTTCTCACAGTTTGCTCCTGGAGGAGGGGAGGCACAAGGACAGACAGTGGGTGACCTAGGAGCCCACTGGCTGCCCTGGGAGACATCTGAAGTCAGACTACATGGATTCTCATCCTGCCTTTCTCTTTTACCACGTCTGTTGCCTATAGGCTTGTGATTTAAAGATTTTATTTTTTTAAGTAATCTCTACACTCACCGTGGGGCTTGAATTTACAACCCCAAGATTAAGAGGCACATGCTCCACTGAGCCAGCCAGAAATCCCTATAGGTTTGTAATTTAACATTTCCCTGTGTCATTTCTGTCATGGGCATCAATTGGGAGTTTCTGTTACTATTTTGTTCTCATGATTATATTCATCAGGAGAGGGGCCTCTCCCAGGCTAGGCTTCAGCCCTTGAGAAGGTGCTCCTGTCATGTCCTCTCCTGTCTGCTCAGGTCCTGGCTGGACTGCTGCACCTCGGAAACATCTGGTTTGCTGACTCTAAGGATGAAGCCCAGTCCTGCCAGCTGATGGACGATGCCAAGTGTGAGAACAAGGATGGGGGTCTGTGTATCAGCTTTGGTCACACACCCAGGGAGCAGGGTATGCCCTGTCTGGAAAAGGGCCAACACTGGTGGGACCTGGTGGGAGGCCAGAGGGTGAAATTTGGAATGTGAGGATGCCCTTGATGAAAACACGGATGTTACTACTTACCCCATCTCTGGTGAGGCAAACAGCATCATCTCTGTTTTACAGGTGAGAAAACAAGAGAGGGTTTATAAAGTGATTTGCCCCACATATGGCAGTGTGGACCAGGACATATAAGTCCGGGGTTCAAGTCCAGTCTCTGCTTTGGGCAAGTCTCCTCATGCACCAGAACCTAGGTTTATTCTGTCCAGTTGGGTGACTTCACAGTGTCTTGTAAAGAGGGCTTTTTGGATGGAGGGTGATTTGTCCCTCTCAGGCTCTATCAGGACATCAGCCTCACTGCTGCAGCTTCCAGAAGACCCACTGCTGGAGACACTGCAGATTAGAACCATCAGGGCAGGCAGGCAGCAGCAGGTATTCCAGAAGCCCTGCTCCCGAGCCGAGTGTGACACTCGCAGAGACTGTCTGGCCAAACTAGTCTACGCACGGTAAGCACTCTGGGCCCTGCCCTCCTTCCAAGTTCTCCCCCTCTCTGGAGTTGGATCAGACACCATCATGCAATAGGCCCAGGCCCATGGTGAGGGCTTCCAGATAAAGCATATGAATGGACAGCAGGGAATGAATGGCTTCTGGGTTTTCCCCGGGCTGGGCCTTTGACCTTAATTCCAGAGTACTCTGCATGGGGAAGTTGCCACATTCTGGGCTAGATTCAGCTCATTAATAAAGTATAGGAGCCTGCCCTGCCCTTGGCCATGGGTGAGGAAAGCCTGCTTAGGTCTTCACTGGCACATCAGGCCTCCAAGCTGATCCGGAGTTCTCAGAGTTCCAGGTTTAGACCTATGGGTGAATAGGGTCCTCAATCTCCACGTGACCTTATACTTCATCTCTTCATGTTATCTGGGGAAATTGATAGATGGTAGGGCCAGAAGTGTGGCCCACAGTCTCAGACAACACAGTGTGCAGCAAATGGGAGTCCACAACAGGGTGAAGGTGGGGGTCCTGGCCTTTTCCTGGTGGGTTATTTGAGCAGCTCCACATTCTGGCCATGTGGTTAAGGGTGGTTTCTCACCCTGGGTTCTAAGTAAGGGAGCCTTGGGTACCAAGTAAGGAGTCAGGGGACCCAGAATCCTCCAGAACCATGGGTCAGAACACGTGTGTGTGTGTGTGTGTGTGTGTGTGTGTGTGTGTGTGTGTGTGCGCGCGTGTGCATGTGTGTGTGCTCATGGGAACCTGGGCACCTGGGGAGAGGGTCCCCCCCCCCCCGTTCATGAACTTCTTTAAGAGTCAAGAGCTTGAGAAGCATTACTGAGGGAAGAAGATCTGCTGAGTTGAACATTGCCTAGGGCAGCTTGGCTCAGACGGATCCCAATTCAGGAAGAGACTCTTTTCCCATTGCCTTGAAGCTAATTTCATGCCAAAGACTTTTAAAGCTTGTGTCAAGTCACTGTAAAATCGGTAAAATAAAATATGATGATCATAGATCGTGTGAACCTCTAACCGTAGAGCACTTCATACATAATCAACATCAGATCATTGTAACACTAGGTCACTTGTTTTCAGTGCCTCAGACAGGTACTTGGAGCCCCTGGTACAAAAGCAGAAACCCTTAACTGACTGAATTGCAATAAACTGCAGAGCAGTCACTTTAAGAAAAATCGTAAGAAAGAAATTCCTTAATAGTATTGTACATGTCACCAGCATAGTAACTGCCTTACTGTCTCAGGGTGGGGTGCTCCAGAGTGCAGAGTACCCCTTGGCCTCAGGTGACTCGGGGCCTGCTTATGCAGGACTAAGGGATGTGGCAGGGTCTTGAGCTCTAGGTGCCACAGGTCCAGTTTTCAGGGGTGTCCAGTGAACTCAGTTCTTTGCAAACTCCGCCTAGGCCTTCCCGTTCACCCCTTCCCTTCCAGTTAAGACACTAGCTGGGTGTCTGGCCAAGTGACTGATGGAGTCCCATTCCCTGTCTAGCCCCAGAGTCTACCAGCCGTGTGTTCAGTCTTGTTGGGAGGACAGGCCGGGTTTGTGCATCCTAGGAACATGCATGACCACAAGCCTGCATTCGTAGTGGGGCAAAATGGGATGGGCAGCAAATGGGAGGAAAGGGTTTGATCCTTTGGCCTGTCTGGCTGGGAATACAGGCCCTTCAGAATGTGGCACCCTGGCTGGAGGAGCAGTTTTGCTATCCCTCAGGCTTACCTGACCTCTCACCAGAGTCCTCTCTCCCTCCACCCCCACCCCAACAGGCTGTTTGACTGGCTGGTATCCGTGATCAATAGCAGCATCTGTGCAGACCCTGACTCCTGGACCACTTTCATAGGTAGCAGGGGCTCACCCTTTCAGGAGCACTCCTTCGAAAAAACAGTCCAGTCCAGTGTGCAACTCCAGGCAGCTCTTTTCCCTTCTCTGCACCCCCATCTCCTCATTGTCCACCAGTGTCTGGGCAAGGGTGTCTCTGTGTTCTCAGTGCCCACATCTGAGCCATCTGTAGCTCTCCAGGCAGACTCAGATGGTGTTTTGTCTGTGAGGGCCCCTCCTCTCCCCTAGAACTGTGAGGGGATAGGCACAATGGCTAGATTAGAAGGGATTTGGGGGACATGGTAACATGGTTGGAACTGGGGTGGGGTAGTAGTCAGGTGGAGGAGGAAGTAAAGCTCAATGATGTGAGGTTTGCTCAAGAGACAGTGGAATTCTAGATACCAACAGGGCTGGTGAGATCAAAGCCCTCTAAATTAGATTGGACACGAAATGTTCCCTAGGCTGCCCCTCACACCTTATTCAGCCTTTCTTCCTGCTTTGAATTCTGAGGGGCCATGAAGTAGAGATGCGACCCACCCCAGGGCATTGTGTTTACTGTGCCCACTGCTGGGTGTCCTGCTCATTCAACCTCTCCAGGGTACCAAGTATGAGGTTTCACCCTGGACTCCTGTAGTACCCCTGCCCCTGCTCCCTGCAGTGGCCCCATGGGTTCTGCCCCATCCTCTCAGGCCTGCTGGATGTATATGGATTTGAGTCATTTCCCAGTAACAGTCTGGAACAGTTGTGCATCAACTATGCCAATGAGAAGCTACAACAGCACTTTGTGGCTCACTACCTGAGGGCTCAGCAGGTGAGAAGTGGAGTGCTCCTTCCAGGGTCTGACCCAGAGCCTTTAGTTCCTTATTTGATGCTGTTCTGGAATATCCTGTGGTACTGAGGCCAGCCATGGATGACCTATCTGGGCCTCAGATCACAGATGCTTTCTCCTGCCACCCAACTGCCACCTTTGGTCCCCTAGGAGGAATATGCAGTTGAGGGCCTGGACTGGTCCTTTGTCAACTACCAGGACAACCAGGCCTGTTTGGATCTCATTGAGGGAAGCCCCATCAGTATCTGCTCCCTCATAAATGAGGTAGGGTCAACTAGTATGCTAAGCACCAGAGTTGGTCTCTGGGCTTTTCTGGGGCCTCAGAGACCATACTAGGCCCTCTCTGTGTCTCTCTCTCTTCCCATCTGCCAAATGGGTTTGCTAATCCCTATGTTCCTTCCCTCTCAGGGTCACTATGATGCCTATGTGACAGCTATGCTGCTGGTGGGGGGCGGGGGGGATCCATGATGGTTGTGGCGAGCCTGTCTCATATTTGTGGCTGAGTGTCCATTGCATCCCATGCAGGAATGCCGCCTTAATCGGCCAAGCAGTGCAGCCCAGCTCCAGACACGCATCGAGAGTGCCCTGGCAGGCAGTCCCTGCCTGGGCCACAACAAGCTCAGCCAGGAGCCCAGCTTCATCGTGGTGCATTATGCAGGGCCTGTGCAGTACCACACGGCAGGTCTGGTGGAGAAGAACAAGGTGGGGGCTGGGCCACGGCCTGTGGGGGCCTGCGTGAAATGAGGTGTTGAGTCATTGCTGCATATACATGGAAGATTCTTGTCTTGCATTCTCTCTCTCCTGAATATCCTCCCAGAATCCAAGTCACCTCTTTGGCCTACCTGCCTGACATCTCTGCTAATCAGGCATAAGCTGCCCAGAAATGACCCATGTCACAGTGGGTCTCCCGTAGAATCCCTTCTTCTGGGGCTTGGGTGAGCAGGGCTGGCAAACCTGGGGACAACCCTGGTAGCACTCCACCTGCCCTTACCTGCTGTCCTTGTCCTTTCCTAATAGGACCCTGTCCCCCCTGAGCTGACCAGGCTCCTACAGCAATCCCAGGACCCCTTACTCAAGGTGCTATTTCCTATGGACCCTGAAGAGAAGTCCCAGGAAGAGCCCTCTGGCCAGAGCAGAGCCCCTGTTTTGACTGTGGTGTCCAAGTTCAAGGTGGGTCCTGGGGGTGCTGATGGAATGTGCTTGATTCATTCATCAATCTCAAATATTTACCAAGCACCTCCCAGGATTGGTGGTTTGCTGGGGAACATTGACAAGTGAGTAGACATGGTCCCAGTCTGCACGGAGTTGGTAGCCTCATGAGGAAGACCAAAACAGAAAACCAACAAATAGACATAACTGACATGACAGGAAGCCTAGGGGCTTATGGGTGGCACAGTGGGCCTCTCACCCACGGCCGATAGGGTGGTCATGGAGGAACAATAGTTACATGAACCTCTGTGTCCCAGTCCATTCCTAGTTCTCCAGCTTCCTGCTCAAGCCCTGTCCTTGGCTTACAGATTTGTCAACCTCCTCCAGCACCTTATGCTTTCTGCCCTCAACCCTTGACATTCTGCTCCACCTTCCTGGGATGCCCCTCCCTTGCCTGTACCACTCCCCGCCCCATCCCCAGCCCCATCCCAGACTCCCACCCTCCACACCTGCTGTCTTAGTTGATTCCTTCTAGTCCTTCAAATTTCAGCCTAATCATTACCTCCTAGTGGAACCACTTGGTGGAGCCCAGGTTTGGTTAGCTCTTTCCTGCCTAGCCTCAGACACGCTACTGAGGGGGTGCACAACACACATTCGTGTGACCCCATCAGACCCTGGGTTCTGCGCAGCAGACTGACTATGTCTGGGCTTAATGAGAACAATTGTTGCCTGAATGAATGGCTTCTGAGATTGTTCTCTTCCAGGAAGATTGTTTGGTGAGTGGGGGTTGGGGGGGGGGGGGAGGTGTGGGGAGTGGAGACCAACCAGGTACAGATCACAGGTCAGGAAGGTCCCTAGAAGTGGAGGTGAGGGGCATTGGGAGCTCAGGCAAGGAGGGTGCATGGACTCAGTGAGCACCTCCCATAATCATCCCAGGGCCTGGGAGGATATCTGTCTCAGGGCTGTGAAGACCGCCAGGGGGTGTTTGATGCAGTCACTAACCAGGGCCCCACTGATGCCCACAGGGAGCCTCAATCTGTCTGGCTCCTCATTCTCCCCACTGCAGGCCTCCCTGGAGCAGCTTCTGCAGGTTCTGCATAGCACCACGCCCCACTACATTCGCTGCATCAAGCCCAACAGCCAGGGCCAGGCACACACCTTTCTCCAGGAGGAGGTAATTCCCTGGGCCAGAGCTGCTTTGTAGGGAGCCCTATCTGGCCAAGGCCCTGAAGGGACGAAAGGCAGAACTTCGGCTCCAAGTGGAGTGACCAGAGCGAGTCTCTTGGGTTGAGTTTGACACTATGGCATCTTGCGCCCCTGCTTTGGCAGGACAGTCATGTATGTTCTTGTGGTCTGTGCATGGCACAGTGAGCTAGCCAGGAAGCCTCCACTGCATCTTACATTCTGCTCACCAGTCCATGTGCCCTGATGAGACTGAAGCTGCCCGGAGGATTGGGTGATTAGCTGAAGGGTCTGAATCATCTTGCAGTCTGTGCACAGTGTGGCCACTTCTGACCAGAGGTAGAGTTTTTTTCTAATTTGCACAAAAGTTGATGGCCAGCAGCTGCCCTTTGTTCAGGGTACTGGGCTCTGATGGGGATGAGGCATGAGTGCTGCATGCTGGAGTGTGTCCCACAGTCAACTGGCCTTAGGGTTTACGGCCAGGATTTCTCCACTAAGGTCCCAATGAATCTTTACAATTTAACCTCTCCTGCTCCTCAGCTTTGATTTACCCCACTGCCCACAAAATATAAAAATAAATAAACAAATTGGGTTAGGCTGCATCATAAGGCAGAGTCTCTGCACGGCTGGGAGTGGTGAGACAGAAGTAGGACCAGCACTTACCTCCACGGTATCAGAAGCAGGAGAGTATACCCTCATCAGTCAATCATCAAGACAGCCTGCAGGTTCACATGGACCAGAGCCTCAGAGGGCAGGAGTGGTATTTCTGGTCTGCTGGTCCCACACCACAGGTGCCCACCCTGTCTCCTCACCAATGCAGGTCCTCAGTCAGCTGGAGGCCTGTGGCCTTGTGGAGACCATTCACATCAGTGCCGCTGGCTTCCCCATCCGGTAAGTGGGCCAGGCCCCACAGTGGGCAGGGCCAGTGTTGGGGTGGAGCTTGGGACTCTGGCGTGACAAGACCTGCCCAGCCCAGAGCAGGATGTGGAGGTGAAGAGAAAGAGGCAGGTCTGCAGAAGTCAGCCTGGAACTCAAGAGATTTCACTTGTTCATTTATCCATTCCCTTTCTGTGTACTGTTTTGCACCAGGCACTGTTGCTAGCATCAGTGAATAAGGAAGGTGAGCCTCTGCCTCTTGGGGCTTACATTCCTGTGGAGTCAAGAACAAGAAGTATTAAGTTGATCAGTGCTAGGAAAGAGACAAAGTGCTGCTAGGTAGACTAATGGGGAAGAGGATCTTTGGGCTGGTTGGGGATGGGCCCCTCTAAGCAGCTCAGACCTCTGGAGAGGGAAGGGGCCAACCTGGGAAGATTTGGGGGAGGAAACAGCAAGCACAAAGCTCCAGCTTAGGAACCGAGATGCTAAAGTGCCTGCACATAGAGAAATGGGGGGAGAGGGGCCTCAGAAGTCCCATGAGGACTTGGCAGTTTTTCCAGAGGGCTGGGAAGCTGCTGGACATTGTGAGGAGAGAGTGCTGTGCTCTCATTCATGTTCTGTGGCTACCGTGTGGACGTTGGACACAGGGTCAGAAGAGAAGGGAGAAGATGCGTGAGGAGGCTGTTGCGCAGGTGTATAGGCAAGATGGTGGCCACAAGAGGGTGGCAACCATGAAAAATGGAGAGACATGGGTTAAATTGGACTGTGGTTTGTGATAGAATCAGGACTGTGGGGTGATTGATCATGGGATGTGGGCAGGGGAGCAGTCAGCTTCCAGGTTGCACACATAACTCCCAGGCTTCTATCTGAGGCAAGTGGATGAATCAGGAAATCCTGTCCCTGAGATAGGATGTCTGGGGAAGGCACAGGCTGGAGGTGGGATAGGAGGGGAGTCAGGAATGTGGCCTTGTCAGGTTTGCAGTGGTTATAAGACAGGCTTGGGGCCCAGAGCTTTGGGAACTGGAGGGTACATGAAGATCTGTCCTTGGTGGGTTATAACACCATGAGCAAGGAGGAAATCACAGTGGGGAGAGAAGAGGGGTCTGAAGCCATTCACTGAGCAACATTCACATTTAGAGAGTGGGTAGGTAGATGACGAGAAACCAGCACCAGCAACTTGGGAGTTGTGGGTGAAGGAGGAAGCCAAGCTCACAGGGGTCCTGGGGGCTGAGAGAGCTGTATGGGGACAGGGGTCAGCCAGGCACCTGCCAGAGGCCAGTTGCTGGAGCCAGTGGCATGGTGTTTGCTGATGGCTGCAACAAGAGCCACACTGGAACAGTGTTGGGGACAGAAGCCAGACTCGGGAGGAGGAGGTATAAATACGTACAGGGTGTCATCGGCTGTTTAAGTGTTGAGGTGAAGGGGAGCAGAAAAATCAGGAGGAAGCAGGGGATGCTGTGGAGTCAGAGAAGCAACAGATGTGGCTGACTGTATGAGTGATCCAGTTGGGGAGGAGCCAGCAAGCCCCTTTTGAAGGAGGCAGGCCAAAAATCCCCTACTAAAAGAGTGAGAAGCTTTGTTTAGGTAGACCAAGGCTGTAGAAGAGCAGGTCCAGTTTAAAATGGTCTCCACTGTGTAGTCTCTCCACAACCACAACCTCATCCATTCAGTGGGCACAGTCATGGTAGCACCTCGCTCGGTTGTTGAGTAGATTAAATAGAGTAACTCCCGTTAGCCCCAAGTGCTGTCCCAGGCTCACAGCTGTCACTTCATTGTTTTCTTCTGCCTGCTCTGGCTTCTAGAATCCCTCACCAGAACTTCGTGGAACGATATGAATTACTGAGAAGGCTCTGTACTCGCACATCCGCTGGATCCCATAGCCCATCTCCTGATGAAGGACATTCAGGTGAGTGGGGCCCATTTGCTAGTCATTTGTTCAAGCACAGTTTACTGAGCACCTGTCCTGGGCCATCTCAGGGCTAGGGGGTTGGACATTCAGAGAGGAGTAAAACACAGCCCTGTCCTCGAGGTTCTTGGTTCACTGGGGGAAACAGACTAAAAGAAGACAGACAGTGGAGAATGATGATAGAGCTAGGAACAGAATGCTGTGGGTAGTGCTGGGGAGGTATGAATCAGGCAAGGCTTCCTGGAGGAAGTGGTGTTTGAAGACCAGTGGTATTAGCCAAGTGAAGGGCATTCCACGGGACAGGTAATTGAACAGAGGCCTGCAGGCAGGAGACAACACTGTGTGTGTAGACCTTGTAAAGGCAGAGAACAGTTGGAGGTGAGACTGGGGTAACAGGCAGGCCATGTCACAGGAGCAGAGCTCTATTCTCTGGGCAGATGAGGACATCTCAGAGGAGGAAGGGAGTGATGTCAGCCATATGCTTTCTGGAGACCACTGTTAGGGGGCCCATGGCAGGCCTTGGGAGTGAGGTTGTTAGGTTGGCCAGAGTTGAGAGAAGGTAGAGATGTGGGCACTGTGGGCAACGTTGGGAAGAAACTGGTTAGACTATGCCTGGTTGGTGGGGGAGAGAGGCTTGGGGGTAGCTGCTGAGCTCTGCAGGACTGACTTTAGCTCCAGGTCCCTACAGTCATCCAGTAGAAATGTCTGCCAGGCACTCAGCAAGCCCTAATATCAAAGGAAAGGTCTGGCCCTTGGCCCCAGTTTGGGGGTTATCAGCATGTAGGGTAAGACCCTGGCATAGGTGGAGGAGGAAGAGGCCAAGGACAGAGTATAAGACCAATGCCCAGTAGGACCCTAGCCCAGCAGCATCTGCTTACACCCACACAGCCTTACCTTGGGGCTTGTCAGGCCTGGGACAGTCCTGATTTCCCTCCTCTCTTGGGCTTAGTTTTATCACTTTCCTTTCATTCTTTTTCTCCACCTCTTTCCTTCTCCTCTCATGATTTGCTCTACTGCTCTGTGTCTTGTGCCCAAAGCCCCATTCGCCCCTGGTTGATTTTGGGATTTCTCGTCTGCGGCGTCTTCTTTGGCAGCCTCTGTCTCCAGAGAGGCACTGGGCAGCAAAAGGTGGTCAGAGCCCTCAGGTAAATCCTCCCTCTGCAAGAGCCAGCTATGCACAATGTGACATGGGGACCTGCTGGGCCTCCCTGGGACTGGGAGGTGTTCTCCCTTTTCCCATACATGGCAGGGAGTTAAGGGGTGAGGGGCTTAGGGAGTGGTCCACCTGCCCTGCTTGGCCCTCGGCATATTTGGGGCCTTGGAACAGATGCTGGCTGGTTGGAGGTTGGAATCCAGGTACCAGCTGCCCTTTGCTAGCTTGCCTAGGGGACCCACAGAAATGGAGGCTGTGGGCCAGCCACAAGTGGGGTTTCCGGTATTCCTCAGAATAGCCAGGGGCCTGAAGAATAGAGGGGTCACCTCTGCCCCCAAAAAAGGTGGAAGTGGTTAGAGGCAGGAACAGCAGCAAAGAAGCCTATGGAGTATGGGGGAGACCAGAACCAGTTTCTTAAGTCCACAGAAGCGTGTAGATGACCAAGAGCTGATGAGACCTCTGTCTCCCATCCCATAGAATGGTCTCCACATACCAAGGGAGCCACACTGCAACCTCTTCTCCAGGACATCCTCCATACTCTTCCAGCTCTAACTCAGGCAGCAGCCACACCTGGTGACCCAGCCGAGGCCACACCAGTCCCAGTGCATTGTGGCAGGACCAAAGTGTTTATGACTGACTCCATGGTAAGCTGGTTTGTGATGAGGAGGGTAGTTCACTAGCTGCGTGCTCTGCTTAGCAGGACAGAGTGTGGGTTCACCTCAGGGCAGTGGGAAGAGAGGCTGCAGACTTCAGTGGATACCCCTCCTCTCAGTTGGAGCTTCTGGAATGTGGGCGTGCCCAGGTGCGAGAGCAGTGTGCCTGCTGCATCCAGGGAAGCTGGAGGCGACACCGGCACCGCAAGCAGGAGAGGCAGAGGCAGGCCGCCACGCTCATCCAGGCAGGTAGGAGGGGTGGGGCTCTTGGGCACACAGCCACGGTTCCAGGCCAGCAGACGGACCTGGATGCAGTCCCTGTCAGCTGCTGCAGACCTTGCACACTACAGGTTTCCTGTGAAATGCTGCTGCTTGAACCCCCATATACTAAAGCTGTGTCCCAGCGTCAAGACCTTGACAGCACAAGCCTGTGGTACCCTGGGACTTGAATCCTGATTCACCTCACCCAGAGTGTCTCTCCAGTTTAATGGAAGCCAGGTCACACCACAAATAAGGGTGGGGTGCTCTCTAGGCAGCAGAGGCTAAAAATTTGCCTTTAATTCCCCTTTCCCAGACCTAGAGAGCAGTTTATGTCGTCTTCCTTTGCCTATATGATAAATCATTACCTGCTGAGTGTAAGAAGGTAAAACTGACCTTCAGTTTTGATTCATTAAAGGAAGAGATATAGGAACCATGTTCACAGCAGTCTTATTTTGAAAATAAAAATACTAGAATAACAACCCAAATATCTGACAGCTGTTATTATGGACCGCTCTTATGATGCAGCTAAGAAATCTTTTTTTTTTTTTTTTAATGTTTTTTATTTTTGAGAGAGAGACAGAGCATGAGTGGGGGAGGGGCAGAGAGAGAGAGGGAAACACAGAATCTGAAGTAGGCTCCAGGCTCTGAGCTGTCAGCCCAGAGCCTGATGCGGAGCTTGAACTCATGAACCACGAGATCATAACCTGAACTGAAGTCAGATACTTAACAGACTGAGCCACCCAGGAGCCCCAGCTAAGAAGTCTTTTTGAATAATATTTTAAATTTAACCAAAACTACTTCTAGTATTTCGTTCAAACCAGGATGCCAAACCACACATCAAGGGCGATGCCACCTTCCTCAGGCATGTTTCTGTGTGTATAGGCATAAAACAATTGCATAAGGAAACATTATAGAACCGTCTGGGTTGGTGAAATAACAAGATTTAGATTTGTCTTTAAACTTTTTAGTTTTCTAGAACCCAAATATTAATATTTAATGGAATAGTCCTTTTTCTGAATATGATGGTACCATAAAGAACCAGAAAGTGCTGAAATTGCAAGAGAAGGAAACAAAAATTGCCAACCAGTCTGCCATCCAGTAGTCATTACCTTTACCAACATGTGGGTGCATGGTGGGGTCACCATTTGTGAATTCATAAAGCCAGCAAACAAATTCAACTGAAGACTCCCCAGATAAGAGATACTTCTTGTCCCCTGGGCATTGCCCCAGCCAAAGCCTGAGGCAGGTAAGCCTCCCAGCTGCCTTTCCAGGTAGGGTCTCTCCCAGTCTAAACAGTGTGAGGGGTGTTCTTCAGAGCCAGGTTTTCTTGAGGTATTCTCTTTATTAGCTCCTTACCCTACATAGTGGCACAAGGTAGCCATTCATTGAAAAAGTATCTATTCCAAACTTCTTCAGCAGATTGGGTGTTGCTGCAGAGCCAGGCTACTAACAGTTCTAAACATTTCATTTACTTCTTTGTTTCTGGGCAAAACACCTCAGCCATTCGTTCCTGGTTAGCTCGGAAGCACATCCAGAGAATGCACGCAGCTGCCACGGCCATCAAACGCACATGGCAGAAATGGAGGGTGAGTATCTGACTCCAGCAGTCAGGACGGGCAGTGGGTAGTCTGGTATCAGGTGGCCCCAGGGTGGAATGCTGACCCTGCCACTGCACACTGGTATGCTCTCTTGTATAAAATACCACCGACACTGCAGGGTGGTTTGGACACAGAAAGAGTGGCATAAGCAACTCTGGAAATATACTAAAAACCACGGAAGTATACACTTTAAAGGGGTGAATTTTGTGGCATATCAATTAGATCTTAAGGTTATTATTTTTAAAGTAGCACATGTAAGACCTAAGTACATCTGCCTTGGATGTAAAGTTCTGCCACATGGTGCCAGTCTAGTTGAAGGTATCTAGCTGTTCACCAGCCAGGTGCCCTTCAGTTACCTTGTTAAGCTGTTTTATTAAAGACAGTTTTGGTTTCCCTTAAGAGAGCTAATCAATTGAAAGCTATAAAGTGGCATTCTTTTTTTAAGATCAGAATGGCCTTCCTTGCTTCTAAAGAACTGGATGGTGTGCAAGAAAAACACGTGTCTCAAGTTCCCCTTCCCTTGGGCTCCCTCCTGCTGCCCCAGGCACAGACCAGCCTCTTGGAAGCAATAATCCGCCTCTGGCCCCTGGGCCTGGTCTTGGCCAATGCAGCTGTGGGTGTACGTGGCTTTCAGAGGAAGCTGGTGGTTTGGGCCTGCCTCCAGCTCCCCATGGGCAACCCCAGTAGCTACGCAGTCCAGACGGCACAAGAACAAGCTGGTGTCACATCCATCCGAGCACTGCCTCAGGTAAGCTGTGTGACAGGATGGTGGTCCTGCCCACCATGGCTCTGGGTCCCTTGTAGAAAGCAAGAGGCAAAGCCCATGAGTTCCCAGTGGGAACAGGACTAATGTTAGGACCAGAGCCATCCTGATGCTGCTCAGGAAACCAGAAGCCTGCGCGTCCCAGCTGGCTGCAGGCGGGTTGTTAACCATCATTACAACTAGGAATTTTCCAGAGCCCTTTCAACTTTTTAAAAACTGCCTCTGAGTGTTCTAGCATCTCCTCTGAATCTCTACTTAATTAGTCCCACTTTTTAAAAATTTGGGTTATGATGATAGCTTATTCCCTCAAATAGCACTGGGTTTAACACTTTCATCAAATTATCACTTGGTTTATCTCCTGTTCCAGCAGAGCCAATGACAAGCAGGTAAGTCTGTGGTCCAAGAGCTCTGTTTCTATAGTATGGGCAGCCAGAGTAAAAGTCAGCCAGCGTAGAACATGGGCTAATACTCACCTATTACATGGGGTCACAGCAAGGATTAAGTGACACTGACAAGGCAAACAGAAGGAAACAGTGAATTTCCATACCAGAGGAATTACTCTAGGGCATAATCTGGATGAAATCTCCCATGACAGCATGCAGGCCAGCCAGAGTATAAACAGAAGTGTAACTGCTCTTCCAGTTGTAAACAGTTTTACGAGTATGACAGTTAATAAATACTCCTTGTAGGGGAGAGCTCCCTTGTGCATCACACAGAATGGATGTGAAATTCTGTATTTTAATATAAAATTAAATATTTGGACTCTGGACTTTGCCACTGGTTTAGAATGAGAAAAGAACGTTAACTGAACGATACCAGTACTTGTCCATACCTGCATTTCTAGCATTTGCTCTAGGCACCCGTACAGCTGGCACTCCTAGGAACCAGAGGTAACCTGTATCTCTCTCCCTAGGGCTCGATCAAGTTCCACTGCAGGAAGTCTCCACTGCCTTATGCTGACATCTGCCCTGAACCTTCACTCCACAGTGTTACTGGCTTTAATCAGATTCTGCTGGAAAGACACAGCCTGGGCCACATGTGAGTTATTCTGACATCCTAGCCTCACTAGGCTGAGCAATCCTTCAGTGCCTTTGTGTCCAAAAGGCCTTTTCCTGCCAGCTGCCTTGCCAAAGACATTCGATCAACACTAAGCTGCCAGACTACTCCCACAGCAACATTAAGTACACGTGAACAAGTGACAGCTCCCGCCCGCAACCTAGAGCTGCCACAGCCACCAGTGGCATGGGGCTCCCATCTACATCTCAAGCCCTGACAGGTGTCATGGGTTGGTTGCCAAACCAGGACTAAGAAACCTCAGGGCCACAGAGAACTTCCCACATTTTACTACCTTCATAGATCCGACTCACTGGTGTGGTTCATCACTGCACCGGGGCACTTGCGATTCCCTGCAAACAGAACAGGCCATGTCAGCTTGAAGTTAACCCCAAAATTTCGACTGGGTTATTTGCATTTAGTTCCTTTAAAAAGAACAAAACCTTATTTAGTATGTTGGTTTATTTAATGTAATTTCAAGCATTTATGACCTACAGATGAACAATGCAATTTACCAGAAAATAACCGTATCTTGATTTTATTTAGCAACAGTGAGCAAGTTTTAACTCAAATGGGTATAAAACTTGACAAACAGTATCGTATGTGATGTCTAACCTGTACCCAAATTAAAACATTTAAAGACAACCACCTAAATGTCAAGTTCTCTCTCCATAAAGGGTTTGCCATGTTGAGTATCCACATCTTATCTGAAATCCACACCCATGGGACTTGAGATAAAGACTTGTGCAGCCTACCCTAGGTCAGTTGGCCTATACCCTGGAAGTCACACTCCTGCTCAGGGCCCCACACTAGCTGTTCTCCTGGGAGGAGGAGCGGGCAGGTTCTGAGAGCTATGCACATGATTGAGCAAGCAACACAATAATCTATCTTAAGAATCCTTATCCTGGGATGGTTCCACAATCCATAAACAGCAGTCAGCAAACTCCACAAACAAGGGCTCCTGCATGTAGACCCTCATGAGCTTTGCCTTGTACCCCTGATTGAGGCTGACCATCAACTGTCTAAGGTGTGGACTGAACAGGCTTCTTTTTTACATTTATTTTTGATAGAGACAGAGCACAAGTGGGGGAGGGGCAGAGAGAGAAGGAGATACAGAATCTGAAGCAGGCTCCAGGCTCTGAGGTGTCAGCACAGAGCCCGATGTGGGGCTTGAACTCACAAACTGTGAGATCATGACCTGAGTCGAAGTCGGACACTTACACTTAACCGACTGAACCACCCAGGCACCCCTAAACAGTAGGCTTCTTAATGCTGCAGACTCCCCTTAAAAATGAACAAGAAAGCCAATGTGAGTTCAGTGGAACAGATGGAGATAGTTAAAAGCTAAATGTATCTAATGTAATAAATATCAAGAACTGTATCCCCTTAACCTTTAAAACCAAGAACTGAACCAATGCTTCACTTAAATAAGGTGAGATCAGCCTATCAGACGATTTCCAAGTTAAACGCCATCACAGATTCTTGTTCATGACATCTCTGTAAATAGTTTAACTTTAGGCCATTTCAACTAGGAAAAAATAGCTTACTGGGATAAATACAGAAAACAATAGCATTAAGCTGTTGGCATGTTTTTGTTCTTCATAGGCCTGAAGGTTCTCACTGGGTAAGGACAGTTACACTACATACCCTGAATGTTGTTTAAGCAAGTGCTTGATCCTCACAAAGCAGGATCAGTAGCAATGAACGGACACTCATATCTGCGTGTTTTTGCAGTTTACACAACTTTTCATATCTACCCTCATATCTCCGCTTCACCCTCAGTATAACTAATCACTACCATGGGAGTGGGTGCCAAGCAGAGTCAGCCTACGATGAGAACAATGAAACTCCCATCTATCTTTAGGAATTACACTGGCCCACTAATCACATACACAACTGCTATAAGGGCTGACCGCACAGTCCTACACAAATGCTGGGCACTGTTAACACCCACATCCCTCTGAAAAACCAGATCCTGGGATTGCCCTGTCCACATTAATGGCTAGACTATATACGGAGCACTGGGGACATGGGAATAAATGCGGCCCTTGCCCTACAAATTAGTGTGGGAGAGAGAAATTACTATAAAATGAGTGGTACATTACAAGGCCCCATGGAAAGGTGAAAAAATGCTTACTTCTGAGAAAGACAAAAAGTGAAGTTTAGATAAGGAAGGGTAACCTGAACCAAGGCCTGAAGGAGGAGAATTTTGCTAACCCACAAAACCAGTAGGATTCCAGGGCAAGAGAATTGTAGGCAGGCTGGGAGGTGTTGAAGCCCTGAGTAAATATTCACAGAATCATGCAACTGAAGGGCTCTGCATGCCATACTCAAGTGCAGCTGACCCTGAACAACAGGCTTGAACTGCACAGGCCCACTTATACAGATTTTTTCCCATAAATACAGTGCTGTAAGTGTATTCTCTTCCTTATGATTTTCTTAACATTTCCTTTTCCTATTTATTGTAAGAAGACAGCATATAATACGTATACAAAATGTGTTAATCAACTATGTTATTGGTAAGGCTTCCAGTCAACACTAGGCTATTAGTAGTTAAATTCTGGGAGAGTCAAAAGTTATATAGATTTTCAACTGCATGATAGTTGGGGGGGGGGGCATGCAACCCCTGCACAGTTCAAGGATCAACTATTTATTAATAACAAAATCACATTCTACACATTGGATTAAATATATCAGTGGTTGACAAAGAAGTAAACACAGCACAGACTTACCTAAATTCTTTAAATTCTGCAAAGAAACTGTCCTCTTCCTCATCACTATTGAGAAAATCATCTATAGAGTCATCATCATCTAAGGAATACAGAACACAACTAATTAGGACTAGAAACAAAACCTAGATGCCAGATTTTAACAACTACTGCAGTAGATTAACAATGTGCACACAAGTGACAGGAGTAAGTAGGTGTAGACAAAACAAAAGTAATTTTTTCTGGAATTTATAACTGTACCAACATTCCTCTTTTTAGAAAGGGAATGAAAGTGAAAGCAAAGAATTGGTGACTTTAATAAATACATCCTAGTATTCACATATTGTTCTACATGTTTCTGTGTTCTTTAGGCCAGGAGCCTGATTTTCTAATTCCTATCACCCCAGCTCCCCTCACTATGGCTCCAGCCTGATCAGGGGCCAAAAAACTAGATGTTCTATAAAAACCTGCTAACATGAATGCCCTGTGCTTTCAGCATGGCCAGAAATTTCTGGCACTGCCTGAACCCAACAAAGAAGTTTCTCAAAGGGCAGAAACAGGCTATCCCCATGCTGTGAATATTCAGGCACCAGAAGGGACTGCTTTCAAAGACTGGCATGACACCCAGGAGATACTGAAGTCTGGATGGATGGATGAGATGACAGCCCACTCTCCCAATAAATCCCAAGGAGCCCCCAGCAGCAGGAAGGTGACCTATGCCAAAGGCAGCCGCCCATCTGAGCCTAGCTCCGGTGAACTGACAGCTCCAGCCAGGCCCGTGGAGGGAGAAATGAAGCCATGACTGGAGAAGGATCCTGCCAGCAGGGTCCACCCCTCATTCCCAAACTACAGCTACAGCATTTATCCCCTCTGCCCCCCTTGTTTCTTGTCCTTAACAATACCTTCAGGCTGCTCTATAATACATAACAGGTGCCCCACTCCTGGTGCTCCAGGCTAAGGAAGGTGCCATCATTCCTGACTCCCTGCCCCAACCCACATCTCTTTCCTTTCGGCTTCTTTTACCTGAAACCTTTTCCTAGGTTGGCTGGTTTGAAATCAACCAACCCACCTTTGTCTTCTGCAGGCTTTATAGTTTTTGCAGTAACAGCTGATCTTTTTTTCTCAATAAGAGTTTTAGAGTTGTACTGCTCTGAAAGAGACACAAATCAGATGCACGTCACTTGTACTTTAACGACAAGGCCACATCTCTCCACCAAGCCAGCAGCACCTAGGTGGGAAACTTATGTTCCAGGTAAGGGATGTGGGTAGGGATGAAGATGGATGGATGCAAAGGAAGTGAGGGTTCAAATCAAAGGGCAGTATCCAGAAAACAAGCAACCCTGAGCTTGGCAGAGGGTAGAGGAAATAGGCCTCATGCACCCGAGGGTCCATCCCCATTCTCCTTAACCTGCTGAACTTAACAGGGCTTTCACCAAGATCAAGTGGCACACTGACTTCAATTACCAAACTATTTTCTCAGCAGTTTCAGATACCAAATTTGCATGTGCCACGTGCCACTGGGATTACACAGATGGAAGTCATCAGGCCCACCTCAATGCGCTGAGTCTTAGGGATGGTGGCTAGAGAGATGGAGAAGAGTCTGATCTACATCACCTGAGAGGGCTGGGAGACAAAGAGGAGGCACTGCCAGGTGGAAAGAGCATTCCTGGCAGAGGGAAAGGTCTATGGCTGGACCAGACCCCTGAAAGAATAGGGTCAGGTGCAAGGACATGGTGATAAGCAACTGCCAGCTGTTTGAGAGGGCAGGCCTGGCAGGAGGCTGGGGCCCACACAAGTGGAGGAAGAACAAAAGACTGCCACACAGAAGATTGGCCTTTCTTCCCAAGACGAGTGTCTCTCCCTCATCAAGGGCACTGTGGTATTCAGGGCTGAAATGGTGTGAGTCTCACACACCACAGGGTGTTTATCTGAGTCAATACCAATTGCCAGAAGTGCCCCCAACCCTCATCAGCTACTGTGAAACAGAAACATTGTAACAGTGCATCTCCCTAGGGAGAGCAATACCCAAGTTAAGAACCACCAACTAATTTCCTTTGCTAGAGTGGCTGGAGTTTTCAAGGGAATGAATTACTCAAATGTGCACTTCAGGAAAAACCTTGGCAGCAGCAGGGCCACACAGTTAAAAGATCCAGATTACCCCAGATTGCCTTAGGGGTTCTTGGGCCACCCTGGGCTGCACAGCCAGAGCAAAGCCTACCCATCCCGGCTCCACAACCCTATTTCCAGCAAAGCAGTTCTACTTCTTTCCTGTCTATCTTGAACCAAAAAGTTTCCTTTGAAAATGCTCCAGGGACATTAGAGGTAAAAAACAAAAACGGGGAGGGAAGCAGCTTGAAAAGGACCACTGAGTCCGGGTCTGGAAGGGAGGACACTAGAGGCAAGAAACCAATGAGGAACTTTAACAAAAGAGTCAACCCAGCATAAGGTCGTTGGAAAGAGTCCCTGAGGGCTAAGAGACCCTGAATTGGAGTTAAAATGTAGACTAATCACTCTTTACCGTGAACAGATCTACCTCGTTTCTAACAAAACATTTTAAAGGAAAGAAAACGTTCTTGTTAACGTCAGCAAGCGCAGCTTCTGCGTCAGAATACTAAGATGAAGAAACTACCAGGGTCGACTCTGACAGCCAAACCAGTCCACTCACTGTTTAAAAAAAAAAAAAAAGGGGGGGGGGCGCCTGGGTGGCTCAGTCGGTTAGGCGGCCAACTTCAGCTCAGGTCACGATCTCGCGGTCCGTGAGTTCGAGCCCCGCGTCGGGCTCTGTGCTGACAGCTCAGAGCCTGGAGCCTGTTTCGGATTCTGTGTCTCCCTCTCTCTCTGACCCTCCCCCGTTCATGCTCTGTCTCTCTCTGTCTGAAAAATAAATAAATGTTTAAAAAAAAAAAAAGTCTATAAAACAAAAGGCAGAGCAGAAGTTTTCACTGTTCGAAACCCGAGGAAGCATTCACAGGTAGAGGTTCCCCCTGGGGCGAGGCAGGGCTTGACGGGGGTTGCCAGCACTCGGGAGTTCAGGTGGGGGGGCCAGGGCCTGACCTTTGTGCTTCCGGAAGCATCCCACGGAGCAGCTGCAACAACAGAGGCCACGACCTCGTCGGCCCGGAAAGCAGCGCGGACCCTCCCGCAGTCCCCGCCGGGTCCCCGAGCCGCCCCGCAGGCTCCACCCGGCCTCCTCCCCCATGACCCCCACTCTTACTAGGGCACACGGCAGGCGGGGCAGCGGTATTTGGGTTTCTCCCAGCAAATCATGCAGACGACAGCGCTACTATTCAGCGACTCCACGGTCGCTCCCCTGCCTCACTCTCACCCGCAAGCGCCAGTCTCTGACGGAGGGTACCACGT
The DNA here is from genome assembly GCF_018350195.1 of Panthera tigris. Lineage (NCBI taxonomy): Eukaryota > Metazoa > Chordata > Mammalia > Carnivora > Felidae > Panthera > Panthera tigris. The sequence continues at coordinate 24,406,022 of NC_056673.1, forward strand.
GCACGCCCTTTTTTTTTTCCTGTTTCCTTAACCCGGACCAATCGGCGAGCAGCACTTGCTGGCAGTCAAAAGCAATGGATCGATCCTGCTCATTGCTCCAGTCCTGATAAGTAGACAGTCGATACACTCGATGTGCATCCAATAGCTGCCTTGGCTTCCAGGATTAGGTCACAGTTGTCGTCGGAGAACTTGTTATGTAGCCTTGTCCCTGTCTCTAAGGTACTCTGTGGCTTGGAGCAAGTCACTGTCACTCTCCAGCTCTGTTGCCCCACATGTAAAAAGAATACGTGGGACTAAATGTCATTTACCTTCTGGCTTGGACTTTCTGAATCTTGCAAGGGCACTGGGTTCTCACCCCCACACCGGCCCCCCACATCTCGTTTGCTTATGTCTAGCAAATGAGAAGTCCAGACCCTGGCCAATTAGATCCATCGGCTAGATCGAGTGACGTACATGTGCTTTTCCCAGCATAGGCCCTTTTTCTCTCAGGGAAGAAAGATGAGACTTGACAACTGCCAAATGTTTATTGAGCTCCTAGTGACAGCAGTGCACTGCCCAGAGGCTGGGTTGGGGGCACCCAGGCAGTAGCAGCCACAGCCTCTTCCCTCTGGGAGTTCAAAGCTTAGACCTAAGGCAGGAGAGAGAGGTGAAAGAGAAGAGACTCTGTCTTAGGGTCCTGCCGGTGTTAGCCTGCACTTGCACAGCCCTGAGAGAGTGCCTCTTCAAATTTCACAACATACACTCTTCACTTGACTCACCCAAGTTACAGCCCTGCGTGGGATATCTTGGTCAGGGAACAGATGAGTGAGCTCTGGCCCAAAGATGGGGACCTGGCCTAGTAAGTCTGGATAGGTGAATTGTGATAGGCCTTGAGTGGCACCTCAGGCTTTAGGAATAGACGGTCGTGTTTTATTGACAGCTTATGTCTCCTTGAAGCCCTCAGTACTGCCCAGCCTAACCAGGGCTCCCACCCCACATTGTGCCCACCTAGGGCCATAAGTCATTCTCACTCCTAAGTGCCTCCTCCTTTGTGTTGGCCCATCAGCCCACAGGATCCCACTACTCTAAGGGCCCCACATGACTGTCATTGTCTTTGTGGATAAATCTGCTATGGCTAAGGTAGCTGTTTAAGTCTTGGTTCAAACCTCTCCCTGGCTATGTGACTTTTACCCTCTCTGAGGATCCTTACCTGTTAGTGTGGATTTTCAGGTCTATCATCCTGAGTTGTTGAGAAGCATAGAGAACACCATGTGTAAAAATGTTTGTAATTTGAAGCACTACAGAGGGTTATTTATGTGATATCCAGAGTCTGTAATTCCTGGAACTTGGGTCCGAACCTTATAAGTGCAGGTGTCAGGCCCCAAGTCCCTCAAGGCCAGGGTCGCAAAACTCAGTCCCCTCGAAAAGGGTTCTGCCATCAGCCTCTATGGGCCACAATCAGGTGGGCAGAACAGTTATCCATCCCTCCCTTGGCTTTGCCAAACTGTCCCTAGGATGCTGTCCAGTCTTTAGTGTTGAAGTAGCATGGGTCCCTACCTGCCTTGGCATGCAGTTGCCCCTGTGTAGACCAGTACTGGCCTGAAATCTAAGACATGTCTACCCTGACCCAACACTCAGAAGCATTCTCTGGCATACATACCAGAGCCAATCCAGAAGGTCCACGCATACCGGGGAAGGCCAGAGAAGGTCAGTGATTTGTCCCGGCCACACTTGAATCCTGTGCCCTGTCTGGCACCCAGTAGAAATTCTCTGAGTATGGACATCACCACTGCCCAATCCAGATTTTTCCTGTGAGTTGTGTTTGGAGGCTGAGACCATGGAAAGTCTCCACAATTTTCAGGGCTCAACCCCATCTCACCCATATCCAAACCATGCTGATTCCTCTACCTTCGGGTCCAGAGATTATGACATCAGCAAAAAGTGAAAGTTTCTGGAATTTCTCCCATGCACACTCCTTGCAGTAAAGATAGCCTTTTACTCTGGGAGACTCCCCCCCCCCCCAGCTCCCCCAGACAGCCACACCCCTTCTGCTCCAATGTCCAGGAAAAGAAGTGACTTAGCTATGATGGTGATGAGGCTGGGGAACACCAGAGGTCAAGCAAGCCCAGGATAGCTCCTCTTGGCAGTGGTCAGTTGAGAGAAAAATGACAGGTATGACTCCAGGCCCAGCAACTACATGTCCACACTGACGAAGCTATGCTTAGCAGCATGCTGGTTCTCCCTGGACGCCCACCACACCCATCCTAGCAGCTGTCTAAGGCTGCGTCGCGCCTCCCCGTGTATGATCTGGAGAGGGGTGAGGTAATAATCAAGGCAGAAAGGTTTACAGAGCTCCACCATCGGGCAGACGCTGTCCAGGGCATTCAGAAGACCAAACCCAAAGGCTGGCGCTGTGCGCGGAGGTCCAGGCCCGGCACCCAGCACCGCCAGAGGGCGCTCCAGGCCCAGACTGGTCCTGGAGTAGGTGTGCTTCAGCGGAATTGGAGTAAACTCCACCCCATTCTTGGTTGGAGACAAGGCTGTCTCGCAGTGCCAGGAAAAGTAAACCCAAGAAGCTGGCCCGCACCTCGAACACCGCCAAGAGGCAGGAAAGAGCGTGTAGAGCGAGGTGGGAGTGTCTCCTGCACAAAAGCAAGGTGCATATCAGCAGAGGGCCCCAAAGGCAACTAGCTCTCCAGGGACAACTCCAGGATACCTATTGCCCCGCGCTTCCTGGCATTCCTAGTGGATGGAGTTCCAGCTACAAACTGACCACCCACATTAGCTGATGAAAGCTTAACTGTACTTCGGGAGCGTGGGGTTACTAACTAGGGCCTGAGCCACTGCCCTGCACCTTCTCCAGTGCCATGATGGGGCAGGCAGAGGGATCTAATCGCCCAACATGAGCTACGTGTTGCAATTGTGAGAGGCGGGAGATTCATAAAGGTTGGGCTCTCTGCTGCTTTGCCAAATCTCAGCTTCTTGCTGCAGCCCTAACACCTCTTTCCCTCCCCAGGGCATGGGGTCCCAGGGCCAGCACCAGAAGTGTCTGAGATTGGTGTTTTTAGGTGACCTACTGCCTTGTTCTCATCTGCTCCCCTTTATTTCTCCTCTGGTATTGAAGTAGTTCAGTTGTTAAAGTGATTAGGGTTGTCGGTGGGAGTCAAATAAAAGAGCCCTGAGGTTCAGGTGGAGTAATCAGTTTCCAGCTCTTTGCATGTTATTTTATAACAGTGAAATGATATTCATTCCCCAATGCTAGACAATAATAGTCTGACCTATAATTAGACTTCAAGGAAAACCCCAAAACAAAAGGGATAAAGAATAATTGTATTATTCCCAGTCCCAGAACCATTAGGAGAGCACAGACAAAAGAAGTCACTGTTGTTTTATGAACACACTCATCCTACCACCCAAACTCCACACTTTTATTTTTTTTCATACCCTCTCCCACTTGCAAACCCACATAGATCCCACCTTATATTCACTAACACAAACAGAGATCGAAGGAATCAGGACTTCCCAGCCAGATTCTCCAAGAAGCCTCTAAGGACAGGGAGTGCATCTGGGGCTTTGCACAAACTTCTTAACCATGTGGCAGAGATGCATAGGAGCTCTGCTTAGTGAGAAGTAGGTAAGAGGAACTGAGGTCCCAAATTACCTTTCCCCTCTCTTAAAACTAAAGACGAAGACTTCAGACAAACAAAAACCATAAGAATTCTTCACGAGCAGATCTGCACAATAAGAAAGTTATTCAGGCCAAACTAAAATAATATAAATAGAAATTAAAATCATAATATGATACCACCACACACTGTGAAGAATGACTAAAATTTAGAAGACTGGTAATACCAAGTGATGGCAAGGAGGCTGGTATGGTCTGAATGTTTGTGTCCCTCCAAATTCATATGTTGAATTCCTAACCCCGTGGTGGTATGGGGAGGTAGGGCTTTGGGGAGTGTTAAGGTCATAGGATACAGCCTTCATGAACGGGATTGTGCCTTTGTAAAAGAGACCCCAGAGAGTTCTCTTGCTGTCTTTCTGCATGTGAGGACACAGTGAGAAGATGATGGTCTGTGAAACAGAAAAAGGGTTCTCAGCAAACACAAAATCTGCCTGTGCCTTGTTCTTGGACTTCCCAGTCTCCAGAACTGTAAGAAATAAATATTTGTTGTTTAATCCACCCAGTCTATGGCAGCCCAAATAGACTAAGTCAGAATTGGTACCAAGAAATGGGACACTGCTGTAATAAATACCTAAAAATGTGGAAGTGGCTTTGGAAATGGGCAATGGATTGAGGCTAGAAGAGTTTTGAGATGCATGCTAGAAAATGAGATGCCTACATTTCCACAAATGAACCTTTTTTTTTTTAATTTTTTTTTCTTTTTTCTTTTTTTCCACAAATGAACCTTTAAAAAATAATTCTGGTAAGAGTTCAGAAAGAAAACAAGAGAGCTATAGAGAAAGCCTCCATCTTCTTGGAGAACCCCTAGTGGTCATAAATGGTAGATATATGGATAGTGAAGGCCATTCTGGTGATGGCACACAGAAATGAAGAGCTTGTTGTTGAATGCTGAAGGAAAGTGATCCTTGCTGTAAAGTGGCAAAGAACTTGGCTGAATTGTGTTTGTGTACTGATATTTCATGAAATGTGGACCTTGCAGGTGATGAAACTGGATGTTTAGCTAAAGAAATTTCTTTTTCTTTAAATTTTTAAATGTTTATTAATTTTTTGAGAGAGAAAGAGGGAGAGACAGAGCGTAAGCAGGGAGGGTCAGGAAGAGAGGAAGACACAGAATCTGAAGCAGGCCCCAGGCTCTGAGCTGTTAGCACAGAGCCCAACACCGGGCTTGAACCCACAAACTGTGAGATCATGACCTGAGCCGAAGTTGGAGGCTCAACTGACTGAGCCACCCAGGCTCCCCTAGCTGAAGAAAGTGTGGAAGGTGTGGCTCAGCTCCTGCTAACAGCTTATGGTGAAATGTGAAAAAAAATGACTTAAAGGTGGAATTGCTGAGCAGACAAGAGCAGAACTTAAAGATTCTCAGCCTACACATACTGCAAAAAAAAGAGACACTAGTGGTGAGACCAAGTCACCATTTGACCAGGAGGTTGGTGTGGATCAGTCATCTCAGTGGAAGCCAGGCTCTATTCTTCAAAAAACACTGGGACAATGGAAGAATGGCCCAAATGCTATTCAGTTAGACTTAAGCCTGACCTTCACCCTGACCATTGCCCTCAACTCAACCCTCTGTGGAGGGTTCCGCACTCCCTGTGGATTGACAACTACCATCTGACTAGGTGCTAACCCTAATTCTAGTCATGACTCTGACCCTACCTGGGCCCAAATCCCCAGAAATTGTGCCATTTGCAATGGGACCAGGGGATGGTAGTGGCCTGTCCACCAGTACTTTGAAGCACTACCAAAGGGTTGAGTTGAGGGCAAGTGTTAGGATAGGCATATGGATTGTGTTCAGGACTAGGCTGATACAATGGGTTATGATTAGGTGTTTGCCCACAATCCTACACTTGAATTCCATCCCAGTCATTGCAAATGTCACAACTTCCTTTTCTGTTTCTGGCTGAGTAATCTTGCATCAGTCATGTGTCCCAAATACATTGTGTCCTCAGAACTAGCATTTATGCCCAAGTAGGGTCAGGGCCATGGCTAGGATTATGGTTATGGTGAGGAAAACATTAAAGGCCTATCTGATGGCAGTTGAAAAATCTACAGGGAAGGCTCATTTAAAGTGAGTGTCAATCAGAATTAGGGTAGACTTTAGAGGTAGGCTGATGATGTGGCTTAGCATTAGGTTTTCATTCAGAATCATACTCTCTGATTCCATAACAGTCTTAGCAAATGTCAACATTTTGTTTTTTTTAAATATGAAATTTATTGTCAAATTGGTTTCCATGCAACACCCAGTGCTCATCCCAAAAGGTGCCCTCCTCAATACCCATCACCCACCCTCCCCTCCCTCCCACCCCCCATCAACCCTCAATTTGTTCTCAGTTTTTAAGAGTCTCTTATGGTTTGGCTCCCTCCCTCTTTGACTTTTTTTTCCCCCTTCTCCTCCCCCATGGTCTTCCGTTAAGTTTCTCAGGATCCACGTAAGAGTGAAAACATATGGTATCTGTCTTTCTCTGTATGACTTATTTCACTTAGCATCACACTCTCCAGTTCCATCCATGTTGCTACAAAAAGCCATATTTCATTCTTTCTCATTGTCACGTAGTATTCCATTCTGTATATAAACCACAATTTCTTTATCCATTTGTCAGTTGATGGACATTTAGGCTCTTCCCATAATTTGGCTATTGTTGAGAGTGCTGCTATAAACATTGGGGTACAAGTGCCCCTATGCATCAGCACTCCTGTATCCCCTGGGTAAATTCCTAGCAGTGCTACTGCTGGGTCATAGGGTAGGTCTATTTTTAATTTTTTGAGGAACCTCCACACTGTTTTCCAGAGCAGCTGCACCAGTTTGCATTCCCACCAACAGTGCAAGAGGGTTCACGTTTCTCCACATCCTCGCCAGCATCTATAGTCTCCTGATTTGTTCATTTTAGCCACTCTGACTGGCGTGAGGTGATATCTGAGTGTGGTTTTGATTTGTATTTCCCTGATAAGGAGTGACGTTGAGCATCTTTTCATGTGCCTGTTGGCCATCTGGATGTCTTCTTTAGAGAAGTGTCTATTCATGTTTTCTGCCCACTTCTTCACTGGATTATTTGTTTTTCGGGTGTGGAGTTTGGTGAGCTCTTTATAGATTTTGGATACTAGCCCTTTGTCTGAGATGTCATTTGCAAATATCTTTTCCCATTCCATTGGTTGCCTTTTAGTTTTGGTGACTGTTTCCTTTGCAGTGCAGAAGTTTTTGTCTTCATGAGGTCCCAATAGTTCATTTTTGCTTTTAATTCCCTTGCTTTTGGGGATATGTCAAGTAAGAAATTGCTGCGGCTGAGGTCAGAGAGGTTTGTTCCTGCTTTCTCCTCTAGGGTTTTGATGGTTTCCTGTCTCACATTCAGGTGATTTATCCATTTTGAGTTTGTTTTTGTGAATGGTGTGAGAAAGTGGTCTAGTTTCATCCTTCCTCATGTTGCTGTCCATTTCTCCCAGCACCATTTGTTAAAGAGACTGTCTTTGTTCCATTGGATATTCTTTCCTGCTTTGTCAAAGATTAGTTGACCATACTTTTGTGGGTCTAGCTCTGGGGTTTCTATTCTATTCCATTGGTCTATGTGTCTGTTTTTGTGCCAATACCATGCTGTCTTGATGATTACAGCTTTGTAGTAGAGGCTTAAGTCTGGGATCGTGATGCCTCCTGCTTTGGTCTTCTTCTTCAAAATTACTTTGGCTATTCGGGGCCTTTCGTGGTTCCATACAAATTTTTTGTTTGTTCTAGCTTTGAGAAGACTGCTGGTGCAATTTTGATTGGGATTGCATGCATGGAATGATTTTCCATTTCTTTATATCTTCTTCAGTTTCCTTCATAAGCTTTCTATAGTTTTCAGCATACAGATCTTTTACATCTTTGGTTAGGTTTATTCCTAGGTATTTTATGCTTCTTGGTGCAGTTGTGAATGGGATCAGTTTCTTTATTTGTCTTTCTGTTGCTTCATTGTTAGTGTATAAGAATGCAACTGATTTCTGTACACTGATTTTGTATCCTGTGACTTTGCTGAATTCATGTATCAGTTCTAGCAGACTTTTGGTGGAGTCTTATCGGATTTTCCATGTATAATATCATGTCATCTGCAAAAGTGAAAGCTTAACTTCATCTTTGTCAATTTGGATGCTTTGATTTCCTTTTGTTGTCTGATTGCTGATACTAGAACTTCCAACACTATGTGAAACAACAGCGGTGAGAGTGGACATCTCTGTCATGTTCCTGATCTCAGGGAGAAAGCTCTCAGTTTTTCCCCATTTGAGGATGTTATTAGCTGTGGGCTTTTCATAAATGGCTTTTATGATGTTTAAGTATGTTCCTTCTATCCTGACTTTCTCGAGGTTTTTTATTAAGAAAGGATGCTGAATTTTGTCAAATGCACTTTCTGCATCGATTGACAGGATCATATGGTTCTTATCTTTTCTTTTATTAATGTGATGTATCACATTGATTGATTTGAAAATGTTGAACCTGCCCTGCAGCCCAGGAATGAATCCCACTTGATCATGGTGAATAATTCTTTTTATATGCTGTTGAATTCGATTTGCTAGTATCTTACTGAGAATTTTTGCATCCATATTCATCAGGGATATTGGCCTGTAGTTCTCTTTTTTTAATGGGTCTCTGTCTGGTTTAGGAATCAAAGTAATACTGGCTTCATAGAATGAGTCTGGAAGTTTTCCTTCCCTTTCTATTTTTGGAATAGCTTGAGAAGGATAGGTATTATCTCTGCTTTAAACGTCTGGTAGAATTCCCCTCTGAAGCCATCTGGTCCTGGACTCTTATTTGTTGGGAGATTTTTGATAACTGATTCCATTTCTTCACTGGTTATGGGTCTGTTCAAGCTTTCTATTTCTTCCTGTTTGAGGTTTGGAAGTGTGTGGGTGTTTAGGAACTCTTCCAGGTTGTCCAGTTTGTTGGCATGTAATTCTTCATAGTATTCCCTGATAATTGCTTGTATTTCTGAGGGATTGGTTGTAATAGTTCCATTTTCATTCATGATTTTATTTCTTTGGGTCATCTCCCTTTTCTTTTTGAGAAGCCTGGCTGGAGGTTTATCAATTTTGTTTATTTTTTCAAAAAACCAACTCTTGGTTTCGTTGATCTGCTCTACAGTTTTTTTAGATTCTATATTGTTTATTTCTGCTCTGATCTTTATTATTTCTCTTCTTCTGCTGGGTTTGGGATGTCTTTGCTGTTCTGCTTCTATTTCCTTTAGGTGTGTGGTTAGATTTTGTATTTGGGATTTTTCTTGTGTCTTGAGATAGGCCTGGATTGCAATGTATTTTCCTCTCAGGACTGCTTTCGCTGCATCCCAAAGCGTTTGGATTGTTGTATTTTCATTTTCATTTGTTTCCATATATTTTTTAGTTTCTTCTCTAATTTCCTGGTTGACCCATTAATTCTTTAGTAAGGTGTTCTTTAACCTCCATGCTTTTAGAGGTTTTCCAGACTTTTTCCTGTGGTCGATTTCAAGCTTCATAGCATTGTGGTCTGAAAGTATGCATGGTATGATTTCAATTCTTGTATACTTATGAAGGGCTGTTTTGTGACCCAGTATGTGATCTATCTTGGAGAAGATTCCATGTGCACTCGAGAAGAAAGTATATTCTGTTTCTTTGGGATGCAGAGTTCTAAATATATCTTTCAAGTCCATCTGTTCCAATGTATCATTCAGGGCCCTTGTTTCTTTATTGATCCTGTGTCTAGATGATCTATCCATTACTGTAAGTGGAGTATTAAAGTGCCCTGCAATTACCACATTCTTATCAATAAGGTTGCTTATGTTTGTGAATAATTGTTTTATATATTAGGGGATTTCCGTATTTGGTGCATAGACATTTATATTTGTTAGCTCTTCCTGATGGATAGACCCTGTAATTATTATATAATGTCCTCCTTCATCTCTTGTTACAGCCTTTAATTTAAAGTCTAGTTTGTCTGATATAAACATGGCTACTCCAGCTTTCTTTTGACTTCCAGTAGCATGATAGATAGTTCTCCATCCCCTCACTTTCAACCTGAAGGTGTCCTCAGGTCTAAAATGAGTCTCTTGTAGACAGAAAATAGATGGGTCTTGGTTTTTTATCCATTCTGATAACCTATGTCTTTTGGTTGGAGCAATTAGTCCATTTACATTCAGTATTATTTTAGAAAGATATGGGTTTAGAGTCATTGTGATGTCTGTAGGTTTCATGCTTATAGTGATGTCTCTGGTACTTTGTCTCACAGGATCCCCCTTAGGATCTCTTGTAGGGCTGGTTTAGTGGTGATGAATTCCTTCAGTTTTTTTGTTTGTTTGTTTGGGAAAACCTTTATCTCTCCTATTCTAAATGACAGACTTGCTGGATAAAGATTCTCTGCTGCATATTTTTTTCTGTTCATCACATTGAAGATTTCCTGCCATTCCCTTCTGGCCTGCCAAGTTTCAATAGATAGATACATTACTAGTCTTATTGGTCTCCCTTTATATGTTAGAGCATGTTTATCCCTAGCTGCTTTCAGAATTTTCTCTTTATCCTTGTATTTTGCCAGTTTCACTATGATATGTCATGCAGAAGATTGATTGAAGTTACATCTGAAGGTAGTTCTCTGTGCCTCTTGGATTTCAATGCCTTTTTCCTTCCCCAGATCAGGGAAGTTCTCAGCTATGATTTCTTCAAGTACACCTTCAGCCCCTTTCTCTCTCTCTTCCTCCTCTGGAATCCCAATTATGTGTATGTTATTACGTTTTATCGCATCACTTAGTTCTCTAATTCTCCCCTCATACTCCTGGATTTTTTTTATCTCTCTTCTTCTCAGCTTCCTCTTTTTCCATAATTTTATCTTCTAATTCACCTATTCTCTCCTCTGCCTCTTCAATCCGAGCTGTGGTTGCCTCCATTTTATTTTGCAGCTCATTTATAGCATTTTTTAAAGCTCCTTCTGACTGTTTCTTAGTCCCTTGATCTCTGTAGCAATAGGTTGTCTGCTGTCCTTTATACTTTTTTCAATCCCAGCGATTAATTTTATGACTATTATTTTAAAATCATTTTCTGTTATATTGTTTAAATCGTTTTTGATCAGTTCGTTAGCTGTTGCTACCTCTTGGAGTTTCTTTTGAGGAGAATTCTTCCGTTTCGTCATTTTGGATAGTCCCTGGAGTGGTGCAGAACTGCAGGGCTCTTCCTCTGTGCTGTCTGGAGTAACTTATGTTGGTGGGAGGGACCACAGTCAGACCTGATGTCTGCCCTTAGCCCACCACTGAGGCCACAGTCAGACTGGTGTGTACCTTATCTTCCCCTCTCCCAGGGTCAGGACTCGCTGTGGAGTGGTGTCGCCTCTGTCTGGGCTACTTGCACACTGCCAGTCTTGTGGCACTGCAATATGTCGATGGGATCTGACATATTAGCTGGGGTGGGTCCGCAAGGTGCACAGGAGTGGGAGGGGCAGCCTCAGCTCGCTTTGCCCTTGTTGATCCGCTTCAGGAGGGGCCCTGTAGCACTGGGAGGGAGGCAGACCCTTCAGAGGGATGGATCCACAGAAGCACAGCGTTGGGTGTTTGCGCAGTGCAAACAAATTCCGTGATGGGAACTGGTTCCCTTTGGGATTTTGGCTGGGGGATGGGCAAGATAGATGGGGCTTCCCAGTGCCTTTGTTCCCCACCAAGCCGAACTCTGTCCTCCGGGGCTCAACACCTCTCCCTCCCGTTGTCCTCTAGCCCTCCCACTCTCCGAGCATTCCAGATGTTAAGTCCCGCTGGCTGTCAGAACACACTCCGTCCGGCCCCTCCACTTTTGCAAACCAGACTCTGGGGCTCTGCCTTGCTGGGCGGGCTGCTCCTCCAATGCCCTGGTTCCCTCCTGCCAGTCTGTGTAGCACATACCGCCTCTCTGCCCTTCCTACCCTCTTCCGTGGGCCTCTTGTCTACACTTGTCTCTGGAGAATCCATTCTGCTTGTCTTCTGGTGGTTTTCTGGGTTATTTAGGCTGGTGTGGGTGGAATCTAAGTGATCAGCAGGACACAGTGATCCCAGCGTTCTCCTACGCCACCATCTTCCAAATGTCACCATTTTGTATTATAGGCCTGGCTGAGCAATGTTGAATCAGTCATGTGTCCCATATCCCTTGTTTCCTTAGTCCTGGTATTCTGGCTTGGGTAGGAACAGAGCCATGGCTAGGGTTAGCATTAGGGAACAGAAGATGGTAGTGACCTCTTTGCCAGTAATGTGGAGCACTCCCCAAAGGGTTGAGTTGAGGGCAAGTGTTAGGTGAGGGTGAGGCTTATGGATTGTATTTCCTAGGCCTCTAGGGTGATGGTGTGGGTTAGGGTGGGGTGTTTGCCCACAATCTATGCTCAAGCTCCATCCTAGTCATTGCAAACACACAACTGCCTTTTCTATTCATGGCTGAGTAATTGTGCACCAGTCTTGTGTCCCAAATTCATTGTTTAGTCATACCTGGGATTTGGGCCCAGGTAGGGACAGAATAATGACTATGATTCAGGTTAGGGCCCAGCAGTTTGTGGGGGTCAATTCACCAGCAGTGCAGAACTCTCCCTGGAGGACTGAGTTGAAGGCAAAAGTCAAGATTTACAACAGGCTTTGGTTTCAGTTCAAGGGCTAGGCTGATTGTATGGTCTACAGTTAGGATTTTTCTCAGAATCCTACTCTTTGGCTGCATCCTGGTCCTTGCAAATGGCATTGTATCCTTCTTTGTTCCTGGCCAAGTCATCTTGTATCAGTCATGTGTTGCAAATTGGTTGTGTCCTCAGAACTAGCACTCAGGTCAAGCAGGGCCAGAGCAATGGCTAGGATTAGGGTTAGGATGTGGAAAATGGTAAAGGCCTGTCTGCTGGCAGTGCAAAAACCTACACAGAGGGCTCAGTTGAGATGGAGTGTCCAGATGTCCATCAGGGTTTGGTTTGGGTGATGGGCCAGGCTGTGGGTTAAGGTAAGGTTTCCACCCAGAATCATACTCTTTGGTTCCATCGTGGTCTTTGCAAATGATACCATTTCCTCTTATGAACCTGGCTGAGCAATCTTGGGTCAGTCATGTGTTCCACATCTGTTTTTTCCTCAGACCAAGCATTCAGGCCCATGTAGGGCCATGGCCATGGCTAGGATTATGGTTATGATGAGGAAAATGGTAAAGGCTTATCTGCTGACAGTGCAAAGATGTACACAGAGGGCTCAGCTGATGGTTACTTTCAGTGTGAGGGTAAGCTTTGGGGTCTGCTTCAGGGGTAGTCTAATGGCATGGGTTAGGTTTAGGTTTTCACTCAATATCATACTCTGTGGTTCCATCCTGATCTTTGCAACTGGCACCATTTCTTCATATGGATCTGGCTGAGCCATCTTGAATCAGTCATTTGTCCCAAATCCATTGTTTCCTTCTTCCTGTGTCTTGGATAGGGACAGAGCTTGGCTAGGGTTAGGGTTGGGGCCTGGGAGATAGGAGGGCCTATCCACCAGCAGTGTCCAGTCCTCCCCAGAGAGCTCAGTTGAGGGCAACACTAAGGGTTAGGGTGAAGCTTAGTTTTTGGCCTCAGGAACTAGGCAGGCTGTGTGGCTTAGGGTCAGGTTTTTGCACAAAATCGTACTTCCTAGCTCCATCCTTATGACAAATGGCACAGTTTCCCACTGTGTGCCTGGTTACATCAACTTCAATCAGTCTTGCATCCCAAATCCATTGTTTTCTGAGGCTTGAAATGTAGGCCTGGGAGGACCACATCCATGGGAAGGGTTAGGGTTAAGGCCCACGAGACAGTAGGGCCTGATCCACCAGCAGGACACAATGCCCTCTCTGGGGAGGTCATTTGAGGGCGAGGGTTAGGCTGAAGGTCAGCCATAGTGTCAGAGTGCAGGGGCTTGGCTGATGATGTGAAGTCCAGTTAGATTTCTTTACTATACTCATAATAGGGAATAAACTTCACCTGCTGACAGTGCCCTAAATAGTACACAGAAATGAGAACAAGTAACCATAGAAGGAGGAGGGCTCTCCAACATTTTCCTTTAAAAAAATCATAACAGAGTGGCTGCACTAGTTTGCATTCTGACCAGCAGTGCAAGAGTGTTCCTTTTTTTTTCCATATCTTCAGCAACAACTGTTGTTTCTTGTGTTAATTTTAGTCATTCTAACAGGTGTGAGGTGGTATCTCATCATGGTTTTGCTTTGCATTCCCTAATGATGAGTGATGTTGAACATCTTTCCATGTGTCTGTTTTTTGGAAAAGTGTCTATTCATGCCTTCTACCCATTTCATAAGTGGGATGTTCGAATTTGGGGTGTTGATTTTGATTAGTCGTTTCTAGATTTTGGATCCTAACCCTTTATCAAATATGTCACTTGCAAGTATCTTCTCCCATTCCGTAGGATGCTTTTAATTTTGTTGATGTTTACTTCACTGTGCAGATACTTTTTATCTTGATGAGAATATTACTCAGCCATCAAAAATAATGGCGTTTTGCCATTTTGCAACTATGTGGATGGAACTAGAATCTATTATGCCAAGCGAAATGAGTCCATCTGAGAAAGACAAATATACAATTTCACTCATATGTGGAATTTAACATATGGGAAGGTGGCGAAGAGAAGAAAGAGAGACTTTTAATGATAGAGAACAAACTGAGGGTTGATGGAAGGAGGTGTGTGAGAGATGGACTAGATGGGGAGGGCACTTGTGATGAGCACTAGGTGCTATATGGAAGTGATGAATCACTGAATTCTGCTTCTGAAACCAATATGTTAACTAACTAAAATTTAAATTAAACAAGGAAAAAAATCTTAACAGCCCACTTACTTGGTCATGGTCCATTAAAGGGTTTTGACAACAGTATGAGACGTTCTCTCTGACACCATCACTTTAAATGGCTGTATTATGTCCTGCTACCAGAGGAAACAGATCCTCTCCATCTGAGAAGGAGTTATCCCATTCAGGGCTCTTAGAGTCAAAGCAGAGATGACATGTGTCTATGTGAATTTTTTGTGCAGATCTCTAATCACTGTCTTTGGTTTCTAGAAGCAGACTCCTCCCCCCTGGAATCAAAGGTGATGGCAGCTGAAATCACAGCAATAATCACGCTCCAGTAAAAGAGCTGAGATCCCTCTCACTACTGAAAAATGACTGCCTTTATCTCTAATGCACAACATGGTCTCTAGTTTCAGGAGTTTGGTGAAATATTTTTACTGGTTTGGTGGATGAGAAATTACACCAAATCCATTGTCCTATTTTCACTTTTCTAATGATGAGTGAGGCTGGATGCTCATCACTTACAGCCATTTCCAAAATGTAGCCACATTCTCAGTTCTGGGGTGATCCTGCTGAACACACTCTCCTGGACTTCCCCAGGGGATGCAGACTGTGATCCATGTCCAGTCAGTAAACACTCCACTAAGTGAGCCACTAAGCTGTTGGTGACTGGCTTCTAACAGAACACAGTCAGAGTGATGGGAGGTCAGTTTCAAGTTTTCATGACACAAATTCTTCACTTTCTCCATCTCTCTCTACATCTCTCCACTCCTCTTTCACCCCCCCATTCTGTCCCTTCTCTCTCTCTCTCTCTCTCTCTCTCTCTCTCTCTCTCTCTCTCTCTCTCTCTCTCTCTCTACTCTCTGTCCTCATGTCCTCCCTCTGTCTCTCCTCTACCCCTGGGAATCAAGCACTTAAGTTAGGGGCTACCATATGAAAACTCTATATAGGACAAAGACAAACAAGTTACCAGGTCAAAAGATTGAAATAGGCTCTCAGTTCAAACTGAATTCTGACATTGCCCATGTGAGTGAACTTGGGAGTAAAGTATCACCCCATTAAGTCTCAATTGAGATCACAGCCCTGGCTTCATAGAGACTTTGAAGCAGTGTCACCCAGCTATGTTATGCCTGGATTCCTCTCCCACAAAAATTGTGAGCTATTAAATATTTGTAATTTTACAATTCAAGGTATTTGGATAATGCTGTCAGAGAGGAATGGATAACTAACAGTCTACTAGTCCCAACATCTAGTCTATCCTCTGCTTCCTCTCTGCCTCTCCCCTCCCAGGATCCCACTACTACATTTTTTCACCTTTCTAATGTTTTCTGGGCAAACTCAATTCTGTCTACTATTCTAGACATATCTTCTATGTCTAGAATAGTAGAACTAGAAGAACTAGAAATATCTTCTCCCTGACACACTGCAGACATGTACAGGTGGTTCTCTTTTGTCATTCTGACCCCAGCAAATGTCACCTCAGTGAGGCCTCTTATGTCCTCCAGTGACTCCCCAGCCTATCCTCACAGCACACTCGTTCTTTTCACTATTACAGTTCTTGCCTCTCCCCCCGCCCCCACATTTCTTGTCTTTCATACCTTTGTTCATCACCCCTCCATACTGTGAAGTCCTGGCAGGCAGGGACCATTTTGTCACTGTAAGCCTTGCACTTAGGCCCACCAGATCCCCTAGCACAAGGTGAGTGCTTGGAGCAGTTACTGAATGAATAAATAGAAGGACCGTGGAACACTCCATTTAGATTTTGATCAGCTTATCCTGTGGTGATAACTGCTAGTAATAGGAGATTCGTGTTGTATCTGAGGCAGGGGAAATCCAGAATGACCACTGCATGACCTTTCCCTGGTTCAGTTCCTCCAGCAAAACTCAGTGGGCAACACTGACACAGGAGGCTGCCTGTTCCCTGGTGCCCAGCACTCGCACTGGAGTCACAGACATGAAGACCATCAAACACAATCAGGACCTTTATGTGGCTGATATGAAAGCAGTGGCCTGTTAAAGTCCCAGGATAAAGCTCAGGGCCTACAGGCTCCTGATTCTGTCATTCTCCTCCCTCTGTCCATCCCCAGTGTATATTTTTCGCTCATGAGGCATCCTCATGTGAGCCAGGAAAATGACGCCCCCCCCCGTTTCCTTTTTTTTTTTTTTTCGTTGTTAAATAGGACTTTTTTTTTAAATTTCCTTTTTAATTTACATCCCAGTTAGCATATAGTGCAATAATGATTTCAGGGGTAAAATCTAGTGATTCATCCCCTACTTATAAGACCTAGTGCTCATCACAATGAGTGTCCTTTTTAAAATATTTTTTTAACGTTTAGTCATTTTTGAGAGATGGAGAGAGACAGAGAATGAGTGGGGGAGGGGCAGAAAGAGAGGGAGACACAGAATCTGCAGCAGGCTCCAAGCTCTGAGCTATCAGCACAGAGCCTGATATGGGGCTTGAACCCACGGACCACAAGATCATAACCTGAGCTGAAGTCAGACACTTAACCGACTGAGCCACCCAGGCGCCCCATCAACAAGTGTCCTCCTTAATGCCCCTTGCCCATTTAGCTTATCCCCCCACCCACAACCCTTCCAGCAACCCTGTTTGTTCTCTATATTTAAGAGTCTCTTGTGTTTTGTCCCCCTCCTGTTTTTATATTGTTTTTGCTTCCCTTCCCTTATCTGTTTTGTATCTTAAATTCTATATATAAGTGAGGTCATATAATTGTCTTTCCTGACTGACTAATTTCCCTTAGCATAATACATTCTAGTTCTATCCACGTTGTTTCAGATGGCAAGATTTCATTCTTTTTGATTGCTGAATAATACGCCATTGTAGATATATACCACATCTTCTTTATCCATTCATCAGTTGATGGACATTTGGGCTCTTTCCATACTTAGGCTATTGTTGATAGCACTGCTATAAACTTTGGGGTGCATATGCCCCTTTAAAACAGCATACCTTTATCCTTTGGATAAATACCTAATAGTGCAATAGTGCAATTGCTGGGTTGTAAGGTAGTTCTATTTTTTAATTTTTTAAGGAACATCCACAGTGTTTTCCAGAGTGACTGCACCAGTTTGCATTCCCAACAGCAGTGCAAAAGGGTTCCTCTTTCTCCACATCCTCATCAACATCTGTCATTGCCCGAGTAGTTAATTTCAGCCATTCAGACAGGTGTGAGGTGGTATCTCATTGTAGTTTTGATTTGTATTTCCCTGATGATAAATGATGTTGAGCATTTTTTCATGTGTTGGCTTGCCATCTGGATGTCTTCTTTGGAGAAGTGTCTGTTCATGTCTTTTGCCTATTTATTCACTGGATTATTTGTTTTTTGGGTGTTGAGTTTGATAAGTTCTTTGTGGATTTTGGATTCTAACCCTTTATCTGATATGTCATTTGCAAATATCTTCTCCCATTCCATTGGTTGACTTTTAGTTTTGCTGATTGTTTCCTTCACTGTGCAGAAACTTTTTATTTTGACGCGGTCCCAATAGTTCATTTTTGCTTTTGTTTCCCTTGCCTATGTAGACATGTTGAGTAAGAAGTTGCTGCGGCCAAGGTCAAAGAGGTTTTTTTCTTGCTTTCTCCTCTATTATTTTGATGGCTTCCTGTTTTCTGTTTAGGTCTTTCAACCATTTTGAGGGTTTTTTTTTGGTGTGTGTGTGTGTGTATGGTGTAAGAAAGTGGTCCAGGTTCATTTTTCTGCATGTTGTTGTTCAGTTTTCCCAACACCAATAGCTGAAAAGGCTGTCTTTATTCTATTGGATAGTCTTTCCTGCTTTGTCAAAGATTAGTTGGCCATATGTTTGTGGGTTTATTCCTGGGTTCTCTATCCTGTTCCATTGATCTGTGTGTCTCTTTTTGTGGCAGTACCATACTGTCTTGATGATCCAGCTTTGTAATACATCTTGAAGTCCAGAGTTGTGATGCCTCAGCTTTAGTTTTCTTTTTCAGGGTTGCTTTGGCTCTTTGGGGTCTTTTGTGGTTCCATATAAATTTTAGGATTGTTTGTTCTAGCTCTGTGAAGAATGCTGGTGCTATTTTGATACGGATTGCATTGAATATGTAGATTGTTTTGGGTACTATCAACATTTTAACAAAATTTGTTCTTCCAATCCATGAGCGTGGAATATTTTTCCATTTTTTTGTGTCTTCAATTTTTTTCAAGAGCTTTCTATAGTTTTCAGTGTATATGTTTTTCATCTCTTTGGTTAGGTTTATTCCTAGGTATTTTATGGTTTTATGTGCAATTGTAAATGGGATCAGTTCCTTGATTTATCTTTCTGCTGCTTCATTATTGATGCATAGAAATTCCACTGATTTCTATGCATTGATTTCATATCCTGAGACTTTGCTGAATTCATGGATCAGCTCTAGCAGTTTTTTTGTGAAATCTTTTCAGTTTTCCATATAGAGTGTCATGTCATCTGTGAAGAGTGAAAGTTTGACTTCCTTCTTGCCAATTTGGATGCCTTTTATTTCTTTGTGTTGTGTGATTGCTGAGCCTAGGCCTTCCAATACCATGTTGAATAACAGTGGTGAGAATGGACATCCCTGTCGTGTTCCTGACCTTAGGGGGAAATCTCTCAGTTTTTTCCTGACCCCCCGTTTCCAAATGAAGACCCTCGGGGTCCAACAAGGACTGGTATTGTACTTAAAATCCAGACTTAGTGTACAGTGCTCTGACATGTCCTTCCCTATCCCAAGTCCTCACCATCCCAAGTCACCAAGCCTCTCTAGGCTCTAAAAAGCTTCCAGCAAGTATAAAGCATTGCTCTAATATCTCAGAACATAGTGAGTCATTGATACAGAGTCAAGGCCAATTGACACTTTATGGTTATATGGAACTCTGGAGAAACCCACTGGTAACACAACCTTATACAGGACAACACTGAAGCCTTTTCTTCTGTAGCTATTGTATAAAATAAGGGAGTTAGCTCATCATATCTTGGTGCCCACAGAGTTGGGACTGCAATACCCTAGTCTTTTCCTCTGAAGACTGGATAAAGGATGGCCTGGGTCTAGCAGAAACCTATGAACTTCAGGAATCTCTTGCCCATCTTCGGGCCTTTAAGCATGCAACTATGAAAATGGGTGCTGCTGCCCCATGGAAGAGCTCTCTGTAACCTCTTTCTTTTTTCTCTCTTGTCACTTCCCAGTGTCCGCTCTTTCTTGCACATGCTTTCAGTATGTGTGTGCCAGTGCATATGTGGGAATTTGGATAGTAAAATGACCCCAAATGGAGAGCAAGTGGGCATGATTCTTCCCAGAATATTAGAGTCTCTCATTTCTAAAGAAAATATGATGGGAAGGGTTTGAACCATGGCCTAAAAAGGCAGAGCTGAGACTTATCGACTGGACTCTTCCCACCTCCTGTGACCTGGGCTAGTCCTATTCTCTTGATCAGATTAGTCACCCCATTGTACAAGGAGAGTTTGGATACATAACTATACAAGCAAGTTCTCAAAAGGATGTGATGTTAGGTTCCACTAACACTGGATGGGGTGTCAAGTGGGGAGTGCTCAGCCACACCCATATACTTTATGCAGGTATAAAGGATACTGGTTTACTTTAGACAAGCATAAAAACCTCATAAAACAGGAAACTGTTTGGAGGCAATGAAGAAAAATCAGATCTGTGTCCACCACCAGGATATGCAAGACATCACTAACCCAACAGTGAATGAATGTGCTCCCTGCCTTATGAGGCATGATAATGTAGCAAAGACTCTGCTCAAGAAGGAGGTCTGAAGCAATATCCCACCCCACTACCACCTACTGTTCCCAGTAGAGAGGGCTTGGATATCAATCAGGCAGAAGCACTATATCTCAGAATCATACAGTCTGCTTCCACACCTGCCCTTGCTGCTAGGCATACAGAGATCTGGCCTTCAGAAGGACATAGATCTTCTCCAAAGTCACACAGTGATCCAATGGTAAAGTTCTTGCTTTGGTTAGTGTTATATTTGGCACCATGTCAAAGGAATAGTGGCACAAACAGGATACAGATGTTTTTCTTTTACATATAAATAAAACCTGGACATGGCTAGTCTATAACTGATTATGGATTGCCCACCATAGGAGATAACATCATTGGTCTCCCTGCTCTAATATCTTAGTATATGTTTTCCCTTTCAAAAACTTAAAAAAGCTGAGTCTATACCTAATGCACTATGGTGTGGATAGAACATCAAGTCATTTACATACAAATTAAATGGTCCTGAAAAATTTCATTAAGTATAAAATAAATGCAGATAAACTAGAACTGATACACTGAGCTATATTTTTAAAAAATTGATCAAGTAATTAAAATGTTTTATTGTTTTTTCCCTGAAAAACACTTTATCCACATTCTATGTTAGTATATTTCTTATTTCAATGTTTATTAAGCACAGAACCAAAAAAAATTTTTCGTGTGTATGATCAATGTTCTCTAAGATAAAATGTCTGAGTCAGGATAGCAGGGTCAAAATGGAGGTGTAAAAATAGCAAGACGAAATTATCTGCTCATTTTTTTTCTATTTGTTTTCCCAAATTTTTATTTAAATTCTCATTAGTTAGCATTCAGAGTAATATTGGTTTCAGGATAAGAAATCAGCGATTTATCACTTACATACAACACCCAGTGCTTATCATAACAAGTGCCCTCCTCAATACCCATCACCCATCTAGCCCAGAAAAATAAGTCAATGAATTGATCCCATTTACAATTGCACCAAAACCCGTAAGATACCTAGAAATCAACCTAACCAAAGAGGTCTAAGATCTGTACTCTGAAAACTTATGAAGGAAATGTAAGTGACCAAAGAAACGGGAAAACATTCCATGCTCATGGATTGGAAGTACAAACATTGTTAAAATGTCTATACTACCCAAAGCAATCTACCCGTTTAATGCAATCCATATCAAAAATACCACCAACATCTTTCACAGAGGTAGAAAAAACAATCCTAAAATTTCTATAGAATCACAAAAGACCCCAAATAGCCAAGGTAATCCTGAAAAAGAAAAGCAAAGGTGAAGGCATCATGGTTGAACATATTCCAAAGAGCACTTTAAAAAAATGCCTAATGATTTATTCTGAGCAACTCACTTATTCCAAGAATGCTTGTTTTTTTTTTATTTTATTTATTTTTGAGACAGAGACAGAACATGAACAGGGGAGGGTCAGAGAGAGAGGGAGACCCAGAATCCGAAACAGGCTCCAGGCTCTGAGCAGTCAGCACGGAGCCCGACGTGGGGCTCGAACTCACGGACCGTGAGATCATGACCTGAGCCGAAGTTGGACGCTTAACCGACTGAGCCACCCAGGCGCCCCCAAGAATGCTTGTTTTTATTTTGTCTTTATGCTTATATTTTAGCAGTAGTGGAATAAAATCAAATGTTTTTTACTAAAGTATTTAGAATAAATAAAGAAAAAATATGAGAGCAGAATGTGTTATGAAGTTTCAATGTTTCTTTATGACATATTCTAATCAGAAGTGTTTCAAAATATTCAATCTCATCATTCCAAGGTGCTATTTAGTAGAATTTGACAAAATCCACGAACCACGAATGACAGACTGAATTTAGATATTTCTGTGTTTGTGAAAGATATCAGTTACCTGTTTGGAGATCACACAGAATTACTCAAAGCTCAACCGCTGGAAGGCTTCCTGCTTTAGTCAAAAGTGTTATAATGTCCATATAGCCCAAAACATAAAAACAAAGAGTGATGTGTCCCTATGTTAATACAATCCAAAGAAATGTATCATGCTGTAATCAGGTTAGATTTTAAATAAAGTAAGGAATATAGAAAACAAAGGCACTTCAATGCAGGTGGTTCTGGAAAGAGCCTGCATTACTTAAGGAGCAAAAAGAGATTGAGATCAGGGGCCAGAACAAGGAGTGACTGGTCTGTCCTCAGACAGTGACAAGAAACTCTAGGTGTGCTCCATTCTGGTGGTATGCTATCACACAGCAATTAGTTTTTGGATGTTGGGGAAGTAAGGTTGTTATGTTACTGAGAATTCAGTGCTTGCCAGGATTGTGTTGGCCCAGATGGTTGCTACCTACTCTCTACAAACCTCCTGGAATTCCTGAGCTTCCTACATTCTGAGATACTAACAGTTTGTCCATGCAAAGTCCATACTTTGAAGCGGTGAGGATAGAAAAAATAAACTCAATAACCAAAAGACCAGAGCCGGTTTCCACAGCCTTGGGTGTCAACCAGGAACCAGACAAGAGCTCCCAAATCACCACTACTCTATCACTGAGAGAAGAGAATGGAAAATAGTGATAAGCCTTTTGCACACAAGGCTCCTAAGGGTAGATAGTGGATGTTCCCCTTAGACATGGCCCACTGATGTTAGTGATGACACCAACCTTGCCTAGGGAAAAGTGCTAGTGACTTCATTTGAATCTTTATACTATTTTCATTTGAGATGAAGAAATTTGGCCCTCAGTGCATCCCTTCAGATTCCCTTGCTCTTTCATGAATGAGGATTTCATTATGGGGCATTCACAGACTAATCTGGGAGCATTTTATGATTTTAATCAAGGAATTGTGACTAGTTCTCAGTAATGTGGGATAGGCTGGGTAACAGGAGTCCAAGAAACTCTTCTGCAAGACTCACCTTAGCAAAAGGAGGCATAGGGTATTTGAAACTGTTCAGTACTGGAGGTTTGCATGCTCTCACAAGGGCAGATGATGTTGAGAAGGATTTGATCTCGTTTCTGGAGCAAGGGCCTAGGCCAAATTCAGGAGCTACAGGGCTGTCACTCAGACAGCACCCAGTAATTCCTGGGGAGCCTGTGACTCACACTGTGTGTCATCACATAACAATTAATTTCTGATATCAAAAAGTAAAGGTTTCCCTCCTGCCAGTAAGAACTGTGTTTCTCTTGGCATGGGACCATTGCCCTGCTCTCTGTCCATACCTTTCAGGAAATCCTGAGACACTCAGGGTTCGTGCATGTAAAGTCCATTCACTGAGAAGTTGAGGGCACAAAAATACTCAAAGACTAAAATACCAGAGCCCGATTCTGCAGACTTGCTAGGATCAAGATCCTACCTTGTTAGTCATAACTGTGTCTTTCCACAGAGAGGCAGCACTTGGGCACTGGTGATGGCTTGACACATTCCAGACCTTCTTGAAGTTGGGGTGCATAACTTTTGCCTACACAACTCCCTGGTACAGCTAGTGGATGTTCCACTTCTCTTTAGGCCATAGGTCTTTCTTACTCCTTGGACACCAAACTTGCCCAGGCAATTGCTCTCGTAACATTATCTACAGCTTCATTATATTATCATCTGAAATGAAGAACTTTAGCCCTGGGTGTATCTTTTTCATTCTCTTACACTTGCCCTAACTGTGTGTGCACTGTGAGACATTCAATACCAGAGTCTGGCAGTCTTTTTCTCCAATTTTAATTGTGGAGTCATGCCAAGTCCCATAAATTTGGAATAGCTTGAGGAACAGGTGCCCCTGGAGTGTCTGCCAGATCTAACTTGGGAACGGGAGGTTTTGGGGACTTGATTGTGTTACACACAAGAGGATTGGTTGCTTGTGGGTTGGGGCAGGTGATACTGGAGACAGTTGGCCTCACTTCTGTGGCAAAAGCTGATGGAGATGTGGACTTCAGGGCTACAGTCAGAAGTGAAAAAAAAGTCACAGAGATAGGGCTGATTAATTCCCATTGAGTATTGTATACATGAAGGTTGTTTTCTACCCCCACAATAAATAATTTCTGATATCAAGGGAAAAAATATTGCCCTCCTAAAAACTTGGGGCATTGAAGTCTTATGTTTGTGCAGTGACTATTACTGTGCTCTCTGCCCCCAACATTGACTGCCTGAGCATCCTGCTTTCTGAGACTCTAAGTGCTTCCACATGTCCAGTGCATTTCCCCAGCAGGTGAAGGTAGAAACTACTCAAAAACTGAAAAAATAAGAGCCCAGTCCCACAGACTGGGGCATTAGCCTGTATTGAGACTTTTCCCTCCGATCACCACTACTTTTGCCCACTGGAAACAGGAGCCATAGGGAATTGGAAAGGGTTCAGCACAAGAGGTTTTCCTGTGGACAAAAGGGCAGTGTTGAAAACAGCCTGCCTTACTTCTAGCACAAAGGAAATATATCAGTGGTAAGGAGTCAGGGGCAATGCAGCTGTCACCTAGCGAGCAATCTCCCAGCAATTGGCAGCAAGATCCTACTCCCTTCTTGTGCGAACCTGGACAAATCATTTTCTTTCTTATATCACTGAGGATACACTGTCACCTTCTTACTGAGCATATGGTGCTTGGCAAGCTGTGGTGGCATGAGAATGGTCACACTGCTAAGACCTTACCTGCCTGAAATGCCTGCATTCCTAGAAGCTGAAGTTTTGCCCATGTTCATTGCAATCCCTGAGCTTATTCAACAAAGAAAACGATGGATTGGAGTTTACAAGACCAGCATCCAGTTCGACACACTTAAGTGTTAGCTGAGAGCCAATACCACCATCACCGAATTACCACTGCCATTATCCATTGAAGGAAAGGGCTGGACAAAAAGGTGAGGGCAAAAAGACTCCTTGTCCTATCTGAGGTAAGAATGCACAGATCTTGCAGACAGGGCTCTCAGGTTTAGCAGATGGATGATTCCCATTTACCCAACACATATGTGTTTGTTCATTCAGAAAACAGTGAACTTGCCAGGAGATTGTGCTATTTGCTTATTCCCAGAATTATCCCATTCTCATCTGAAATGAAGATTTTGACTTTCTGTGTATCCATCCCCATCCCTTTGCTCACTTTTTAAAAATTTTTTTTAACGTTTATTTATTTTTGAGACAGAGAGAGACAGAGCATGAACGGGGGAGGAGCAGAGAGAGAGGGAGACACAGAATCTGAAACAGGCTCCAGGCTCTGAGCAGTCAGCACAGAGGCTGACGCGGGGCTCGAACTCACGAACCGCGAGATCATGACCTGAGCCAAAGTCTGATGCTTAACCGACTGAGCCACCCAGGCGCCCCCCTTTGCTCACTTTTTAAAGTAAGTCCCCACTGTGGAGAATTCAAGGTGAAACCTAAAAACAATGTCCCTTCATTTAAATTGGGGGGCCTGGCCAAGTTACCCTGACTCTGGCATCGGTTGGGCAAAAAGTCCCGTGCTGACTTGCCTTTTAGAAATATTTGACAATGAAAGACATAGGGCATTTGAAGTTTGCCAGACAAAATATTGGTGTGTAGGCAAAGCCAGAGGAATTGGGAGGAAGCATCCTCACTTCTGGAAAGAAAATAAACAGAGCTTGTCACTTTCTTCTCAGTTTTATCACATTCTTTGCTGAAATAAGAAATTTCACCCATCATGTATCCATTCTGATCCCCTAATTGATTTTCTAATGAGGTCATGAGGTACATTGAAATGTGATAAGGTTTTCACTCACACAGCAAGTGCCCAGGGATTGGTGGACAGTTCCCACTCCATTCCTATGCTAACCTAGAGCAATAAGTTTCTGTTATTCCCAGATAAAGATTACCTGTTACTGAGCTTGTGGGGCTTGGCATGTTTGGGTAGGCACAGTGATGGATACCCAGTTTGTTTCCCTCCCTTGGTTGCTTGAAATGACTTCCTACTGAAAAGCAAATGGTTTCCAGATGGGTATTTAGTTCCCAGGTCTGGTCAGTGTGTTGCCCAAAGAATACTTCTAAAGAGCCTGATTCCAAACACATAAGTGTCAAAACCCATTACACTAAAACCACTAGCGATGGTATCTGCTGTAGGTCAGGGTAAGAAATCCACTCAGTCCCAGAGGATTCTCATCCCTTTTTGAAGTCCCAATAAAGAATTCTTGCAAATCTGGTTCTCAGGGTAGCCAATAGAGGTTTTCTTTGCCCCAGCCAAGAGGTGTTCCTTATTCTCAAGATAACCAGCTTTCCAAACAAGTGTGCTAGTCACTTTATTCTGATTTATCCCATTCTCATTTGATATGGAGAACTTGGGCGCTCCATGTATCCATTTCCATCATTAATTTGCTCTTTTTCAAACTAGGTCTTCCCTGTGAAACATTCATGACCAGCATCCCAGAGAGATTTCCTCATCTTTTTTACTGGATAGACTTGTTGAGTTCACCATACCCAGGAATAGGTTGAGCAATGAGACTTGCCTTTCATAAAATATGTTATGGAAGGTGCCCAGCACAGAATTTCTGCATATAGGCCAAGACCAGAGGAGCTGAAGGGAGCTGCTCTCACTTCTATGGCAAGAATAACCTTAGCTACTCATTTACGTCTCAGTCTTATCCTCATCTGCAGTGAAGAACTTGGGCCACTGATGTATTCCTTCCCATCCCCTTGTCCTTTTCTACCTAGGCACTCACTGTGGGGATTCAGGGCCAGGATGTAAGAGCAATTTCTTCTCATATCAACTGGGGAGACAGGCCAAGTTCTCCCAACTAGGAGAAAAGTTGGGCAACATGGGCCGGCCCACAGGGCTTGCCTTGAAGTCTTACGTTGGTTACAAAAGACTTAGGGCATTTGAAGGATCCCAGCACAATATGTTTGCATGTAGGCAGAGACAGAAGAGTTGGATGGAGCCAGCCTCAGTTCTGCAGCAAGACGAAATGAAGCTAGGCACCGCATTCTAAGTTATATAACATTCTCTCCTAAAATTAAGAACCCTGGCCCTCCATATGTTTCCATCCACTTGCGGATTTTCTAACGATTTCTTGGGTCACACTCAGGAGAAATGGGGTTGTCACTCACATAAAAAAGCACTCAGGGATAAATGGAGAACTCCCCCTCACCACCTGTGCTAACCAAAAGCAATTCATTTCTGATATACCAAAGGAAAATTGCTCTCCTTTTACTGGAAATGTGCTTGGCAGGCTGCAGGTGGCATGGTGATGTTTGCCTTGATTGTGTCCCTCAATTGGCTAATGGAGCTGCCTTCATTCTGAAAACCAGAAGGCTCCCACGTAGGCACTGCTCCAAGAGATGGACCAGAGCAGAAATAGCTAATTCAAGGACTCTTGCATCAGAGCCCGTTTCTAAATAGTTGAAGGTCAGCAAGGAGACTGACCCTGAAACACTGAATGAATGTTGCATCTAGAATTGATGGAAGGGTCAGAAAGAGCAATGGTCAGAAGAATTCCTGTCCTACTAAATTATGGATGAACATTTCTTGCAATAGGTACATCAGGTATAGTCAGTGGATGTTTCTGTTAACCAAAACAATTGGTGTTTCCTACTCTTGAATTTATGCTAGTCATTGGACTCTGGAATATGGGGCCTCTCACCATTGTTGTTAGAACTATGTGTACATCAGAAACCTAGGACATTTGAAGGTGTCCAAGAGAGAATGTTTCCATGCAGGCAGGCCCAGAAGAGTTGGGAGAAACCCAGTCCTGCTTCTGGAACAAGGAAACACTGAGCTGTATACATTCTATATACATTCTTAGTTTTACCTTTTCTCATTTGAATTTCAGATGAAGGCTTCCTCTGGACTGGGCTCCCAGCTAGAACCAGTGGTGTTTTTCCCTTTCCTAGTACAGAGATGCTTCTTACGCTGAAGACAGTCAGCTTCATATAGATTATACTAGTTACTTTATTCTCAGCTTGATTCCACTTTCATAGGAAATGAAGAACTTTGGCCATTTGTCCCTTCCCATTCCCTAGCTGTTCTTTTTTTGATATTTAACATTTATCTATTTTTGAGAGAGAGTGAGGCATAAAAAGGAAGACCATCTGTCTGTGAGTACAATGCTGTGAGTACAAAGTTCAATGTGGGGCTTAAACTTACAACCGTGAGTTGCTTTACCAACTAAGCCACCCAGGCGTCCCATCTCTTGATGTTTTTCTAATTATATCTTGGTTCCCACCAGGCACTGTGGGCCTCTCAATAACTCAGTGAAAAACCAGGGATTGGTGGAGAGTTCCCACTCTGCTCCCATGCTAACTGAGAGCAATCATTTTCTGACATACAAAAGGATAGACTGACCTCCTATCACTGACGACTTGGTACTTGAAAAGCTGGACATGGCATGGTAATAGCATAACTCCAACCACTGGCTGCTACAGATGCCTTCATTCTGAAGAACAGGCAGTTCACCCGTTTGCAGTATTCTTCAGGACCTGCTATGTACAGAAAGCTTGTTCAAGGACTAATACACCAGAGCCACTTTCCAAATACTTGAGGATCAGCCACAAGCCAGAACCTGCTATGAATCATCACTGCCTCAAAGGATGGGGGGAGGGGCAATACCAGAAACTTTCCATCTCTTTCTGAAGAGCAATGCAGGAGGTTTTCATCTGTCCTAGCCCACACATTGTTCTTACTCCTAATACAACCATCTTGTCAGGAGATTGTGCTAGTAGCTTCAGTTTTTGGTATATCACATCCTCTTCTGTAATAAAGAACTTTGGCCTTCTGTGTATCCTTCTCCATTCTGTTGCTCTTTTTCAAGCGACATTCTTTTTGCCCATTCAGGGACAGTGTCTCAGAGCCATTTTATCTAATTCTAACTCAGGAGTCTGGCCAAGTTATCACAATGGGATATGTAGGTCCACAATGTCCCTCAAAAATTGACTTTCAGTACTATGCTCACAAAGGTAAGCACAGGGCAATTCAAGGTGCCCAGCAAGAATACTTGTATACACAAGTAGGGTCAAGTAGTTGTATACACAATAGTTAGGGTCAGAAATATTGGGAGGGAGCTATCCTCACTTATGGGATAAGAGGAACATGGAGCTAGGCATTTCATTCTCAACTTTATCCCATTCTCTGATGAAATGAAAAGTTTTGGCCCTGTGTGTAGCCATTCCAATTCCATGTCTGTATTGATAACTAAGTCTTGGGTCCCAGGCAAAGGCATTGATGCTGTCACTCACATAGTGACTGCCCAGCCATTCCTAATGAGCTCTGACTCTGGTCTGTGCTAATCAAGACAAATCAGCTTCTGCTATCCCAAAGGAAAGATTGCCTTCCAGTGAATACTTGGTGTTTGGCTGGCTGATACAAGAACAGATAGCAAATTTGTCTCTGTAGTTGGCCATTAAAGATGATTTCAATCTGAAGACAAGCTGGTTGCCCCATGTGCAGTATTCTAGAAGCCCTGCTTGGCACAGAAAGAGACCATTCAAGAAGTGCTGCACCACAGCCCAGTTCCAACCACTTGAGCATTAGCCTGGAGAACAAACCCACTACCCTTGAATCACTGCTGCCTCTATCCACTGATAGGGGGAGGGAAATCAGTGAACTCCAGAAGCTTTCTCTCTCTTTCTGAAGTAAAAATACAGGCATCTTGCCATGAGGGCTCCCACTATAGATGGAGGTGTCCTTTTGCCATAGCCCATAAGTATTTTATTCTTGAGACAGTCATGTTGCCAAGAGATTGTATTACTCACTCCATTCTCAGATTTATCCATTATCTCTCATAAGGGACATTGACACTCTGTATCTGTTCCTATTCTTTTACTCATTTAAAAAAAGTTTATTTTTATTTTTGAGAGAGAGAGAGAGAGGGAGAGAAAGAGAGGGCATGAGTGAGCACAAACAGGGGAGGGGCCCCAAGAGAGGAACAGAGGATCCAAAGCAGACTTTGTGCTGAAATCAGAGAACCCGATACAGGGCTTGAACTTGCGAACCACAAGATCATGACCTGAGCCAAAATAAGATGATTTACTGACTGAGCCACCCAGGCACCCCATCCTTTTACTCTGTAAAACTAGAATCTCCCATGGGACAACCAGGGCCAATGGTTCAGAGCAGTCCCCTCTGATTTCAATTGTGGTTTCTGGATGAGTTCTGTTGGCAGCAGTCACAGGAGACCTGTGGGCCACAGGAGACCTGGGAAATTGTCTTCCAGATCTTTATTGACATTAGATCAGTGGAAAGTTCCCAGCACAGAAAATTTGTGTGTCTGTAGGGCCAAAGGTGTTGGGAGGGAGCTGTCCTCACTTCTAGGGCAAGGGCAAATGGGATGAGATATTTAGCTCTCAGCTTTATCCCATTCTCTATAAAATAAAAACTTTGGCTCTCCATAGAGTCATACCCATCCCATTGCTATTTGCTTACTAGGACTTGGGTTCCAGGCTGGGGAAATGAGGCTGTCAATCACACAGTGAGCTCTCTGGGATTGATGGCGAGTTTTCACTCTGGTTCTCTGCTAACCAAGGGTCATTAGTTTCTGACAACTTAAAGGAAAATTTGTCCTGCTGTCAGAGAGCACTTAGTGCTTGGCTGGCTGGTATAAGAGTAGTGATGGTTAGACAGGTTTCCTTCCTCACCTGGCTGATTTAGATGACTTCATTATGAAGAGTGCACAATCTATGCATATGAGGTATGTTCTAGGACCTAGCAACAGAAAGTGGCCATTCAAAAGCTAATGAGCCACAGGAAAGTTTCCAAATACTTGAGGAACAGCCTGGAGCATGGACCCAACCCCTGAATCCCTGCTGCTTCTATCCCCTGATGGGAAGGGCAGGAAAAACAGCTGAGGCCAGAAACTTTCCCTTTCTTTCAGAAGGAAATATGCAGACCTCCTGCAGTCTAGACTTTAAAGATGTTTCCCTTTTGAGGTTTATTTTGTCTCTGACTACAGGTATTTCTTACATTTTAGACAAGAACTTGCCAGAAAATTGTGCTAGACACTTCGTTCTTATCTTTGTTTCATTCTCAACTATAATGAAGGATTTTAGCCTTCTGCCTTTCCAGTTCAATACCTTTTTCCTTTTTTCAAAGTAGTTTCTCCCTCGGTGTCAGAGCCAAAGTCTCAGAGAAATATCCTTTCCTTTAAGTTGGGGAATCTGTCTAAGTCCTCAAGTCTCTGGCCTCAGGACAAAGATGCCTCATTATTTACCTTACAGAACTATGTTGACAATAAGAGGCATAGGGCACTTGAAGTTGCCCAGGAGAATGCCCATGTGTAGATATGCCAGGGTTGAGAAGGAGCTGGCCTTACTTTTGGTTGAAGGAGAAACTGTGAGACACTTAATTCCCAGCTTTATCCTAATCTCTGCAATGTAGAACCTTGGCCTTCCTTATAGCCCTTCCTTTCAATTTTCTGTTTCCATAACTAGGTCGTGGATCCCCACAAGGAGGAATTGATGTGTCAGCCATGCACCCAACATTCAGGACTTGTGATGAACTACCACTCTGGTCAAAGAGGTTGTTTCCTGCTTTCTCTTCTAGGGTTTTGATGGTTTCCTGTCTCACATTTAGGTCTTTCATTCATTTTGAGTTTATTTTTGTGCATGGTGTAAGAAAGTGGTCTAGTTTCATTCTTCTGCATATTGCTGTCCAGTTCTCCTAGCACCATTTGCTGAAGAGACTGTCTTTTTTCCATTGTATGTTCTTTCCCGCTTTGTCAAAGATTAGTTGGCCATACATTTGTGGGTCCAGTTCTGAGTTCTCTATTCTATTCCATTGGTCTATGCGTCTGTTTTTGTGCTAATACCATACTGTATTGATGATTACAGCTTTGTAGTAGAGGCTAAAGTCTGGTATTGTTATGCCTCCCACTTTGTTTTCTTCTTCAATATTACCTTGGTTATTCAGGGTCTTTTGTGTTTCCATACAAATTTTAGGATTGTTTGTTCTAGCTTTGAGAAGAATGCTGATACAATTTTGATTGGTATTGCATTGAATGTGTAGATTTCTTTGGGTGGAATTGACATTTTACCAATATTAATTCTTCCACTCCACGAGCATGGAATGTTTTTCCATTTCTTTGTGTCTTCTTCAATTTCCTTCATAAGCTTTCTATAGTTTTCAGCATACGCATCTTTTACATCTTTTGTTAGGTTTGTTCCTAGGTATTTTATGATTCTTGGTGAAATTGTAAATGGGATCAATTTCTTTATTTCTCTTTCTGTTGCTTTATTATTGGTGTATAAAAATGAAGCTGATTTCTGTACATTGATTTTGTACCTGTGACTTTGCTGAATTCATGTATCAGCTCTAGCAGACTTTTGGTGGAGTATTTCAGGTTTTCCATGTAGAGTATCATGTCATCTTTGAAAAGTGAAACTTTGACTTCTTCTTTGCTAGTTTTGATACATTTTATTTCATCTTGTTGTCTGCTGATGCTAGGACTTCCAACACTATGTTAAACAACAGTGGTGAGAGTGGACATCCCTGTAGTGTTCCTGGTCTCAGGGGGAAAGCTTTCAGTTTTTCCTCATTGAAAATGATATTAGCTGTGGACTTTTCATATACAGCTTTTACTCTAAGTATATTCCTTCTATCCCAAATTTCTTGAGGGTTTTTATTAAGAAAGGATGCTGTATTTTGTCAAATGCTTTTTCTGCATCTATTGAGAGGATAATATGGTTATTATTCTTTCTTTTATTAATGTGATTTATCACATTGATTGATTTGTGAATATTGAACCAGCCCTGCAGCACAGGAATGAATCCCGCTTGATCATGGTGAATAATTCTTTTTATATGCTGTTGAATTCGATTTGCTAGTATCTTGTTGGGAATTTTTGCATCCTTGTTCATCAGGGATATTGGCCTGTAACCTGTAACTCTCCTTTTTTGTGGGGTCTCTGGGATCAAAGTAATGTTGGCTTCATAGAATGAGTCTGGAAGTTTTCTTTCCATTTCTATTTTTTGGAACAGCTTGAGAAGGATAAGAATGAACTCTGCTTTAAATATCTGGTAGAATTCCCCGGGGAAGCCATCTGGTCCAAGATTCTTATTTGTTGGGAGATTTTTGATAACTGATTCAATTTCTTCACTAGTTATGGGTCTGTTCAAATTTTCTATTTCTTCCCATTTGAGTTTTGGTAGTGTGTGGGTGTCTAGGAATTTGTCCATTTTTTTCTAGGTTTCCAGTTTTTGGCATATAATTTTTCATAGTATTCCCTGATAATTGCTTGTATTTCTAGGGATTGGTTGTAATAAATCCATTTTCATTCATGATTTTATTTATTTGGATCCTCTCTTTTTGAGGAGTCTGGCTAGGGGGTTATCAATTTTGTTTATTTGTTTCAAAAAACTAACCCCTTATTTCATTGATCTGTTCCACTGGTTTTTCCGGATTCTATATTGTTTATTTCTGTTCTGATCTTTACTATTTATCTTCTTCTGCTGTGTTTGGGGTGTCTTTGCTGTTCTGCTTCTAGTTCCTTTAAGTGTGTGGTTAGATTTTGTATTTGGGATTTTTCTTGTTTCTGGAGATAGGCCTGGATTCAGTATGTTTTTTCCTCTTAGGACTGTCTTTGCTGTGTCCCAAAGGGTTGGATTGTTGTGTTTTCATTTTCACTTGTTTCCATATATTTTTAAATTTCTTCTGTAATTGCCTGGTTGATCCATTTGTTCTTCAGTAGGATGTTCTTTAACCTCCATGCATTTGGAGGTTTTCCAAACTTTTTCCTGTGGTTGATTTGAAGTTTCATAGCATTGTGATCTGAAAGTGTGCATGGTATGATCTTGATTCTTTTGTTTATTGAAGGCTGTTTTGTGACCCAGTATGTCATCTACCTTGGAGTATGTTTCATGTGCACTCAAGAAGAATGTGTATTCTGCTGCTCTAGGATGAAAAGTTCTAAATATATCTGTCAAGTCCATCTGGTCCAGTGTATTGCTCAGGGCCATTTTTTTTTTTTACTGATTCTCTGTCTAGATGATCTGTCCATTTGTGTAAATGGAGCATTGAAGTTCCCTGCAATGACCACATTATTACCAATAAAATTGGTTATGTTTGTGATTAATTGTTTTATATATTTGGGTGGTTCTGAATTTGGTGCAAAAACATTTATAATTGTTAGCTCTTCTTGATGGATAGAAGATTCTATCCATTATATCATAATCTTTGTGTCCATTCTGATACCTTATGTCTTTTGATTAGAGCATTTAGTCAATTTCCCTTCAATGTTATTGAAAAATATGGGTTTAGAGTTATTGTATTATCTGTAGGTTTCATGCTTGTAGTGATGTCTCTAGTCCTTTATTGTCTTTGCAACATTCCACTCATAGAGTCCCCCTTAGGATCTCTTGTAAGGCTGGTTTAGTAGTGATGAATTCCTTCAGTTTTTGTGTGGGAAACCTTTATCTCGCCTTCTATTCTGGATGACAGAGTTGCTGGACAAAGGATTCTTGGCTGCATATTTTTTCTGTTCATCACATTGAAGATTTCCTGCCATTCCTTTCTGGCTTGCCAAGTTTCAGTAGATAGGTCTGCTACTACACTTATGTATCTACCCTTGTATATTAAGGCCTGTTGATCCTTAGCTTCTTTCAGAATTCTCTTTCTTTGTATTTTTCCAGGTTCACTATGATATGTTGTGCAGATTGATTCAAGTTACGTCTAAAGGGAGTTCTCTGTGCCTCCTGGATTTCAGTGTGTGTTTCCTTCCCCAGATTAGGAAAGTTCTCAGCTTTGATTTGTTCAAGTACACCTTCAGCCCCTTTCTCTCTCTTATTCTTCTGAAATTCCTATGATATGGATATTGTTTCATTTCATTGAATCCCTTAGTTCTCTAATTCTCCCCTCATGGTCCAGAATTTTCTGTATCTCTCTTTTTCTCAGCTTCATCTTTTTTCCATATTTTATCTTCTGTTTCACTTAATCTTCCCTCTGACTCTTCACTCCTCGCTGTCACCACTACTTTATTTTGCACCTCATTTGCAGCAGTTTTTAATTCATCATGACTAATTTTTTTAGTTCCTAGATCTCTGCAGCAATAGATTCACTGCTGTATTCTATGCTTTTTTCAAGACCAGGGATTAATCTCATGACTATTATTCTAAATTCTTGTTCAGTTATATTGTTCATATCTGTTTTGATCAATTCTTAACTGTCATTTCTTCCTGGAATTTCTTTTGAAGAGAATTCTGTTCCATCATTTTGGCTAGTTTTCTGTCCCTTTTGTGTTTTTAAAAGCTTGTTATGTGCTCTTCACTGTGAGCACTACTATATTAAAAAGGGGTCATACACTGTCCAAGGCCTGGTCCTTCAGGAGGTTTTTCTTATTTTTAAAAAAAAAATTTAATGTTTATTTTTGAGAGAGAGATCAGGGGAGGTGCAGAGAAAGAGACACAGAATCTGAAGCAGGCTTCAGGCTCTGAGCTGTTGAGCACAGAGCCCAATGTGGGGCTTGAACTCATGGACCATGAAATCATGACGTGAGCTGAAGTCGGATGCTCAATTGACTGAGCCACCCAGGCGCCCCTTCTTTTTTATTTTTTTTGAGAATGTTACTTTCTCTCTGTTGTCACTTTGGTTACTTTATCTCCCTACTCGTAATGATGTTTTGGACCCTCCACCAGGTGTGCATTGATTTCTTTGTTGAAATAGCCCTGGAAAGAAAAACAAACAAACAGAAAACAAGCAGAAAACAAAAACACGCAAACACACAAACAAAAACAAAAATGTAAAAACAGTAACACCAGCTACAAGTAAACAATGGGGTGGAGGCAGTGCTAATGGAAAAGGCTTTATCCTACAGAAAGAGAGAAATGACAAGGGTGGGCAAAAAGATAAAATGAAAATTGACCGGACAAATTTTACGGCTTAATCCAGAGAGAGAGAGAGAGAGAGAAAGGAAAATAAATGAGGTGGAAAAAAAGAAAAGAAAAAAAGTTGTCCAGACAGAGAAACTATACAGCTTAATCCAGAGAGAGAGAAAGGAAAATAAGGAGGTGTAGAACATGAATCAAGAGAATAAATATGTCTGCTTAAACAAACAAACAACCCCAGTAACCAGACTAGAGATAGGGAAGAGACAAGGAGAAAAGGAAGGAAGAATATATCGATATAATAAGAATTGTCCAAGAATTAATTTGGGCAACACAACAATGCTGGTCTAGAGGAGGGGCTGTCTGGTTCATCAGCGTCAAACCCAATCCAGTAGGTATCGAGTTATCAGGTACAGAGTGGTGTGTTTTGCTGTAGGTGGGTCCTCCCTCCTGCTCTCTGTTCCCTGAAGCCCCACCTTGTTGGTGATGGGGAGAAAAATGGTAACACCTCAGTCTCTCATCTACAGACCAGGTGTCCCAAACCACTGTTCAAGCCGTCCTAACTGTGCCGCGGGTGAAAATGAGATGGTTTGTGCTGTTCCACCAACTCCCATGCCTCCCTGGCCCTTGGCTGGGATTTAAATTCCTGTTCCATGTGTCCTGGTACTGGGGAAGTGCCCCTGCACACCGCCCAATATATGGTCTCTGGCTGTTGGGCACAGGCAGTCTTTGTCCTTGGAGCAGAATTATACCTTCTTCCCACAGCACTCCAGGGAGAAAATCACTTTCTCCTAATGTGGGCCAAAACTCTGACCTAGTTACCAAGCCCAGGGCTGGCTCCCCTCCTCTCCAGGTGCGTGATCAGGGTGGCTGGCTCCAGTATGAAGAAAACCCCTCAGAGATTGGATCTTTCTCTGTCCAGGTCCATGTTTTCTCTTTTGTCCATATACAGTCCTATCCTTCCCCAGCCTTTTTCTTCCCTTTGTCTCTCTGCAGAAGGGGATGCCTTCCCTCCATTCATTTTTTTCTCTCCCAGTTCAAAATCACGCACCTGTGGCCTGTCAGGTTGTCCTGTCGGGTCCCTGGAAGCGACTCTGTCACTGTGCCTCCAGGACTCTTGGAGTTCAAGGTCCTTTGGCTTCAACACTGCTTTGTTTGAGAGATGAGGGAACTTCAGATCCCCCTACTTCTCCACCATGTTGCCCTTCCATCCAAAGTTCTCGTTTTAGATAAGACTGGAAGAAAGCTGAGAGTTATATATCTCACTCCATTTGCTCTTGCCCCAGAAGTGAGGACACCTCCATCCCAATGCCTTTGGCTGTGTGGCCTTGGTACACACAAATATACTGTACTTGATACCTTCCACTGACCTCCATCTAATGTTGTCAATATTGATCTGGAGGCAAGTTCCCAGGGCGTCTATAGCCCAACCTATTCTGTTGTTACCAGAACTCATCCAGAATCCCCAATTAAAATCAGAGGGAATGGCTCCGAACCATTGGACGTGATTGGTCCATGGGAGATGCTCATTTTACAAAGAGTAAAAGGATGGGGCACCTTGGTGGCTCAGTCGGTTAAGCATCTGATTTTGGCTTGGGTCATGATGTTATGGTTTGCAAGCTCAAGCCCCACATCGGGTTGTCTGCTTCAGCACAGAGCCTGCTTTGGATCCTCTGTCCCTCTCTCTCTGTCCCTCCCTTGCTTGCATTCACTCTCTCTCTCTCTTTCTTTTTTTCTCTCTCTCAAAAATAAAAATAAACATTAAAAAAAAGAATAAAAGGATGGAAATAGATACACAGAGGGACAGTGTTCCTAATGAGAGATGAGAATGGGATAAATCTGAGGATGAAATTACTAGTACAATCTCCTGGCAAGCTATCTCAAGAATAAGAAGCACATATGGGCTAGGGCAAAGGAAAACCTCTATCATCTACAGTGGGAGCCCTCATGGGAACATTCTTACTTTAGAAAGAGGGAGGAAGCTTCTGGAATTCACTGTTTTCCCTTCCCACTCTATCAGTGGATAGAGTGATTCAAAGGTAGCAGGTTTGTGCTCCAGGCTAACACTCCAGGCTAACGGAACTGGGCTGTGGTGCAGTACATCTTGAATGGTCTCTTTCTGTGCTAAGTAGTTTCTCAAGAATACTGCACGTGGGTGAACCAACTGCTCTTCAGAGTGAAAGCATCTTTAACAGCTAGGGAGGGAGACAAGTTGGCTAATCATTATTTCTTATATCAGTCAGCCAAACACCAACTACTCATATGAAGGCAATATTTCCTTTGGGATATCAGGAACTAATTGGTCTTGATTAGCACAGACCTGAGTCAGAGCTCATTAGTAATGGCTGGGCACTCACTATGTGAGTGATAGCATCATCGCCCTTGACTGGTATCCAAGACATAGTTATCAATACAGCCAGGGATTTGGAATGGTTACACACAGGGCCAAATATTTTCATTTCAGCTTAGAATGGGATAAAGCTGAGAATGAAATTTCTGGCTCCATGTTCCTCTTGTTCCATAACAAGAGGATTGGGAAGGATAGCTCCTTCCCAATCTCTCTGACTGACTACACATTAACATTCGCTGGGCCACTTGAAATGCCCTGGGATTACTTTTGTCAACATAATTACTGAAAAGCAATTATTGAGGGACTCTGTGGCTCAATGTAACCCAGAGTGACAAGAACATGGACAGACTCCCTAGTTAAAGGTAGAGACAATGGCTCTGAGACACTGTCTCTGAATGGGCAACAAGGAGAACTTAACTTGAAAAAGAGCAACAGGATAGAGAAGGATACACAGAAGGCCAAAGTTCTTTACTACAGAAGAGAATAAGATATAGCAAAAAAATGAAGTGACTGGCACAATCTCCTGGCAAGATGGTTGTCTCAGGAGTAAGAACAATCTGCGGGAGAGAACAAAGGGAAACCTGCATTGTTCCTTCAGAAAGAGATGAAAATTTTCTGACATTGCATTTTTTCCCTGTCCTTTGTGGCATTAATGATTCATAGTTCACAGGTTCTGGTTTGTGGCTGACCTCAAGTATTTGGAAAGTGGCTCTGGTGCACTAATCCTTGAATAGGCTGTTTCTGTACATTGCAGGTCCTGAAGAATACCGCAAATGGGTGAGCTGTCTGCTCTTCAGAATGAAGGCATCTGCAGCAGCCAGTGGTTGGAGTTCTGCTGTTTATTACCATGCCAACACCAGTCTTTTAAGTACCAAGTCTTCAGTGACAAGAGGTCAATTGATCCTTTTGTATATCACAAACTGCTTTCAGTTAGTATGGGAGTAGAGTGGGAGCTCTCCACAATCCCTGATTTTTCACTGAGTTATTGACAGTCCCACTCTGCCTGTGAGAACCAAGATATAGTTAGAAAAACAGCAATGGGTGGGGCGCCTGGGTGATTCAGTTGGTTAAGAGGCTGACTTAATTTTGGCTCAGATTATGATCTCACGGTCATGAGTTTAAGCCCCACATCAGTCATTGGGCTCACAGCATGGAGCCTGATTCAGATCCTCTGTCTCCCTCTTTCTGGCATTACTCCACTCATGCTCTCTCTCCCTCTCTCTTTCTCAAGAATACATGTTAAAATTTTTAAGAAAAAGAAAAAGAAAAACAGCATGGGAATGGACCCATGGAGGGACAAAGTTCCTCTTTTCCTAGGAGAGTGGGATCAAGTTGAAAATAAAGCAACCAGTATAATCTATTTGAAGCTGCGTCTTCAGAATAAGAAGCACCTCTGCACTGGGGAAAGGGAAAAATACTACTGGTTCTACCTGGTAGCCCAGTACAGAGGAAGCCTTCATCTGAAATTCAAATGTGAATGGGATAAAACTGAAAATGTACATCTCAGTATTTTCTTGTTTCCAGAGGCACGACTGTATTTCTCCCAACACCTCTGGGCCTGCTTACATGCAAACATTCTGTGTTGAGCAACTAATGTCCTAGGTTTCCTGATGTACACATAGTTCTAAAACACAAGTGGTGAGAGGCCCCAAAGCCCAATGTATTCCAGAGTTGACCCAATTCCTCAGTTAAAATAAGAGTGAATTGGTCTTAAATTCTGACCATGAATGCCTACCAGAGTAAACCTAGTTTGAAAAAAAAAAGATTGAAAATATGGACATGGATAAACAGAGGCCCAAAGTTCTTTCTTACAGATTAGAAGAGTATAAATCAAAAAATAAAATGACTAGTATAATCTCAAGAGTAAGAAACAACAGTGGTTTGAGTGAGGGGAAATGTCCATTGACTACGGCATGCCCTTACTGCAAGAAATGTTCATCCAGAACTTTAAGACAGGAATTATTCTGACCATTGTTTGTTTTCCTGCCCTTACCATCAATTATAGATGCAATATTCATTTAGTGGTTCAGGGTCAGTCTCCCTGTTGACCTTCAAGTGTTTGGAACCAGGATCTGGTGCAGGAGTCCTTGAGTGGGTTCTTTCTGCACTGACCCATCTCTGGGAGAAAAATACCCATCTGAGAGCATTCTGGTTTTCAGAATGAAGGAAGCTCAATCAGCTGGTTGAGGGACACAATCATGGTAAACATCACCATTCCACCTACAGCCTGCCAAGCACCACATTTCAGTAAAAAGAGAGCATCTCTCCCTTTGGGATATCAAAAACTGTTCTTGGTTAGCACAGGAAGTGAGGGGGAGCTCTTCATTAATCCTTGAGTGCTTTTCATGTGAATGACAACCCCCATTTCTTCTTAATGTGTGACCCAAGACTTCGTTAGAAAATCCACAAGGGTGTGGGAACACATGGAGGGCCAGAGTTCATTATTTTAGGAGAAAATGGGATATAACAGAATGCAGTGCCTAGCTTTATTTCCCCTTGCTTCAGAACTGAGGCTGGCCCCATCCCACTCCTCTGTCCCTGCCTACATGCAAAACATTCTGTGCTGGGCTCCTTCAAGTGCCCTACATCTTTTATAGCCAATGTAACGCTGAGAGACAAGCCCTGTGGGCCCGCGTTGCCCAACTTTCCTCAAAGTTGGAAGAACTTGGCCTGACTCCCCAGTTGACATGACACGAAATTGTTCTTACATTCTGGCCCTGAATCCCCACACTGAGTGCCTAGGTAGAAAAATTATAGAAAGGCCAAGATGGATGAACAGCATGGAAGTTTTTTTGCATCTCTCATCCCTGAAGTGCAGCCAGATCAACAATAAACCATCTTGCATACCTAGGAAACTGCATTGAGGATTAATACAACAATCTGCACAACCTGAACCACAGAACTTGGCAAGTATGCAGCATGGAGAGGTGAACCGGAGGAGAGAAAAGCCGTGGAGGGCAGAGAGCTGTTTCTGCTTGAGGAGAGAGGATGGAGATGGAGGGAGAGAAAGGGGGAAGCACTCAAAGCAGCTGGAGAGAAAAAGCCAGAGTGGAAACACCCACCAGAAAATGAAAAAAAAAAGGTAGAAAGGAAAAAGGAGAGGGCTTAATTTCATAAAGACTATATGAACAGGGGGAGTGCAGAGTCTGAAACTCTGCAGCTCAATACCTGGTGGTGCTCCGGTGGGAAGGGCAAATCCCTGGGAGCACAGAGCAAGGTCTGAGGGATCCTTGGGCCACACGGGGAGAGGTGTTTCCCCTGCTGGGAGGACATTTGTTAGACAGTGCAGACCCCAGAGAATGGCCACATTCACTGGTGTTGAAGCAAGGACATTAAGGGTGAAGCCTGGTGCCAGATGTGTGTTGTGGTTTGTCATAATCCCTGAAATGCTGCAGTTACATGACCATGTGAACTTTTTCTGGGATGGACTGGCACCCAGCTGCAGATTCTGGGCATCAACAGCAGCACAGTATCCCAAAAGTTCCTGGGGGTGGGCCAGCGCCCAGCCATTGCTCAGCGAGACCATCACCTAGAGGGTCGGAACAGGTCAAACCCACAGTCCCTCAGATATGAGGGGTTGGATAACAGCCTCATCTGAGATAAAACTTAGGAGGGTGGTGCTGCCTGGAAGCCTGACAGCTTGGTCATAGACAGTGTAGAAGCAGGGTGTGAATGGAACCCAGAGACAAAAGAGAGGTGCTTTATTGCTGGACTGGGAGAGTAGAGTTCTGATACTAGAGACTGGGTAGCTGGGTGATGCCATTTTCACCCCTCCCATGCATATGCATACATGCCTAGGTGT
This sequence comes from Panthera tigris, assembly GCF_018350195.1. Classification (NCBI taxonomy): domain Eukaryota; kingdom Metazoa; phylum Chordata; class Mammalia; order Carnivora; family Felidae; genus Panthera; species Panthera tigris. The sequence continues at coordinate 24,447,985 of NC_056673.1, forward strand.
GCCACAGCAATCCACCCCAGTAAGCTAAGCAGCGCCATCTAATGGAGTATGGAGCTGTCACACTAAGCCCCGCCCAACTGGGCCAACCACATTCTTGAAGAACACCACAAGTGTCTCTGTCTACTTGGTTAAGGGACTATAAAGTACTACATACTTTGACTTCTAGGGGAAACCGAATGTAATTTCAATCATATTTGATTCTGTTCGCTGGTCCATCTATTCAATTTTTTTCTTTTCTTATTCTTGAATAGAGAAAGAGAAAAAAATTATTTTTACTTTCCATTTTTATTGAAAAGATTTTCTTTAAAATTTTTCTACTATATTTTTCATTTCTTTGTAAATTTTTTAAATTCTATTTTAATTCCATCAATTCATTTTATTCTATTTTATTGTATCCATTTGTTCAAATTTCCAACCGTTTTCCTTTTTTCCCTTTTAAAAATTTTCTTATCTTTCCCTTATTTTCCTCTAAGTTTTTTCAACAACCAGATCAAAACATGCCTGGAATCTAGCATTATTTATTTGACTTTTTTGTGTTTTTTTAACTTTAATTTTTTAACTTTATTAATTCCTTTTCTTCCTTCAAAATGATGAAACAAAGGAATTCACTCCAAAAGAAAGAACAGGAAGAAATGAAAGCCAGGGACTTAACACAGATACAAACAAAATGTCTGGACCAGAATTTAGAGTCACAATAACAATACTAGCTGGGGTTGAAAATATATTAGAATCCCTTTCTGTTGCTATAAGAGAAGTAAAAGCTAGTCAGGATGAAATTTTAAAAAATGCTATAACTGAGCTCAATCATGAATGGATGCCACAGCAGCAAGGATGGATGAAACAGAGAAGCAAATCAGCAATATAGAGGACAAACTTATGGAGAATAATGAAGCAGAAAAAAAGAGGGAGACTAAGGTAAAAGAGCGTGGTATAAGAATTAGAGAGCTCAGTGACTCATTAAAAAGGAATAACATCAGAATCATAGTGGTCCCAAAAGATTAAGAAAGAAAAATGGGGAGAAGGTTTATGTGAGCAAATCATAGTAGAAAACTTTCCTAACCTGTGGAAAGACACAGACATCAAAATCTAGGAAGGACAGAGGACTCCCATTAGAATCAACAAAAACCAACCATCAAGGCATATCATAGTCAAATTCCCTGAGTCAAAATACTCAGGCAAGGAAAGAATCATGAAAGCAGCAAGGGAAAAAAGTTCTTAACCTACAAGGGAAGGCAGATCAGGTAGGCAGCAGACCTAGCCACAGAAACTTGGCAGGCCAGAAAGGAGTGGCAGGATATATTCAATGTGCTGAACTGGAAATATATGCAGCCAAGAATTCTTTATCCAGCAAGGATATCATTCGAAATAGGAGAGATTAAAAAGTTTCCCAGACAAAAATTAAAGGAGTTCATGACCACTAAACTAGCCCTGCAAGAAATTTTAAGGGGGATTCTCTGAAGGGAACACACACACACACACACACACAAGACCAAAAGCAATGAAGACTAGAAAGGATCAGAGAACACCACCAGAAACTCCAACTCTACAGGCAACACAATGGCAATAAATTCTTATCTTTCAGTATTCACTCTAAACATCAATGGACTGAACACTCCAATCAAAAGAAATAGAGTAACAGAATGGATAAGAAATAAAGACCCATCTATATGCTGTTTACAAGAGACTAATTTTAGACCTAAAGACACCTTCAGATTGAAAATAGGGGTATGGAGAACCATCTATCATTCTAATGGTCACCAAAAGAAATCCAGAGTAGCCATACTTATATCGGACAATCTAGATTTTAAAATAAAGACTGTAACAAGAGATGAAGAAGGACATTATATCATAATTAAGGGGCTTATCCAACAAGAAGATCTAACAATTGTAAACATTATGCTCCAAACGTGATAGCACCCAAATATATAAATCAATTAATCACAAACATAAAGAAACTCATTGATGATAATACCATAATAGTAGGGGACTTCAACACCCCACTTACAACAGTAGACAGATCATCTAAACAGAAAATCAACAAGGAAACAATGGCTTTGAATGACACACTGGACCAGATGGAGTTAACAGATATCTACAGAACATTTCATCCTAAAGCGACAGAATACACATTCTTCTCCAGTGCACATGGAACATTCGACAGAATGGATCACATACTGGAACACAAATCAGCCCTTAACAAGTACAAAAAGATTGAGATGATACCATGCATATTTTCAGACCACAATGCTATGAACTTTGGAATCAATCACAAGAAAAAATTTGGAAAGATAACAAATACTTGGAGACTAAAGGACATCCTATTAAAGAATAGTCTAACCAAGAAGTTAGGAAATTAAAAAGTACATGGAAGCCAATGAAAATAACACCACAGCCCCAAACCACTGGGACACAGCAAAGGTGGTCATAAGAGGAAAGTATATAGGAATCCAGGACTTCCTAAAGAAGGAAGAAAGGTCTCAGGTACACAACCTAACCTCTTAAAGTTGGAAAAAGGGCAGCAAATAAAACCCCAAACCAGCAGAAGATAGGAAATAAAAATCAAAGCAGTAATCAATGCCATCAAAACAAACAAACAACAAAACAGTAGAACAGATAAAGAAACCAGGAGCTGGTTCTTTGAAAAAATTAACCAAATTGATAAACCCCTAGCCAGTTCATTCAAAAAGAAAAAGGAAAGGACCCAAATAAATAAAATCAAGAATGAAAGAGGAGAGGTCACAACCAACACAACTGAAATACAAACAATAAAGAGAATATTATGAGCAATTATATGCCGATAAAATGGGAAATCTGGGAGAAATGGACAAATTTCTAGAAATATATAAACTACCAAAATGGAAACAGGAAGAAATAGAAAATTTAAACAGACCCATAACCAGGAAAGAAATCGAATTAGTAATAAAAAATCTCCTGAAAAACAAGAGTCTAGGGCCGGATGGCTTTCCAGGGGAATTCTACCAAACATTTAAAGAGGAGTTAACACTTATTTTTTTGAAACAGTTCCAAAAAAAAAAAAAAAAAAAAGAAATGGAGGGAAAACTTCCAAACTCATTCTATGAAGCCAGCATTACCTTGATTCCAAAACCAAAAAAAGACACCACTAAACAGGAGAACTAAAGACCAATTTCCCTGATGAACATGGATGCAAAAATCCTCAAGATACTAGCAACCATATCTGACAATACATTAAAATAATTATTCACCACGGCCAAGTGGGATTTATACCTGGGAGGCAGGGCTGGTTGAATATCCGCAAAAACAATCAATGTGATACATCACATCAATAAAAGAAAGAATAAGAACCACATGATCCTCTCAATAGATGCAGAGTAAGCATTTGACAAAATACAACATTGTTTCTTGATAAAAACCCTCAAGAAAGTAGGGATAGAAGGATCATACCTCAAGATGATAAAAGCCATATATGGAAGACCAGCCACTAATGTCATCCTCAACGGGGGAAAAGTGAGTTTTTTCCCTAAGGTAAGAACATGACAGGGATGTCCACTCTCACCACTGTTATTCAACATGGTTTTGGAAGCCTTAGCCTCAACAGACAACACAAAGGAATAAAAGGCATCCAAATTGGCCAAGAGGAACTCAAAATTTCACTCTTCACAGATGACATGATACTTTGTATGGAAATCCCAAACGTTTCCACCAAAAAAACCTGCTAGAACTGATCCATGAATTTAGCAAAGTCACAGAATATAAAATCAATGCACAAAAATCAGTTGCATTCCTATACACTTATACACCAATAATGAAGCAACAGAAAGAGAAATCAAGGAATTGATGTCATTTACAATTGCACCAAAACCCATAAAATACCTAGGAATAAATCTAACGAAAGTGGTGAAAAAATATATACACTGAAAACTTATAGAAAGCTTATAAAAGAAATTGAAGAAGACACACAAAAAAATTGAAAAATATTCCATGCTCCTGGATAAGAACAAATGTTGTTAAAATGTCAATACTACTTAAAGCAATCTACATATTCAATACAATCCCTATCAAAAGAACACTAACATTCTTCACAGAGCTAGAACAATCTTAAAATTTGTATGGAACCACAAAAGACCCCAAATAGCCAAAGCAATCCTGAAAAAGAAAACCAAAGCTGAGGCATCACAACTCTGGACTTGAAGATGTATTGCAAAGTTGTAATCAACTAGACAGTATGGTACTGGCACAAAAATAAACACACAGATCAATGGAACAGAATAGAGAACCCAGAAATGGACCCACAAACATATGGCCAACTAATCTTTGACAAAGCAAGAAAGACTATTCAATGGAATAAAGACAGTCTCTTCAGCAAATGGTGCTGGGAAAACTGGACAGCGACATGCAGAAAAAAATGAACTTGGACCACAGTCTTACACCATACACAAAAATAAACTCAAGATGGATGAAAGACCTAAATAAAAGACAGAAAGCCATCAAAATCATAGAAAAGAAAGCAAGCAAAAATCTCTTTGACCTCAGCCAATGAGTTTCTTACTCAACACATTTCTGGAGGCAAGGAAAACCAAAGCAAAAATGAACTATTGGAACTCATAAAAATAAACAGTCTTGCACAGCGAAGGAAACAATCAGCAAAATTAAAAGGCAACCGACAGAGTGGGAGAAGATATTTGCAAATGACATAGCAGATAAAAGGTTGTTATCCAAAATCTATAAAGAATTTACCAATTCAACACCCAAAAAAACAAATAATCCAGTAATAAGAAACGGGCAAAAGACATGAATAGACACTTCTCCAAAGAAGACATCCAGATGGCCAACCGACACATTAAAAAAAATGTTCAACATCACTTATCATCAGGGGAATACAAATCAAAACCACAATGAGACACCACCTCACACCTGTCAGAATTGCAAACATTAACAACTCAGGCAACAACAGATGCTAGCGAAGATATGGAGAAAGAGGATCTTTTTTACATGGTTGGTGGGAATGTAAACTGGTGCAGCCACTCTGGAAAACAGTATGCAGGTTCTTCAAAAAAATTAAAAATAGAACTACCCTATGACCCAGCAATTGACCAAGAATCTATCCAAGGGTTACAGGTGTGCTGTTTCAAAGGGGCACATGCACCCCAATGTTTATAGCAGCACTATCAACAATATCCAAAGTATGGAAGAGCCCAAATATCCATCAACTGATGAATGGATAAAGAAGATGTGGTATATATATATGGAGTATTACTCGGCAATAAAAAAATAATAAAATCTTGCCATTTGTAACTATGTGGGTGGAACTAGAGGGTATTAGTTAAGCAAAATTAGTTGGAGAAAGACAAATTTCAGATGACTTCACTCATATGAGGAATTTAAGACACAAAAAAATGAACATAAGGGAAGGGAAGCAAAAATAATATGAAAACAGGGAGCGGGGCGCCTGGGTGGCTCAGTCAGTTAAACGTCTGACTTCGGCTCGGGTCATTGTCTCACAGTTTGTGACTTTGAGCCCCACGTTGGGCTCTGTGCGGACAGCTTGGATCCTGGAGTCTGCTTTGGATTCTGTGTTTTCTTCTCTCTCTGCCCCTTCCCCACTTGTGCTCTGTCGCTATCAAAAATTAATAAATCTAAAAAAAATATTTAAAAAAACAGGAAGGGAGACAAAACAGAAGAGAAAATATAAAGAACAAACAGAGGGTTGCTGGAGGGGTTGTGGGAGGGGGGATGGGCTAAATGGGTAAGGAGTATTAAAGAATCTACTCCTGAAATGATTGTTACACTACATGCTAACTTGGATGTAAACTAAAAAATTAATTAATTAAAAAAAATTTTTTTAAAAAGAAAAAGTTTAAGGGGATGGGAATGGATACATCAATGACCCAAGTTCTTCACTGTAGTTGAGGGAGGAACAAAGTTGAGAATGAAATGAGTAGCTAAGGTTCTTCTCGCCCAGAAGTGAGGCCAGCACCCTTCCAACTCCTCTCAGCTTGGCCTATATGCAGAAATTCTGCTCTGGACACCTTCGAATACCTTATTCCTCTCATTATTAATATAGGTATGAAAGGCAAGTCTCAAGGGGCCCCATTGGTCAAACTATCCCTGAGTAAGATTAACTCAAGGAGACTTCCCAGTTAAAAGCTGGGGAAATCTTTCTTGGGTGTTGGTTGTGAATGTTTCACAGGGAAAACCTAGTTTGAAAAAGAGCAAATTAATGATGGAAATGGATATATGGACTGCCAAAGTTCTCCATATCAAATGAGAATGGTATAAATCTGACACCAAAGTGACTAGCACACTCTTTTGGCAAGCTAGCTGTCTTGGGAATAAGAAACACTTGGCTGGGGCAAAGGAAACCTCCACTGGCTGCCCTGGGAACCAGTTTTGCAAGAATTCTTCACTGGGACTTCAGAAAAGGGATGAGAAGCTTCTGGCACTGAATGGACTTCTTACCCTATCCTACAGTGGATACAGTCACCAGTGGTTTGGATATCATGGGTTTTAACACCTATGTATTTGTAATCAGGCTCTGTCGATTGCACTTGAATGGGCAATGCACTGACCAGTTCTGGGAGCTGAATCTGGGAAAAATTTGCCTTTTGGTATGAAGTCATCTCAGGAAGCTATGGGAGGGAAGCAAACTGGGTAAACATCACTGTGCCTGCACAAAACTACAAAACTGCCAAGACCCACAAGCTCAGTAACAGTTATCTTTATTCTGGGATATCAGAAACTGATTGCTCTAGGCTAGCATAGGAATGGAGTGGGAGCTGACCACCAATCCCTAGGCACTCGCTGTGTGGATGAAAGCCTTATAACATCTCAGTGTGACTCCTGACCTCATTAGAAAGACAGCTAGGGGATCAGAATTGATACCTGATGGGTCAAAGTTCTTCATTTCAGCAGAGAATGGGATAAAACTGAAAATAAAATGACTAGCTCTGTTTCTCTTCTCCCCAGAAGTGAGGATGCTTCCTTCCAATTCCTCTGGCTTTTGTACACCAACATTTTGTCTGGCAATCTTCAAATGTCCCATATCTTTTATTGTCAAAATATTTCTAAAAGACAAGTCCCAAGGGTTTTTTTGCCCAACCTACTATGCCAGAGTCTGCATAACTTGGCCAGGCTCCCTAATTAAAATGAGAGTCATTTCTCTTAAGTCTGGCCTTGAATTTCCCACAGTGGGGACTTATTTAAAAAAAGAGAGAGAAGATATGGGAATGGATAGACAGAAAGCCAAAAATCTTCATTTCAGACAAGAATAGGATAATTCTGGGAATGAAGTGAATAGCACAATCTGCTGGCAAGTTCACTGTTTTCTGGGCTGCATAAATGGGAATCATCCCTCTGCTAAACCTGAGAGTCCTGTCTGCAAGATCTGTGCATTCTGTTTTCTAAATGTTTATATTTGGGAGAGAGAGACACACACACAGAGTGTGGGCAGAGAAGGCACAGAGAGAGAGGGAGACACAGAATCTGAAGCAGGCTCCACGCTCTGAGCTGTCAGTACAGAGCCCAACATGAGGCTTGAACTCACAAACTACGAGATCATGACCTGAGCCAAAGTCAGATGCTTAAACAACTGAGCAACCCAAGCTCCCCGTTATCTGTGAATTCTTACCTCAGGTAGGGCAAGGAGTCCTTTGACCCTCAGCTTTCTTCCAGCTCTTTCCTTCAATGGATAGAGGCAGTAATAATTAGGTGATGGTGGTGTTGGCTCTCAGCTAACACTTGTGTGGGACTGGGCTCTGGTCTTGTAAACTTTGATCTTTTTCCTTGTTGACAAGCTCAGGAATTGCAATGTGCATAAGCAAAACTTCAGCTGATAGGAATGCAGGCAATTCAGGCAGCAGGGGGGAAAGCCTTAGCAGGGTGACCGTTGCAATACCAATCACAGCCTGCCAAGCACCATATGTTCAGTAAGAAGACGACAGTGTTTCCTCAATGATATAAGAAATTGATTTGTCCAATTGGCAAGGAAATGGAGTGGGAGCTTGTTTCCAATTGCTGGGAGATTGCTCTCTAGGTGACAGCTGCATTGCCTTTGACTCCTTACCGCTGATATATTTACTTTGCCCTAGAAGTAAGGCAGGCTGTTGTCAACACCGCCCGTTTGTCCACAGGAAAACCTCTTGTGCCAAACACTTTCTACTGCCCTATGGCTCCTGATTCCTGTTGCCAATGTAAGTTTGGTAGGGAAGCCCATGAATCACCCTTTGTCCAAGCTATCCCACATTCAGGGAACTTGGTATAAAAGACTTGACAAACTCAGAGGAGAGGCTTCCAGACTCCTGCCCACAAGACCCCACAGGGAAGAACTGGTTAATAATAATAGTAATAAGTACTTATTATTATTATTTAGTAGGAAACACACTGAGGACTAAAGTTCTTCACCTTATATTAAAATGGAATGAAGCAGGGACTACTGACATGAGCACCATTTCCTAGGCAAGCTTGGTGTCCTGAGAGTAAGAAGGAAACACATGGGGGGTTAGGATGAAGGGAAGCACCAGGCACAAGAACACTGCATCGTGAACTTGATAGACCAGGAAGGCTTCTGGCTCTTGCCTTTCTCTTCCATTCAGTGGGTAGAAGCACTTGTTATATAGCTAAACTTTGGCTTCTTTGTGCTGGCTGGCAGCCATGTCTGTGGAACTGGGTTCTGGTCCCAGAGTCCTGGAATGGACTCTCTGTCCTGACCATCTGGTGAAGAAGAATGCTCATTCTCAAACTTTGATTTTCTCAGAACGCAGGAATCTCACAGGGGAAGTGGGTTAGGGGGCAACCAACCCTCCTCAGGTGAACAGAAGACTGCAACACACAGAGATCTCAGTAAATGAGGACAATATTTCCTTAGTAATCGCTATGTGTTAGCTGGTTGTGAATGCTGGGCACTCTCTGAGTAACAGCCACATGGTTCCTGAGTCTGACCTCTGACCTCCATCTCCCTTTGCACATAAGTGAGGATGGCTCCCTCAAATAACACTTGCCCCTACTCACAGGAAACCGTCTTGTGCAGAACACTTTACAATGCTTTTTGCCTTTTGTTTCCAAGATAGGTCTCGTAGATGAGCCCATGGAGAACCCATTGTCCAAGTTATCCTGGATTTAGGGGAACATAGCAGGACTCCACAATTAAAATCAGAGAGAAATACTTCCAAGCTCATAATCCCTTACAGAAAACCCCTCTTAGAAAAAGATCAAGGGGAGGCACCTGAAGTCTCAGTTGTTTAAATGTCAGACTTCACCTCAGGTCATGATCTCACAGTTCAAGGGTATAAGCCTCAAGTTAGCCTCTGTACTGACAGCTCAGAGCCTGGAGCCTGCTTTGAATTCTGTATCTCCCTCTCTGTATGCCCCTCCCCCACTTATACTGTCTTTCTAAAAAAAAAAAACACTAAAAAAATTGAAAAGAAAAAGATCAGGGGTGCCTGAATGGCTCAGTCGGTTGAGCGTCTGACTTCAGCTCAGGTCATGATCTCAAGGTCTGTGGGTTCAAGCTCCACGTTGGGCTCTGTGCTGACAGCTCAGAGTCTGGAGCCTGCTTCAGATTCTGTGTCTCCCTCTCTCTGCTCCTCCCCTGCTCTCTCTCTCAAAAATAAACATTAAAAAAATTTAAAGAAAAAGATCAAGGGAAATGGAAGGGATGCACTTTGGTCCAAATTATTTGTCTCAGACTATATAATAGAATAAAGCAGTGAGTGAAATTACTGGCACAATTCCTCTGGGAAGCTTGGTTACCTAGGAGTATGGAAAACTTGTGGGCTCTAGAGAAATAGAACATATTTTAGCTAAATCTGGGAGCCCTAGTGTAGTACAAAAACCCTCATTTGACCTCAGTGTAGGAGGGCTTGGAGCTCTGGGCAGCTTGGCAGCTTTTCTGGTTAGGGGTAAAAGCTGTGGTGATTTGGAGGATGGAGTTTCAGTATGGGCTGATGCCCAAGTCTGTGGTAGTGGGCTCTGATTTTTTTTTTTTTTTTTTTTTTTAGTTTTTGAGTAGCTTCTTTCTACTTTCACCTCCTGGGCAAAAGGACTGGGCATGCAGGGACACTTAGACTATCAGAAAGCAGGATGCTCAGGCAGTCTATGGCGAGGGGCACTGAGCACTGGAAGAGTCACTGCACAAACATAAGACTTAAATGCCCCAAGTTTCTAGGAAGGCAATATTTTTTCCTTGATATCAGAAATTAGTTTTTGTGGGAGTAGAAAACAATCTCCATGTATGCTCACTGGGAATTAATCAGTGTTATGAGTGTGACTTTTTGTTTTTTTTCCCTCTGACTATGGCCCTGAAGGCCCTGTCTCCAAGGACTTTTGCCACAGAAATGAGGCCAACTGTCTCCCAATATCACATGCCCCCACCCACAAATAATCCTCTTGTCCTTAATACATTCAAGTCCCCACTACCTCCTGTTCCCAAATTAGATCTGACAGACACCCCAGGGGCACCTTTTTATCTAGCTATTCCACATTTATGGGAACTTGGAATGAATCCACATTTAAAATTGGAGAAAACGGCTGCCAGACCCTGGCACTGAATGTCTCATAGTGAACACATGGTTAGGATAAGTGTAAGGGGAATTAAAAATGCTACACTGAGGGCTAAAGTTCATCTAGAATGAAAAACGAATGAGGCTGTAGAGAATGATACTAGTACAATTCCCAGGGCAAGTTTGGTGTCCAAGAAGTAAAAAAGCCCTGTGTCCTGAAGAGAAATCCACTAGCTATATCAGGGAGACCTGTGGGCAAAAGTCATGCAAACCCAACCTTAATAAGGTCAGGAATGTATCAAGCTATCACCAACTTTCAAGCCCTTCCCATCTGTGGATAAGGGCAGTCTACAAGATAGTCACAAGGTAAGATCTTGCTCCTTGGGAAGTCTGCAGAATCAGGTGGTGGTATTTTAGTGTTTTAGTATTTTGTGCTCTCACCTGCTCGGTGAATGGACTTTACATGCATGAACCCTGAGTGTCTAAAGAGGTAGGGAGCTTAGGCTTTCCTGAAAGGGGTGGACAGAGAGCAGTGCAATGGTCCCATGCCAACAGAAACCTGACAAACGCAGCATTCTTACTGGCAGGAAGGCAAACTTTACTTTTCTATATGAGAAAATAATAGCTACATGATGACACCCGGTGTGAGTACAGGCTCCCTGGGAATTACTGGGCACTGTCTGAATGACAGCCTCATGCCTCCTGAATTTGACCCTAGTCCTTGCTCTGGAAATGAGATCAGATCCTTCCCAACATCATCTCCCTCTGTGCACAGGCAAACCTCTTGTGTTGAACAGTTTCAAATATCCTGGTGACTCCTTTTGCCAAGGTTTGTCTTGCAGCAGAGTTTCATGGACTCCTGTTGCCCAGCCTATCCCAGATTACTGGGAACTAGTCAAAACTCCATGATTAAAATCAGGAATGCTCCCAGATTATGTCTGTGAATGTCCCTTAATGAAATCTTCATTCATTAAAGAGCAAGGGAATCTGAAGGGATGCACTGAGGAACAAATGTCTTCCTTTCACATAAAAATGTTATAAAGCTTCAAAAGAAGTCACAACACTTTTCCGTGGGTAAGGTTGGTGTCAGCATCAATATCAGTGGGCCAGGTCCAAGGTGAACATCCATTACCTACACTTAGGAGCCCTTTGTGCAAAAGGGCTATCACTATTTTCCATTGCTTTCCTTCAAGAATAAAGCAGTGGTGATTTGGGGGTCTTGTCTGGATCCTGGCTGACACCTACATCTGTGGAAATAGGCTCTGGTCTTTTAGTTATGGAGTTTTTCTATCCTCACCTCTTCAAGGTATGGACTTTGCATGGACAAACTGTTAATATCTCAGAATGTAGGAAGCACAGGCATTCCAAGATGTTGGTAGAGAGCAGTTAGCAACCATGTGGGTCAAAACAATCCTGCCAAGCACTGAGTTCTCAGTAACAGAACAATCTGGTTTCACTAAGTTAGAAGAGTTTGAAAACCCAAGCAGGGCCTACAAAGAAAGTGCAATATACTCAATTCTGTGATACAACCCTGTGGGGAAACCACCTTTCAACCAATATCATGTTTCATTAGGTGAGAAGTGTTTGAAAACCCATGCAGGACCTTTCAGAAAGTGCCCTATACTCAACTCTATCAAACAGCACAAACTAACATCTTTCACATACACCACAAAATAACCAACATGTAGCTAACACACACTAAGATCTTTGCACCAAACACATTCCAGACACATACCATTATACACCACAAAGAGCACTCATAATCCTCACAAAATTCCTGTGTCACACATAAGCTCCCAACATAAAACACACAAAACAAACCACAACATACCCAAGTACCACACAGTAACACTTATGTAGAACTCTCTTGTGGTCTTTCTTATCCTGCTTATAAGTCAGATAAAGACACACACCGCATGTACACTACACCAACAATTCACATTACACACACATCACATATACAAAACATAAATCACACAAACCACACATACATCACACTACATACACAACACATATTCCCTACACATGCTTCCCATATAACACACACAGAAATACTCATACACCAGCGATATATTGCTTATAAACCACATAAATACACACATCTGTACATAAACACATCACACACCTAACAAACACAACTCCTACACATTCCACATATACCAAATTTCTGAACTACACACACAAACACACACACACTACAGATACCACAAATTCAAAATCCACATATCCACAACACATATGACATGTCATGTTCACAACACATACACAATTATACAGCCATCAAACACACCCCACCTTCACCACACAAGAACTTCACAGAAATCACACAAATATGACACATATAGACATCCCACATATAAACCACAAATACAAAACACATATATTCCATATACACATACAACATACATGCCACCAAGCTGACCTTTCACATACTTACCAGATGCAAACTACACACGCACCACACAGAACACATACACCACACACATCACACTCATGTCACACACAGACCTACACACACCAAACTTACATATACCAACAAGCATACATATGACAAATACACACAGAGTACAAACATCACACAACACTTTTATCACACACAAACACCACTTAAACACTACTCACACACCACATATCACACACACACATCAAACATACACCAACCACACATATACCAAGCAAAAACACAACACATACATTATACACACACATAGCACACACTACACCTATAGCACACACACATTTCATACACACAACACACTTATACAACAGACTGACACTACACATACACTATAGATATAGGGCACACATATGCCAAATATACACCTCAGATGCACAATATGAAATCACAATTTCATTGCACACACAGCACACATACTCTATATGCATTGCTCTAAGGAACCATGAGTCATAAACACACCATACATATACAACAGACATATAACATATACACCACAAACACCGCACAGAGAACAGTGTCACCAAACAACATGACACATTGGCCGCAAACACACACACCACACATGAACCACACATATAACACCTACATCACACATACCACACACACCATTCAAATGTACCACACCAATGAACACACCACAGATTCACTACATATGCTTCCCACATACCACATATTTATCACAGACACGCCATATATCCAACACATATTCACCAAAGACAAAATACATATACACATGTAACACACACAATGCCCCAATCCTCATAACATCAACATTGACCAGTAATGTGCACACACACACACACATACACACACAACAGAGAACTCATATTGCACATACACTGGTCAGCATACACACGGAATACATAACACATACACACCAAACACTAAACACATATTTGTAAAACACATACATGATATAGACCACACACAGACCACATATACTCCCAGACATCCCACAAACACAACTCACACATTACATAAATATTACACATACTTCACACATAGAACAACCACCAACTGCACTTATTCCAAACACACACATAGCACACACACCACACTTCTACATCACCCACACCATACCTATACCACAACACATGCTGACCTCACACACGCTATACAAAGAACACACATAGAAATCAAACTGATTTATACCACCATACAGCATAGATACACCCCACGCCAATACTTGCCAAATAAGTGCCACAGACAACATATACATCACATTTTCAGTGCACCTGTCACATTCACCACACGTACCTTACACAGAATTCACAAATACACACTGCAGATGCAAAACCTAGACATCGCACACAGCCTCACTCACACAACACAAATACCATTCCCATACACACATATACCGCACTCACACACATATACCAGACATTCACAGCTCATACACTGTGCACACCACAGAAACACAACATATATAACTTATGCATGCACCACACCCAAAACACCCATGCTACACATACATGATGCACACACCACACATATGACACACAAACAAGCCAGGCATACACAGAAATGCTATACCTACAGCACACACTAGCTCACATACACTGCACAGATACCACATGCAAAACTCCATATGTACAACACACACACACTCCACACATATACCAACACACACAGCATGCCATACCCCTCACACAGGACACATATGCTCCCATGCCCCACAAATATATGACACATACACTACACATATGCCACAAGTATACCACAGAGACACCTCACAAACAAGGTGTATATTAAACAAATATACATGACATACACAAAACAGACTCACAATGAATATGCCACAGACACCACACACACCACCAGTACCACACACAAAAGCATATACACTGATAATTTTCATGCATATGCTACACACATGGATGCACAGGCTGCCTGCCTACAACACACATACTTCACAGGTGACACACACACCACACATATAAAAATATATCACAAAATAACCACACAAGTCCCCCCACACACAAAGGCCACACCTACAACTTCTACAGCAAAAGTATACCACGGTCACACATATGTGTATGTTCCCACATGCACATAACCACAGAAACACCACTCACATTACACAAATACCACACGCTTGGACACAAAGCACCTAAGTCAACATCAAACGTGCAATACACATGCCAAACATTCATCATGCACACATCACACACATTACACACACAGAATACATATGACACCAATACATATGACACACACACCAAACAACACACATACAACACAGACATATGCCACACGTACACCATAGGAATACCTCCCACACACCCCATGTATACCACACCCATGCTAAATAGACACTACACACAACATAGCCACCCAAGTTTTACACCACACACACCACACACTCATACATATCACAAATAGAAGACATATATTTCAATAACGTACCTTGTACACACAATTCCACAACATATATATCACAAAGACACTATAATATTACCACACTTTAAACGTGTGTTTAAACACACATACCATACATATGTAAATCACTGCCACACAAATAACACACAACTACCCACACTGCACAGACCACACTTACTCTGCATATACTGCACATATAAACCATGTTAACAATTCATATAAACCACAACACACAGTTCACATGCACCACACCAAAACAAATACTAAGTTCTACACATACAGTGCACTCACACCACAGATATTATACACACACACACACACACAAATACAAAGCACAAACCCTACACCTACACTGCAGACACACTGCACATATTCAACACACATTCAAATACACACGAACACCACTCATAGGAACACATACTTCACACTCACACCCACCCACCACACCACACCTTATTCAACACACACACACACGCACACACTCAAATGCACCACACAAATATCACTCACAAGAACACATACTTCACACCCACACCCACACACCACACCTTCACCACAAATACACCCCACATATACCTCACACATGCTCAGCATACACACACCACACACAACACATATTCCATACAAACATACCAGACTCCACTTATTTTCCATACATAAAACACACACAGAAAACATGCACCATGCACACAAAACATACCCCACTCTCACCCCACAGATACACTATTCTTTCACAGTGATACATACACACCACATATACTTCACAGAACCAACACATAAACACCACACACACAACAGGTACATCACAATTTCACCACACATACTACACATACCTCCCATGCACCACACCTAAAACACTCCTATTTCACAGAGACACTCAACATATACACCACAACACATATTCACAATGCCACAGCACACACATTCCACATTACCACAAACACACACATACACCACACATACACAAAACATGACACCTATAGCAATGTACACACACAGCATGCATATGCTACACCCACTACATATGCAACATTACTGCACACATCACATTCATGTACAACCACATGACACACAGAACACATTACCACACACAACATATATACCACACACACAAACAATATACATGTCATTTGATAACTACCCATATGGCACACACAAACTACACAGACACCACATTCATACCACAGATACACAGCACACACAAATGTCACACATATGACAAACACACCAAAAACTCCCTAGAGATACAAATAGTCATAGTCTACATCTATGCCACACACATACACATACCACACACACCACCCACATGCACCACAAAGAAAAATCCTTTATGCCCAGATCAAACACACACTACACATACACAACACATACATTGCATATACACTACAAATATACCACACACACAGCATACATCCTACCACCACACACCACACAATTACTTTGACCACAGACACACCACACATGCAAACATACACACATACATCACAAAGAACCACACCTACATCACACATGTGACACACAAACCAAATATATCAGTTAATATACATGCCATGTACACACCACAATATGCAAAACACACAAAATATGCATATGTCATGCAAACACCATACATATTGCACACACATCTCACATACACCACACCTAAGACATGCACATATTACTCACATACATCACCTTCTCAACACACAAAAACACATAACTATATACTCACCACACACACAACATACACAACATAAAAACTGCCACACAAACATCACTCAATCGCTTCAAACAAGGATTGCATATACCACACACAACACACATACAACAAACATCAACCACACACATACAAAACACTCACACACAACATGCACCACACACACCACATATAAACCAGATCACTCAACACAAAATACACAACAGATATACACTACACACACTAAACAAGCACCACAAACACAGCACACAATACCAAACACACACCACACAAACAATACAGGTGTAACACAAACAGATTTACACCACATATGCACAATGGGTAAACCACACACAGCACACATATACACCATCCACGTGACAAATATACACCACGCACATTTAACCTATTCACCACACTGACACCACACTCACCAATGCACGCCACAACATACTGCTCAAAACTCACACCTAATCCACACATACAAAAGACATATCTCACATGCAAATGCCAGATACACACCACATAACTATCACATGTAGGCCATACACTCCAATGCCTACACATCAAAAAAATCTACAAAGTACGAGTCCACAGATACACCAATAAGATAACACACATAGAAACTTGGCACTCACATCACAAACACACTATATACACTCAACACACATACCACATGTTACCACACATATGACATTTACACCACACAGACACCACACCACACATCAAACACATATGACTTATAGGTCAAAACATGTGCATACATATACCACAAACACCAACCATACATATATCATACACGACACACAAACCAAAGATGCTACCACAGCAAACATAGACCACATACATATAACCCATATGTCATGTTGGTAATACACACAAACTGAACCGACAGCTCATATATAGCACATGCAGATATATGTCACCCATGTGCCATAGTTACACCACAAACACATCATATCACATTTATAACAAACCACATGCTAAATAGATATGACACACAACATATACAAAGAATTTCACCAGACAAAACACATGGACACATTACACACATACACCACACTTAACCCACACATATACAACATATATGCTTCACACATGCACACCACACACAAACCACACATATGCCACACACAAAAACCACACACACCAAAGACAACATATACAGCACACACATTCTACACATCAAAAACACATCACACCTACCATACACACATTACCTATACAGAACAACACACACCACACTTGATTCACCTATGCCACACCTACACACATCACATATCATGCACAAAAATATCACATATACCACACATAAATACCACACATACGAAATACATATACTGCAAGCACAGATTCATGACACATACACCTCACACACCACAGAGATAAACAACACAGGTGCCATACACACAAACTCCACACATACTGCAAACACACCCTACATTTACCACAACTTATACCAGACATACTCCCACACATCATAGACATAACACACCTATCCTACAAGCACAGAGACAACCCAAATCCACTGCACACATACCACACAAACATGCACCAAATACACACCATGCACACCACAAGACATTTCTCAACCCACACCTACACCACTTCCACTCCATCCAACCACAAATATATACCGCATTTCACCACAAATATATATTACACACATCACAAAACACACAAACACCACACAAAGATTGCATATATACCACACACTGCACATAAATTACACATATACCACGTACACACAAAACCCACACCACTCATATCCTGCACATAAAAGACAGCATGCATCACTTATACTAAATACAAAGACTATGCACAAGAAACACAACACACATAAATTCCATGCACACAATACATACACCACACCACAGTGCACATGCACCAAAAATATACCACATGCACACCACACACACCATAGCTGCTCCGAATGTACCACACACATCTGCATGCACACACACTACATGCCCTGCCCAAACCAGACATTCCACACAGAGACACACAAACACCATACCCACACCAGATATATACCTCACATACATCCCACATATACCAAACACATGCACATGTGCGCACACACACACATGCCACATACCTGCCACACACACTTCACATATCAAACTTCCATCGCATATACACCATACATACAGTACACACTCTCACTGATACACACCACACATAGTGAACACACAGGCATACCATACATATACCAGAAACACACCAATATATACCACACACATACTCCAAAAGAGACCACGCACTCACCAATCATGACACATATACATGACAAATATAGCACATATTGCACATATACAACACGTACCACATAGATGCCAAACATTCACGAGATATGACTCACAAATACAAACACCACATGTGCACCAACAAATCTTCAAAACAAACATCAACACCACACATATCTGCACACAACACAAAAGACAGACACACACACCACACATGTACCACACACACAAACACACACACCACATACATCACACACAGCACATGTGCCACACAAATACCACAAAAACACACACTACTTGTGGAGAACAAACACACCAGAGATATGCCATCATCACAACTCTTATGCCATACATACAGCACACATGAACACACAAAACCTCCTATATAGCACTGACACACCACACACACTCCACCAACAGCACTCAAATACCATAATCACATACACACCGTACACATGCCATATATATCATACATATAAAACACACAAAAACACTTAAATCACAACCATTTTAAACATATACCACACACAACACACACATAACAATACATTGACACACCACAGAAATACCAAACAAGAGATAACACACACACGTACCACACATGTCACACAATAAACACACATACAGAACACTTATTCCACAAGTAAAACACACACAATAACCTTACCAAATCCATAACACACATGACATGTGTGTCATACATATACCTCAACAGGCCACACACATCACATATAAACCACACCTATATCTCACACACACATTCCACATACACACCAAAGAACTCAACACAAAAAGGACTCTTACACCATGCACATAGCACACACCAACAGTCTGCCTTCACACAACATGCACCACAAATATACCAAATATACACACTTCATCTGTACTACAACACATCACACACATAGCACATATCAGACCTTCACCACATGTACAGTACACATGTGCCACACACAAACACACACACTTCACACAGCTCAAGTACAACACACAGCATATAGAGATACCACAAACACACCACACAATAAGCACCTACTTACAACACTCACACACCACAATAACCACATATTTATATAGATCCACAGACATACACTACACATGCCACATGTACACAATGGACACAGATATTCCACACATACACCACAAACACATTAACACTATTCCATACATACACACACACACTACATAGATATACCACACTCTCCGTACACATACAACACATGCACACACCACACATATACCACAAAACATACACACACACCATGTACATACCACAGACACCTCATACAGCACATATGCATCCCATGTATACCACACATAAGTACTCATGCCTATCACAGACATACACACTACAGTCTCATCAGACACACACCACACATACACACAACAAACATAGAGCACACTCCTCAAACTTATCCTGCAAACACACACCCACACAACACAGAAAGTACACACATGATACATACACCACATGAAACTACACATACCACACTTCCATGATGAAAATGTACCACACACATGTACCACATGCAAATCAACACACAACACATACAGCACTGCCACACCACCCATAAACCCTTCACAGACCACACCCAGAATATACACGCACACCAAGCACATACATGACATATGCACTACACAACCCCACACATAAAATAACAATACACAAAATACAACTCACACTCTACAAATACATCACACACACACCGCTTACACACACATCAGAAACACAACACGTACAACACACAAACCACAGACTGTATGTACTCACTACACACACACCATACACCAGAAATAACCCCACAAAACCTAAATCAAATACATACCATGGAGACAACCACCATTATGCGTATGCCACACTCAATGTACACACACACTACACATACACTCAGGCCAAATATACTCCACATAGATAACACACACACACAAGATATATACATTACATATTCCACACCCAGACCACACATTTACCACACAAACAAGCTACACATACATCACACACAGCGCATATACTATACAAACACAAAGACTGCCACAAAACACAGCCCCTACACAGATACCACAAACACATTACACATATTCCACACACATACATACACCACACCAATACCATTCACACACCACACATATGCAAAACTCACACAGATGATACAAACCCCACACAAAACATAGCAAAACTATTCATAAATAGCACAGGTATCCCATGTACACACTAGACACACACTTAGAACTATTATGACAGGTGTATCACATGTGTGCATTACACACACACTTAGAACTATTAAGTTGCACACACCACATGTATCACTCACACACCTGAACCACACACCAGGTAATACTGCATATACAGAACACACATACTCCACACACACTGCACACACACCACACATTAACAACATGCCCACCTGAAACACATACAACACTCACATTGCGTATATAGTACACACACACCACATACCATGCACACACAGGAAAAGCATACACCACACACGCACACACAACCTACAACACTCTTTCACCACACACACCACACATACATTACACATGCAAGACACATATTTCAGAGACACACACCACACACACAAAAGGCACGCAACTGTTACACCACACAACCATATGTACCACAATTTCAACACTTACATATGATACATCTACCATACACACACACCTCACATGCACAAATCCTCACCATACAGATACCAAACACCCCACATATACTACATACACACACTACCCATAAACTACACACATGATATACAAACACCACACATGGCACACATATTCCATACAAACTCCCACACAGGTTTACCACCACAAACAACACATAACCACACAAACACCACACATACACCACATGGACACCACACGCACACCAGGCCTATATTATATGCACGCACCACACACAACACACAAAATGTACATACACCACACACTCA
This sequence comes from Panthera tigris, assembly GCF_018350195.1. Taxonomy (NCBI): domain Eukaryota; kingdom Metazoa; phylum Chordata; class Mammalia; order Carnivora; family Felidae; genus Panthera; species Panthera tigris. The sequence continues at coordinate 24,470,154 of NC_056673.1, forward strand.
CCACACACCCCACACTGGTAACACACACAACACATAGGAGACACACAAAAAACATCATGCATATGCTGTACCCATGTGTATACCACACACAAACCATAGACCATTAGCCAAAAATATACTGCACACAGACACAGATAGCTTGGACATACCTCACATACACCACAAAGACTGCACATGTCACAGACACCATACACACAGCAGGCATATACCATACACACAACACACATACCTAATACATGACACACATTTTCCACTCAGACACAACACATATGTGACAAGGAAACTACACATATATCTCACAATTACCACATATACCACACTTAATCCACACTCATATCACACACATAACACATACACCATGCCTATATTACACACACACACAGATATAACAAGGCATACAGCACATGGAAATAATGCACTCAGCATACAAACCACCCTCACACAAACACAAGTACTAACGACACATATAATACACATACATTAACCACATTCCACACTCACACACCACATAAAGACCAAACACATCACAAAAATACAAAACAAACACACATACCAAATATACACCACATGCATGTAACATACAACTCACACAGCAAACATATTTATCTCCCACACACCACACATGCAGCACACACACCAAAGACACAGGCCACACATACAACACTCACCACACATGACCATATATACATTACACTGAAGACACTTATAACACATACACACACACCCTCCACATACCACAATTTGCATACCACATTAGCCATGTTAATACTACATACACACTTACAGCACACATACACAATGTATGAGGCAGAAATGCCCTACACTCCATGCTGTGAAACAACAAGGTAGAGAAACAGTCTTTCAACTAGTATCTGGTTTCACTAAGTGGGAACTGTTTGCAAACCAATCCGGGACCTAGACAGTAAGTGCCACTACTCAACTCCATCAAAGTGCACTTTCAGGAAACCATCTTTTAACTGATATCTCATTTCACTGAGTTAAAAGTGTTTGAAAACCACCCACTATGTAAGAATCTTGTGCAGAAACCATCTTTAAGCATCATTTATTTCAGTAAGTTAGAATTGTTTGAAAATCTACGTGGGGTCTATGAGGAAAGTGCCATATACTCAAGTCTGTCAAAGTGCACTTTGGGGAAACAATCTTTCAAATCACATCGTGTATCACTAAGAATTGTTTGAATCCTATGAGGGGAACGGTGTGGAAAGTGACATTTACTCGACATTGTGAGAGAGTACTATGGAGCAACCATCGTTCATCTGTCATCATGTTTCAATAAGAGAACTGTTTGAAAAACTATGTGGGGCCTACAAGGTCAGTACCATTACACTCACGTCTGTGAAAGAACACTGGGAAACCATCTTTTAACATCTTGTTTCCCTCAGAAGTGTTTGAAACCTACGTGGCGACTAGGAGGAAAGTGCCATATACTCAACTCTGTCCAACTGCACTTTGGGGAAACAATCTTTCAACTAATATGCAAGGATACAACCCACCGTTTACAGAAAAACACCACACATATATCACACATACCACAATACACATACACACAACACACAAACACAAAACATGAAATATACACCACACACTGCCCTCATACATTATACTCAAGGCACGTATAACACACAGACATGCACACCCTGCACACACCGCACAACTTGCACACCACATTAGCCACGTTAATACTACATGCACATCTACATCACACATTCACCATGTACACATCCGTATGTTACACACACAACACAAACACCACACACTCACCATGCATAGGCCACAACATATCTGACACAGATCACACATGCCCCAAACACCCAAAGTTATAACCCTCCCACAGTATTACCACATTCAGCACATACACACAATTTCTAAACCATCCACCTCTCCTATATCACACAAACACACTCCACATACACACCACAGACACCAAACTTACACCACATATCCAGAAGACAGATGCCACCTCCCCTACACATAACCTACACATACACAACACACACTGCATATATAGATACAAATGTGACACATATACCATACAGCTACACCACTCGTACACCAAATTCACAGAGATATAAACATATATCTCATATGACACATGAATACCACACAAACACATCACCCATTCACCACATACATATCACACAGATATCTTACACACACTGTTTACTACACACGATACACATACACACACACATACACAACCCCCATGTATACCACACACACTCTCCACATATACACCCCGTACACATCATATACCACACACAACACACAATACACAGACAACGCATATACAATAAACACTTCATGATAATCCATACATGTATGAAATACAGACACCACGCACACACTTGTATTACACAATCTCCACCTATAAGCCACACCATAAAACTACACATGCACCACATACAAAACACACACGCCATACAAAGACCACACACAAGCATACATTATAAGTGGAGCATCCACACATGACACCTATAGCACAATCACAATATATATACCACCCTTTCAGCACACAGAAAGACACATACAGCACCTATAAACACAACATACACACACTAATGGACACCACACAAATGCCATACATAGACAAAAACCACATATACAACATACATATCCATTAGGAACAGGAACATGCACTAGCCACAACCACTACAAACGTATACCACACACGCCACACATGTACCCCCAACAAACACAAACCACCACCCATGCCTTGTGGTTTACTCCCTGAAATGGCAGTGCTCAAATGTCTTTCATGTAATTTTTCACATACATCTCATAGGCTGTTTGTTGAAACATTCCTTATTAGTGTGTGTTGGGAGACCTAGTATGGCAGGAGTATGATCTCATCCCTTGAACATAGCTAGATAACTAACAAATCATTCTACATACCCGTTCTGAAGACTGACAGAACCAAGTCTGCAACTACAGGGAGAGAAGAAACCGCATCAATGAAGGCAGGAAGTGCAGCGAGGGGCGTTGGGGGAGAAATATATCAAGGGTGCTGCAGAGGAGAGGGAGTCTTCATTGAGGAAAAGGGTGAGAGGGAGAGGAGCACACGGGGGAACACAAAAGGTGAACATTTCCCCAAAAACACATGAAAAGAAGCTCGACATCACTCATTTTCAGGCAAATACAAAACTACAATGAGATATCACCACACATCTGTCAGAGGGTTAAAATTCACAACACAAGGAACAACCGGTGTTGGAAATGATGGGGAGAAAGGGAAACCCACTGACACTGTGGATTGGAATGGAAACTGGAAAACAGTACAGAGTTTAATCAAATGTTAAAAAATAGGACTGCCTTGGGGGCACCTGGGCAGCTCAGTCAGTTCTGTGACTGACTCTTGCTATCCACTCAAGTCGGGATGTCGTAGTCATGGTATTGAGCCCTCACTAGGCTCTGTACTGGCAGTATGGAGTTTGCTTGGGACTCTCCCTCTCTCCCTCTGCCCCTTCCTATACCTTACTCTCTCACTCTCCAATAAAATAAATTTAAAAATTACCCTTTAAGGGCTAGTATCTAAAATCTATAAAGAATTCACCAAACTCCACACCTGAAAAACAAATAATCCAGTGAAGAAATGGGAAGAAGACATGAATAGGCACTTTTCCAAAGAAGATATTCAGATGGCCAACAGATATATGAAAATATGCCCAGTATCACTCATATTCAGGGAAATATGAATCAAAACTACAGTGAGATATCACCTCCCGCTTGTCAGAGTGGCTAAATAGAACAAATCAGGAGATTATAGATGATGGAGAGGATGTGTAGAAGCAGGAACCTTCTTGCACTACTGGTGGGAATGCAAACTGGTGCAGTCACTCTGGAAAACAGTGTGGAGGTTCCTCAAAAAATTAAAAATAGAACTACTCTAGGGGCGCCTGGGTGGCGCAGTTGGTTAAGCGTCCGACTTCAGCCAGGTCACGATCTCGCTGTCCGTGAGTTCGAGCCCCGCGTCAGGCTCTGGGCTGATGGCTCGGAGCCTGGAGCCTGTTTCTGATTCTGTGTCTCCCTCTCTCTCTGCCCCTCCCCCGTTCATGCTCTGTCTCTCTCTGTCTCAAAAATAAATTAAAAACGTTGAAAAAAAATTTTTAAAAATAGAACTACTCTATGATCCAGCAGTAGCACTGCAAGAAATTTCCCCAAGGGATACAGGAGTGCCAATGTATAGGGGCACATGTACACCAAAGTTTGTAGCAGCACTTTCAACAATAGCCAATTTATGAAAAGAGCCTAAATGTCCATCAACTGACAAATGGATAAAGAAAATATGGTTGACATATACAATGGAATACTATGTGCCAATGAGAAAGAATGAAACATGGCCATTTGCAGCAACGTGAATGGAACTAGAGGGTATTATGCTAAGTGAAATAAGCCAGGGAGGGAAAGACAGAAACCATATGTTTTTACTCATATGTGGATCATGAGGAACTGAACAGAAGACTGTGGGGGCGGGGAAAGGGGGAAAAAAAAGTTAAAGAGAGGGAGGGAGGAAAACCATAAGAGACTCTAAAAGACTGAGAACAAACTAAGGGTCGATGTTTGGGGGGGTGTGGGAGAGGAGAAAGTGGGTGATAGGCAGGGAGGAAGGCACTTGTTTGGATGAGCACTTGGTTTTGTATGGAAACCAATATGATCCAGCAAATGCACTACGAGTTATTTACCCAAAGGATGCAAAAATGCCAATTCAAATGGATACAGGCACCCTGGTGTTCTTAGCAGCATGATGAAAAATAGCCCAATTATGGAAAGGGCTCAAAAGTCCATTGGCTGAGGAATGGATAGAGATGTATATATATGCAATGGAATATCACTCAGCCATAGAAGAGAATTAAATTTTCCTTTGCACTGATGTGGATGGAGCTCAAGAATATTATGCAAAGGAAATAAGTCAGTGAAGGGTTTGTACCATATGATTTTACTCCTCTATGGAATGTAAGAAACAAAACAAATGATCATGGTGGAAAACTGAGAGGGGCAAACCAAGAAACATACTCTTAACTATAGAGAACAAATTGATAGCTATCAGAGGGGAGATGGTTAGGGAGATTGGGTTATATATAAGATAGAGACTAAAGAGTACACTTTGTGATGTGCACCGTGTTGTGTGCAAGGGTGGAACCACTGAATTCTACACCTGAAACTATTATTACACTGTATGTTAATTAACTGGAATTAAAACACTTAAAAAAGCATTCTACACTAGCCATAGCGAAAGACCCCCGTGTTTAAGTGCCCAAAGCATTACTGTGCTTCAAGTGATATTCTTGTCCTTCACAGACATATAAGGGACACCTTCCTCACCACTTCTCTGTGTAGACACTTGTGCTTTACTGCTGAAAAGTACCCTTTGCTGCAAGAGGGTTTTAGGAAGCTTCTTGGGGATATGTAGTCAGAAGTATTCTTAAACCCTTGTGTAGAAGCACCAGAAAATGACCTAACGTTAGGTGCCTAAAAATACAGTGGCATTTTTCATGTAGCTTTCAGTATAGATCTAGTAGGGATTTTTGTTCAAAGCCTCAATATTTGCATGAGGGAATGTCCATGTTCTTAACTCTCAGAAAAACACTTTAAAGTATTTGTGAATTACCTTCTCATAAACATTCAGGAAGAAGTGTACTTACACCTATCTTTTTAAGCATTAGGGAATGCCCGTGATGAACCGCCTGATAACTGTGTTCCAAATGAGAATTTCAAATTCCTTTTAAACACATATAATTACAAGTGTTCTTCCACTTGTTTGGATAAACCCTATGGAAGGGACTTCTCTTTGACCCCCTAACTACGCTGTGCTTAAGACATCTTTCATTTGGCTTTTAACGTACATCTAGCTGGGTATTTTCTTTAAAGTGTTTTTATTATCAAAAGGGAATGGCCATGCACTTAATTGCCACAAAGACCATTGTGGTTAAGGCATCTTTGCATTAGCCTCTTAGATTCATCCGGTAAGAAGTGTGCTTAAATCCTTCTAAATGATCACTAGGAAGTGTACACGTGCTTAACTGCCTGAAACAGCCTCAGTAAATCTCCAAATATTTTTTAAAATACATGAAGTGACAAGTCTTCTTAAGTCTCTATGTAGAAACATACTTAATGGCTTCAAATTACCCTGTTTCAAGACTGACTAATGACTTTCAGTCTATGCAAGTAAACTCATCGAAACATTCTATATGAGGAACATGAAATGGCCAAGTGCTTAACTGCTTAAAAGTACAGTGTTCTTCAAAGGGCTTTCATGTACATGGAATAGGACCATTTGTTTAAATGCTCGTTATTTGCGAGAGGGTTATGCAACGGCCTGTGTTTATCTTCCTAAAGGTAGATAAACCTTTAGGTTTATCTAAACCCTAACCCTAACCCTAAAGGTAAATGTTGTGTTCCAAGTGACTTGTATAGGCCTTTGACACAGAAATATGTGTTTATAATAAAGCACTAGAGAATGGGCATGGCCTTTACTCCTTGAATCTGCAGTGTGCTTAAATTCAGTTAACATTTTAGGTCAATGTAGAAGGAAGTGCTCCTAGCTCTCGTGTATCCAAACTAGGGAAGGGCCTATTGCTAAATTACCTAAAGCTCACTGCTTTCAGCTCACTGCTGAAAGTGTCTTACGTGTAGCTTTTCACAGACATCGCACTGGAACATTTGTTAAAAGTGTATATTAGCAATAGGAATGGCCATGTGCTTCACTGCTTAAAACCACAATGTGCATTAAATGACTTTCATTTCCCCCTTTAAATTTTTTTTCATTTTCTTATTCCTTGAATTCCATTTAGTTAAAACACAGTGTTATGTTAGTTTCAAGCATACAATAGACTGACTCAACAATTCCATATACACTACTCCGTGCGCATGATGACATGTGCACTACTTAATACCCAACAATTCTTAAACCTGTCTCTCCATCCTGTACACTCTGGTAACCAGTAGTTGGTTCTCTATAATTTAGAGTCTTTTTTCTTGAATTGTCTCTTTCCCCTTTGGGTGTTATTTATATCTGTTTCACTTAGATCTCTGCTTCTTTCATTTGGGATAAATTTCTCTGTCTCCTCACATTCTCTAAGTCTCTTTGCCTGTTTCTGTGCCAAAAAATATGTTAGCAATACAGAAAGGCCATGTGCTTAACTGCCAGAAAACAACACTGTACCTGGAGCATCTTTGAGTGAGCTTCTTAGATTTTTCCGGTAAGGAAGGTGCTTACACAAGTCTGTATAAGAAGAATTGCCTATGTGCTTAACTGCCTGAAGAAACTGTGTGTTTATCGAGGATCCCATTAACTTTTACGTTCATGTAGTGGCAAGTCTTCCTAAACTTCTTTGTATACATACAATGGAAAGGCTTTATGCTTAATGACCTAAAACTACACTGTGTTTAAAGGGTTTGAGGGACCATTTAGACATCGTTCCAATGGCTGTGATCATACGAGCCTGAAATTGCACTGTGCTTAATGCAGATGTCAATTAGCGTTTCAGATAAATGTAGTTAGAAGTGTTCTTAAACTCCCTGTAAACTCTAGGGAAGGGTCTTGGACCTAAGTGTCTGAAAATCCATTGTGCTTATAGCATCACTCAGGTAGCGTCAGGTAGCATCACTCATCATATACATGTCAAGATTTCTTGTTGAAACACTCTCAGCCGTAGAAAATGACCATGTTTTTACTGCCTAAAACTTCCTGGTGCTTCAGGTGTTCTTCATGTAGTCTTTTACATAAGTCTCAAGGAGCTGTTATTGAAACACTCTGCCCACAAAAGGATCACCATTTTCTTCTCTGCCTATTATGCTTTGCATCAAGCCCAGTTCAAAAGATTTATGGATACACACCGTCATAACTCTTCCGATTCAGGTGTAGAAGCACTGGAAATGCCTTTGCTCTGAAGTATCTAAATCTACACGGAAGTTAATGCATCTTTTGTGTCATTTATAATGGACATCTATGAATTTTGGTTAAACCCTGTCTTTTTAGCTGTAGGAAGTGCTTTTGTGTTTAATTGAAGACAAGAGACTATGCTTAAAGCATCTTTGAGTTAGCTTCTTGGATTTATTCAGTCATAAGTGTGGTTAGATCTTGACAAACACTAGGTAGGGAATGCCAATGTGGTTTTTTAACTACCTGAAATACCTGTTTTCTCAATGAGGTTTCTAAATGTATCCTGAATAAAATGTTCTTAAACTGCATTAGATCAGCAATAGGAAAAGGCTTTCTGTTCATCTGCCTAAAACTACACTGTACTTCAAACATTCTTGATGAACCTTCACTTTTCTTTCATAGGAATCATTGTTGAAACACTATATATTAGCAATAGAAATTGACCAAAACTATACTGTTTTTCATGTCACTTGAATGAGCCTCTTACCATTTAGTAAAAAGTGCTCCTGGGGTGCCTGGGTGGCTCAGTAAGTTGACTCGATGTCAGCTCAGTTCTTGATCAATTGGTGGGTTTGAGTCCCACGTCAGACCCTGCACTGGCAATGTGGAGCCTGCTTGGGATTTTCTCTTCTTCTGTCTTTACCCTTTACCCCTTCTCCCACTTGCATGCATGCACGCTCTCTCCTTCTCAAAAATAATTATGAAAACCTAAAAAATAATTCATTTTTAAAAGGTTCTCCTTAAATATCCTCCATAAATATTAGAGAAATGTCTTGCCTTTTCAAAATTTTATTTATTGAGAAAGACAGAGAGGGGGGAGACACACACACACAGAGAGAGAGAGAGAGAAAATAATACAAAACTGGGGCAGGAAAAGAGAGAAAGAGAGATAGAATCCAAAGCAGACTCCATACCATCAGCACAGATCCCAAGGCCATCAACACAGAGCCTGATGACGGAATCAAACACGTGAATATTGAGGTCATGACCTGAAACGAGTTGAAGAGTCAGATGCTTAACTGACTGAGCCATGAAGGTGCTCAAGAAATGCCTTGTCTTAACTACATTGAACCATAGTGTGCTTAAAGCAGCTGTCAAGGAGCATTTTAGATGAATGTAGTAAAAATGATTCTTAACCACTCTGTATAAACCCTAAGAAAGAGCTTTGTCTTCTACTGCTTGAAACTACATTTTGCATTAAGCATATATCATGCAATGCCTGAGACAGCCAGTTTGCTAGGAGAGTCCCTTCATTCTCAACATTCTCCAATTCTCATCTCTCATAAAGAACGCTGGTCTTCCAAGTATCGGTTTTTACACTTTGCTCAATTTTCACACGAGGTTATCCCTAAGGTCCATTCAGAGTTGGGCTCTCTGAAGAACATGCCCTGTTGGAAGTGGGGAGTCTGGTGACGTCCTTGTAACCGTCGGGTTGGTGTCGCACAGCACTCTCTTTGAAATCTGTTTCAGACCTATATGGACACCCAGAGTTCTACTCCATGTGAAGGTGCCCAGCTTAGAAGGTTAGTGGGTAGGGTGAACTAGAGGTTTTGGAAGGGAGGTGGTCTCTTTTCTGGAGTGAGTGGAAATGAAGTCAGACATCTGTCCAGATTGATTCTACATTGGAAATGTAGAACACTGGCTCTCCTGGGGCCATTCCTTCCAATCGCTGTTTTTTCTAACAAGGTCTTTCTTCACACTTAGGAGCCATGAAGCTCTCACATACTCAGCCAGCTCCCAGGAAGAGGCATGGCGTTCCCACTTTGGTCCTGTGGTCAGTGAGGGCAACCAGTGTCAAACATCCAAAGGGAAGATGGCCCATTAGTCCCTGAGCACATGGTGCTTGGCTAGTTGTGCTCTGGAAGGTGAAGGGGAGCCAGTTTGCCTCATTTCACTGGCTGGTTGAGATTCCCTCTTGTTCACTAGAAGATATTTCACACATGGGCAATATGCTCCAGGAGCTGATGAATGCAAGAAGAGCCCTTTCCAGGAAGACAATACCAGGTTCTGCTTCCAGACCCCTGAGAAATAGCAAGGAGCACCCAACAACTACAGCCCAACCACTGCTGTTTCTATCCAATGATGGAAAAAGTGGGAAAGACAACGCCAGGGATTTCAGGCTCCTACTGCAGGAAGAATGCAGGTCTCTTGCTGACAGGGCTTCCAGGTGGAGCTTGTAGAGGTCTCTCTTTGCTTAAGCTCTCAGGCTTTTAGTATTGGTGAGACAACCATACCACAGGAGATTGTGCTGGGTACTTCATTCTCAACATTCTCCCATTAACATCTCTAAGGAAGAACTCTGGCCATCCGTTGTTTTCCTTTACACACCGTTGTTTTTTTTGGGAAACAGTGTTAAGCATGGAATCCAGAGACAGTGTCTCAGAGTAATAAACTTGGGAGTTTGGTGGTATCCTTTTGACTGATATGGGTTTGGCATTGAGCCTTTCTCAATTTAGTTTCAGAACCATGCGCACATAAGTTCTGTGGATGTAGGGCATTTGAAGGTACCAAAAGGAGAATGTTTGTATTTAGGTTAGTTCAGAGGTGTGGGGAGGGAGCCAGGATCCTGTTTGGGGTAAGAAGAAGTTAAGTTATATATTTCCTTCCTGAAGAAGTATATGGACACACAGAGGTCTGTCATTGTAAGAGGACCAGTGGAGAATGATTCTATGCTGGACCAGAGGTTGCTGGAGAGAGCTGACCTCCTTTACAGGCTGAGCGTAAATGAAGCGAGACATTTCCTTTCGAGATTAGCCCTTTTCCTATTTGGAATGTGGAGCTTTGATCCTCCTCCTCAGCCATTTCCATCCCATTGCTGTGTTCCTATGTATATTTCTTTTCACATAGAGAAACAATAGAATTGTCACTGACTCAGGTGAAACCCTGGGGTAGGCCACATACTCCCATTCTGCTCTTACGCAGAGTCTGATGTCCCAGGAGACAGCCTAGCCCTCCTGACCCTGAGCCTTCAGTGCTTAGCAGGGTAGAGTATCATGGGAATGGGTAGTCACATGGAGCTCCTGCCCCTTATTGATGACGATATCCTCTTATTGAAGAAGATACAGCCTGTAGGTATGCAGCATGCTCCATGACCTCATCAGTGCACAAGAAGCCTTCTGAATAAACAGTGCACCTGGGTCTTGTTCTCACCTCTTGATTATCAGATGGAAGCATATTCTTCATATCTCAGAACCACTGCTGCCCCTATCTACTGATACGATGATCAGCAGCACACCAGAAGCCAAAGTTGCCTTCTATTTCTTTAAGGGAGAAGGTGGGTCTTTTGCTCAACAGGGCTTCGTAAGGCATCCTTTGGAGCACTCCTGTAGCCAAAGCACACAAATTTTGTGATTTGTGGGCAAGCCAGCTTGTGAATACTAGTGTTAGGTTCTTCTAAACATGATCTTGGCTAGGACTCCGGCCCTCACTTTATCAAGATAAATGACATTGTTTTATTATCCATCACAGTTGGTCATGTGTCTCATAGAAACTCAGCCCTTCAGGATATTACCTCTGGCTTGCAAATGTCCAATGTAGACCAACCCTTGTGACTGTGGGAGAGGTGAAGCGAAAAGTGCCCTGGCATTTTGATGTCGGGACCAAACGGGCATCCCAAACCCTAGGGCACTGGAAGGGTTCCAGCTGAGAGCTATTTGTGTAGAGGCTGGGCCAGACATATAAGAAGGGAGCAGGCCTAGAAGAAATGAAGTTAAACAACTCTTTCCACATTCATCACATTACCATTATATGGAAATATTGAACACACTTTGGTCCTGGTTGCAGCCATTCTCTCTCCCTTTCTGTGTTTTTTACTGTCTCCTCATTTACACTTAGGAAACATGGAGCAATCACTCACTCAGCTGGCACCCTTAGGGAGGCCACAAACTCTGACTCTGCTCCAGTTCTCAGTGAGAGTTATTAGGCTCTGTTCTACCAAAAGAAAGGGTGCTTGGTGCTTGGCCTGCCGTGCAATGGAGGGTGAAGGGGAGCCAGCTTGCCTCCCTGACCTGGATTATTGAGTTGCCTTCATTCTGAGAAGCAGTATGTCCATGGGCAGTATGAACCAGGTAGGGGGCACCATTGTAAGTGTCCTTGCTAGGAATTTGGGAACCAAGTCCTTGTTGCAGATTCCTGAACAAAGACCCATCAGAACCCAATAGATCCAGCTCAAGCACTGCTGCCTCCCTCAACTGATTGGAAAAGAGGCAGGGATAGACAGAACTCACTAGCTCCTCAAGAAAGAATGCAGGCTTCTTGTTGACAGGGCTCCCAGATGTAGTCCTTCAGAAGGCTCCCTTGGCCTAAACCCACAGGCTTTACTTATTCCAGATTAAACCTGGTTTATAGGATACTGCGCTAGGTACTTCATTCTCAGGTTTCTCTAAATCTCATGTGTGATGAACTCTGGAGGTGTGTGTCTCCATGGTCACCCTTTAGTCCTTTTGATGAAGACAGTTTGCATGGAAACTCTTTTGAGACAGTGTCTTACCGTGTTATCCTCTTGTTTCAGCTTGGGCTTCTGGTGGTGTCCTTTAAAAAAATTTTTTAATGTTTATTTTTGAGAGAGAGAGAGAGTGCAAGAGGAAGAGGTGCAGAGAGGGAGACACAGAATCCTAAGCAGGCTCCAAGTTCGAACCCTTGGACCGCGAGATCATGACCTGAGCTGAAGTCGGATGCTCAACAGACTGAGCCACCCAGGCACCCCTGGTGGTGTCCTTTTGATGGTGATTAAGGTATTGCATTGGACACTTCTGAATTTGGTTTCAGAATGATGTAGCCCTCCCAAAACCCAGAATGTGTGCAGGTACTTAGGGAGAATGCTTGTGGGTAGGCTAAACTAGAAGTTGCTGGTGGATCCTGCCTCTTGTGTGGGACAAGGGGAAGGGAAGTTCGTCGTCTCCTTCTTGGTTTTCCCCTGTGCCCATTTGAATGCACACCTTTGACTCACCTTGTTTTCATTCCTCTCCTATTTCTTCTTAACTTGGTCTCAGTTCATACAAGGAGACCCTGTGTCTGTCCCTTACACTACACAGGTCCCAAGGTAGAGGTGAGTTTGAAGCCTTTCTGAGAAAACACAGGTCTCTCATTTTCTGATATCCCAGAGGAGAGCTATTCCCCATCTTCCTGAGCCCTTGGTGTTGTGTAGGCTACCATATCGTGCCACATTGTACCACATGGACGCCTGCCCCTAATGTATAGAGCTACCCTCATTCAAAAGAACAGTCTGTGACGGTGCAGCACACTCCAAGCCATGATTGGCACATGAAATTCCCTTTGAATAAATAGTGCACCAAGGCCCCATTACCATTTCTTGTCACATGGAAGCACATTCTTCATATCTCAGAGACCCTGCTGCCCCTCTCGAAGGATACGATGGGCAGAAGCACACCAGAAGCCAACATTCTCCTCTATTTCTTGAGAGAGAAGGTGGGCCTCTTGTTTACAAGGCTCCAACGGGTATCCTTTTGAGCACTCCTGTAGCCAAAGGCACCAGAAGGTTCTTGTGATTCCTGAACAAGCCAGCTTGCAAATACATTGAGCTAGTCAAGTTCTTCTAAACATGATCCAATTCCCATCCTTCATGAAGAAGGGTAGCCCTCTGAATATCCAGTTTCATGACATTGCTTTTAGTATCCATCAAGGTTCATCTTGGGGTCCAAGAAAAGTAGTATTTCATAGTACTATCTGCAACTTGCAGGTGTTCAAAGGGGACAAGCCCTTCTGACTGTGCAACAGGCGGAGCCCAATTGGCTCTGGCCTTTTGTTTTTAGGACTACATGGACATCCAGAACCCTAGGGCATCAGATTCGGCCCAGTCGAGAGCTGTTTGTAGGGAGGTTGGGTGAAACGTGTCAGCGGGGAGCTGGCTTCCTTGCTTGGCCCAGGGAAATGAAGATAAACATCTCCATTCCACCTTGATGGCATTCCCATTGGATGGAAATATTGAACGTCCTTTGGTCCTGACTCTAGCTATTCCCTCCCCTTTCCTGTGTTTCTCACTGCATCTTCATTCACCCTTAGGTGGCATGGAGCTGGCACTAGCTCAGCAGGCACAGAAGATGGACATTAGGTTCCCAGTTGTCCTATGCTCAGTAAAAGATATCCCCATCATATATCCCAAAGAAGACTAGCTCTCTTATCCCTGAGCTTGGTGCATGGTTGTTTGTAGCAAGTGGTGGGGGGAAGGGAGCCAGCTGGCCTCCTTGTTCTGCCTGATTGAGGTGTCTTCCTTCTGAAAAGCAGAGAGTTGACACAGGAGCAGTAGGCTCCATCAGAGAAAGAACCCTTTACAGGAAGAGGGCATCAATGCCCCTCTGCTCACCCTGGAGTCACAGCTTGGGGAAACTCCCAGTTAAAGTACTGTCACTGCTTACTTGACTCAATGATGGAAAAAGCAAGAAGAGCAGACTAAGTCCCAGGGCCCTCTAGGTCCTTCTGAAGGAAGAAGGAGGCCTGTTGCTGACAGGGCTCCCAGATGGAGACTCTAGAGGGCACTTTTGCCTAAGCCCTCTGGTGGTTCTTTTTCTTCCCATAGCCAGCCCAGTTGCCAAGAGCTGGTGCTGGGCACTCACTTCTCCATAGAAATCACCTTCCAAGTTCTGCAGAGCTCTAGCCCTCTTTATCCACCTTGACACATCTCTGATCTCTTGTAGAAACAAGGTACTTCCCAAGATCAAATCAGAGTCAGTGTCTCAAGAGTCTTATCCTCTACCTTCCACCTGGGACTCTGTTCCACTCCTTCTGACTGGGGGACAAGTTTTGCCACAGGGTTCATTCATCATTAATTTACAGGGTTTCAAAAGTTTGTGGCCATTAAGAGGCCCAGAGTATTTGAAGGGGATGAGCAGAGGATGTTTGGTGTGTAGGCTGAGCCAGATATTTGGGCAGGGATCTGGCCTCCTTCTGGGCTAAGGACAAATGAAGCAAGCCCTCTTAGTTCCAGGTGGATCCCCATTCCCACTGGAAATGTGAAGTTCTGGCCTACATGGCACCCATTTCATCCCCCTTACTGTATTTCTGACAATTTACTTTTTACTTCCTTAGGAGCCATAGAGCCATCAAACACTCAGCTGGCACCCCTGGGTACCCGCAAACTCTCACTTTGCTTTTGTGCTCAGTGTGAACTATCAGGCTCTGTTCTACCAAAGGAAAGAAGGCCTTTAGTCCTTGAGTGTTTGGTGCTTGGTGCTTGACCTGCTGTGCTATAGATGCTGAAAGGGAGCCAGCTTGCCTCTCTGACCTGCATGATTGAGTTTCCTTCATTCTGAGAAGCAGTTTGCACATGGGCAGTGTGAACTGATAGGTGGTCAGCATTGGAAGAGTCCTTGCCAGGAATTAGGGAACGAAGTCCTTGTTGCAGATTCCTGAGCAAGATCCCTCAGAAACCCATAGCTACAGCTCAAGCACTACTGCCTCCCTCAACTAATGGGAAAAGTGGTGGGGATAGACCAAGTCAGAAATCCCTGGCTCAAGAAAAAAGGCAGACTTTCTGCTGACAAGGCTCCCAGGTGTAATCCTTCAGAGTGCTCCCTTGGCCTAAGCCCACAGGCCTTATTCTGAATACAACCTGGTTGGTAGGAGACAGCGTTGGGTACTTCATTCTGTAGTTGCTCCTAATCATGTGTGACAAAGAACTCTGGCAATGTGTGTCTCCATTGCCACCCCTAAGCCCTTCTGATGAAAGAAAGTTTGCATGGAAACTAGTGTGTCAGAGGAATGTCATCTTCTTTCAGCTTGGGGGTTTGGTGGTGTTTTTGTGATGATGATAGAGGTGTTGCATTGGGCCATTCTCAATTTTGTTTCAGAATGATGTGGCCCTCCCCAAACCCAGGGTGTGTGCAAGTGGCTAGGAAGAATGCTTGTGGGTAGGCTAAGCCAGAGGTTTCCTATGAGGAAAATGCCAGATACTGACATCTGTGGTACAACACTGTGGGAAACTCATTCAACTAACATCTTATTTTACTGTTAGAAATGTTTAAAAACCTTTGCAAGAAATGATGAGGAAAGTGTAAAAGAATACTGTGGAAAAACCATCTTTTCAACATTGTTTCACTAAGAAGTGTTTGAAAGCCTATGCGGGTCCTGTGTGGAAAATGCCACATACTGACAACTGCGGAAACTGTGAGGAAAACATCTTTCAACTACCGTCTTGTTTCACTAATTTAAAAGTGTTTGAAAACCCATGCGGAACCTATGCAGAAAGTGCCAGATAGTGACACCTGTGAAACAACACTGTGGAGAAACCATCTTTCAACTAACATCTTATATCACTAAGTTAGAAGTGTTTGAAAACCTATGCGTGGCTTATGTGGAAATTGAGTATATACTCAATTCTTTGAAAAGCCACTGGGGAGAAAGCATCTTTCACCTAACATCTTGTTTCACAAAGTTAAAATAGTTTGAAAATCTATGCATGACCTACAAGGAAAATGCCATACACACAACCCTGTGAAACTACACTCTGTGAACTACACATCATTCACCTAAAATCTAGTTTCACTAAGTTATGTGTTTGAATACAGATGCAGAACCTAGGAAGGTAGTGCAATGTACGCAACTCTGTGAATCAACAATGTGGTGAAAAAACCACTATCTGGCTTCACTCTGTAAGGTGTGTTTGAAACCACTTACAGGACCAGTACAGAAAGTTCAATATACTCCACTCTGTCAAGGAAAACTGTGGTGAAACACTCTTTCAACTAACATCTGATTTCACTGAGAACTGTTTGAAAAACTATGTGGGGCATACACGGAAAGTGCCGTTTACTAAACTCTGTGAAAAAACACTGGGGAAAGCAGGTTTCAACTAACATCTCGTTTCACTAAGTGAGAAGTATTTGAAAAACTATGCAGGTTCTATGCTGAAAATGACAGGTACACAACTCTGAAAACTGCACTTTACGTAAATCATCTTTCAACCATCTTTTATCGCTGTTAGAAGTGTTTGAAAATCTAAGTGGCAAATGATGTGGAAGGTGATTTATACTCAACACTGTGAGAGAATACTGTGGACAAAAGATCTTTCAACATCTTATGTCACTAAGAAGTGTTTGAAAATCTATGTGCCAAATGATGTGGAAGGTGATTTATACTCAACACTGTGAGAGAATACTGTGGATAAAAGATTTTTCAACTAATATCTTATATCACTAAATTAGAAGTGTTTGAAAAGCTATGTGGGGCCTATGCCGAAAGTGCCATATAGTCAAATCTGTGAAACAACACTCTGGTGAAACTATCCTTCAATTAACATCTGGTTTCAATAAGTGGCAACTCTGAAAAACTAATCAGGATCAATATGGTAAGTGCCATATACTCACTAGTATGCACTGTGTAACAACACTGTTGGGTAACCATCTTTCATCTGACAACTCATTTCCCTAAGTTACAAGTGTTAGAGAAATTTTGCGAGGCCTATGCTGAAAGGGCCATATACTCAACTCTGTCAAACTGCACTTTGTGGATACCATCTTAAACGAACACTTCTATCACTATCACTAAGTTAGATGTGTTTGAAAACCTAAGCAGGGATTGATGTGGAAATTGGCATATACTCAACACTCTGAGAGAATACTGTGGAAGAACCATCTTTGAACTATAACATCTTGTTTCACTGTTTGAAAAGTTTGAAAACCTATGGGGGTCTTATGTGGGACGTGCAATATACTTAAATCTGTGAAACAAAACTGGTGAAACCATCTTTCAACTAACACATGGTTTCGCAAAGTTACAAGAGTTTGAAAACCTTTGCATGACCTACATGGAAAGAGCCATATACTCAACGCATATACGCAATGAAACTTTGGGAAAATCATCTTTGAACGAACATCTAAAAACTAAGAGTTTTTATGCAGAAAGTGCCATATACTCAATTCTGTCAAACAAAACTCTGGTGACTCCATCTTTCAACTAACATCTTGTTTCACTCACTGAGAACTCTTTGAAAACCTCTGTGGAGCCTATGTAGAAAGTGACATGTACTCAACTGTGTCAAACTGCACTTTGGGGAAACAATCTTTCAACTGACATCTTGTATCATTACGTTCGAAGTGTTTGAAAACCTATGCAGAGAACAATGAGGAAAATGACATATACTCAACACTGTGAGACAATACTGTGGACAGACCATCTTTCTATTAACATCTTGAATCACTAAGGTAGAAGTGTTTCAAAAACTATTCAGGGAACCAGTGACATATTCCACATTGTGAGCAAATACTGTGGACAAACCTTCTTTAAAGTAAAATCTTGTTTCACTAAACAGTGTTTGAAAACGTATGCGGGGAGTAGGTGGAAGGTACCAGATACTCAATTCAGTGAAAAAACAATATAGAGAATGCATCCTTCAACTAACATCTGGTTTCACAAAGTGGAAGTAGTTTGAAAACCTATGTATGACCTACATGGAAAGTACCATATATGCAACTCTTGCAACAACACTATGGGGAAACCATGTTTCACCTAAAACCTGCTTTCACTAAGTTACAAATGTTTGAATACACATGCAGAGCCTAGGCGGGTGCTATGTACTCCACTCTGTGAAACAACACTGTGGTGAAACACTCTTTCAACTAACATCTGATTTCACTTTGAGAACTGTTTGAAAACCTATGTAGGTCCTATTAAGAGAGTGCTGTATACTCAACTCTGTGAAACGCTGGGGAAATTATTTCATCTATCACCTTATATTGTTAGCAGTTGTTTGAAAAGATATGCAGACCCTCGGAGGAAAGTGCCTTGCACTCAACTTTGTGAAACAATACTGTGGTGAAATGGTCTTTCCTCTGGCATCTGGTTTCAGAAAGGTAGAATTGATTGAAAACCTATGGCGGGTCTACAGTCAAAGTGGCATATACTCAACTCTGACACAGCACTGTGCGGAAATCATCTTTCACCTAAAACCTCCTTTCACTAAGTTAAAAATGTTTGAATACACTTGCGGGGCCTAGGAAAATAGGGTGTTATGCTCCATTCTCTGACACAAACTGGTGAAATATTCTTTCAAGTAACACCTGATTTCACTAAATGAGAACTCATTGAAAACCTATGAAGGGCCTACATGGTAAGTGTCATATACTCAACTGTATGAAACAACACTGTGGGGAAAGCATCTTTCAACTAAGATCTCATTTTACTAAATTAGAAGTCTTTGAAAAGCTATATGGAGCCTAGGCCAAAGTGCCAAGTACTCAAATCTGTCAAACTTCACTTTGTGAAAACCAACTTTCAACTAAACATCTAACTAACGTTAGAAATGTTTGAAAACCTATGCAAGGAATGATGCGGAAAGTGACCTTTACTCGACACTGTGAGAGAATACTGTGGACAAGCTATTTTTCAACTAACATCTTGTTTCACTAAGAAGTGTTTGAAGACCTTTGCGTGGTTTACGCAGAATGTGCCATATAATCAACTCAGTGAACAGAGTGGAGAAAGAATCTTTCACTTACCATCTGGTCTCACAAAGTTAAAATGTTTGAAAACCTATGCATGACCTATGTGGAAAGGTCCATATACTCTCAACTCTGTGAAACAACACTTTGGGGGAAATAATCTTTTACCTAAAACCTGCTTTCTTGCAGTGTGAAATGTTTGAATATGCATGCAGGGCCTAGTTGGATAGTGCCATACACTCCACTTTGTGAAACAATGCTGTGGTGAAACAATCTTCCAACTATCATGCAGTTTCACCAAGTGAGAACTCATTGAAAACCTATGCAGGGCCTATACTGTAAGTACCATACATTCAGTTCTGTCAAACTTCACTTTGCAGAAACCATCTTTCAATTAACATCTTGTATCACTAACTTAGAAGTGTTTGAAAACCTATGCGGGGAACGATGTGGAAAGTGACATATAGTCAACACTGTGAGAGAATACTCTGGGCAAAACATCTTTCAAGTCACCTCTTTTTCACTGAGCTATGCACAGACCAGACGGAAAGTGCCAGACTCTTAACTATGCAGAAAAAACACTGTGGAGAAAACATCTTTCAACTAACATCTTGTTTCACTATGTTAGAAGTGTTTAAAAATCTATGTGGAGCTTATGCAGAAAGTGCCATATACTCAACTCTGTGAAAAAACTGTGGAGAAAGCAATTTTCACCTAACATCTGTTAAAATAGTTTAAAATTTTTGAAAAACTCTGCATGACCTACTTGTAAACTGCCATATACTCAACTCTGTGAACCAACACAGTGGTAAATCTATCTTTCAATTAACATCTTGTATCACTAAGTTAGAAGTGTTTGACAATGTATGTGGGGAACGATGTGGAGAGTGACATATACATGACACAGTGAGAGAAAACTGTGGAAAAACCATCTTTCTACTAACATCATGTTTCAATAAGTGAGAATTGTTTGAATACCTATGCAGGGCCTACAAGGTCAGTGCCATATAGTCAACTGTGTGAAAGTACACTCTGGGGAAACCACCTTTTAACTAACCTCTTGTGTCCCTCAGTTAGAAGTGTTTGAAAGCCTATGAAGGGACTAGGCAGAAAGTGCCACCATATACTCAACTCTGTCAAACTGCACTTTGGGGAAACCATCTTTCAATTAAAATGCAACCACACAACATACAAAGTACACACAAACACCACACATATATCACACATACCACAATTCACAAACACACAACACACAAACACAAAACATTTATGAAATATACCCCACACACCACCACACGTACGTTATGCTCGACACTTATAACACACATACACGCACAGCCTACACACACCACACACCTTGCACACCGCATTAGCCACATTAATACTTCATACACACCCACGTTACACTTACACCACGTACACATGTATTCATTTCCCACACCATATATACACCACATACTCACCATGCAGATGCCACAAAAATACCCAACACAGATCACACATGCCCCACACAACCAGTTATAACCTTCGCACAGTATTACCACATTCAACACATATACAGCACAATTCCAAAAACACTACCTCTCATATACCACACCAATACACTCCACCTACACAAAACACATACACAAAACCTACACCACATATCCAGAAGACAGATGTCACCTCTTCTACACATAACCTACACATACACCACACACACTGTACATATAGACACATATCTGACACATATACGACAGAGCTACACCACTCTTACACCGAACACACAACAGCAGATTCTACAAACACATCCCTAGCATGACACACGAATACCACACAAACACCTCACCCATTCACCACATACCCATCACACAGATATCTTCCACAGTTTACTACACACAATACACATTCCACACATACAGCACACATACACATACACACCTTACACATATCACACAAACACACTCATGTACACCATATACACACCATATACCACACACAGCACACTTATACTACACAGATACCACATCTACAACAAACTCAGCATGATAATCCATACATATATGATATACACACACCACACACACCACACTTATATTACACAAACTCCACCTGTATGCCACACCATAACGCCACGTGCACCACATACAACACACACACACACCATACAAAGACCACACACGAACATACATTATATGTGGAGCATACATACGTGACATGTATAGTACAATCACAACACATATACCACGCTAACAGCACACAGACACACACACCGTGCTTACCACATAAATGTCATACACAGAAACAAACCACATATACAACATACCATCCATACAGAACAGGATCATACACTCAACCACAACCACTCCAAATGTATACCACACACACCACACACATACCCCTCACACACCCACCAAACGCCACCCACGTCTTGTGGTTTACTGCCTGAAATGACACTGCTCAAGTGTCATTTCATGTAGTCTTTCACATACACTCACAGGCAGCTTGTTGAAAAATTCTTTATAAGTGTGTGTTGGAAGAGGTATTATGGCAGGCGTGTAGTTTCATCCCTTGAACCTAGCTAGATGACCAGCAAATCATTACCCCAGAAAGCAACCTGAAGACTGGTAGAACCAAGTCCCTAGCTACAGGGAGAGAAGAAGCCAAATCAAAGAAAGGGAGGAAGTGCAGAGAGGGGGGTTGGGGGAGAAATATATAAAGGGTGCTGCGAGGACAGAAAGCCCTCATTGAAGAAAGAGGGAGAGGGAGAGGAGCACACAGGGAAACACACAAGGTGAACCTTTCCCCAAAGACACATGAAAAGAGGTTCAACATCACTCCTCAGCAGGGAAATACAAATAAGTACTACTACAATGAGATATCACCACACGTCTGTCAGAAGGGTTAAATTTCACAACACAAGGAACAACTTGTGTTGGCAAGGATGTGGAGAACGGGAAACCTTCTGCCACTGTGGGTGGGAATGGAAACTGGTGAGGCCACTCTGGAAAACATTACCATGTTTCATCAAATGTTACAAATAAGATGGCCCTGGGACACCTTATCGGTTAGGTGACTGTCTCTTGATATCCACTCAATTCAGGATCTCAGAGTCATGAGACTGAGCCCTCGTTGGGCACCGCACTGGCAGCATGGATTTCGCTTGGGATTCTCTCTCCATCTCTCTCTGCACCTCCCCATCTCTCCCTCTCTCCCTCTCTCCATCTGAAATTAATTAATTTAAAAATTTACATTCAAAACTTAGAGTTTCCTATGATCCAGCAGTTGCACTACGAAATATTTACCCAAAGCGTACAAAAATACCAATTCAAAGGGGTAGAGTCACCCCAGTGTTTTCAGCAGCACAATGAAAAATAGATGGAAAGGACCTAAATGTCCATTGGCTGAGGAATGGATGGAAATGTGAGATATATATATGATGGAATATATATGATGGATGATAAATATATACATATATGTATATATATGATGGAATACTACACAGATGTGGAAGAGAATGAAATTTCCCTTTGCAACGATTGGCTGGAGCTCGAGAATATTAAGCTAAGTGAAATAAGTAAGTCAGAGAAAGGCTTATGCGGTATGATTTCACTCCTAAGTGGAAGGAAAAAAACAAAAGAAATAACCATGATGGAAAAAAGAGAGTGGCAAAACAAGAAACATTCTCTTAAATATAGAGAACAAATTGATAGTTACCAGAGGAGAGATGGGTATGGGGATTGGGTTATATAGGAGATGGGGATGAAAGAGTGTACTTTGTGTTGTGCACTGGGTATTCTGTGGAAGGGTGAAACAACTGAAATCTACCCCTGAAACTATTACACTGTATGTTAACTAACTGGAATTTAAATAAAAACTTTCAAAACCATTCTGTATTAGCCATAAGGAAAGGCCCTGGGCTGAAGTGCCCAAAACATTACTATGCTTCACATGACATTCTTGTCCCTCATAGACATATAGAGTAACAGTTTCCTCGCCACCTCTCTGTGTAGACCCTTGTGATTTACTGCTGAAAAGTACCCTTTGCTGCAAGAGGGTTTTAGGAAGCTTCTTGTGGATAGGTAGTCAGAATTAGTCTCAAACCCTTGTGTAGAAGCCCCAGGAAATGGCCTACCATTAGACCAAAGGAGGTCTCCTTTACCAACCAAGATCCCTGGTTTGTAGGTGAGTTTCCAAGCCAGCCTTGACTCAATGCAGAGCTCTGATGTCCTAGAAGACATGAGGGTCTGATGTCCTAGAGGACAGCTACCCCCATGTCCCAGGTCCCCTGGTGCTGGGCAGGCAATAGTATGGTAGGAATGGGAGCCATGTGGACCCCCGCCCTAATGGATGGAACTACCCTCATTTGGAATAAAAGACAGTCTGTGAAAATACACCATGCTCCATGACATGATCAGCACATAAAAAGATTTTTGTATGAATAGCACACCAATGTTCATTCCTACTACTTGATCATCACATGGAAGCACATTCTTCATATTGCACAGCCACTGCTGACCCTACCTACCAATACGACGGGCTGAAACACATCAGAATTCAAAGTTCTGCTCAATTTCCTAAGGGAGAATGTGGACCTCTTGCTCACAGGGCTCCTTAGGGCATCCCGTGGAAAACTGTAGCCAAAGACCCCAAAAGTACTTATGATTCCAGTGCTAGCCAGATCTTGAATTTATTTTGCTAGTCAGGTTCTTCTACACATGAAGAACACTGGCCCTCGGTGTATTCAGTTTCAGAAAATTTCTTTATCATCCATCAAGGCCCATCTTGGGGTCCATAAAAACTCAGTCTCTTAGAGTACTATATCTGTCTGCAGATATCCCATAGAGACCAGACCTTGTGACTGTGTTACAGGTGGAGCCAGAGTCCGTGGCCTTGGGGTTTCAGGACTATATAGACATCCAGAGCCCTAAGGCATCAGAAGGGGTCCAGCTGACAGCTGTGCATGGGGAGGCTCAGGCAGATGTATAGGCCAGGAGCTGGCTCCCTTGCTGGGCCTCGGGGAAATGAAGATAAACATCTCCATTCCACACTGATCGCATTTCCATTGGATGGAAATATTGAATGCCCTTGGGTCCTTGATGCAGCCATCTCTTCTGCCTCCTTGTATTTCTGACTGTCTCTTGATTCACCCTTAGGAGCCATGGAGCTGACACTCGCTCAGCACATACCCAGGGATGGACATCGGGTTACCACTCCATCCCATGCTCAGTTATAGCCACCAGCTTTGGATATTCCAAAGGAGAATACCCCCTCGTATCTGTGAGCTTGGTAGTTGGTTGTTTGTACCAAGGGGTGGGGGGAGGGTAGCCTGATTGCCTCCTTGCTCTGCCTAATTGAGGTGCCTTCCTTCTGAAAAGCAGATAGTTCACACAGGAGCAGTAGGCTCCAGAAGGCCAGCAGAGAAAGGACCCTTTAGGGAAAGAGGGCACAATGCCTCTCTCCACACTTTGGAGACACTTCTGCACCTCCCAGCTACAGCACTGTTACTGCTCACTCCATGCAATGATGCAAAAAGCAACAATATCCAACCAAGTCCCAGGGCTTTCTAGGTCCTTCTGAAGGAAGAAGACAGGCCTGGTGTTGATAGGGCTCCTAGATGGAGAATCTAGAGGGCATTTTTGTCTAAACCCTCTGGTGTTCTTCTTACAGCCAGGTTGCCAGAAGCAGAGTCTGGGCATTCACATCTCCATAAGATTCCTCTTCCAAGCTCTGAGGAGCTCTGGCCTTCCTTATTCACCTTGACACATCTTTAACCTCTTGTAGATACATGGTTCTTCCAACAATCCATTCAGAAGCAGTGTCCTCTGCCTTCTACCTGGGAGTGTGGTCCAGTCCTAGTGACTGGGGGTGAGAGTTTGCCACAGGGCTTCTTCATCAGTTCATTTGATTTCAGAAGCATGCAGCCATTCTGTGGTCTGGGCATTTGAAGGGGCCCTGCAGAGGATGTTTGTTTTGTAGGATTGGTCAGAGATTTGGAGAGGGAGCTGGCATCTTTCTGGGCTGAGGCAAATGAAGCAAGACATCTGTCCAAGTAAATCCCCATTCTCGGTGAAAATATCGAGTTTTAGCCCACCTGGAACCATTTAATTTGCCTTGCTGTGTGTCTGACAAAGTAATTTTTTTTCTCCCTTAGAGCCATGGAGCCATCAATAAGCTGGCAAAACTGGCTAGGCCGCAATCTCCCACTCTACTCCTGTGTTCAGTGAAGGCTATCAGGCTCTGCCAAAGGAAAGAAGGCTTTGAGTGCCTGGGTGCTTGGTGCTTGGCCTACTGTGGTATGAAGGATAAAGGGGAGCCAGCTTGCCTCACTGTTCTGGATGACTGAGTTGCACTTATTCTGAGAAGCAGTTTGCACATGGGCAGTAGGAACAAAGAGGGTGTCCACACTGGAAAATCCCATGCCAAGTTTTAGGGAACCAAGTTCTTGTTACAGATTCTTGAGCAAGAGCCTTCATAGCCCCATAGCTACAGCTCAAACACTGTTGCCTCCCTCAACTAATGGGAAATGTTGCAGGGATAGACCAAGTCAGAAATCCCTGGCTCCTTAAGAAAGAAGGCAGGCTTCTTGCTGACACGGCTTCCAAGTGTAGTCCTTCAGAGGGCCCCTTTGGCCTAATCACACAGGCCTTTCTTATTCTGGATACCACCTGGTTGATAGGAAGGTATGTTGGGTACTTCATTCTCAACTTTATCCAAATCTCATGTGTTGTGAAGGACTCTGGCATTGTGACTCCTGAACTTTTCTGATGAAAGAGGTTTTGCATGGACACTATCCCAGGAGAGTGTTCCAGAGTAACGTCCTCTTGCTTCAATTGGTTGTTGTTGGTGTGCTTGTGATGGTGATAGAGGTCTTCCACTGGGCCCTTTTCAATTTGGTTTCAGAATGATGTGGCCCTCCCCACACCCAGGGTGTGTGAAGGTGCCCCGGAAGAATGCAAGGGGGTAGGCTAAGCCTGAAGTTGGGGGTGGGTACCATCTCCTGTGCGTGTCAAGGGGAAGGGGAAGTTGGGTCTCTTTCTTTGGTTTCCCCCATGCCCACTTGAATGCACAGCTTTGACTCACCCTCTATTCATTCCTCTCCAATTGTTGCTTCCCTAACTTGTCAGTTCACACATGGAGACCCTGTGTCTGTCCCCTACTGCAACCAAGATCCCTGATTAGGGGTGAGTTTCCAAGGCTTTCCTGACCTGACGTGTGGCTCTCAGAGTCTGATGTCCCAGAGAACATCTATTTCCCCTGTCCCTGAGCCTTTGGTGTTAGGCAGGTTATAGTATCATGGGAATGGGTAGCCTCCTTTACCCTCATCCCTAATGGATGTAGCTACCCTCAACTGAAAGACCAGACCGTCTGGCAAGTGCAACATCCTCCATGACCTGACCAGCGCACAAAAGCCCTTTGAATAAATAGTGCACCAAGACCTCGTTCCCACGTCTTGATCGTTGCATGGAAGCACATTCTTCATATCTCAGATCCACAGCTGACCTTAATGGATAAGATGGGCAAAAAGGCACTAGAAGCCAAAGTTTCCCTCTATTTCTTAAGGGAGAATGTGGGGTTCCTGTTCACAGGTTCCCAATGGTTATCCTTTGCTGAACTCCGGGAGCCAAAGCCCACAAAATGTGCTTTTGATTCCTGAGCAAGCCAGCTTGAGAATACATAGTGCTAGTCAGGTTCTTCTAAACATGAAGAACTCCAGCCTTCGTTATTTCCAGTTTCATAGCATTGCTTTATCATCATTCCAGGTTCGTCTTGGTGTCCTTACAAATTCAGTCTTTCAGAGTACTATTTCCAGATTGCAAATTTCCCATGAAGACCCGCCCTTGTGACTGTGGACAGGTGGAGCTAAAGTGGCCTTGGCCTTTTGGTTTCAGGTCTACATGGACAGGCAAAGACATCGGGCATCAGAAGGGGGTCCAGCCGAGAGCTGTGTGTGTGACGAGGCTGGCCCAGACATATTAGCGTGGAACAGTCCCCCTTGCTGGGCCTAGTTGAAATGAAGATAAACATCTCTATTCCACAGTGATCACATTGCCACTGGATGGAATTATTGAATGCCCTTTGGTCCTGAATGTAACCATATCCTCTCCCTTCCTGTGTTTCTTACTGCCTCTTCATTCACCTTTAGGAGTCTTGGAGCTGGCATTCACTCAGTAGGCACTCTTGGATGGGCGTTGGGTTCCCACTCAGTTTCATGCTCAGTTATAGACATCAGCATCTCACAGATATCCCAAAGGAGATATCGGAGAGCCTTGATACCCTGACCATGGTGCTTGGCTGTTTGTAGTAAGGGGTGGGTGAGTGGAGCCAGCACACTTCTCAACTCTGCCTGATTGATGTGCCTTCCTTCTGAAAAGCAGACAGTTCACACAGGAGCTAAAGGCTCCAGAAGCTGGTCGGCACAGAAAGACCATTTTATAGTAAGAGGCCACAAATGCCCTTCTCCACACTTTGGAGCTACAGCTGGGGGAACCTCCCAGATATAGCACTGTACCTGCTCACTCCTTTAAATGTTCCAAAAAGCAACAAAAGCTGACCAAGGTCCAGGATGGGCTAGGTCGTTCTGAAGGAAGAAGGCAGTGCTGACACGGCTCTCAGATGGAGACACTAGATGCAGTTTGGCATAAGCTCTCTGGTGTTTCCTCTTCTTATAGTCAGGTTGCCAGGAGCTAGTTCAGGGCACTGCCTTCTCCATAGAATTCCCCTTCCAAGCTCTGAAGAGTCTGGTCCTCCTCATCCACCTTAATGCATTGTTGCTCTCTTGTAGAAACAATGTTCTTCTCAAAATGCCTTCAGAATCAGTGCCTCAAGTGTCCTATGTTCTGTCTTTGACGTGAGAGTGTGGTCCAGTTCTTGTGACTGTAGGAGAGTTTTTGCCACAGGACTCCTTCATTAAATCACTGTTTTTCAGGAGTATGCATCCATTCTGAGGGCCAAGGCATTTGAAGGGACCCAGCAGAGGATGTTTGGTGTGTATGCTGGCCAGAGATTTGGGCAGGGAGCTGGTCTCCTTCTGGGCCGAGGGCAAATGAAGCAAAACATCTATTCAAGTGCATCCTTATTCCTACTTGAAATTTTGAGCTTTGGTCCACCTGGTGCCCATTTCTGTCCCCTTGCTGTTTTTTGAGAATGTATATTTTTCTTCATTAGGTGCCATGGAGCCATCCTTCAGTCACTTGGCACCCATGGGTAGGCCACAAACTCTGACTTTGCTGCTGTGCGCATTGAGAGCTATCAGGCTCTGCTCTACCCAAGGAAAGCAGGCCTTGAGTGGCTGGGTGTTGGGTGCTTGGCTTGCGGTGCTATGGAGGGTGAAGGGGACCCGGCTTACCTCACTGTCCTGGATGATTCAGGGGCCTTCATTCTGAGAAGCACACAGTTTGCGCCTGGGCAGTATGAACCAAGAGGGCGTCAGCATTAGAAGAACCCTTGCCAGGAATTAAGGAACCAAGTCCTTGCTGCAAATTCCTGAGCAAGAGACCTCAGAACCCCATAGCTACAGCTCAAGCACTGCTACATCCCTCAACTGATGGGAAATGTGGCAGGCGTAGACCAAGTCAGAAATCCCTGGCTCCTTGCTCCTTAGCAAGAAGCAAGGCAGGCTTCTTGCTGACAGGGCTCCCAGGTGTAGTCCTTCAAAGCTCACAGGCATTTCTTATTCTGTGTAGAACCTGGTTGAAAGGAGTGTGTGACTCTACTGCTAGTGACTCTAGCAGTGTGTCTCCATTGCCACCCCTGAGCCCTTTGGATGAAAGACTGCAGGGAAACTATTCTGAGACAGTTTATCAGAGTACTATCTTCTTTCAGTTTGGGGGTTTGGTAGTGTTCAGCTTGGGGTTAGTGATGGTGATACAGATGTTGCATTGGGCAATTCTCATTATGGTTTCAAAATGATGAGACTCTCCCCAAACCCAGGGTGTGTGCAGGTGCCCCGGGAGAATGCTCTGTGGCTATGATAAGGCAGAGGTTTGGGGTGGACCCTGCCTCCTGTGTTGGACACGATGCAGAAAAGGTCATACTCTCTTTTCTTGGTTTCTCCCATGACAATTTGAATGCACAACTTTGATTCACCTTATTGTCATTCCTCTCCCATTGCTGCTTTCCTAAGTTGGTCTCAGTTCACACAGAGAGACCCTGTGTCTGTGCCCTATAAAAACAAAGGTCCCTGCAGTGGAAGTGAGTTTCCAAGACTTTGCTGAGCCAATGCAGGGCTCACAGACACCAAGGTCCCCTGTCCCTGAGCTCTTGGTGGTGAGCAGGCAACGGTATCATGAGAATGGGTAGTCACATGGATCTTGCTCCTAATGGAAGGAGCTACCCTCATTCAGAAGAACAGACGGTCTGTGCATGTGCAGCATGCTCCATGAGCCTGATCAGCATACAAAAAGCCTTTTGAATCTACTGCACCAAACCCTCATTCCCACCCCTTGATCATCATATGGAAGCACCTCCATATCTCCGAAGCTCTGTTGCCCCCTCGATGGATACGATTGGGCAGAAGCACCCGCAGAAGACAAAGTTCCTGTGTATGTCTTAAGGAAGAATGAGAGCCTCTTCTTCATAGGGCTCCAACGAGCATCCCTGGCAGCACTCCTGTAGCGAAAGCACACAAAAGGTCCCTGTGATCCCTGAGCATACCAGCTTGTGAGTACATTGTGCTAGTCAGGCTTTTCTAAACATGAAGAATTTTGGTGCTAAATATTTCCAGTTTCAGGACAGTATTTTATCATCCATTCCAGTTCGTCTTCTCCATAAAAATTGAGTCTTTGAGAGTACTATCTCTGACCTACAGATGCCCGATGGGGAAAGCCCTTATGACTGTGGGAGAAAGGTGGAGGCAAAAGAGCCTAGCCATTTTGGTTTCAGAACTGCATGGACACCCAGAGCCCTAGGGCATCCGAACGGGTCCAACCAAGACTGTTTTTTGGTGGGGCTAGACCAGATGGATTAGCTGGGAGCTGGCTTCCTTGTTGGACCTAGCAGAAATGAAGATAAACATCTCCATTCTACACTGATTGCATTCCCATGGGATGGAATTATTGAATGCCCTTTGGTCCTGGCTGCAGGCATTCCCCTGTTTCTGACGGCGTCTTCATTCACCCTTAGCAGTCATGGAGCTGACACTCAGCAGGCATCCAGGGAAGGGCATCACATTCTGACTCTGTCCCCTGGTCAGTAACAGCCATGAGCATTGGATATTACAAAGGAGAATAGACCTCCTATTGCTGATCTTAGTGCTTGGATATTGGAAGCAAAGCATGGGGTGAGTGGAGCCAGCTCACCTCGTTGTTCTGCCTGATTGAGGTGTTTTACTTCTCAATAGCAGACAGTTTACATGGGAACAGTAAGCTCCAGAAGGTTGTCAGCACAGAAAAGCCCTATACACGAAGAGGCACCAATGCCCCCTCTCTACGCTTTAGAGCGACAGCTGGGAGAATATCCCAGCTATAGCACTGTCACTGCTTACACCATTTCATGATGGGAAAAGCAAGAGGAGCAGACCCAGCCCCAGGGCTCTCTACAACCTTCTGAAGGAAGAAGGCAGGCCTATAGCCGACAGGGCTCCCAGATGGAGACACTAGTGGACGCCCTTGCTTAAGTCCTCTGGTGTGTCTGATTCTTCTCAGGGCCTGATTGCCAGGAATGAGGCTGAGCCTTCCTTTCTCCATAGATTTCCCCATCCAAGGTCTGCAGAACTCTGGCCTTATCCACCTTGACACACCTTTGATGTCTTGTAGAAAAAATTTTCTTCCCACAATCCGTCACACTCAGCATCTCAAAAGTCCTATCCTCTGCCTTCCACCTGGAAGACTGGTTCAATTCTTGTGACTGCGGGTGAGCTTTTGCTGCAGGGCCGTTCTTCATTAATTCACTTGGTTTCAAAGTATGTGGCAATTCAGACGCTCAGGGCATTTGAAGGGACTCAGCAGTGAAGACTTGGTGTGTACTCTGGGCCAGACATTTGGACAGGGAGCTGGCCTCCTTCTTGGCCGAGGTACAATGAAGCAAGACATATTAATTCCTTGGAGATCCCTATTCCCACTATAATTGTCAAGCTTTAGCCTACCTGGCGCGCATTTCCTGTCCCTAGATGTATTTCTATTTTTTTCTCCCATAGGAGTCATGGAGCCATCAATCACTCAGAAGGGACCCCTGGGTACCTTCAAACTCTCACCCCTCTCCTGTGCTCAGTGAGAGTGGTCACTCTACCAAAGGAAATGCTCTGCTCTACCAAAGGAAAGAAAGTCTTGAAACCCTGGGTTATTTGTGCTTGGCTTGCTGTGCTATGAAGCGTGGATACTTCTGACTGAACACAAGAGCAGAGTGGGAGATTGCAGCCTAGCCAGGTTTGCCAGCTGAGTTAGGGAGAAAAAATAATACATTGTCAGACACACAGCAAGGGAAAGAAAATGGGTGCCACGTGGGCCAAAGTTCCACATTTATGGTGGGAACGTGGATCCACTTGGAGAAAAGGCTTCCTTCATTTGTCTCTGGCCAGAAGGAGTCCTGCTCTCTGACCAAATCTCCAGCTTAGCCTAAACACGAGACATCCTCCACTGGTCCCCTTCACATCCCTGAGCTCTGAATGGCTGCATACTTCTGAAACCCAGTGAATTAATGAAGAAGTAGCCCTGTGGCAATCTCTCTCCTGTAGTCCGAAGGACTGGATCTGACTCCCAGGTGGCAGACGGAGGATAGACTCTTGGGACACTGATTCTGAAGGGATTGCGGGAAGAGCCTTGTTTCCACAAGAGAGCAAAGATAAGGTCGCTACGGTGGGCCACAGGTCTTCAGAGCTTGGAAGGGGAATTCTATGGAGAAAGCAGTGCCCAGCACCAACTCCTGGCAACCTGGCTGGCTGTGAGAAGACACTACAGTGGGCTTAAACGAAAGCACTCTGGAGAGTCTCCATCTGGGAGCCCTGTCAGCACCAGATCTGCCTTCTTCCTTCAGAAGGACCTAGAGAGTCCTGGGACGTGGTCGGTGTTTGTTGCTTTTTGCATCATTGAATGGACTGAGCAGTGACAGTGCTGTAGCTGGGAGGTGCCACCAGCGGTGGCTCCAAAAGGTAGAGAGGGACACTGGTGCCCTCTTCCTACAGGAAGGGCTCTTCCTCCGCTGACCAACTTCGGGAGCCTACTTCTGGAGCCCTGTATGAACAGTCTGCCTTTCAGGAGGAAGGCACCTCAATCAGACAGAGCAAGGAGGTGAGCTGGCTCCAATCCCCCACCCCTTGCTGCAAACAGCCAAACACCAAGCTCACGGCTAGGAGGAGTGTCCTCCTTTGGGATATGCGATGCTGGTGCCTCTAACAGAGCTCAGGATGGAGTGGGAACCCGATGTCCGTCCTTGGGTGCCGGCTGAGTGTCATCTCCATGGCTCCTAAGGGTGAATCAAGAGGCAGTCGGAAACACAGGGAGGCAGTGGAGATGGCTGCAGCTAGGCAAAGGCCACTCAATATTTCCATCCAATGGGAAGGCGATCAATGTGAAATGGAGATGTTTATCTTCGTTTCCCCAAGGCCCAGCAAGGGAGCCAGCTCCCGTCCTATATGGCTGCTGGATCCTCCCCGTGCACAGTTCTCGGCTGGACCCGTTCTGATGCCCTAGGGCACTGGATGTTCAGGTAGTCCCTGAAACCACAAGGCCAGGGACTCTAGCTCCACTTGTCACGCAGTCACAACGGCTGGTCCCCATGGGATATCTGCAGCCGGATAGAGAACTTTTTAGAGTCTTTTAGGACTCACTTTTTATGGACTCCAAGACGGACCTTGACAGATGATCAAGAAATTTGCTGAAAGTGGATACACCCAGGGCCAGTGTTCTTCATGTGTAGAAGAGCCTGACCAGCACAATATATTCACGATCTGGCTAGTCGAGGTATCAAAAGAACTTTTGGGGTCTCTGACTACAGGAGGGTTCCACAGGACGCCCTTTGGAGCCCTGTGAGCAAGAGGCCCACGTTCTCCCCTAACAGAACTTTGAACAGAACTTTGAATTCTCGTGTGTTTCAGCCCGTTGTATTGGTAGAGAAGGTCAGCACTGACTCTGCCATTTGAAGAATGTGCTTCCATATGATGATCAAGATGTTGGAGTGAAGCTTGGTGCGCTATTTATGCAAAAGCCTTTTAGTTCCCTGATCACGTCATGGAGCATGGTACATTTTTGCAGACTGTCTGCTCTTCCGAATGAGGGTAGCCCCATCCATAAGGCAGGGGTTCACATGGCTCCCATTCCTACAATACTTTTGCCTGCCCAGTGCCAGGGGAGCAGGGACATGGGGGCTAGGCATCCTCTGGGACATCAGACCCCGACAGCCCTGCATTGGGTCAGAAATGGCTTGGAAACTCACCTACACACCAGGGATCTCGGTGGTGTAGGTCCAATACAGTGTGTCACACTGTACTTTTAGGCACCTGGCGCTAGGCTATTTCCTGGTGCTTCTACACCAGGGTTTAAGAATACTTCTGACTACAGATCCCCAAGAAGCTTTCTAAAACCCTCTGGGAGCAAAGGCTACTTCTCAGCAGTAAAGCACAAGGGTCTACACAGAGAGGTGGTGAGGAAAGTCTTACTCTATTTCTCTATGAGTCACAAAGAATGTTGAAGCACAGTAATGCTCTGAGCACTTCAGCACGGGGACTTTCCCAATGTTAATACAGAATGTTTTTTTAAAGTGTTTTATGGAAGTTCTACGTAGTTAACACACAGTGCAATAATAGTTTCAAGTGTAGATTTCAGTTGTTGCACCCTTCCCCACAGCACCCAGTGCACATCGCAAAGTGTACTCTTCCATGCCCATCTCCTATAGAACCCAATCCCCGCACCCATCTCTTCTCTTAACTATCAGTTTGTTGTCTATAGTTAACAGTCTGCGTCTTGTTTTGCCACTCTCTTTTTCCTCCACGATTATATATTTCTTTTGTTTCTTCCATTCCACATAGGAGTGAAATCATACGGTATCAGCCTTTCTCTGACACTTATTTCACTGGGCGTTATAATCTCGAGCTCCAGCCAAATCGTTGTAAGGAAAATTACATTCTCTTCCCTGGCTGCGCAATATTCTTTTGTGTGTATGTATACTTATACATATGCCACAACTCCATCCATTCCTCAGCCAGTGGACATGTGAGCCCTTTCCATCTTTGGCTAGTTTTCATTGTGCTGCTAAAAACACTGGCGTGCCTATATCCCTTTGAATCGGTATTTTTGTATCCTTTGGGTAAATACTTCGCAGTGCAAGTGCTGGATCATAGGGCAACCCCATGTTTTAAGGGGTGAGTGTTTTCATTAGTTAATTGATTTGAGTGGGAGAGAGGGAGAGACGGAGATATGGGGAGGGGCAGAGAGAGACAGAGAGAGATTCCGATGCAAACTCCATGCTGCCAGTGAGGAGCCCAACGAGGGCTCTGTCCCATGACTGTGGGATCCAGGCTTGAGTGGATATCGAGTCAGTCACCTAACTGTGCCATCCAGGTGCCCCAGGGCCATCTTATTGGCAAACTTTTGACGGAACTTTGTACTGTGTGCCAGAGTGGCCACAGCAGTTTCCATTCCCACCCACAGTGGCAGAAGGTTTCCCGTTCTTTACATCCTTGCCAACACCAGTTCCTTGTGTCATGAAATTTAGCCCTTCTGACAGAAGTGTGGTGGCCTCTCACTGTAGTATTGATTTGTATTTCCCTGATGATGACGGATGTGGAGACTCTTTTCATGTGTCTTTGAGGAAAGTTTCACCTTGTGTGTTCCCCTGTGTGTTCCTCTCTCTCTCACACTTTCCTCAATGAGGGCTCGTCTCCTCGGCAGCACTCTCGATATATTTCTCCCCCAAACGCCCTGTCGGCACTTCCTCCCTTTCTTTGATGTGCTTTCTTCTCCTCCTGTAGCTGTGGTCTTGGTTCTGTCCATCTTCTGGTTGTCTTGGTTCTGTCCATCTTTCTTCGCTTTGTTGTTTCACAGGTTCTTTGTCACTTGCCGCCTTTGTAGACCCTGCCTAAGTTTTCAAAAACGGTGGTGACTGACTGAAATCAGGTGCTAGTTGAAAGATGTTTTCACCACAGTGTGTTTTCCCAGAGTTGAGCATCTCGCACTTCCCGTCTAGTCCGTGCTTAGATTTCCAGACTCTTCCATCTGGGTGGCACAAGAAGTTACTTGCAAGGTGGTTTGTCCAGAGTACTCCCTCACAGCGTCGACCAGGGGTCACTTTCCACATCGTTCCCCGCATAGGTTTTGAAACGCTTCTAATGTAGGGATAGAAGCTGTTAGTTGGAAAGGTGGTTGCCACAAAGTGCGGTTTGACATTATGAGCCCTGCCTAGGTTTTCAGGGAGTTCCCACTCGGTGAAACCAGATGGCAGTTGGAAGATCGTTGCACCGCAACGTTGTTTCACAGAGTGGAGTATATGACACTATCCGCCTAGGCCCCGCGTGTGTATCCGAACATTGCACACGTCGTGAAAGACGCTCTAAGGTGAAAGAGTATTTCCCCCCGAGTGTTTCAGAGTGGAGCATAGGGAACTTGCCACGTAGATCGTGCATGGGTTTTTCCAAACATTTCAACTTTGTGAAACCAGATGGTAGGCGAAAGATTCCTTCCCCACCCTGTTGGTTCACAGAGTTGTGTATAGGACACTATCCTCCTAAGCCGCGCATGGGTTTTCAAAGGCGTCTCCCTTAGTGACACAAGTTGTCACTTGAAAGATGGTCTGTCCACAGTAGTCTCTCACAGGGTCGATTAAAGGTCATTTTCCGCAGCATTCCCCGCCTAGGTTTTCAAACACTTCTACCTTAGTGAAGGAAGATGTTAGTGGAAATTTGGTTGTCGCAGGCTGTAGGGTGACAGGTTTGAGTAGTTGGCACTATTGGCCTAGGCTCCGCGTAGCTATTCAAAGACTTCTAACCTTGTGAAACGGGATGCTACTTGAAAGACGCTTTCTCCCCCTGTTGTTTCACAGAGATGAGTACACGACACTTGTCCCGTAGGCCTTGCACAGGTTTTCCAGTGAGTTCTCACTTAGCGAAATCAAATGTTACTTGAAAGAATGTTCCACCCACAGTTATTGTCAGAGAATGCAGCCTATGGCACTATCTGCCTAGGCCCCACATGTGCCTTGCAACGTTCGTAGCTTGGTGAAAGGAAGCTTCAGGTGAAAGATTTCCCCACAGTGCTGTTTTACAGAGTTGAATACATGGCACGTTGCCTGTAGACCCGCCGTTCCTTTTCCACCAATTCTGAGATCAGATGCTAGAGGGACGACGCTTTCGCCACAGTGCTGTTTCACAAAGGTGAGGACAAGGCACTTTCCTCATAGAGTTCGCCTAACGTTTCAAACCCTTCTCACCATATGACAAGGTGACAGAACGATAACCTCCCCCGGCCTTTCATAGAGTTGCGTCTACTGCACTCTCTGAGTAGGTTTTCCAATAGTTCTCACCGGGTGAAATCCGATGTGAGTTGAGGGAATGTTTCACCCAGCATATTTCACAGAAGGTAGTAAATGGCACTATCGGCCTGGGCCCCGCACGTGTGTTCAAACATTTGTGGCTTTAGTGGAAGCAGGTTTCAGGTGAAACGTGGTTTCACCACAGCGTTGTTTCAACAGTTGCGCATATATGGCACGTTCCGTGTAAGTCATGCTTAGGTGTTGAACCGACTTTAAGTTTCTGAAACCAAATGTTGAAAGAGAGCTTCGGCATACTGTTGTTGCAGGGAGTTGAGTATAGGGCACATTCCGCACCATTCCCTGCCGGGCTGTTCAAACTCCGGTAACTTAGTGAAACCAGAGGTTAGTGGGAAGATGGATTCCCCAGTGTTGTTTGACAGAATTGCGTATATGGCACTTTTTGCCTAGGGCCCGCCGTGGTTTTGGACAAGCTCTAACTTAGTGAAAGCAGTTGTTCGTACCAAGGTGATTTCCCCATAGTTTTGTCTCGCACAGTGAAGTGTATTGGTTTTTCCGGCTAGGAGCTGCATAGGTTGTCAAACCCAGTGCCTCCAAATGCACTTACCATGTTGACCCCAGAGAGTTTTCCAGAGTTGCCACTCCTATGAACCAGATAGATGTTAATGGAAAGACAATTTCACCAGACTGTTCCTTAACAGATTTGGGTAGATGGCAGTTTCCTTGTAAGTCATGCCTAAGTTTCCAAACTGTTTTAACTGCGTGAAAGCAGATGTTCGGGGACAGTTTCTCACCAGTGGTTTTTCAGAGTTGACTCTCTGGCATTTCCTATAAGCTGCGCACGTTTTCAAACCTTCCAACTTAACGATACATGATGTTCGTTGAAAGGTGGTTTTCGCAAAGTCCGAGTTCACAGAGTTGAGTGCATGGCACCGTCGGCATAGCCCCGCGCAGCACTTTTCAGACACTTCAGGGTGAAACGTGATGTTAGCTGAAGGATGGTTTCACCATGTGTCGATTCACAGAGATGAATGTATGACACAGGGTAGGCCTGCCTATGTCTTCAAAGAGTTCTCTCAGTGAAACCAAGTGTTAGTTGAAGTTTCTTCCACCACAGTATTGTTTTACAGAGTTGAATAGATGGCCCTTTCCGTCTCTGTCGCTCATAGGTTTTCAAAGACTTCTAATTTAGTGAAACGAAGTTTTGGTTGAAATATGGTTTCTCCACAGTGTTGTTTCACAGGGTTGCGTATATGGCACTTGTCCTGTGGGTCCCGCATAGCTTTTCAAGCCGTTGTCACTCAATGAAACGGAGGTTGGTTGAAGGTATGTTTCACCGCAGCAGTGTTCGACGGAGCGGAGTTTACGGCACTTGAAGGGCTCCTCCCTGTAAGGTGTTTCAATCACATCTCACGTAGTGAAAGCAGATGGTGGTCGGAAGATGGTTTCACCACATTGTTGTTTCACAGTATTTTGAGTACATGGTTCTATGCTTCTAGGCCAACATTTGCATTCAAGCACAACTTAATGAAACCAGATGTTAGGTGAAGGATCATTTCCTCAGAGCGTTGTTTCACAGAGTTGCGTATGTGGCACTTTCCGTGTAGGTCATGCGTTGCTTGTCAAACTGCTTTGATTTTCTGAAACTACATATTCACGAAAGAAGCTTCGTCCAGAGTGCTTTTTTTTCAAAGCGTCGAGTATACGGCACTTTCTGCACAAGCCGCGCCTAGGTTTACAAACACTTGTAACTTAGTGACGCGAGCTAGTTGAAAGATGGGTTGATTGTCCACGGCATTTTCTCACAGTATCCAGTATGTGTCACTTTCCTCATCATTACCCACGTAGGTTTTCAAACACTTCTGACTTAGTGATACCAGATGTTACTTGAAAGAGGCTTCCTTCCTGCAAAGTGCAGTTTCACCGAGTTGAATACATGGCACTGTCGGCAGATACCCCGCAAACTCTTCCACAGAGTTATGGCTTGAAACGAGATCTGCGTTGAAAGACCGTTTCACCACAGGGTTGTTTCCACCGAGTTCTGTACGTGGCACTTTCAGCAAAGGCTCCGCATAGTTTCCAACCCTTCTCAGCGAACAAGATGTTAGTTGTTGAAGGATGGTTTCCCCACAGTGGTGTTTCCCAAGTGGTGTATGTGGCCTCATTCATGCAGGCCCCGCCTGCGGTTGCAAACCCTTCAATCAATCGTAGAGGTACACGAGGTTACATGACCTAGGATTTGCCCACACACATGTGTAAAAGGAGTCGAGTGTATGGCACTTTCCCCATAAGCCGTGCATAGGTTTTCAAACACTTCAAACTTAGTGCCCCAAGATAATTGATAGATGGATTGTCCACTCTATTTTCTCACGGTGTCCCACAGTGTATGTCACTTTCCACATCGTGCCCCACACAGGTTTTACAATGCTTCTAACGTAGTTTCGTAAAGACGTTAGCTGAAAAATGCTTCCCTAAGAGTTCAGTCTGAGAGTTGAGTATAGGGCAATTCTGCATAGGTCCCGCATAGCTTTTCAAACACTTCTAACTTAGGGAAACGAACTGTTAGTCGAAAGATCGTTTCCCCACAGGGTTGTTTCACAGAGTTCAGTATATGGCACTTACCATGTAGGCTGTGCATAGGTTTCCAAAAGAGTTCACCCTGGGTGACATCAGATATTAGTTGAAAGAATGGCACTTTCCCCCACACGCCCCGCGTAGGGTTTCAAACTCTTCTAATTGTGTGAAACGAGATCTTTCTTAACGACGGCTTTGCCACACTGGTTTTTCACAGAGTTACACATAAGGCACTTTCCGCATAAGCCCTCCGTGGGTTTTCCAACATTTATAACGTAGTGAACAAGGTGTGAGCTGAAAGAGTGAAACACTTGTAACTTAGTGACACAGGATGACAGTGGAAAAACGCTTTCTCCACAGGATTCGTTCACAGTGGCTGCTAGATGTCACCTTCCACGTCGCTTCCAGCATACATTTTCTAAGTGTTCTACGTCAAACAGGATGTTAGTTGGAGTTGGAGGATGGTTTCCTCACTTTGTTGTTTGGCAGAATTGAGTATACGGCCCTGTCATTATCGGCCCCGCCTGCTTTTTCACGCGTTTGTGACTTAGTGATACAAGATGTTCGTTGAGAGATGGTTTGTCCACAGTATTCTCTCACGGGGTCGTGTGTGTGTGTGTGTCACTTTCCTCGTTGTTCCCTGCCTGGCTTGTCAAGCCCTTCTCACGTAGTGATACAAGATGTAAGTTGAAAGATGGTTTTCGCCAAGTGCACTTCGACAGAGTTGAGTACACGGTTCTGTCGGCACGTGACCCGCAGAGTTTGTCCACCACCTCTAATTTAGTGAAGCGATGTGTTACTTGAAAGAGAGTTTCTTGGCTTTGTTGTTTCACAGGTTCTTTGTCACTTGCCGCCTTTGTAGACCCTGCCTAAGTTTTCAAAAACGGTGGTGACTGACTGAAATCAGGTGCTAGTTGAAAGATGTTTTCACCACAGTGTGTTTTCCCAGAGTTGAGCATCTCGCACTTCCCGTCTAGTCCGTGCTTAGATTTCCAGACTCTTCCATCTGGGTGGCACAAGAAGTTACTTGCAAGGTGGTTTGTCCAGAGTACTCCCTCACAGCGTCGACCAGGGGTCACTTTCCACATCGTTCCCCGCATAGGTTTTGAAACGCTTCTAATGTAGGGATAGAAGCTGTTAGTTGGAAAGGTGGTTGCCACAAAGTGCGGTTTGACATTATGAGCCCTGCCTAGGTTTTCAGGGAGTTCCCACTCGGTGAAACCAGATGGCAGTTGGAAGATCGTTGCACCGCAACGTTGTTTCACAGAGTGGAGTATATGACACTATCCGCCTAGGCCCCGCGTGTGTATCCGAACATTGCACACGTCGTGAAAGACGCTCTAAGGTGAAAGAGTATTTCCCCCCGAGTGTTTCAGAGTGGAGCATAGGGAACTTGCCACGTAGATCGTGCATGGGTTTTTCCAAACATTTCAACTTTGTGAAACCAGATGGTAGGCGAAAGATTCCTTCCCCACCCTGTTGGTTCACAGAGTTGTGTATAGGACACTATCCTCCTAAGCCGCGCATGGGTTTTCAAAGGCGTCTCCCTTAGTGACACAAGTTGTCACTTGAAAGATGGTCTGTCCACAGTAGTCTCTCACAGGGTCGATTAAAGGTCATTTTCCGCAGCATTCCCCGCCTAGGTTTTCAAACACTTCTACCTTAGTGAAGGAAGATGTTAGTGGAAATTTGGTTGTCGCAGGCTGTAGGGTGACAGGTTTGAGTAGTTGGCACTATTGGCCTAGGCTCCGCGTAGCTATTCAAAGACTTCTAACCTTGTGAAACGGGATGCTACTTGAAAGACGCTTTCTCCCCCTGTTGTTTCACAGAGATGAGTACACGACACTTGTCCCGTAGGCCTTGCACAGGTTTTCCAGTGAGTTCTCACTTAGCGAAATCAAATGTTACTTGAAAGAATGTTCCACCCACAGTTATTGTCAGAGAATGCAGCCTATGGCACTATCTGCCTAGGCCCCACATGTGCCTTGCAACGTTCGTAGCTTGGTGAAAGGAAGCTTCAGGTGAAAGATTTCCCCACAGTGCTGTTTTACAGAGTTGAATACATGGCACGTTGCCTGTAGACCCGCCGTTCCTTTTCCACCAATTCTGAGATCAGATGCTAGAGGGACGACGCTTTCGCCACAGTGCTGTTTCACAAAGGTGAGGACAAGGCACTTTCCTCATAGAGTTCGCCTAACGTTTCAAACCCTTCTCACCATATGACAAGGTGACAGAACGATAACCTCCCCCGGCCTTTCATAGAGTTGCGTCTACTGCACTCTCTGAGTAGGTTTTCCAATAGTTCTCACCGGGTGAAATCCGATGTGAGTTGAGGGAATGTTTCACCCAGCATATTTCACAGAAGGTAGTAAATGGCACTATCGGCCTGGGCCCCGCACGTGTGTTCAAACATTTGTGGCTTTAGTGGAAGCAGGTTTCAGGTGAAACGTGGTTTCACCACAGCGTTGTTTCAACAGTTGCGCATATATGGCACGTTCCGTGTAAGTCATGCTTAGGTGTTGAACCGACTTTAAGTTTCTGAAACCAAATGTTGAAAGAGAGCTTCGGCATACTGTTGTTGCAGGGAGTTGAGTATAGGGCACATTCCGCACCATTCCCTGCCGGGCTGTTCAAACTCCGGTAACTTAGTGAAACCAGAGGTTAGTGGGAAGATGGATTCCCCAGTGTTGTTTGACAGAATTGCGTATATGGCACTTTTTGCCTAGGGCCCGCCGTGGTTTTGGACAAGCTCTAACTTAGTGAAAGCAGTTGTTCGTACCAAGGTGATTTCCCCATAGTTTTGTCTCGCACAGTGAAGTGTATTGGTTTTTCCGGCTAGGAGCTGCATAGGTTGTCAAACCCAGTGCCTCCAAATGCACTTACCATGTTGACCCCAGAGAGTTTTCCAGAGTTGCCACTCCTATGAACCAGATAGATGTTAATGGAAAGACAATTTCACCAGACTGTTCCTTAACAGATTTGGGTAGATGGCAGTTTCCTTGTAAGTCATGCCTAAGTTTCCAAACTGTTTTAACTGCGTGAAAGCAGATGTTCGGGGACAGTTTCTCACCAGTGGTTTTTCAGAGTTGACTCTCTGGCATTTCCTATAAGCTGCGCACGTTTTCAAACCTTCCAACTTAACGATACATGATGTTCGTTGAAAGGTGGTTTTCGCAAAGTCCGAGTTCACAGAGTTGAGTGCATGGCACCGTCGGCATAGCCCCGCGCAGCACTTTTCAGACACTTCAGGGTGAAACGTGATGTTAGCTGAAGGATGGTTTCACCATGTGTCGATTCACAGAGATGAATGTATGACACAGGGTAGGCCTGCCTATGTCTTCAAAGAGTTCTCTCAGTGAAACCAAGTGTTAGTTGAAGTTTCTTCCACCACAGTATTGTTTTACAGAGTTGAATAGATGGCCCTTTCCGTCTCTGTCGCTCATAGGTTTTCAAAGACTTCTAATTTAGTGAAACGAAGTTTTGGTTGAAATATGGTTTCTCCACAGTGTTGTTTCACAGGGTTGCGTATATGGCACTTGTCCTGTGGGTCCCGCATAGCTTTTCAAGCCGTTGTCACTCAATGAAACGGAGGTTGGTTGAAGGTATGTTTCACCGCAGCAGTGTTCGACGGAGCGGAGTTTACGGCACTTGAAGGGCTCCTCCCTGTAAGGTGTTTCAATCACATCTCACGTAGTGAAAGCAGATGGTGGTCGGAAGATGGTTTCACCACATTGTTGTTTCACAGTATTTTGAGTACATGGTTCTATGCTTCTAGGCCAACATTTGCATTCAAGCACAACTTAATGAAACCAGATGTTAGGTGAAGGATCATTTCCTCAGAGCGTTGTTTCACAGAGTTGCGTATGTGGCACTTTCCGTGTAGGTCATGCGTTGCTTGTCAAACTGCTTTGATTTTCTGAAACTACATATTCACGAAAGAAGCTTCGTCCAGAGTGCTTTTTTTTCAAAGCGTCGAGTATACGGCACTTTCTGCACAAGCCGCGCCTAGGTTTACAAACACTTGTAACTTAGTGACGCGAGCTAGTTGAAAGATGGGTTGATTGTCCACGGCATTTTCTCACAGTATCCAGTATGTGTCACTTTCCTCATCATTACCCACGTAGGTTTTCAAACACTTCTGACTTAGTGATACCAGATGTTACTTGAAAGAGGCTTCCTTCCTGCAAAGTGCAGTTTCACCGAGTTGAATACATGGCACTGTCGGCAGATACCCCGCAAACTCTTCCACAGAGTTATGGCTTGAAACGAGATCTGCGTTGAAAGACCGTTTCACCACAGGGTTGTTTCCACCGAGTTCTGTACGTGGCACTTTCAGCAAAGGCTCCGCATAGTTTCCAACCCTTCTCAGCGAACAAGATGTTAGTTGTTGAAGGATGGTTTCCCCACAGTGGTGTTTCCCAAGTGGTGTATGTGGCCTCATTCATGCAGGCCCCGCCTGCGGTTGCAAACCCTTCAATCAATCGTAGAGGTACACGAGGTTACATGACCTAGGATTTGCCCACACACATGTGTAAAAGGAGTCGAGTGTATGGCACTTTCCCCATAAGCCGTGCATAGGTTTTCAAACACTTCAAACTTAGTGCCCCAAGATAATTGATAGATGGATTGTCCACTCTATTTTCTCACGGTGTCCCACAGTGTATGTCACTTTCCACATCGTGCCCCACACAGGTTTTACAATGCTTCTAACGTAGTTTCGTAAAGACGTTAGCTGAAAAATGCTTCCCTAAGAGTTCAGTCTGAGAGTTGAGTATAGGGCAATTCTGCATAGGTCCCGCATAGCTTTTCAAACACTTCTAACTTAGGGAAACGAACTGTTAGTCGAAAGATCGTTTCCCCACAGGGTTGTTTCACAGAGTTCAGTATATGGCACTTACCATGTAGGCTGTGCATAGGTTTCCAAAAGAGTTCACCCTGGGTGACATCAGATATTAGTTGAAAGAATGGCACTTTCCCCCACACGCCCCGCGTAGGGTTTCAAACTCTTCTAATTGTGTGAAACGAGATCTTTCTTAACGACGGCTTTGCCACACTGGTTTTTCACAGAGTTACACATAAGGCACTTTCCGCATAAGCCCTCCGTGGGTTTTCCAACATTTATAACGTAGTGAACAAGGTGTGAGCTGAAAGAGTGAAACACTTGTAACT
The DNA here is from genome assembly GCF_018350195.1 of Panthera tigris. Taxonomy (NCBI): domain Eukaryota; kingdom Metazoa; phylum Chordata; class Mammalia; order Carnivora; family Felidae; genus Panthera; species Panthera tigris. The sequence goes on from NC_056673.1 coordinate 24,514,587, forward strand.
TAGTGACACAGGATGACAGTGGAAAAACGCTTTCTCCACAGGATTCGTTCACAGTGGCTGCTAGATGTCACCTTCCACGTCGCTTCCAGCATACATTTTCTAAGTGTTCTACGTCAAACAGGATGTTAGTTGGAGTTGGAGGATGGTTTCCTCACTTTGTTGTTTGGCAGAATTGAGTATACGGCCCTGTCATTATCGGCCCCGCCTGCTTTTTCACGCGTTTGTGACTTAGTGATACAAGATGTTCGTTGAGAGATGGTTTGTCCACAGTATTCTCTCACGGGGTCGTGTGTGTGTGTGTGTCACTTTCCTCGTTGTTCCCTGCCTGGCTTGTCAAGCCCTTCTCACGTAGTGATACAAGATGTAAGTTGAAAGATGGTTTTCGCCAAGTGCACTTCGACAGAGTTGAGTACACGGTTCTGTCGGCACGTGACCCGCAGAGTTTGTCCACCACCTCTAATTTAGTGAAGCGATGTGTTACTTGAAAGAGAGTTTCTTGGCTTTGTTGTTTCACAGGTTCTTTGTCACTTGCCGCCTTTGTAGACCCTGCCTAAGTTTTCAAAAACGGTGGTGACTGACTGAAATCAGGTGCTAGTTGAAAGATGTTTTCACCACAGTGTGTTTTCCCAGAGTTGAGCATCTCGCACTTCCCGTCTAGTCCGTGCTTAGATTTCCAGACTCTTCCATCTGGGTGGCACAAGAAGTTACTTGCAAGGTGGTTTGTCCAGAGTACTCCCTCACAGCGTCGACCAGGGGTCACTTTCCACATCGTTCCCCGCATAGGTTTTGAAACGCTTCTAATGTAGGGATAGAAGCTGTTAGTTGGAAAGGTGGTTGCCACAAAGTGCGGTTTGACATTATGAGCCCTGCCTAGGTTTTCAGGGAGTTCCCACTCGGTGAAACCAGATGGCAGTTGGAAGATCGTTGCACCGCAACGTTGTTTCACAGAGTGGAGTATATGACACTATCCGCCTAGGCCCCGCGTGTGTATCCGAACATTGCACACGTCGTGAAAGACGCTCTAAGGTGAAAGAGTATTTCCCCCCGAGTGTTTCAGAGTGGAGCATAGGGAACTTGCCACGTAGATCGTGCATGGGTTTTTCCAAACATTTCAACTTTGTGAAACCAGATGGTAGGCGAAAGATTCCTTCCCCACCCTGTTGGTTCACAGAGTTGTGTATAGGACACTATCCTCCTAAGCCGCGCATGGGTTTTCAAAGGCGTCTCCCTTAGTGACACAAGTTGTCACTTGAAAGATGGTCTGTCCACAGTAGTCTCTCACAGGGTCGATTAAAGGTCATTTTCCGCAGCATTCCCCGCCTAGGTTTTCAAACACTTCTACCTTAGTGAAGGAAGATGTTAGTGGAAATTTGGTTGTCGCAGGCTGTAGGGTGACAGGTTTGAGTAGTTGGCACTATTGGCCTAGGCTCCGCGTAGCTATTCAAAGACTTCTAACCTTGTGAAACGGGATGCTACTTGAAAGACGCTTTCTCCCCCTGTTGTTTCACAGAGATGAGTACACGACACTTGTCCCGTAGGCCTTGCACAGGTTTTCCAGTGAGTTCTCACTTAGCGAAATCAAATGTTACTTGAAAGAATGTTCCACCCACAGTTATTGTCAGAGAATGCAGCCTATGGCACTATCTGCCTAGGCCCCACATGTGCCTTGCAACGTTCGTAGCTTGGTGAAAGGAAGCTTCAGGTGAAAGATTTCCCCACAGTGCTGTTTTACAGAGTTGAATACATGGCACGTTGCCTGTAGACCCGCCGTTCCTTTTCCACCAATTCTGAGATCAGATGCTAGAGGGACGACGCTTTCGCCACAGTGCTGTTTCACAAAGGTGAGGACAAGGCACTTTCCTCATAGAGTTCGCCTAACGTTTCAAACCCTTCTCACCATATGACAAGGTGACAGAACGATAACCTCCCCCGGCCTTTCATAGAGTTGCGTCTACTGCACTCTCTGAGTAGGTTTTCCAATAGTTCTCACCGGGTGAAATCCGATGTGAGTTGAGGGAATGTTTCACCCAGCATATTTCACAGAAGGTAGTAAATGGCACTATCGGCCTGGGCCCCGCACGTGTGTTCAAACATTTGTGGCTTTAGTGGAAGCAGGTTTCAGGTGAAACGTGGTTTCACCACAGCGTTGTTTCAACAGTTGCGCATATATGGCACGTTCCGTGTAAGTCATGCTTAGGTGTTGAACCGACTTTAAGTTTCTGAAACCAAATGTTGAAAGAGAGCTTCGGCATACTGTTGTTGCAGGGAGTTGAGTATAGGGCACATTCCGCACCATTCCCTGCCGGGCTGTTCAAACTCCGGTAACTTAGTGAAACCAGAGGTTAGTGGGAAGATGGATTCCCCAGTGTTGTTTGACAGAATTGCGTATATGGCACTTTTTGCCTAGGGCCCGCCGTGGTTTTGGACAAGCTCTAACTTAGTGAAAGCAGTTGTTCGTACCAAGGTGATTTCCCCATAGTTTTGTCTCGCACAGTGAAGTGTATTGGTTTTTCCGGCTAGGAGCTGCATAGGTTGTCAAACCCAGTGCCTCCAAATGCACTTACCATGTTGACCCCAGAGAGTTTTCCAGAGTTGCCACTCCTATGAACCAGATAGATGTTAATGGAAAGACAATTTCACCAGACTGTTCCTTAACAGATTTGGGTAGATGGCAGTTTCCTTGTAAGTCATGCCTAAGTTTCCAAACTGTTTTAACTGCGTGAAAGCAGATGTTCGGGGACAGTTTCTCACCAGTGGTTTTTCAGAGTTGACTCTCTGGCATTTCCTATAAGCTGCGCACGTTTTCAAACCTTCCAACTTAACGATACATGATGTTCGTTGAAAGGTGGTTTTCGCAAAGTCCGAGTTCACAGAGTTGAGTGCATGGCACCGTCGGCATAGCCCCGCGCAGCACTTTTCAGACACTTCAGGGTGAAACGTGATGTTAGCTGAAGGATGGTTTCACCATGTGTCGATTCACAGAGATGAATGTATGACACAGGGTAGGCCTGCCTATGTCTTCAAAGAGTTCTCTCAGTGAAACCAAGTGTTAGTTGAAGTTTCTTCCACCACAGTATTGTTTTACAGAGTTGAATAGATGGCCCTTTCCGTCTCTGTCGCTCATAGGTTTTCAAAGACTTCTAATTTAGTGAAACGAAGTTTTGGTTGAAATATGGTTTCTCCACAGTGTTGTTTCACAGGGTTGCGTATATGGCACTTGTCCTGTGGGTCCCGCATAGCTTTTCAAGCCGTTGTCACTCAATGAAACGGAGGTTGGTTGAAGGTATGTTTCACCGCAGCAGTGTTCGACGGAGCGGAGTTTACGGCACTTGAAGGGCTCCTCCCTGTAAGGTGTTTCAATCACATCTCACGTAGTGAAAGCAGATGGTGGTCGGAAGATGGTTTCACCACATTGTTGTTTCACAGTATTTTGAGTACATGGTTCTATGCTTCTAGGCCAACATTTGCATTCAAGCACAACTTAATGAAACCAGATGTTAGGTGAAGGATCATTTCCTCAGAGCGTTGTTTCACAGAGTTGCGTATGTGGCACTTTCCGTGTAGGTCATGCGTTGCTTGTCAAACTGCTTTGATTTTCTGAAACTACATATTCACGAAAGAAGCTTCGTCCAGAGTGCTTTTTTTTTCAAAGCGTCGAGTATACGGCACTTTCTGCACAAGCCGCGCCTAGGTTTACAAACACTTGTAACTTAGTGACGCGAGCTAGTTGAAAGATGGGTTGATTGTCCACGGCATTTTCTCACAGTATCCAGTATGTGTCACTTTCCTCATCATTACCCACGTAGGTTTTCAAACACTTCTGACTTAGTGATACCAGATGTTACTTGAAAGAGGCTTCCTTCCTGCAAAGTGCAGTTTCACCGAGTTGAATACATGGCACTGTCGGCAGATACCCCGCAAACTCTTCCACAGAGTTATGGCTTGAAACGAGATCTGCGTTGAAAGACCGTTTCACCACAGGGTTGTTTCCACCGAGTTCTGTACGTGGCACTTTCAGCAAAGGCTCCGCATAGTTTCCAACCCTTCTCAGCGAACAAGATGTTAGTTGTTGAAGGATGGTTTCCCCACAGTGGTGTTTCCCAAGTGGTGTATGTGGCCTCATTCATGCAGGCCCCGCCTGCGGTTGCAAACCCTTCAATCAATCGTAGAGGTACACGAGGTTACATGACCTAGGATTTGCCCACACACATGTGTAAAAGGAGTCGAGTGTATGGCACTTTCCCCATAAGCCGTGCATAGGTTTTCAAACACTTCAAACTTAGTGCCCCAAGATAATTGATAGATGGATTGTCCACTCTATTTTCTCACGGTGTCCCACAGTGTATGTCACTTTCCACATCGTGCCCCACACAGGTTTTACAATGCTTCTAACGTAGTTTCGTAAAGACGTTAGCTGAAAAATGCTTCCCTAAGAGTTCAGTCTGAGAGTTGAGTATAGGGCAATTCTGCATAGGTCCCGCATAGCTTTTCAAACACTTCTAACTTAGGGAAACGAACTGTTAGTCGAAAGATCGTTTCCCCACAGGGTTGTTTCACAGAGTTCAGTATATGGCACTTACCATGTAGGCTGTGCATAGGTTTCCAAAAGAGTTCACCCTGGGTGACATCAGATATTAGTTGAAAGAATGGCACTTTCCCCCACACGCCCCGCGTAGGGTTTCAAACTCTTCTAATTGTGTGAAACGAGATCTTTCTTAACGACGGCTTTGCCACACTGGTTTTTCACAGAGTTACACATAAGGCACTTTCCGCATAAGCCCTCCGTGGGTTTTCCAACATTTATAACGTAGTGAACAAGGTGTGAGCTGAAAGAGTGAAACACTTGTAACTTAGTGACACAGGATGACAGTGGAAAAACGCTTTCTCCACAGGATTCGTTCACAGTGGCTGCTAGATGTCACCTTCCACGTCGCTTCCAGCATACATTTTCTAAGTGTTCTACGTCAAACAGGATGTTAGTTGGAGTTGGAGGATGGTTTCCTCACTTTGTTGTTTGGCAGAATTGAGTATACGGCCCTGTCATTATCGGCCCCGCCTGCTTTTTCACGCGTTTGTGACTTAGTGATACAAGATGTTCGTTGAGAGATGGTTTGTCCACAGTATTCTCTCACGGGGTCGTGTGTGTGTGTGTGTCACTTTCCTCGTTGTTCCCTGCCTGGCTTGTCAAGCCCTTCTCACGTAGTGATACAAGATGTAAGTTGAAAGATGGTTTTCGCCAAGTGCACTTCGACAGAGTTGAGTACACGGTTCTGTCGGCACGTGACCCGCAGAGTTTGTCCACCACCTCTAATTTAGTGAAGCGATGTGTTACTTGAAAGAGAGTTTCTTGGCTTTGTTGTTTCACAGGTTCTTTGTCACTTGCCGCCTTTGTAGACCCTGCCTAAGTTTTCAAAAACGGTGGTGACTGACTGAAATCAGGTGCTAGTTGAAAGATGTTTTCACCACAGTGTGTTTTCCCAGAGTTGAGCATCTCGCACTTCCCGTCTAGTCCGTGCTTAGATTTCCAGACTCTTCCATCTGGGTGGCACAAGAAGTTACTTGCAAGGTGGTTTGTCCAGAGTACTCCCTCACAGCGTCGACCAGGGGTCACTTTCCACATCGTTCCCCGCATAGGTTTTGAAACGCTTCTAATGTAGGGATAGAAGCTGTTAGTTGGAAAGGTGGTTGCCACAAAGTGCGGTTTGACATTATGAGCCCTGCCTAGGTTTTCAGGGAGTTCCCACTCGGTGAAACCAGATGGCAGTTGGAAGATCGTTGCACCGCAACGTTGTTTCACAGAGTGGAGTATATGACACTATCCGCCTAGGCCCCGCGTGTGTATCCGAACATTGCACACGTCGTGAAAGACGCTCTAAGGTGAAAGAGTATTTCCCCCCGAGTGTTTCAGAGTGGAGCATAGGGAACTTGCCACGTAGATCGTGCATGGGTTTTTCCAAACATTTCAACTTTGTGAAACCAGATGGTAGGCGAAAGATTCCTTCCCCACCCTGTTGGTTCACAGAGTTGTGTATAGGACACTATCCTCCTAAGCCGCGCATGGGTTTTCAAAGGCGTCTCCCTTAGTGACACAAGTTGTCACTTGAAAGATGGTCTGTCCACAGTAGTCTCTCACAGGGTCGATTAAAGGTCATTTTCCGCAGCATTCCCCGCCTAGGTTTTCAAACACTTCTACCTTAGTGAAGGAAGATGTTAGTGGAAATTTGGTTGTCGCAGGCTGTAGGGTGACAGGTTTGAGTAGTTGGCACTATTGGCCTAGGCTCCGCGTAGCTATTCAAAGACTTCTAACCTTGTGAAACGGGATGCTACTTGAAAGACGCTTTCTCCCCCTGTTGTTTCACAGAGATGAGTACACGACACTTGTCCCGTAGGCCTTGCACAGGTTTTCCAGTGAGTTCTCACTTAGCGAAATCAAATGTTACTTGAAAGAATGTTCCACCCACAGTTATTGTCAGAGAATGCAGCCTATGGCACTATCTGCCTAGGCCCCACATGTGCCTTGCAACGTTCGTAGCTTGGTGAAAGGAAGCTTCAGGTGAAAGATTTCCCCACAGTGCTGTTTTACAGAGTTGAATACATGGCACGTTGCCTGTAGACCCGCCGTTCCTTTTCCACCAATTCTGAGATCAGATGCTAGAGGGACGACGCTTTCGCCACAGTGCTGTTTCACAAAGGTGAGGACAAGGCACTTTCCTCATAGAGTTCGCCTAACGTTTCAAACCCTTCTCACCATATGACAAGGTGACAGAACGATAACCTCCCCCGGCCTTTCATAGAGTTGCGTCTACTGCACTCTCTGAGTAGGTTTTCCAATAGTTCTCACCGGGTGAAATCCGATGTGAGTTGAGGGAATGTTTCACCCAGCATATTTCACAGAAGGTAGTAAATGGCACTATCGGCCTGGGCCCCGCACGTGTGTTCAAACATTTGTGGCTTTAGTGGAAGCAGGTTTCAGGTGAAACGTGGTTTCACCACAGCGTTGTTTCAACAGTTGCGCATATATGGCACGTTCCGTGTAAGTCATGCTTAGGTGTTGAACCGACTTTAAGTTTCTGAAACCAAATGTTGAAAGAGAGCTTCGGCATACTGTTGTTGCAGGGAGTTGAGTATAGGGCACATTCCGCACCATTCCCTGCCGGGCTGTTCAAACTCCGGTAACTTAGTGAAACCAGAGGTTAGTGGGAAGATGGATTCCCCAGTGTTGTTTGACAGAATTGCGTATATGGCACTTTTTGCCTAGGGCCCGCCGTGGTTTTGGACAAGCTCTAACTTAGTGAAAGCAGTTGTTCGTACCAAGGTGATTTCCCCATAGTTTTGTCTCGCACAGTGAAGTGTATTGGTTTTTCCGGCTAGGAGCTGCATAGGTTGTCAAACCCAGTGCCTCCAAATGCACTTACCATGTTGACCCCAGAGAGTTTTCCAGAGTTGCCACTCCTATGAACCAGATAGATGTTAATGGAAAGACAATTTCACCAGACTGTTCCTTAACAGATTTGGGTAGATGGCAGTTTCCTTGTAAGTCATGCCTAAGTTTCCAAACTGTTTTAACTGCGTGAAAGCAGATGTTCGGGGACAGTTTCTCACCAGTGGTTTTTCAGAGTTGACTCTCTGGCATTTCCTATAAGCTGCGCACGTTTTCAAACCTTCCAACTTAACGATACATGATGTTCGTTGAAAGGTGGTTTTCGCAAAGTCCGAGTTCACAGAGTTGAGTGCATGGCACCGTCGGCATAGCCCCGCGCAGCACTTTTCAGACACTTCAGGGTGAAACGTGATGTTAGCTGAAGGATGGTTTCACCATGTGTCGATTCACAGAGATGAATGTATGACACAGGGTAGGCCTGCCTATGTCTTCAAAGAGTTCTCTCAGTGAAACCAAGTGTTAGTTGAAGTTTCTTCCACCACAGTATTGTTTTACAGAGTTGAATAGATGGCCCTTTCCGTCTCTGTCGCTCATAGGTTTTCAAAGACTTCTAATTTAGTGAAACGAAGTTTTGGTTGAAATATGGTTTCTCCACAGTGTTGTTTCACAGGGTTGCGTATATGGCACTTGTCCTGTGGGTCCCGCATAGCTTTTCAAGCCGTTGTCACTCAATGAAACGGAGGTTGGTTGAAGGTATGTTTCACCGCAGCAGTGTTCGACGGAGCGGAGTTTACGGCACTTGAAGGGCTCCTCCCTGTAAGGTGTTTCAATCACATCTCACGTAGTGAAAGCAGATGGTGGTCGGAAGATGGTTTCACCACATTGTTGTTTCACAGTATTTTGAGTACATGGTTCTATGCTTCTAGGCCAACATTTGCATTCAAGCACAACTTAATGAAACCAGATGTTAGGTGAAGGATCATTTCCTCAGAGCGTTGTTTCACAGAGTTGCGTATGTGGCACTTTCCGTGTAGGTCATGCGTTGCTTGTCAAACTGCTTTGATTTTCTGAAACTACATATTCACGAAAGAAGCTTCGTCCAGAGTGCTTTTTTTTCAAAGCGTCGAGTATACGGCACTTTCTGCACAAGCCGCGCCTAGGTTTACAAACACTTGTAACTTAGTGACGCGAGCTAGTTGAAAGATGGGTTGATTGTCCACGGCATTTTCTCACAGTATCCAGTATGTGTCACTTTCCTCATCATTACCCACGTAGGTTTTCAAACACTTCTGACTTAGTGATACCAGATGTTACTTGAAAGAGGCTTCCTTCCTGCAAAGTGCAGTTTCACCGAGTTGAATACATGGCACTGTCGGCAGATACCCCGCAAACTCTTCCACAGAGTTATGGCTTGAAACGAGATCTGCGTTGAAAGACCGTTTCACCACAGGGTTGTTTCCACCGAGTTCTGTACGTGGCACTTTCAGCAAAGGCTCCGCATAGTTTCCAACCCTTCTCAGCGAACAAGATGTTAGTTGTTGAAGGATGGTTTCCCCACAGTGGTGTTTCCCAAGTGGTGTATGTGGCCTCATTCATGCAGGCCCCGCCTGCGGTTGCAAACCCTTCAATCAATCGTAGAGGTACACGAGGTTACATGACCTAGGATTTGCCCACACACATGTGTAAAAGGAGTCGAGTGTATGGCACTTTCCCCATAAGCCGTGCATAGGTTTTCAAACACTTCAAACTTAGTGCCCCAAGATAATTGATAGATGGATTGTCCACTCTATTTTCTCACGGTGTCCCACAGTGTATGTCACTTTCCACATCGTGCCCCACACAGGTTTTACAATGCTTCTAACGTAGTTTCGTAAAGACGTTAGCTGAAAAATGCTTCCCTAAGAGTTCAGTCTGAGAGTTGAGTATAGGGCAATTCTGCATAGGTCCCGCATAGCTTTTCAAACACTTCTAACTTAGGGAAACGAACTGTTAGTCGAAAGATCGTTTCCCCACAGGGTTGTTTCACAGAGTTCAGTATATGGCACTTACCATGTAGGCTGTGCATAGGTTTCCAAAAGAGTTCACCCTGGGTGACATCAGATATTAGTTGAAAGAATGGCACTTTCCCCCACACGCCCCGCGTAGGGTTTCAAACTCTTCTAATTGTGTGAAACGAGATCTTTCTTAACGACGGCTTTGCCACACTGGTTTTTCACAGAGTTACACATAAGGCACTTTCCGCATAAGCCCTCCGTGGGTTTTCCAACATTTATAACGTAGTGAACAAGGTGTGAGCTGAAAGAGTGAAACACTTGTAACTTAGTGACACAGGATGACAGTGGAAAAACGCTTTCTCCACAGGATTCGTTCACAGTGGCTGCTAGATGTCACCTTCCACGTCGCTTCCAGCATACATTTTCTAAGTGTTCTACGTCAAACAGGATGTTAGTTGGAGTTGGAGGATGGTTTCCTCACTTTGTTGTTTGGCAGAATTGAGTATACGGCCCTGTCATTATCGGCCCCGCCTGCTTTTTCACGCGTTTGTGACTTAGTGATACAAGATGTTCGTTGAGAGATGGTTTGTCCACAGTATTCTCTCACGGGGTCGTGTGTGTGTGTGTGTCACTTTCCTCGTTGTTCCCTGCCTGGCTTGTCAAGCCCTTCTCACGTAGTGATACAAGATGTAAGTTGAAAGATGGTTTTCGCCAAGTGCACTTCGACAGAGTTGAGTACACGGTTCTGTCGGCACGTGACCCGCAGAGTTTGTCCACCACCTCTAATTTAGTGAAGCGATGTGTTACTTGAAAGAGAGTTTCTTGGCTTTGTTGTTTCACAGGTTCTTTGTCACTTGCCGCCTTTGTAGACCCTGCCTAAGTTTTCAAAAACGGTGGTGACTGACTGAAATCAGGTGCTAGTTGAAAGATGTTTTCACCACAGTGTGTTTTCCCAGAGTTGAGCATCTCGCACTTCCCGTCTAGTCCGTGCTTAGATTTCCAGACTCTTCCATCTGGGTGGCACAAGAAGTTACTTGCAAGGTGGTTTGTCCAGAGTACTCCCTCACAGCGTCGACCAGGGGTCACTTTCCACATCGTTCCCCGCATAGGTTTTGAAACGCTTCTAATGTAGGGATAGAAGCTGTTAGTTGGAAAGGTGGTTGCCACAAAGTGCGGTTTGACATTATGAGCCCTGCCTAGGTTTTCAGGGAGTTCCCACTCGGTGAAACCAGATGGCAGTTGGAAGATCGTTGCACCGCAACGTTGTTTCACAGAGTGGAGTATATGACACTATCCGCCTAGGCCCCGCGTGTGTATCCGAACATTGCACACGTCGTGAAAGACGCTCTAAGGTGAAAGAGTATTTCCCCCCGAGTGTTTCAGAGTGGAGCATAGGGAACTTGCCACGTAGATCGTGCATGGGTTTTTCCAAACATTTCAACTTTGTGAAACCAGATGGTAGGCGAAAGATTCCTTCCCCACCCTGTTGGTTCACAGAGTTGTGTATAGGACACTATCCTCCTAAGCCGCGCATGGGTTTTCAAAGGCGTCTCCCTTAGTGACACAAGTTGTCACTTGAAAGATGGTCTGTCCACAGTAGTCTCTCACAGGGTCGATTAAAGGTCATTTTCCGCAGCATTCCCCGCCTAGGTTTTCAAACACTTCTACCTTAGTGAAGGAAGATGTTAGTGGAAATTTGGTTGTCGCAGGCTGTAGGGTGACAGGTTTGAGTAGTTGGCACTATTGGCCTAGGCTCCGCGTAGCTATTCAAAGACTTCTAACCTTGTGAAACGGGATGCTACTTGAAAGACGCTTTCTCCCCCTGTTGTTTCACAGAGATGAGTACACGACACTTGTCCCGTAGGCCTTGCACAGGTTTTCCAGTGAGTTCTCACTTAGCGAAATCAAATGTTACTTGAAAGAATGTTCCACCCACAGTTATTGTCAGAGAATGCAGCCTATGGCACTATCTGCCTAGGCCCCACATGTGCCTTGCAACGTTCGTAGCTTGGTGAAAGGAAGCTTCAGGTGAAAGATTTCCCCACAGTGCTGTTTTACAGAGTTGAATACATGGCACGTTGCCTGTAGACCCGCCGTTCCTTTTCCACCAATTCTGAGATCAGATGCTAGAGGGACGACGCTTTCGCCACAGTGCTGTTTCACAAAGGTGAGGACAAGGCACTTTCCTCATAGAGTTCGCCTAACGTTTCAAACCCTTCTCACCATATGACAAGGTGACAGAACGATAACCTCCCCCGGCCTTTCATAGAGTTGCGTCTACTGCACTCTCTGAGTAGGTTTTCCAATAGTTCTCACCGGGTGAAATCCGATGTGAGTTGAGGGAATGTTTCACCCAGCATATTTCACAGAAGGTAGTAAATGGCACTATCGGCCTGGGCCCCGCACGTGTGTTCAAACATTTGTGGCTTTAGTGGAAGCAGGTTTCAGGTGAAACGTGGTTTCACCACAGCGTTGTTTCAACAGTTGCGCATATATGGCACGTTCCGTGTAAGTCATGCTTAGGTGTTGAACCGACTTTAAGTTTCTGAAACCAAATGTTGAAAGAGAGCTTCGGCATACTGTTGTTGCAGGGAGTTGAGTATAGGGCACATTCCGCACCATTCCCTGCCGGGCTGTTCAAACTCCGGTAACTTAGTGAAACCAGAGGTTAGTGGGAAGATGGATTCCCCAGTGTTGTTTGACAGAATTGCGTATATGGCACTTTTTGCCTAGGGCCCGCCGTGGTTTTGGACAAGCTCTAACTTAGTGAAAGCAGTTGTTCGTACCAAGGTGATTTCCCCATAGTTTTGTCTCGCACAGTGAAGTGTATTGGTTTTTCCGGCTAGGAGCTGCATAGGTTGTCAAACCCAGTGCCTCCAAATGCACTTACCATGTTGACCCCAGAGAGTTTTCCAGAGTTGCCACTCCTATGAACCAGATAGATGTTAATGGAAAGACAATTTCACCAGACTGTTCCTTAACAGATTTGGGTAGATGGCAGTTTCCTTGTAAGTCATGCCTAAGTTTCCAAACTGTTTTAACTGCGTGAAAGCAGATGTTCGGGGACAGTTTCTCACCAGTGGTTTTTCAGAGTTGACTCTCTGGCATTTCCTATAAGCTGCGCACGTTTTCAAACCTTCCAACTTAACGATACATGATGTTCGTTGAAAGGTGGTTTTCGCAAAGTCCGAGTTCACAGAGTTGAGTGCATGGCACCGTCGGCATAGCCCCGCGCAGCACTTTTCAGACACTTCAGGGTGAAACGTGATGTTAGCTGAAGGATGGTTTCACCATGTGTCGATTCACAGAGATGAATGTATGACACAGGGTAGGCCTGCCTATGTCTTCAAAGAGTTCTCTCAGTGAAACCAAGTGTTAGTTGAAGTTTCTTCCACCACAGTATTGTTTTACAGAGTTGAATAGATGGCCCTTTCCGTCTCTGTCGCTCATAGGTTTTCAAAGACTTCTAATTTAGTGAAACGAAGTTTTGGTTGAAATATGGTTTCTCCACAGTGTTGTTTCACAGGGTTGCGTATATGGCACTTGTCCTGTGGGTCCCGCATAGCTTTTCAAGCCGTTGTCACTCAATGAAACGGAGGTTGGTTGAAGGTATGTTTCACCGCAGCAGTGTTCGACGGAGCGGAGTTTACGGCACTTGAAGGGCTCCTCCCTGTAAGGTGTTTCAATCACATCTCACGTAGTGAAAGCAGATGGTGGTCGGAAGATGGTTTCACCACATTGTTGTTTCACAGTATTTTGAGTACATGGTTCTATGCTTCTAGGCCAACATTTGCATTCAAGCACAACTTAATGAAACCAGATGTTAGGTGAAGGATCATTTCCTCAGAGCGTTGTTTCACAGAGTTGCGTATGTGGCACTTTCCGTGTAGGTCATGCGTTGCTTGTCAAACTGCTTTGATTTTCTGAAACTACATATTCACGAAAGAAGCTTCGTCCAGAGTGCTTTTTTTTCAAAGCGTCGAGTATACGGCACTTTCTGCACAAGCCGCGCCTAGGTTTACAAACACTTGTAACTTAGTGACGCGAGCTAGTTGAAAGATGGGTTGATTGTCCACGGCATTTTCTCACAGTATCCAGTATGTGTCACTTTCCTCATCATTACCCACGTAGGTTTTCAAACACTTCTGACTTAGTGATACCAGATGTTACTTGAAAGAGGCTTCCTTCCTGCAAAGTGCAGTTTCACCGAGTTGAATACATGGCACTGTCGGCAGATACCCCGCAAACTCTTCCACAGAGTTATGGCTTGAAACGAGATCTGCGTTGAAAGACCGTTTCACCACAGGGTTGTTTCCACCGAGTTCTGTACGTGGCACTTTCAGCAAAGGCTCCGCATAGTTTCCAACCCTTCTCAGCGAACAAGATGTTAGTTGTTGAAGGATGGTTTCCCCACAGTGGTGTTTCCCAAGTGGTGTATGTGGCCTCATTCATGCAGGCCCCGCCTGCGGTTGCAAACCCTTCAATCAATCGTAGAGGTACACGAGGTTACATGACCTAGGATTTGCCCACACACATGTGTAAAAGGAGTCGAGTGTATGGCACTTTCCCCATAAGCCGTGCATAGGTTTTCAAACACTTCAAACTTAGTGCCCCAAGATAATTGATAGATGGATTGTCCACTCTATTTTCTCACGGTGTCCCACAGTGTATGTCACTTTCCACATCGTGCCCCACACAGGTTTTACAATGCTTCTAACGTAGTTTCGTAAAGACGTTAGCTGAAAAATGCTTCCCTAAGAGTTCAGTCTGAGAGTTGAGTATAGGGCAATTCTGCATAGGTCCCGCATAGCTTTTCAAACACTTCTAACTTAGGGAAACGAACTGTTAGTCGAAAGATCGTTTCCCCACAGGGTTGTTTCACAGAGTTCAGTATATGGCACTTACCATGTAGGCTGTGCATAGGTTTCCAAAAGAGTTCACCCTGGGTGACATCAGATATTAGTTGAAAGAATGGCACTTTCCCCCACACGCCCCGCGTAGGGTTTCAAACTCTTCTAATTGTGTGAAACGAGATCTTTCTTAACGACGGCTTTGCCACACTGGTTTTTCACAGAGTTACACATAAGGCACTTTCCGCATAAGCCCTCCGTGGGTTTTCCAACATTTATAACGTAGTGAACAAGGTGTGAGCTGAAAGAGTGAAACACTTGTAACTTAGTGACACAGGATGACAGTGGAAAAACGCTTTCTCCACAGGATTCGTTCACAGTGGCTGCTAGATGTCACCTTCCACGTCGCTTCCAGCATACATTTTCTAAGTGTTCTACGTCAAACAGGATGTTAGTTGGAGTTGGAGGATGGTTTCCTCACTTTGTTGTTTGGCAGAATTGAGTATACGGCCCTGTCATTATCGGCCCCGCCTGCTTTTTCACGCGTTTGTGACTTAGTGATACAAGATGTTCGTTGAGAGATGGTTTGTCCACAGTATTCTCTCACGGGGTCGTGTGTGTGTGTGTGTCACTTTCCTCGTTGTTCCCTGCCTGGCTTGTCAAGCCCTTCTCACGTAGTGATACAAGATGTAAGTTGAAAGATGGTTTTCGCCAAGTGCACTTCGACAGAGTTGAGTACACGGTTCTGTCGGCACGTGACCCGCAGAGTTTGTCCACCACCTCTAATTTAGTGAAGCGATGTGTTACTTGAAAGAGAGTTTCTTGGCTTTGTTGTTTCACAGGTTCTTTGTCACTTGCCGCCTTTGTAGACCCTGCCTAAGTTTTCAAAAACGGTGGTGACTGACTGAAATCAGGTGCTAGTTGAAAGATGTTTTCACCACAGTGTGTTTTCCCAGAGTTGAGCATCTCGCACTTCCCGTCTAGTCCGTGCTTAGATTTCCAGACTCTTCCATCTGGGTGGCACAAGAAGTTACTTGCAAGGTGGTTTGTCCAGAGTACTCCCTCACAGCGTCGACCAGGGGTCACTTTCCACATCGTTCCCCGCATAGGTTTTGAAACGCTTCTAATGTAGGGATAGAAGCTGTTAGTTGGAAAGGTGGTTGCCACAAAGTGCGGTTTGACATTATGAGCCCTGCCTAGGTTTTCAGGGAGTTCCCACTCGGTGAAACCAGATGGCAGTTGGAAGATCGTTGCACCGCAACGTTGTTTCACAGAGTGGAGTATATGACACTATCCGCCTAGGCCCCGCGTGTGTATCCGAACATTGCACACGTCGTGAAAGACGCTCTAAGGTGAAAGAGTATTTCCCCCCGAGTGTTTCAGAGTGGAGCATAGGGAACTTGCCACGTAGATCGTGCATGGGTTTTTCCAAACATTTCAACTTTGTGAAACCAGATGGTAGGCGAAAGATTCCTTCCCCACCCTGTTGGTTCACAGAGTTGTGTATAGGACACTATCCTCCTAAGCCGCGCATGGGTTTTCAAAGGCGTCTCCCTTAGTGACACAAGTTGTCACTTGAAAGATGGTCTGTCCACAGTAGTCTCTCACAGGGTCGATTAAAGGTCATTTTCCGCAGCATTCCCCGCCTAGGTTTTCAAACACTTCTACCTTAGTGAAGGAAGATGTTAGTGGAAATTTGGTTGTCGCAGGCTGTAGGGTGACAGGTTTGAGTAGTTGGCACTATTGGCCTAGGCTCCGCGTAGCTATTCAAAGACTTCTAACCTTGTGAAACGGGATGCTACTTGAAAGACGCTTTCTCCCCCTGTTGTTTCACAGAGATGAGTACACGACACTTGTCCCGTAGGCCTTGCACAGGTTTTCCAGTGAGTTCTCACTTAGCGAAATCAAATGTTACTTGAAAGAATGTTCCACCCACAGTTATTGTCAGAGAATGCAGCCTATGGCACTATCTGCCTAGGCCCCACATGTGCCTTGCAACGTTCGTAGCTTGGTGAAAGGAAGCTTCAGGTGAAAGATTTCCCCACAGTGCTGTTTTACAGAGTTGAATACATGGCACGTTGCCTGTAGACCCGCCGTTCCTTTTCCACCAATTCTGAGATCAGATGCTAGAGGGACGACGCTTTCGCCACAGTGCTGTTTCACAAAGGTGAGGACAAGGCACTTTCCTCATAGAGTTCGCCTAACGTTTCAAACCCTTCTCACCATATGACAAGGTGACAGAACGATAACCTCCCCCGGCCTTTCATAGAGTTGCGTCTACTGCACTCTCTGAGTAGGTTTTCCAATAGTTCTCACCGGGTGAAATCCGATGTGAGTTGAGGGAATGTTTCACCCAGCATATTTCACAGAAGGTAGTAAATGGCACTATCGGCCTGGGCCCCGCACGTGTGTTCAAACATTTGTGGCTTTAGTGGAAGCAGGTTTCAGGTGAAACGTGGTTTCACCACAGCGTTGTTTCAACAGTTGCGCATATATGGCACGTTCCGTGTAAGTCATGCTTAGGTGTTGAACCGACTTTAAGTTTCTGAAACCAAATGTTGAAAGAGAGCTTCGGCATACTGTTGTTGCAGGGAGTTGAGTATAGGGCACATTCCGCACCATTCCCTGCCGGGCTGTTCAAACTCCGGTAACTTAGTGAAACCAGAGGTTAGTGGGAAGATGGATTCCCCAGTGTTGTTTGACAGAATTGCGTATATGGCACTTTTTGCCTAGGGCCCGCCGTGGTTTTGGACAAGCTCTAACTTAGTGAAAGCAGTTGTTCGTACCAAGGTGATTTCCCCATAGTTTTGTCTCGCACAGTGAAGTGTATTGGTTTTTCCGGCTAGGAGCTGCATAGGTTGTCAAACCCAGTGCCTCCAAATGCACTTACCATGTTGACCCCAGAGAGTTTTCCAGAGTTGCCACTCCTATGAACCAGATAGATGTTAATGGAAAGACAATTTCACCAGACTGTTCCTTAACAGATTTGGGTAGATGGCAGTTTCCTTGTAAGTCATGCCTAAGTTTCCAAACTGTTTTAACTGCGTGAAAGCAGATGTTCGGGGACAGTTTCTCACCAGTGGTTTTTCAGAGTTGACTCTCTGGCATTTCCTATAAGCTGCGCACGTTTTCAAACCTTCCAACTTAACGATACATGATGTTCGTTGAAAGGTGGTTTTCGCAAAGTCCGAGTTCACAGAGTTGAGTGCATGGCACCGTCGGCATAGCCCCGCGCAGCACTTTTCAGACACTTCAGGGTGAAACGTGATGTTAGCTGAAGGATGGTTTCACCATGTGTCGATTCACAGAGATGAATGTATGACACAGGGTAGGCCTGCCTATGTCTTCAAAGAGTTCTCTCAGTGAAACCAAGTGTTAGTTGAAGTTTCTTCCACCACAGTATTGTTTTACAGAGTTGAATAGATGGCCCTTTCCGTCTCTGTCGCTCATAGGTTTTCAAAGACTTCTAATTTAGTGAAACGAAGTTTTGGTTGAAATATGGTTTCTCCACAGTGTTGTTTCACAGGGTTGCGTATATGGCACTTGTCCTGTGGGTCCCGCATAGCTTTTCAAGCCGTTGTCACTCAATGAAACGGAGGTTGGTTGAAGGTATGTTTCACCGCAGCAGTGTTCGACGGAGCGGAGTTTACGGCACTTGAAGGGCTCCTCCCTGTAAGGTGTTTCAATCACATCTCACGTAGTGAAAGCAGATGGTGGTCGGAAGATGGTTTCACCACATTGTTGTTTCACAGTATTTTGAGTACATGGTTCTATGCTTCTAGGCCAACATTTGCATTCAAGCACAACTTAATGAAACCAGATGTTAGGTGAAGGATCATTTCCTCAGAGCGTTGTTTCACAGAGTTGCGTATGTGGCACTTTCCGTGTAGGTCATGCGTTGCTTGTGTCAAACTGCTTTGATTTTCTGAAACTACATATTCACGAAAGAAGCTTCGTCCAGAGTGCTTTTTTTTCAAAGCGTCGAGTATACGGCACTTTCTGCACAAGCCGCGCCTAGGTTTACAAACACTTGTAACTTAGTGACGCGAGCTAGTTGAAAGATGGGTTGATTGTCCACGGCATTTTCTCACAGTATCCAGTATGTGTCACTTTCCTCATCATTACCCACGTAGGTTTTCAAACACTTCTGACTTAGTGATACCAGATGTTACTTGAAAGAGGCTTCCTTCCTGCAAAGTGCAGTTTCACCGAGTTGAATACATGGCACTGTCGGCAGATACCCCGCAAACTCTTCCACAGAGTTATGGCTTGAAACGAGATCTGCGTTGAAAGACCGTTTCACCACAGGGTTGTTTCCACCGAGTTCTGTACGTGGCACTTTCAGCAAAGGCTCCGCATAGTTTCCAACCCTTCTCAGCGAACAAGATGTTAGTTGTTGAAGGATGGTTTCCCCACAGTGGTGTTTCCCAAGTGGTGTATGTGGCCTCATTCATGCAGGCCCCGCCTGCGGTTGCAAACCCTTCAATCAATCGTAGAGGTACACGAGGTTACATGACCTAGGATTTGCCCACACACATGTGTAAAAGGAGTCGAGTGTATGGCACTTTCCCCATAAGCCGTGCATAGGTTTTCAAACACTTCAAACTTAGTGCCCCAAGATAATTGATAGATGGATTGTCCACTCTATTTTCTCACGGTGTCCCACAGTGTATGTCACTTTCCACATCGTGCCCCACACAGGTTTTACAATGCTTCTAACGTAGTTTCGTAAAGACGTTAGCTGAAAAATGCTTCCCTAAGAGTTCAGTCTGAGAGTTGAGTATAGGGCAATTCTGCATAGGTCCCGCATAGCTTTTCAAACACTTCTAACTTAGGGAAACGAACTGTTAGTCGAAAGATCGTTTCCCCACAGGGTTGTTTCACAGAGTTCAGTATATGGCACTTACCATGTAGGCTGTGCATAGGTTTCCAAAAGAGTTCACCCTGGGTGACATCAGATATTAGTTGAAAGAATGGCACTTTCCCCCACACGCCCCGCGTAGGGTTTCAAACTCTTCTAATTGTGTGAAACGAGATCTTTCTTAACGACGGCTTTGCCACACTGGTTTTTCACAGAGTTACACATAAGGCACTTTCCGCATAAGCCCTCCGTGGGTTTTCCAACATTTATAACGTAGTGAACAAGGTGTGAGCTGAAAGAGTGAAACACTTGTAACTTAGTGACACAGGATGACAGTGGAAAAACGCTTTCTCCACAGGATTCGTTCACAGTGGCTGCTAGATGTCACCTTCCACGTCGCTTCCAGCATACATTTTCTAAGTGTTCTACGTCAAACAGGATGTTAGTTGGAGTTGGAGGATGGTTTCCTCACTTTGTTGTTTGGCAGAATTGAGTATACGGCCCTGTCATTATCGGCCCCGCCTGCTTTTTCACGCGTTTGTGACTTAGTGATACAAGATGTTCGTTGAGAGATGGTTTGTCCACAGTATTCTCTCACGGGGTCGTGTGTGTGTGTGTCACTTTCCTCGTTGTTCCCTGCCTGGCTTGTCAAGCCCTTCTCACGTAGTGATACAAGATGTAAGTTGAAAGATGGTTTTCGCCAAGTGCACTTCGACAGAGTTGAGTACACGGTTCTGTCGGCACGTGACCCGCAGAGTTTGTCCACCACCTCTAATTTAGTGAAGCGATGTGTTACTTGAAAGAGAGTTTCTTGGCTTTGTTGTTTCACAGGTTCTTTGTCACTTGCCGCCTTTGTAGACCCTGCCTAAGTTTTCAAAAACGGTGGTGACTGACTGAAATCAGGTGCTAGTTGAAAGATGTTTTCACCACAGTGTGTTTTCCCAGAGTTGAGCATCTCGCACTTCCCGTCTAGTCCGTGCTTAGATTTCCAGACTCTTCCATCTGGGTGGCACAAGAAGTTACTTGCAAGGTGGTTTGTCCAGAGTACTCCCTCACAGCGTCGACCAGGGGTCACTTTCCACATCGTTCCCCGCATAGGTTTTGAAACGCTTCTAATGTAGGGATAGAAGCTGTTAGTTGGAAAGGTGGTTGCCACAAAGTGCGGTTTGACATTATGAGCCCTGCCTAGGTTTTCAGTGAGTTCCCACTCGGTGAAACCAGATGGCAGTTGGAAGATCGTTGCACCGCAACGTTGTTTCACAGAGTGGAGTATATGACACTATCCGCCTAGGCCCCGCGTGTGTATCCGAACATTGCACACGTCGTGAAAGACGCTCTAAGGTGAAAGAGTATTTCCCCCGAGTGTTTCAGAGTGGAGCATAGGGAACTTGCCACGTAGATCGTGCATGGGTTTTTCCAAACATTTCAACTTTGTGAAACCAGATGGTAGGCGAAAGATTCCTTCCCCACCCTGTTGGTTCACAGAGTTGTGTATAGGACACTATCCTCCTAAGCCGCGCATGGGTTTTCAAAGGCGTCTCCCTTAGTGACACAAGTTGTCACTTGAAAGATGGTCTGTCCACAGTAGTCTCTCACAGGGTCGATTAAAGGTCATTTTCCGCAGCATTCCCCGCATAGGTTTTCAAACACTTCTACCTTAGTGAAGGAAGATGTTAGTGGAAATTTGGTTGTCGCAGGCTGTAGGGTGACAGGTTTGAGTAGTTGGCACTATTGGCCTAGGCTCCGCGTAGCTATTCAAAGACTTCTAACCTTGTGAAACGGGATGCTTCTTGAAAGACGCTTTCTCCCCCTGTTGTTTCACAGAGATGAGTACACGACACTTGTCCCGTAGGCCTTGCACAGGTTTTCCAGTGAGTTCTCACTTAGCGAAATCAAATGTTACTTGAAAGAATGTTCCACCCACAGTTATTGTCAGAGAATGCAGCCTATGGCACTATCTGCCTAGGCCCCACATGTGCCTTGCAACGTTCGTAGCTTGGTGAAAGGAAGCTTTAGGTGAAAGATTTCCCCACAGTGCTGTTTTACAGAGTTGAATACATGGCACGTTGCCTGTAGACCCGCCGTTCCTTTTCCACCAATTCTGAGATCAGATGCTAGAGGGACGACGCTTTCGCCACAGTGCTGTTTCACAAAGGTGAGGACAAGGCACTTTCCTCATAGAGTTCGCCTAACGTTTCAAACCCTTCTCACCATATGACAAGGTGACAGAACGATAACCTCCCCCGGCCTTTCATAGAGTTGCGTCTACTGCACTCTCTGAGTAGGTTTTCCAATAGTTCTCACCGGGTGAAATCCGATGTGAGTTGAGGGAATGTTTCACCCAGCATATTTCACAGAAGGTAGTAAATGGCACTATCGGCCTGGGCCCCGCACGTGTGTTCAAACATTTGTGGCTTTAGTGGAAGCAGGTTTCAGGTGAAACGTGGTTTCACCACAGCGTTGTTTCAACAGTTGCGCATATATGGCACGTTCCATGTAAGTCATGCTTAGGTGTTGAAACGACTTTAAGTTTCTGAAACCAAATGTTGAAAGAGAGCTTCAGCATACTGTTGTTGCAGGGAGTTGAGTATAGGGCACATTCCGCACCATTCCCTGCCGGGCTGTTCAAACTCCGGTAACTTAGTGAAACCAGAGGTTAGTGGGAAGATGGATTCCCCAGTGTTGTTTGACAGAATTGCGTATATGGCACTTTTTGCCTAGGGCCCGCCGTGGTTTTGGACAAGCTCTAACTTAGTGAAAGCAGTTGTTCGTACCAAGGTGATTTCCCCATAGTTTTGTCTCGCACAGTGAAGTGTATTGGTTTTTCCGGCTAGGAGCTGCATAGGTTGTCAAACCCAGTGCCTCCAAATGCACTTACCATGTTGACCCCAGAGAGTTTTCCAGAGTTGCCACTCCTGTAAACCAGATAGATGTTAATTGAAAGACAATTTCACCAGACTGTTCCTTAACAGATTTGGGTAGATGGCAGTTTCCTTGTAAGTCATGCCTAAGTTTCCAAACTGTTTTAACTGCGTGAAAGCAGATGTTCGGGGACAGTTTCTCACCAGTGGTTTTTCAGAGTTGACTCTCTGGCATTTCCTATAAGCTGCGCACGTTTTCAAACCTTCCAACTTAACGATACATGATGTTCGTTGAAAGGTGGTTTTCGCAAAGTCCGAGTTCACAGAGTTGAGTGCATGGCACCGTCGGCATAGCCCCGCGCAGCACTTTTCAGACACTTCAGGGTGAAACGTGATGTTAGCTGAAGGATGGTTTCACCATGTGTCGATTCACAGAGATGAATGTATGACACAGGGTGGGCCTGCCTATGTCTTCAAAGAGTTCTCTCAGTGAAACCAAGTGTTAGTTGAAGTTTCTTTCACCACAGTGTTGTTTTACAGAGTTGAATAGATGGCCCTTTCCGTCTCTGTCGCTCATAGGTTTTCAAAGACTTCTAATTTAGTGAAACGAAGTTTTGGTTGAAATATGGTTTCTCCACAGTGTTGTTTCACAGGGTTGCGTATATGGCACTTGTCCTGTGGGTCCCGCATAGCTTTTCAAACCGTTGTCACTCAATGAAACGGAGGTTGGTTGAAGGTATGTTTCACCGCAGCAGGGTTCGACGGAGCGGAGTTTACGGCACTTGAAGGGCTCCTCCCTGTAAGGTGTTTCGATCACATCTAACGTAGTGAAAGCAGATGGTGGTCGGAAGATGGTTTCACCACATTGTTGTTTCACAGTATTTTGAGTACATGGTTCTATGCTTCTAGGCCAACATTTGCATTCAAGCACAACTTAATGAAACCAGATGTTAGGTGAAGGATCATTTCCTCAGAGCGTTGTTTCACAGAGTTGCGTATGTGGCACTTTCCGTGTAGGTCATGCGTTGCTTGTCAAACTGCTTTGATTTTCTGAAACTACATATTCACGAAAGAAGCTTCGTCCAGAGTGCTTTTTTTTTCAAAGCGTCGAGTATACGGCACTTTCTGCACAAGCCGCGCCTAGGTTTACAAACACTTCTAACTTAGTGACGCGAGCTAGTTGAAAGATGGGTTGATTGTCCACGGCATTTTCTCACAGTATCCAGTATGTGTCACTTTCCTCATCATTACCCACGTAGGTTTTCAAACGCTTCTGACTTAGTGATACCAGATGTTACTTGAAAGAGGCTTCCTTCCTGCAAAGTGCAGTTTCACCGAGTTGAATACATGGCACTGTCGGCAGATACCCCGCAAACTCTTCCACAGAGTTATGGCTTGAAACGAGATCTGCGTTGAAAGACCGTTTCACCACAGGGTTGTTTCCACCGAGTTCTGTACGTGGCACTTTCAGCAAAGGCTCCGCATAGTTTCCAACCCTTCTCAGCGAACAAGATGTTAGTTGTTGAAGGATGGTTTCCCCACAGTGGTGTTTCCCAAGTGGTGTATTATGGCCTTATTCATGCAGGCCCCGCCTGCGGTTGCAAACCCTTCAATCGTAGAGGTACGCGAGGTTACATGACCTAGGATTTGCCCACACACATGTGTAAAAGGAGTCGAGTATATGGCACTTTCCCCATAAGCCGTGCATAGGTTTTCAAGCACTTCAAACTTAGTGCCCCAAGATAATTGATAGATGGATTGTCCACTCTATTTTCTCACGGTGTCCCACAGTGTATGTCACTTTCCACATCGTGCCCCACACAGGTTTTACAATGCTTCTAACGTAGTTTCCTAGAGATGTTAGCTGAAAAATGCTTCCCTAAGAGTTCAGTCTGAGAGTTGAGTATAGGGCAATTCTGCATAGGTCCCGCATAGCTTTTCAAACACTTCTAACTTAGGGAAACGAACTGTTAGTCGAAAGATCGTTTCCCCACAGGGTTGTTTCACAGAGTTCAGTATATGGCACTTACCATGTAGGCTGTGCATAGGTTTCCAAAAGAGTTCACCCTGGGTGACATCAGATATTAGTTGAAAGAATGGCACACGCCCCGCATAGGGTTTCAAACTCTTCTAATTGTGTGAAACGAGATCTTTCTTAACGACGGCTTTGCCACACTGGTTTTTCACAGAGTTACACATAAGGCACTTTCCGCATAAGCCCTCCATGGGTTTTCCAACATTTATAACGTAGTGGACAAGGTGTGAGCTGAAAGAGTGAAACACTTGTAACTTAGTGACACATGATGACAGTGGAAAAACGCTTTCTCCACAGGATTCGTTCACAGTGGCTGCTAGATGTCACCTTCCACGTCGTTTCCAGCATACATTTTCTAAGTGTTCTACGTCAAACAGGATGTTAGTTGGGGAGTTGGAGGATGGTTTCCTCACTTTGTTGTTTGGCAGAATTGAGTATACGGCCCTGTCATTATCGGCCCCGCCTGCTTTTTCACGCGTTTGTGACTTAGTGATACAAGATGTTCGTTGAGAGATGGTTTGTCCGCAGTATTCTCTCACGGGGTCGTGTGTGTGTCACTTTCCTCGTTGTTCCCTGCCTGGCTTGTCAAACCCTTCTCACGTAGTGATACAAGATGTAAGTTGAAAGATGGTTTTCGCCAAGTGCACTTCGACAGAGTTGAGTACACGGTTCTGTCGGCACGTGGCCCGCAGAGTTTGTCCACCACCTCTAATTTAGTGAAGCGATGTGTTACTTGAAAGAGAGTTTCTTGGCTTTGTTGTTTCACAGGTTCTTTGTCACTTGCCGCCTTTGTAGACCCTGCCTAAGTTTTCAAAAACGGTGGTGACTGACTGAAATCAGGTGCTAGTTGAAAGATGTTTTCACCACAGTGTGTTTTCCCAGAGTTGAGCATCTCGCACTTCCCGTCTAGTCCGTGCTTAGATTTCCAGACTCTTCTCTCTTGGTGGCACAAGAAGTTACTTGCAAGGTGGTTTGTCCAGAGTACTCCCTCACAGCGTCGACCAGGGGCCACTTTCCACATCGTTCCCCGCATAGGTTTTGAAACGCTTCTAATGTAGGGATAGAAGCTGTTAGCTGGGAAGATGGTTGCCACAAAGTGCGGTTTGACATTATGAGCCCTGCCTAGGTTTTCAGTGAGTTCTCACTCGGTGAAACCAGATGGCAGTTGGAAGATCGTTGCACCGCAACGTTGTGTCACAGAGTGGAGTATATGACACTATCCGCCTAGGCCCCGCGTGTGTATCCAAACATTGCACACGTCGTGAAAGACGCTCTAAGGTGAAAGAGTATTTCCCCCGAGTGTTTCAGAGTGGAGTATAGGGAACTTGCCACGTAGATCGTGCATACGTTTTTCAAACATTTCAACTTTGTGAAACCAGATGGTAGGCGAAAGATTCCTTCCCCACCCTGTTGGTTCACAGAG
Organism: Panthera tigris; assembly: GCF_018350195.1. Taxonomy (NCBI): domain Eukaryota; kingdom Metazoa; phylum Chordata; class Mammalia; order Carnivora; family Felidae; genus Panthera; species Panthera tigris. Next base: position 24,539,992 of record NC_056673.1, read on the forward strand.
TTGTGTATAGGACACTATCCTCCTAAGCCGCGCATGGGTTTTCAAAGGCGTCTCCCTTAGTGACACAAGTTGTCACTTGAAAGATGGTCTGTCCACAGTAGTCTCTCACAGGGTCGATTAAAGGTCATTTTCCGCATCATTCCCCGCATAGGTTTTCAAACACTTCTACCTTAGTGAAGGAAGATGTTAGTGGAAATTTGGTTGTCGCAGGCTGTAGGGTGACAGGTTTGAGTAGTTGGCACTATTGGCCTAGGCTCCGCGTAGCTATTCAAAGACTTCTACCCTTGTGAAACGGGATGCTTCTTGAAAGACGCTTTCTCCCCCTGTTGTTTCACAGAGATGGGTACACGACACTTGTCCCGTAGGCCTTGCACAGGTTTTCCAGTGAGTTCTCACTTAGCGAAATCAAATGTTACTTGAAAGAATGTTCCACCCACAGTTATTGTCAGAGAATGCAGCCTATGGCACTATCTGCCTCGGCCCCACATGTGCCTTGCAACGTTCGTAGCTTGGTGAAAGGAAGCTTTAGGTGAAAGATTTCCCCACAGTGCTGTTTTACAGAGTTGAATACATGGCACGTTGCCTGTAGACCCGCCGTTCCTTTTCCACCAATTCTGAGATCAGATGCTAGAGGGACGACGCTTTCGCCACAGTGCTGTTTCACAAAGGTGAGGACAAGGCACTTTCCTCATAGAGTTCGCCTAACGTTTCAAACCCTTCTCACCATATGACAAGGTGACAGAACGATAACCTCCCCCGGCCTTTCATAGAGTTGCGTCTACTGCACTCTCTGAGTAGGTTTTCCAATAGTTCTCACCGGGTGAAATCCGATGTGAGTTGAGGGAATGTTTCACCCAGCATATTTCACAGAAGGTAGTAAATGGCACTATCGGCCTGGGCCCCGCACGTGTGTTCAAACATTTGTGGCTTTAGTGGAAGCAGGTTTCAGGTGAAACGTGGTTTCACCACAGCGTTGTTTCAACAGTTGCGCATATATGGCACGTTCCATGTAAGTCATGCTTAGGTGTTGAAACGACTTTAAGTTTCTGAAACCAAATGTTGAAAGAGAGCTTCAGCATACTGTTGTTGCAGGGAGTTGAGTATAGGGCACATTCCGCACCATTCCCTGCCGGGCTGTTCAAACTCCGGTAACTTAGTGAAACCAGAGGTTAGTGGGAAGATGGATTCCCCAGTGTTGTTTGACAGAATTGCGTATATGGCACTTTTCGCCTAGGGCCCGCCGTGGTTTTGGACAAGCTCTAACTTAGTGAAAGCAGTTGTTCGTACCAAGGTGATTTCCCCATAGTTTTGTCTCGCACAGTGAAGTGTATTGGTTTTTCCGGCTAGGAGCTGCATAGGTTGTCAAACCCAGTGCCTCCAAATGCACTTACCATGTTGACCCCAGAGAGTTTTCCAGAGTTGCCACTCCTGTAAACCAGATAGATGTTAATTGAAAGACAATTTCACCAGACTGTTCCTTAACAGATTTGGGTAGATGGCAGTTTCCTTGTAAGTCATGCCTAAGTTTCCAAACTGTTTTAACTGCGTGAAAGCAGATGTTCGGGGACAGTTTCTCACCAGTGGTTTTTCAGAGTTGACTCTCTGGCATTTCCTATAAGCTGCGCACGTTTTCAAACCTTCCAACTTAACGATACATGATGTTCGTTGAAAGGTGGTTTTCGCAAAGTCCGAGTTCACAGAGTTGAGTGCATGGCACCGTCGGCATAGCCCCGCGCAGCACTTTTCAGACACTTCAGGGTGAAACGTGATGTTAGCTGAAGGATGGTTTCACCATGTGTCGATTCACAGAGATGAATGTATGACACAGGGTGGGCCTGCCTATGTCTTCAAAGAGTTCTCTCAGTGAAACCAAGTGTTAGTTGAAGTTTCTTTCACCACAGTGTTGTTTTACAGAGTTGAATAGATGGCCCTTTCCGTCTCTGTCGCTCATAGGTTTTCAAAGACTTCTAATTTAGTGAAACGAAGTTTTGGTTGAAATATGGTTTCTCCACAGTGTTGTTTCACAGGGTTGCGTATATGGCACTTGTCCTGTGGGTCCCGCATAGCTTTTCAAACCGTTGTCACTCAATGAAACGGAGGTTGGTTGAAGGTATGTTTCACCGCAGCAGGGTTCGACGGAGCGGAGTTTACGGCACTTGAAGGGCTCCTCCCTGTAAGGTGTTTCGATCACATCTAACGTAGTGAAAGCAGATGGTGGTCGGAAGATGGTTTCACCACATTGTTGTTTCACAGTATTTTGAGTACATGGTTCTATGCTTCTAGGCCAACATTTGCATTCAAGCACAACTTAATGAAACCAGATGTTAGGTGAAGGATCATTTCCTCAGAGCGTTGTTTCACAGAGTTGCGTATGTGGCACTTTCCGTGTAGGTCATGCGTTGCTTGTGTCAAACTGCTTTGATTTTCTGAAACTACATATTCACGAAAGAAGCTTCGTCCAGAGTGCTTTTTTTTTCAAAGCGTCGAGTATACGGCACTTTCTGCACAAGCCGCGCCTAGGTTTACAAACACTTCTAACTTAGTGACGCGAGCTAGTTGAAAGATGGGTTGATTGTCCACGGCATTTTCTCACAGTATCCAGTATGTGTCACTTTCCTCATCATTACCCACGTAGGTTTTCAAACGCTTCTGACTTAGTGATACCAGATGTTACTTGAAAGAGGCTTCCTTCCTGCAAAGTGCAGTTTCACCGAGTTGAATACATGGCACTGTCGGCAGATACCCCGCAAACTCTTCCACAGAGTTATGGCTTGAAACGAGATCTGCGTTGAAAGACCGTTTCACCACAGGGTTGTTTCCACCGAGTTCTGTACGTGGCACTTTCAGCAAAGGCTCCGCATAGTTTCCAACCCTTCTCAGCGAACAAGATGTTAGTTGAAGGATGGTTTCCCCACAGTGGTGTTTCCCAAGTGGTGTATTATGGCCTTATTCATGCAGGCCCCGCCTGCGGTTGCAAACCCTTCAATCGTAGAGGTACGCGAGGTTACATGACCTAGGATTTGCCCACACACATGTGTAAAAGGAGTCGAGTATATGGCACTTTCCCCATAAGCCGTGCATAGGTTTTCAAGCACTTCAAACTTAGTGCCCCAAGATAATTGATAGATGGATTGTCCACTCTATTTTCTCACGGTGTCCCACAGTGTATGTCACTTTCCACATCGTGCCCCACACAGGTTTTACAATGCTTCTAACGTAGTTTCCTAGAGATGTTAGCTGAAAAATGCTTCCCTAAGAGTTCAGTCTGAGAGTTGAGTATAGGGCAATTCTGCATAGGTCCCGCATAGCTTTTCAAACACTTCTAACTTAGGGAAACGAACTGTTAGTCGAAAGATCGTTTCCCCACAGGGTTGTTTCACAGAGTTCAGTATATGGCACTTACCATGTAGGCTGTGCATAGGTTTCCAAAAGAGTTCACCCTGGGTGACATCAGATATTAGTTGAAAGAATGGCACACGCCCCGCATAGGGTTTCAAACTCTTCTAATTGTGTGAAACGAGATCTTTCTTAACGACGGCTTTGCCACACTGGTTTTTCACAGAGTTACACATAAGGCACTTTCCGCATAAGCCCTCCATGGGTTTTCCAACATTTATAACGTAGTGGACAAGGTGTGAGCTGAAAGAGTGAAACACTTGTAACTTAGTGACACATGATGACAGTGGAAAAACGCTTTCTCCACAGGATTCGTTCACAGTGGCTGCTAGATGTCACCTTCCACGTCGTTTCCAGCATACATTTTCTAAGTGTTCTACGTCAAACAGGATGTTAGTTGGGGAGTTGGAGGATGGTTTCCTCACTTTGTTGTTTGGCAGAATTGAGTATACGGCCCTGTCATTATCGGCCCCGCCTGCTTTTTCACGCGTTTGTGACTTAGTGATACAAGATGTTCGTTGAGAGATGGTTTGTCCGCAGTATTCTCTCACGGGGTCGTGTGTGTGTCACTTTCCTCGTTGTTCCCTGCCTGGCTTGCCAAACCCTTCTCACGTAGTGATACAAGATGTAAGTTGAAAGATGGTTTTCGCCAAGTGCACTTCGACAGAGTTGAGTACACGGTTCTGTCGGCACGTGGCCCGCAGAGTTTGTCCACCACCTCTAATTTAGTGAAGCGATGTGTTACTTGAAAGAGAGTTTCTTGGCTTTGTTGTTTCACAGGTTCTTTGTCACTTGCCGCCTTTGTAGACCCTGCCTAAGGTTTCAAAAACGGTGGTGACTGACTGAAATCAGGTGCTAGTTGAAAGATGTTTTCACCACAGTGTGTTTTCCCAGAGTTGAGCATCTCGCACTTCCCGTCTAGTCCGTGCTTAGATTTCCAGACTCTTCTCTCTTGGTGGCACAAGAAGTTACTTGCAAGGTGGTTTGTCCAGAGTACTCCCTCACAGCGTCGACCAGGGGCCACTTTCCACATCGTTCCCCGCATAGGTTTTGAAACGCTTCTAATGTAGGGATAGAAGCTGTTAGCTGGGAAGATGGTTGCCACAAAGTGCGGTTTGACATTATGAGCCCTGCCTAGGTTTTCAGTGAGTTCTCACTCGGTGAAACCAGATGGCAGTTGGAAGATCGTTGCACCGCAACGTTGTGTCACAGAGTGGAGTATATGACACTATCCGCCTAGGCCCCGCGTGTGTATCCAAACATTGCACACGTCGTGAAAGACGCTCTAAGGTGAAAGAGTATTTCCCCCGAGTGTTTCAGAGTGGAGTATAGGGAACTTGCCACGTAGATCGTGCATACGTTTTTCAAACATTTCAACTTTGTGAAACCAGATGGTAGGCGAAAGATTCCTTCCCCACCCTGTTGGTTCACAGAGTTGTGTATAGGACACTATCCTCCTAAGCCGCGCATGGGTTTTCAAAGGCGTCTCCCTTAGTGACACAAGTTGTCACTTGAAAGATGGTCTGTCCACAGTAGTCTCTCACAGGGTCGATTAAAGGTCATTTTCCGCATCATTCCCCGCATAGGTTTTCAAACACTTCTACCTTAGTGAAGGAAGATGTTAGTGGAAATTTGGTTGTCGCAGGCTGTAGGGTGACAGGTTTGAGTAGTTGGCACTATTGGCCTAGGCTCCGCGTAGCTATTCAAAGACTTCTACCCTTGTGAAACGGGATGCTTCTTGAAAGACGCTTTCTCCCCCTGTTGTTTCACAGAGATGGGTACACGACACTTGTCCCGTAGGCCTTGCACAGGTTTTCCAGTGAGTTCTCACTTAGCGAAATCAAATGTTACTTGAAAGAATGTTCCACCCACAGTTATTGTCAGAGAATGCAGCCTATGGCACTATCTGCCTCGGCCCCACATGTGCCTTGCAACGTTCGTAGCTTGGTGAAAGGAAGCTTTAGGTGAAAGATTTCCCCACAGTGCTGTTTTACAGAGTTGAATACATGGCACGTTGCCTGTAGACCCGCCGTTCCTTTTCCACCAATTCTGAGATCAGATGCTAGAGGGACGACGCTTTCGCCACAGTGCTGTTTCACAAAGGTGAGGACAAGGCACTTTCCTCATAGAGTTCGCCTAACGTTTCAAACCCTTCTCACCATATGACAAGGTGACAGAACGATAACCTCCCCCGGCCTTTCATAGAGTTGCGTCTACTGCACTCTCTGAGTAGGTTTTCCAATAGTTCTCACCGGGTGAAATCCGATGTGAGTTGAGGGAATGTTTCACCCAGCATATTTCACAGAAGGTAGTAAATGGCACTATCGGCCTGGGCCCCGCACGTGTGTTCAAACATTTGTGGCTTTAGTGGAAGCAGGTTTCAGGTGAAACGTGGTTTCACCACAGCGTTGTTTCAACAGTTGCGCATATATGGCACGTTCCATGTAAGTCATGCTTAGGTGTTGAAACGACTTTAAGTTTCTGAAACCAAATGTTGAAAGAGAGCTTCAGCATACTGTTGTTGCAGGGAGTTGAGTATAGGGCACATTCCGCACCATTCCCTGCCGGGCTGTTCAAACTCCGGTAACTTAGTGAAACCAGAGGTTAGTGGGAAGATGGATTCCCCAGTGTTGTTTGACAGAATTGCGTATATGGCACTTTTCGCCTAGGGCCCGCCGTGGTTTTGGACAAGCTCTAACTTAGTGAAAGCAGTTGTTCGTACCAAGGTGATTTCCCCATAGTTTTGTCTCGCACAGTGAAGTGTATTGGTTTTTCCGGCTAGGAGCTGCATAGGTTGTCAAACCCAGTGCCTCCAAATGCACTTACCATGTTGACCCCAGAGAGTTTTCCAGAGTTGCCACTCCTGTAAACCAGATAGATGTTAATTGAAAGACAATTTCACCAGACTGTTCCTTAACAGATTTGGGTAGATGGCAGTTTCCTTGTAAGTCATGCCTAAGTTTCCAAACTGTTTTAACTGCGTGAAAGCAGATGTTCGGGGACAGTTTCTCACCAGTGGTTTTTCAGAGTTGACTCTCTGGCATTTCCTATAAGCTGCGCACGTTTTCAAACCTTCCAACTTAACGATACATGATGTTCGTTGAAAGGTGGTTTTCGCAAAGTCCGAGTTCACAGAGTTGAGTGCATGGCACCGTCGGCATAGCCCCGCGCAGCACTTTTCAGACACTTCAGGGTGAAACGTGATGTTAGCTGAAGGATGGTTTCACCATGTGTCGATTCACAGAGATGAATGTATGACACAGGGTGGGCCTGCCTATGTCTTCAAAGAGTTCTCTCAGTGAAACCAAGTGTTAGTTGAAGTTTCTTTCACCACAGTATTGTTTTACAGAGTTGAATAGATGGCCCTTTCCGTCTCTGTCGCTCATAGGTTTTCAAAGACTTCTAATTTAGTGAAACGAAGTTTTGGTTGAAATATGGTTTCTCCACAGTGTTGTTTCACAGGGTTGCGTATATGGCACTTGTCCTGTGGGTCCCGCATAGCTTTTCAAGCCGTTGTCACTCAATGAAACGGAGGTTGGTTGAAGGTATGTTTCACCGCAGCAGTGTTCGACGGAGCGGAGTTTACGGCACTTGAAGGGCTCCTCCCTGTAAGGTGTTTCAATCACATCTCACGTAGTGAAAGCAGATGGTGGTCGGAAGATGGTTTCACCACATTGTTGTTTCACAGTAAACCCTACAAAATTACTTCACAATTCCCCCCAAATCAAACCAGATCCCCCTCATAACTTATCCTTCACAAAACACCTCTCTAATAAACCCACTTTCTAATCTACATATTCCCAAACCTTTGATTTTCTAATCAATACTTCAAATAAAACATCCCACCAACTCCCTCCTCTCAACTACCTCTATCAAAAAAAAACCCACTTTCTTCACAAACATCCCTCCTCTCAATTAAACCCCCAAACAACTTCTCTAACTAATCCCTCATTTGAAAGATACCCCTTTTCCACCCTACACCTAGTATGTGTCACTTTCCATCATTACCCACGTAGGTTTTCAAACGCATCTATATAACCCTCATAACCAATTCTTGAACCAACCATCCCCTATCCTAAACCCTCTGAATACATTCGGCACTTCCTCACCTCCCCCAAACCCCATAACATTCAATCCTCTCATCTAATCCCTCCCTAAACCCCCCTTTAATAAACCCCTCTAAATACCTATTCCCAAACCTCCCCCTTCACCTCCATAAACCCCCAACTCCTCCCTCATAACTAATCCTTCATTAAACCCCATATTATAAACCCTTTATACAACATTCCAACAACCATCCTTCCTCCATCTTAATCCCCCCAACCCACTACTCTTAACTCTCTTAACCATCCCACTTCAAATCCCCCCCCATATACCCCTTCTACTCTACACATTCCCAAACCCTCTATCCACTTAAAACCCCCCAACCCCCAACTATCCCCTCACCAATCACTCATTCAATACCCCAACAAAACACCCTTATACCCCTATACATACCAAACCCACTATCCCCCCTTAAAACCCCATCAAACCCTACTAAACACTCTCATAACTCATCCCATAACACCTCTAACCTATCTCTAATCTACACTTTCCCAAATCCACTTACTCCACTCAAAACCCCCCAAACCAACTTTCCCCTCCCATAACTACTCCCTCACTAAACCCCCTTTAATAAACCCTCTAACCTACACATTCAACCCATACTTCATATCACTTAAACCCCCTCTAACCATTTATCCACTCACAACTAATCCCTCCATTCCCCCTCCACTTTAAACCCCAAAACCAATATATCCCCTCTCACAAAAACCTCTTAAATCCCCATTAAAAACCCTCTAACCCACCTTCCAAATCCACCTCCACATTTTAAAACCCCAAACACCTACTATTCCCCTTATATCTATCCCTCTATCCCCCAATACCAACTATCCCATCATCCTATTCCCCCCTCAAAACCCCTTCAATAACCCCTATTATACTCATACCCAACCCTATAAACCTCACCCAAAACACCTATAACACTACCCCCTTCATAACTAATTCTCTAATTATTCATTAAACACCCCAAATAATAAATTCATCAAATCTAAACCTTCCCCCACCAACACTTCCCTCCTATCAAAAACCTCCTAAATATCAACTTATAACCCCTCATGACTAATATCCTCATTTATACCCCTACAACAACCTTTTACGATATATATATATATACCCAAACCTCTAATAAACCCATCCATTCAATTCCCTCAACACCATACTATCACCCCTCATACCTAATCCCATTCATTAAAACTTCCCCTTTCCCAACTACATCTAATCTCCACCTTAACATACTTCACTTTCCCTCTCTAAACCCCCACCAACCAAACTATCCTCTAATATAACAATCCCTCTCTATAAAATTTCAAATATTATAACTTTAACAAATACCCAATCTCAAAATATCCCCATCACCTAAAACCAACCCTATTATCCATTCATTTCCAACTTATCACTAATCCCTCATAAAAACACCCCCTATATAAAACCCCTCTTAATCTCCAACACTCCCACCTATCACTTCCTATCAACTAAAACCTCAAAACAAATTTAGTCCCATCCTAACCAATCAATTTTAAATACCCTTCTACCACCACACCTCTTCTCCCCATTTTACCCAAACCCCAACTAACCCCTCCACTTAAAATCCCTCAACACCATACTTTCACTCCTATAAATAATTCCCTTATTAATCCCCCCTATCTTAAATCCAAACATCTCATCCACTTAAAACTTTCTACCCCACTTTATCCCCCTCATTCTAATTCCTCACTAATCTCCCCCCTAATAATCCATATATTCTACACATCCACACACTCCAATTCCCTCTATATACACCTCCCCAATCCCTATTTCCCTCCTCACACCTTATCCCTCTACAAACCCCTTATAAACATCTATTATACAATTTCCCATTCCTACTCAATATCAATTTAAAAACCCCCCAAACACCAAATATCCCCCCATAATTACTTCCTCCCTCAACCAACCCCCCCATAATTAACCCTCTAATTTACAATTTCACACACAACCTCCTCTCACATTTAAAACAAATTACTAACCCAAATATCCCCACTAATACCAATCCATCATTTCATACCCATACTACACCCACTTTACTCAAACCCTTACAAAACTCATCCAACTCCACTTAAAACCCCCCAAACAACTATCCTTCCTCATAACTATTCCCAAATTAATATCCTTAATACTTTATCCCTTAAATCTACTAATTCCACAATTCACTTCATTACTCTATCAACCCCTCCAACACCAATATCCCTTTCAATCACAAATCCCTCTCAAACACCCCATAATAAACACTCTCATTTACCCTCCCAATACTACTTCAACCCCTTAAAACCCTATCTAAAACCAACTTCCCACCCCCCATAACCAATCCCTCCATAACCCCCCCCTAACAATACTTCTCCATCCTCCACATTCCACACATCCACTTCCCCCCCATATCCAATCCCTAACTACTCAATTATCCCTTCCTAACCTTATCCCTCAAACCCCCCCTATCATAAAACCCTCTAATCCACCCATTCCCTAATCCATACTCCCCTCCTAACCAAAACCCCCCAACATCTCACCTCATCACTCTTTCCTCCTCAAACTCCCCTATCATAAACCCCCCTTATCTTCCCCTCCAAACACCACTCTAACTCACCCTAAACCCCCAAACCCCAACATTCCCTTATTCCTCCCTCACCCCACCCCCTTCAAACACTCTAATTCCTTAACCATCCCCACACATCTACTTAAAACCCCACTAAAAACTTTTATCCCACTCATATCTAATCTTTCCATAAACCCTCCACAAACCCTCCTTACTACCCATTCACACTTCCATTTCCCCTCCCTATATAACCCCCCCAAATATTCAAAACTATTCCTCCTTAAACCTTATCCCCTATTAAACCCCCCTCTAATAAACCCCCTAATTCTCACACATTCCCCCCTAATATACCTACCATCAACTTATAATCCCCTCCAAACCTAAACATCCCCCATAATCCCTCTCTCAACTTTCAACATAATAATCTTTCTAATCTACACTTTCCCCCACCTCCCCCAACCTTTTTATAACCCCCACCTTACCCAACTATCCCCCCCCTTAACTATTTCCTCATTCAACCCCCTATAATAAATCCCTCCAATTACACATTTCCAAAATACTTTCCTCCTATTAAAATTCCCCTCACACACCAACTATCCCTCCTAAATAATAATACCCTTATCAACCCCCCACTAAAATACACTCCCCCTATTCCTATACAATTAAAAACCTTCACTATCTATCCAACTTAATACCCCCCCCTATACCCCCCCATCCAACCCATAATATCCCCCTCTTCTAAAACCCCTCTAATCCCACACATTCCCTCACTCATAAACCATTCCCCTTCCCCAAACCCCCCTCCATAACCAACCCCCCTCAAATTTACTCATTCTAAAAATACCAACCCATACCTAAACCCCCATAAAACCCATCTATCCCTCTCATAATTTTCCCTAAAACCCCCCTATTAAAAACTCTAATCCACACAATTCCAAACCACACCTCATCTCCTAAAAACCCCCCCAACCCAACCCCTCACCCATCCATAACTAATCCCTTATTAAATCCCCTACCTCAAACCTCTAATCTATCCCATTCCCCCTATCATCCCCTCCTCTCCCAAAACTCCCAACTTTATCCCTTTCATAAATATCCTTCATTAAACCCCATATACTCAACCTCTCATCCATACATCCCCTTTATTTCATCCACATACACCCCCTCTAAACAACTATCCCCCCTTACTAATCCTAAACAAACCCCCCCCTACTATAAAACCTCTAATCCACTCATTCAAATACAATATACACACTTAAAACCCCTCAAACCAAACTATCCCCTCCTAAAATTAATCCCACATTAAAACCCCCCTATAATAAACCCTTTAATTACACATTCCCAATACATATTTACCTACCACTCAAACCTCTAATACACCCACCCATCCCCTTCTTAATTAATCCTTACATAAACCCTCCCCTCTTTAATCTTCTCTTCTAAACTTCCAATCCTTTCACACATACCTTATAAACCCACCAACCCTACTATCCTCCTCTCATTAATTACTTCATCATAAACCCCCCAATAATAAACCCTACAAAATCTACCATTAAACATAACACTTCCCCAAATCCCCAACCCTCCCCCCCAACCATCCCCTCATAACTTATCTTCACCAAACACCTCTTAATAACCCTCTAATTACATATTCCAAACCTATTAACTTACTTAAATCTAATAACCACCCATCAAATCAAAAATCCCCAACACAACCTCCCTCCTTACTAACCCTCTATAAAACCCCCCCCTCTAACTCTACACCTTCAAATTCCCCATCTTCCCCCTACTTAAACCCCCCCCAATACCCAACTATCTCTCTACTAATCCCTCATTTAATCAATACCCCCCTTCAAAAACCCCCTACACTACATATACCCACAACCCCCAAACCCCTACTTAAACCCCCCCCCCCCAACATCAACTATCACCCCCTCATAACAATCCCTCTTAACAAATCCCCCCTATCCCTAAACCCTCTAATTCACCATTTTTCCCCATCCTTCTCACCCTCCCCACAACCCCCTCTAACATTAAATCCCCTCTAAACTAATTCCCTCCCTAAACCCCTTTAATAACCCCTCAAAAACCTATTCAAACCTCCCTCACTTCACTTAAACCCCAAACCTTCCCCTCATAACAATAATAACCTCATTAAACCCCCTATTATAAACCCTATTATACATATTCCAACATCCTTTCTCCCCTTAATCCCCCCAACCCCACCACTACTCTTACCCCTCTTAACCCCATCCACTTCAAATCCCCCCCATATACCCC